>NC_090937.1:676130088-677400620 GCF_040938575.1 Ambystoma mexicanum
ATAACTGTTGATCGTAAAACTACATAACGTGCATTTAGCAGCTGCCTACTCAGTGCATGTGGTCATGAATAGAGTCGTTGCGGGGTGGAGGGGATGGAGGGAGTCCAACATCAGTATCATGTATATTCAATACAATATTCAAAATGCAACAATTATAGAGTACAGGTTTGTCTGATTCGGTCTTTATTACCCTGAAAAATGCAAACACTTAAAGTTGAAAACTGCTGCTGAACCTTTCGTTAGAATGAGCTGAGCTCTGGCACAGGCAACAACCTTTGTGTCAAACAGCAAGATTTGCATGATGGCTCCCCATTTCAGATGTATGGTCTCCACATAGCAACATATGCAATTTTTTGTATCATCAGTCTGTAGTATTCATAGATTGGACCAACAAAACTTAAATAATCAAAAAACATACTTCCAATGAGGGAGGGGCGTTCATGCTGCTAAACTAATCATGGATCACCAGCCTATGGTGCTCCATATGTCTTTAGCTATAACTTCCATCTGCCCTAGCCAACATGGTCAATGCTGAGGGGTCATAGGAGCTCTTGTCCAAAATATCCAGAGATATACCAGTTGCACACCTCAACTTGTATCACTGCAATAATGTATATGATTATTTTACAACCCATAATATGAGGTGCAGGGCTTGCATCCCTGGTGTTAGTCCTGGGCATCCCATCTTTTATCTGCTGAGAAGACCACACTGTAAAGCAATACAAGGCATCCCCTCTCTCGTATGAAAAAGAACAGCATATAAACAGAAAGAACACTGTCACTATTTTCACTTGCCCCATAAACCAAAGAAAATGAAGGGGTTCTGTGGCATTCCTAGCTTCAAACCAACCCATGTACTGGCTCACACCTCAAAGTCATCAGTCATCTTTGCCCACACATGGAGGATGCAAACACAAGCATATACATGTCTTTGTTGCCTAAAACAAGTCCAGAGTGCATTTTAAAGCCCAGACCATTTCCAATGTATCACTATTGCTCTCAGTATTTAACTACTCTCTGACAATGAAAGGAAATAACGTGTACAATAACTGTCTGGTCAAACTCCATTTTGATCAGCCAGAGCATGGAGGACCATACGTGCACGAAAGCACAAATACCTAATATCCAAGCACACCGAACATCTACCAAGCAAACTGGCTAAGTTGGTATGGAAGAAAAATCTACTAAGAATTCAACAAATTGTCTCTACCTCTTTCTCTCTCATTGTGGTGCATTCTTTGTGAGAACGTGTTCTGCTACTGTATGTACTATATAACTACTAACTTATGCATGTATAATATTTACAATACTTTTAAAACTAAAATCCAATTAGATCTCTGCTAACCGTAGAAGCGTAACTGAGTAAATAGCATTTCATGTCTCCTAGATACACCCTAACAAAAACACCCTTAAGTAAATACCCTCAGCAAGAAAGACTGTTAATACAAGAATCGTGTTGAAATGATAAACATCTCAAAAGGCGGTGCACTGATAACATCAAAGCTAAATTGGGGGACAATCAAGTTTTGAGATCTGTGGATTATGAGGCTGATTTGGCAGATATAAAAAGTGATACTTACAAAACCTGCTCACATGTATTGTACAGATGTAGAACGTTTGGAGACAGGTACAATGTTTTTTCTTCATTTCATATCAGTAAATAGTTTTTTATTTAAATTTTAATTTTATTTGTCTTTGGTTTATAAATAAACCTTTACAACAATTGAATTAAAACATCAAAACAGCTTTAGATAAAGTAAAACAGCAAAAAGCATTAATAAAGCAAATATAACTATTAACGTATACATTTATAATATTTACAAAACTTTTAAAACTAAAATCCAATCAGATCTCTGCTAACAGTAGAAGCGTAACAGAGTAAATAGCATTTCATGTCTCCTAGATACACCCTAACAAAAACACCCTTAAGTAAATACCCTCAACAAGAAAGACTGTTAATACAAAAATCACAGAGTATGCTAATATGAATTACTTTCTACAGATTGACATGCAATGTGAGTTTCCTGTTACTTTCTTAGCTGTATATTCATTCGATAACTGAGGATGTAGAGTAAAAAAACATGCCTTTCATAGGACAGGGATTTCAATTCTCATTATGTAGATGCCATACATTTTTCTTTTACCCAAGGCCGTCTTCCTTAATCCAAACTACTGAAATCTAGCCAAGTTTCCCTCCACCCCATGACCAGGGTATTACTGCAAGACATCAGATTTCAATGTCATTTCCTCAAACACCAGATCTTCCCTGATGGGCACTCCACCCATTTCAATAGACAATACACCACATACGCTGCTATATATAAAGGAATATAGCTGTCAAATACATTATTTCCCACCACAAGCGATCAGAGTCAACCCATTCATGATTATGAGTAAATTTCCCAAAAGTCTTTATACGTTCTGCCATTAAAGGCTTACAATCTAACAGAAGGTGCCTCTGTGATGCTTTCTCTGTGGGATGACAGCAGAATCTACACAAAATGTGCTGACTCAATTCCATTGTGCAAATTTTAGGGGCTCTTATTTCAAGAATTTCTCCCGTTGGGCATACATTAAACCAGAATCTCATTATTCCGTTGCGCAGTTTTTTATTTGGAAACTTTGGTTGACCCATATGTTTCTGGTGTGTAACCAGTTGAGAGAAGAGCTTGGTAGAGACCAATTTGTCCATGGTAGTGGCCCAGTCCGCACATTGAAGTAGTTTCTTGACCCTAAGTGGATTGGATATCAGGTCAGTAGCCGCCAAACCCAGATTTTCCAGGATCACCAAACATAAATACATATATTCTGCAGCTTTAGTAATGTTTCAATCGGAGAATTCTCATTTTTCAGACCCCACCCCGAGATTCTTTATAGATTATCCCCAGAATAGTTAATCAATCTTTTGTACAAAGATAGCTTGCACCACGTAACCCAATGATTCCAAGATAATAAGCCCAACTCATAACAAATTGCTCCTATTGGTACTGATTTCGGAAGCCAGTACATTATGGCTTTGCGTAACTTTGCTTCCAGTTTTGGGAGTTCTGCTATAAAAAATGTCTAAACCGTAAACACGTTTTGGTATTACTTTCATAAGATAGTATTGCAGCAGTGGCTGTATGGAATATTTACCAAACTTGTTATCAACCTTTCTCATTTGAACAATTAGAAGTCTGATCTTTTGATGTAGATACTCAAAATACTGATTTCTCTTAGGTTGATAAAAAATTAGGAAGCCCAAATATTTCATCATAGGTGTAACTTCAGGTTTTCCCTGATTAATTAATCATGCATTCCCCTTTCTGGATTTAGTATAAGATAACTTCATAATGACAGTTTTGGTAGCGTTAATACACAAATGATTCAGTTTGGTATAAGATTTGAATGCCGTTATCATTCGCTGAAGCCCCTTAGGTGACTGGTCAATTAATAGGAAATCATCAGCGTATGTACACCATGCTATCGTGTAGCCTTCTATTTTAGACATTGGTCTGCATCCGAAACATAGAGGTTAAAGAGAGTGGGGGCAAATATGCACCCCTGACTTAACCCATTCACTATTTTAATTGGTGAGAACATTAGGCCATCCATGTTTAATCTGATCTGCACCTGTGAGTCCTCATGAAGGTGAACAAGGATCGATAAAATGCTCCCCGGGAGTCCTAGTGTTTTCAGTTTATCCCAGAGAGTGTGCCTGTCTATTAAATCAAAAGCCATAGTTAAGTCAATGGCAGCAAGATAGATAGGAGTAGCACCGAGTCTCCAGGCCCTCTGTTGCAGTATTGTTAGTGGTAAACCACCTAAAACCATATTGCTGTGGTGACAAGATCAAGTTCTGCTCCACCCACTCAGTTATTTTATTTAGTATCAGACAAGCAAAAATGTTGGAGTCAGCATCTAATATGGCTATAGGCTGATAGTTTCTAGGAAGGTTTCTGTCTCCTTTTTATATATTGGTATAATACATGAAAATGCCAAGAAGTTGGAATAGTTTTGGTACCAATAATGTCGTCAAATAGAAAAAATAAAATCTTAGCTAAGAGCACTGGATCTCCCTTAAGGAGGGCGTTTGATAAGCAGTTTGGACCTGCTGCTCGTGATGAGCTAGCATGTTTTATTTGAATCTCATGTCTTCTATAGGGAGTTTTATGGCCCACAGCAAAAGGGTAATGTCATTCCAGCTTTTGCCCCCCACCCTGGAGTTGTATATAGTACCGAAGTGGCCAATCCAATTCTGCTCACCAATTCTGCTCACTAATAGGATTTATCTGAGCAGTGTTTTGTCTGGATTCAAGTCCATTTAACAGTATCCAAAATGATCTACCAGCTATCAGTAAGTGTTGCCAACATGGCTTCATTTTCTGCCTGGTGAAGAAGAATTCTATGATTTTTTTACTAATTTATCTGAGTCTGCTTCAGCTTCTTTATGCCTATCATAATGCTATCAGTACTTAAGTCAGAGTTCCTCAGATGCCTAATCTCTCCATTACAGCCGTTCTTCTTTTGTCTCATCAGTTCTTCATATGTATGTTTATGTCTGGTTCCCTTGATTGAGTCGAACATGTTTGCTGTGTGTTGTGGTTAGGAATCATGACTATATAGAAAACGTTTTTCATGCATAGCTGTTTCTGTATTTACTTTCGAAAACAGCTTATTTACTTTACAAACGTTTCCTGCATGCCATATGAACCATATGGTTTTAGACAAAATTACAACAACCTTTTTTGTCAGCTTAGAATGTAATTGCTTTGGAATCCCCAAATCCCAAATTGCCTCAACATACTATGGTCGCTCAAATTTGTTTCAAGTATTTTAAATGTTAGGGCAGCCTGAATTAGATACTGGGACATGAATATCTAGTCAGTAATGGACGTGTTCGTTCCATCCGTCCAAGTTGGTACATATCCAAACCCTTCCTCAATTGTCCTTGCAGACATCATGCCCCAATTTCAAAAATAATTAGACCACTGATTGCCTTGCACCCTCTTTCTATATCTATTATTGACATTAGCCTGAGAAGAATCTTTTCTTCTATCTGATATAGCTACAACAGAGTCCAATTGTTTAAGGGATGGAAGTAATAAATCCATATCTTGTGTGATCTCATCATTTTGGTCACCCACATCAATAACCTGTAATCCAGAATATTTAACCATTTGACAAGAGATGAAATCATTCAATCTCTGCAATGCGTCTTCCAGATCATTTTTTGGCGACCAATAAACACTAACCAATAACAGATTGGACTCTCCTACAGCATGATTAGAATCAAGCAACAATGGCAATATTCCTTGCGTTATCACTTTTGAGTTCACAACATTGACGGCACCATTCATATGAACCGCTATAAGGAGGCCCCCCGACAGACGACCCAACACTTCCTGGCTAGCAAATTCATGGAAACACTCATATCCATCCAGAACACAATCATCCAGGTTCTTGCAGACATATCAGATAGCATTGTGAAACATTGCACCCACATCCTTTGAATTAAAAAAATTAGTATGTTCCCTGGAATTCAAGGAGAGAATCGAGAGGCGCCTATTATTAAAGATTAGCCTTCATATCTTTCAGCTGGAGTATTGAGTCTCTGAGGGTCATTGCTAACCAACTTCAGCTTGTTTCATCTTCTACAGCATCAGTAGTCTTGATCAGAGTTTGATTTCCTCCTTCAGTTATTCTACTCTCAATGTTTTCATGGCTGGTTTGCGTTGCATCCATGAAACCATGGCAAAAGGACAAGACAGCATACCCCATCTTATTAAACAGTTCTGCTTGCTGTAAAATGGCATCATAAATAGATTAAGAATGCAATACCAAACAGACATGGTACAATGTTTCCGGATGGATAAAGTCAACTAGCTTAATGTCCGCGGATGACAACACTCTCAAGAACGGTATTTCGATCAAGAGGGCCAGGACACGCCCTCTTGTGAGTGAGTTTGGGCCTCCATAATCAAACAAATAATAAAACAGTAAACTCAGGTTGTCCGGGTAACAAGGTTTTTCTCCATTGTACCCAGTTTAAATTGCTCTTTTGGACAGTTTTGGGAGAAACCGGCCTTGATGCCACTATAGGTTCCTCAGAGTTAAGAGGGACAGTATTATTTTCTCGATGCTTCAGGTCATAATGGTTAAAACTTTCACTGATTTCTATTGTAAGGGCGTTAGCATCCATTTTCTCTAATTCTTTGGTTTTGGGTAACCCCATTATCTCAGTTTGTGTTGATGTCAATGACGTGACAGCATGTCCCGCCAATTGCGGTATTGGGATCCCCCCAGAACTATGGTGTTGAGCATTTCCTGCGGGCTCAGGGGTATAAGGAACCTTTGTATGTTCATCCATCATTAGTTTCCTCAATTTCCTGACAATGCATTCAGTCACAGAATCATTGTTCTCTTTTATTTCCATTGTATGTTGTCCCATATATCTCTCTAATGTTACCCCAGAACCATTCAGCACAGAACTCTCTATGGTAGTCCTCCGACTACCATTCAGAGTAGTCGGGGGAGGGGGAACTTTCAAATGTTTTTCAACCCCCAGACCGTTAGCTTGAAAACTGGCTCTATACCCGAAAATATAGTTATATGATACTGGGGACAATCCTCTATAGTCTACTTGTTTCGGAGGAGGGATGAGCTTGGTCACTCCCCTTTCCTCAACCATTGACTTTCCTGGTGCATTAGACAATCTGGCTTCTTCATAATTTGTACTGGGCATTTCAGTAGTGTCATTTATATTCACTGTGCACAGTGGTGCCATAGAGCCTAAGGAATTTACTGTTAAGTTGATCACAGTTTTTTTGAGAAGAAGTCAGAGAGACTACCTTTACTTTGATTATGGGTGTGTTCTGATGGATCACTTTTAATTTCCCCTTTAGATGTTTAGATTTACCCATTTCATATTTTCTGTAATGGTATCCAAGGCAAGGACACCCCCATTCTGTTTACAAGTGACCTCCTCATCTCCAGTAGTATCCAAATTAGACACCTCATCATTCATGGCCTGATCCTCTTTAATAAAACTACGCCAATTTTTCTTTGGTCCTTTGTCTAGGCCTGTTCCTTGCTTCTGCTTGTTTTTGTTCATTTTTTTTTGTTAGCCCCTCCTTTAATTTTGGAGAGTTGGACCATTCTGGATCCCTTTTATTCAGCTCCTGTTGCGTTCATAACCCAGCACCCACTTTAGTTCTAGGGTTTGTAGTTGTTGAAGTATTTGGGGCATGAGATTACCAGTATCCAAAGTTAAAGCCTCCCCCGCATCCATGTCCTGCTCTGTGTTGGTCCCTCTTGACTCACTTTTTACTTTTCCAGTGAGAGCAAATTCTCCTTTTTGCATTTCCACTGCAGTGATCAGATTTCTGAGCAATGTAGTGTATAGCTGAAGTTCCACTAGTATTTGAGCGTTGATTGAGGGAACTGACCCCTCCTTAAAGCTATCACCGGATCTCCGCATCTCTTTCTGAGTGGAAGATACTTCCCAATCTGCCTCCTGACCTAGCGGGTATTTGGACAATGCCAGTAGAGAGCTTTCTCCGGGACCCAAGCTTTCCCCGGCACCCAGGGGTAGGGGTGAATTTTTGGACAACGCCCCTTTCCCACCTTCGATATTGGTCCCCCGGGTGTGGGGGGGAGCCAAGTTGAGCTTCTTAAGGTTTCTGAGAAGGAGTAGACTAACCTGATTCTATTAATATCATCGACCTTTCTCCCTCAGTGAGATTCAGCATAGCTACATTCATAGAAGTAGGGGGAGATGGGGGCAATGGAAGTTCAAGTGCCATTTTCATTGTCCCCTTAATCGGGGTGAAGATGAGGGTAGCTGACAATATATCATCATAAGGGCGCAGCCCCAACATCGTTTCCCTTCTTGTTTTCAGCCCCGTTCGATTGTATGTGTATTTAGTGTGTTTCATAGTGCACTATAAAGTTTTAAAAAAAATCAAAAACAGATTAGAACCCTTTTAAACTCGCAAGTGTCAGCAAGAGAGATCGTCCCCTGCTCGCCTTCGAAGACGGCGAACAGCAAACAGGCTCCTCGCAGCACTTGCGGGTGCACTTCCAGGGGTACACTTCCAGGGGCGCACACGCAGGGACGCGTGCCTGTTCCTTTTATGACAAATGTATCATATGAAAGGTGCGTGAAAACTGCAGACCGTAATGTTGCAAACGTTTTGCGTGCGTCTCCAAGAAAGCAGTCAAAATCCGTCGGAAATGGCAGCAGCTGTCCGTGAACGTTGCTCCAGGGAGCCTCCTTGCAGGCACTTGCGGGTGCACTTCCGGGGGCAGAAAATAGTGCCACTTTTCAACCATGATGTTTTATTTTGCTTACGGTTGACATTATTGAACTACTATTGGCAATCAAAAGATTGTCTAGTCTCTTTATAACTAAAAGTACATTTCATCTTAAAAGTAACACATTTCATCTTCAAGATTTGCTGAAAAGTAGTCTATATGTAAGTATGGATGGTGTGAGAATTATGACTTTGTAAGAAACAATCGAAGGATAGTAACATAAACCATTCTTCATCAGGTCCGATTTAAATAGGCAATTAACCAACTCAACCTTCCTTATTGAACCAATCATACAATAACCACTGGATATCGTGCTCATTTTTCCAATGCATTTGACTCTCCTCGACATCACTTGCATTTGAGAGTCGATAGCCGGGCCACTTTATTAATGTCTCAAAAGGTTACCAAGTGGTGGGGGTAAGCTCGGAAACTTGCCCAAAAACAGTAGTCAGATGGGTGGCTTCAGGAAATAAGTCAAATGAGGTTGTCTTGCTTTTGGCATTGGTGCTTAGATAGCAACATACGGGATGGCTGGGGATAAAGCTGTTGTGTTGGAATTCGTGTTCTGTACAGTCTGAGTTTTAAAGGCCTATTTGAACGAATCACTGACGGCAGAAGCAGACACCAAACCCTCTGCTGAGGCGGTCATTGGGTACTTAATTGTGGAATGCCATACTATGCTCTAGTAAGAAGTGTCCTTAGCCCATTTGTTCAGTGGCATTTAGTGAGAATATATTCACGATTTTCATTTTTTATGTAGCCCCTGCTTTTTCATATGCTTTATGTATTCACTATAAAATAAAATTGTTCTTGTTGTCTCTGTATTGTAAATGTTTCATGATATCCAAGCAAAAGCAACAAAATACATGTTAATGGAGAGCCAAATCCACATGTGTTGGTGGTGTTGATTATTGAACCAAGTTCCTTGTTACTATTGGAAAATGCTCTTCCCTCTTCACAACTAGCACTAAAAGGATGAATCCTGGAGAAGTCTCAATGAGTTCCAACACATTCCCATACATCACAATGAACTCTGATAAAAACTAACAATGCACTCAACAACACACTGATAATTCACTCTGCTACAACGTCAACATCAGTTTCCAGGGCTCTATGTTATGGTACAGTACAGTGTGTAGTCCACACATCCCTGCACCAGCAACACATTCACCACAAATGTTGTGTGTTATGCTTAGTTACAGTATGGCTGAGGCCGCGGCACACATTTGTTATCTATTGCTTCTTGCTCTTATCTCTCCCCTGTTTCTCGCCCCACATGTGAATCCTCACATCTCTTTGCCCCTGGCTGCTCTTGATGGAGGACAAAAAACTCAAATCAGACTTTAAGCCACTCTCTTCCATCAACTTTATTAATGGCCCATTAACTGGACAGTAGTTAGTGGGCAAGTGTCTGACAAACGCTAAAGACGTTGCCACCTTCCCACTTATGCTGGCTGATATGAGTCAAGCATCTTCACTTCGGTGATCCATTAAAGCAATTGTTGCCATCGCAGAGTCCCTGCCCCCAAAGCCATTGACATAACTGTGATCGTAAAACTACATAACGTGCATTTAGCAGCTGCTCCTACTCAGTGCATGTGGTCATGAATAGAGTCGTTGCGGGGTGGAGGGGATGGAGGGAGTCCAACACAGTATCATGTATATTCAATACAATATTCAAAATGCAACAATTATAGAGTACAGGTTTGTCTGATTCGGTCTTTATTACCCTGAAAAATGCAACACTTAAAGTTGAAAACTGCTGCTGAACCTTTCGTTAGAATGAGCTGAGCTCTGGCACAGGCAACAACCTTTGTGTCAAACAGCAAGATTTGCATGATGGCTCCCCATTTCAGATGTATGGTCTCCACATAGCAACATATGCAATTTTTTGTATCATCAGTCTGTAGTATTCATAGATTGGACCAACAAAACTTAAATAATCAAAAACATACTTCCAATGAGGGAGGGGCGTTCATGCTGCTAAACTAATCATGGATCACCAGCCTATGGTGCTCCATATGTCTTTAGCTATAACTTCCATCTGCCCTAGCCAACATGGTCAATGCTGAGGGGTCATAGGAGCTCTGGTCCAAAATATCCAGAGATATACCAGTTGCACACCTCAACTTGTATCACTGCAATAATGTATATGATTATTTTACAACCCATATATGAGGTGCAGGGCTTGCATCCCTGGTGTTAGTCCTGGGCATCCCATCTTTTATCTGCTGAGAAGACCACACTGTAAAGCAATACAAGGCATCCCCTCTCTCGTATGAAAAAGAACAGCATATAAACAGAAAGAACACTGCCACTATTTTCACTTGCCCCATAAACCAAAGAAAATGAAGGGGTTCTGTGGCATTCCTAGCTTCAAACCAACCCATGTACTGGCTCACACCTCAAAGTCATCAGTCATCTTTGCCCACACATGGAGGATGCAAACACAAGCATATACATGTCTTTGTTGCCTAAAACAAGTCCAGAGTGCATTTTAAAGCCCAGACCATTTCCAATGTATCACTATTGCTCTCAGTATTTAACTACTCTCTGACAATGAAAGGAAATAACGTGTACAATAACTGTCTGGTCAAACTCCATTTTGATCAGCCAGAGCATGGAGGACCATACGTGCACGAAAGCACAAATACCTAATATCCAAGCACACCGAACATCTACCAAGCAAACTGGCTAAGTTGGTATGGAAGAAAAATCTACTAAGAATTCAACAAATTGTCTCTACCTCTTTCTCTCTCATTGTGGTGCATTCTTTGTGAGAACGTGTTCTGCTACTGTATGTACTATATAACTACTAACTTATGCATGTATAATATTTACAATACTTTTAAAACTAAAATCCAATTAGATCTCTGCTAACCGTAGAAGCGTAACTGAGTAAATAGCATTTCATGTCTCCTAGATACACCCTAACAAAAACACCCTTAAGTAAATACCCTCAGCAAGAAAGACTGTTAATACAAGAATCGTGTTGAAATGATAAACATCTCAAAAGGCGGTGCACTGATAACATCAAAGCTAAATTGGGGGACAATCAAGTTTTGAGATCTGTGGATTATGAGGCTGATTTGGCAGATAAAAAAAGTGATACTTACAAAACCTGCTCACATGTATTGTACAGATGTAGAACGTTTGGAGACAGGTACAATGTTTTTTCTTCATTTCATATCAGTAAATAGTTTTTTATTTAAATTTTAATTTTATTTGTCTTTGGTTTATAAATAAACCTTTACAACAATTGAATTAAAACATCAAAACAGCTTTAGATAAAGTAAAACAGCAAAAAGCATTAATAAAGCAAATATAACTATTAACGTATACATTTATAATATTTACAAAACTTTTAAAACTAAAATCCAATCAGATCTCTGCTAACAGTAGAAGCGTAACAGAGTAAATAGCATTTCATGTCTCCTAGATACACCCTAACAAAAACACCCTTAAGTAAATACCCTCAACAAGAAAGACTGTTAATACAAAAATCACAGAGTATGCTAATATGAATTACTTTCTACAGATTGACATGCAATGTGAGTTTCCTGTTACTTTCTTAGCTGTATATTCATTCGATAACTGAGGATGTAGAGTAAAAAAACATGCCTTTCATAGGACAGGGATTTCAATTCTCATTATGTAGATGCCATACATTTTTCTTTTACCCAAGGCCGTCTTCCTTAATCCAAACTACTGAAATCTAGCCAAGTTTCCCTCCACCCCATGACCAGGGTATTACTGCAAGACATCAGATTTCAATGTCATTTCCTCAAACACCAGATCTTCCCTGATGGGCACTCCACCCATTTCAATAGACAATACACCACATACGCTGCTATATATAAAGGAATATAGCTGTCAAATACATTATTTCCCACCACAAGCGATCAGAGTCAACCCATTCATGATTATGAGTAAATTTCCCAAAAGTCTTTATACGTTCTGCCATTAAAGGCTTACAATCTAACAGAAGGTGCCTCTGTGATGCTTTCTCTGTGGGATGACAGCAGAATCTACACAAAATGTGCTGACTCAATTCCATTGTGCAAATTTTAGGGGCTCTTATTTCAAGAATTTCTCCCGTTGGGCATACATTAAACCAGAATCTCATTATTCCGTTGCGCAGTTTTTTATTTGGAAACTTTGGTTGACCCATATGTTTCTGGTGTGTAACCAGTTGAGAGAAGAGCTTGGTAGAGACCAATTTGTCCATGGTAGTGGCCCAGTCCGCACATTGAAGTAGTTTCTTGACCCTAAGTGGATTGGATATCAGGTCAGTAGCCGCCAAACCCAGATTTTCCAGGATCACCAAACATAAATACATATATTCTGCAGCTTTAGTAATGTTTCAATCGGAGAATTCTCATTTTTCAGACCCCACCCCGAGATTCTTTATAGATTATCCCCAGAATAGTTAATCAATCTTTTGTACAAAGATAGCTTGCACCACGTAACCCAATGATTCCAAGATAATAAGCCCAACTCATAACAAATTGCTCCTATTGGTACTGATTTCGGAAGCCAGTACATTATGGCTTTGCGTAACTTTGCTTCCAGTTTTGGGAGTTCTGCTATAAAAAATGTCTAAACCGTAAACACGTTTTGGTATTACTTTCATAAGATAGTATTGCAGCAGTGGCTGTATGGAATATTTACCAAACTTGTTATCAACCTTTCTCATTTGAACAATTAGAAGTCTGATCTTTTGATGTAGATACTCAAAATACTGATTTCTCTTAGGTTGATAAAAAATTAGGAAGCCCAAATATTTCATCATAGGTGTAACTTCAGGTTTTCCCTGATTAATTAATCATGCATTCCCCTTTCTGGATTTAGTATAAGATAACTTCATAATGACAGTTTTGGTAGCGTTAATACACAAATGATTCAGTTTGGTATAAGATTTGAATGCCGTTATCATTCGCTGAAGCCCCTTAGGTGACTGGTCAATTAATAGGAAATCATCAGCGTATGTACACCATGCTATCGTGTAGCCTTCTATTTTAGACATTGGTCTGCATCCGAAACATAGAGGTTAAAGAGAGTGGGGGCAAATATGCACCCCTGACTTAACCCATTCACTATTTTAATTGGTGAGAACATTAGGCCATCCATGTTTAATCTGATCTGCACCTGTGAGTCCTCATGAAGGTGAACAAGGATCGATAAAATGCTCCCCGGGAGTCCTAGTGTTTTCAGTTTATCCCAGAGAGTGTGCCTGTCTATTAAATCAAAAGCCATAGTTAAGTCAATGGCAGCAAGATAGATAGGAGTAGCACCGAGTCTCCAGGCCCTCTGTTGCAGTATTGTTAGTGGTAAACCACCTAAAACCATATTGCTGTGGTGACAAGATCAAGTTCTGCTCCACCCACTCAGTTATTTTATTTAGTATCAGACAAGCAAAAATGTTGGAGTCAGCATCTAATATGGCTATAGGCTGATAGTTTCTAGGAAGGTTTCTGTCTCCTTTTTATATATTGGTATAATACATGAAAATGCCAAGAAGTTGGAATAGTTTTGGTACCAATAATGTCGTCAAATAGAAAAAATAAAATCTTAGCTAAGAGCACTGGATCTCCCTTAAGGAGGGCGTTTGATAAGCAGTTTGGACCTGCTGCTCGTGATGAGCTAGCATGTTTTATTTGAATCTCATGTCTTCTATAGGGAGTTTTATGGCCCACAGCAAAAGGGTAATGTCATTCCAGCTTTTGCCCCCCACCCTGGAGTTGTATATAGTACCGAAGTGGCCAATCCAATTCTGCTCACCAATTCTGCTCACTAATAGGATTTATCTGAGCAGTGTTTTGTCTGGATTCAAGTCCATTTAACAGTATCCAAAATGATCTACCAGCTATCAGTAAGTGTTGCCAACATGGCTTCATTTTCTGCCTGGTGAAGAAGAATTCTATGATTTTTTTACTAATTTATCTGAGTCTGCTTCAGCTTCTTTATGCCTATCATAATGCTATCAGTACTTAAGTCAGAGTTCCTCAGATGCCTAATCTCTCCATTACAGCCGTTCTTCTTTTGTCTCATCAGTTCTTCATATGTATGTTTATGTCTGGTTCCCTTGATTGAGTCGAACATGTTTGCTGTGTGTTGTGGTTAGGAATCATGACTATATAGAAAACGTTTTTCATGCATAGCTGTTTCTGTATTTACTTTCGAAAACAGCTTATTTACTTTACAAACGTTTCCTGCATGCCATATGAACCATATGGTTTTAGACAAAATTACAACAACCTTTTTTGTCAGCTTAGAATGTAATTGCTTTGGAATCCCCAAATCCCAAATTGCCTCAACATACTATGGTCGCTCAAATTTGTTTCAAGTATTTTAAATGTTAGGGCAGCCTGAATTAGATACTGGGACATGAATATCTAGTCAGTAATGGACGTGTTCGTTCCATCCGTCCAAGTTGGTACATATCCAAACCCTTCCTCAATTGTCCTTGCAGACATCATGCCCCAATTTCAAAAATAATTAGACCACTGATTGCCTTGCACCCTCTTTCTATATCTATTATTGACATTAGCCTGAGAAGAATCTTTTCTTCTATCTGATATAGCTACAACAGAGTCCAATTGTTTAAGGGATGGAAGTAATAAATCCATATCTTGTGTGATCTCATCATTTTGGTCACCCACATCAATAACCTGTAATCCAGAATATTTAACCATTTGACAAGAGATGAAATCATTCAATCTCTGCAATGCGTCTTCCAGATCATTTTTTGGCGACCAATAAACACTAACCAATAACAGATTGGACTCTCCTACAGCATGATTAGAATCAAGCAACAATGGCAATATTCCTTGCGTTATCACTTTTGAGTTCACAACATTGACGGCACCATTCATATGAACCGCTATAAGGAGGCCCCCCGACAGACGACCCAACACTTCCTGGCTAGCAAATTCATGGAAACACTCATATCCATCCAGAACACAATCATCCAGGTTCTTGCAGACATATCAGATAGCATTGTGAAACATTGCACCCACATCCTTTGAATTAAAAAAATTAGTATGTTCCCTGGAATTCAAGGAGAGAATCGAGAGGCGCCTATTATTAAAGATTAGCCTTCATATCTTTCAGCTGGAGTATTGAGTCTCTGAGGGTCATTGCTAACCAACTTCAGCTTGTTTCATCTTCTACAGCATCAGTAGTCTTGATCAGAGTTTGATTTCCTCCTTCAGTTATTCTACTCTCAATGTTTTCATGGCTGGTTTGCGTTGCATCCATGAAACCATGGCAAAAGGACAAGACAGCATACCCCATCTTATTAAACAGTTCTGCTTGCTGTAAAATGGCATCATAAATAGATTAAGAATGCAATACCAAACAGACATGGTACAATGTTTCCGGATGGATAAAGTCAACTAGCTTAATGTCCGCGGATGACAACACTCTCAAGAACGGTATTTCGATCAAGAGGGCCAGGACACGCCCTCTTGTGAGTGAGTTTGGGCCTCCATAATCAAACAAATAATAAAACAGTAAACTCAGGTTGTCCGGGTAACAAGGTTTTTCTCCATTGTACCCAGTTTAAATTGCTCTTTTGGACAGTTTTGGGAGAAACCGGCCTTGATGCCACTATAGGTTCCTCAGAGTTAAGAGGGACAGTATTATTTTCTCGATGCTTCAGGTCATAATGGTTAAAACTTTCACTGATTTCTATTGTAAGGGCGTTAGCATCCATTTTCTCTAATTCTTTGGTTTTGGGTAACCCCATTATCTCAGTTTGTGTTGATGTCAATGACGTGACAGCATGTCCCGCCAATTGCGGTATTGGGATCCCCCCAGAACTATGGTGTTGAGCATTTCCTGCGGGCTCAGGGGTATAAGGAACCTTTGTATGTTCATCCATCATTAGTTTCCTCAATTTCCTGACAATGCATTCAGTCACAGAATCATTGTTCTCTTTTATTTCCATTGTATGTTGTCCCATATATCTCTCTAATGTTACCCCAGAACCATTCAGCACAGAACTCTCTATGGTAGTCCTCCGACTACCATTCAGAGTAGTCGGGGGAGGGGGAACTTTCAAATGTTTTTCAACCCCCAGACCGTTAGCTTGAAAACTGGCTCTATACCCGAAAATATAGTTATATGATACTGGGGACAATCCTCTATAGTCTACTTGTTTCGGAGGAGGGATGAGCTTGGTCACTCCCCTTTCCTCAACCATTGACTTTCCTGGTGCATTAGACAATCTGGCTTCTTCATAATTTGTACTGGGCATTTCAGTAGTGTCATTTATATTCACTGTGCACAGTGGTGCCATAGAGCCTAAGGAATTTACTGTTAAGTTGATCACAGTTTTTTTGAGAAGAAGTCAGAGAGACTACCTTTACTTTGATTATGGGTGTGTTCTGATGGATCACTTTTAATTTCCCCTTTAGATGTTTAGATTTACCCATTTCATATTTTCTGTAATGGTATCCAAGGCAAGGACACCCCCATTCTGTTTACAAGTGACCTCCTCATCTCCAGTAGTATCCAAATTAGACACCTCATCATTCATGGCCTGATCCTCTTTAATAAAACTACGCCAATTTTTCTTTGGTCCTTTGTCTAGGCCTGTTCCTTGCTTCTGCTTGTTTTTGTTCATTTTTTTTTGTTAGCCCCTCCTTTAATTTTGGAGAGTTGGACCATTCTGGATCCCTTTTATTCAGCTCCTGTTGCGTTCATAACCCAGCACCCACTTTAGTTCTAGGGTTTGTAGTTGTTGAAGTATTTGGGGCATGAGATTACCAGTATCCAAAGTTAAAGCCTCCCCCGCATCCATGTCCTGCTCTGTGTTGGTCCCTCTTGACTCACTTTTTACTTTTCCAGTGAGAGCAAATTCTCCTTTTTGCATTTCCACTGCAGTGATCAGATTTCTGAGCAATGTAGTGTATAGCTGAAGTTCCACTAGTATTTGAGCGTTGATTGAGGGAACTGACCCCTCCTTAAAGCTATCACCGGATCTCCGCATCTCTTTCTGAGTGGAAGATACTTCCCAATCTGCCTCCTGACCTAGCGGGTATTTGGACAATGCCAGTAGAGAGCTTTCTCCGGGACCCAAGCTTTCCCCGGCACCCAGGGGTAGGGGTGAATTTTTGGACAACGCCCCTTTCCCACCTTCGATATTGGTCCCCCGGGTGTGGGGGGGAGCCAAGTTGAGCTTCTTAAGGTTTCTGAGAAGGAGTAGACTAACCTGATTCTATTAATATCATCGACCTTTCTCCCTCAGTGAGATTCAGCATAGCTACATTCATAGAAGTAGGGGGAGATGGGGGCAATGGAAGTTCAAGTGCCATTTTCATTGTCCCCTTAATCGGGGTGAAGATGAGGGTAGCTGACAATATATCATCATAAGGGCGCAGCCCCAACATCGTTTCCCTTCTTGTTTTCAGCCCCGTTCGATTGTATGTGTATTTAGTGTGTTTCATAGTGCACTATAAAGTTTTAAAAAAAATCAAAAACAGATTAGAACCCTTTTAAACTCGCAAGTGTCAGCAAGAGAGATCGTCCCCTGCTCGCCTTCGAAGACGGCGAACAGCAAACAGGCTCCTCGCAGCACTTGCGGGTGCACTTCCAGGGGTACACTTCCAGGGGCGCACACGCAGGGACGCGTGCCTGTTCCTTTTATGACAAATGTATCATATGAAAGGTGCGTGAAAACTGCAGACCGTAATGTTGCAAACGTTTTGCGTGCGTCTCCAAGAAAGCAGTCAAAATCCGTCGGAAATGGCAGCAGCTGTCCGTGAACGTTGCTCCAGGGAGCCTCCTTGCAGGCACTTGCGGGTGCACTTCCGGGGGCAGAAAATAGTGCCACTTTTCAACCATGATGTTTTATTTTGCTTACGGTTGACATTATTGAACTACTATTGGCAATCAAAAGATTGTCTAGTCTCTTTATAACTAAAAGTACATTTCATCTTAAAAGTAACACATTTCATCTTCAAGATTTGCTGAAAAGTAGTCTATATGTAAGTATGGATGGTGTGAGAATTATGACTTTGTAAGAAACAATCGAAGGATAGTAACATAAACCATTCTTCATCAGGTCCGATTTAAATAGGCAATTAACCAACTCAACCTTCCTTATTGAACCAATCATACAATAACCACTGGATATCGTGCTCATTTTTCCAATGCATTTGACTCTCCTCGACATCACTTGCATTTGAGAGTCGATAGCCGGGCCACTTTATTAATGTCTCAAAAGGTTACCAAGCGGTGGGGGTAAGCTCGGAAACTTGCCCAAAAACAGTAGTCAGATGGGTGGCTTCAGGAAATAAGTCAAATGAGGTTGTCTTGCTTTTGGCATTGGTGCTTAGATAGCAACATACGGGATGGCTGGGGATAAAGCTGTTGTGTTGGAATTCGTGTTCTGTACAGTCTGAGTTTTAAAGGCCTATTTGAACGAATCACTGACGGCAGAAGCAGACACCAAACCCTCTGCTGAGGCGGTCATTGGGTACTTAATTGTGGAATGCCATACTATGCTCTAGTAAGAAGTGTCCTTAGCCCATTTGTTCAGTGGCATTTAGTGAGAATATATTCACGATTTTCATTTTTTATGTAGCCCCTGCTTTTTCATATGCTTTATGTATTCACTATAAAATAAAATTGTTCTTGTTGTCTCTGTATTGTAAATGTTTCATGATATCCAAGCAAAAGCAACAAAATACATGTTAATGGAGAGCCAAATCCACATGTGTTGGTGGTGTTGATTATTGAACCAAGTTCCTTGTTACTATTGGAAAATGCTCTTCCCTCTTCACAACTAGCACTAAAAGGATGAATCCTGGAGAAGTCTCAATGAGTTCCAACACATTCCCATACATCACAATGAACTCTGATAAAAACTAACAATGCACTCAACAACACACTGATAATTCACTCTGCTACAACGTCAACATCAGTTTCCAGGGCTCTATGTTATGGTACAGTACAGTGTGTAGTCCACACATCCCTGCACCAGCAACACATTCACCACAAATGTTGTGTGTTATGCTTAGTTACAGTATGGCTGAGGCCGCGGCACACATTTGTTATCTATTGCTTCTTGCTCTTATCTCTCCCCTGTTTCTCGCCCCACATGTGAATCCTCACATCTCTTTGCCCCTGGCTGCTCTTGATGGAGGACAAAAAACTCAAATCAGACTTTAAGCCACTCTCTTCCATCAACTTTATTAATGGCCCATTAACTGGACAGTAGTTAGTGGGCAAGTGTCTGACAAACGCTAAAGACGTTGCCACCTTCCCACTTATGCTGGCTGATATGAGTCAAGCATCTTCACTTCGGTGATCCATTAAAGCAATTGTTGCCATCGCAGAGTCCCTGCCCCCAAAGCCATTGACATAACTGTGATCGTAAAACTACATAACGTGCATTTAGCAGCTGCTCCTACTCAGTGCATGTGGTCATGAATAGAGTCGTTGCGGGGTGGAGGGGATGGAGGGAGTCCAACACAGTATCATGTATATTCAATACAATATTCAAAATGCAACAATTATAGAGTACAGGTTTGTCTGATTCGGTCTTTATTACCCTGAAAAATGCAACACTTAAAGTTGAAAACTGCTGCTGAACCTTTCGTTAGAATGAGCTGAGCTCTGGCACAGGCAACAACCTTTGTGTCAAACAGCAAGATTTGCATGATGGCTCCCCATTTCAGATGTATGGTCTCCACATAGCAACATATGCAATTTTTTGTATCATCAGTCTGTAGTATTCATAGATTGGACCAACAAAACTTAAATAATCAAAAACATACTTCCAATGAGGGAGGGGCGTTCATGCTGCTAAACTAATCATGGATCACCAGCCTATGGTGCTCCATATGTCTTTAGCTATAACTTCCATCTGCCCTAGCCAACATGGTCAATGCTGAGGGGTCATAGGAGCTCTGGTCCAAAATATCCAGAGATATACCAGTTGCACACCTCAACTTGTATCACTGCAATAATGTATATGATTATTTTACAACCCATATATGAGGTGCAGGGCTTGCATCCCTGGTGTTAGTCCTGGGCATCCCATCTTTTATCTGCTGAGAAGACCACACTGTAAAGCAATACAAGGCATCCCCTCTCTCGTATGAAAAAGAACAGCATATAAACAGAAAGAACACTGTCACTATTTTCACTTGCCCCATAAACCAAAGAAAATGAAGGGGTTCTGTGGCATTCCTAGCTTCAAACCAACCCATGTACTGGCTCACACCTCAAAGTCATCAGTCATCTTTGCCCACACATGGAGGATGCAAACACAAGCATATACATGTCTTTGTTGCCTAAAACAAGTCCAGAGTGCATTTTAAAGCCCAGACCATTTCCAATGTATCACTATTGCTCTCAGTATTTAACTACTCTCTGACAATGAAAGGAAATAACGTGTACAATAACTGTCTGGTCAAACTCCATTTTGATCAGCCAGAGCATGGAGGACCATACGTGCACGAAAGCACAAATACCTAATATCCAAGCACACCGAACATCTACCAAGCAAACTGGCTAAGTTGGTATGGAAGAAAAATCTACTAAGAATTCAACAAATTGTCTCTACCTCTTTCTCTCTCATTGTGGTGCATTCTTTGTGAGAACGTGTTCTGCTACTGTATGTACTATATAACTACTAACTTATGCATGTATAATATTTACAATACTTTTAAAACTAAAATCCAATTAGATCTCTGCTAACCGTAGAAGCGTAACTGAGTAAATAGCATTTCATGTCTCCTAGATACACCCTAACAAAAACACCCTTAAGTAAATACCCTCAGCAAGAAAGACTGTTAATACAAGAATCGTGTTGAAATGATAAACATCTCAAAAGGCGGTGCACTGATAACATCAAAGCTAAATTGGGGGACAATCAAGTTTTGAGATCTGTGGATTATGAGGCTGATTTGGCAGATAAAAAAAGTGATACTTACAAAACCTGCTCACATGTATTGTACAGATGTAGAACGTTTGGAGACAGGTACAATGTTTTTTCTTCATTTCATATCAGTAAATAGTTTTTTATTTAAATTTTAATTTTATTTGTCTTTGGTTTATAAATAAACCTTTACAACAATTGAATTAAAACATCAAAACAGCTTTAGATAAAGTAAAACAGCAAAAAGCATTAATAAAGCAAATATAACTATTAACGTATACATTTATAATATTTACAAAACTTTTAAAACTAAAATCCAATCAGATCTCTGCTAACAGTAGAAGCGTAACAGAGTAAATAGCATTTCATGTCTCCTAGATACACCCTAACAAAAACACCCTTAAGTAAATACCCTCAACAAGAAAGACTGTTAATACAAAAATCACAGAGTATGCTAATATGAATTACTTTCTACAGATTGACATGCAATGTGAGTTTCCTGTTACTTTCTTAGCTGTATATTCATTCGATAACTGAGGATGTAGAGTAAAAAAACATGCCTTTCATAGGACAGGGATTTCAATTCTCATTATGTAGATGCCATACATTTTTCTTTTACCCAAGGCCGTCTTCCTTAATCCAAACTACTGAAATCTAGCCAAGTTTCCCTCCACCCCATGACCAGGGTATTACTGCAAGACATCAGATTTCAATGTCATTTCCTCAAACACCAGATCTTCCCTGATGGGCACTCCACCCATTTCAATAGACAATACACCACATACGCTGCTATATATAAAGGAATATAGCTGTCAAATACATTATTTCCCACCACAAGCGATCAGAGTCAACCCATTCATGATTATGAGTAAATTTCCCAAAAGTCTTTATACGTTCTGCCATTAAAGGCTTACAATCTAACAGAAGGTGCCTCTGTGATGCTTTCTCTGTGGGATGACAGCAGAATCTACACAAAATGTGCTGACTCAATTCCATTGTGCAAATTTTAGGGGCTCTTATTTCAAGAATTTCTCCCGTTGGGCATACATTAAACCAGAATCTCATTATTCCGTTGCGCAGTTTTTTATTTGGAAACTTTGGTTGACCCATATGTTTCTGGTGTGTAACCAGTTGAGAGAAGAGCTTGGTAGAGACCAATTTGTCCATGGTAGTGGCCCAGTCCGCACATTGAAGTAGTTTCTTGACCCTAAGTGGATTGGATATCAGGTCAGTAGCCGCCAAACCCAGATTTTCCAGGATCACCAAACATAAATACATATATTCTGCAGCTTTAGTAATGTTTCAATCGGAGAATTCTCATTTTTCAGACCCCACCCCGAGATTCTTTATAGATTATCCCCAGAATAGTTAATCAATCTTTTGTACAAAGATAGCTTGCACCACGTAACCCAATGATTCCAAGATAATAAGCCCAACTCATAACAAATTGCTCCTATTGGTACTGATTTCGGAAGCCAGTACATTATGGCTTTGCGTAACTTTGCTTCCAGTTTTGGGAGTTCTGCTATAAAAAATGTCTAAACCGTAAACACGTTTTGGTATTACTTTCATAAGATAGTATTGCAGCAGTGGCTGTATGGAATATTTACCAAACTTGTTATCAACCTTTCTCATTTGAACAATTAGAAGTCTGATCTTTTGATGTAGATACTCAAAATACTGATTTCTCTTAGGTTGATAAAAAATTAGGAAGCCCAAATATTTCATCATAGGTGTAACTTCAGGTTTTCCCTGATTAATTAATCATGCATTCCCCTTTCTGGATTTAGTATAAGATAACTTCATAATGACAGTTTTGGTAGCGTTAATACACAAATGATTCAGTTTGGTATAAGATTTGAATGCCGTTATCATTCGCTGAAGCCCCTTAGGTGACTGGTCAATTAATAGGAAATCATCAGCGTATGTACACCATGCTATCGTGTAGCCTTCTATTTTAGACATTGGTCTGCATCCGAAACATAGAGGTTAAAGAGAGTGGGGGCAAATATGCACCCCTGACTTAACCCATTCACTATTTTAATTGGTGAGAACATTAGGCCATCCATGTTTAATCTGATCTGCACCTGTGAGTCCTCATGAAGGTGAACAAGGATCGATAAAATGTTCCCCGGGAGTCCTAGTGTTTTCAGTTTATCCCAGAGAGTGTGCCTGTCTATTAAATCAAAAGCCATAGTTAAGTCAATGGCAGCAAGATAGATAGGAGTAGCACCGAGTCTCCAGGCCCTCTGTTGCAGTATTGTTAGTGGTAAACCACCTAAAACCATATTGCTGTGGTGACAAGATCAAGTTCTGCTCCACCCACTCAGTTATTTTATTTAGTATCAGACAAGCAAAAATGTTGGAGTCAGCATCTAATATGGCTATAGGCTGATAGTTTTTAGGAAGGTTTCTGTCTCCTTTTTATATATTGGTATAATACATGAAAATGCCAAGAAGTTGGAATAGTTTTGGTACCAATAATGTCGTCAAATAGAAAAAATAAAATCTTAGCTAAGAGCACTGGATCTCCCTTAAGGAGGGCGTTTGATAAGCAGTTTGGACCTGCTGCTCGTGATGAGCTAGCATGTTTTATTTGAATCTCAATGTCTTCTATAGGGAGTTTTATGGCCCACAGCAAAAGGGTAATGTCATTCCAGCTTTTGCCCCCCACCCTGGAGTTGTATATAGTACCGAAGTGGCCAATCCAATTCTGCTCACCAATTCTGCTCACTAATAGGATTTATCTGAGCAGTGTTTTGTCTGGATTCAAGTCCATTTAACAGTATCCAAAATGATCTACCAGCTATCAGTAAGTGTTGCCAACATGGCTTCATTTTCTGCCTGGTGAAGAAGAATTCTATGATTTTTTTACTAATTTATCTGAGTCTGCTTCAGCTTCTTTATGCCTATCATAATGCTATCAGTACGTAAGTCAGAGTTCCTCAGATGCCTAATCTCTCCATTACAGCCGTTCTTCTTTTGTCTCATCAGTTCTTCATATGTATGTTTATGTCTGGTTCCCTTGATTGAGTCGAACATGTTTGCTGTGTGTTGTGGTTAGGAATCATGACTATATAGAAAACGTTTTTCATGCATAGCTGTTTCTGTATTTACTTTCGAAAACAGCTTATTTACTTTACAAACGTTTCCTGCATGCCATATGAACCATATGGTTTTAGACAAAATTACAACAACCTTTTTTGTCAGCTTAGAATGTAATTGCTTTGGAATCCCCAAATCCCAAATTGCCTCAACATACTATGGTCGCTCAAATTTGTTTCAAGTATTTTAAATGTTAGGGCAGCCTGAATTAGATACTGGGACATGAATATGTAGTCAGTAATGGACGTGTTCGTTCCATCCGTCCAAGTTGGTACATATCCAAACCCTTCCTCAATTGTCCTTGCAGACATCATGCCCCAATTTCAAAAATAATTAGACCACTGATTGCCTTGCACCCTCTTTCTATATCTGTTATTGACATTAGCCTGAGAAGAATCTTTTCTTCTATCTGATATAGCTACAACAGAGTCCAATTGTTTAAGGGATGGAAGTAATAAATCCATATCTTGTGTGATCTCATCATTTTGGTCACCCACATCAATAACCTGTAATCCAGAATATTTAACCATTTGACAAGAGATGAAATCATTCAATCTCTGCAATGCGTCTTCCAGATCATTTTTTGGCGACCAATAAACACTAACCAATAACAGATTGGACTCTCCTACAGCATGATTAGAATCAAGCAACAATGGCAATATTCCTTGCGTTATCACTTTTGAGTTCACAACATTGACGGCACCATTCATATGAACCGCTATAAGGAGGCCCCCCGACAGACGACCCAACACTTCCTGGCTAGCAAATTCATGGAAACACTCATATCCATCCAGAACACAATCATCCAGGTTCTTGCAGACATATCAGATAGCATTGTGAAACATTGCACCCACATCCTTTGAATTAAAAAAATTAGTATGTTCCCTGGAATTCAAGGAGAGAATCGAGAGGCGCCTATTATTAAAGATTAGCCTTCATATCTTTCAGCTGGAGTATTGAGTCTCTGAGGGTCATTGCTAACCAACTTCAGCTTGTTTCATCTTCTACAGCATCAGTAGTCTTGATCAGAGTTTGATTTCCTCCTTCAGTTATTCTACTCTCAATGTTTTCATGGCTGGTTTGCGTTGCATCCATGAAACCATGGCAAAAGGACAAGACAGCATACCCCATCTTATTAAACAGTTCTGCTTGCTGTAAAATGGCATCATAAATAGATTAAGAATGCAATACCAAACAGACATGGTACAATGTTTCCGGATGGATAAAGTCAACTAGCTTAATGTCCGCGGATGACAACACTCTCAAGAACGGTATTTCGATCAAGAGGGCCAGGACACGCCCTCTTGTGAGTGAGTTTGGGCCTCCATAATCAAACAAATAATAAAACAGTAAACTCAGGTTGTCCGGGTAACAAGGTTTTTCTCCATTGTACCCAGTTTAAATTGCTCTTTTGGACAGTTTTGGGAGAAACCGGCCTTGATGCCACTATAGGTTCCTCAGAGTTAAGAGGGACAGTATTATTTTCTCGATGCTTCAGGTCATAATGGTTAAAACTTTCACTGATTTCTATTGTAAGGGCGTTAGCATCCATTTTCTCTAATTCTTTGGTTTTGGGTAACCCCATTATCTCAGTTTGTGTTGATGTCAATGACGTGACAGCATGTCCCGCCAATTGCGGTATTGGGATCCCCCCAGAACTATGGTGTTGAGCATTTCCTGCGGGCTCAGGGGTATAAGGAACCTTTGTATGTTCATCCATCATTAGTTTCCTCAATTTCCTGACAATGCATTCAGTCACAGAATCATTGTTCTCTTTTATTTCCATTGTATGTTGTCCCATATATCTCTCTAATGTTACCCCAGAACCATTCAGCACAGAACTCTCTATGGTAGTCCTCCGACTACCATTCAGAGTAGTCGGGGGAGGGGGAACTTTCAAATGTTTTTCAACCCCCAGACCGTTAGCTTGAAAACTGGCTCTATACCCGAAAATATAGTTATATGATACTGGGGACAATCCTCTATAGTCTACTTGTTTCGGAGGAGGGATGAGCTTGGTCACTCCCCTTTCCTCAACCAATGACTTTCCTGGTGCATTAGACAATCTGGCTTCTTCATAATTTGTACTGGGCATTTCAGTAGTGTCATTTATATTCACTGTGCACAGTGGTGCCATAGAGCCTAAGGAATTTACTGTTAAGTTGATCACAGTTTTTTTGAGAAGAAGTCAGAGAGACTACCTTTACTTTGATTATGGGTGTGTTCTGATGGATCACTTTTAATTTCCCCTTTAGATGTTTAGATTTACCCATTTCATATTTTCTGTAATGGTATCCAAGGCAAGGACACCCCCATTCTGTTTACAAGTGACCTCCTCATCTCCAGTAGTATCCAAATTAGACACCTCATCATTCATGGCCTGATCCTCTTTAATAAAACTACGCCAATTTTTCTTTGGTCCTTTGTCTAGGCCTGTTCCTTGCTTCTGCTTGTTTTTGTTCATTTTTTTTTGTTAGCCCCTCCTTTAATTTTGGAGAGTTGGACCATTCTGGATCCCTTTTATTCAGCTCCTGTTGCGTTCATAACCCAGCACCCACTTTAGTTCTAGGGTTTGTAGTTGTTGAAGTATTTGGGGCATGAGATTACCAGTATCCAAAGTTAAAGCCTCCCCCGCATCCATGTCCTGCTCTGTGTTGGTCCCTCTTGACTCACTTTTTACTTTTCCAGTGAGAGCAAATTCTCCTTTTTGCATTTCCACTGCAGTGATCAGATTTCTGAGCAATGTAGTGTATAGCTGAAGTTCCACTAGTATTTGAGCGTTGATTGAGGGAACTGACCCCTCCTTAAAGCTATCACCGGATCTCCGCATCTCTTTCTGAGTGGAAGATACTTCCCAATCTGCCTCCTGACCTAGCGGGTATTTGGACAATGCCAGTAGAGAGCTTTCTCCGGGACCCAAGCTTTCCCCGGCACCCAGGGGTAGGGGTGAATTTTTGGACAACGCCCCTTTCCCACCTTCGATATTGGTCCCCCGGGTGTGGGGGGGAGCCAAGTTGAGCTTCTTAAGGTTTCTGAGAAGGAGTAGACTAACCTGATTCTATTAATATCATCGACCTTTCTCCCTCAGTGAGATTCAGCATAGCTACATTCATAGAAGTAGGGGGAGATGGGGGCAATGGAAGTTCAAGTGCCATTTTCATTGTCCCCTTAATCGGGGTGAAGATGAGGGTAGCTGACAATATATCATCATAAGGGCGCAGCCCCAACATCGTTTCCCTTCTTGTTTTCAGCCCCGTTCGATTGTATGTGTATTTAGTGTGTTTCATAGTGCACTATAAAGTTTTAAAAAAAATCAAAAACAGATTAGAACCCTTTTAAACTCGCAAGTGTCAGCAAGAGAGATCGTCCCCTGCTCGCCTTCGAAGACGGCGAACAGCAAACAGGCTCCTCGCAGCACTTGCGGGTGCACTTCCAGGGGTACACTTCCAGGGGCGCACACGCAGGGACGCGTGCCTGTTCCTTTTATGACAAATGTATCATATGAAAGGTGCGTGAAAACTGCAGACCGTAATGTTGCAAACGTTTTGCGTGCGTCTCCAAGAAAGCAGTCAAAATCCGTCGGAAATGGCAGCAGCTGTCCGTGAACGTTGCTCCAGGGAGCCTCCTTGCAGGCACTTGCGGGTGCACTTCCGGGGGCAGAAAATAGTGCCACTTTTCAACCATGATGTTTTATTTTGCTTACGGTTGACATTATTGAACTACTATTGGCAATCAAAAGATTGTCTAGTCTCTTTATAACTAAAAGTACATTTCATCTTAAAAGTAACACATTTCATCTTCAAGATTTGCTGAAAAGTAGTCTATATGTAAGTATGGATGGTGTGAGAATTATGACTTTGTAAGAAACAATCGAAGGATAGTAACATAAACCATTCTTCATCAGGTCCGATTTAAATAGGCAATTAACCAACTCAACCTTCCTTATTGAACCAATCATACAATAACCACTGGATATCGTGCTCATTTTTCCAATGCATTTGACTCTCCTCGACATCACTTGCATTTGAGAGTCGATAGCCGGGCCACTTTATTAATGTCTCAAAAGGTTACCAAGCGGTGGGGGTAAGCTCGGAAACTTGCCCAAAAACAGTAGTCAGATGGGTGGCTTCAGGAAATAAGTCAAATGAGGTTGTCTTGCTTTTGGCATTGGTGCTTAGATAGCAACATACGGGATGGCTGGGGATAAAGCTGTTGTGTTGGAATTCGTGTTCTGTACAGTCTGAGTTTTAAAGGCCTATTTGAACGAATCACTGACGGCAGAAGCAGACACCAAACCCTCTGCTGAGGCGGTCATTGGGTACTTAATTGTGGAATGCCATACTATGCTCTAGTAAGAAGTGTCCTTAGCCCATTTGTTCAGTGGCATTTAGTGAGAATATATTCACGATTTTCATTTTTTATGTAGCCCCTGCTTTTTCATATGCTTTATGTATTCACTATAAAATAAAATTGTTCTTGTTGTCTCTGTATTGTAAATGTTTCATGATATCCAAGCAAAAGCAACAAAATACATGTTAATGGAGAGCCAAATCCACTTGTGTTGGTGGTGTTGATTATTGAACCAAGTTCCTTGTTACTATTGGAAAATGCTCTTCCCTCTTCACAACTAGCACTAAAAGGATGAATCCTGGAGAAGTCTCAATGAGTTCCAACACATTCCCATACATCACAATGAACTCTGATAAAAACTAACAATGCACTCAACAACACACTGATAATTCACTCTGCTACAACGTCAACATCAGTTTCCAGGGCTCTATGTTATGGTACAGTACAGTGTGTAGTCCACACATCCCTGCACCAGCAACACATTCACCACAAATGTTGTGTGTTATGCTTAGTTACAGTATGGCTGAGGCCGCGGCACACATTTGTTATCTATTGCTTCTTGCTCTTATCTCTCCCCTGTTTCTCGCCCCACATGTGAATCCTCACATCTCTTTGCCCCTGGCTGCTCTTGATGGAGGACAAAAAACTCAAATCAGACTTTAAGCCACTCTCTTCCATCAACTTTATTAATGGCCCATTAACTGGACAGTAGTTAGTGGGCAAGTGTCTGACAAACGCTAAAGACGTTGCCACCTTCCCACTTATGCTGGCTGATATGAGTCAAGCATCTTCACTTCGGTGATCCATTAAAGCAATTGTTGCCATCGCAGAGTCCCTGCCCCCAAAGCCATTGACATAACTGTGATCGTAAAACTACATAACGTGCATTTAGCAGCTGCTCCTACTCAGTGCATGTGGTCATGAATAGAGTCGTTGCGGGGTGGAGGGGATGGAGGGAGTCCAACACAGTATCATGTATATTCAATACAATATTCAAAATGCAACAATTATAGAGTACAGGTTTGTCTGATTCGGTCTTTATTACCCTGAAAAATGCAACACTTAAAGTTGAAAACTGCTGCTGAACCTTTCGTTAGAATGAGCTGAGCTCTGGCACAGGCAACAACCTTTGTGTCAAACAGCAAGATTTGCATGATGGCTCCCCATTTCAGATGTATGGTCTCCACATAGCAACATATGCAATTTTTTGTATCATCAGTCTGTAGTATTCATAGATTGGACCAACAAAACTTAAATAATCAAAAACATACTTCCAATGAGGGAGGGGCGTTCATGCTGCTAAACTAATCATGGATCACCAGCCTATGGTGCTCCATATGTCTTTAGCTATAACTTCCATCTGCCCTAGCCAACATGGTCAATGCTGAGGGGTCATAGGAGCTCTGGTCCAAAATATCCAGAGATATACCAGTTGCACACCTCAACTTGTATCACTGCAATAATGTATATGATTATTTTACAACCCATATATGAGGTGCAGGGCTTGCATCCCTGGTGTTAGTCCTGGGCATCCCATCTTTTATCTGCTGAGAAGACCACACTGTAAAGCAATACAAGGCATCCCCTCTCTCGTATGAAAAAGAACAGCATATAAACAGAAAGAACACTGTCACTATTTTCACTTGCCCCATAAACCAAAGAAAATGAAGGGGTTCTGTGGCATTCCTAGCTTCAAACCAACCCATGTACTGGCTCACACCTCAAAGTCATCAGTCATCTTTGCCCACACATGGAGGATGCAAACACAAGCATATACATGTCTTTGTTGCCTAAAACAAGTCCAGAGTGCATTTTAAAGCCCAGACCATTTCCAATGTATCACTATTGCTCTCAGTATTTAACTACTCTCTGACAATGAAAGGAAATAACGTGTACAATAACTGTCTGGTCAAACTCCATTTTGATCAGCCAGAGCATGGAGGACCATACGTGCACGAAAGCACAAATACCTAATATCCAAGCACACCGAACATCTACCAAGCAAACTGGCTAAGTTGGTATGGAAGAAAAATCTACTAAGAATTCAACAAATTGTCTCTACCTCTTTCTCTCTCATTGTGGTGCATTCTTTGTGAGAACGTGTTCTGCTACTGTATGTGTTGACGAGCTTACATTTAATAATATGACGTAGTAATACTCATAGTACTTGTTTACACAGGTAACATGAATATTGTCTGTTGAAATACTGCATATATTGTAGGTATAGGTTACTTGAAAATAATTTACTGTGGGAATTATAGTATATATTATTTTGGGCAAAGGTATAAGGAACATTTGCTATTGCAGTGATATTCTGACATATATTGGGTACAGCTAGCATAATGTGTGATTACAGTTGCCTAGTGACACATATCGGGTGCAGTCAATAGACATGCATTATTACAGAATGATTTTAAATACTGGGCACAATCCGCATGAAAATGTGCTCTTACAGTTGCATGATGCCATATCATGAGCATATATAGCATGTGTGTGTACTTATAGAGGCATTGTGGCATACATTGTTTACAGCAAGTATGACAGAGTGTTCTTACATCTGTTTTCTGACATATATTTGGCACAGCCAGCACACATGTGGCTTTACCGTTTCTTAAGTGCCATATAGTGGGTAGACACAACATGCAAATGTCTTTTGTCTGTAGCATGCTCACATATATCGGACATAAACAGCATGCATGTGTTTTTGAAGTTGAAATAGTGGCATATTTCTGGCACAGCTAGTATGAAAATATGAACATTACTTTTATTTGTCATCCTAGAGCTAGCATTACATGTGTAATAATGACACATACTGATCCATTTTCTTTAAGTGGCATGCTATCATGCATTGGACACACTCAATGTGAAAAGTGTAGTTCAGTACTTTTCTGTCATACTTAGGGTGCAGCCAACATCAATGTGTCTTAGAGTGGCATTGTGGCTTATATGATAAGCACAGAGAGCATGGCAATGTGTTACTACATTGGCAAGCTGGCTTGTAATGGTACAACCAGCATTTGGATATTTTAATAGGTGCAGTACTTTCATACATGTGTTCCTTCAGTGGCATGCAAGCATGTATTGGGCACAGCCAGTATGGCCATGTGGTCTTTCGCCATATATTGACATCTATTGGGTACATCTAGTATGGAAATACATAACATGCTGGTGTATTGTTGGCATAGCTTGCATGAATTATACTTGACACATATGTCGACTATGCCACACGAACATGTGTTCTTAACATGACATACTACATACATTTAGCACAGCCACCATGTAAATGTATTCATAAAGATGCATGAATAAATATGCATGCTTGCTTATGTTGGACACAGCAATCATTCATATTTGCTTATAGTGGATACTGAATTATATTGGACAAAGCCAGCATGTAAATGTGCTACATTAGCAACATTGTATACATTGGGCACAACCAGCATGAATGTATTCTTGCCATTACATATGGGCATATATTGGCCATTGCCAGCAGGAACCTCTATTCTTACAGTGATTTTGGGCCTCATTACGACCCAGGCGGTAAGTTACCGCCTGGGCCGTGACTTTACCACCATGGCGTAAACTACGTTTACGCCATGGTGGTTGGCGGACTTACCGCCCCATTCCGACCTTGGCAGGGCGGTAAGTCCCCAATCCCCATTTACCCTTCCCCATTCCCATTTTTGCCCCATAGGGCATAATGGGAGTGGGGAAGGCGTTAATTACGCCACCGTAAATTACGGTGGCGTAATTAACAACAAGGTCCCTTAGCGCCATGGATTTTAACACCTGCTAAAAGCAGGTGTTATATCCGCCATGGCGCTAAGGGACCTCGTACTCAGGCGGTAAGGGTCGGCGCTGTTTACGGCGCCGTAAACCCCTTACCGCCTGAGTTGTAATGAGGCCCTTTATATATTGTGCACAGCCAATGTGAACTTGATTTCTTACAGGGCATTCTTGGATATATTGAGGGCAGGAAAATGTCTGCATTCTTACAGTAGCATATCCTCACATATTGGGCACCACAAGCATGAACATATGTTCTTATATTTGCATACACGCATCTATTGGGCACACACCCAAATTAATACGTTCTTGTATTGGCACACTGGCTCTTATCAGATACAGTCAGCAAGAAAATGGGTTGTTATAGTGGTGGGCAGGCATGTATTGGGCACATATGGATTGAAAATATGTTTCCATTACTCCCTTTCTGGGCAAACTCCTGGAAAAGTTGGTCATCTCTCAGCTTAACCTTCATTCCAATTCAATCGGCTGTCTCCATGACCACAAGTCTGACTTCAGAGCTGCCATGGAAACTGCTCTCCTGAACATCTGTGAAGATTTGCTCTCCAACCTTGACTCTAACATTCCCTCTGTCCTCATCCTCCTCGATCTCTCTTCTGCCTTCGACATGGTGAACCACACCATCCTGCTCAACCGTCTCTGTGATAACCTGGGTATCACTGATCAGGCTCTGGCCTGGCTGATCTCTTTCCTCTCTGATTGACCCTCCCAGGTCCAACTTGGGTCCTTCTATCATCTATCTTCCTCTCTACCTGTGGTCTTCCCCAGTGGTCTAACCTCTCGCCCTGGATTTTCAACAAATACCTGGCAACTCTCACCCACTGAATTCCCATTTTCCGCTCAAATTTCTGGTGCTATGCTGATGACACCCAACTCATTTTCAGGCTGCCCTGCCCTCTCATCTCTGATTGACTAACTGCCATTCAAGATTGGTGTGCCGCCAATGATCTTTGTCTGAATGCCAGCAAGACGGAGATCCTCCTCATCGGCACACCTTCAACATCCTTTCCCCTCACTCTCTGTCCGGCTTCCCTTGGCCCTCCTCCTACCCCCACCTGCGAGGCTAAGAACCTCGGGGTCATCTTTGACTCCACACTTTCATTATCCGCCCACATCTCTGAGGTATCTAAAAAGTCAAACTTACTACTGCACCTCCTCAGAGGTACTCTGCCTTTCCTCTCCTTCCCCCAGAAGTTCATGGTCTCCCAAGCTCTGGTTCTCTCTAGGTTGAACTATTGTAACAGCCTCTTTCTAAATCTACCTGCCTCTACTCTCCCCCCTCTGCAACTAATCCAGAACAAGACTGCAAGTCTTGTCCTTGGCATCAAACCCTGGAATCGTATCTCTCCAGCTCTGAAATCTCTCCATTGGCTCCCAGTGGATGCAAGGATTACATTCAAAACCCTCTGCATTGTCCACAAGGCTTTCTGGGGCCTGGGTCCAAAATACCTTCAGCTATCCCTCCGCAAATACCTCCCCTCTCGAGCTCTTCACTCCTCTACCTTTAAGTCACTAACAGTCAGTCATTTTTCAAAGAAACGAGCTGGGGCCTCCCGCTGGAACAGCCTCCCTGCCACTCTAAAATTTGAGGAGAACCATCTCCGGTTCCAGAAGCACGTCAAGACCATCCTCTTTTCTTCTGCCTTTGCTCCCCCTCTCCCCTGCTGATCTGTTCTCTCCTGGCACCATGCGCCTGGCCACCCTCTGTCCTCTGGGCCCAGGTACCTGCTCACCCTGCCACCCCTTGCACTGGGGTCTGTATCTGTACCCATACAGCCACCCCTTTTTCTTCCTGCACTTATCAGACCTATCCTATCAGCTGCCTTAAACCTAGCACTTGCAAACTGCTGGCTGCGCTACCACTGTTTGTTGCCTTTATTATTTATGTATTCATTGATTATTATTTATATGTTTCTCCTTTGGTTCGCACTTTCCACTTCTCCCCCCTTCCATGCACTTGCACATTCTTAATGTCACTGGGCCTAGTAAGATCGTTGTTTTGTTCTCCCCTGTTCCCCTCCCTTGCCTAAACACTTGTGTACAAGCGCAATAGAAATAAAATATCAATATCAATATTAATAGTGTGATGCTGACATATATTGGGCACAACCAACATGAACATATTCTTAAAGTTGCATGCTTACACATATTGGGCACAACCTGTAATAACATGTTCTAAAAGTGGACTACCAGCATATTCTGAGCACAGACAGCATGGCAAGGTGTTCTAAAAGTGGAATTAATGCATATATTGGGTGTATCCAGCATTAACATCTGTTCTAACAGTTTTGTTTAGGTTGTTCAGCCTTTGTTGTCTTGTGGACCTGTCAAGGGCGATTCTTGGTGCTGGTGTTCTGATTGTACTTTGATCTGCGCTTCAAGTGCCTTTATTGTGGCTGATACAATAATTAACTTAAATGTTTTTCTTTCTGTGTTGACACCAGTAGTCTGTGCGATCCCAGAAATTAATTTCAAACAATAATTCAATTGTGATGAAAAGAAAACTCTTGGATTATTGTCAAATTATATATAGATATAAATCTTGATGTATTGGTTTCATACATATACTTGTACAGTTCGTGGTGGTTACTCATGCAATTTTCATATATTAATTTCCATACATTTATGCATACTTTATATTCCCATTGTGCACATATGATCTCCCAACACGTGTTTCCCCACAGCATTAGTCGTGGTTCCTAAGGAGCGATTCTGCACCAGAATTAAAAAAAGATAGAAAAATAAGGGCTTTTTTAATACGTTGTGGATTTTAAACAGAATGTGATTCAAAAAGAAAAGAAATTTTGAAAGATTGTAGAAAGAGGAATTGGTGTGCATACATATACTTAGATTCACTCACCCTTTTGTACTAGTTGCTTTCTTTACTAGTTTTAGTTTTGATTTCTTTGATTTTTAGAAAGGAATTCTTGTCTCCAATGTAGAAAAAGTCTGAAAAAAAGTTCAGGAAGGCTGATTACTTATCAGATATCCTGACAGTATTTTAGCAAGCCAATTTTTCCCTTTCCTAAATATGAAAGGTGAACATGGAGGCCTGTAACTTTTTCATGGAAATATTCTGTTCTGGATGGGGGGGGGGACTTTGTTATTATCATGATTCTCAAAATATACAATTTTCTCTATTGGTGGCATAGATAATAGATGAGGTTTTAGAAAAAATTGTAGTTACCTTATAGAAATTCCATGATTTTGGAAGCGGCTGGTCTGCTCACTGCTTCCACAAGAAAGTCCATTACAAAATAAAAGGGTAAAAGGGTTTTCAAGTTTTACCTTATTTAGATTTCAGCATCAACAAGGTCCGATTGCCTTGTGTTCGCCAGGATCTGCGATGAGATCTCCTGGTTTCCTGTTCCTGTTTAAATAGCGTGATTTGGTGCGCAATGATGTCATTGTGTACGCATGCCGGAATGACGTCACACGTCCCAAAACGTGCCACAGCCATTTTGTATGTCGCAATGTTGTTGTTTTTGATACTAGTGTTTCAGTGCAGCTATGCACTAGATGGATTTAGTTTGTTTAATTCCTCATAAACCATCTATTTGATCCTGATGCACATGTCAAGGTTTGTAGCCTATTCATGAAACATATGTGCATCTTATTGAACAAATGCTAAGAAAAATAAAAGTTAATTGCATACAGATGAAAGGAAAAAGTTAGATACACATACCACACCTACCAGAGGATAGGAAACTAGAAATTGATTTCATACAAATAAATAGAAAAGTTTAGATACACATAATATACATCATTATCTTATATAAGTGTTCAAAACAAATTCTAGCCATAATGACCTCAGGAGGTTAAACCCATTGTGCTTGCATTACCCATATCTGTTTTTTCCGGACAAAGAAGTTCTCTCACATGTTTTATTTACAGCCATTTCATGTTCTGTGTTCAGACCTGTATAACACGTGTCCAAAATCTAAATCCACTTTGCTTCTCTTCTGCGTAGTAGAAGTTCTCTGTCCCCACCGCTTTCCGGTTGGGCAATTTTCTCTAAGCCCAAAAATGTAATGTCCTTAGTATTTGATTGGCTGTGCTTGTGAGTAAAATGTATGGCCATGGGATATCTTGTGTCGCCATTTTTTTATCACTGTTAGATGTTCCATAATACGATTTTTCATTTCTCTTATTCTACTGCCAATATATTTCTTGCCACAGACACATATGATTGCATAGATAACGTAATTGCTTTTACAGTTAATACATTGTCTAATTGTTTGCAATTTCCCAGTTGGCAACCTTATGTGTTTAGTGCCATGTAGCATCTGGGCACAGACTGTACAATTTCCGCATTTGTAGGTTCCTGTTGGTGCTGGTATTTTTAGGAATTCACTGAGGTTACTTGTATTTAGATTCCTGATGTGGCTAGGGCATAACCTCGGTTTTAATGTTGGTGCTTTTCGAAATACCATTGTTTGTTTTTCTTCTAAGTATTTGCGTAGTGTCTCATCTGTCTCGAGAATATTCCAATGCTTATTCAGCACTTTCTTCGCGGTGAAGACTTCACTACCATATGTGGTGATAAAGTGTGTTTTCACACATTTGTTTGTAATTTTTGCTTATTTGTTAATAAACTTGGTCTCAAGATTGTTTCTGCTTTTCTTATAGCTTGTTTTAGTGATTCCTCATGGTATCCTCTTTGAATGAATTTTTCTTTTAGATCCATTCGATGTGCTTGGTATTTCTTTTCCATACTGCAGTTTCGTTTCACTCTCACTATTTCTCCAAATGGGATGTTTTTGATGGTGTGTTTAACATGGTTACTTTGTGCATGTAGTTTATTGTTAACTGCTGTGGGTTTGATGAAGAGATCCGTTAATATTCTTTCCCTGCCTGTGTACAGTTGTAAATCCAGAAATTCAATGCTTGTTGAGCTGACTTTTTCTGTGAATTTAATATTGTAGTTGTTGTTATTAAGATGCATGATATACTTGTCAAGTTCAGTCTTATTGCCATTCCATATCATAAGTACATCGTCAATGTACCTCCCTCAATATACAATATTTTTGTCAATAAATGCTTTGTGTTGCCATGCGTGGTTCAGCTCAAAGTGCCCCATAAATAGGTTAGCATATACAGGTGCGAATTTCGCTCCCATGGCCGTTCCTTGCTCTTGTTTATAGATTGATGTATTAAACATAAAGATGTTATTGTTGAGAACAAAGTTGAGCATCTCTAATATCATGTTGTTCTGTTGTAAGAATGAAATAGACCGTGTCTTCAAAAAGAGTTCAGCTGTTTCTAGACCCTTGATGTGCTGTATGCTGGCATACAGTGACACCACATCTAGGGTCACAAATAGAAAGTCTGACTCCCACAGGATAAGTTCCATCTGTTGGATGACGTGTTTGGTATCTCTCAGATATAAGGCTAATCCTGTTGTAGTGGTTGTATTTGTAGGTCGATGTATTGTGATATCCTTTCCGTAAGGGATCCTATTCCATTGATGATGGGCCTGCATGGTGGAAAAGTTTCATAGTATTTATGTACTTTTGGCAGGAAATATACGATGGACATCACAGGTTTTGCTATGTCCATGTAGTCTGTTTCATGTTCTGTAAGTAGGCCTATTTCCTCCCAATCTTTTACCATTTGGTGACATTGTGATTGAATGTACTTAATTGGGTTGATTTTCAATATGGCATGATACTTGGTGTCACTAAGTTGTTTCATGCCTTCCGCAACGTAGCCCAATCTTTGCATAAGTACTATATTTCCTCCTTTGTCTTCTGATTTTGTAGCAATTTGTTGGTTCTTGGATAGTTGGTCAATGGCCTCTTTCTCTGCCTTTGTAAGGTTTAGTTTGATATTGGACTTTTTGTTCTCAAAATAGTTTTTGCATAATTCATTGCTCACTGCTTTGTGAAAAATGTCTATAACGTTGTTTTCCATAAGAGTTGGTATACATTTCGATTTGGGTTTCAGATGTGTTTCTTCTGTTTGGAAAGGGTCTATATTTTGTTCTTCCATAAGATTTTCCAAAGAGAAGCTCACTTCAGTCAAGTTCATAATGTTAACTGTTCCTTCTGCTAGTTCTACAGTCAGGGGTGAGATATCTTTGATGTTGTGCTCTTTAGTTGTCATTTGTGTTTCTGCAAAATGTGTTTTTAATTTAAGTTTCCTGCAGAATTTGAACAGGTCTACTTGCGTGTGAAAGTAGTCTGTTGTGTAGGTTGGACTGTAATTAAGCCCTCTATTCAGTGCTGTTTGTAATGGTTCATCTATATGATGTTTTGATAGGTTAAGGACTAGGTTCACTGATTTGTTGTGTTTTCTTTGTTTTTGGATCTCGTTTGCATGCCTCTTTGTCCTGAACCTTGGTTTGTTTGTGCCTCCTCTCTTGCCCCTCTTATTTTGTGGAATTGGTTGAGGTATTTCTGCCGGGATTGGAGTTTGACATTGTTTTGGAAGCATTGGTTTGCTGAGTATATAGTCTGGTTGACAGTTTGTGCCTGCAAAATTCTTCTATAAAAGATAGATCTTGAGGATTTAAAGAAGTACTCGGTGTATCAGCTGTTTCCTTATCTGATTTACTGTTGGTTTCTGTATCCGATGATTGCATTGGTGTACCTGCATTGGTCGCCTCGGATGCTTTTGGTTTGAATTTTGATTGGTCCTTAATGTCGTATTCGCATTGATAGGTATATACTCTTCCAATTTTGTAGTCTATTTCATCCATAATAAAAGTTTTCTGTTTCTTGATAGTCATCTGAAATTTGGTAGTTTTTAAAGCTTAGTTCAGGAAGATTTAGCTTTTCAATTGCTTCTTTGAGATTCGCAATTTATTTTAGTGTTTTTTCGTGAACAAGTGCTGCTTGGTTGATGATCCTTATCATCATTTCTTTGGAGGTATGTGCTAATAGCCTCTGCGTCCTCTTCTTCAAATGATGGCAATATGAATATCCCCTTCCTACCTCCATATACATTTTCATTGTTTTAATTTCCCACCATTTAGACAATTCCTTTTTTGAAGCTGCTTCTAGTTTTCCAAAAAGGTTACTCAGAGAGGTAGATGTTTGGGATGATGTCATATGCCCTATTGTTTGTCTGTGTCTCAAGAATAACTCTTCCGCTTCTGCATCTCTTTTGTCAAATATGTCTGTCATTTCTAGAAATTGCACTGATTCTTCCCGAGGGGAAAGCCTTGAAAATCTATTTTGTTTAGGTTGTTCAGCCTTTGTTGGCTTGTCGTCCTCTCAAGGGCGATTCTTAGGTGCTGTTCTAACAGTGCCATGCTCAAATATATTTATCAAAGAAGGCAGGTACATATTCTTTCCGTGGCATGCTGGCATATATTGGACATAATCAGCATGGAAATGTGATGGCACGTATTGAATACAGTCAAAATGAATGCTTTTTTAAGTTTCAATTTTGGCTTATGTTTGGCACAGCCAACATGCACGTATCTCGGCACTGTTCCATGCTGGCATATGTTCAGATCTGCCAACATTAATATGCTTTTACATTTTCAATGCTGGCATATTGTGGGCACAGATAGACTGCAAATGTGTTCTTACAGTTGCATTCTGGTTTAGTTAGGGCACAACCAGCATGCAAATGCATTCTTAACATGGCATGATGCCATATTGTACGCACAGAAAGAATAAATGTGTTTTTACATTTGCAATAACGGCACCTTATGAACAATTGGAGCAAGGCACTACATTGTTCATTCCACTTTGGGAAAACCATTACCTTTTTCACCTAGCTCTGGAAAAGCATCCTATGCCTTTAGGTAGTGGAAACTAGATAATAATGTCAATACGGAACATGATAATGATTAAACACTCATAGTTGCTACCCTTATGGTTCTCTATTTTGTATCCATATCAACGGATCGCCAATAGATTGCACTGTATTTTCCAAATTCCACCAAAATGTGGCTCTCTGACTTAATAAGTGAACCAACAAGAAAAGAAAAAAAAGCATCAACATCATATATCTTTACATATACCGGACATGGATTATCACAATTTTCAAACTTATTCTGTCTTGCCCACTCCCCTTTTTCTTGCTACCAACAACATGCACCTTCTCAAACATTCTAATCTTAAGGTAGGCCACCTTCTGGAGTTGGTTTGGCAGTCCCAGAAGTATTACTTTGAAGTAAACAGCAACCCAAAGAACAAACAGTAAACATAATTCAAAAGGCCAAATATCCACTGCACCTCTTTTCAAGGGAAAACAAGGTTTATTACATGCAAAAAGGTCTCAGATGCTCCCGAAGAACTGAACGGCACAGAGCGCGTCACATCTCAAAATGTTACAGGTTATATAGGGGGAATTGCAAAATCTGAACACATAGGTTAAAATGTTATCCACCACCCTCATTGGCTAACACCTATAGAACATACTAATACCCCCTACAGTTCCTGGACTGATTGGCCACACCTTGTCTAAACCCATTCCCATAGAATCGTGGAACGCTACATCTTCACTAACAAATCCAGGTACAGGATTGGTAATATAGACTTGTTGACACACTAATGATTCGAGACCATCACTTGATGTGCACCCCTCCGATACTGTTCAAAGTAAACTGGTGAGGCCAACTCTGCTTTTTATAAGACAATATTCCTTCTCTTTATACCAGATGCTGCGGCACACACGCTGCACCCCGACTCTGTGCTACATTTATTGCTGTCACCTCTGCTCCTTCTTTCCCAAATCACGGAACGTTCCAGACAGGGCTCTTCCTTATCTCCTTCAAACCAACAGTTCCCAGTAATGACGCGACCATGGCACCGCTCTTAAGTCTGACTTTTAGGGATTTATTAGTGTTTGCTTACATGTTTTATTTTAATTCAAATTGGATGACCGCTCTTGGGTGGGGGCAGTAGTACTCTTAATCTTCCCCTGACCCATGGGCATCACAAAACCTCATGCTCTATTCTCATGCATTTATCCTTCAAAGGGCACATCCCTTTCTGCTCTTCTTCCAACTAACATTCCCATCCCACCACGTTCATACCCTTCAGCTGGATAGAATTAGTGCTTATCTGCGCACCACGGGTGCCTTTGAACTCAGCTTCTCTCCTGGGAAATGGAAAAAGGGATATGTTTTGGGCCTGAGCTAAACAGAGCTGCAGCTCCATATCAAGGCCTAAATTCTATTCTGTGCATTATGTCTTAGGCCTTAACTTCTAACATGGTGACCCTTCTGCCATATGATGGCTCAACTCACTCCTACCACAGTACCTTTCTGACTCCATCTTCCATCTATTCAGTTTTTTGTCTAAAATACAACTGAGAACCTAACATTGCATATTACTGCTAAAGACAAGCCCTAAACTGCAGTAACCTACCTATAACCTTGGCAGCGTAAACATTAATACATGTGTTGCTCCATCTATGTTGCTATTTGTGGGTATCTAATATATGTCAAACCTAACTAAAAACAAAACATGTGCCTACTGCACGCCAAACTCACTTTACACACTCTATGATACATGCTAATAGGTTTTTCTCAACCTGAACCTTTTTACCTGGCTTTTACATTGTATGTGCATCCCAACATTCCCTGTTTTAGTTAATACCCCATTAACTAACCCTTCTGCCTTGTTCCGTCTATTGTGATCATCTTTGGGTATCCAGGCCCTGCACACAATGCAAACTGCCCCATACTTGGGCATATTTTTCCAGGATACTCTTCATAAAGCAACATCCTCCATCTCCTGCTAAATCAACCCAGTGTTCTACATAATTCTCTGGGTCTGGAGGGGGTGTGGTCAAGGTTCCGTTTGGCATGAAAACCTGCTCTATTTTCACCATCTTCAGTCTTACAACCCCATCCCATCTATCAGTTTGGGTGTGCTTGTGTTTTGTAAAAGGAGGAGCTCTACCTGCTGTTATTGACATGATCATCATTGCACTCTTTGGCAAGGGGTTCTTACAGCATCTCAGAATGACATCAACAAAAAGCACAATCAGAAAAACCATGATGGAAACCTGCAATTGTAGGACTATTTCTAACCACAATGGTGCCCATAAACGCATTTAATGAAACCAGTCATCAGCATTTACTCCAGCTTCTTTTTTCATGGCCATCCTCAAATTGTGAAGGGCCCCATCAATTGGGTCAAGGACCCATTGCCCACATCATTTGGGGGGGTCTACGCCCAGCAAGACAGTCCATTTTTCTTCCACACCCCCACTCCATATCTGTGTGCAAATCCAGAACGTATGTGTTCTGGAGGGTCATAAGCTTGATCACATGTTATTCAGTTTTAATTGTATTTAGAACCTGCTCCACCTGAATCACCAAATGAAACATCTCCCAAATGGTTATCTGCATCCATTTAGCATTTTCTGCAGTCTGGATGCTTGGCACCAGGAGGGAGGTGTACAAGGTTTCTGGGCCTCATTACGACCCAGGCGGTAGCCGTGCCCTTATTAAGGGCACGGCTGCCGCCGGTAATTATTTTTTACAGGGTCCCAGAAAAGGGCAATAACCGGGTCATTCCGACCTTGGTAGACCCGGTTATTGCCCTTTTCTGGGACCCGGTTAAAATCAATCCCCATTCTCATTTGAGCCGCATAGGGCTCAATGGGAATGGGGATGATGCTAACAATGGGCCCGTTAATGATGGGCCCGTTGTTAGCATCCTGGCCTGCTAGCGGGTCCCGCTTTTCACGTCTGGTCTGACGAGGCGTGAAAAGTGGGATCCGCTAGCAGGCCTCGTAATAGGGCATCCCGCAATGAACGGTGCTGGTCCCGTACTGTCACCATTCATTACGGGACCGGCAGGGTCCTAATGAGGCCCTCTGTCTTTGTAAATAGTTTATACTGGGCTGGTATTGCCTTCAACCTATCAGATGAGTCTTTAGATAGATAATTCAATTTTTTCTGACGATGAAGCCTTAGTGAGCGGTGGACACGCTTTGTAGATGGGTTCATAGTTGGTTCTGGGGCGGCACAGTTATTGCAGTCAAATGGGTGTCAGAAACTTGGAACTAGCAAATCCGTGGAGTGCAAGGTGCTCAGTGAACATACTCTCCTCCATGATGGCAGGAGGTGTAGTGTAAGGGTGCAGAAGTAGATGTGGAACACAAAGGTGGCATGCTTGTTGGCATACACTTTGATTAAGCAGAAAATAAGGACAAACCCTACCTGTCCCTTTAACTAAGAGGGGTTTCCCTGCCTTAAAAAACAAAGGATGATGTCAGAATGTCTGTCAAAAGCAAATAGTCCACTGTCCTGTGTCCCAACCTATTTCCGTCCCTTACACTTTAAAAGAAAAACTATATAAGACCTTCCAGTCAGCTTAGGCAGTTTGTGGATGATGGGGGAATATCCGTCTTCCCCTGACTGTCACTAGTTATTTCTATATAGTTCCGCATAGATGGGGATCTCCCTCATTAGACCTTCTCAGGCAACTCTTTACAGTTCCACAAAGATGGGGAAAATGTCTCCCTCCCCCTAGCCTTTCTCAGGCACTCTTTCAATAGTCGCAATGATGTCTGATATTTTATCAGAGGATATATCTTTCCTCCTCTGTTCTTCTCTCAACTTTTGCCAAAGCATATTCCTCTCTTCCCTGGTCATCTCTTGAATTTGACTAAAGAATGTTTCTCTTTTCTTTAAGTCTCCTTCTGACCGTTGCCAAAGGATATCTATCTCCCCTCTTGGTCTTTTCTTCCAGTTATGTGGGTCATAGACCCCTCTCTCTGATTTGTAATATCCCTTACTCAGGCCCTGTGTTTCACTATCCTGCCAGGTATTGTCTCACATGTACAATTATTCAATCCTCTCAACATTCCGGCCCCAGACCACCTTTTCAGGTTTATAATGTCTCTTAATCAGACCCAGTTCACTACCCTGAAAGGCATTGTCTTGCATGTATCATTCTACAATTCTCTCAATATACTGGTCCCAGACCTTATCTCTCTTCTGGTTTCTTTTAGGTGCTCTAACACCCAGTATGTTTAATTTCTATGCTCGCTCCCACTGGGACAAGGAAGATGGTTCTGCACTTCTTCCCAACCACAGTTTTTGGGTTCCCCAATGCCTTTCCCGGTCCCCCTCCATGTACCTTGTAACTTGGACACAAGGGTTCCAGCCCTCTGCAACACCAGAAAGCTTATCTGGCTTCCCCTGGGCTCTTGCAGTATGCTCTCGGCTTTTGACGGCTCCGCCATGTTGGGTTCTCCCTACACATCAGGTTTTACCTGGACCACTCAGATGGTTTCCTTTTTGCCACCGGACATCAGGTTTCCCATCCTTCTGGTGAGCCTTGGCTCTGCCCGCATTTCTTGGACACCAACTTCATTCTATAGACATCTGGGTCTGCAGCATATCCTCTCTGGCTGGCTTCACTCCCCAGCCCGTTGCTCCTCTGGGGAAGGACTGACTCTGAGGAGAGTCCTTCATCAGTTTTTATGGTAAGTCGTCTTTCAAATCGCGGATAGCTAGTATGTTTGTCTTTTTTCTGTGTACGGCTCTTCATTGCACTGCTCATCTTTGTGTCAGTACTTCTAGAGACATCAACTCCCATTCTTTCCTCACTCTTCCTCATCAGAGTATTCTCTGATAGACTGGGCTACTATGCATAAAGTAATAAACTGAAGAAAGATGAGACATAGAGGGTGTGGGGCTTGGGCTTTTTCTGTGTTGTGGGGTAAATCACATAGGGGAGCATGGTGGTTGACATACCTCATTTTCTCTTCATAGTGATAGTCTTCCTATCTCCCGCTGGATGGGGGCCCCTTCCATGGGATCGTCCTGCTGAGACCTATCCCCCGGAGAACCAGGGAATTATTGGGTAGTGGCCTCACCTCCCTGGCCCCATGGGAAGGGTCCCCCTCTGGTGAGAAGTGACAACATCAAGGGATTCATCACAGTAGGTATGTGTATTGTACACACACCCAAAACACATCCATTAATGCTGCTGTGCCTTCAGTCAGGTCACAGATGAAAAGTGTCTTATTACAATGAATGTTCATTCCTACATTCGCTCAAAAACAGACACATTCTATGCTGGTCTCTGTACTTTTGCTGGGGTCTAACTTAACTCAATCTATGCCAATTTTGGCATGTAATTTCCCAATGTCCTGCCACAGTTCTGATTGAATTGTGCCATTACATCATTTGAGAACGCCAGTAGGCCCCGTGCTGCACAGGTCACTACTACTGTCACCCATCTGGAAAACAGTGCTTCCTCCATTTTGAGCAAGAGTCTTATTTTACAACTGGCTTGTTCTTTTTTCATGGCATATTCTTCATTCATCATCTCTGTCCATTATTCCTGCTTGGACTGTGTGTCCTTGGAAAAGACTTTGTAATCTGCACTGGGCCAGATGTACCTAGCACTTGGCTATGAGGCCACATTTCTTAAGGTATAAATAACTTGAGTGCACCCATCACATGAGGTATCAAAGAGTATACATAGCAGCTCTTGTTTGACCTCTGCCACCCCAGTTCGCACATGTGATTATACCACATGTTGTGCACATCAGCAACAGTGTCTCACTCAGAGCCCCTCTCTATCTCACCAAAAAAGTAGCCAGAGCCACCTCCTCCAGGCCTAAGCAATCACATCACGCCAATCAGCTGAAAGTCCCCACCTTCAAGATGGTTAAAGCAGGATGCGCCAGATTCACATTTGTAGCTCCCAAACACTGGAATGCCCTCCCCACTACCCTAAGGAATGAGACCTCACACCTAGCGTTCTGCAAATCACTTAAAACTAAGCTCCTTAATTAGGGCATTTCCGTGCACCACATCACATGCTGCCCACTTAGACAACACTCCAAGGGAGCCTGTGACGTATCACTAACCCATCAGTATACCTGTCAACCACTGAGCTTGTAACTATGCCCACACTCTCTTACTGTGTCAATGTAAAGCTTGTAACTATACCCACACTGTCTTATTGTGTCAATGCAAACATCATCTGTAAGGTAGCAGGTTCACTGTAACCAAGAACCAATGCAACCACCCTGTACTTTACCATGCACAATGTCACCAAGAACTACAAACAGTCTCCTGTTTGTCCTCATGTAACCAAGTAAGCATTGCTGTAACAGCACCACGATGCCCCAGGGCCGATTTGTGCACTATATAAATATAAAAAATAAATAAAATAAAATAAATACATATTACATTCTGTCTGGCCTCAGTTTTCCTCCTGGTTCGTGTCATCCAAAAAGATACAAATGTGTCTGCTTTTGTGTAATTTTCATTTCCATCTCCATACACCTCCTTTATATTTACCCACCATATAAAATAACCACAAAGAAACAAGATCAACATTGCAAAGAGAAAACAACCTACACAAAATAACATAAATATTACACAACGCCTGTAGTGTTGAACCTGCAGGGGGATAGAAAAAGAAAACATCCATTAACACAAATCTATACTTTTCATCATAGTATAAGGATTGATCACTTGTAATATCATAAGAAAACATGCTGCAAAATATTTTTTAATATTACTCAGGAAATTGAGCAGCGTTGCGAGAAGGTGGGGTTCTGCTGGGTGCATTTTGATCTTCAGATAAGTGGAACCAGTACCGCAACTCCTTCACCCTAACTGCAAATGGTGTAGCAAAGATAACAGTATATGGCCCCTGGAAACTCTGGTCATTCCAATGCCGAACAAAGTTTTTGACATAAACTTGATCCACAAGTTACAGTTTTAGCACTGGTATGTTTAGTGGATCCACTGGTGATTTTTCAGTCTTCTAGGAGCAATTTTGTGACAAAAGATCTTTATAATTTATGTTAATTCCCCCATATACCCCTCAAACTCCCCCAGCACTCCTGCTGCCCTCTGAGCATCTGTTGCTGTGTGTGTAGGTGTGAGCGATGGGTGAACTCCTCTCCCCATCACTATCTTGTAAAGGGGCAAGTGATGATCTTTACTGGGTTGGGTTCTCAGGCTAAACAAAGCCAGAGGAACACCTAGCAGCCAGTTCCTCCCTAACGTAGTACATATCTTAGACAATTTACTCTTCAAAAGTCTGTTCAGTTTTTCTATAAGGTGAACAAAAAAAGCTTGGGATATTGAATCCACTATTGTGAGACAACTAAATTAGGCAATACTTCTATGTAAATAAGGTCAATAACAAGGATTGGGGAGATGAGTTTGCCTACGGCAGAAATTAAACCTTTATATGTTCATGTTCAAAATGGAATTTACTCTGCAGAGGAACACATTAATATAAAACCCAAGCTATAACCAAGGTAACCGGAGAGATAAATAAGATAACAAACTAATACAACACATGATCGTGTTTAGAATTGGAGCACATTACATAGAGGAACGTACCATTGTTAAGTGAAAGGAAACAACAAGTTTAACTGAGAGATAAACAAGATACAAAGTATATGCAAAGTATAACACATAATGTTTATGTTGTAGTAAGAAGGGATTATCCTGAGATTGAAGCAACCTTTGAGTACTGATCAAAATTATGTGTCATAAAAATATAACCACCAGGGTGAGTACAGCCCTTTGAGTAATGTACAGGACCCAATATTTGGCTGGTGACTATCTCAAGAGAATACTCTAAAAGCCATTGAAAGGTTTTGATTTGGTTGTTTATTTTTATCTCCCTTTTTCCTTTTCTCTTTTTCCTCATTTTCTCATTACCTTTGAATCCTACCCTACACCAACCCCCTATTCTCTGTGCACCACACACTACTACTGGTATATGTAGAATGATTTAGTATATGTCCGGTTTTGAGAAAGGCCAAACCCCGAAACACAAGTTAACCAGAGGACACTATTGAAATAAATTTATCTGCCACAACTTGTCAAGTAGCAAGTCTTCGTTTTTTCAGTTTTTCCACAATCGCGTTGGCTTGAAGGTGATATATTGAGCAGAGTCTGTACTGTATCTCTAGTAGGGATGCAATCTCCATAAACAATTTGTTAAAAAAGTGAGTTCCTTTATCAGATTTTAGGACCTCACATTTGCCCCAGTGAGCAAAAACCTTGCATATCAGAAAAATGTGCCGCCGATTTTGAATCAGGTTGTGTGCAAAGACCAGCCCCAATCCAACGGGAGAACAGACACACTACAACAATAAGGTAACAGTAATTAATGCACCTGTTAAAATGTCCACATAGTCAATGTGAAATTCCCTGAAGGAACCAGTTGGATGGGGCAATGTACCACACAACATCCCAAGAGTCTGGAAAATGCGGTAAACATGACACGTTGTGCAATTTGCCGGAGGTGTGTTGATGTATTCTTGCAGGTTGGGGACAGACCAGTACTTCTTGATATCTTCTGCAATTACCTGTTTCGAAACATGTGCTGGGTAATGAAGCTGCTCAAATACAACCATAAACAATTCCCATGACATTACTGTTTTACCTGCACTGTTCTTTCTTCAGATCAAACAGTTGGTGACTGTGTGCACCCCCTCTTAACCCATCAAAACAATTGGTGACTGTGTGCACCCAATCTTCACCCATAGCTCTTTCGTGTAGTGGAGCACCTGACCTTTTAGCTCAATTATTTGAATGAGTGGGACTGCAGTGTATGGAATTGCTAGTTGTATCACACAAAAGCACTTTGAGGGAGAGGCATTTTGTTGCAATCTTTTACTTCTTTTTACAATAAATGTGTATGCTACCAGAGTCCCTAGACAGAAGAACACCCTTTCCATGTGTGAGGTGTCTGTCCCTAGGTCGGCGGTGATGTACCACCTAATAGGAAAGGAGAGGAGATAGCTATCCCTGCATCTATAAGGTATATAGTTAGAGACTCTCTCCAAAACCTAAAAAAAGCAAATAAAACAAAAACGGCACAAAATGAGCCAAATCTATTTGGATTCCGTTAACATTTCCTGGAGGAAGTATTTCCTTGTAGCACCCTACCCATATGTTACTTTTATTCACCTTTCTGGAAGTGTGTTCGCGGAATGTAGATCAAATTATGTTTTTTGCAAGTTAGCCCATGTGCTATAAGTTAAAACAATAAAGAATTCTACATGAGCAAAAAGGTGTCCATTTACAGTAAATACCTTAATAGACCATAAGTGTATGTACAATTGGGCTTCTAGGGTGCCCTGCTCCAAAACAGTTTTTCTCTTTTCTTTTTCGTTTTGGACACCCAGTTGGGCGTTAGGAGGTAAAACCAATTATAGATAAAAACGAGTATTCTCTTTTAAAGGAATGAAAGGAGAGTAAATGTCCTCCACTACATTAGTTGAGTCCCGTATCCCAAGTTTTTTAAGGATATTGTCCTTTCGGGTGGTCGACCGGTTTCAATGATGTTTTGACATATGTCACCTTCACCAGGACCTATACTTTCAATACGTCTGGTTAGATTGTCTTGTCCATCAGATATGGCAGTGATTACCACATCCAACCTTCATCCCAGATCTAGAGGGGTTCTGGGCGATGGTTTCTTTTTGACACTCCAGGTCTCTACTCTCTGTGAGAAGTATTCCGGATGCAATGATCCAGGGCTGATTCCCCTTTTGTTCTGGAGATTCCAGCCAAAAGTTTGCTGTACGGGTAGAGCGATGCAGACGGGGCAGCCCGTCACCTCAGCAGTAATCACCGCCATATCTGATGGACAGGATGATCTAACCAGATGTATTGAAAGTATAGGTCCTGATAAAGATGACATCCGTCAGAACGTCAATGTGTATTTCATGTAATCAGGGGTTGCCAAAACTAGTGTATTACATATGGCATTTCTGAGCTCTTGGAAACATGTTATAATTTCTCCTGTCAATTTGAGTGACTCCTTGCTTTCCTGTGCCTCTTTGAGTCCCTGCAGTAGAGGCTTTGTGCAAATAGAATATTCAAATATCCATGTTCTACAAGAGTTACACAAACACAGAAACTGTTGCATTTCTTTAACCATGGTTGGCTGTGGTGTGTTCTGCACTGAAGCTGCTCTTTCTGGTGTTACTCTCTTCCCTGAAGATGATATTATTTGACCAAAGTACACTACCTCTTCCTGACAATTTTGAATGTTTTCTTTATCCACTTTGTATCCTTTGTACGCAAGCAATATCAACAGTGCAACTGAATCTGGTATACATAATTCTTCTGTTGTCCTGCACACTAAGAAGCCATCTACATACTGAATGATTGTACTCAGTGCATGTATATTGCACAATTTCATATGGAGAACCATGTCTAAAATGCTGGGGGACTCACAGTACCCCTGGGGCAGTCTAGTGTGTTTGAACCTTTGCCCGTGATAGGTTAACGTGGTCAGATACTGAGAATCGGGCTGCAGTGGAATGGAAAAGTATACATTTTTCAAATCAATAACTTTACAATGCGTGGCCTCAGTTGGAACATTGCAGAGAACTATGGCGGGGTCCAATACTACTGGGAACTCAGCTTTGACAATGGCATTCAATGGGTGTGAGTTCTGCATCATTCTCCAACTTGACCTTTTTTCTTTTTTGACAGGATATATCACTGTATTAAATGGAGACTCTGAGAGTACTATAATGCACTGCTGCCATAACGCCACAATTGTCTTATGTATTCCTTCATCTGCATCTCTTGACAATGGATACTGTAGCACTGCTGCCTGCTTCAACTTGATATGCACTGCTCTTATGCTCTTCAAGAGCCATAACTAATTCAGGGTTGTCTGTCCCAAAGGTGCTCGGGACCATTGGCAATTCATCCTGGTAATACATGGGCATGGACTTGACAACGAGTATGGGACAAGATACATTCCAATGCTGAATCATTATTTGATACAGGATACAAACCTCCAGGATCATTTCACCATCATTATCAGCATCCTCAAACAGCGCCTATCTGATACCCCATTCATTGGTTGAGCCGCTTCAATACACAAGTCAATCAATATCCTTCCAAATATTGTGTGATGATAGTACCCAGAGCATTGCTTGCCTAAAAAACATTTCTGATGGTACCTTTCATGGTTTATTTCGGATGCATGCCACCCAACTCAACAACACGGTCACCCGATACATAAACAAATCCAGGTGCAAGGGTATTGCTCTTGTAGGGCCATCACTGTACAATGCTCGTGTTATCACCAGGACCCTAGCATAACAAATTCCTGGTGTGGAGCACACTATCTCTTCTTCCGTAAATGAAATTGTCCTATTTAGCTTGCTTAACAGATCCCTGCCTAGCAAGTTCATTGGTGTTTCAGTAGAAAACAGTAGCAGAGATAACATCACTTTGTTTCCTACCTTGATGGGTAAATCTTCTATAGATGGGACCAAATGTATTGCCCCAGAGAACCCCTGTGCGTCCTTTACCTTTCCTGATAAGGGAAGCATCCTTCCTTCATGCATGATTTTGGTGCACCTTTGTCAACCATATAGACAAATGATTTGTTACCTATCTCCACACCTCTCAGTGGTTCCTCTTCTGGGTCATCTGTGACTGACAAGACCGGGCACATCAGGGCTGTCTGTGGGCTGTCCTAATCTGGATAGGATTGCGACCCGGGAAATACAAATGGGTTACCGCCCACCACACTTGCCCCTGCGTACGGTGTGAATGTGCCGTGTGGCAGAGCATTCTTGTCTCAAACTTGTGGGGCTGGTTGTTGTGTCTGTTGATGTGCATACACTGGTGTCTATTGGGTGCTGGAGCTTGCATCTGTTGTTCTACTGGCACTTGATATTGATGTACAGCACTTGGAGGCATCATGCCATACTGCTGTTGATATGTAATGAGGTCCACTGGGATACGTGCAGAGATCATACACATATGTTTGCCTGCTCCTACCCTCTTGCACAAAATGGTTCAGCCTCCCACATGACCAATATGGTCCCGGTCCACCAAATCCTAATTTCTTCTGTACTAACTTCGCCTCAGCCTTCTGCACAATATAGACTACTTCCTTTTCCTTCTCCTGCCACTGCCTGCAATGCTGTACTATAATTGCATGAATCTCTGGCCATCCCTTAGCCTCGATCCCTACTACCTTGTACAAATCTTTCTGCACCTTGTTTGGAAGTGCCTTCTTTAACATATGGTAGAATATTGACCTAGGCCCTCATTACAACACCGGCGCTAAACCATGTCGCTATTAGCACCATGGTTGGTGCCGGTGTTGTAACAAGCCCGCCATGGTGAAATGGGGAAATACCGCCCCATTCCAAGGTTGGCGGGGCGGTATTTCCCCATTTCCCCATGACCCTTCCCCATTCCCATTTTTGCCCCATAGGGCTCAATGGGAATGGGGAAGGTGGCAATTACGGTACCGCAAATTGCGGTACCGTAATTGCCTGCGAGGTCCCTTTGCGGGTCCCTACTTTAATGGCTGGTCCAGACCAGCTGTTAAGGTCGGGTCTCGCAAAGGGACCTCATAGTAAGTAGTAAGGCGCTAAGTGGTTAACGGCGCCGCAGCCTTTTACGGCGCCATTGACCACTTAGCGCCAGGGTCATAATGAGGCCCATAGTCTTATCTGATGGTTCCCCTCTCTTAGCCCTCCAGATCTCCTGAATCTGTAATATGTATTGAGCCTGGCCTTCATTTTCTTTCATAGTGTGTGCCATAATTGAATGTATATCCGGTGGGTCAGGATTGGCTGCTCCCAAGGTAGCCCACTCTTTAGCCTGACAATCAATGAAATAAGACCCATCATGATTGTCATTGTTCATTTGTACCCCTGGGTAACCCCCCTTTTTCAAATATCATCTGCATAATCTCCTAGTAATGCAGCAAGCAAGCTTTTCATGTCTCCTACCGCTAGTATAATGCCTGTGGTCTGTTTCTGAAGTGCATATATCCACTTATCTGCTCCTGCAGTGAGCGATGGCAGTGCCTTCATCAAATTATTTCTACCCTTCTGTTGCCAGGGCATGTACTGAGCCCAACCTGGATCTATATGTAACAATTGAAACTGCAGTCCCACCTGCTTAGCCGGGATATTCCCCCCTCGCTCCCCCTTCACCACTGCCATGCAACCTGGTTGCACTCTCAGCATTGGGTGCCACAAATTCTCTACTCTCTGTGTCCCCCTGGGTGGCATCACTTCTCCTTGTTTCTCATCTGTTCCCCATTCCTCTGCCTCTGCTACACGTACATCATTATCTGATCTGATGGACTCATAATGTAAACTATCCAGCCATGCTAGTCCCTCTTGATAACTCTCATTGTTGCGGCCATCATCCTTCATTTCAACATGTATGTCCCTAATCGATGTACTATCAATTCTAAATAGCTTGCCATTCATCTGTGCCTATTGACACCCTTTGCCCCTCTTCCTGATCTGGCTTTACTCACACAATCTCTGTCTGTGTCCTTTGCAATGGGAATCACCCAAAATGACAGAAAGAAATGACTGAATGCGTGATTTGGCCGAATTTCGTCCATTCAAAAATTACAAACCATTGAAAGGTTTCACCAGATCACGCATTTGGTGCAGGGGGCTATAGGGCTGTCCCCCACACCCTTGCTCACTATATTGTGAGCAGGGATTGCAGGGGTGTCCCCCACAGCTGTCCCAACAAAAAGAAAAATGAAAGGACTCTCCAGCGCCGGTTCCCGATCATGGAAGTGAAAGGGAACCGGCATTGCAGGGAATAGCAAGTCGGAAGCAAGGTAAATAGGGGTTGTGGGTGTGGGTTTGTAGGGGGTGTGGGTAGGTGTGTGTTGGCGGTGTGGGTAGAGGTGTGGGTGGGGCGTGTGCCAAGTCAGAAATGTTCAGGGGAGAAAAGACTGAAGGTTATTTTGAAAAAATAATCTTCAGTCTTTTCTCCCTCAAACATTTCTACCTCGGTCTTTCAAACCTGCTCCTTTGCAATGCTGTTTCTAAATCTCTCTGGGCCCTGTTCTCTGTCTCCATAACTAATGGGTCAGGCATGGCGCTCACTGCTGGGGACTGCAGGAAGTTTTAAAATATATTGCAGGTGCTTTCTGTCACAAGACTGCATGGGGCACATACTCAGGATTAGAATAACCTGTGTCTGCTTGCATGGGGTAACACCCCTGTGGGATTAGCAGTCTGTAGGGGTTGTTGGTGTATTACAAGATGGGGGTGACTCAGGGTGCTTGCACTACAATTATGCCCCTTTTAGGATCCTTAGGGACATCTTCAAAATCATCTACCATTCCCCAAAGCTCGAGAATGTCCTTCCAAGTCTACAACTTCTTCCCATTATATGTTACAGCTAAATAAGTGTAGCTGTGTCCCATAACATCTTTATTATTCATTCCTTCTGGCCAAGACTTGTACATCCTTCCTCTCAAATCACCAACCCTCTGCCTATGATATTTCATAATCTTTTCCTGGTACAAGATGAGGGAATGTACCTCCTTATGGCCCCTTATCCTGGGCAAAGGGATCCCAGGCCTGTCATATAATGGGCCTGCACAACAAAATCACAATGTTTTACACAATGGTATAGACCCTTGCAAATCCCCTAGACTTGTGAAGAGGGAATTTACTTCCTCACACTTTCTTTTGATGAGTGGATAGATCCCAGGTCCTCCGTATACTGATCCTCACCTCTATTTTACCTGCAATTGAACAGATGCCATTTCCTCTCTCTTCTCTTTCTCTCATAAAATAATATTGTGATGTCACCTTTCCTCTCTGCAGAGAAGATCCCTCTGGCCACTGCTATATTTACAAAACTACTATATATTGCCATGTGGTCCTTTACAGTCCACACACTCACAATCAACTCACTCCCCACACACACTCCTCTTGTTGTTTTCACCTACAAAGGTGTACTTACAACTATACATTCTCCCAAGCGTCTCCAATACGGGTCCCACCAATGGCTTGTATAATCTGGCAGCAGTGACCTGCTTCAAGGAGCAAGCAGGCCTTCTGACAAAACAGCACCTGCGATCCTCTTCAGATCATGTACGTGAGACTGGTCACTGCAGATGGGTGCCACACATCAGGATGCATGGCTAGGATACCACCAACCTCACAGGGAGTCTGGGATCACATCGGGTGCACCAATTTGTTAAGCGAAAAGTGGCCCAAAAATTGACCAGCAAAAATAATCCAAAAGGTCCAATAATCACTGCACCTCCTTGCAAGAGAAAACAAAGTTTAATACATGCAAAAAGATCTCAGATGGTCCCATAGGACCGAAGGGACACATAGCTCATGACATCTCAAAAAGGTACTGGTTTATATAGCGGAACACCACAACATCTGAATACTTAGGTTACAATGTTATCCCACCACCCTCATTGGCCACGACTATAGTACATGTTAATACTACCTTATAGTCTATGGACCGATTGATCAGACCTTATCTTAACCCATTTCCCTAGACACATGGCCCGCTACATCAGCACTAACAAATCCAGGCATGGGATTGCTCATTTACACTTGTTGACTGATAAATTGAGACCATTAAGGGATATGCACCCCTCTGATCCAGATGCGTTCAAAGTAAAATGGTGAGGTGAATTCTGCTTTGATAAGACAATAGGCCTTCTCATTGTACCAGTGTCAAACACCCCTTCTTGATCCTCACCTGAGCCTTCAGAAGAGGTGTGTGGGGATGAGTCCGTTTGGATTGACGTATTGTTCTTCTTCTTCTTTGAAGTCTTTCACTCCTTGTAGAGGTATGGCCTGCCATGGGGAGTAGCCATTATGCCTGCCTGAATACAGCCTGGGCAAGAGGCTGACTCAGCGGAACACCAAAGCAAAGGGGGAAAAAGTCAAAGGCGCAATAAAAACATGAATATTTTCCACTGGTGAATATATAGAAGGAGGCTGGTCCAAAGGATGATTCACAGGAAGAGCGGATAACATAGGCAGAAGAAGCAATAGGTAAGAACAGGCTGTCAGAACCAGACCACAGACCGCGGTAGCAGCAACCAGGCAAGGACCAGGAAGGCAGAAAGGAAGCAGCCAAGTAAAACATGAGAAAGCGGGCGGAGGAAAACCACAGCAAGTGGGAGGCAAACAACAAGAGGGGGGAGCGTCTTACCCAGGGAGAAAGGATACGGGTTGCAACATACAGCCATAGTGATCCCAAGACAAACGTATTCCTCTGGTGGTGGCCATCTTGGAAATTCTAGAGCAGAAAATCCTTTCATAGAATGATATGACAGTGCACTAATGGTGGCCAGTCCTACTCCGCAAAAAACATCACAACGATGAAGCCGTGACAACCAGACACCCTGGAACACGCAATCTGCACCCCCACACTTATACTAAATGTAATGGCATCACCTCTGCTGCTCCTATCCCAAATCGTGGAAGGTTGCAGACATGGCTCTCCCCTTATCTCCTTCAACCCCAGGTGCCCAGTAATGACGTGACCAGGGCACCACTCTTGATTTATTAGTGTTTGGTAATATGCGTGATTGTTATTCAAATTAAAATTCGGTCGTGAGTTAGTGCAGTACAAAAGCAGAGTGACATGTAATGAACCAGGATAAAAATATGTTGTTATAGAGCCATGCTTACATATATATGGGGCCCAATGTGTACGACCATGACTGTTTAAGGTGACATGCTAGTATATATTGGGCACAATCATCTTGAAAGTATGTTATTACAGTTTTATGCAGACAAATAGTGGGCACATCTAGCATGATTGTTTTCTTAAAGTGGCATACTGGCTTATATGCTGGTCATTACTAGCATAATATGTGTTCTTTCACTGGCATCTTGGTAGATATTGGGTACAACAAGCAAGACAATAGGTTCTCACAATGTCAGGATGGCATCTATTGGGTGCAAATGCTTTGAAGATGTGTTCAAACAGTGGCCTGCGGCCATATCTTGGGAGTCAGCAAACATGAATGTGTTCTTAAAGTCACATTTGTAGCCCACTGTGCCTATTTTGCAGCCCACTGTGCCTATTTTGCAGCCCACTGTACCTGTCTGTTGCCCACTGTGCCTATTCTGCAGCCCACTGTACCTGTTTTGTAGTGCACTGTACCCACTTGAACTAGCCTGTTGTAGCCCACTGTGCTTTTTTCGTAGCCCACTGCACCTATTTGGCAGCCCACTGTACCTGTCTGCAGCCCAGTTTGCCTATACTGCAGCCCACTATGCCTATTTTGCAGCCCACTGTGCCTATACCGCAGCCAACTGTGACTGTGAGAACACTGCAAGCACCTGCACTACAACATCCGCACACCATGCAAATCCTGTTCACCTTAATCATGCTCCCATACTGTATCATCCAAGATAGCGTACCATGCTTTGGTACCCACTATGTAGCCTACAAAAATGGTCTGTCCAAACTTGCCTGCCCCCGGCACCACCCTATCACCTGCCCTACACCATTTCTGCCTTCCAGACCGCCATTTCCACCAGGCACTAACCTCACTTCTACCACCAGCTTCAATGGGCAGACATTTGACACTAAAACTAGGACCACTTCCCTCATAATTGAGCATACTCGCCTCCACTCCAACTCTGCAAACAACCTTTCCTTCCCTGTCACTGGCATGACTAGGTGTCACTGCCTAAGATCTCGCACACTTTATCATACTCATGACACTTCACCTAGTCCTAATCATGGCACACCCATGCTCACACCTACCATATTTAAGCAGCAAGTAGGCACACCGGCCACCAACCCCGACATAACAGAGTGTAACACCAGAATAGGTAACAGACTTACCACGAACTTCAATCCACCAGCCAAACATAGCACCAAGACCCTTAGTAAACTGTACACAGTTTCCAACAATCCCACACGCACGCGCAAAAATTCCCACACTCTTAGGACTAAGCACTTAGCTGACAACAGCCCTCACCTCATCCAGAAAGGCACCCAAAAACATCCCATTGTTGCCCACGCGACTGAAATCGCAGATGTCATTTTGTCCAACAACATAGACTTCCTTGCAGTAAAAGAAACCTGGCGGCATGACCCATCTGGCCCGTTTCTAACCTCAGCCATCCCCGACCACTATTCCATCCTCAGAGCTGACAGACCCAACGCTCGAGAAGGAGGAATAGCCATCATTTTCAAATCTACCCTAGACATGAGACCAGCCACCTCCTCTCCTCTGGCATCCTATGAACTCCTCACAGTCAAGCTCCGAACATCTCCTAAAAATACAACCACCATCCACCTAATATATAGGCCACCAGGTCCCTCTGGATATTTTGAAGAAGACATCACAACATTAGTAGCTGAGAATACTAAACCCATGGCGCAAAATATCATCCTGGTGACTTCAAACTTGGCTATAATGATCCCAAACACCTACCAGCCATCTCTGTAGCCAATGCACTATCAGAGCAAGGCTTCGTACAAATAAGCACCCTACCCACTCATGTGAAAGGTAGGACACTCGAATGGGTAGCAGACCTCAACTGCAATATTACCCTAAAAGAATCCTCACCACTTGTGTGGACTGATCGTCATCTACTATCCCTAGAAATCAATGCCAACAATCTAGAGCCTAAGAAACCATGCATTGCACCTCCTTGTCTGACTAGGAATAAACGTAACATTACGGCTGAGGCCATAATACCTCTGGTAACTCCCATACTCAATATTATACCCTCCACTAACGACCTGCATCTGCTGGTCAACACCTGCAAGAGCCCATGAACAAAGCCATAGATACCATCACCCCGCTAAAATTGCGCAAAGGCAAACCGAGAGCACATCTGAACTCCTTGTTCACCCCTGAACTTAAACTCCTACGTACAGAAAAAAGAAAACTTGAGGCACTCTGGAAAACCACCCCCTCCACAGAAAATAAAGTTAACCTATCCAACATTACTGCTACTTACAAAAGTGAGATAATCCATACTAAAAATAATCTTTCAACGTCAGAATAAACCAGGCAAGTTCCAGCACGAAAGTACTATTCAATATCCTAGAGGGATTAGAAAACCCAATCCACCTATTGATACCTGTACCAAGGACAAATTGTGGTGCACCAGCATTCAAAATGCTCTCTCCAATAAAATCACAGGGCTTCAACCCAAAATAGCCGACAAACGGCACCAACTTGCCTCTGGCAATCTCACCAGTCCTACAACCATCCGCACACCTTAACTCAGGCTTCACTTTCAACCAGGTATCCATACCTGAGGTCCAAAGAATTATAGTATCACTGAAACCATCTAATTGTAAAGGTGACAGTTGCCCTGCTCAAATCATAAAAGACGCAGCCAGAGATGTATCTGCTTTTATCACCAAACTTATAAACTCCTCATTCGCCAGCAACTCTGTCCCAAGCAATCTGAAACAATCCTGGGTTCTCCCATTACTCAAAAAACAAACCCTAGATCCATCTATACCCACAAATTATAGACTGATCACTACAGTCCCCTTCTTATTGAAAATCTTAGATAGAGTTGCATACTTGCAAATTTAAGACTATCTAGAGACAAACCAACTATTATGAATCTGTCAATCCAGCTTTAGACCCCAACATGGAACAGAAACAGCCCTTGTTGACCGTAAGAGTCAAATCGATGACCTAAAAGACAAAGGTAAAGTTGCCATCCTACTTCTTTTAGACTTATCAGCAGCCTTTGATCTGGTGGACCATAAAATCCTTTGTGACCACCTGTTATCGGCAGCACACTTTTCTCACTCTGCTGTCATGTGGATTGAATCCTTCCTCGCAAATAGAACTATGCATGTTTTCTCACCTACAGCTGCGGCCGACCTATTCCCCATCACGTGTGGAGTCCCTCAAGGCTCCTGTGTATCGCCTACTTTGTACAATATTTTTACAAAGCTCCTTTTCGACAAACTGGACCATCTGGGTGTCACCTACACCAACTATGCAGATGACACCCAGATACTTCTAACACTATCAGGCATCTACGCCTCTGATGTTTGCCGGATTAACAAAGTCTACATCATCATTCAGGCATAGATGGCCCCACACGGCCTGTGCCTGAATGATGATAAGACTGAGCTACTCCTAGTCGGCTCACCTAACAACTTGCTCAAACTTAGTCCCAACTACAGCAGCATCTTCATTGATGGCAACAACATCCCGATTGCCAATAACGTAAAAACCATTGCCTTCTACCTCAATGCCATTATTAATCCCACCAAACAAGTAAACATGACTGCATCAGCCACTGCCTACACTGGTAAGCTGATCAGAGCTTGAAGACCCCTACTGTCCTCTAACAGCTGCCTTTCACTGGCCAGAGCACTTATACAGTCCAAACTGGACTATTGCAATGGCCTCTACTTAGGTGCCAACAAATCTATAATCAATAAACTGCAGGTTCTGCAAAATAATGGACTTAGAGCGGCATTAAACATTCCTAGAAGAGAGCATATCTCCACCACCAGAACACTATGCAAATGGCTCTCCATACAAAACATACAAAACAAAATTGATCTAAAAACCCTCTCCCTCACTTACAAAGCTCTGAACCACCTAGCCCCGCCATATCTCACGGACAAATTTACGATGAAATCATCTGCCAGAATTACTAGATCCACTAAAACATCCTGTTTGGTGGTGCCCAGATACTGCCTAAAAAGAGCTGGCGGAACGAGCTTCCCGGTTCTAGCCTCCCAATTGTGGAACACACTTCCACAGGACATCAAAACCAGCCCAACGTTTCAAATATTCAGAAGCCACGTCATCCCCTGGTTACTGAACAAAAACTAACTCGACCTCACCCCGCATTCACACTCACAACCATATATATGGATCTTTCTTGTATATATATGTCTTCGTTTTCCTATACCCCCCCACCTACCTGACTCTCCCAACCATTATAATGTTTCATCTGTAATGTGTATGTCTAAAGTGTATAATTTTCATAAACTGTATAACTGACTTTCCCTGCCATTCTAATGTTTCATCTGTATTGTGTATGTATAAATTGTATAAACTGCATAAACTGTATAACTGCATCATGTAACCATTACCTTAACCTATGCGCCCAGATACCCTTGGGTCAGGCGTGCTCTATAAATAAAATAAACAAACAAACAAACAAACAAACAAACAAACATGCTCACATATACAGAACCAGCATTAGGGTGGTATGCTGGCATATATTTGGCACAAACAGCATGAAATGTGTTTACAGTGGCATACATACATATATTGGGCATGTCCTCCAAGAAAATGTTCTCTTAAAATGATATAATTATAATTATAATTATGCTCTTGTATAATGGGCTCAGCTAGCATTAATATGTTCTTACCATAGCGTGCTGGCATATATATTGCTCACAGACAGCATGCATTAAAAAAAATGTACTTTTATTGTGCTATTCCAGCTACAATGGGTGAGAAAATATACATGTATTCTCTTAATTGCATGCATTCTTATATTGGGTACAACCAACATGAAAATGTCTTCAAACAGTGCCATGCTTGCATATATTGGGCACATCCTACACACACATGTGCTATTAAAGTGATTAAAGTGGCATACTGCAATAAACTGGCCAAAACCAACATTAAAATGGTGTTGTACAGTGTTTTGCTCACACATATTGAGCACAGCTAGCACGACTTTGTTCTTACAGTGGCATTCAGGCATACATGCAGGCCATAGCCAGCATGACAATGGGCCTCATTACAAGGTAGGTGGTAAGAGATTGCCGGCACCGGTAAGGACACCGGTGCTGGTAATCCATACCACCCAATTCCGAGGTCCCTTAGCGGGTCCCTTCCTTAACGCCTGGTTTTACCAGGCGTTATGGAAGGGACCCGTTAAGGGACTTCAGAGCTAATAACGGTACCACAAATTGTGGTACCGTTATTAGCTCCATCCCCATTCCCATTGAGCCCTATGGGTGCTCGAATAGGAATGGGGAATGGTTCCCGGAATGGGGACTTACTGGGTCCTCCAAGGTTGGAATGACCCGGTAAGTCCCTATTTCAGGAACCCGGACCCGGAATGCTGTAAGGGGGTAGCCATGGTGCTAATAGCACCATGGCTACCTCCTTCCTTGTAATGAGGCCCAATGTGTTCTTACTCTGGCATACTGGCCTATATTGGGCACAGCAGCTGGAAAAAGGAACTTCCAGGGACAGGGGAGGTATATCTCGCACGGTTGGTTTGTAAAGGTAATAATTCCCATAGATTCTACAATACACCAGCACCGAAGATTGCTAAAGAGCTTCAATGTACTTCACTGGTAAGAAAAAGTGTGAGGTGATAGATATGTGATGTCCTTCCCACACCAGGATAGTGCTGTTCTGGACACAAATGAAAGAGGACTCACCTTCATTTTCGAGAGTTGGCAATTCCAAAGAGAGGTAGAAGTCAATCCCATACAAAATGCACCTTGTTGCCAGACTAAATATATAGATTCCCATTCTTTGTACAAAGTATTTCTTCAGTTGTGAGAGGCAGTGTATGCCAGTGTATGCCTCCTATTTTAGTGGGTTCATTATGCACCATCACCAGACTACCAGATTTTACTAGGACACATGGGGTTCCTTGTTTGGCAATGAAGTGAAGTGGAGAGGATTGTAGTCTTTCTTCCTGCTGTTTCTTATCATCTGTAGTCATTGATCCAGGAACAGTGTTGTAGAGAAGGAGTTAAGTACCCCCCACCTCAATCACATCTCCCATCTTGCCTATATGTTGGGAACCAGAGAGTGAGACATGTGAGGTAACAGTGAAAATACTGATGCCAAAGAGAATCCTGGAGACAAGGTTTTCATTCAGAAAACCATACCTACATACGAGGCCGTTTGAATGAAATTCCGGAAGAAGCAGGACCAATGAATGAATAAAGATGAATGGTGATGCCATACAGAGTCAAGCTGATGTACATAGAAGAGATGCAGAGACTAAAGAATGCAGATATTCTGTAAGGCATCAAGAAAGTATCGAAGATAAGTGACATCTTGGGATTAAGAAGAAGAAACGTATGCTACAGAACTGATGAAGATGTCAAGTCAGTTTACACGTGTACAGATGCAAAGAAATGCAAGCAGACAAAGTATTCTTGAGGCTAACTAAGTAGTGAATAGATTGCGGCATGTGCCAACATATACATATATATATAAAAGCAAATAAAGAATGGATGTTTCTACTACGTGTTATAGCAGAGCTAGGCTAAAGAAGTAAGGCCTTGTTTCCAGTGGGTCGCAGTTAGAAAACAAGTGATTTACAAAGTGAATCTCAGAAAGGCGAGACTGGATGAGCCAAGATTCCAAGGTCTTATCAGGCTGGAATGAGCAGATATTGGATACAAATCGTGTGAAAGAACGAAGCTCCTGTTCAGGAGGCATCAACAAAACAAGGAAGACGTCAGAGGTCTATTAGAAAATAGAATTTTTAAAACACAAGAGGCTTGATTTTGTGGTCTTCAGTCACCTGAAGGGATGAAGTTGGACGAACATGATGGTCACATGTACGCATGAGGGCAGAGCGTGCCTTCACTGCCATGAATTCTCCAGAGCACTCCCAAGGACAAGTTCAAAGCCCTATTTGACAGCACACCACTGAGGTGATGATGGATGAATATGCTAATTGGTGGGAAGCTATGGTCAAAGACTACCTCAACAGCACCTGCAAGCCCAGTCTGCGTGTTGCAAACGTAGGTGTAAAAGTACTGATGGAGGTTAGAGTGCCAACCAATGGTAGAGGACCGCATGATTAAGGGTCCTATAGTTTGTGTAGCCAGTGGGACGTTGTGTATTTAGTGACGTTCAGAGTGACCTGTTTTAGGGGAGGGCTAAGTTGCCCCACCAGATGTTAAGAAACCTATCACATTTCATCACGGCCTTAGACGAGTATGGATCGCATACTTAGATATTCCCTTAGACCCTATCACATTTGCCATTAGGTTTATGTAGTTTTCCACCTAGTATGATGTTAGTAATATGCAGGTTGACATCACCTATGGCGATTGTTTGCTATAAAAGAATGCTTTTTTTCAAGATGCACTGAGAGTTCTTACGCTTAGACATCTGTTGTACTCCCTGTTTTCTATAATTGATAATAAAACAGTTATCCTTTTGCCAACTACCTGAGACGTTTCGATTATTGATGTTTGAGTAACTTCTACATCCCCATCCATCTCAAGGGTATTGTTACCTCATCTTAAAGGGCTGGAAGACTCCAGTTCAATTTGCTATGCATCAAGTCATAAATGGTATTTGGCAAAGTATCGGCCTTACCTAAACATCTTCAACTCAGCTTGTAGACTCCCAAGACCAACTTGGGTCGTTCCTCTCCTCTATCTCTATCTCTACCTGTGTTGTGTTTCCCCAGGGGTCTAACCTCTCACCCTGGATGTTCAACCAATACCTGGCACTTCTTGCCCACCGTATTGATGCTCTCTGCCCCAACTTTCAGTGCTATGCGGATGACACTCAGCTCATTTTTAGGCTTCCTTCAGCCACCTCTTCTCCTTCTCTCATCTCTGACTCTGCTATCCCAGAGTGGTGTGCCGCCAATGATCTCTGCCTTAATGCCAGTAAGACTGAGACTCTCCTCATCGGCACACCCGCTCCCTCCTTTCCTGCCACTCTCTGGCCGGCATCCCTTGGCACTCTTCCTGTTCCCACCTGTGAGGCTAAACACCTCAGGGTCATCTTCAACTCCACACTCTCCTTCTCTCCACACATCGCTGACGTCTCTAAGAAGTCACATTACCAGCTCCACTTCCTCATAGGTATTTTTCCTTTCCTCTCCTTCCCCCAGAAGCTCACTGTCTCCAGAGCTCTGGTTCTCTCTAGGCTGGACTACTGCAACAGCCTCTTTCTAAATATGCCTGCCTCTTCTCTCTGCCCTCTGCAACTCATCCAAAACAGGACTGCAAGACTTGTCCTTGGCCTCAAGCCCAGGGATCGTATTTCTCCAGGACTGAAATCGCTGCACTGGCTCCCAGTGGTGGCGAGGATTAAGTTCAAAACCCTCTGCATTGTCCACAAGGCCTTCTGGTGCCTGGGGCCTCAATACCATCAACTCTCTCTTCCTAAATATCTTCCTTCTCAAGCTCTTCACTCATCTGCCTCCATCTCCTTCAGGGTCAGCTGCTTCTCCAAGCAACGAGTTGGTGATAGATCTCTTTCTTCGGCTCGGGCCTTCCTCTGGAACAGACTCCCTGCCTATCTGAAGATTGAGGAGAACCATCTACGGTTCCGGAAGCACCCCAAGACCTTCCTCTTTGCTTCTGCTTTTTCTCCTCCTCTCCCCTGCTGAAATCGTGGCTGAAACTGCACTGATCACTTGGCTACCCTCTGTTCTCGGGCCCAGGTACCCTCCCCGCCAGTTGCACACCTGCACTGCCCCCCTGGCAAGCTTTGCACTCTGGGGCTGTTTCTGTATCCCTATAGCCCCCTACCAGCACTCGACACCTGATGTCTGCACTTACCTTTGCACCTGGCACCAGCTGGCCGCACTTCTTACTTATTGTTCTAATTTATTGTTTTTATTTATTTACTGTTTTTCCTATGTACTGCACTTCCCTCCCCCCACCCCTGCACTTGCTCAATCTCAATGTCGCCTGGCCTAGTAAGATTGTTGTCCCTGTCTTCCCTCTGTTCCCCTCCCTTGCCTCGTTGCACCTTGAAACACTTGTGTATAGGCGCGTTATAAATGCCATATCATATCATATCATTTCATGTGGAAAGGAACGCACTCGGATTCTATGAACCACTAGCCCTTTGTGATCAGCTCCCATTATATTTCATTCTCTTTCGAATGGTGGCCTTATTGCCTTGCAAATACGCTGAAACATGACTCTCCTTCCCGTTGCATTCACTCTGTGATCAAGCATTATTGATCACCCTGAGATTTAGGCGTGTATTAAATGATGGCCACTCTTTCTCCTGTCTTGCTTCTTGCCTTTGTAATTCTCTTCCCTTTTACCTTCACACTTCTCCATCCTTTCCTATTTTGTTGCACCATCTCAGGGCCTGGATTTTTGCCTCTGAATTTCTCTTTCTAGTCACTTCTTGCTGCTGTTCTTCACCCCTTGACTCTCTTCCAAGGACACATATTGTAGTGAATGGTGTGCTCAATCAAATGCAAATAGAAACAGAAAACTAGTTCTTGGTTGCAGCCCCTCCGTTACCTTCACCTGTGCTGCAAGACAATTCACCAACATGTTCTTCAATGCAGCGCTCAACGCAGTATTATACAAGAGAATGCAGATTTCTGTGATGATACAGAGAAGACGCCCATGTAATTGTGCCATCTTCTAGATTGGAAATCATGAGGATTCATTTGGCTTCATCAATGGGGGAATGTGCTCCTTTCATTGAGCAGTGCAGTAAGCACTGTGGCTGCAAGTTCCAAAACGTACTACAGTCCCCATCAAGGCATTTTGGCAAGGGAAGATTACATTTGATACAGCTAGTGTTGTGCCGCTATCATGGGGCAATGGTTGGCTATGAGGCAGCAGGGTATGAGACCACTCTGGGAGATTTTCTAGCTTTAAATACTACTATTGATTGCTGAGGTTTCCTGATAGGTATTGGTAAATTCGAATTTGACACCTGCTAATTGGGTGGCACTCTGATAAGGGGAGTATTCAGATCCATTGATTTGGGCATGAGTAATTAGATTCACCAGGCTTTCCACAGGAACTGAGTATTTGATGGTCAGTCCCACCCAATGAAGTTCAGAGGGTAGTGAGGTGTATGGGGGGACCTTGAGGGCATGGAACTTCCAGTGCAGGACATATGTCTTGGCTATGGATTTGCTTTTATCCTTAATAATGAATGCCATGTGGTGCAGGACATTATTGGGGCTGTTAGGAGACATGAGGAGGGTAGGTTAGTCTCCTAAACACATAGTAACCCACAATAACCTTCACATAGTGGTAGCCAATAGGTTCTAATCTAGTTGTTTTACCAGGTGTGACAGTCCAGTGAGACACATCACTAAATAGAAGTGGGACCTGGGCAGGAGCTTCCCCAAGAAACCTTAGAAACCTCTAGGAATAGAAGCAAGAGCAGGTTCTGGGTACAGATGGCAGGAGGGAGCTGACAGTATCACCCAAGCTGCTTAACAGTGAAAACCAGTAGAGTATTGATGTGAGCCTAGAGAGTTTCTCTAATGCAGGTGCAGGAGTGGGGTAAGACAATAGACAGAACACATGGAAAGGATCAGACTATCCTAACATTAAAGTGTGGTATAGAGTGTGCCCTGTAGCCGAAGAGAGGGAAGTTTGCAGACATGTTGGCCATAAAGATGCAGGTGTCGCAGCGTTAGATCTGGGAAGACCACATTTTGGCAATGAAGTTGTAGACCATGCAGTCATAATCGCACCAGTAAGGCGGAGAGGCAAGGATGAGCTGACATTGAGGGAAGGAGGTGCTGAAAAGAAGAAGTGACAGTTAGGATGTGCCCCGAGGATAACAGGCCTCTGCAGTATTCAGGAGCCACAGATACAAGTGTAGAGAAAACGCTAAGTACCCCCACCTCAACCACCTCGCCCTAATTGCCCATATGTTGGGAACCAGAGTGTGAGACATGTGCAGTACCAGTGAAAATACCGATACCGAAGAGAATCCTGGAAGCAAGTTTCCGATTGAGGAAACCATACCTGGATACGAGAAAGTATGATGGCCATTTGAATGAAATGCCAGTAGAAGCAGAACCAATAAATTGAAGGGGAGAATGGTGAGATTACACAAAGCCAAAATGACGTATATAGAAGAGATGCAGAGACTAGAGAATGCAGATATTATATAAGACATCAAGAAAGTATCAAAGATAAGTGACATCTTGGGATCAAGATGAAAAAGCTTATGTTACAGAACTGATGCAGATATCGACTTATTTTACACGTGGACAGATGCAAAGAAACGCAAGCAGGTGAAGTATTCTTGAGGCTAGCTATGTAGTGAAAAGATTGCGGCATGCACCAACATATTCATATATATAGAAGTGAGTAAAGAATGGATGTTTCCACTACGTATTTTAGTGAGCTGAGCTAAAGAGAGAAGGCCTCTTTTCCAGTGTGTCACAGTTAAAAAAACAAGTGAATTACAAAGTGAATCTCAGAAAGGTGAGGCTGGATGAGTCAAGAAGCCAAGGCCGTATTAGGCTGGGGTGAGCAGATATTGGATACAAATCGTGTGAAAGAATGGAACTCCTGTTCAGGAGGCATGAACAAAAACAAGGAAGACGTCAGAGGTATATTAGAAAATAGTGTTTTGAATTCTGTCAGGTTTCCTGAAGCACGGTTCCGTGTTGACCCGTCGTGAAGAATGTATTTCTTCCTACCAATGTGATTCTCAGGAGTACGAAAGGACAGACTGAGAACCTAATTGATCGGAAGATGGTGTAGAGTCGTTGGGATCGGTAGAGTTGAGCGGACCGCAAACTTCACGATAGATGGAGAATCCAGGTTCCTTTCAACGACTGCAGAATATTACACTGATTAACAATCAAATACACCCTCTCTTGATAAACGTTTAACAATAATCAACAGACTAACCTGCAGAAAACGGGTTTTAACCAGAAGTGTTTCATGCAAGAATGTCCTCAAGACTGGGGAATCTGGAGACCATAAGAAGAGAAAATACAATCAGTACCAGATAGTGAGATGCAGAGAATGGTAAGGAAAGTTAAGTTTCTTACCCTGGTTTCCCTGGAAGTGGTCGTCTCTGGCAAATCTCCTTCTCCTTTTCAGTACGAACGGTGTGATGGCTATCCGCCACCTGTCCGACGAACCAAATAATCCAATGGTGCAAAGGAAGTCTCTAGTCCAGCAACCACCTATTCCCGCCGGCACGAGGACGCCTAAAAGGTGCTCAGGAAGTCTCTAGTCCAGCACCTAGCCTATTCCCGCCGGCACGAGGACGCCTACAGCACCCTGGAGGAAAGGACAGGGAAAGAAAATGGAGGGGGAGAGGAAGGAAGGAAAGAAAGAAGGTAAGAGGTCTCCCAACCTTCTAGGTCCGAATTCAACTCAACCAAATCACTAGGCAAGAATAACCAAAAAACAATCCGAGGTCAAATTTCTAGAGTAAGTAAGGACAATCCGTGAGCGTATCCAATAGACGTAATCCGAGATCAAAAAACACCAAAAATTTCCAAGCGAGAAGAGCCACTGTCAATATGGGATCAGAAGCAGCGAGGAGTGGGCGCCGGATCATTAAGTTCCTGAACTACCGGCAACAAGATGGTCATGTGACCCATTACGTTTTCTATCACGTGAAAGACGCTGCGCCCACTGTCGTAACCTCCATGGTAACTTCCACGTGAGGCGTCGGGAACTACATTCCCGACGAAAATGTCCACCGCGAGTAGCGCGTGGATAATTCAAGCCCGCCTCCTGTCTGATATTCGAACGCGACAGGCGCTTCTGGCTGCGAGAAGACAAGAGAACCGAAGGGGTATCACAAGACCTGAAGCGTTTTCTGACAAATACACTGGGGCTCGATTTTGTGGTCTTCAGTCACGTGGAAGGATGAAGTTAGACGAACACGATGGTCACACCTATGCATGAGGGAAGAGCGTGCCTTCACTCCCCTGAATTCTAAAGAGCAAAAGAACACTTCCAAGGACAAGTTCAAAGCCTTAATTGACAGCCGACCACTGAGGTAATGATAGATGAATATGTTAATTGGTTGGAAGCTATGGTTGAAGACTAGCTCACCAGCACCTGGAAGCCCAGTCTGTGTGCTTCTAACGTAGGTGGAAAAGTACTGACAGAGGTTAGCGTGCAAACCAACGGTAGGGGACCACGTGACTAAGGGTCCTATAGTTTGTGTAGCCAATGGGGCTTTGTGTATTTAGTGACGCTCGTAGTGACCTGTTTAAGGGGAGGGCTTAGTTGACCCATCTGATGTTAAGAAACCTATCACTTTTCTTCAGTCTCTTAGACTAGTATGCATCATATACTCAGAGGTTCCTTAAGGACCTATCACAATTGCCACTAGGTTTTTATAGTTTGCCATGTAGGATGACATTAGTAATACGTAGGTTAATGTCATCAATGATGTTTTTTTGCTATAAAAGAATGCTTTTTTTTAAGATGCATTGAGAGATCTTACACTGAGACGTTCATTGATGTCCGCTGTGCTCCCTGTTTTAGATAATTGATATTAAAATGTTATACTTTTGCCAACTATCTGAGTCGTTTTGATTAATGATGTTTGAGTAGCTTCTGCATCCTAGGGGTGACGGGAAGTCGGGTATTGCTTACTGCAAGGCACCTGCATTCCTGTGGCTGGCCTGTAAAAAACTGAAATCCAGGTGACAACACTTCTTTAAGATTAGCTGTTTATCATCCACTTAGCCCTGTAGTAGCAGCTGGCGGTTTTATGTGCACAAGCCCTGTAGCATGTGACAATTGTACCATGTGCTTCTTTTGAATCTCCAAAAATGTCTCTAACATACAGAGGACATCGATTGATATGCCATATTGCTTCTGATGTTCAATAGTGTAGTTTTAATGCATATTGGCAGTTTTAGGCAAGAATGAATATGATTTGCAAAAGGCACAATTTGTAGGAGTTGAGTGGACCATAAAATGAAATCACCACCTGCTGGAGATATCTGTGTGAAAGGGATAAAACTAGAGATACATCTGATTATAGACTTGTGATGACATCATCTTTACAGTCGGTACAGAGTGCATTATCTTAATGACACAGCCATATGCTGCCAGGGACTCCTAATCCACACCAGAACATTGTATTACTTCTGTTCATTATATTTGTATTCAGCTCTAAACTTGAGCTAATCAAAAAGAAATATTAATGATTGCATCTATCGCTCTCTATATATATGAAAGGGAAATGCATGGATATGTGTGTGTGTTTGGAATGTTCAGCATATTTCCCAACATGCTACAAATCTGCGATTTGGTTGGCATGTGGGTAGGTTCCATGGTGTAAACAATGTAAAAAAGTATAAAAAATATACCTTTGTATATTTTTTTAAGCAGTTTGCAATGCTTGGAAGTGTGTGTGTCTGTTCAAAATGTTCAGCATACTTCCCAACATGCTACAAACCTGATTTTTGGCATGTTCGTAGGTTTCATGGTGTAGACAATGTAACAAGTATAAGAAATACCTTTTTTCAGATTTATTTATCTATTAAGCGGTCTTAAATGCTTACCCCTGCCATATTGCTCTTTGTGACGTAGTTCTGCCGTAGTTCTACTTTCAATTTTCCGAAAGTTCATCAGTTCATGAAAACTTCAGCAGTTCGCTGTTCCTAAACTTTCCACACTAGCAGCATTCTATTTGACATTAGCAGCACTCACTTTTGAAGTTATGCGGGTGACATAAAACTGTGGGTTTTCTAGTAATGCGAGTGACAGGAAACAGGGCATGTCTCTTCAATAGTGTCCTCAATGACGCTGTCCATCACATCTTGACAAATCTCTCATGACAATTACAGAAACTTAATTTGCCACAGAAGTTGATGAATGTTTGCCACCTCAACAGTACAAAGCTTACATGCTTCAGCCGTACATGTACGGGTAGGGCAATTCAAGCTTACATGCTTCAGCCTTACACATACAGCACTTATGTTGAGGTTGCTGCTGCCTCAGCTGTAGATCGGAACACCAATAATGTAGCTGCGCAATCTCAACGCTCCAACTCAAAGTAGCTGGAACCGATTTACGGGATTCAAGCTTTTCTCATGATCAGCTTTATGTGGCTTGCTGCAGAGTTGGAAACAAAGACAATTTGTTCACACTAGCTACAGGAAAGACTAGCAATATTTTCTACACAGAAGCACTGGTTTAGTACATTAAATAAACTTCAAACTAGGACTGAAGTAGGAATTACCGTGTGAAGCACAGGTACAACTGCTAGTGAGTCATAAAAAGACAAAGGGCTGTGAAAGAAATGTTACCACACCTAGTGATAAAACTCATTAAATATCTATTAGAATAATAGGCGATCATTAGAATGTCATTGTAACATTAATAACATCATGCCAAGGGAACACTAATGTATATCATTGGGCAACACTAGTCACCCTACAGTTAAGGTGAAACCTACCATCCCTAGGAAATGGGAAAATGCCATGTCTAATAACATTTGATATGTAGGACCGATCAGCCGAAACTTTTCAAAATAAGATGTCTGTCCTTGCCCTCCAAAACAGAATAATTTAGTGGAAATCCATGTTACAGTTCAAAAGATATAGGCCCTCATTCTGAGTTTGGCACCAGTTTGGTAGAATGACTACCAAAATATTGCCAAATGGAATTTCCGTTACCGCCACTTGGTCCCGTGGGTTTATGAGTCCTTATACTCTATGGGTATTTTGGCGGAATTACTGCCGGCAGTAATTCTGATGATTTTGCCAATTTTTCAACAGCAAAGTGGAGGATTTACCTCCATCATTTTGCTACAGGTAAATCCTCCACTTTGTGGCCAAACTCAGATTTTGCCAGAGTGGGAAAACTGACTATTATGGAATTACCACCACCTTTGTATTTCTCCACCACACTCAGAATGACGCCCATAATGTCCAATATTTGGTAATACACATATCCCTAACTGCTGGATGGATTTTTGATGATTAAGAAACAAGTTGGGCACAAAGGGCTCAAAGGAAATCCTTTGTTGGATTGGTGTAAACCTATCCAGGTTTTGTTTTTTTATTTGCTACCAAAAATCTATTTATATCTCCCATGATGCATTGCTCCAACCAGCGCATTTCATTTATGAAAACCTGCCATCTTGAAAATGGAGATTAAAATCTTGATTCCTATTATTTAAAACAGCCCTAAAAAAATTAGACAGGGGTTCAGTAGGGTAGTTTTGAGGCTTGGAAGCACATGGGCAGAATAAGAGAAGGATATGTGAAGGTTTTGGACCTGGGGATAGTGTCCATTTCATTTTTGTGGGAATATTTTTCCGAAATCTAGATCTGAAATTCAAATAGTGACAAATAAAAAACATGAGATATGGCAAGCACAAAAAATGCTTGTTGGGGGAAGAGGAATAAATTAAGTGACTTCAATAAGCAATCCCTGTTTTTTTATTTAGAAAAATAAGGATTGCTTATTAACTTAACCTAAATGTGTAGGGGGTGGTATTAAGGGGCTATTATTTTTTGGGGGATGTTGGGTTAGCTTTAAAAGCTTTACGTTGTAATATTATGAAGCAGCTTCATCACCTGCAGTCACATAAAGGTATGCATCCGGACACTCTGTTCCTTGTGGAAGAGCCTAAATATCACCAAAAGCATAGGTAGAGTACCAGACTGAGACTGAACAGACCCTTGTGCTGTCTGTCTGGCCTCACATTACATGTAGCACTAGAGGGATGTGCACAAAGTCTGTCAACATGGCCCAAGATGCATTGACATGAATTGTGCTTGAAAGCTCCCAGACTCACTTTGGTAAGAGACCCAAGCCTTCAGTGTCACCTCCCAAAGACCATAGGGAAGTAACAAAATAGCATGAGATATAGATACTAGATATTCAGCCTGTTTCCATGAGGTCCCATTTTCTACATAATCGCATAATGGGAGCACACACAACGAGATTCCCTCTTTGCCATGGGGGAAACTGCTATGCTGATTAATGTATGTCTACCTCTCAATGCTCTAACTTTGAACCTGCACATTTTCATTTTCATTTACTTGTACCATTGGCACTCTCTGGGCCTCCCTCTGTTTCTTCCCCGGGTGTTTCTCCCTGCCCCACACCCGCCCACCCCTCTGCTGGTTGATCCTCCGAACAAGGAAACTCTATTCACTGTGAGTCCCAGGGTAGCCTTTTCCGGGCCGCCAGTGACGGGCAAAAGGCTAAGGGTACCTCCCTAGGGCACCCTCACATGTTTTGCCCTGGGCACCCAAGCCAGGCCTCTCTAACTTGTCAGCTGCAACTTCCAGTTTAGAGTCGAATATTTGGCTGCATAAGCAGTTGTGTATTTATAATTTTTGACACTGGCTTGCATCTAGCAGAACTTTAGTGTTACCACAGCCTCTACTCTTGCTGCACTTTTTATTTGTTTTAGCCTCTGTGTAATTTAGCTACAGCTTGAGTTTAGCAACTGTGCAATAATGTAGTGTATAGTCAGCCAATGTGTTATATTTAACAGCCATTTGAGTTTAGCCACTGTGCCAATTTTAGTTGTATTTTTGGGTATGTCCACGGTGTCAACCTTAGCTGCATTTTGAGTATAGCCCTATGTTAGTCTTAACTGATTTTTTTAGTATAGCCACTGTCTCATACTTAGCTGCATTTTGAGAATAGCTCTATGTTATTGTTAGCTGCATTTTTAGCATAGCTACTTTCTCATATTTAGGTGCATCTTTGAGTATAGCCCTTTTAAACCTAACTGCCTTGAATATAGCCACTGCGTTACACTTAGCTGCATTTGAGTATAGTCATTGGGCCTCATTACGACCCTGGCGGAGTGGGTTTACGCCAGCGGTATTCGCGGCGGACCCTTCCGTCCTACTACGAGTTCCCGTAGCGCCATGGAGCCGTTTTCCGCCTGGTTTTTCCGGGCGGAGAAATCCATGGCGCTACGGGACCTTGTTGTTAATTACGCCACCGTATTTTACGGTGGCGTAATTAACGCCTTCCCCACTCCCATTATACCCTATGGGGCAAAAATGGGAATGGGGAAGGGTAAAATGGGGATTGGGGATTTACCGCCCCGCCAAGGTCGGAATGGGGCGGTAAATCCGCCAACCCCCATGGCGGTATTGGCAGCTTTCCGCCGTGCTCCATGGTGCATATTGCACCACGATCTCCGCCAGGGTCGTAATGAGGGCCATTGTGTTAAATGTAGCTGCCTTCTGGGTATAGCCACAATTTTGCATTTAGCTGCACTCCTTTTGAGCACAGCCACTGTGCTATATTTAGCTGGATTTTGAGTATAGCCATTGTGTTGCATTTAGATGCTCTTTAGTATAGCCACTGTGTTATATTTAGCTGCTTTGAGTAGAGCTATGATTTATTATTATTTTTTTAAAATTTTATTTCATTTAGTTTATACAAACTTTTTGAAGAGAATTCTTTATCCCTCCTCCTTTAGTGTGTCTGAGGGCCTAGAGAAAACAACTTTTAGCAGAATTTCAGTACATAGTAACAACAGAGTCTTTGCCACAGCTAGTCTCTTGACTGTCCTATGGTTCCCAATGATTCTCTCTTGTTCAATCAACCAGCTTTGTTTCCACCGCGCCGGCATCCGAAGAATAGTTTGGCGCAAGTTCGCACTTCTTCGTCTCCGACACACTGGTGTTAGTTTCGGTATGATTTCCATTCCTTTCTTATTGGATTTTTAACAGAATCTCCAAGGATTGTAGAAAGTTTGTCAACCCATATATGTCTTTTTCACGCGGACTGTAGAATTTTCGCCATAAATCTTCGCCACAGAGGGCAGAGTATTGTCGTACCAGGTTTCACAAATGCACAGATCTCAAGTTTTTCAAGCTTTCACAGTATAAAGTTAGATGCTTGAGAGTCTCTTGCTGTTTACTGCAAAAGCGACAGCTTAAGATCGCTGTCGTTTTTCGTGCCCTTATCGCTTGACTCACCCTGGTGTTAAAGAGATTTAGTCGGAATTTCATGTAGATAGCTCGATGTCTTGCATTAGCTGACTTCATCACGTATTGCAGCGGTTTCTTTCGATCTTGAGCCTCAGTTGCTGCATCTTCCATGAGCTTGTGACGATTCCGATCATCAATCGTTGTACACCAGTCGAGCTCCCATAACTTTAACATAGTTTGGGTTATTTTTCAGTGTGTCTTGGTCTGTACCCAGGAGTGTTAGTTGATTGCTGCATCCAATGGCCCATTTACACAAGAGGGCTTCTTGGTTGCCCTGCAGTGCATCTTGTAGGATCTTAAACTGCGGAGTACAGTTTGTTAGGATAGTTTTCCTGTATATGGATAACATATTCCATAACACTCGGGGCTGCATGGATATTAGATTGAGTTCATATCGCACGCAAGCACTCAAAATTCCCTTTTGTAGGTGTAGTACTCGCCTCCAGTACTGATTTTCTAATTCTGGCCACAGCGTTGCTGATACTCCTAAGGCACTTTCAGCACCATAAATCAATGTTGGTGTCACTTTTTGATTGTAGTGGGCTAGCACAAGCAACAAGGACATTTTTCCGAACTTTTTGTTTGTGATTACTCCTTGACATGCGAGTTGTTTACATTTTTGTTTGGCGTTTTCGACCCATGGTGCATCAGTTATATTACTGTTGATCCAAGTTCCTAGGTACTTTGCCTTATTTACACATTTCAGATTTTCATTAGATAACCTCCATTTTGGGGCACATTTCATGTTTCTGTTATTGGTTCGAGAGAGATCTTGCAGTATTATTATTTCAGACTTGGCAGGATTGATTTTTAGTTTGTTTTTTCTTACATACCCTTCAAGAGCGGATAGCTTTTGTGTTAGGCCAATGGGCGTTAAATCTAACAATGCAATGTCATCCGCATAGAGCATCCAGTTTACAATCATCCCATTGATTTTCCGTGAGAAGGAATTTACAGCTTTTAAATCTTCTCCAATGTCTGACAGAAATAGACCAAACAGCATGGCTGCTAGGGGACAGCCTTGTTTCACGCCTTGATTTGTTCTTATTGACTTACTTAATGTTCCTCAGGCGTCTAGTCTGACCTTAATTTCTGTATCTGTGTGTAGCTCTTTTATGGGTTGGAGCAGGTTGTCCGGGCATTTCCATTTCGTTAGCTTGTTCCAGAGCATCTCTCGGTCGATGGTATCAAAGGCACTGGACAAATCGACAAATGCCACGTAGATCTTCTTATTTTGACGGATTGCTTCCATCTTTATGAAATTTAGAATTGTCAAATTTAGTCCGCAACCAACCCCCTTCACAAATCCGGATTGGCTGGATCATATCTTTTGGAGTCCTGGATCCATTTTAACAGTTGGATTTGGAGCTGAGTCACAAACATTTTTCCCACCACATCTAGCAATGCTATTGGTCGATAGCTCTTCGGGTTTGTGCGGTCTCCCTTTTTGAAGATCGGTATAACAATAGCACTTCGCCAGGACGATGGAATCATCCGGTTCTGTAGGATCGATGTAAATAATGAGTGGCATAAGTCTGCCCAGAGTTCCGGATGTTGTTTTAAGAGATGATTTGTTAAGCCATCTGGCCCGGGAGCTCTTGATGTACTCAAATTTTTGATATTACAATATATGTCTTCTCTCTTTATTTCAATTGACCACTCAGACTCTGAGGTTAATGATGCAATTCCCTTGGCGATGTCATTATAGAAGATTTCTGTATAATGTTTTACCCATGTTTCTTCCGATATTATTGATTTTATGATTGCTCCTTGGGGACTTGAGATGTTATTCAAGTATACCCAGAAATCGCTTGTACTTCGGTTAGCAAGCGTTGTCATCATGCTTTCTGCGTCTCTTTGAAGCATTTTGTGTTTATGGCTAATTAGCCAATTCTTATGCATTTGTTTCAATTGTTTTATTTTACTTTTGCTATTTAGATCAGTTTTATTCTTTAGCAATCTTAGTTCTTTGTTCAATTTTTTTTTCCTCAGATTAAGCTCAGCGTCCCATACATGACGTTGTGAGAAATTAGATCTACTTTTGTAAGTTTTCTTCTCTCGATAAATTTCCAAGAGAGTAGTATATTCGATTTTATCCTTGTCTTGTTTTGTTTCTAATGATGTCCGCAGTGAAATTGTTTGGGTTGCTTTCAGTCGAAGTCTGTTGCGTCCTGGCCCCACTTCAAGAGCATTTTTGACTGCGTCTATTGTTCTGCCACATTGTTGTAATTTCACATCCAGCTTAACCAGTCTGTGGTCACTAGATTTCATTTCGATGATTTCTAGCCGTTTTACTTCACTTCTTAACTTCTCATTTACGAACATGTAATCGATTGTTGAGCTTTGCTCATTTCTTCGCCAAGTTGGATGGGCGGGAATATCTCCTATGGTCTGTCCGTTTAGCATCTGTAAATTCCATGCGTTCATTTCTAGCATCCAGAGTGTTGCCGCGTGTCCATCTTTGGTTTTTGTCTCAACGTGGTTATTATGGATTTTATCTTGGAAGCAATTTATATTGAGATCACCACATATTAAGATATATACATCTTTTTCATGTCTTTTAATTTCGCAGATGAGTTCCGAAATTGTTTCAATGAAGTTTTCCAGTTGTATGGCAACGTGTTGCCAGTAGATATTTATTAGTATTAACACGTTCTCCTCTTTAACATATCTCGCCGGGAGTTTGATTTTACATACTTATATGTACGTTGATACGTTAGTTGATGATAAGATTTGTATACCACTTTTGATTTTGGCAAGGATCACCATCCCGGACATGGGGCGTCCTTTGGTCCCTTTAATCGTTGGATTAAACGCAATCTCAAATCCTTCTGCAATTGGTGGTTCTAGTAGCCAAGTCTCTTGCAAGCAAAGTAAGTCTACATCCTGCACCTCCTTGGGTATGTTTCCAAATAAATGCGTATGCCCTCACGTGTTCCATGAGGCTACGCATATGTTACCAAGATCCTTAAGGTTTAAACATTAGCTGTTTTTAGTGATGTTGATCGTTTTAGAGACCCAGGTCCAATCAAGATCCTCAGTTTGTACATTGATGTTCTTCTGTGTTTCATTGTCTAGGTTCACATCTATTACTACAGAGCAATCATTGATCTGATTTTTCATTTCGTCATTATTTGTATTCATGACAGAGACAAATTTGCTCTCTGGGTTGCCTTTTTCGGCTTGTTGTACTGGCCCACAATTAGATCTTGTTTTGAATTTTGGAGATAATTTTGAATCTCTCGATAGTTCTTTCTCTTTTGGGTTCCAGATTTCATTTATATCGAATCCCAATGAGTTCAAGATCATACTCACATTTCGGGGTCGATTCATGGAAATAATGTGCGCCGAGGTGCCAAAACGTGCGAATCGCAGGAAAAGTGCGAAAATCACAGTGCAAGTGCGAAAATCGCAGGAAAACCAGCGCACAGCGATTCATGGAAGTCCTTCCGAGAGAAAAACATTGGATGTGCGCTAAAAATGTGCGCCGCGCACGCCGGCGCACAGGTCATCCAACAGCGTGCGCCACGGCCAAAGCGAAATCGCACATAGGGCGGCGCACATCACAAAAGTAGGCGGAACACGGGGCGTAACACTCGGAACGGGGAACAACGCGTGAAAATATGGGCGTCACGGGCGAAGTACAGGAGGCAAGTGCGCGGAAAGCCCACACGCTCGCCTACAACCCGTATTCATGGAATCGAATAGGGCAAACCAGCGCACGGTCAAAGACGCGCACAGGGCCAAACAAGTACGCCACAAGAAAGCAGGCGGTAGCGCCCCTGCAACTGAGAAAAATGTGCGCCAAAATGTGCGCTAACAAAAAGCACCCATATACAGCCATGATGAGTGGGCCATACAGTGGCCCTCTAGGACAAATGAGGTGCAAAGGGGCACCGACAAACACGGACACCCGCTGTGTGAAAAATAGCGTGTGCGTGTGTTCCTGGGTGCGCGGGAAGTTCCACACACGATTAGCCTGGGTACGTGTACTTCGGGGTGCGCGGGAAGTTCCACACGCGATTAGCCTGGGTACGTGTACTACGGGGTGCACGGGAAGTTCCACACGCGATTGGCCTGGGTAGGTGGGGGTGCGTGGGAAGTTCCACACGCGATTGGCCTGGGTACGTGTACTTCAGGGTGCGCGGGAATTTCCACACGCGATTGGCCTGGGTACGTGTACTTCGGGGTGCGCAGGAAGTTCCACAGGCGATTAGCCTGGGTACGTGTACTTCGGGGTGTGCGGGAAGTTCCACACGCGATTGGCCTCAGTACGTGTACTACGGGGTGCGCGGGAAGTTCCACACGCGATTGGCCTGGGTAGGTGGGGGTGCGCGGGATGTTCCACACGCGATTGGCCTGGGTACGTGTACTTCGGGTGCGCGGGAAGTTCCACACGCGATTGGCCTGGGTACGTGTATTATGAGGTGCGCGGAAGATTCACATGCGATTTCTGCAGGGTACATGTATTTCGGTGGTGCCGGGGAATGCTACACGTGATTTGGCCATGTGGGTCCTCCCAGGTGTTCCCTCTACACCTCCACGGCCCCTGCAGGCAGCCCACACCACAGGGTACTACCCTGCACCCCTGCTCATGTCCCACAGGCAACCCATCCACCATGGCCATGCCCACCAGCCAACCCACATGTCACCTTGCACTACTGATCACCAACACATGTCTCCCATCACCCCCACCCCCCAGCCACCAGGGGCAGCCTCCACCAGGCCCCCACTCATGTCTCCCACCACCCCCACCCCCCAGCCACCCGGGGAAGCCTTCACTAGGCCCCCACTCATGTCTCCCACCAACCCCACCCCCCAGCAGTGCAGGGGCAGCCTCTACCAGGCCCCCACCCATGTCCAACTTATGTCTCCCATCACCCCACCCCCCAGCAGTGCAGAGGCAGCCTCCACCAGGCTCCCACTCATGTCTCCCTGCACCCCCACCCCCAGCAGTGCAGGGGCAGCCTCCACCAGGCCCCCACCCATGTCTCCCATCACCCCCACCCCCCAGCCACCAGGGGCAGCCTCCACCAGGCCCCCACTCATGTCTCCCATCACCCCCACCCCCCAGCAGTGCAGGGGCAGCCTCCACCATGCTCCCACTCATGTCTCCCTGCACCCCCACCCCCCAGCAGTGCAGGGGAAGCCTCCACCAGGCCCCCAACCATGTCTCCCATCACCCCACCCCCCAGCCACGAGGGGCAGCCTCCACCAGGCCCCCACACATGTCTCCCACCACCCCCACCCCCCAGCCACCAGGGGCAGCCTCCACCAGGCCCCCACTCATGTCTCCCACCACCCCCACCCCCCAGCCACCAGGGGCTGCCTCCACCAGGCCCCCACTCATGTCTCCCATCACCCCCATCAACCGAGCAGTGCAGGGGCAGCCATCACCAGGCCCCCACCCATGTCTACCACCACCCCCACCCCCCAGCAGTGCAGGGGCAGCCTCCACTAGGCCCCCACTCATGTCTCCCATCACCCCCACCCCCCAGCAGTGCAGGGGCAGCCTCCACCAGGCCCCCACCCATGTCCAACTCATGTCTCCCATCACCCCCACCCCCCAGCAGTGCAGGGGCAGCCTCCACCAGGCTCCCACCCATGTCTCCCTGCACCGCAACCCCCCAGTAGTGCAGGGGCAGCCTCCACCAGGCCCCCACCCATGTCTCCCATCACCCCCACCCCCCAGCCACCAGGGGCAGCCTCCACCAGGCCCCCACTCATGTCTCCCATCACCCCCACCCCCCAGCAGTGCAGGGGCAGCCTCCACCAGGCTCCCACTCATGTCTCCCTGCACCCCCACCCCCCAGCAGTGCAGGGGCAGCCTCCACCAGGCTCCCACTCATGTCTCCCATCACCCCCACCCCCCAGCAGTGCAGGGGCAGCCTCCACCAGACCCCCACTCATGTCTCCCATCACCCCCATGTCCCAGCAGTGCAGGGGCAGCCTCCACCAGGCCCTCACCCATGTCTCCCACCACCCCCACCCCAGCCACCAGGGGCAGCCTCCACCAGGCCCCCACTCATGTCTCCCTGCACCCCCACCCCCCAGCAGTGCAGGAGCAGCCTCCACCAGGCCCCCACCCATGTCTCCCATCACCCCTACCCCCCAGCCACCAGAGGCAGCCTCCACCAGGCCCCCACTCATGTCTCCCTGCACCCCCACCCCCCAGCCACCAGGGGCAGACTCCACCAGGCCCCCACTCATGTCTCCCAACACCCCCACCCCCCAGCCACCAGGGGCAGCCTCCACCAGGCCCCCACTCATGTCAACCACCACCCCCACCCCCCAGCCACCAGGGGCAGCCACCACCAGCCCCCCACTCACGTCTTCCATCACCCCCACCCCCCAGCAGTGCAGGGGCAGCCTCCACCAGGCCCCACCCATGTCTACCACCACCCCCACCCCCCAGCAGTGCAGGGGCAGCCTCCACCAGGCCCCCACTCATGTCTCCCATCACCCCCACCCCCCAGCAGTGCAGGGGCAGCCTCCACCAGGCCCCCACTCATGTCCACCTCATGTCTCCCATCACCCCCACGCCCCAGCAGTGCAGGGGCAGCCTCCACCAGGCCCCCACTCATGTCTCCCATCACCCCCACCCCCCAGCAGTGCAGGGGCAGCCTCCACCAGGCCCCCACCCATGTCCAACTCATGTCTCCCATCACCCCCACCCCCCAGCAGTGCAGGGGCAGCCTCCACCAGGCTCCCACTCATGTCTCCCTGCACCCCCACCCCTCAGCAGTGCAGGGGCAGCCTCCACCAGGCCCCCACCCATGTCTCCCATCACCCCCATCCCCCAGCCACCAGGGGCAGCCTCCACCAGGCCCCCACTCATGTCTCCCATCACCCCCACCCCCCAGCAGTGCAGGGGCAGCCTCCACCAGGCTCCCACTCATGTTTCCCTGCACCCCCAACCCCTAGCAGTGCAGGGGCGGCCTCCACCAGGCCCCCACATATGTCTACCACCACCCCACCCCCCAGCAGTGCAGGGGCAGCCTCCACCAGGCCCCCACTCATGTCTCCCACCGCCCCCACCCCCCAGCAGTGCAGTGGCAGCCTCCACCAGGCCCCCACTCATGTCTCACATCACCCCCACCCCCCAGCAGTGCAGGGGCAGCCTCCACCAGGCTCCCACTCATGTCTCCCTGCACCGCAACCCCCCAGTAGTGCAGGGGCAGCCTCCACCAGGCCCCCACTCATGTCTCCCATCACCCCCACACCCCAGCCACCAGAGGCAGCCTCCACCAGGCTCCCACTCATGTCTCCCTGCACCCCCACCCCCCAGCAGTGCAGGGGCAGCCTCCACTAGACCCTCACTCATGTCTCCCATCACCCCCACCCCCCAGCAGTGCAGGGGCAGCCTCCAACAGGCACCCACCCATGTCTCCCACCACCCCCACCCCCCAGCCACCAGGGGCAGCCTCCACCAGGCCCCCACTCATGTCTCCCTGCACCCCCACCCCCCAGCAGTGCAGGAGCAGCCTCCACCAGGCCCCCACCCATGTCTCCCATCACCCCTACCCCCCAGCCACCAGGGGCAGACTCCACCAGGCCCCCACTTATGTCTCCCTGCACCCCCACCCCCCAGCCACCAGGGGCAGACTCCACCAGGCCCCCACTCACGTCTCCCACCACCCCCACCCCCCAACCACCAGGGGCAGCCTCCACCAGGCCCCCAATCTTGTCAACTACCACCCCCACCCCCCAGCCACCAGGGGCAGCCTCCACCAGGCCCCCACTCATGTCTCCCATCACCCCCACCCCCAGCAGTGCAGGGGCAGCCTCCACCAGGCCCCACCCATGTCTTCCACCACCCCCACCCCCCAGCAGTGCAGAGGCAGCCTCCACCAGGCCCCCACTCATGTCTCCCATCACCCCCACCCCCCAGCAGTGCAGGGGCAGCCTCCACCAGGCCCCCAATCATGTCCAACTCATGTCTCCCATCACCCCCACCCCCCAGCATTGCAGGGGCAGCCTCCACCAGGCCCCCACTCATGTCTCCCATCACCCCCACCCCCATCAGTGCAGGGGCAGCCTCCACCAGGCCCCCACCCATTCTTAACTCATGTCTCCCATCACCCCCACCCTCCAGCAGTACAGGGGCAGCCTCCACCAGGCTCCCACTCATGTCTCCCTGCACCCCCACCGCCCAGCAGTGCAGGGGCAGCCTCGACCAGGCCCCCACCCATGTCTCCCATCACCCCCATCCCCCAGCCACCAGGGGCAGCCTCCACCAGGCCCCCACTCATGTCTCCCATCACCCCCACCCCCCAGCAGTGCAGGGGCAGCCTCCACCAGGCTCCCACTCATGTTTCCCTGCACCCCCAACCCCCAGCAGTGCAGGGGCAGCCTCCACCAGGCCCCCACCCATGTCTACCACCACCCCCACCCCCCAGCAGTGCAGGGGCAGCCTCCACCATGCCCCCACTCATGTCTCCCACCACCCCCACCCGCCAGCAGTGCAAGGGCAGCCTCCACCAGGCCCCCACTCATGTCTCACATCACCCCCAACCCCCAGCAGTGCAGGGGCAGCCTCCACCAGGCCCCCACCCATGTCTATCACCACCCCCACCCCCCAGCGACCAGGGGCAGCCTCCACCAGGCCCCCACTCATGTCTCCCTGCACCCCCACCCCCCAGCAGTGCAGGGGCAGCCTTCACCAGGCCCCCACCCATGTCTACCACCACCTCCACCCCCCAGCAGTGCAGGGGCAGCCTCCACCAGGCCCCCACTCATGTCCCCCTGCACCCCCACACCCCAGCCGTGCTATTTGCCTGGGTACGTGTACTTCGGGGTGCGCGGGAAGTTCCACACGCGATTGGCCTGGGTATGTGTACTTCGGGGTGCGCGGGAAGTTCCATACGCGATTGGCCTGGGTACGTGTACTTCGGGGTGCGCGGGAAGTTCCACACGCGATTGGCCTGGGTACGTGTACTTCAGGGTGCGCGGGAAGTTCCATACGCGATTGGCCTGGGTACGTGTACTTCGGGGTGCACGGGAAGTTCCACACGCGATTGGCCTGGGTACATGTACTTCGGGGTGCGCGGGAAGTTCCACACGCGATTGGCCTGGGTACGTGTACTACGGGGTGCGCGGGAAGTTCCACACGCGATTGGCCTGGGTACGTGCACTTCGGGGTGCGCGGGAAGTTCCACACGCGATTAGCCTGGGTACGTGTACTTCGGAGTGCGCGGGAAGTCCCACACGCGATTGGCCTGGGTACGTGTACTTCAGGGTGCGCGTGAACTTCCACACGCGATTGGCCTGGGTACGTGTACTACGGGGTGCGCGTGAACTTCCACACACGACTGGGCAGGCAGCCTCCACCAGGTCCCCACGCATGTCTCCCATCACCCCCACCCCCCAGCCACCAGGGGCAGCCCCCACCAGGCTCCCACTCATGTCTCCCTGCACCCCCACCCCCCAGCAGTGCAGGGGCAGCCTCCACCAGGCCCCCACTCATGTCTCCCATCACCCCCACCCCCCCAGCAGTGCAGGGGCAGCCTCCACCAGGCTCCCACTCATGTTTCCCTGCACCCCCAACCCCCAGCCACCAGGGGCAGCCTCCACCAGGCCCCCACTCATGTCTCCCATCACCCCCATCCCCCAGCAGTGCAGGGGCAGCCTCCACCAGGCTCCCACTCATGTTTCCCTGCACCCCCAACCCCCAGAAGTGCAGGGGCAGCCTCCACCAGGCCCCCACCCATGTCTACCACCACCCCCACCCCCCAGCAGTGCAGGGGCAGCCTCCACCATGCCCCCACTCATGTCTCCCACCACCCCCACCCGCCAGCAGTGCAAGGGCAGCCTCCACCAGGCCCCCACTCATGTCTCACATCACCCCCAACCCCCAGCAGTGCAGGGGCAGCCTCCACCAGGCCCCCACCCATGTCTCCCACCACCCCCACCCCCACCCCCCAGCGACCAGGGGCAGCCTCCACCAGGCCCCCACTCATGTCTCCCTGCACCCCCACCCCCCAGCAGTGCAGGTGCAGCCTTCACCAGGCCCCCACCCATGTCTACCACCACCTCCACCCCCCAGCAGTGCAGGGGCAGCCTCCACCAGGCCCCCACTCATGTCCCCCTGCACCCCCACACCCCAGCCGTGCTATTTGCCTGGGTACGTGTACTTCGGGGTGCGCGGGAAGTTCCACACGCGATTGGCCCGGGTATGTGTACTTCGGGGTGCGCGGGAAGTTCCATACGCGATTGGCCTGGGTACGTGTACTTCGGGGTGCGCGGGAAGTTCCACACGCGATTGGCCTGGGTACGTGTACTTCAGGGTGCGCGGGAAGTTCCATACGCGATTGGCCTGGGTACGTGTACTTCGGGGTGCAAGGGAAGTTCCACACGCGATTGGCCTGGGTACATGTACTTCGGGGTGCGCGGGAAGTTCCACACGCGATTGGCCTGGGTACGTGTACTACGGGGTGCGCGGGAAGTTCCACACGCGATTGGCCTGGGTACGTGTACTTCGGGGTGCGCGGGAAGTTCCACACGCGATTGGCCTGGGTACGTGCACTTCGGGGTGCGCGGGAAGTTCCACACGCGATTAGCCTGGGTACGTGTACTTCGGAGTGCGCGGGAAGTCCCACACGCGATTGGCCTGGGTACGTGTACTTCAGGGTGCGCGTGAACTTCCACACGCGATTGGCCTGGGTACGTGTACTACGGGGTGCGCGTGAACTTCCACACACGACTGGGCAGGCAGCCTCCACCAGGTCCCCACGCATGTCTCCCATCACCCCCACCCCCCAGCCACCAGGGGCAGCCCCCACCAGGCTCCCACTCATGTCTCCCTGCACCCCCACCCCCCAGCAGTGCAGGGGCAGCCTCCACCAGGCCCCCACTCATGTCTCCCATCACCCCCACCCCCCCAGCAGTGCAGGGGTAGCCTCCACCAGGCCCCCACTCATGTCTCCCTGCACCCCCACCCCCCAGCAGTGCAGGAGCAGCCTCCACCAGGCCTCCACCCATGTCTCCCATCACCCCTACCCCCCTGCCACCAGGGGCAGCCTACACCAGGCCCCCACTTATGTCTCCCTGCACCCCCACCCCCCAGCCACCAGGGGTAGACTCCACCAGGCCCCCACTCATGTCTCCCACCACCCCCATCCCCCAGCCACCAGGGGCAGCCTCCACCAGGCCCCCACTAATGTCAACCACCACCCCCACCCCCCAGCCACCAGGGGCAGCCTCCACCAGGCCCCCACCCATGTCTCCCATCACCCCCACCCCCCAGCAGTGCAGGGGCAGCCTCCACCAGGCCCCCACCCATGTCTACCACCACCCCACCCCCCAGCAGTGCAGGGGCAGCCTCCACCAGGCCCCCACCCATGTCTACCACCACCCCCACCCCCCAGCAGTGCAGGGGCAGCCTCCACCAGGCCCCCACTCATGTCTCCCATCACCCCCACCCCCCAGCCAACGGGGGCAGCCTCCAGCAGGCCCCCATCCATGTCTCCCACCACCCCCACCCCCCAGCCACCAGCCACCAGGGGCAGCCTCCACCAGGCCCCCACTCATGTCTCCCACCACCCCCACCCCCCAGCCACCAGGGGCAGCCTCCACCAGGCCCCCACTCATGTCTCCCATCACCCCCACCCCCCGGCAGTGCAGGGGCAGCCTCCATCAGGCCCCACCCATGTCTACCACCACCCCCACCCCCCAGCAGTGCAGGGGCAGCCTCCACCAGGCCCCCACTCATGTCTCCCATCACCCCCACCCCCCAGCAGTGCAGGGGCAGCCTCCACCAGGCCCCCACTCATGTCCAAATCATGTCTCCCATCACCCCCACCCCCCAGCAGTGCAGAGGCAGCCTCCACCAGGCCCCCACTCATGTCTACCATCACCCCCACCCCCCAGCAGTGCAGGGGCAGCCTCCACCAGGCCCCCACCCATGTCCAACTCATGTCTCCCATCACCCCCACCCCCCAGCAGTGCAGGGGCAGCCTCCACCAGGCTCCCACTCATGTCTCCCTGCACCCACACCCCCCAGCAGTGCAGGGGCAGCCTCCACCAGGCCCCCACCCATGTCTCCCATCACCCCCATCCCCCAGCCACCAGGGGCAGCCTCCACCAGGCCCCCACTCATGTCTCCCATCACCCCCACCCCCCAGCAGTGCAGGGGCAGCCTCCACCAGGCTCCCACTCATGTTTCCCTGCACCCCAAACCCCCAGCAGTGCAGGGGCAGCCTCCACCAGGCCCCCACCCATGTCTACCACCACCCCCACCCCCCAGCAGTGCAGGGGCAGCCTCCACCATGCCCCCACTCATGTCTCCCACCACCCCCACCCCCCAGCAGTGCAGGGGCAGCCTCCACCAGGCCCCCACTCATGTCTCACATCACCCCCACCCCCCAGCAGTGCAGGGGCAGCCTCCACCAGGCCCCCACCCATGTCTCCCACCACCCCCACCCCCCAGCGACCAGGGGCAGCCTCCACCAGGCCCCCACTCATGTCTTCCTGCACCCCCACCCCCCAGCAGTGCAGGGGCGGCCTCCACCAGGCCCCCACCCATGTCTACCACCACCCCCACCCACCAGCAGTGCAGGGGCAGCCTCCACCAGGCCCCCACTCATGTCCCCCTGCACCCCCACACCCCAGCCGTGCGATTTGCCTGGGTACGTGTACTTCGGGGTGCGCGGGAAGTGGGTACGTGTACTTCGGGGTGCGCGGGAAGTTCCACACGCGATTGGCCTGGGCACGTGTACTACGGGGTGCGCGGGAAGTTCCACACGCAATTGGCCTGGGTACGTGTACTTCGGGGTGCGCGGGAAGTTCCACACATGATTGGCCTGGGTACGTGTACTTCGGGGTGCGCAGGAAGTTCCACATGCGATTGGCCTGGGTACGTGTACTTCGGGGTGCGCGGGAAGTTCCACACGCGATTGGCCTGGGTACGTGTACTTCGGGGTGTGCGGGAAGTTCCACACGCGATTAGCCTGGGTACGTGTACTTCGGAGTGCGCGGGAAGTCCCACACGCGATTGGCCTGGGTACATGTACTACGGGGTGCGCCTGAACTTCCACACGCGACTGGGCCTGTGAGTGTGGGGTACATATATTCCAGAGGTGGGCGGGAATATTTACCCGCAACTGGGCCTGGGAGAGCGTGCTACGTGTATTCCTGGGGTGGGCGGGAAGATTCACACGATCGCCTACGACGTGCCGAAAAATAAATGGTCCAATCCTGAGACACGTACGCCAGCATGAAGCAGGCGTACGTCGACCCGCGCAGCATAAAAGTGCGCGCAAACAACAAACAAAACAACAAACAAGCTCATACGCCAGGATGAATATACCATTCCTAGCAGCAGTGGCCGTGGGTTACCAAAGGAGGAGGAGGAGGATAGTGAGGGCCCGAATTTTCACTCCCAGAACCAGCCTTTTTGGGATGCCTGATGACCCGGTGTATGGTAGGTACAGGTTTCCCCCACACATAATACTGGACCTGGTCAGTGAGTGGGAGGATGACCTCACATCACCCACCCTGTGCTCCCAAGCACTCAGCCCCCTGGAGAAGTTCCTCAATGTACTGCACTTCTTGGCCACAGGATCATTTCAGCGGACAAGTGCCATAGTCGGTGGGGTGTCACAGGCCACGCAGTCACGCTGCCTACACCAGGTCTTGAACATCATCACTGCACGCCCATCAGTCCGTAGGCACATATACCTGCCCAGGACACCTGCAGAAAGGCAGGCTGCCACCCTCGATTGCTACGGTGTGGCACAATTCCCAAAAGTGCTAGGTGCCATTGACTGCACCCATGTGGCACTACATCCCCCCAGGGCATCTGAGCACATCTATAGGAACCGCAAGCACTGGCATTCCATCAACGTGCAGGTAGTATCTAATGCTAAGGGAATCATCACCTCAGTATATGCCAACTATCCAGGGTCCACCCAGGACAGCTTCATTTACCGAATGTCTACCCTAAACCGGGACCTAGAAGCTGGGCGGCATGGCGATACATGGCTGCTTGGTGAGTATGAATGCCACTGCACATGCATGCTTGTCAGATGCAGTGTTATGTCACTACCCCACTAATGATACCCATCACCTCCTCACCAGGGGACAGTGCCTACCCTCTGAGCACCCACATGATGACGCCAATTCGGAACCCCATCACGCCTCCAGAGGTAAGATCCAACACAGCCCATATTGCAACCCGGGGCATAGTGGAGCGCACATTCGGAGTGCTCAAGTCACGCTTTCGCTCCCTTGACCGTTCTGGCGGGCAGCTGTTATATGCGCCCCCAGTAGTGTGCAGGATCATAGTGGCAGCATGTGTCCTGCACAATGTTGCAACACGTCGGTGCCTGGCTGTGGACATGGTGGTGCCCCCACATCCCCAACCACATGCACGGCCGCTGCGCATGGGAGGGGAGAGGGCACGGGGTGAGGCAGCCCGTACGCAGCTCGTGGCTAATTACTTAACATAGAAATCACACCCCAGTGGAGTGCACACAGGCCTGGCACATACCATCTGATAAGCAATGATGACCCGACCTGACAATTAAGACGAACAAAGGGACTGTCAACTGTCAGAACCATAGCAGCCTGAGATTGTTCATGTGGAAGTGTCACAATGTGTGCATCCCTACCTACGCAAACACCACCAATGCAGTCTCATGAAAAGACACTTCCATGCTGCAGAAATGAATACCCACTTGCAAAATACTACATGAAAACAGTGCCATGTCACCCACCCCCTCCTCGGCACGGCCACACAACACACCATGGCATGTCATGCAATGTGAGAGGAAAGAAATTAATACCCACAACATGCCCCAAGTGTCAGCAGCTACAGTGTCCCTAATGAAACATGTCCACACATGAAATGCTCACAGTAATGCAGGACCTACAACCCACATTACCAAATACTTACCAAGAATACCAATCACCTACACAACCTCCAACCTACCTTAAACATGACATTACAGACTTAAAAATTAGCTAGCCTCACCATCTGATGATGAAAGCCCTCCGAACACTTCCAAGTATACAGTGTTAGCGCCATGCAAGAGTGTAGGTGCACTGCTTACAACATGGACTCCAGTTCCAAAGTGGACCGCATTGTGAATTGTGAATGGACCTGCAAATATGGAGGATGAGATGGATGCAGAGGCACATATCAATACACCACGCAGTGTACAATACAACAACAATATGCACTATGAATGTATACACAGTATTGACTACAGACTGCCCACACAGCTCATGGGAGTCCAATGTCACCATGTACGTCAATGTCACTTGGGCACACCCTTTGCAAGCCCATGGAAATGGGAAGCAGGAGGGGTGTGTGTGACAAAAACCCAAGCATCTGAACCAAATCCATGACAAGCCTGCATGTGCCCAGCCACAATGCAGCGTATGCCCACGGGAGCCACACAAGGCAACACACTGTCCCAAAAAATAAATGGCCATTAATGGGCCCGGGGGGGTGGGGGAGGCCACCCAGGAGGTCCGAGGACAGGATGCACACCAAAACCCACCTTTGTGGATCTTGGGAAAAAAAACACCTCCATGGGCTCATGGCCTACACGGCTACCCTATTGTGGGAGTATCACTGCTGTCGCTATCCTCACCCTCTGCAGCTGCATCAGGAGGTGGTGGCACTATGGGAGGCAGCCCACGCAAAGCCCTAGTCTGTTCCTCCATGGCTGCAAGCATGCGGGTGTGGTAGGTCTCGTTCTGGAGGATAAGTGTGCGGAGGTCCCCATGCAACAATTCACGGGATGCCCGGACCTCCGCCCTAGTTGCCTGCATCTCAGCTGAGAGCGTACGGGTGAGACGCTTCAGCTGCTGTTCTGTCCTTCGGTTTGTTGAAGCCTCAAGCTCAACAAGAGTCGTCCTGAGGTGAAGGAGTTCCAGCCTCAGGGCTTCCCTGTGGCCCTGGGACTCTATGGAGATGGCTTCCTGCAGAGTCACCAGTGCCGCCCGCCTGTCCCTGTCGGACGCCAACATGTCCTCCCTGTGTGACTGGCAGATGGAGTCGGTTGCCTGCTGTAGTCGCTCCATCAGCCTTTCAGGGGGGACAATGGAAGTGGCCACCCTATCCATGGCCTGAGCCATCATCTCTGATGATGCTGCCTGTTAGGTTGCCATACCGTAAATGGATTGCTCCCATGCGGTATTGCCAGGTGGCGTACGGCCACCACGTCGGCGGGCACAACACCTGTCTGAGGCAAGGCAAACTGCGCCATGCTGTGCCAGCACTGCCTGAGGCTGCAGGACTGCATTCCCCCTCTGATCTGCTGGCCCAGGAACAGGATCAGATGTCGCGGAGTGTGACCCTGCATCCGTAACCACCAAAGGCGTACCTGCAAACACTGACATCCCCATTGAGGGTTCTAACCCTGGTGCAGGTGGATCGGACAGAACAGAATCCCTCCCAGGAACACTCACCTGCGACGGCACGTAGGTCTCATCATCCGAATCGACACCTGAATACAGCTCGGGGGAGGTGCAGCCAGAGACACCCCTTGAGAGCACGACCTGCAGCAGTTGTGGGTTCTCACCCACCACCACACCACGTCCCTCACTGGTGGTCGGTCGGCCCTCAGACCCCTCCTGGGCTGCACCATCTCCACAACCCCAGCAGTATCAAGTGCGTCTTCCCCTGCAAAGACATAAAAGAAAACAAATGGAAACAGGCATTAGCACTATGGCACACAATTAGGGCAGAGAGGCTACAGAAACAGTACTTGATTGACACATGTCCCACATGACTAAAACACTCCCATGCATGCACCGTCACTGCGTGTGATGGGGAGGCAGATGGCACACATTGATGACACCAAGATGGAAGATGAACACATTTGCTGCATGCTGCCTAGCAGTGGCATCACACATTGGTCAGTGATTGGCAGGTCAAATACACATGCCATCACACAGGTGGCATGTACCCTAGCCATGAAGTGAAGAGGGAGAGGAGGTCACCAATTGTTCATTCAGTCCAGTTTGCTCATATAATTGATTATTTTCATTGTAATGGTTCAAATGTTTAACCTGCAGCTGGCAGTCAGAAATGGTCCTATAGCACAGGGACATGTCCAAACTAATCATGTCCACGAAACTGAGCCAGTCCACTGTACCATAGCCATGTCAGACATGTGACAATAGGACTGAGAAATCCCGAGTAAAAGTGGTGGTATGCAAACAATCTGCCTGAATAAACAGAGGTAAATAAGCAACAGTGTTGTGGCAAGATGACACTCCAAGGGCAACTGGCGTGGTGTTGGGCTGGATGTCTAATGTTGGCCGAAGGGATGCTGCTATACCCAAATGCTGGTGCCAAGAATGTATAGGAAGAGGCACATGGGTGAGCTGAACCACTCAGGCACACACACCCTCCCCTGGCACCCAAACAGAAGCCCTCCCACACACACCATGCACATGGATGACACACACATGCATGTGCACTCACCGGACAATGCCTCGTAATCTGCCAGTTCTCCCATGCCTTGGATCTGTTCCTCCGTGACGTAGGTCCCAGCAACCTGCTCATGTGGAGTGAGTTCTATGTCGTCTGCTGGAGACCCACCTACAGTCACTAGAGTTGCGGCATGACTTGAGGCCAGCTTATTCTTTGCCCTGTGCGTCAGGTCATTCCAGCGCTTGTAGCATTCATTAGCTGTGCGCCTCACGATTCCAAGGGCACTTATTGTCCGCAATGGTCTGCCAGTGTGCCTGACGTTGTGCAGGTCTGGTCTTGGATCCTGCAACAATCACCATTTTGCGGTCATGTTCGGACACATACTCTACAAGTGCATTCAGTTCGGCCTCATTGAAGCTGGGCTTCCTTGACGGGCCGGACTGTGTAGCCGTGTCTGGGGCATCAGCCTCTACTGGACGAGCACTCTTCCTCTTCCGCTTGGAAGGTGGTGGTGATCCTGAGTGTCCTACGCCGCTCTGGACACTAGGGGCAGGAGTGTGGGATTGCACACTCAGCATGGGAGTTGGTGCAGGCATTACCTCAAGTGTGATGGTGTCAGGGGGAATGTCAGCATGATGGACTTGGACCGACACTGTCCTGGAAGGGTGTGTGAGAGGTGGGGTGGATGGAGCCGCACCTGCCCCTGCAGCCTCCCCAGCCTGCCTACGCAGGGCAGCAGATGACCTAGCTGCCCCTGATCTACGTGGCCTGATGACACCAACGTTCACCGGCGCACGTGGCCTAGACCTGCTGACCTGGAAGTCAGCCATGGAGTAACCCTGTGCCAGGTCTGGTTCCACAGTGGGCTGGTCCAACAAAGGCTGAGCATGGATGGTATCTGCCACGGTAACCTTAACCATGGGGGGGGCATGGGTGTCCCTGACTGCTCCTCCACACATGGGGGGCTAGGGGCACCCTGCAAGTCACGGCCACGTCCCCTACTGGATCCACCACGGCCACCACTTGGGGCTCGGCCACCTTTGCCACCCTTACGGCTTGGTCGCCTCCCAGCCATAGCACTGATGTTATTGTGCGTATGGGAGTCGATGTGAACTATTGTCCTGGGCAATTGGGGGTGAAAGGGGTTGGGTACCAGATGGTAATCGTACCCTAGTGCTCTAGCAAGGCTGTATGTCACCCCTGGGGAAAGATGACGGGTCACGCAATGCACAGGCACCCCAAAAAAGCAAAGTAAGGTGCACGCAACCCCTCCTAGACCACGTGCGTGGAAAAATAAACCTGCACTACGCTGTGGCACCCAGAAACACAAGAATGAACGTATGCGTGTCACACGCAGCCTAGAATGACCTCTAAAGGGGTACGCGACACACGGGGCAAGCAGAGATGTTAAATACGTGTGCGACTCACCGTCTGCCAGGAACAAAAGCGTGAAAAATATGCGCCTGTGCACGTTGGCAACACCCCCGCCAAAAGAAGAATTGTACGCTGTCTGAGGAGACAGGACAACAGTAGAAGGGAATGCTGTTTGAGGAAACAGGCCCAGGAAAAAGAGGAAAAGAGAAAAAGCTGTCAGAGGTAACAGGGAGTACGAACTGGAAACGCCGTGAAGTAAATCGCGTGTGAACCGACAAGAAGTACAGATTTCACCCACTCGCTCTCCACGAATAGCACATACAAGGAAATGGCGTTCTACACGTACCTTTTATACACACGTCACAGACGCGCATACGCGATGAGGCCATTTCCACCAATTATGCGCTTTGACACTCGGACTTGTATCTCTTTTTACACGCGCCATTCTCTACGGCCAAGCGCGTGACGTCACAGCTGTGCATGGTGGCCTTTGGGCCAATGAAATCGCATATGTGAGCACACGTGGTAAAACTGCACGTCCGAGTGTCACCGCGTGTAATCGGAGGGAAGTGAGCGTATACGCGATTGGCCTGGGTACGTGTATTTCCTGGGTGCGCAGGAAGTTCCACACGCGATTGGTGGAAATCCACGTGTGCTCTATCATCACGTGTAATGAGGGAAACACCCACGCGCGTCACGTCACAGACGCGCTTACGCGCTAAGGCCTTTGGTCCAATGAAATCGCATATGTGTGCTGACGTGCATACGCGCTAAGGCCCTTTCCTCAATTCACACGCAGATGTGCAGGATTTTCACGTGCCAAATCACTCCGTATCAAGCTGGCCACGCGTAAGCACATGGAAGACCACGCTCCTGCCCAGAAGGCCAAATTACTGCCCCCCAGAGCCCCGAGCACGCTCCCACCTGCCATCTGCTGCTGCCTGACTGCCTGCTGCCCACGTGCCCTGGCATTTGCTGCCTGCACATCAGCAGGGGTGCTGTTGCTGTGACCACCCCTGCTGGAACCAAAGACTCCCGACTGGGATTCCATCTCTCCACAGCCCAGCCCCAGGACCCAGTTGCCCACCCACTCCTGCCTCTGGGGTTGTCATGTCGGGCACTGCAACATCTGGCACCACTGACAACCCCTGGCCAGAGAGGCAGAGGGGCACCAGCTTCAGTGCCAGGGAAGTTGGTGTCCTGGTGGAGCAAGTCCTGGGGCAGTATGATGCCCTCTACGGAAGTGTGCGCGCCGACAAGGAAGGACGGACTCGGATCTGGACGGACATCGTGACTGCCATCAACGCGGAGGGGGTGGCAGTCCGCGACTTCCAACATGTCAAGAAGCGCTGGGAGGACTTCAGGTCCAGGACCCTGAACAAGGCCCGGCGCCTCTTGAAGGCAGCGGATGCTAAGGGGCGCCGGGGCCACTTGTCGGAAGATCAGATGAGGGTCCTGGAACGCATATCCCCAGCGCTCCACGTCCACGTCCTTGAGAGGCAGACCCGTCTGGAGTTGAGCGGTAAGTGTACATGCATCATGATTGTAAGCTGTGCATGTGGTGATGTGCCAGTAGTGTGCCGGTTGCATATCTGTTTGTATGGGGCCGACTATGGGTGGGGGTGTACAGGGCTGTGAGGCTAACACATGCGAGGTCTGTCATGTGTGAGACATGGATGGTGCTTGTGTGTGTAGGCTTGCATGCCAAATGCAGTTGTGTGGGCACACATGTTTGGATGAATGTGTATGTAAGTGGGCATGTTCGTGATATCACGCATGTATGTTGTTTTCAGCTGCATGTATCAGCACTGTGTACATGTGCATGTGTGTGTATTTGGCAAGTGTGCAACAGTGATGCAACATGGATGCATGTGACAGCGGGATGTGGAAGCCTGGTTGGCAGATGTGACATGGATGCCCATCGGAACACTGCAACAGTTGGCTGAGGTGTACACATGCATGCAAGTGTGGTGGCGTGCGTGCATGTGTAGTGCACTCCCTGCGTTGCATGTGATGTCTGGCTCACCTTTGCCTGCTCATGCTGTTGTATGTGTATGGATTGTGCTGGCAGTTGGGATGTGGCTGTGGTATGGCTCATATGTGCAAGTTGAAATGACATGTGTGTTGCCGATTGTGATGCCATGTCTGAGGTTTGACAATGCCACTCATGTGCAACTGTCATGTGTGTATGTTTCCATTGTACAGTGCCCTGATGCCTGTGTTTAATTTCTCCCTGTCTGCAGTGTCAACTGATGAAGAGGGCGGAGAAGGTGCTGTGGAGCACAGCTGCGGGGATCGCACCGCCAGCCGGAGACGCAAGGCCCGGCTCCCCTCCCATGTTGTGATCTCGTCGGGGAGTGAGGAGTCCGGTGCCGCGTCCCAGGCCGCAGCTGCCGGGGGGAGGTCTAAGAGGCGGAGGTCAGAGTTGGACTCCTCGGCAGCAGAAGGGGCAGCTGGGAACCCACAGGGCTCAACGGGGGAAGATGGCACAGAGTCATCCAGGTTGGTGGGGGGTTTGGTGGAGGAGGAGGCCGTGCAAGCAACAGAGACGGGGTCTGGAGGTGGGGATTCCACTGGTGCTAGTGGTGCAGTGCAGGACCAGGGACAGGAGGCAGCACAGGTCGCCGCGGAGGTGCCTATGTGCAATCCTGTCCCTGATCCTGTCACTGCATCATCTTGCACCAGCAGGGATGCCTACGTCCAGACCCGTTTTCAGGCAGGGGATGAGCTCACGACAACTGGCCTTCCTCTGCCTGCGGACGTGGCTATCCGAGTCCGGGTTGAGCCTGTCCTGACTGGTGTGGCGTTGCGTCAACGGGCCATGTGAGGTGACCTGCAGTCTTTTCATGAGGAGACTGCACGTCATCTCGAATGGCTCGTTGACCGCGTCGGCCTACTGGGACAGGTCACCCAGGCCGGATTCCTCCGTTTGATGGGGCTTGCTACGACCCCCTCCTCAACTGAACCCCCTATGCGCCAGTCGTCCTCCGTGCCATCTTCCCACCCATCAGTCACCTGGGTGCCCTGTGGAGCTGCCTCTGACAGTGCGGCCAGGCTGGTGGAGGAGGCATCCCTGCCACAGTCAGGAGTCGGACGTTCAGCAGGGGTGGCCACATCAACAACTGCACCCCAGCCAGCGGAGGATGTGCAGGCAGCAGGAGGCAGTGCACGGGCAGAGGTGCAGCAGCAGCAACGTGGTGGGAGCCATGATGGCTCGGGGCCTTCCACATCGGAGGGGCAAGCATCGGCCGGAGGGCAGGAGGACCCAGGACGGGAAGTGTCTTCCGTGTGGCAGCGGTTGGGCCACGCCATAGATGCGGAGCGGCAGCGGGCGGAAGAGGCACGGCTCACGATGGTCAGGGCGGAGAACTCCATGCAGAGGGCCCTGAGGCGTGCCGAGTGCCTCGAGGCAATCTGCAGGGAGTTTGGGGGGAACATGTGGACAGCCCTGCGGACCCTCGTGGCCATGGAGGAGGAGCGCCTCCAGGACATTGAGCAGGAGTTTGATGATGCCCTGGCCCGGAACATCCCGAAGTGAGCCGTCGGACTAGCCCGCTGCCCTTGTAAATAGTTATATAGTTAGTGTTAGGTTTCCTTTGGTTTGGCTTTATTTTTGGACCTTTTGGACAATGGGCCACATTTTTGTATATAGTATTTTTTTTTAGGTAGTGTTATTAGATAGGTTTCATTTCTTCGTTTGGGATCATGGACCCTAGATAGTTATCTGTACATAGTTGACTTTTGGAATTTCAATTTTTATTATGATTTCGCCATGGAGCAATGGTTTTCGATTTTAATTTGTGACTTTGGACACCTTTCCTTTGCATTATGATTTGTGGTTTAGCATTTTTCACGGACCTGCCTTTTTTTTTTTGTAAAATTTCTCTTATTGTTTGTTTATTTTTGATTCAATTTATGTTGCTTTTAATACATATTTGTTCTTCAAAGTTCAATGTGCAGTATCATCTCATTGGTTTCATGCGTATCATGATATGGGTTTTGACATTCACTGACACCCATTGGATGTATGTGAGGGACATGTGTTCATTTCAAAACTTGCAATTGGGCTTCTGTCATGTTTTTGCAATTTATAAGTGGGTGGATGCAATACTCGGGTTGGTGTTTGCCATTTGGAGGCTGACCATAAGGGTCAGGGATCTACATTGGGGTGACATGTTGGCTGGGAGACGTGAGTGGGGGCCTGGTGGAGGCTGCCCCTGCACTGCTGGGGGGTGGGGGTGATGGGAGACATGAGTGGGGGCCTGGTGGAGGCTGCCTCTGGTGGCTGGGGGGTGGGGGTGGTGGGTGACATGAGTGGGGGCCTGGTGGAGGCTGCCCCTGGTGGCTGGGGGGTGGGGGTGGTAGGAGACATGGGTGGGGGCATGGTGGAGGCTGCCCCTGGTGGCTGGGGGGTGGGGGTGATGGTAGACATGGGTGGGGGCCTGGAGGAGGCTGCCCCTGCACTGCTGGGGGGTGGGGGTGGTGGTAGACATGGGTGGGGGCCTGGTGGAGGCTGCCTCTGCACTGCTGGGGGGTGGGGGTGATGGGAGACATGGGTTGGACATGGGTGGGGGCCTGGTGGAGGCTGCCCCTGCACTGCTGGGGGGTGGCGGTGGTGGTACACATGGGTGGGGGTCTGGTGGAGGCTGCCCCTGGTGGCTGGGGGGTGAGGGTGCAGGGAGACATGAGTGGGGGCCTGGTGGAGGCTGCCCCTGGTGGCTGGGGGTTGGGGGTGGTGGGAGACATGGGTGGAGGCCTGGTGGAGGCTGCCCCTGCACTGCTGGGGGGTGGGGGTGGTGGTAGACATGGGGAGACCTGGTGGAGGCTGCCCCTGCAATGCTGGAGGGTGGGGGTGGTGGTAGACATGGGTGGGGGCCTGGTGGAGGCTGCCCCTGGTGGCTGGGGGGTAGGGGTGATGGGAGACATGAGTGGGTGCCTGGTGGAGGCTGCCCCTGGTGGCTGGGGGGGGGTAATAGGGGACATGAGTGGGGGCCTGGTGGAGGCTGCCCCTGGTGGCTGGGGGGTGGGGGTGATGGGAGACATGAGTGGGGGCCTGGTGGAGGCTGCCCCTGGTGGCTGGGGGGTGAGGGTGCAGGGAGACATGAGTGGGGGCCTGGTGGAGGCTGCCCCTGGTGGCTGGGGGGTGGGGGTGGTGGGAGACATGGGTGGAGGCCTGGTGGAGGCTGCCCCTGGTGGCTGGGGGATGAGGGTGCAGGGAGACATGAGTGGGGCCCTGGTGGAGGCTGCCCCTGCACTGCTGGGGGGTGGCGGTGGTGGTAGACATGGGTGGGGGCCTGGTGGAGGCTGCCTCTGTTGGCTGGGGGGGTGGGGGGTGGGAGACATGGGTGGGGGCCTGGTGGAGGCTGCCCCTGCACTGCTGGGGGGTGGGGGTGGTGGTAGACATGGGTGGGGGCCTGGTGGAGGCTACCCCTGCACTGCTGCGGGGTGGGGGTGATGGGAGACATGGGTGGGGGCCTGGTGGAGGCTGCCCCTGCACTGCTGGGGGTGGGGTGATGGGAGACATGAGTTGGACATGAGTGGTGGTCTGGTGGAGGCTGCCCCTGCACTTCTGGGGGGTGGGGGTGATGGGAGACATGAGTGGGGGCCTGGTGGAGGCTGCCCCTAGTGGCTGTGGGGTGGGGGTGATGGGAGACATGAGTGGGGGCCTGGTGGAGGCTGCCCCTGCACTGCTGGGGGGTGGGGGTGATGGGAGACATGAGTTGGACATGGGTGGGGGCCTGGTGGAGGCTGCCCCTGCACTGCTGGGTGGTGGCAGTGGTGGTAGACATGGGTGGGGGCCTGGTGGAGGCTGCCCCTGGTGGCTGGGGGGGTGAGGGTGGTGGGAGACATGGGTGGGGGCCTGGTGGAGGCTGCCCCTGGTGGCTGGGGGGTGGGGGTGGTGGGATACATGAGTGGGGGCCTGGTGGAGGCTGCCCCTGGTGGCTGGGGGGTGGGGGTAATAGGGGACATGAGTGGGGGCCTGGTGGAGGCTGCCCCTGGTGGCTGGGGGCTGGGGGTGATGGGAGACATGAGTGGTGGCCTGGTGGAGGCTGCCCCTGGTGGCTGGGGGGTGGGGGTGATAGGAGACATGAGTGGGGGCCTGGTGGAGGCTGCCCCTGCAATGCTGGGGGGTGGGGGTGATGGGAGACATGAGTTGGACATGGATGGTGGCCTGGTGGAGGCTGCCCCTGCACTGCTGGGGGGTGGCGGTGGTGGTAGACATTGGTGGGGGCCTGGTGGAGGCTGCCCCTGGTGGCTGGGGGTGGGGGTGCAGGGAGACATGAGTGGGGGCCTGGTGGAGGCTGCCCCTGGTGGCTGGGGGGTCGGGGTGGTGGGAGACATGGGTGGGGGCTAGGTGGAGGCTGCCCCTGCACTGTTGGGGGGTGGCGGTGGTGGTAGACATGGGTGGGGTCCTGGTGGAGGCTGCCCCTGCACTGCTGAGGGTGGGGGTGATGGGAGACATGAGTTGGACATGAGTGGGGGCCTGGTGGAGGCTGCTCCTGCACTGCTGGGGGGTGGGGGTAATTGGGGACATGAGTGGGGGCCTGGTGGAGGCTGCCCCTGGTGGCTGGGGGGTGGGGGTGATGGGAGACATGAGTGGGGGCCTGGTGGAGGCTGCCACTGGTGGCTGGGGGGTGGGGGTAATAGGGGACATGAGTGGGGGCCTGGTGGAGGCTGCCCCTGGTGGGTGGGGGTGATGGGAGACATGAGTGGGGGCCTGGTGGAGGCTGCCCCTGGTGGCTGGGGGTTGAGGGTGCAGGGAGACATGAGTGGGGGCCTGGTGGAGGCTGCCCCTGGTGGCTGGGGGGTGGTGGTGGTGGGAGACATGGGTGGAGGCCTGGTGGAGGCTGCCCCTGGTGGCTGGGGGATGAGGGTGCAGGGAGACATGAGTGGGGGCCTGGTGGAGGCTACCCCTGGTGGCTGGGGGGTGCGGGTGGTGGGAGACATGGGTGGAGGCCTGGTGGAGGCTGCCCCTGCACTGCTGGGGGGTGGCGTTGGTGGTAGACATGGGTTGGGGCCTGGTGGAGGCTGCCCCTGCACTGCTGGGGGTGGGGGTGATGGGAGGCATGAGTTGGACATGAGTGGGGGCCTGGTGGAGGCTGCCCCTGCACTGCTGGGGGGTGGCAGTGGTGGTAGACATGGGTGGGGGCCTGGTGGAGGCTGCCCCTGCACTGCTGGGGGGTGGTGGTGGTGGTAGACATGGGTGGGGGCCTGGTGGAGGCTGCCCCTGGTGGCTGGGGGGTGCAGGGAGACATGAGTGGGGGCCTGGTGGAGGCTGCCCCTGGTGGCTGGGGGGTGGGGGTGGTGGGAGACATGGGTGGGGGCCTGGTGGAGGCTGCCCCTGCACTGCTGGGGGTTGGGGGTTATGGGAGACATGAGTGGTGGCCTGGTGGAGGCTGCCCCTGCACTGCTGGGGGGTGGGGGTGATGGGAGACATGAGCGGGGGCCTGGTGGAGGCTGCCCCTGCACTGCTGGGGGGTGGGGGTGATGGGAGACATGAGTTGGACATGGGTGGGGGCCTGGTGGAGGCTGCCCCTGCACTGCTGGGGAGTGGCGGTGGTGGTAGACATGGGTGGGGGCCTGGTGGAGGCTGCCCCTGGTGGCTGGGGGGTGGGGGTGCAGGGAGACATGAGTGGGGGCCTGGTGGAAGCTGCCCCTGGTGTCTGGGGGGTGGGGGTGGTGGGAGACATGGGTGGGGGCCTGGTGGAGGCTGCCCCTGCACTGCTGGGGGGTGGGGGTGATGGGAGACATGAGTGGGGGCCTGGTGGAGGCTGCCCCTGGTGGCTGGGGGGTGGGGGTGGTGGGAGACATGAGTGGGGGCCTGGTGGAGGCTGCCCCTGGTGGCTGGTGGCTGGGGGGTGGGGGTGGTGGGAGACATGGATGGGGGCCTGCTGGAGGCTGCCCCTGTTGGCTGGGGGGTGGGGGTGATGGGAGACATGAGTGGGGGCCTGGTGGAGGCTGCCCCTGCACTGCTGGGGGGTGGGGGTGGTGGTAGACATGGGTGGGGGCCTGGTGGAGGCTGCCCCTGCACTGCTGGGGGGTGGGCTGGTGGTAGACATGGGTGGGGGCCTGGTGGAGGCTGCCCCTGCACTGCTGGGGGGTGGGGGTGATGGGAGACATGGGTGGGGGCCTGGTGGAGGCTGCCCCTGGTGGCTGGGGGTGCAGGGGGACATGCGTTGGTGGGCAGTAGTGCAAGGTGACATGTGGGTTGGCTGGGGGGCATGGCCATGGTGGATGGGGTGCCTGCAGGACATGTGCAGGGTAGGCCCCTGTGGTGTGGGCCACCTGCAGGGGCCGTGGAGGGTGTAGAGGGAACACCTTGGAGGACCCACACATGCAATTCATGTGTGGTGCTCCCTTCGCACCCCTGTAATACACGTACCCTGATGGAATCGCCTGTGATACTTCCCACGCACCCCTGAAATACATGTAACCTGCTGTTTTTGCATGTGATACTTCCCGCGCACCCCTGAAATACACGTACCCTGCTGTTTTTGCGTGTCATGCTTCCCGCGCACCCCTGGAATACACGTACCCTGATGGGATCGCGTGTGATACTTCCCACGCACACCTGAGATACACGTACCCTGCTGCTTTTGCATGTGATACTTCCTGTGCACCCCGGGAATACACGTACCCTGCTGTTTTTGCATGTGATACTTCCCGCGCACCCCTGAAATACACATACCCTGCTGGAATCGCGTGTGATACTTCCCACGCACCCCTGATGCACACGTACACAGGACAATTGCGTGTGGAACTTCCCGCGAACCACTGAAATACACGTTCCTCGCTTGGCGTTTGCTGTTTGCCAGCCCTGTGAACTGGTCCAGGGTTGGCGCAGCCCTTTGCGATTATTTGGGGATTTTGAAGGCTTTTCCTTGCGCGAGGGCGTTCTTGGGGGCGTAACTGGCGCTGCTGCAGGGTCGCTGCGCCACGCTGCGCCACGGCTGGTTTTGGATGCGAAAATCCATGAATACGCTGTGCGCGGAAATCGATTTTGGCGCACGCGGCTGGCGCAGACATTCGCACGGGCACGCTGTGCGTCCGCCGCGTGCGCCACTTTTGTGAGAATTTCTATGAATTACCCTGTTAGTATTGAATCACGGATAATTTTGGAGGCTATGTGTAGTACCACACAGTCATTGAATTTTTCCCTTTCGAATTCCACCACTTGGATGTCTTCGGAAACCACAGTTCTTAGTTGTGGGATGTGGTGTAATAAATTCATCACATTTTTCCTATTTAGCAGGAGTCCATCTCTTTCTCTTACTATTCGCTCGAGTCGCAAAAGATATTTCCCTGTTTTTTTTGTTGTTTCTATCTTGACGACCTTGATAGTCATAGTTATTGCTGGTATTCGTGTTACTTTTAGAATGATAATGCCTGGTCTCTGACAGTTGCTGAAGGTGATCGCATGATCTCCTTGATTGTGAGGAAATATCTTTAGTCAACTTCTGGGAATAAAGTTCAGATTTTTCCGAGTGCAGAGCTCCGCATATTCCTTCTAGCTTTGGTAGGGCTTTAGTTAAGCCAACATCCATTAGGGCCATTTTTGCCTCTAGTGCTCCGAATTCTTGCTCGTATTTCCACAAATTCATATTGCTAGAACTAGGCTTCGTGACAAATTGATCCCGTTTCATAGAGGTCAGAGTTAACATTCTTTTAGGTTCAAGTGTAATGAATTTTTTGGATGTATCTCCTGATGAAGGTGGTGGATCGTCGTCATGTTTCGATGGGTCTGAAATCGCACTTCTTTGCGGATTTACGAGTTTCTCACTTGGAAGACAACTTAAATTGTGGTTGTTTCCAGTTCCAGAAAGAATTGATGGCTTATTTGGAATAGTCTTTTTTGCAGATGTTGTGACTTCGTCCAGTGGAGCAGTGAGGTCAATGTTAATTAGGACCTCTGTAGATGCTTCGTTCAGTGCTAGATCAGGAGTCTCGATTAGGCTGCCTTTGTCTCTTTCACAGTCATCATACGTCGAGAAATTTAAAAGATCTTCAGTAGAGCTCTCAACGAGCATTGGCTCTTCATTTAGTGCCTCGATGTTGTCCATATGGTTGACATTTACCGAAGCTGTTTGGTTGGCGGTATTAGCCTTTACCAATGGTCCTGCCGCTTGCTTGGATGATGTTGTAAAGCTAAAGCTTTTAATATTCCTTAGAAATGAACGCACGCTTGCTCTAGTTCGCGTTTTCCTTTTCTTCATATTTTTCGTTTGTTTCCCATCTTTTGGTTCCACTATTTTAGGATTTTTGTCAGGCTCCGTTTTTTTTTGTTCTAAAATTGCGAACACATCTTTTGAAGTAGCCTTTGCTTTCTTCAACCTAGCATCCTCTACCTCGTTCTCTTTACAGTTTTCCAGATTATGATTGTCTTTACACTTGGAAACCAAGTTAGATTCAGATTGATCAGCATGTAATACAGATTCAATCTCCACACTTTTGTTCAAGTTGGTCGCTGATCCACCACATCCAGATGGCAGCGGCGTTACAGCATCTGCACATCTAGGATGAATCACAATTGATCGGGGTAAGTTCTGCTTTTCTTTCTCTCCAACACTTGCAGAGGTTCCATTTATTAAGGCAAATTTCTCATTAGTTTGGTCGGCATTGTTGTTGCTAGTTGAACCAATTAGTCGTTTCAGTTTTTGTTTACATTTGGTCGGTCTGTCATTCATACAGTCTTCTCCGTTGCTTAGTTCTTGTAGGTTCGTCTTAGCAACGTTTCCTGTCCTCAGGACTGCAGGTTGCACATTCGAGTCGGTTGGATTGGTAACCGATGTCATTTTCGCACTGACGTCCATGAGCTCTCTGTTCTCATTTAGTTCCATATCCGTTGATGTGGAGTTCAGCTTCTGTTGTTTTAGCAGAGCGATTGCTTCTCTGGCTACTTCTGCAAATAGTTGTTTGTCGAGAGCACTGTTTTTGGTGTGTTCCAATATAATTTTCACATTTGTTGGAGCTCTTAAATGATCATCTTGCCATATTTGTTTTGAAATTTTCAGATCTTGCTCTACATTGATCATTTTTATGTTCAACATAGCTAAAAGTGTGGTTTGGTCCTTTAAATTCTCATTCAATTGTTTGTATAGTTTCATATATGGCACCATGGATAAGGTGTTTGCGGACATTATAGGTGCATTCAATTCTCTAGAGATTTCTTTAGATAGGCATTCTGCTATGTTTTGTATTTTAGAGTTTGATTTGTTGTTATGTGTCAACCTTAATCTGGTGATTTTCGACATTTCTTTCCGACGCTTCTTTTTCTTTGTGGGTAGATCTCGTATATGGGGATCAGCGGAGAGCGGCACAAAGTATGACTCAAATCCAAGACAATCCAGGCCCGCTGATTCTCGCACCTCGGCATGTCTTTTTTGCGATGCAAACAGCTGGTCTCTGTGATCATCATCTAAAGAATCAAGTCTTTTCCTTTTAGCCATAGGTTTGAGCCACGGATTCTGTTTTTCCTGGGATTCTTGATTTCGGGTTGTAAATTTAAGGTATCTTTCATGTTTTCCGCTTGGAGCTCCATTTGGGGCTCATGCTCGTGTTCTTGTTCTTTGTGCAGTTCCCTAGAATGTACTTCCGCTCTGTTTTCAGCAGTATACTTGCTTCTCAGACTGGTATTTATTTGGATAAGATCTTTTAGTACTTTGTCCACAGTAGCAATCGAGCTATGTCGATTTGGGCTTCTGGTAATACTGACTAGTTGGTCAGATAGGCAGGCTGAGTTGGACCACACCTTGTTGTTTTGTAAGCCAGTTGAGCCAGCCGCTGGCAATTCACTTATGGAGTTAGATAAATTATCACTGGTGCACCATTCAATTTGAATTTGGGCACGGTGAGTTGATGTAATAGAGTCTTTACGGCTGCTTTCAATATCCTCGTCAAGCGATCGATCAAAGCTCTCTTCACTTTCATTCTCCTCAGACCTAACTTTACAGTCGCCTAAGGCGTGGTCCATTGACAGAGGCACCGTGATAGGTTGGTTTTCACGGGCTCCAATTTTATTATCAGCTGTCGTAATCTGATGAACTTGTGTATCACTAGGGATATCTTTGTTTCCTACATTTTCGTCAGTGGCAAGATCAATAACAACCTCTGGGAATACTTCAGACATGACAAGGCTCTTGTTTGCTCTCTCATGGTTTATATCATGAGTTGTATCAATTATGCCATTCGATGTATGTGTTGTTAAAAATGTTTGCAGTGTAGAGGGGGTGAAGGGAGTAGAAGGGGCTGTAGCCATTGCACGTAAAGGAGAGCTGCTTGTTCGACAATCAAAAAAAGTTTCAGAGTTAGTTGAAGGAATAGAAACACACGTCCTTTTACGGGACCTGCTACAGCTTACCGGCGGGGCCACTCGCGTTTCAATAGGCGTGCTTCCACAGGCAGCGGTAGCCAGAAAGCGACGCTGCTGTCTCGTGAGCGGGTGTGCTCCTCCACCATCTCCAGGAGATACCGCAGCTGCTTCGGTCAGGAGAAGACCCGAGGGACCTGGTTCATTCATTCGACCTCCAGGAAGCACTCTGTCGATATTTGTTTAAATTAAACTTTGGTTTGGAGTGAAAGTGAGTCTGCCCGGCACCTCTGTGCACCCCTGACAACACTGACAACACTCAGCTTCACTCCGCCTAGTGTTCAAAGTGTAGGACCTTCAACAAGTCGTCTGATTGTCAGGTCCTAATAGCGGCGCCTCCCAGGGCCAAACAGCAGCAAAACAGTTCTTGTAGAAAGACAAGATGCACCGCCCTTTACTCCGCGGCTGAGCTATGATTATACTGAACATTAGTTTACATTATAGTCACAGAGCTTAATTCATCATCACAGGAATATAGCACTGTGTAGAATTTAGCAGCAATACCTTCCCTTCTAAATTCAGCTGTATCTACAAAACCAAGAAACCAGCCAGGACACATGGGTACATATCACACTCCATGCTTATGGAAGATAGCCGAAGGCACGGTCACTCACGCGCACGCATCTGCGATCATACACTGCTCTAAGACACATCACACGTCACCTCTGCCATAGGAATTCATCTATCCCCACGACAAAAGTTTGGTCTAGCTGCACACATAATGAGTCTCCTGTTCCTGCATAAGACTACCTCAAAGCACCCATTCACATGCCAGATTTGCATGGGTAACTAGCAGACTAAACTCTTCTGGTGAATTTCCCATACCTGAACTTCGGCCACACTGCACTTTGAGACCATATGGGAAAGGGCGCTGTGCAAATGACGAGAAGATTACCTTGCGGAATGGGCTGCACAATTAGTTACAAAAACCTCTGGAATATCAAAATTGGGCTGGTTGTGATGGGATTAGCACTGATATTATGGTTTCACATATGCAATTGTGGTAGCAGGGACTTAGGACTTAGAAACAGATGTAGTTGCGTTATTGTAATGAATGTGAAAATCTGACCCTATGAACACACGATCTAACTCAGATAAGCAAATAACCTCAGATAACAAAAAAAAAACACTCCCCCTCGCAATGCTTCCTATACTTGACTCGTATGACTAGCGTTTCTGCCTCACAGCTACATTTATACATAACCCGATAAAGCGTTGGTCCTCCGAAAGGTTATCTGAGTTGTTCCTATGTTCCACTTGCTTTGTTTTGTTGTGTTGTGTGTAACCTGAAAGGACCCGGATTTCTTAACCAAGGGCGCCTTAGCAGAAGCATGCAGTACACTATGTAACCGAACTGTCAGCACTGTCAGCACAGATCGCGGCCACTGTTCCGAAGCAGGCCACTTGAGCATTTCACCTCATCCCAGGCTTCCTATTCTTTGTACACACGTCACACTTTTTTTTTTCTACTTGATATCCGGTTTTGTTTTTCCCAGACGCCTGGAGATTACACCCCCGTGAGTTTACTCACTATAAAACTCAAAAATAAATAAATATATTAATATTCCACACGGAATTGACCATTTTAATCCTCCTTTTTTGGCTCTGGCAAAATCATTAGGTGTTCATCTCAGTCCTTATAATATTATGTCAGGGGGCGAGAGCCCATACAGCCGTCTGTGGAGTAAATATATTTTAGGTTACAGGGCAATCAGTTATGGGGAAAAAAATGACGACATTTTAGTTAAGCAGCTCTATTTAGAATATTCATTTTGCTAAATCTCTCTGATGTTAATGATCTGACAATACACCTTCAGAGTAAATAACAGTCTCCCGTGCAATATTGCTCCCATTACACAATGTCTCACTCCCATTAAATCCTATTTAGGTTATGTTGGGGGGCACGAGTTTTCTAGCAGATAGCTTTGAGAACCCACTACCGCAAAACTTCTGGAGACATAAAAAGTGCATTTAGAGTAAGATGAATTAGAAGTTGGCTCCCCTCGGATCGCGCCGAAACTCCCACACATTCCATCCACGTGTAGAGAACTGGTGGAATGCTCTTTTGTTGTTCAGGGTGACTATAGGTATGATGATGTAAGGTCTGGAATGGGGGAATCGTTAATAATGATGGATTCTTCGATCCATTCCACAGGCCTCTTGTTTGATGTCCGCGCTCAGCGATCCCGCCCGCCTGCTGTCCTCTTTACACACTGCATGTGTGCAGGTATTGCGCGGGCTTCTGCTTATTACATCACTCTTGCAAGCGACCCCGTGAACTTGCACCACTAATTCAAGTGTTCAATTGGATAAGGAACATTTGCTTTTCGACTCTTTGAACTCCCAAGTCAAGGCCGGGCTGCTAAACAGGAGTTGGTGCGTGAGGGGCGGCGGCGATAGATGCCTCTGCCGGTTCCTGGGCGGGAGAGAAGACGCCCGAAGCCTGTGCGCCATACGGCGACCTTCTGCTGCCACAACAACAGGCCCGCGCACGCTAAAGCACGGTGCTTTGATCACATTGTATTCATTGTCCAAATACATTCGGCCCTAATATCTTACCGTTTCCAGTGGTTAAGCCCCTTCTGCTCCAATTACGTCTGCCTGGGCCTGATGCACGACAGGATAGCGTCTGAGCGGGGGCAGCCCAGGTCTCCTCACTGCAACAGCTCAGTGGATGCACGCAACGTCTTACACACTAGCCGTGGTATGAATCTTCGGCAGGTTTTTGGATGGAGTGCTCTTGATATTGCGCACAAAGGGATGGGGTCAAAGGGGAAATATGTGTTTTCTGTTAGACGGTTCCTTATCCCATGGTGCGATATAAATATGTATGATCCCTTTGCTGACCTGAAGGTATGTTCTGCAACTACTACTGCTGCAGGTTAGGTATTGTGTGTCTGTATATTTTTAAAGATATAAACACAAGTGAGACTGATTACCCCTCTTTACGCTACCTTACCTCGAGAAACACAAAGTCAGACTTCTTTGTTTTGTAAAATTAAACTAAAACAGGGAAGTTAAACATAATACACAATGGACCAGGTCACAACATTTAAAACCGACAATGGGAATTTCGATCCAACAGCACTAAGAGTAAATCACAAGTAGTTGCAGGAAAAAATAAACTCAATTCACATTTACACGGAGAAATGGAAGAACCCAAAAAAATTGTTTCTGCAGGTATCTTAGATAGTCGACATGTTTCGGCCTGCTTTCATATATTGGACAATATCCCTAGTGTCATTTAACACATTAGTTTTAGGCCATCTTCAGGACACAGATTTCTTCAATATAGAACGATGGTTCTTTTTTACCCCTGATGAGTGTTCATGAGTGATAGATATTTGGCAAGATGATGAGTTACATAAGGCGAGTCGTATTTGGGCAGAGTTAAATGATTGTTCCAAAGCCATACATATAATCATAAGTGGCTCAGTCCCCCTTCAAATAGTGAAGACTTATATGTTTTTTGGCCGGACCCAACGCAGATAGATGGTTAAATGCTCGATGTATGGCTTTGGAACAGACAATCATTTAACTCTGCCCAAACTCTCCACCAACTTTTTTGCCTAGTTGCAGCCCTGCAGATAATGCACTAGTTCTGTGGGTGACAGGTTGGCTATACCTTCTCTATATAGCTGGCTTGCAAAGCACCATACTCAACTTCCATGTATTCTTCCTAGCCTCCTTCCAGTCAATCATAGCCCCTCCCTTCTTACCTCACTATTAATAAAGGGGGCGCAATGGCCCGGGTGCTCCGGCATAACCACTAAGGAGCTCATTGTGAAAAAATGAGGAATTTGGCGGCAGGGACTCTTTACGTTTACACTAACAAACGTGGGTCCCACCACCAAATTATGGAAATTTGCACTGTGGGTGGCAAATTTAAAGGGCAAAAGGTGGCGCACAAGCATATGTAAAGTGAGTAAACACTGTCTGGGATACAGGCATGCCAAGCAGTGTTTACTTTTGATTGTGAGCTCTGCTTGCCACAAGCAGCACTAACAATTACAATTAAATACTAAACAAAGGGGGTTCTGGGAGTTCCTCCACAGGAACGAAAACAGCCCATTGACCTGTTCTTGGGTGGATGGCCCCAAGTAAAGTCTCAACCAGGTCTTTAGCTCACTGACCCTTTCACAGAGAAATATCCCTGCATATCAGTCTTTGTCCTGCCCAGGGGCAGCCCAGCACCGAAATGCTGGCAATTCTCCTCTGAACAAGAGTAGCAATATCAAACCCAGACACGTGTTTCGGCCTAGTCGGGCCTAATCAGTGAGGTGTTGCTGTGCGCCTCTAAGAACAAGGTCAGTGGGCCATGTTCATTCTCGCAGAGGGGCTCCTATGATGAAATTTTGCTTATTTCAAAGGCCTTATGTCTAGTCACCCTAAGTTTCCCAAGGTCATCCAGATGTGGACCCCTTGCTCACTGTGCTCAGAGAGGCACAGCTCCACCTCACTGATGTTGCCCAAGAAGGCTGAAACACGTGTATGGGGTTGCTGTTGGTACTCTTGTTCAGAAAGGAATTGCCATAGCATTTCGGTGCTGGACCTAGACTGATATGCACATTTATATTTACCATCTGTGAAAGGTACAGTGTGGCTGCGGACTCTCGAGCGGGTACCTTCCCAAAGAACAGGTTAATGGGCCATGTTCTTTCTCACAGAGGGGCGCCTATGACTACATTTTGATTACAATGAAATGCTGTCCGACATGCTAACATGACAGAGAGCATTCAATTTTAATTTGTGAACACTGAAAAATAAATGCTCTCCAACATGCAAGCATGTCAGACAGCATTTATTTGTAATTGTAAACATTGCGTGCCATGAGAGCACGGCAGGCAACATTTAAAATTGATCCTTATGGTGTCCACCTGCTTTATGCTGGGGCATAAAGACGGCAGACCCCAAATCGATCTCCAGCATTTGTGCCGGCATGAAAATCCATGCCCGAGCAAACGCTGTATCATTTGTATGGCAGAGAGGAAAGTGGTGGTGGAAAAAGAAGTTCCGTTCTGCTCTCCTCTCTGCCATGCACATGATTGAAAATGTGGGGTACCATTAATGGAAGGCAAAAAACCTTGCACAAAGCTTTTACACTTTCCATTAATGGTACTTCCTCATTGACATGAGCCCCCATGTCTTCACAAACTGGAGGGCGGGAGGAAAGTGAGTATTGTTATAAGGCCGATGGTCCAGTGTAATGTGGATTACTATAAGTAATCTAGAGAATTACCGCTGGACGCCTCCCTCCTCTCAATTCTCAGCACTGAGACTATACCACAAAGTAAGTAGCGCACAAGGTTATACCACAGTCTAAGTGTTGGCTTAGCATATTCCATTCGGAGTAAAGAAAGCCATAGCCCTGATGTTCAATTGATCAGAAAATAGAGAGCACCAAAATAACTGTAACCGTTTGAAAAACTCATGCTCAAATTGAAGTCTCCCTTGAAATTCCCACCTCAAAATAGTGCCTCAGAATTGTGTATTTTAAACCAGGGAAACACCAAGAGCCTTTGCCCACGGCGATGACATCCTCCTGATATAACAAACGTGAATACGAGAATCAGCATCACCTCACTCCTAAATAAGACAATATAAATACAGTTCTGACCTACTTATAGAAGCAACATTTGGTTTTCAACATTTCCAACATCCACCAAAAGCCATAAATAGGCTGTGGCTCTCCAGAGATAACTCCAGATAATCAAAAACAGTCATGTATACATCTAGGCAATGCAGTCAATGGTTCTCATTGAAGAAGGGTTTGAACACAACATTGAAAGAATGATTGCCTGCTCCATATGAAAGAAAGCCAATGGGCCTCATTCCGAGTTGGGCGGTAAGGGTTAACGGTCAACGTAAGGAACACAATGCCGGTAAACCCTTACCACCCAATTCGGAGTACCCTTAGCGGGACCCGCAAAGGACGAGTGGTCTGACCACACGTCCTTTGCGGGTCCCGCTAAGAGACCAGGGCGCTAATAACAGGCCCGTAATTTACGGGCCCGTAATTAGCGCCTTCCCCATTCCCATTGAGCCCTATGGGGGCTCAAATGGGAATGGGGAATGGTTGGTTGAATGGGTACTTACCGGGTCCGCACAGGTCGGAATGTCCCATTAAGGCCCCATCCAACCAGACCGGACCTGGACCCAGGTTTGGAGGCAGCCATGGCGCTAATAGAGCCATGGCTAGCTCCAAACTCGTAATGACCCCCAATATCTTGGGTAAACAATTAGGGCCTATCCTAAATACCAAATCCTCTGAAAGATACCTCAAATGGAGAGGTATACACACAAAAGTGCCAACATCCCGAAGCCTCCACATTGAAAAGATGACCAGCAAAAAAAGCTGTTTAAATACCCATAAATACAAGTGACAGCCAGCCAATGCTTCAAAAGGCAGATCCTGCAAAAACCTCAACACCAAGAGGAAGCCCAAGGACAAAGAGAAACTTTACCAAAGGAATTTAACAGGAAATAGACCCTAAACAATCTCAGGACTCTGTGATCCAATACTTCAAATCTTCCCAGAGGAAATCTATATGCTATGATACGTAATGGCCGCCCATTACAACTTAAGGTGTGCCATCACCAAGGGCGTGTGGAACAGAAGATCTACTAATAATGAAGATGACAAATAGCTGCAGTGAGATTCTTCTCCAGACCACCTCTGAAAAGGACCACAAAGAATGTGAGTAAGCATTTCTGATAGACAACCTCCTGGCAACCTGAACGATGCAGCCACCCTTTCTGACAAAGCTTTGCCTATAAGACCTTCCTTCTCAACAGCAATGCTGAGAGCTGGAGCTCAGCCAGTGTATTTTTGGCATCAGTGTGGTTGTTGTGGAGGGAGGTGGACTCACTGTGGGAGTGTTCCATGGTCATGTTCATATAACATTAGTTTGTTATTGCTGTGTAAAGCCCATGTTGTGCAGACAGGTTCACCAGCATGTGCAGTCACACAATGCCTTCTCTCATGTGTGCTCAACCTCTACCACTGGAATGCAGTAGTGTGCCATGTTTGCTCTTCCAGAGTGGCAGCACAATTCCCCAATCTCTGTGAGTCATTCTCTCGTGACTGTCCTACCATCATCCATGCATGGCCCTGTCATGTGATTGTTCCTTCACAAGTATTTTGCCACCCAGGTCACTCATGCTCAGAATGTGACACACCTGGCCATTGTTTATGGATATTGCAACAACATTTGGTACGTTTGCTTCTATTGTTGGCACACATTCAGTCACTGTGCTTTGATGTCTTGGCAATGTGCGATGGGCAGCATGCACATGTATTTGCATTCACTTGTCACATGTGTATGGTGGGAGCTGATTAAGGCCTAAAAGAGTGTGTGAGCAGATGCTCTACTCATGGATGGACCTCTAGTGATTCCAGTTGGTCGTATTTGCGGACTACATGTTGGTGTTGCACTTCATGGTGCTATCAGACCACGGAAGGTCAGGTGAGCTGCAGACATTCATTACACTGGTATTGTGGGAGACTGACTGTCAGGGGGCTGCCTGTGAGGGGTGTCCAGACTGAAGGGGGATTGGGGGTGGTGTCCAGTCTGGAGGGGGCTGCCAGTGGGGGGTGTCACAGGTGAGGGATGTTGTGGGGTTGTGTCCAGTCTGGAGGGGGTTGCCTGTGGGCGGTGTCACAGTAGAGGGCGGTCTGAGGGTGGTATCCAGTCTGGGCGGGACTGCCTCTGGGGGTCGTCACAGGTGAGGGATGTTGTGGGGTTGTGTCCAGTCTGGAGGGGGCTGCCTGTGGGGTGTGTCACAGGTGAGGGGGGCTGACGATTGGTGTCCAGTCTGGAGTGGGCCTGGGGAGTGCTGTCCAATCTGGAGGGGGCTGGGGGTGGTGTCCAGTCTGGAGGGGGTTGCCTGGGAGTGTTACAGGTGAGGGGTGCTGTAGGTGGTGTCCAGTCTGGAGGGGGCTGCCTGTTGGGAGTGTCACAGGTGAGCGGTCTGGGGGTGGTGTCCAGTCTGGTGGGGGCTTCCTGTGGGGGTGTCACAGGTGTAGGGGGATAGGGGTCTGGGGGATGGTGTTCAGTGTGGAGGGGGCTTCCTGTGGAGGGTGTCACAGGTGAGGGGGTTGGGGGTGGTGTCAAGTTTGGAGGGGTGATAGCCAATATGCCTAGAGCACACCTGTTTTTAGAGAAATATTAATAGTTTGAGGTAATTAGTGGGGTGTGGGGTAGAAAAACCATCCCTGACACTGGGTTGTATCAAACAATGTAGAGACAACAGTTGTCCACAGACTTGTGGAACAATCCCGTCCCCTGCACACCCTATTGTTATTGCCAAAACAATCAAACTGTATCTAGTACAGTTTGGAAATATTCAATATGATAAAATTTAAAAGAACAACATGTACTACTGAATATTTGTCAAATTGATTCTTTATATGAACGTTTATATGTAAATGTCTACATTTTTCTGTACTTAGTAGTCAATAAACTCAAACTATTGCAAAACTCATCATAGTCTGATTTTTCAATTGGTACACCATCATCCAAGTTATCTTGTTTCATTAGGTAACCATTAGCATGATATTTGTCCCCTCTAGTTTGCACATATATATAACCCAACAGTTGATCATTTCAAGTCATATACGTTCAGGGTACCCTTAAATGCTTTTCACTTGACGCATTTCGGGGCAACACATTCCCCTTCTTCAGAAGTTGTCTACCAGCAGTATCCCTTTTTCAGTGTATCTACAGTGTATACTAAATAGGAATATTTTTAGTTATCATTACATTAGATCATATTTCTCTGTCATGGCTAAATGACTAGTTTCTTATAGTCACCTGGATGTGTGATCTGTTAGTTAGTGCTTCTTGTAATTGAGATTTCTTATTCATTAGTATTCTCTGAAGTAGCAGACCCTAAAAAAACGAAAAACTATAGTAAATTCAAAGAAGTTCCAAATCACAAGTTAAAATGTCTAGTTTGCCACTTAAAATTATAGTGCCCAAAATTAACTGATTGAGTCATGGTGCCGTAGATGAGGAGCTTTTAGGTTCTAGAGTGTACAGACCTGATCTGGGGTATGTAGTCTGGGTGCTGTATACCTGTCTAAAATAGATGAACTTTAGATCAGGAGGAGAAAAAAAGATAACTGTAACCATTTCCCATTTGCTTTGATCAACAGTGCACAGTAAGGTTATCACTATTTAATAGGTAATCCTTACCATATATTCAACGTGGTTATTCGTTGTTAGTTAGAGAGGTCTCCCCCTGGGTCTCAGTGTTCTGTCCTCGTGGTATACAAATTTCAACCATCATCTAAAGATGTATTAAATGGGTGTATGCCAATCACCTAGTTATAATTAGAAGGCATTACTTCAGTCATGATAAGAAGGCATTACATAGATTCCTTGGAGTTATATGGTTAAGTTGCACATGTGAAGTCATCAGTGATGTTCTGGGTGTTAGTCTTAGCAGTGCACGGTGGTGGCACAAGTTATGGTTGCTTAGGTTACCATAACTGGCGAATTTCAGGGGTTTTTCAGTTTTACTTGGAACCATAAAGTCCCTTTAGCAAAGTTTTTTTTCACTGAATTTCATAGGTTTTTAGTAGCGCAACTTAACCATAATGTCCCTTTAACAAAGTTTTTTTCACCAAATTTCATAGGTTTTTAGTAGCGCCACTTAACCATAATGTCCCTTTAACAAAGTTTTTTTCACTGAATATAGATATGGATAATGGAAATGTGATAAATGTTTACTAAGACTCCTTTACCTTCCATTTATATAACATAGAAAATACTAAACCCCTGTCCTGCTAGTGATTTGACATCTGCGGACCGTGCGCATGTCCACCGGCGGACGCAGTCACCATCAACACTATCTAAAAACTCAGGGGGTATCTCACATTATTGTATCATACAATAAATACACCAAACATGTTAAAAAAGCACCGCATAAATACATTACATTTAATAATAAATAAGAAGTAGAAACTGTATATATAAGACACCAACCATCCACTGAAGTAGCATTTGCAATATAATGGAATATACCAAAACAAAATTAATATGCCTCCAACAGAATTACCTCACAGAAACTGCACAGCAAGAAGCAAGGCCATACTTACACAGCATTAACAGCAAAAGTTTGTAAAAAACTAGTAAGTACACTACATTTATTTCATATACTTATACATTTTCTGTCTTAGGTACACTAAAACTAAAATATATATATATTTTTTTTTTTTATACAGAAATGTCCGGTACTTTGGAATGGCTGGAAGAACATTTCCCACAAGAGGAAATGAGTGAAGAGAGTGATAATAATGGTAGACACAACATTTCTCTATATAAGCCAATTAATAACCATTACTTTATGTTTACCTAACACATTTTTTTAACAGACCAGACAACCAATAAATATAACATACCAAAAGAGATATTAGAAGATCCTCTGAAACAAATGGAACTAAAAATTGATTTTTTAATACAACTAAAATTATTGTGGACCACATTAAAGAAAACATTAAATACCACTGTCCCACGTCCCACATATACCCATTCCCCCTCTCCATGTCCCAGTCAACTATCCCCAAACCCTCCCTACCAAGAAAAACATTACGATGAAACTTCCATCCCATCCTCCCCTCCCATGCATCATGTCCAAACCCCTAATTCCCCTGTATTTGTTTCAGTTTCTGCTTCCCCCTCTTTTTTACGTATATAATAATAACATTTTAAGTGTGTTCGTAGTATATGCCTGTGTCTTATTTTCTTTTTTAAAAGGCAGTTAGTGTGTCCGCGGACAGCGCGGCTGTCCGTTATGTCTGTAATTTACCAAAATGGGCATGTCCTAAGAACACTCTACTTATCCGTACTGTCCATAATTAAAATGGAGGTGTCCTTAGAACACACAAGATGTCTGCTTGTCCGTAATTAACCAAAATGGATGTTTCCAAAGGACAATATTCCTGTTCATAATGTTCGTAATTAAAATGGCGATGTCCTCAGAACACACAAGATGTCGCTTGTCCGAAATTAACCCAAATGGGGGTGTCCTAAGGAGAATATACCTGTTCGTACTGTTCGTAATTAAAATGGAGGTGTCCTTAGAACACACAAGATGTCCGCCTGTCCGCAATCACCCAAAATGGATATATGAATATATCTGTAGAACACATATCCCATCCGCCTGTCTGCAAAGTTTTGATGCACACTTATTTTATTTGGGGACTTCAACACTGTTTGTAGAACACTCGCCCACATGCGCATCACACACTTGGGTCCTATGAACATCGGGCCTCTCCGCAACTGTCCGCTGCATGTGTGTCACACTTTTAATTAGTTCTGGGACCCAAACACTGTCCCTAGAACACCCGCGCACATGCGCACAACCGTCCCAGGGTATTTATTGTCCTGCGGACAGCTGTCCCATTTGAGAATGTGTCTGTGACGTCATCATGTGACCGCACCCACGCTGAGCGTGTGTCCTTATTTGCAGAACACTGTCTGGGCCCCCGAACATTTAAAAAGTGCTTTTTTGAGCAATCCAAGGTATTTTACAGTAAAAAGTTCACCATTGCACATGTCCCAGACAATGTACCTGCGTATCGACATACTTTTTGGAACATTTTGAGCCATTTTTTGGTGTTCGAAGTGTTCGGGGATGGCGCAGGTGTCTGCGAAGCGTGCCCCAGCACCCCTATAAATGGCCACACCCCAGAGCTGATCCTCATTCTGCTTTTGGATTTGCATGATTTACAACAGGCCAATTGTGCAGGTTGCTGTTCTTGGCTCCTCTTTCCTGGTTCCTGGTTATTAACCTTCCAGATGGCATCCCAAATTGCTTCTGCTGCTACTGCCTCGGCATCAGCACCCCCAACCTCTCCACCAACACCACGTCCCCTAGGAACTGCAGAGGGGAACAGGCGTGAGGATGAAGAGGAGAGTGATGAAGAGGATAAAGAGGATGAGGTAGTGGAAGTCCCCACTACTAGCACTCATCGTGAGTATTGGGTGTGGTGGTTATTTACCACTGTTGATAGAAAGTCAAAAGCTCATGCGAACAAGGTGATCTGCACTCAGTGCCGCATGGTGCTGAGTCGTGGCAAGCCTGGTTTGTATAGCTTTGGTACTACATCAAAGAAGCAACACCTAAAGTCATTCCATGGTGGGGCTATTCGTAAAGTTGTACCTTGCAATAAACTTAGTAGGTTGAGTTCCTCTACAGCATCCTCTGTTTCCGCTCCTGTCACCACAAAAGACACTCCTGTGGGACAGTGCATCCCTCCAGCTGCCTCACAGGACATTCATGATGCTGTTGACCCTTAGCTTTCGAGGGTCACAATATTGTGCATGTACTGCTATGCAGTACTGTGCAGGGGGGAGAACCTTCGTACTGCTTTCGAGACTGCGTTCAAGGAGCATGAGAAGGTCTGCGACCTACCTGAATAAGGCCCACCCTACATCTGCCTCTCTCCACCTGCCCTTTCTTATCACTGTGGTTGGTGTCCCTTCCTCACTCTCCTTTCCCCTCCTTTCCTTGTGTGTCATGTTAAAAAAATAAATAATAAAAACAACAAGAACCCAAAAAAAGGCTCTTATAAGAGCCGCCTTTCACAGTTTAAAAATAGAAGTGACAAACAAATAGTGCAGGGCCCTGTGTTTTTTTAGAGGTCCACGGACAGTTCGTAGACATTTATTTTTGGGGGGCTCTGCCCTATCAGAACAATTTCACTTTTCTACGGGAGGAAGTGGTGACTCTGAAAAGAGCCTTTTTGTGGTGTTTTTTTTTTGTTTCAAAAACCTCAAATGGTCAACACCTACTGCAAAATGGATTGCTATAATTCCAAAAAAGGTCACATTGCATTTTGTATATTTTGCAGAAAAATCTGATTGCCGGCATAAGTAAGATGTACTCCATCTCTGGGAAAAATGTGTGTGCTACAAAACATAATATTTTCATTAATTCATTCAAAGAGGACATACCAACATCTCTCAAAAAGGCACAAACAGCCTCGTTAACATTGCGCCTTGCTTTCTCCATTTGTAGACCAAATGAAAAAGAATGCAACCACATTTCTTCTCTGTGCAATACTGGAAAAAATTACTCTGGAGTTTGGATACATGTCCAGGACTTTCCCAAGTCCTTCTTTAATTGCAAATTGCAAAGAGATTCCAGACACATGTCCTAAACTGTTCCCTCCACAATGAATAATAATAATGTCTGGATGATGCTGTGTCACCAAAGAAGCACATAGAGGTACCAAATCCACCCACTTCATTCACACACTCCATGCCAGTGCACTTCCACATGAGAGAATCCAAGATGTGCAGCCACTTCACAGCGATCTGCATGCACCTCCAACCAATGAATCCATGAATCTCCCAAAATCCAAATAATCTGCTTTCTGAAACACACAGCCATAGCTCTCTGCTCTTCTCTCAGGAAAAAGACCTACTGACAAACTCTCTCCTCACAAAACACACAGTAAACCTTATTCACCAAGCACTTGCTCTGCTCAGTCTCATTTGCATGCCTCTCAACCCCAAAATCCCCACATGTAATACACGCTGTCCGCAAACAACCGTGCTGTCTGCGGACAAATCGAATAATCTGTGGGGAATGAACATTTAAACAGTGTGCCCCATTTCCCATTTGAGGTTGGCTCTGAAAAGAGCTTTCTTTTTGTTTTTTACAGATGGTTTAGAAACACCTTTTATTTTGTATTTTTTGTGTGTTTTTTTCCTTATTTTCCTCCAAAAATCTTCACATTTGCTTTCGAAAGCAACCCTTAGGTTCCAAAACAGCATGGCATTTCCCAAAAAAGATAACAACATGCAAACTTCCTTAAAGTAATCAACATTACCAGAGTCAATGTTGTCATTGTTGCAAAACAACATGCCGGATCTAGTCATAAAACCAACCACGCCTCGGTTGACTGAGCACCTAGCAACATTTTGCTGAGGACAAAAAACAGAACTATTGTCCCATATTGCCCTAGGTGTCAAACCAGAAAAAATAACCTTGGCATTTGGAAGGACTTTCATAATTGCCTGAACCAAGGTTTGCAGATCTTGCAACAACGTAGGGACACTGACATAGCCCAAATGCACAGCACCACAGTGTGTTGCAAATTCAAATCAAGCACAGTTCTCCACACCACATCCACTCCTTTTGTGTCAAAATGGTTAGCCACATTCCTAGATTTTGCACATTACTCCAAACCATTCACAAACATATCTCCAACCACCAACACCCTGACTTTCTGAACCTCCACCATCTTCACTGCACACAGCCTCTCCTAATACGAAGCACAACCTCAACACCTGATTGGCTAATTCTCAAAAAAAACTCCCACTTCATGGTTGGAAACCCTGGATGTGGCATGTCCTGGCTGCGAACAGCCGCGCTGTCCGTGGAGCGCATATGTAACACTGGGGCAGCCCTTTTCCTCTTTCCATTGCACTCAATGCATCATTTCCTCATTGGCTACTGTTAAGCAGTCACACAATCACCCACCAATCACATTCAAGAACTCTACATCTAACTGTATCATCACAGATCAGCACCTTAGATGTACTATTGATCACTCTCAGTACAATTTTGCTGTGACTGCAAAGGACCTACAGCAACAACTACTATAAAACTCCACAAGATTTCTACTTGCAGATTCATGAACATCCACATGCATGAACAAAGACTACAGGTATGAATATTTTCTACAAAGTACATGTGCAGCTTTTCTAGGAATACAATACATCCCGGGAGTATACCTCAGCGGTATCGTGCGCACCTCGGAAGCAAGACGACACGGAGCAACACAGCTTCAATCCCCGGGTCCACGCTTAGAAACCTCTGAGTGTTTAAGAGCGTTATAAATACGCAACTAAGACAAAATAAATACGCAATTAAATAACAAATGATTCCTGTAACAGCGCCTCGATGCCCGCAGCCTGTGTAAGTGCTGTAAAAATGTAAAATAAAATAAATAAAAATATGAACGGAGTAACTGCCACTTACCCTGAATAAACAGTAAAATGAACTTACTGTCATTTCTCCCATCTGCTATGATGAAGTGTCAATTGCAAACTTTTCAGCACTCCAAAATTTTTGTTTACACCACACCTATCTAAAAAAATATGGTTTCATATTATAAGATGGGAGAAATAACAATATAATTATGAAAAAGATTGCCCAGTGTGTTATAAAACTACACGCAGCCAGGATGAGTACATGCATCTTCATTCAAGCACACACACATACAACATCTTAAGAAAGGCTCCCAGCTCAAACAACACCACTGACTCTATATGTAATCCTTCTGCTTTATTTCCCATACCTTCACAAATGCATACATTGCATGCTTTTCTGCACAATCTCTGCCATTTACCCTGTAAAAATAGTAAAAAATGCATATGAATATTTCTTCTATCTCTTAACATCCATTAACATAACATTAGTGTGCTCTATACCTTTACTATTATAATCATTCATAAAACACATTCAACTACCAGATTCTAAATAAAATATACAGGATGCACATAGGCAGAGGAAAGTGCATGTGCATACTATGCTCAGTTGTAAGAAAACACTTCTACTACTACAAAAAAAATGTCTACATTAACAAAAGTGCTATAAACACACATATTCATTAACTTCTTTCTTTTACAATTGCAGTGAAGACCACTCTCCTGAAAAGCAGCAGTGTCTGAAGTATGAACAAGGACTTAGAAGAAACCCACTCTTTCCATACAAAAAAAGTAAGTACAAAACTAACATAATGTTCTAACTGTTACTCAAACATACTAGCATTTTAGTATTGTAGAAGAAACAAGTGTAGTAACCCTTTGCCATTAGATGTAGTATTAGTGCTTTCCCTTACCAGTTGCATACTTTATATTGTCATCTGAAGCCCAGTATAGTAACACACAAATACAAGAATGGCCTTCCCAACTAGATGTAGCTGCCCATTGCACAATCACACACCTCCACAAACATCCTTACCATCATACTCAGACACTCATGCACAAAGCATGCATACACTGCACAACAGCCCAACCCACACTTTCTTTCTTTTCTCAAACAGACCCCAAAGAATGCCTAACAGAAAGCAACTCTGTAGAAAGCGACAGAGAAGTAGAGCAAAAAAAAATAAATGTGTCCAAAATAAGCATCCATCTCTAGCAGATTGTGTACAAAAAGTTCAAACAAAACAGCTAATGCAGTCATTAAGCGAAACAAAACAAGCTTCCAGTACAGAAACTTTCCCTCCTCTATCAAAATGTAAAACAAAACAGAAAGTGATTAACAAGACTTCAGCTACCACTACTACTAACGCTGCACCTATACATCTTGATGTAGTGGCAAGTAACCATACCAAAAAAGATATTTTACAAAAGTTTTTAACAGGATGAAACCACTAACAAAACTAACTACTAAACTACAAAAAAAAACTTGTCAATAAATGGAATATCAACAAAAATAGCTTCTTAAACTTCTGTGGAGGTGAATGGAGTCACACCAAGATCACAGAACCATACTTTAATGAAGAAGCATATAAACAAAAGCAAACAAACCCAATTGCCATACATAGCAGTGGACGGGGGTATGACATACTTAATAACACCATTATGGAACAAGAAACTCTTCTCACAAAACTATCCCCAGGACAACTCAATATCACCTCCCCATTCTACTGAACCAAAACATCCAGTCTACAAATGGCCGTGCATATCAATGTGGAACATTGCCAAAAAATCGTTCAAATATTTACGGCAGTTCCTCAATCAGTTTGTAAAAAGCAAAGACAAATTCAAAATGAAACTACTACAAAATATGGATGCCTGTCCAGTGTGCAAATACACAGGACTACAAGGACATTCATTAGCCTGCATTTCAGGACCTATTTGCAAAAGCACCTTCCATCATATCAAAATGATACCAACACATCATTCAACTATAAGAAATCTTGTCCAAAAACTCTACTATGCTAAAAGACCTGCTTTAGCACTAGCCAATTTAAATAACAATCTTCTACATGCTACAGCCAAACAACTACTCGAAGAAATAGACCATATCCAGTAATAGCAACCTTCTATTAAACACATACAAAAAATAAATACTAAAGTTCAAAAGTACCTTTGCTGAAGTAGCAAACCATGTGTGTGTTTGTTGCCGCAGGACATTTTTATAAAAGCACAAAAACTGTAGACATAACATACACAATAGAAGACAATGAATATTCCAAATGGTTCCAATTAGCACTCTACCTCATATCATAAACAAATAGACATTACTGACCCCTTAATACTTTGCAATTACTGCACTGCAAAACTTGACAACAACCAAACACCTTCACGTGCTATATCAAATAACCTGGAATTATTTCCACTACCAAAACCCATGCAAAAACTAAATTTATAAGAGAGCATCATAATTGAAACAGTGCACCCATTTCAAGCAATAATACGCCTCCAACCAAAAACAGCAAAATTACTCCCCTCTGAATTAGTGAAAGGCATTCGTGGCAAAGTAGTTTATTAACCATTAGATCTCAAAGAAAATGTACACACTCTAGGAGTGCAATCGCCAATAGTTCAATCTTTAATTGTCTTAGTAATTGGCGTACCTACAAAAGACGAAAACATGTGGCAACAACTCGTGGACTTACATAAAGTTAAACAAGGCCTGCAATATCTAAAAAACAACAATGAATACTACAAAGAAATTAATATTGAAGAAAACCTGAGAGAAACCATTGAAATCATTCAAGAGTCACCAGAAACTGGTCGATTTCTACTTCTAAATCCTGCTACAGAATCCAATATTTTAGAACATTATACAATTCATCCTTTACATTCTAACGACAATATAGATGATGAACTGGAAACGTACCAAATGCGACAAGCCAAAGGATCTCCAATCAGCATATGGGATAAAAGTATAGAAGCACGGGCCTTTCCGCTACTCTTTCCTACTGGAAAAGCAGAAAGGTACGATGATAGACCCACACAGATAACAGCATCAGAATATCGCTCTTTACGAATGTATTCTGACGACTCCACATTCAGACGAAACGTGGAATACATATTCCCCTTCTCTTTGAAAGTGAGCTAGCAACTCTATGCTACAGAGTTGCACACACATTAAAATCAGGTACCCATTTCCAAAATATGTCAGCTACGTAATTATTACAAAAAGTGCAAGAAAAAGATGAGGTTTACAATCAAGTATTACAAATCTTTTAGCAAACATACGTGGTAGAAAAGAATACTGGTTCCGACGTCACGGAGATGTATGCTGTATGATATGAAACCTTGGCCCACCCAGTTGGTTTGTTACACTAAGTTGTGCAGAATATACATGGGAATTATTACACGATTTCCTACGCATAGCAAACAAAAATAAAACAAATATAGATATAAATACACCAGGAGAACTCTCTCTAGATCCTGTAAATGTATTAAGATATTTCCATCATCGCTTCATTGCTATGCTACACTTTATTTGTAATAAAACCGTTCCTCCCCTTGGAGAAGTTCAACACTTCTTTTGGAGAAAAGTACACCAAGCCAGAGGAGCACCACACATCCACATGCTATTATGGTTTAAAGATGCTCCTAAATTTGGTCAGGACAGTGATGCTACTGATTTGCAGTTCATCCAAAATATGTCAGTTGTGAAATCCCTTCACAAACAATACATAGTAACCTGATGTACACATTTTACAATTTCAAAGTCACAAATGTGGAAAATATTGTCATCACAAATATAAAAAAAGGGGGAATACTACACCAAATGCCGCTTTGGTTTCCCTAGACCAGTTTCAGCAAAAGGTCAAGAAAACAACTTCATATCTTCAGTCAGACATAGCGTCAAAGGTAAATCACCTAAGAACACAAATTACATAAAAAGAACAGAAGAATCAAAATACACCAATGATTGCAATGCAGTCATTGCCCTCCTATGCAATGCAAACATAGATGTACAGTACATTGCAGACAATTCCACTGCAGTTGCACGATATGTCACAGCCTACCTAACCAAGCAGAGAAAACACAGTTTCAGGACCTCTGGGATGACATATCATCTGACAATACACTATCACAGAAATTGTACAGTTTAGGCATAAAAATGCTCTCTCATAGAGAATGTGGCTGCTATGAAGCTGCATTTAACCAGTATTGCCTTGTATGGAAAATCTGCCAATATATTATGGATAAGTCTTGGTCCAGGTAAATCTAGAAAAAGATTTATCAAATCATATGAGGACATAGAAACAATAGCCAAAAATGATCCCAACAGTCAAGACATTTTGAAAAACAATTTACTAGACACATACTACCCAAACAGGGGTACCACTTTAGAAACCATGTGTCTTTACCAAGTAGCCCGAAACTTCACATAGAAAAATAATATTAAACTAGATGAAAGGAAAGGTAGTTACAGAGTTGTAAATTGTGAAGGCGGCTTAGTAAAACTTACCAAACGCAGCTTAATTAATCATATCAAATTGTCATTAAAAACTCCTCAACATAAAGAACTGTATTACATGTCCTTGCTACAACTTTTTAAGCCAGGGAGAAGAGAAGAATAGTTACAGGATACAAATGACTCCTATGATGCTTTCAAAGCAAATGAGAGCACTATAACAGACATAAACTTTACACAGTAGCAAACAATGTTGCACAATGAACATCAACACGAAGAAGAACTCCAGACCCAACTACAAGTGGATACTCCCGACAGTAGTCAGCCTTCTGTAACAGGAAGCCAAGAACCACTTGGACAGTCACTAATAGCAAATGAGGCAGAATAAGCCATGATAGAAGTAGAAAACACCATGTGTCAGTATGAACAAGCTACAGAAGACTTTGCTGTACTAAAATCACAACTGAACAATGAGCAGCATAGTATTTTGAAAGAAATAACAAAACAAATAGAAAATGGTGTGCAACATGAAAATAAAAACTGTACCTGCCAAGACTACAAACCTATACTGGTTCAGGCAAAACATTCTTAACCAAAACATCAGCAAGTTCCTTCAACAATTGACAAACAACAAACTGTCAGCTGTTGTAACTACCCCCACAGGTTAAGCTGCCTACAACATAGGCGGTGTCACTTTACACGATTACTAATCCTTCCAGTAGAACACCAAAACAAATTAGACTATTTCAAACTTTCAACAGAAGCGGCAATGGAACTACGCAGAGGTTTCAAACAAATGAAAATGCTGCTAATAGATGAGGTGAGCATGGTCTCCAACCTAATGTTGGCTTCGATTCACCTCAGATTACAAGAGGTCCTCAAAACAGACTAAAAAGAGCTCTTTGGAGGAAAACACATTATTGTTTTTGGAGATCTTCTTCAATTGACATCAGTGAAAGCTGAACCTATTTTTAAAACTATAGGGCAAAAACAGTGCTATAAAACTCTTGGCAGCATAGGAAATTACAACCTTTAGCAACATTTCCAATACAGAGAATTAACTCAAAACATGCACCAGTCTGCAGACCTTACATACGCCAACAGTTTAAAAAGTATTACAGTTGGTGTACTATCTCAAGAAGCACAATGAATATTAAAAACCAGGTACATCCATGCACTCTATGGCCATAACACATGTGCTACTGATGTCAAAGAACAATTAGCACACAAAAATATCAATTGTATGTCCTTGATGCTAACTCTTACAAGCTGTTCAAGATTTAATGAAACAATGTTGAAAAAAGAAATGCAACCAATAATTGAAATTTGCTCCACAGATAAACAGGACGTACATGGTATGACACTCTCCATGTGTCAACAAGCCACAACAAGACTAAATACCTTAGAGAAGTCTATCTCCAATACAGCTGCTTTGGAGAAAATATTGGAATTATCTTTAAATAACCTTGACGTGGAGCAAGGACTAGTTAATGGAGCACTTGGTACAGTTGTTGGCTTTCAAGCATACCCACGGGACAACAACAGTCAAATTGTCAATATCCTCTTGGACAAACTTTCAGAAGTAGGATGATCAACAGCCCGGTTCCTTCTTTTCAAAGACATGCATGTACGCAGAGAACAATTTTCACTAACTCTAGCATACGCAGTTACCATTCACAAATCACAAGGTCTCACCCTAGATAAAGCATTAATAGATATTGGTAACACCGTCATTAAATAAGGCATCAGCTATGTAGCACTATCACGCTTACGTACACTTGGCAGGCTATTTCTAATCAACTTCGATGCAAGTAAAGTAAATGCAGCTATTCCTTGCATTCTAGAATACAATAGGTGGTGTTCACTGTACACCCCCATCTAAAAACCTATCCTATTCTGCAAAAAGCAAAACATTGTAAAAGAAAACTACTTCAAACTGAAACAATACATGATATCACTGCAATTCCTCCAAAGAAAAAAAAAGAAACTAATACTTCATCAAGTACCAAAACCAAAGAACAATCTACTAGTCAAAGTAACTCAACTACTTCTTCAAATAAGCAACACACACTCCGAACAAATGACTTTGACACAGAACTGTCAGGTGCATTCACATTTTCAAATACAACTGGTGTAAATTGCTACGCAAATGTAGCAATAAATATTCTATTCCAATTACCACCAATTATTGAGAACATTTACTTACACAGTACAGACCAATTGTGTTTGCAAATGTTAGTCCTTCATAGAAATGCAACCAACAATCCTGACAAAACAAAGCATTTACAGTGTTCCTGGAATAAGACAAGAATTGGACTACTGTGCTGGAATGGTCAAATTCACTATAAACTCACAAGAAGATCCTCAAGAATTTCTAATGTACTTACTACAAGTACTGGAAAAAAAACATACCTATACATGAAATCTTCCAGATTTCATACATGTGGAAACATACATGCACTCTCTACAGCCATGTGGCACAGGAACAAGTCCCTAATGAACGCTTTGTGTATGTGTCCATACCTAACTGTGAATCCATTCCATTTCAGCAACTTGTACAAAATACAAACCATAGCAGATTACTACCTGAAATTCTGATAATCGCTCCACCTTAGAAATACAGACACATAGTAAATACGTAATAGCAATGCTTTTACGTTACAATGCAGATTGTACCAAAAACAACTGTATGCTGACTGGATTCATACATGGTCAAGTATCAGAAAACCTTCGCAACTGTAGGTATAATCTACCACACAGTAGCCACAACCAATGCAGGTCACTACACTGCATATATAAAAAATAATTTTGGATGGTTCGAATGCAATGATAGTACCATTACTCTAAAGCAGAGATTACCAGCAAATCTTTTCAACGCTTACTTAATATTTCTAAAACCAAAATTGTATACGTAATATGTGTTTCGAACATAAGCAAAACTTCAACTTCAAAACTGTGGACAATTAGAGTACGCCAACATGTATCTAACTGTCCCACGATTCTGCAACAAGCAAACCAATAAATAAATACCACTAAAATTTTACAAGAAATACACAGTTAGAATACGACAACAGTTATCTAACTGCCCCAAGATTCTACAACAAGCAAACAGATAAATAAATCCCATTAAAATTAAACAAGAAATATACAGTTAGAATACGCCAACAGGTATCTAATTGCCCCAAAAATCTGCAACAAGCCAACAGATAGAAGATTAGCAAGAAACAAGAAATGAACAGTAAAACAATGAAAGAAATATATTGTACCACAACATACAAGGTTTTTTTTTGTTAATCCAGCATGGATTTTATTTCCCACAGACACAATGATTTAGAAAACAAACACAGAAACTGAGCAAATTGCACAGTACACTGGTTTGAACTACAGTACTTGTAAGGTACTAAATATGAGGGTAAAAAAAAACTGCAGACAACCACAAAAAACTCAGCCAGTAAGTTTAAAATAAATAGACTCACAAACACTGCTGCATAACACACCAATTCAAGCAAACATCTACCTATATACCACAATCCAAAATGTTTACTTCCAAGGGTATATTATAACGCAGCCCTTGTTACAAAGTTTACAATCTTAACTGCATAGCCTAGCCAAAACTTCACATACAAACTCTACAAATGAAACGGTACACAAACTTTTGGATTGTGGATAGTTGATGGGTGTTTGATTCTGTGGGTGTGTTATACTGCAGTGGTTGTGGCCAGGGCCTAGAGTCTTGGGTGCATGGCCTACGGCTTTCGGCCATGCATCCAAGACTGTAGGCCCTGGCCACAACCACTGCAGCATAACACACCTGTGCTACCAAATATTTTGACTGTGGAATGTGGGCCGCTTATAGTGGATATTAATTACAATCAATGCTCTACTAACAACCCAAAATCAACATCATACTAAAGTAAAATAGCCAGCAGTGCATTTTTATGTCTGTGGACAGTCACGAAGACCGTGGGCATGGCAAACACATCAGGGGCACCTGCCACCTAAACAAATACAGTTCTTGACCCATCTCTCACTCCCCAAGCCTCCCCAAGCACTCCTGCACACCAACACACTCCCCAAAATTGCATTTTGCCTCTGTTCACTGCGGCACTGTCGGCGAATCCAAAATGTCGGGCGCATCAAAACAATGTGATGCACCTCACACCTCACTCCAGCCAATCAGCAGACACGTTGCCTGTCCACAACATGACGCAAGCCGACTAGCGGAGCGAACAGGGAAGTGTGTCCACGGAGCGGACATAGATATCACATTTTTTTGCCTTATGTTTTGGTCATTTAAAAAAAAAAAATACTGGATGGATTTACACCAAATTAACAAAAGCACACTTTTGGGACTAAGCCACCGCTCCTGCCACAAATTTGGTGAAAATATGTCCAGCGGTTTGAGCTGTAGGCGTGCGCATAGTTTTTTCCCATTATGTCTATGGGAAAAAAAAAAAATTGGGACCCCCCTGGACCAAACCTCACCAAAATTCAGAGTGGGCCATATACTTTTTTTGCAAAGTTTGTTGAGGATTCGTCGAGGGGGAGCAAAGTTATGAGCCGCCCAAAAAGTGCTCTTCCTATCAGTGGTGTAACACAAAATGTGGGGGCCCCCCTGCGAGCCATGCTGAGGGGGCCCTCCCAACCCAGCACTAAATCACGGGTCACGCCACACTCTGGGCAGGCTTAGATTGTCACACTTGCCCAATATACACGAACATGCTGCTGAAGCGGTATGCCGCACACTGCACTAGGAGAAAGATATAAATATGTATTTTTATGCAATATACAGCACACTTTCTGAGAAAAATTGGCTATAAAGCCACAGTGTTTGCAATTGTTTTGTAGGGTAACACCAATCCAATACATGCAAGTCACCAACAGTGCACATGAGCATTAATGCTTTGCTATTAAAAATGCCATGCAACAATGAAAACATGTCCAACTGGCTGCACAACGTAGACCAGTGTAGACATGTAATAACATCACAGTAAAGCTTGCCAGGCCACATTTAGACATACCTACACTGGTTGCACCAAAATGCCAGTCAAAGCAATAACACTCAACCAGAAGAGAGCACACATTAAAGCCTGCCTCTCCACAGCTGAACTCTTTAAAATCTGCAAGGAACTGGTCAATTCTGTTGCGGTCTCTTCCTCTCCTGTTACGTCCAAGGCGCTCTGTACAGCTCTGGCTTCTCACTTCTCCACTAAATCTCAGGACATCCTATCCTCTATTTCCTCTTCCTCTCCCTCATCCTCTCTCGGCCCCCTTTGGCCATCTCTACATCTCGCCCTCCTTTTTTCTCTTTCTCTCTGACAACACCTGACAAGGTTTCTAGACAAATCCGATCTATGAAAGCGTTGTCCAAACAGGTGGTCCCCTGCTCCTCCAGAACCATCAAGGACCATATTGACACCCTCGCTCCAGCCTTGGCCGATTTCTGTAATCAATCTTTAGCCACTGGAACATTCCGCTCTCCCCTTAAGCACTCATTTTGCACCCACTCCTCAAGAAGCCGTCTGCTGATCCTACCTGCCCGGCAAACTATTGCCCAATCTCCATCACCCCTTTCTTGCGAATACTTCAGAGCTGCCAGAGGCATGGAAACTGCTCTCCTGAACACCTGTGAAGATCTGTTGTCTAACCTTGATTCCAGCGTTCCTTCTGTCCTCACCCTCCTTCTTTCCTCTGCTTTCGACATGGTCAACAACTCCATCCAGATCAATTGACTCTGTGAGAACCTGGGCATCACGGATCAGGCCCTGGAGTGACTGACCTCCTTCCTCTTGGACTGCCCCCCCTCAAGGTCCAACCTGGTCCCAACATCTCTGCCACCTCTCTCTACCTGTGGCATTCCCCAGGACTCTATACTCTCGCCTTGGTTTTTCAACCTCTACTTGGCCCCTTTGGCCCACCTGATCTCTACCTTCCACTCTAACTTTCAATGTTATGCGGATGACTCAGCTTTCCTTCAGGCTCCCCTCAGCCTCCTCTCCGCACTCTCATTCCTGACGGTCTATCTGCGATTCAGGATTGGTGCGCCTCCAACGATCTCTGCCTTAATGCCAGTAAGACAGAGATCCTTCTCATTGGGACCCTGGCACCAGCTTTCCCTCTCTCAGCTGGCCGTCCGCCTTGGGCCCTCTTCCTTCACCTTCCTGCAAGGCAAAAAACCTTGGTGTCATCTCCTATGCCACTCTCTCTTTCTCTCCTCACATCTAGGATGTCACCAAGAAGTTCCACTACCAGTTGCTCCTCCTCATAGGGGTGCTTCCCTTTCTCACTTTCCACCAGAATCTCACTGTCTCCAGAGCCCTGGTTGTTCTCTCTAGGCTGGACTACTGCAACAGCCTCTTTCTCATTCTGCCTTCCTCTACTCTCCGTCATCTGCAACTAATCCAGAACAGGACTGCAAGACTTATCCTTGGCCTCAACCCCAGGGATCATATCTCTCCAGCCCTGAAATCTTGCCACTGGCTCCCGGTGGCTGCAAGGATCACGTTCAAGAACCTTTGCATTGTCCACAAGGCTTTCTGGGGCCGTGCCCTGCACTACATCCAACGCTCTGTTCCAAAATACCTTACTTCTCAAGCCCACTGCTCAGCTACCTCTAACTCTCTAAGAGTTAGACACTTCTCCAGGCAGAGAGTGGTGGGTAGATCTCTCTCCTCTGCTGGTGCCTCTCTCTGGAATGGTCTCCCTGTCCCTTCAAACTTGAGCCGGACCATCTGAAGTTTCGGAAGCAGCAAAATGTTCCTTTTCTCCTCTGCTTTCTCTTTCTCCCTCCCCTGCTGGCCTACCTGTCTGCTGTACCAAACAGTTGCTTGGTTACCCTCAGAGTCTATCTGAGTCCATGCTCTTTCTTGATCGGTCACCCCACTGTCTCCGTGCCTACCATGCACTTAGGGGATGTAACTGTAACAATGCAGCCCCTTGTTCTCCTTGCATTACCCATAGCTGCGCTGCCCTGCCTGCACTTACTCAGAGCATTGCAGCCCTGTTTTCCCATCCCCTCTCCCTTTCACTTCCTCCTTCCCTTTCCTCTTGCACCTCTCGTTCTCACAATGATGCAAGGCCTAGTGAGATTGTTTCTCTTGTCGTCCCACTATCTTCTCTCCCTTGTCTACAATGCTGCAGTAAGAAATGGCTAGACTGGCAGCCAGGTAATGACATTAGCAGGACTGCTTTATCAGAAATTCCCAGTTAACAGAAAGTCATACCAAACTGAGGAATGACTAGACTGGCTGCACCAAAATGCCTCTCTACCCACTCATACCACATATCATGCCTGCTTAGCCTGGACATGGACAACCATTATGATTTATCGCACAATCCGTCCCCCCCACATCCCCTCCCCCTCCCGTCCCCTACCCCAACCTCCAAAATCAGCTCCTTGGCCAAGAATTACCTCCACGTCTCTCTTTCTTGTCCCAGAGCTTACGTATGAGGCTCCTTGCCTCATAGGTAAGTACTGGGATGAGGAAGAGTGGGACTAGGAGTAATGAAGATTACAGGTAGCTAAATCAGGCATTACCTCCATTTACCTCTACCTCAGCCCAGTACTTGTGTATGAGGCAGAGTACACAAGTACTGCCTCATACATAAGTACTGGGACGAGGAAGAATGGGGCTAGGAGTAATCAAGGCAGTAAACACAAGTAGTGGCGCAACACCATTGTGTTAACTGGGCTTGAGCACCCACCACCAACATTTTGGGCTATGTTGACTCGAACTGACTGACCTTTAGAGCAGTTACCTGACAGAACAGGACACAGATGTTAAACAGCACCTGGGTTTTGGTGTTAATAAGGGCACAGCAATTACCAACGTAAAGCATTTCACTGTTAGTACCTGCATTCAAATGCCACAATTTTAGGCATTTTAAATCGTGATGTGGGTCTAGTACTTGCATGCCAGGGGAGTGATTGGAAGGGTAGAGAGGGAATAGGAGACTTAAAGGAGAGAGTTAACTGCTTGTAACATTGATGCTGCACCAGAATATTCTCATTAAAATGCGTAAAGAAGTTAGATGACCCCACACAAATAAGTTTGCCCCTCCCCACTACACGTGAAGTCAGCGCCTCTCCCAACATTTGAAGGGTTAGCCCCCCGAAATGTAGTTTTTTTTGTGCCCCTGTAAGCAGACACATCATTCATCATATACACACCTAGCCATCCATACATGTAAGTGTGCACTCTTTCACCATACAGGCACACCCAGGCAGCCATCCATACATTTAAGTGCGCACCCTTTCACCATACAGGCACACTCAGGCAGCCACCTGTACATTTAAGTGTGCACCCTTTCACCATACAGGCACACCCAGGCAGCTTCCCATACATTTACGTGTGCACGCTTTCACCGTTCACACACACACTCCAATCCCATGGAGTCCTATCGTACACACCCAGCGACCCATGCCATTTCTGTGCAGCCTTTCACCATACATTCACACAGGCAGCTGCCTAAAGAATAAGCTTGCACCCTTTCACCATACACTCACACACGCACTCGTCATGGGGTTGAGGGGAGCCCTATTATTTCAAAAAGAAATTGGGGCTCATTACAGGTCTGGCGGTAACCATGCCGGTGCTACCAGTGGGTTGACGCCAGACCCGTAAAAAATTGCTGGTGCCTGACTTCCCGGTGCCACCGGGCTCTTCCAGGTCCTGCGGCCGGGAAGTCAGCCGCCGGTAATTTCGGAAATCCCCATACCCATGTAGTACCATAGGACTCCATGGGTTTGGGGGCACGGAAGCACTGGCACCGTTTTTAACGGTGCTGGTGCTTCTGTGAAGGGTCTACCTAATGTGGCTGCTGTGCCTGCCAGGGTCAGACCTGTCGGACACAGCAGCCCCAGCAGGTAGACCTGTGATGTGCCGGTCCGGAAACAACGGTGCTGGTAGATTACCAGCACTGTTGTTTCCGGGGCGGCATGGTCTAAATGAGCCCCATTGTTACTTTTTGAAGTCACTCTAATTTCATTAAGAAATTATTCAGTTCAGGACCGAATCATAACGGAAATAATTCCTTTATGAAAGCAGAGTGACTTGAAAAATAATCTATTTATTTTTGAAGTCATATGGCTCCCCCCTCCACCCCATGACACCACCGCATGACATGAAGCCATCCAGCCTAGGGTCTTCCATGCCATGGGTTGGGGGCAGCCCTCAGGCTTCAAAATAGTTTCTTTTTGTATTCACTCTGCTATCATAAAGAAATGATTTCTGTTTAAGAAATAATGTCTTTATTAATGCTGAGTGAATTCAAAACAAAACTTTTTTTGTTGAAAAAAATAATCTTTTTTAAACATTTTTTTTTCAAGTGGTGCCCCCTCCCAGGACATGGGAACACGGGAGGGGGAGCCCAGACTAGGAACAGGACTATGGGCTGGTAGAGGCTATGAACAAAGAGGGGGGGTCTGGCCTATACAATTTCTAATCTTTTGCACTACATTCAAATGCAGGTATTGCTTCTTGTAAAACTGTCTGCCAGCATATAGGCAGGACCCCCCTCTTTTTTCATTCACTCCCAGGACATGTGCTGGCGGGGGCCCCGTTATACAAGTGCTGCCTATGGGATTAGCAAATTAACCATAACTACACAGCCACTACCGTGCTACCGTGGGCTGAGTAATATATATATATATATATATATATATATATATATATATATATATATATATATATATATATATATATATATATATATATATATATATATATATATATATATATATGCTGTGTAGTTATGGTTAAATTGCTAATCCCATAGGAAGAGCACTTTTTGGGTGGCTTATAACTTCACTCTCCCTGGACGAATCCTCACCAAACTTGCAAAAAGTGTATATGGCCCACTCTGAATTTTTTTGCAAAGTTTGGTGAGGTTTGGTCCAGGGGGGGCAAAGTTATAGGGGGGGTCCCAACATTTATTTTTTCCCATAGACTGAATGGGGAAAAAAAAAGTGCACGCCTACAGCCCAAACCGCTAGATGGATTTTCACAAAATTTGTGGCAGGAGCAGCGGCTTGGTCCCTAAAGTGTGCTTTTATACATTTGGTGAACATCCGTCCAGTATTTTTTTTTTAAATGATCAAAATGTAGGTATAAAATAATTAGTGATATCTATGTCCGCTCTGCGGACACACTTCCCTGTTCACTCTGCGGGCAGGACACCGATTGGCTAATCGGCTTTCGTCATGTCCACGGGTCACTGATTGGATGGTGAAGAGAGTGAAGTGTGTCAGATTGTTCCGATGTGCCCGCCATCTTGGATCCGCCGACAGTGCGGCGGTGAACAGAGGCGAAATGCAGTTTTGGGGAGTGTTTTGGTGTGCAAGAGCGCTTAGGGAGGTTTGGGGAGTAAGAGATGGGTCAAACATTATATTTGTTTAGGTGGCAGGTGCTACTGATGTATTCGCCATGCCCACGCTGTCTGGGATGTCCGTAATTAGTGAAAATGAGGGGTGTCCTAAGGACAGTATTCCCACCCGTGCTGTCCTCAGGTAAGTTGAAACTGATCTGAGGACACGTGTGGTGTCCGCGGACATAAAAATTGCCCATATGCCACAGTTCAAATGTTTGATTCTATGGGTGTGATATGCTGCGGTGGTTGTGGCCAGGGCCTAGAGTCTTGTGTGCATGCCCGAAGGCCATGCACCCAAGACCGAAGTTATGAGCACTGAAGTTATAAGCCACCATTAGTGTGATATGCTGCAGTGGTTGTGGCCTAGAGGCGTGGGTGCATGGCCAGTGGCCATGCACCCAAGACCCAAGTTATATGCACTGAAGTTATAAGACAACATGGGTAGCTTATAACATTGCTCTCCTTGGATGAATCCTCACTAAACTTTATAAAAAGTGTGATATGGGTGGGCCCATATAGACAGTTAAAATGTTTGATTCTATGGGTGTGATCTATGGGTGTGATATGCTGCGGTGGTTGTGGCCAGGGCCTAGATTCATGGCTGCATGGCCGCAGGCCGTAGGCCATACACCCAAGAATCTAGGCCCTGGCCACAACCACCGCAGCATATCACACCCATAGATCACACCCATAGAATCAAATATCTATCAAATATTTGCAAATCTACAGTTTCTGTACTGTTTGATTTGTATAGTTTGTATGTGAAGTTTTGGCTATGTCATGTCATTAAGATTGTAGAGTTTGTTAACAAGCACTGCAGTATAACATATCCATGGAAGTAAACATTTTGTATTGTGGTGCATGGTTAGATGTTTGCTTCAATGGTCCTGTTATGCAGCAATATTTATGCGTTCTATTACAATTTACTTACTGGTGATTTTTTGAGATTGGATATATTTTTTTCATGAGTTGTGTAACTGGAACACACATTCCTTTTCAATTTATGTGATAAAAGAAAAGAGCATGTTAGTGTATGTATTTTACGAAGACTTATTACATTGCATAATAAACATTTCAGCTTTTTTTCAACACTCATATTTAGTATGTTACAAACCAGTGTACTCTACAATTTGCTCAGTTTCTGTGTTTGTTTTTCAAATCATTGGGTCTGTGGGAAAAATAAACCATGTTGGATTAAAAAAAAAACTTTTTTTGTTATGCTACAGTGTATTTGTTTGTTTGTTTTCAGTGTTCACTTGTTGTTTCTGGCTAATGTTCTATGTGTTGGCTTGTTGAAGATTTTTGGAGCGGTTAGGTACCTGTTGGCGTATTCTAACTGTCTATTTTATGTTATAATTTAGTGGTATTGATTTATCTGTTTGGTTGGTCTAAAATCTTGGGGCAGTTAGATACCTGTTGGCGTATTCTAACAGTTTATAGTTGTTTTATTGAAGTTTTGTTAATGTTTAAGTACAGATTAGTTATAAAATGTTGGTTTTAAGAAAATTAAATAAGCGTTTGCAAGATTTGCTCGACTCTCTGCTTTGGAGTAATGGTACTATCATTACATTCGAACCATCCACATTTCTTTTTTATATATGCAGTGTAGAGACCTGAGTTGGTTGTGGCTCCTGCGTGGCAGATTATACCTGTTGTTGTGAAGGTTTTCTTACCAAGTGATACTTGACCATGTGTGAATCCAGTCAGCTTGAAGTTATTTTGGTACCATCTGCATTGTAACGTAGAAGCATTAGTATTACGTATTTACTATGTGTTTGTATTAGTAAGGTGGAGCGATTATCTGAATTGCATGTAGTAGATAATTTACCACTGTTTGCATTTTGTACAAGTTGCTGAAATGGAACAGATTCACAATTAGGTATGGATACATACACAAAGCGCTCATTAGGGATTCTTGTCGATCTTCTTGTGAGTTTATAGGGAATTTCACCATTCCAGCACAGTAGTCCAATTCTTGTCTTATTCCATGAACACTATACGTGTTGTCAGGATTGTTTGTTGCGTTTCTATGAAGTACTAACATTTGCAAACACAATTGGTCTGTACTGTGTAAGTAAATGTTGTCAACAATTGGTGGCAATTGAAATAGAATATTCATTGCTACATTTGCGTAGCTACTTACACCAGTTATATTTGAAAATTTGAATGGACCAGATAGTTCTGTGTCCAAGTCATTTTTTCGGAGTGTGTGTTGCTTCTTGGAAGAAGTACCTGAGTTACTTTGAGAAATAGGTTCCTCTTTGGTTGTAGTAATTGATGAAGTATTAGCTTCTTTTACTCTCTTTGGAGGATTTGCAGTCAGCTCCTGTTGCATTTCTGTTTGAATAAGTTTTCTTTTACAACATTTTCCTTTTTGTGGAACAGGATATGTTTTTAGATGGGGGTGTATAGTGAACGTAGTCTATTGTATTCTAAAATACAAGGAATATCAGCGTTTACTTTACTTACAACAAAGTTGATTAGAAATAGACCGTCAAGTGTACGTAAGCGTGACAGTGCTACGTAGCTCATGCCTTCTTTAAAGACTGTGTTACTAATATCTATCAATGCTTTGTCTAGGGTAAGACCTTGTGATTTATGAATGGTGACTGCGTATGCTAGATTTAGAGAAAATTGTTCTCTGCGTACATACGTGTCTTTGAAGAGAAGGAATTGAGCTGTTGAGCACCCTATTCTTTTTACTTCTGAAAGTTTGTCAAAGAGAATATTGACAAACTGAATGTTGTCACGTGGGTATGTTTGAAAGCCAACAACTGTACCCAGTGCTCCATTAACTAGTCCTAGCTCCACGTCAAGGTTATGGTTAAGCATTACTCTACAGTTTAAGGATAATTTTAATATTTTCTTCAAACCAGCTGTGTTGGAGATTTAATTTTCTATGGTATTTAGTCATGTTGTGGCTTGTTGACACATGGGTAGTGTCATACCATGTATGCCCAGTTTGTCTGTGGAGCAAATTTCAATTATTGGTTGCATTTCTTTTTTCAACATTGTTTCACTGCATTTGGAACAGCTTGCAAGAGTTGGCATTAAGGACATTAGGACACACAATTGACATTTTTGTGCGCTAATTGTTCCATAACATCACTAGCACATGAGTTATCGCCATAAAGTGCATGGATGTGCCCAGTTTTTAATATTGCTTGTGCTTCTTGAGATAGTTCACCAACTCTAATGCTTTAAAAAATGTTGGCGTAAGTGAGGTCTGCAGATTGGCGCATGTTTTCTGTTAATTGTCTGTATTGGAAATGTTGCCAAAGGTTGACATTTCCTATGCTGCCAACAGTTTTATGGAAGAGTTTGTGTTAAGGTTTTAAAAATAGATTCACCTTTCACTTGTGTCAATTGAGGAAGATCTCCAAAATCTTACAATCTGAGGTGAATCAAAGCCAACATTAGTTTGGAGACCATGCTCACTTCATCTATTAGTAGCATTTTCATTTGTTTTAACACTCTGCGTAGTTCCATTGCAGCTTCTGTAGAAAGTTTGTGATATTCTAATTTGTTTTGGTGTTCTACAGGAAGGAGTAGTAATCAGTGTAACATGACAACGCCTATGTTGTAGGCAGCAAAACCTGTGGAGGCAGTTACCAGCTAACAGTTTGTTGTTTGTCAATTGTTGAAGGAACTTACTGATGATTTTGATTAAGAATGTTTTGCCTGAACCAGCTTCACTACTGACGTATAGTAGTATAGGTTTGTAATTTTGGCAGGTACATTCTTTATTTTCATGTTGTACACCGTGTGCAATTTCTTTTGTTACTTCTTGAAAAATGGTGCGCTGCTCTTTCTTCAGTTTTGATTGTAGTACAGTTAAGACTTCTGTATCTTCTTCATAGTGACACATGGTGTTCTCTACTTCTGTCAGAGCTAATTCTGCCTCATTTGCTATTAGTGGCTGTCCCAGTAGTTCTTGACTTCCTGTTACAGAAGGTTGACTACTGTCGGGAGTGTCCTTATCTAGTTGGGCCTGGAGTTCTTCTTCGTGTTGCTGTTCATTGTGCAACATTGTTTTGTACTGCATAAAGTTTATATAGGTGATGGTGCTTTCATTTGCTTTGAAAGCGTATTCATATGAGTCATAGTTTTCTAGTATCTCTTCTTCTTTTCTCCATGGTTTAAAAAGTTGTAGCAGGGACATGTAATATAGTTCTTTCTGTTGAGGAGTTTTTAATCACAATTTGATATGATTAACTAATCTTCGTTTGGTAAGTTTCACTAAGTGCCTTCACAATCTGTCACTCTATATCTACAATTTTCTTCATAGGGTTTTGTATTATTTTTGTATGTGAAGTTTTGTGCTATGTGGTATAGACACATGGTTTCCAAAGTGTTACTCCTGTTCGGGTAGTATGTGTCTAGTAAAAAATTGTTTTTCAAACTGTTTTGGCTGTTGGGATCATTTTTGGCTATTGTTTCTATGTCCTCATATGATGTGACATCTCTTTTTCTAGATTTAGCAGGACCAAAACTTAGCCATACTATATTTTCAGATTTTCCATACAAAGCAGCACCGGTTAAATGATCTGCAGCTTCATAGGAGCCACATTCTCTATGAGAGGCATTTTTATGCCTAAGCTGTACAATTTCTGAGGTAGTGTTTTGTCTGATGATAGGGCATTCCAGAGGTCTTGAAGCTCTGTTTTTTCTGCGTTTGTTAAGTAGGCTGTAACATATTGTGCAACTGCAGTGGAATTGTCTGCATTGTACTGCACATCTATGTTTGCATTCCATAAGAGGGCAATGATTGCATTGTAATCATTGATATATTTTGATTCTTCTGTTCTTTTTATGTAATACGTGTTCTTAGGTGATTTACCTTTAACACTATGTCTAACTGAAGACATGAAGTTGTTCAATTCACCTGTTTCTGTAACTGGTCTAGGGAAACCAAAGCGGCATTTGGTGTAGTATTTCCTTTTGTTTTTGTATTTGTGATGACAATATTTGCCACATTTGTGTCTTTGAAATTGTACAAGTTGTGCATGAAGATCACTATTTGTTGCTTTCGATGGAATTTCACAAGTGACATATTTTTCGATAAACTGTAAAACAGTGGAATCACTGTCTTGGACAAATTTAGGAGCATCTTTAATCCATAAAAGCATGTGGATTTGTGGTGCTCCTCTGGCTTGGTATTCCTTTCTCCTAAAGAAGTGTTGCACTGCTCCGAGGGGAGGAACAGTTTTATTACAAATAAAGTGTAGCATAGCAATGAAACGATGATGGAAATATCTTGAAACATTAACAGGATCTAGAGAGCAAAGTTCTCCAAGTATTAGTATATCTATGTTTGTTTTGTTTTTGTTTGATATGCGTAGGAAATCATGCAAATCTTCCTGTGCATATTCTGCACAACTTAATGTAACAAACCAAGTGGGTGGGCCTAGGTTTCTTATCATACAATGTGCATCTCTGTGACATCAGAACCAGTACTCTTTCGTACCACGCATGTTTGCTGACAGATTTGTAATGCTTGATTGTAAAACTTCATCTCTTTCTTGCACATTTTGTATTAATTGCGTAGCTGACATATTTTGAAAATGGGTTCCTGATTTCAACATGTGTGCAGCTCCGTAACATAGAGTTGCTAATTCACTTTCAAAGAGTAGGTGGAATATGTATTCCACATTTTGTCTAAATCTGGGATCTTCATAATACATTTGTAACAAGCGTTATTCTGATGCTGTTATCTGAATAGGTCTATCATCATACCTTCCCCCTTTGCCAGTAGGAAAGAGTAGAGGAAAAGCATGTGCTTCTATACTTTTTTCCCATATGCTTATTAGTGATCCTTTTGTTTGTCGCATTTGGTACGTTTCTAGTGGATCATCTATGGTGTCATTAGAGTGTAATGGATGAATTGTATGAAGGTCTAAAATATTGGATCCTGTAGCAGGAGCTACAAGTTCAAATGGACCAGTTTCTGGTGACTCTCGAATAATTTCAGTTGTTTCCCTTAAGTTTTCTTCAATATTTATTTCTTTGTAGTATTCATTATTGTCTTTTAGATATTGCAAGGCTTGTCTAACTTTATGTAAGTCTACGAGTTGTTGCCAAATTATTTTGACTTTTGTTGGTACACCATTTACTAAGACAATTAAAGATTGCTCTATTGGACTTTGCACTCCCAGAGTGTGCACATTTTCTTTCAGATCTAATGGTAAATAAACTACTTCACCACAAATGCCTTTCACCAATTCAGAGGGAGGTAATTTTGCAGTTTTTGGTTGAAGGTGTATTATTGCTTGAAATGGGTGCACTGTTTGAATTATGATGCTCTCATTTAAATTGAGTTGTTGCAGGGGTTTTGGTTAGTGGGAATAATTCCAAGTTATGTGTGATAGCACGTGAAGGAGTTTGGTTGTTGTCAAGTTTTGTAGTGCAGTAACTGCAAAGTATTAAGGGATCAGTTATTTCATATTTGTTTTCTGCTATAAGTTAGAGAGCTAATTCAAACCATTTGGAATCTTCATTGTCTTCTATTTTGTATGTTATGTCTATAGTTTTTGTGTTACTTTTATAAACAGTTCTGCGGCAACACACACATGGTTTGGTATTTCAGCGGATGTACTTTTAAATTTTAGGATTTCTTTTTTGTATGTGTGTACTAGAAGGTTGCCATGTGCAGAGTTGTTGCTAGTCTGTTGAAAAGCTATTGCATTTTGTAAGTGGCTTTCACTTCCAAAATATTTTCTCTGGATATGGTCAATTTCTTCGAGTAGGTCTTTGGGTGTACCATGTAGAAGAGTGTTATTTAAATTGGCTAGTGCTAAAGCAGGACTTTTAGCATAGTACAGTTTCTAGACTAGATTTCTTATAGTTGAATGATGTGTTGATATCATTTTGATATGATGGAAGGTGCTTTTGCAAATAGGTCCTGAAATGCAGGCTAATGAATTTCTTTGTAGTCCTGTGTATTTGCTCACTGGACAGGTATCCATATTTTGCAGCACTTTCATTTTGATTTTGTCTTTGCCTTTCACATACTGATTGAGGAACTGCCGTAAAGATTTGAAAGATTTTTTGGGAATGTTACATATCGACGTGCATGGACATTTGTATACTGGACGTTCTGGTTCAGTCGAATGGAGAGGTAATTCTGAGTTTTCTGGGGATATTTTTGTAAGCAGTATTTCTTGTTCCATTATGGTATTTTAAATGTTTTCATAACCTCGTCCACTGCTATGGATGGCAATTGTCTTTGTTTGGTTTTGTTTGTATGCTTCTTCATTTAATATGGTTCTGTGCTTGTGGTGTGACTTCATTCCCCTCCACAGATATTTAAGAAGTTATTTTTGTTGACATTCTGTTTATTGAGAAGTATTTTTGTAATTTAGTAGTTAGTTTTGCTAGTGCTTTCATTCTGTTAAACACTAAAATGAATAACTTTATTTTGAGAAGGATTGCACTGTCTATTAAAGCTTCTAAGATTAATTTTCTACGGTAGGTTTGAAGGGTTGTGCATGATTTGTATCCTGTTTTTAAAAGATTCTGAAGGACTCTGTGGCGGAACATTTTTGATAAAATACTTTTTTTGGTATGGTTACTTGCTAGTATATCTGGATTTATAGGAGCAGGTTTAGCAGTAGTGGTAGACAAATTCTTGTTAAGCATTTATTGTTTTGATTTACATTTTGATAGAGGAGGCAAAGTTTCTGTACTAGAAGCTTGTTTTGTTTCGCTAAATTACTGTATTAGCTGTTTTGTCTGAACGTTTTGTACAAACTCTGGTAGAGATGGATGCTTATTTTGGACACTTTTATTTCATTTGCTCTATTTCTATGTTGCTTTCTACGGACTTGCTTTTTGGTAGGCATTCTTTGGGGTCTGTTGAAAAAAAAAAAAGAAGGTATGGGTTGGGCCGTTCTGCAATGTATGTGTGCATGAGTGTCTGAGTATGATGGGAAAGATGTATGTGGTGGTGTGTGATTGTGCATTGAACAGAGTAGAAAGTGAGCTAGTGGCGAGGAGAAGAATTAATAGTAAACCTAATGGTAAAAAATTAAAACACTTCTTTGTTTTGTAGTACTAACATTCTAAGGGTTGAGTATGTCATTTGTGTTCCAAAAAAACAGGGATTTGTGTGCCATTCTGTCTGCTAATCTCTGTTTAATAAATGGGGATTTGTGGGCAGAATGGTTCAGAAATGGCTGTTTTCATTTGGTGTGCATATTACATGAATGAACCACACAGTGTGTTTGAGGAACAGTAAGAATATTAAGGTAGTATTGTACTTACTCTTTGTTGTGGAATGAGCAGGTTTCTTCGGATATGTTGTTTGTAGTTCAGATACTGCTGATTTTCAGGAGAGTGGTCTTCCCTGCAATTGTAAAAGAAAGAAGTTAGTAATTTTGTGTGTTTATAGCACTGATGTTAATGTAGACATTGATTCTTATGTTTTTGTGGTAGTATTCTTGTTTGATATCTGAACATAGTGTATGCATGCATTTCATTTGACTATGTGTAGCCTTTATATTTTATTTACAATATGTTAGTTCAACATGCTTTGCAAATGGGTAGAATGTTAAGTGCATGAAATTCACTTGGTTTTTCAAAGCTGTGTTGTAGATAGCAGACACGTTTGGAAGTGACAGTTGATTATAGTAGATGGGAAACATTTCAATAAGTTCATTTTATAGGTAGACATGCCAACAATCGGGAGCCCCTGAGAGGGAGATTTCACCACAGCAATCGGAAACATTTATTTTTCCCATAGGATTGCATTAGGATTATCATTAATTTAGGCGGGAGACAGTAAAAAATAGTGTGATTTTTCAATGAAAAATATGGAGTCACGCGCGTAAATCGGGAGGGTTGGCATGTATGTATAGGGTATGCAGGTTTAGTGGCATTACTCTGTTTATATGGATTCTTAACAGTTCTGCATGTACTGTAAATAAAATATGCATACCTGTAGTTTGTATTTATGCATGTGGATATGAATGCAGTTGTAAGTAGAAATCTTGGAGACTTGTTGAGTAGTTTTTGTAGTAGGTGCTTTCCAATGATATGAGACTTGTACTCAGAGTGATCAACAGTACATTTGAAGTGTGGAACTCTGATGATCGAGTTAGATGTAGAGGTCTTGGATGTGATTGGTGGATGGCTGTGTGACTGCTTAGCTGTATCCAATGAGGGAATGGCACAGAGTGTGATGTGGAAAAGGTAGAAGGGCCGGCTAAGAGTTACGTGCCACGCAGACACTGCGGCTGTCCGTGGATAGGGCGTGTCACATCCAGGGTTTTCCAGAAAATCCAGTATGGAAAGGGCACCGTAGGGATCAGCCAACCAGATGTTGATGTTATGTAGAAAGAGAGTGTGTGTAGTGAAGATGGCAAAGGTGGAGAAAGTCAGGGTGTTGGTGCTCGGAGATATGTTTGTCCATGGTTTACAGCAGTATGCTCAATGCAGGCCTGTGGCAAACAATTTCAATGTTAAAGGAGTGGAGGTGGTGTGCAGCGCTGTGCCTGATTGCAATGTAGAGGGAATTCTACAAGTTTGTGAAGATATGCGCAGGATGAACAGTCCCATGTGGTAGTTTTGCACTATGGTGCTTTCCATTTGGGCTCCGTCAGTGCCCCTACTTTGTTGGCAGATTTGGAACAGTTGGTTCAAGCAGTAATGAACATCCTTCCAAATGCGAAAGTGATTTTTTCTGGATTACTACCTAGGGCAATATGGGACAATAGTTTTGTTTTTTGTCCTCAGCAAAACATTGCTAGGTGTGCAATCAATCAAGGCATGTGTTCTTTGATGCTTAGAGCTGATATGTTTTTCTGTAATAATGAGAATATTGATTCGAGTAAAGCTGTTTATTTTGAAGAAGATGAAATTTCCTTATCTTTTTTGGGAAATGCCATGCTGTTTTCGAATGTAAGGGTTGCTTTGCAGAAGGTTATGTGAAGATTTTAGTAGTAAAGTAAGAAGAAAGAAAAAAAATACAAAATAACAGGTGTCTGTCAGGCATCTGCAAAAAAAAAAAACATTGCTCTTTTCAGAACCCACCTCAAAGGGGAAATGGGGCCCACTATTTAAATTTACATTCACCACGCTCAGATTTTCGATATGTCCGTGGACATGGCAGTAGTCTGCGGACAGCGCGCATTACATACAGGGATTTTGGGGTGGATTTGTGATGTCATATTTGATGTCCTGGGTGTTAGTCTTAGCAATGCACGGTGGTGGCACGAGTTATGGTTGCTTAGCTTACCATAACTGCTGAATTTCAGGGTTTTTTGGTTTTACTTGGAACCATAACGTTCCTTTAACAAAGGTATTTTACTGAATTTCCTAGGTTTTTAGTAGCACAACTTAACTATAACGTCCCTTTAACAAATATATATATATATATATTACACGGCAACGCTAGTTATGGTTAAGTTGCTAAACCCATTGGAAGAGCACTTTTTGGGCGGCTTATAACTTCGCTCCCCCTGGACGAATCCACACCAAACTTTGCAAGACTGAATGGGAAAAAAAACATTGCTCACACCTAGAGCACAAACCGCTGGATGGATTTTCTCTAAATTTGCGGCTGGAGCAGCGGCTTGGACCCAAAAGCATGCTTTTGTAAATTTGGTGAAACTCCGTTTGGTAGTTTTTTTTTAAATGACCAAAAAGTAGGCCACAAAAAATTCCATGGACAGGACACCGATTGGCTAATCGGCTTGCGTCATGTCCGCGGACATGCAACGTGTTCGCTGATTGGCTGGGATGAAGCGTGAGGTGCGTCAGATTGTTTCGATGCGCCCGCCATCTTGGATTATGTTTGGTGTCCAGAGACATCGCAGTAAAATCATTTAAAAAAACACAACATTGCACTTGTCAAACTTATCAAATAATCTCTGGGGAGGTGACGGGTGATGAGGATGGGATGGGATATGGCTGCAAGAAGCAAAAACGGGTGTTTTTTGTCGCGAAAGTCAGAACAGTTAGGATGTTTGTGAACAGTCCTGTGTAGGAACGGAAGAAGTGGTTGATTCCATCTTCACCTCCACACAAAGCACTTGAAAAGATTGTGTTTGATAAAACTCTCAAGAGATCTGACGGAACTCACAGCATTTTGACACACGGTAGATTTGGAGGTGTTCTACAATATGTGCCTAAAGTACAGGCCAAAGAGATTGCATTTTGGCATTCAAGGGATGGAGATGTGTAATCATGGAATTGCGTGTGATTTTGTTCCGAGTACACATACATTGTCAGAAAACATTGCCAGCGTGTCCTGTCCACCTAAAACAGAGCTTGTGGAACAGTTTAAATCCAGGTACAAATGATTACCATCTGTTTTTTTGATCAACAATGTTTTTAAGAAGTATCCAAATAAAGCAACCAATTTATATGTTAAAATGTATCCTCTTTGATCATTTTTTTTTGAGTATTCCACTTTTTACAATTGTCTTACAATCCCACAAAAGGGATGAGACGTAGGCTACATAAGTGAAAGAGTCCGTCACCTAAGCATAGATGGGGCTATTGCTAAAAACACTTTGACTCTTTTTTGTGTACCCTCTACTTCAATGTTGGAGTAGGGTGCATTCTGACATTGCAAAGTTTCCCTACCCATTAGCAGCGCCACGATCAGCGAGCAAGAGCAGCCCCCACATTTTTCCTACTGTGCACGTGCACAGGGCCGGTCTTAGACCAGATTGCACCCCAGGCACGAAGCATCATTGGCACCCCACCAAAATGTTGGCAGAGGTGCTAAGTTCAGAGATGATGGGGAGGAGCAAACTTACTTGTGTGGGGACATCTAACTTCTTTACACATTCTAATGAGTCTATTGTAGTGCAGCTTCAATGTTACAATCAGTTATATCTCTCTTTCACTTATAAAACCACTCAGAAACCACACACTTAAGCTCTGCTGTGAAAATGAACGGCCTCCTGCCGCTACACTTACGATCACTCCCCTGACATGCAAGAATGAACACGCATCTGATTTCAATTGCCTAAAATTGTATGCATACGATTGCAGGTGCTAACAATAAAATGTTTTACATTGCCAAATGCCTGTCATTTGTTAAATGTGTTGCTGCCACCACCATTTATTTTCTGTGCCTTGTCCTTCTACGGCTCTGTTCGTCTTACCAAACATGATGAACAGAAGAGGTGTGATCGCTGGAGTCTGAAATGTCTTACTAAGACAAGGGGAGGGGTTCATGGGTTTGATGTGTTTTGCTTAAGATTCCAGCTCTCATATCTGTATAACTAAAGCTGATCATGGGTATTTGGCTGGGCTCTGCTTGATTCACTCAATGTGAGGGATTGGGTGCACGTGGGTGGGTGGGTGGTCATTCTAACCAGTGGCTGTGCCCACCATTTATCCACACCCTCTCATTTGTGTCTGATCTGGTGCTTCTTCAGTGCCTGTGTGTGCCTTGGCATGTGACTGGGTGCAACACAATGATGGGTGCAGCTTTGTGTCTGTGTTTCCTTTGCAGTTTCTTAGCAAAACCAAGCAGCATTGGGAAGCCTGGCTTGGGGCACATTTAAGACAGATTGCACAGTGCTAGGGAAGCGAGGACGACCCACAAAATATATAACCACATGTGGGTGCTGAATCACTTCTCAGTACCATGCTTTTAACCTGAAACCTTCACTAATTTTCAAGTTGATTGCATTATTTCAGTGACAACACAGATGGTGAGGCAGAAACATAAATGGTGGACTTGTAAAATAGATTGTTGCTTCTGCAGTCTGCAACCCCAACCTTACCATGTGGTATTACAGAGTAATACTACATTTCGAATGCCTGTTCCTCTATATTGTTTATATTGGTTGCCCAATATTTATTAATATTAAATAGAAGAAATTTCAGGTTATTTTACACTCTTAATTAAAACGCTTGATGTTTATAAATTGATGTGCTTGTGCTACACACAGAGTGCCGCAAAGAAAGGGCTATTCATGTCTGTGTTAAAATGTAATTAAAATAATAATGGAGTCATACTGGCGCCCCCTAGAGGGCACCTCAGGCAGCCACCTGCACTTCGTGATGCAAAGACCGGCCCTGCACATGCATCAGAATTACCGTTCTCATGGATGCAGTGAGGCAAGTTGTTGCAAACTAAGAATGTATTTTGATTCTGAGTGAAGGTCACCAGCTTTGAATTTCTGCTTGCGAGCTAAGGAAGCCCACGCATTGGACACACAGTATAAGGTTCAATTGGTTTTTGACCTTGAGAGAAAGGGACCATTCCAAACGGAATTGAATGAAAGGAGGGTTGTAATTATGTAAGATATGATAAGGTTATGCATTCCAAAACTGGACTAAGGAACATGTACATTCAGTTTATGAAAAATCGTTGGTGCGAACAGAGTCTGCGTTACGGTCTGAGTTACGGCAAGAGAATGGAAATGATGAATATAATGTAAGTTTGATTTTCGATGATTTTATACCCGAACAAGCATCAACTTATCATTATCTAACCATTATTTCTGGGTTACATTCTACTTGTTTGTTCTGTGTGGCATATTGCACTGAAAAACAAGTATAACCTTTGTGTGTAATGTTCTTTCTACCACCCAGATGGGCAGGCCAGCATTGAGATGCATGTAGACCACTACTTGGTTCTCCCAGGTTCAATGCTAATATTTCATTAAAATGCCATCTATGAGCACTTTGAATTGCAGCGTCAGCTTCCGTATCCCGTTTAGAGTTGATCATACTACATAGCGATGTCCTTGGAAGCAAATTGTGTACTACTTTCCTCGTTGTTTTCTCTCTGTTGACATTGTTTCATGTCTGTGCTAATCGTTACTTTAAACTCTATGCTGAATTAATGTCAATAGATAAATTGTAATAAAGATCGGCTAGTGAGACACATTTCTATTATGTTTTCGAAACAGGTACATCCTGTCATTCTGCGATTGTCATAGATTCCAGGTGCCAACTGACGGGTTCTTTAACCGGCAGCTGCAGATACTTGTGAACAACTGGATATATTTGTCTCTTTTTTGGGATGATCACCAAGGGCCCATATGTCCTTACGCTGTGCTAGCGATATGATATGATATGATTGTTTATTTATATAGCGCCTATACACAGAAGTGTTTCAAAGCGCTTCAAGGAGGGAGGGAGCATAGGAAATACAGTACATTCAGTAAAGTCCTTGAGCAATATAGAATGTGGAAAATAACTACCATAATAGGCCTGACGACATTTCTGATAGTGCAAGTGCCAAAAAACAAGTAGGCTAGGAGGGAATGGAGAAGGGGAACAAAGCAAGCAGTAACATTACTATGTCTGTCAACAATTTACGCAGTGCAGGAGGAATACGAGAGGAGGGTTGGGAGGGGAGGGCAAGGATAGAGGGGGTGAGGGGGAACAAGACAACTGCTGAGCCATAATCATCAGATAATTTAGAAGCAGGGGAGGGGGAAAGGAGAACAAAGGGTAAGAGGGGGGACAGACAAGCAACTATCATCGGTCAAGGAACATATGATAGGAGTAAGTGCAAGGAGGGAAGGCCTTGAGGAGTGTTTAGGTCCCCAGAGGAGGGGGAGAGGCAGGCAAGTGAGAGTAGGAAGTAGAGTGGGAAGTAGAAGAGGGTGGGTTTGAGGTGCATAGGACAGGGTAGGCAACTCAAGAGAGTGCGTAGGGTCAGCGCAGAGCAGGGGTAGGAAGGTCACGAAGGTCTGGAGGCAGGGGCAATAAGTGGACATGCAAATGGCATTGTCAGGCCGTAACGGGACCAAGTCTCGGCAGAGGCGGGCGTGCTTAAGCATTTAAGGAATGGGAGGAGAGAGGGAGGGACACGACCAGAGGGAGAGGGGTGGAAGGGTCAGAGCAGGTGTACAAGGCACAAAGTATGCAGAAGTAGGCAATCACGGTAAGTTAAAAACAGTGAATGCAACACAGGAACATGCATAGATAATGGATCAAGCATATGCAGTGTGTTTGTTTAGAGGAAGGGTGAAACAAGAATGAGGTACGGGTAAATCCTCCAAAGTAATGGAGGGCAGATGTGTGGTATACAAAAATAGTGCAAGACCAATACAAGCAGTATTAACAGTGTTAAGTTACATGATTCCACTGCGGTGGAATTAGAGACTGTAGATGACCAGCTCAAACAAAAGTCAACTGGTGATGGAGGGCAGTGAAAGAGTTATGTTGGTGCTGCAAAGTCAAGATAACAACAGTGCAGGGTTTTTTCGGTAGGTTCTGGGGGGAAGGTGGACATGGAAAAGGAGGGGCAAACGGAGGTGCGTGCACACCTTACCTGTGTGTCGTGACTCAGCAACAGGTGTTGCAAGTACGCTGGAGGGTAGGCTGCAGGCAAAGTCCATAGACAAGTCCATGGAAAGGACAGGGAAAAGACAGGAAGGAGCCCTTAAGCGCTGCCCTTAAATGCGCGGACCTGACTTCGCCTCACGGCTAGGTCGGGTCTCTGCATTTGAGGAGGGCAGGGGCCAATCAGGAGGCAGTAGAGGGGGACGTGCCTCCAAGCACCGAGGACGGTGCAGAAACGCAGAAGGAAGTACGGCGGCCATCTTGGCATGGCCTCGTCGGATGCTGCAGGGATGTAGAAGGCAGCATTCCGGGTCCCACAGTGGTCGAGGGGGCCATCCTTCCAGGTGGAGGGCACAGGGAAAAGACAGGAAGGAGCCCTTAAGCGCTGCCCTTAAATGCACGGACCCGGAAATTTCCTCACGGCTAGGTCGGGTCTCTGCATTTGAGGAGGGCAGGGGCCAATCAGGAGGCAGTAGAGGGGGACGTGCCTCCAAGCACCGAGGACGGTGCAGAAACGCAGAAGGAAGTACGGCGGCCATCTTGGCATGGCCTCGTCGGATGTTGCAGGGATGTACAAGGCAGCATTCCGGGTCCCACGGTGGTCGAGGGGGGCATCCTTCCAGGTGGAGGGCACAGGGAAAAGACAGGAAGGAGCCCTTAAGCGCTGCCCTTAAATGCGCAGACCCGGCTTCGCCTCACGGCTAGGTCGGTCACTGCATTTGAGGAGGGCAGGGGCCAATCAGGAGGCAGTAGAGGGGGACGTGCCTCCAAGCACCGAGGACGGTGCAGAAACGCAGAAGGAAGTACGGTGGCCATCTTGGTATGGCCTCCTCGGATGCTGCAGGGATGTAGAAGGCAGCATTCCGGGTCCCACGGTGGTCGAGGGGGCCATCCTTCCAGGTGGAGGGCACAGGGAAAAGACAGGAAGGAGCCCTTAAGCGCTGCCCTTAAATGCGCGGACCCGGCTTCGCCTCACGGCTAGGTCGGGTCTCTGCATTTGAGGAGGGCAGGGGCCAATCAGGAGGCAGTAGAGGGGGACGTGCCACCAAGCACCGAGGACGGTGCAGAAACGCAGAAGGAAGTACGGCGGCCATCTTGGCATGGCCTCGTCAGATGCTGCAGGGATGTAGAAGGCAGCATTCCGGGTCCCACGGTGGTCGAGGGGGCCATCCTTCCAGGTGGAGGGCACAGGGAATTAGCGATTAGGAGCAACATAACATCCTTTACGGTGGTCTAGCCCAACTTGAATCGCAAGCTCTGGAATTCACTGTGCGACCCAAGCGCTTCTTTTACCCAAAACGAACACCTTGTGTATGCAAAAAGAACAACGCGTGACTCACGATAAACATTTTCGGATTGCAAGTGAAGAAACAAATTTCCAATTTGATTGAACATGGCAATAGCCGGATGTTCTCTGAGCGTTTATTGTGAAATAAAAGTACTTTACAAATAGTACAGTCTTGTTGTTACCTCTTAAAGTACGGTTTAATATTCCAAATTGTGACGTGCTGTGTTGTGAGACGATGTGTGTTGATTTTTGGGTTCTGCATCACGTCACGTACGTGATGACTGGGTGTGTTTGGCTACGCTCCCCAGGAACGTCACTGAGAAAGACGGAGAATATGACTAGGTTTGTTGATATGAGGCTCAGGGGCGGGGCATATGATTTAGTGATGTCAGGGCAGTTCACGTTAGGCCGATGCAGCAACGGATAAGATTAGCACAAGATGGCCATGCCCTGCTGCCAGATTTTGCATGTGTTCAAAAGAGGAAAACTAAGGTAAGGTGCATTGGAAATGTTTGTGCAATTGATCAACGTATGTATAAAAATACATACCCGAACCCTCGGGACAATAATATTTTCTGAGCATTGCACTTGTCACACTTAGCAAATAATCTCTGGGGATGTGAGGGGTGATGAGGATGGGATGGGATATTTCTGACCTGATTCCGAATGAGTTTACAAAGTTTGGTGGGATTCTGTCATGAGGGGGCAAAATTAGAGGGAGGTCCCAAAATAATGTAATGGCTTATAAATGAGGTGCCATTTGACGAATCTACACTTAATTTGGGAAACTGATAATAGATCTAGATATAAATGTTTTTGCAAAGTTTGGTGGGATTTTGTCAAGAGGGGGCAACATTAGAGGGGGGGTGCCAAAATATTGTAAAGGTTTATAAATGAGGTGCCATTTGACGAATATACTTTTTATTTGGCAAACTGATAATAGATCAAGATATACATGTTTTTGCAAAGTTTGGTGGGATTCTGTCAAGAGGGAGCAAAATTAGAGGGGGGGTTCCAAAATATTGTAAAGTCTTATAAATGTGGTGCTATTTGACAAATCTACACAAAGGTTTGCAAAAAGATTATACATCTAGATAGAAATGTTTTCGTAAAGTCTGAATGGATTTTGTCAAGTGGGGCTAGGTTATATGATGATTGTATGTGCATACATTTGACACCTTTGAAAAATAAAACATGGCTGGATTTCCAGCAAACTTGTGTAAGGAGCATTGGCAAGGACCTACAAGCATGGTTTTGGAAATGTGCCAGTGTTTTATTTTTTGACAAGTGTCATAATGTATGCACATACAATCGTCATATAACCTAGCTCCCACTTGACAAAATCTATTCAGACTTTACGTAACTACATTTGTGATGTCATCTTTGATGTCCTGGGTGTAAGTCTTAGCAATGCACGGTGGTGGCGCGAGTTATGGTTGCTTAGCTTACCATAACTAGCGAAATACAGGGGTTTTTCAGTTTTACTTTGAACCATAACGTCCCTTTAACAAAGTTTTTTTACTGAATTTCATAGGTTTTTAGTAGCGCAACTTAACCATAAGGTCCCCTTAGAAAAGTTTTTTCATTGAATTTCATACGTTTTTATGAGTCCAACCTAACCATAATGTCCCTTTAACAACGTTTTTTCAGTGAATTTCATAGGTTTTTATTTTTTAAGTACTATATATTACGGCAAATCAGACCATACTAATTTTACTTCGGCACGTTGTTCTTTGTTTTTTGTGGTTTTCTGCTACACTGAAATAGCTAAAATTGGGACAGTTCCCCATTTAGACCTTATTTTCTCGATCTACCCCCGTGCCAACTCTCTCATTGCTCAGGTATATGTAAATAGCAAAAATCATACTTTTCCACTGAAGAGGGATAGGGAAATTCACCCCTCCTCCTCCACCTATAAAATACATGACATAGAAGAAGGCAAACAGTTATCGTGAACGCCCATGCTATTTCGGACCAATGACTAGTGCTCCAATGATACACAAGTATCTCGAGAACTACCCCCTCAGCCAACCCTACAAGCCAGGTGTGATACAAGTCTACCCCAGGGTGGATGAGGAGTCCAAGGTTGTAACTAAAGATACCTCAATTGACAGTACCGATTGAAGCAACAAGAAGCCATGTTACTAACGTTGTTAGAGATACCACGACATAGCAGTGTGAAACATGAAGCACAAATGCCATTGGCACATCAGGACACAAACACCCGCTCGAATACATGAAGAACACGAGCATACAGTACCGTAGATAGAGGACATTTTACATATACATACTGTCATTGCTTTTATTATTTTGTCATTAACTAAATGCGGCAACGCATATTTCGCAAGAGGAAAGAGATCCTGAGTGAAGCTTGCAGATGCTTATATGCAAATAACCTTATTGAACTGCAGAAGCACATATGGGACCTGACAGAGCCAAGTGTGACTAACATATGGAGAATATAGAATAGCATGGACATTGTAGGAACCACAGAATGGTTTAGGAAAATTACAGCAGCCACAAGCCTCTCACCAAGAGCTCAGCTGAGCTGAATTCAGGCTGGACAAGAGCAAATGTGTGAGACAGGACCAGCTGCCAAGGCCACCAGATACGAGTGACATTCCATTCCCTGAATGACAGTAACACCAGCTGAAATAAATGCAAATAATTCTTCATAATTCAGAGCTGCCGAGCTCCAAATCATGGTCTCCGAACACGTGACCCGATCGACAAAGACAATGGACAGAAATAAGCACTGGGAAAGGGAGCCAATCTCATACCGCCAGACAGAAGCTCGCAACAAAGATGTTACAATGTGAGACAAGTGTTGCACGTGATGAACGAGCGCTCTCATAGACTAAGGTTTAACATAGAAGTTACAATGCAGACACATAGTCATTCTTATTACCTTGAGAAGGTACACCAAGAGCTGAGAACCTTTGCGAATCCAAAGCCTGGGGTTGTCAGCTCTAGCCAACCACAGTTCAATATCCTAGGGGTGGGTAGCAATGGACAAGAACCAATGCTAAGACCCTCACACTGCAACATTGTTAGAGATAGCAATTTGGGGATGGACCAGGTCAGCCACCTGACATGTGTTTAGTGTCCACTATAGGTGGACTATTACCCAGTACCCAATTCAGAAGTTTGATAGGTTTTCTGGAGAGGGGCCCAGGTTGTGACTTCACTCTGACATAATTCTAGAACAAAACTTGCCTGCGAGCCAGGAGATGATGAGTGGTTCACCGATTTCTTCTATCCTTTTACTGATCCCTGTTGGTTTTGCTGTAACAAACCACATTTCAAATTTGCCATCTGACTGGGTCTACATTCCTTTTGAGGGAAGTTGTTGGGCCTTCCAAGAGTCAGCGAACTCCTAGTGGCCCTCTGGTCTACCTCAGAGTTTGTCCCAACACCACCATATCTTAAACTATATACATCACATACATTTCATTTTTACAGGGTCCCAATGGGCTTTTTCTTCTGTTTAAATTAAACCTGGGGTGGGCTCACTCAGACACACTATACTCCTTTTATTTGGGAAATACGGTATGTTTATCTTAGCATGTCCTACTGCTGTGCTTCAAAGGCCTTGCTCATTGCTTAGTGTTCAGTTTTATGGGAAGCTTGACCGCAAGGTTACTTCTGCAGGACATGTCATCAGCAAGTAATTAACAACCAGACATTCTTCTTGGTAGACCCAGCTCCAACAAGCCTGGAGTTCAGATTTCAAAGGGTATTTGTTCAGAGTTAAATGCACTTTTTATGGGGAACCTGACCTCTAAGGTCATCTCTGTTGGCTGTGTTATCTGCATCACCATAGTTGAAATATCTCCTCCATCATTTCTTTGTATTTATTTTTCTATTTAAATTGACAACCAGACATCTTTTCTCCTACACAGCCAAAACCAATAGGTCATGGATCACAGTTTGGTTTCAGTGAAAATGCCCCTCTGCATCCATGCTTTTCAAAGTAAAGCTTTAGATCAACCAAAGTGTCATAAAACCCAAACAACCAAGGGGAAGCGAAAGGATGGGGTGACTGCAGGATTTGTGGGGGCTATTTCATCCAGCAGATCCCATCTCTGCCCTTCTTGCAGGTATATCAGGTGTGGCAAGCTGGCATCTGCTGGCAGGAGGACCGAAAGGAGCAAAACCAGACAAAACCATGTTTCCCAGCAGGCCTGGCCCCAGGAACTACAGCCCTGGCAGCCTGGATTGAACAGACAGGCACAAAGGGCCTGCAAACGAGCTGGGTAACACCAAAGCCAATGCCCAAGTCAATGCGCGTGTGCGTACAAAAATACGCGCATGCGCAGAGGCCGAACGCTTGCTCATGCTCGACTTTTCCTCTGACCGGATGCTTATTGGGAGAGCTCCAGAGCGGAAGCCCATTGCAGGGCCATACATCACCCGAAGCTGAACCTTCATGCCCCGCAAGCCTAAGAGATAAGTGCCTTACATATTTACCTCAGAACAGAGCATGCTGCTAATATACACCTGAGTGCTTGACTCACAAATACACAGGAGGGGCTCCGGCTGCCATCGTAGCAGCGGAGGCGCATGGGGAGAACGTGATTATGGAAACTGCTTGGAATAACTAATACTAACCGCATGCAGCGTTTCGCCCACCCGGTCAAAGTGCATATTGATCCCAATAGAAACGATTGTACTCTGAGGAACGTGAAGGGTGCATACTAACTATTTCCCCTTTTGTTAGACGCACACAGCCCACAAACCAGAGCGAGCATAGGGCTCCTGACTGCAAGACAGACCACGGGATGAGCAAAGTGGTAAGCCAGAGCTAAGTGCTTTTCTCTTCTTTACGCATTTGATGTTTGATGCATATGTTTTGCTCCTAGCATCAGAGCGCTCATTTTGTTACCTCAAGCTCTTGCTTAGGCACCATGGGTGCACCATTTGCTTGTGTATTCAGTGAGGTGTAGTAGGGAGTACTACACTGCCAATGTTATGGGTGGTTCACCACCACCAATTAAAGGGGGCATAACTCAGTGAAGGTTTGAACTAAGTGCAACGCCTCACAGGTGTGGATGTATGAATGAGGTGTGAATGAATGCAAGTGTGAGTATGCAGAGCTGCTGGAGGAATTGACTCAAGTAGCATCCCAGCACTGCACCAGCAGTGGAACAAGCTCACAGCCAAGGAGCATGCTTTCCCTCTACACCCCCTTCTTATCCATTACCTCTCCCTAACCCTCAACCCGGTCATTCTACAACCCCGCAACCTATCCAATCCGTGGACCCTAACCCTCTTGGGGGTCGTGGCAGCCTGCATTTACTCAATCCAGGCGCCAAGACCGCCAGGGGGAGGTAAGAGTTTGTGCTGCTTCTGCGCTGGATCAGACTTTGCCTCGACACCTTTTGACATTTTGCACACTATTGTGTTTAACCATTTGTATAGTAAATTACTTTTAAACCTGTTGTTCATAACATATCGTTTTTGCTTCCACCATATTAACCCCGAGGTACATTCAGAATTGCACCAAATAGGCCAGTTAACAGAGAGCACTAGTGTTCACTTTTACCACAAATAGGACTCTCCTTTTAAATTATGTCATTTTAATGTTGAAAATAAAGTGTTTTTATTCCTGACACATACAACATGCTTGGCTGCACTTTAGATTTCTGGATCACAGTCTCATGTTGCAAAAAGATAATGTACATACTGTTATCTGTCTCTTTAAGAAGAATGCGTTGGTTTCCATGTATTTAGGAAGACAGCATTTTCAGCCACATATGTTTTTTGCCATGCATTGGGCACATCCATCACTTTTAAGTTTTCACGCACATTTTCTTTCACATGAGCACCTGCTCATTCTGATAAAGTTGAAAGAGGCCCATTTCTGTTCATGTCCTAGGACTTAAATCAGAAACAAAAGTGTTTTGGGAATAGCCTGCTTTTTCCAATGGGTAGCACCAGTCAGCTGCACTCTTAAATACTGGCATGGCTGGTCTTTTTTATTTCTGACATTCAGGGGCTATATTTTACCCCACACATCCCCCATTTGCTCTTTGATTCAGGTGACTCAGAGAAGAGAGCCAGGAGAGAGTGGGGTTTTTTGTTTCCTTTTGACTTTGGTTCATTCCATGAATGTCCTCATCTGAGCACGTCTGCTCTTTTCCCCGTCCTGAGGGAGTGGCACTATGGTCTGCACTCTGGGCTTTAAGTCGTAGTGGGTTTTCATCTCCTCTGCCATGCCAACATTTTTTAAAATTTTGCTGAGCGTAAGCAAAAGTATGTTGAAGGTGTTTTTGTAAATTTTCAATGTACTCATGGGTCATGGATGCATTGATATGGGTCTGCTCTTCAGTTATGTAGAGCAGATGCTGAGGTAGCAACATTTTTCATCCCATCATTAGCTCAAATGGAGACATTTGTGTTGCAGAAGATGGTGTAGAACTAATGGCCATTATGAAAAGCGGTAATCGGATGTCCCAACTAGATCCAGAGTCTGCCACAAACATCTTCAAGATGTCCACCATTTTTTTATTGTACCTCTTAACTCCCCCACTCGAGGCTGTGTGGTAGGCAATGTGGACCTTTCTCTTTACCCCTAGTATCTCCCACATCTTTGTCATCACGTCACTGGTAAAATTACTTCCTTGGTCCGACTCAATCCTTTGGGGAGGGCCGAAACGAGAGAAGATGTGATTGATCATTAGTGCGGCAGCTGTATATGCCTTACAATTTGGGACTGGAAGATATTTCACCAAATTGGTATACAAGCATGTTACGGTCAACACGTACTTGATTTAGCTAGAGGAATGAATCACTGGCCCGATAATTTCGACTTTCAAATCCGACCAAGGCAGTGTCATTCCCCTTTTCTGTCGGGTAGCTCTGTGTGTGAGGGAACTCAGCTGAAACTGAGCCCACACAAGACTCCCCTTTAAGTATAGGTCCTGACCCATGTGTGGCCTGCATGCAACCTCTCACAAGATTTGTAATGTAGTATAAAACCCCCTATGACTGGCAGTGGCCGTGTCATGGGAGTGACTTAACATCAGGCTTTGGAACAGTTTCCCAATGATTGGGTCCTCTTTTTGTGCAGTAATCAAGTCTGCATCTAGGGTTTCCTTACTCCACTTGGCAGTTGAGAGTTCATTTTGGGCATGTCTTTGGGACCTGGTGACAGCAGCGGCCTGGATTTCCACCAACAGGGATTTGGTTTCTAGGAGATCCCTGTGAGTGTCTCCAGTTTTGGCAAACTGGTCAGCCAAGCCATTACCATTTTTGCGGGTCCCTCTATTTTATAGTGACCTCTGATCCTTTTGCAAAAGATGGTCATCTCATTAGAGGTGACCAGATCGTCAATTGAGCAAATTAATTTCCTGTGCTTGAGCGGTGTGTTATTTGCATACAGCATGCCTCAGTTTTATAAATGTATCAGGTGCTCCACAAACCCATTCCTGGCATACTCTGAATCAGTGATTATGACCAGTTCTTTGAGTTGGTGTTGCATGGCAGTGAGGATGGCTTGATGTATGCCATCAACTCTGCCACCTGACTACTACGAGGACCGATTCTGCACCCAGCAGAGGGTTCTGGGGCATTATTCAACCAGGCATTCCCGATGCCAGCCTCTAGTTATTTTTTCCCTGTGATTGTCAACATGGTAGGAGCACCCATCCACCTTAACTCTAAGTATCCTCTGGCATGTGTCTTCCTCATAGACGTTGTGGGGGGAAGTAAGGTATGCCTCCATATTATCCTTGGCCCTTAGACTTTCGTCCTTGAGACAGTTTTCTTGAGCACAGTCATGCAAGTCAGGCAATCCTTGCGCTAGAGGACTCTTCTTGTTTTGTCCATATCTGACCTCCACATGAAAGTCTTGATTGGAAAGAATCCAGGAAGTAATTCTGGAATTACTCACATTCCCTGTTATGATTCGGTCATTTTGGAGATATTGCAAGGGTTGGTGAGGAGTCCCCACGATGATGTGATCCCCCTGGATAATTGGGTGGTAATTCTTCAATGCACACACCATTGCCAGGAGTGCCTTTTGCAATCATTGAATTTTTCCTCCACAGAGGACATAGTCTTGCTCGCGTACGAGATTACTTTGTTGACCATGTCATGCTTTTAGTATAATACTGCCATTAAGCAAGTATCTGAGAACCCTGTCTCCAAGAAGAATTCCTCATTCTTTATGGGGTAAGCCAAACAAGGAGCTTGGGAAAGGTTTCTCTTCTGTTGTTTTACTTCCTCAGATTGTTCTGGACCCCACTCCCACTTGACCCCAGCCTTTTTAATAAATGGACCAAGGGCCGTGTGACATCTGTGTAGTCTTCAATGAACATTCTACTTTAATTAGTGCACCCAAGAAGGCTTCTAGAGTAGTATGATCTTTTATTTTGAAAAATGCGTCCACCTTTTTCGCCTGGTGACTGAGATCCTCATGGGTGATTTCATGCCCTAAGAAGTTCACGCGGGTTTTACAATATTATGCCTTCTGAAAGGACAGTTTTGCTCCGTCTTTCTGCAACTGGGTTAGAACATAGTGTATTTCAGCTATGTGTTGCTCCACTGGTGAGCTCTTGATTAATACATCATTTACAAAGTCTATGTATCCCCTTTCGCCCAAATTGGGCATGGCCTTATGTAGAGAGATACTAAATTAATTGCTAGAGTTTATGTATCCAAAGGGGGTTCAGGTACACATGTATTCCAGCCCCCCAAAAGTAAAGGCAAGCTTGTACTGGTTTTTCCTACTCAATGGAATAGTCTAGTAACCATTGGTCAGGTCAATGGTGGTATACACCTTTGTCCCTTGGATTTGGGCTAGTCCCTGATCGATGTAGGGAAGGGGCCATCTTGACATGTGGACCCGTTTATTTAACTCCCTAAGTTCTGTGCAAAGTCTTCATTGGCCATTGCGTTTGAGTATCCCCATTAACAGCCTGTTAACAGTACTGTGGACTGGCCGAATTATCCCATGGGATTGTACGTTTTTAATAATCTCTGTGAGTGACTCCATAGACGAGAGGCAACCAGTATTACTTCACGAATGCTGGATCAATCTCAGGGTCCATCGGTATGGAGGTTGAATGTATCACTGTGCGTACACAGTCATAAGAAAACACTTCAAAGATATTCTGAAAACCCAAAACACGTGTTTCAGCTTCTGCTTTTGTTCCTCGGTCTCACAGGCATCAGCAAGATTGATTCATTGTTCGACCATTTGCTTAAAGTATGGAAAGACCTCAGGTTTGGCAATTTCAGAGGTATCCTCGAGCTGGGTGGAGCGAGCTCTTCTTATGGTGTTGGCCTAGACATGAGGTTTCAAGGATGGGAGGTAGTCACTGTTGTCACGAAATATGACCTCATCCTTCCTGATGTCACAGGTCACCTCTTACCAACCATAAGGGCAGGAAGAGTACACCAAGAAATTCCCCCCTTGCTGGGTGAAAATCCTTTCCGGAGGGATATCGTCTTTAAAATTGTAGCAATCATTTGGAATTTGTCCAATGATCTCATTACCTACATCAATAGAATAATGTTGCGCATCAACCCGCATTCCAATAAAGGTGTCCGCGCCCAATATTCAAATTGTGTCATGTTCTAGCTCAACTAGGGGTGCCGGATGTAAATACAAATCTTGCGGTTGAAGATGATAATTCTGATTTACATAGGCGTCCTTGTTTTTGAGGTTCTGTACTCGCTTAATTGTTATGGGAGATGTAAATGGTCGAACCTGTCCTGGGATTGTAACCTCTTCTCCCACTTGAACTTCAACCGCATACAGCAGCAATTGAACTGACCCAAATGCTTTTTCAGTGTCGTGAAAGCCCATGGGGTCACACCCCAGTCGGGACAATGCTTTGTTATTAATTAGGTCCAAATTAATTGTGAATTGGGTGAGAATGTCACTGCCTAAGTAAAAGGCAGAGGAGACATCTCTCACAATCCAACAATTATGTTCTATGCTTTTTTCACCAATGGAAATATTTAGCATACACCTGCTAGGCAGAAGATGTTTGGAATTTGGAGATTCCTGGCCCACTTCACACTTATCAATTAATTTAAATGTGGGAATGGTTTGATCTTTTGTGAGTTGCCTGAATAATGCTTTGCTGATGAAGCTTCTTCCGTTATTCAAGCATGCTCTGGTGAGAATTGTATCCTCCTGCTCATTTACCTGAATGGGAACAAACAGCTGTTCACCCTTTATCTGGATGTCCATCAAACTTTGAGCTGGTTTTTCATCATGTTTTGTCATGGGATTTGGGTTTTCTTCTGATTGTGGATTGGTTTATTTCTGAGTATTTCCTTCCAGGGTGGAATGCCACTTAAACTTGGAGAGATTTAAATTTTTTAAAATGGAGAAGGGTTCCCATCACCAGTTTTTTCTCTACAGAGATGACAGTGATGTCTGGGACTTCATTGTTCCTAAAATGGAATTCTATTTAGTCTGACCACTGTTCAATCATGTGGCATGTGCCATTTAAGCTCACATAGTTGGAACTTTGTTTTAATTTGATTGGCCGGTTAGTCTGAGTCCAGAGGACCTTGTTCACCCAGTCAGTCAAGGCTGAAAACCTCAGTAGGAGGTAATTCCCCAGTAGACAAGGTGTGTCCCCTGGGGTGATGACTATCATTGTGTGTTTCACTCTATGTCACCCAATTTTGATCTCCAGTTCTGCAGTACCTTCGATGGAAATATCATTCCCATCAAAGTTTTGGAGGTGGCAGGAAGAGGTTTGATGGGATTTTGGTGATTCGCCCCCCTTCCTGAATTTAGCTAGTCAAAGGCCTTTTTGGACAGGAGGGTCGCTTGGGATCCAGTATCCACCTGTGCTGATAATGCACACTGACCCTGTACTAGAGCCATACAATCTTTCTTCTCTCTCTTCAAAGGGATAAAGAAAATGTGCATTATTTGCCAGCTTGGCAGTTAACTTGTTTATATTGAATTCCAACACTGTGTGATCTTGGACAGTTTTCTGTGTCAGAGTCCGGGAATCTGTAATGAGGATTTTGCACCCAGATACTCATAGGATTGGGAAGTCCTCTTTTTCCACTGATTCTTTGCTGTACCCCTTTTCCTGGAGGCAGTTACCCAAACCTGTTTGGGGGAGGATACCTCACTGCTTTCAGGGTCATCTTGGTGGTGTTGTTGGTGTTTGGAAATTTGTTGTTCTGTGTCAGTCTACATACTTACCCTGCCTAAATCCGGGTCATTTGGGACCCATTTTTCCTTGAGAGTGATCCCTCCATCCCTGAAAGAGAAGATTTTCTTCCCTGAACCCTCCAGGGATGCTTCTCCTTTGAATGGGATTATACAGACTTCCTCCACAAAGTGGGTTATCTTTTGCTTTCGATTTGCCCTAATTCCACTCTGTTCCCTACGGTCTAGCTATTTGGGTGTAGAGGATTTATGTTCAGGTTCAGCGTTTTCCAGGGGTTTGGTTCTGGTGGAAAAGGAAGATTCCTCTAGGGCTTTGGGTTGTCAGAGGTTTTTCCCTGTCATTGCTCCCGGAGACCAGACCTGGGTGTGGAACTGTTCTTACCAGAAATTTCCATTTGAAGGCTCCAGTGAGCCCTCAACATGTTGCCCTGGTCTTGTGTTAAGTGTTGAACTTGTTGATCCATGTGAGATATCCTTTCTGGTTGGTAGGGGTTTCTGGATTCATGCCTTTGTTGCTCCCGGGAAGGGTAGCTGTCCCTTCTCCCAGTTTAACTTGGGTATTGAGAGTGTCCCTTATAACCTTACATCTCAGGTCTCGATTCTCCCTGATTTGAGAATATATTGTCCTGAAAGTGAAGAGAGAGAGGAGGATTGTTCTGGAAATTGGGGTTTGAAGGGTATCTTGGAAATAAGCTTAGGTTGCGGGTGGAGTATTTCTTCCCTCCTGAGGGAAGTTCTGAGGGGCGTTTTGAGGGAAGTTTCCTGGGGCAGTACTTAACTGATTTGGCCACCCCCCCTTGTGCTAGCAGAGTCCATACATACCCACGATGGGTCTGTTACCCTTGTATCTAGGGCTGATATAGGTGGCACGGTCAGATGGAGCGTTGGTCGGATACCCTGCCTGGCTATCCCCCCAATTGGGTTTGAGCTGAGGGTCTCAACTGCCTCTCATTCTGCTTATTGGTGTTAGTGGGAGGAGTTTTTTAGGCCCCTTCAATTCCAAGTCCAACATGGGAGTATTTTTCACCTCGGCTACATTTGCAGTGGCGGGTGTGTTTTTTTTTTTTAATTTTTTAATTTTTTTTAGGGGTCTTTTTGTATTCAGAGGGCTTTTGGACTTCATAAATCTGGGAGGTCTGTTCTATCACCCAATCCAGGGTCCTACACTCATGGAAGTCCCTTACTAGTTGGGTCATAATGTATTTTGGGAGCACATGGAAGTAAATGTTGATGAACTGCTGGCTATTGGTGTTCACCCACCTAGAGGTCTGTGCAAATGCCTGCTTCAGCGCTTGTACAAACTCTCTAAGCGTTTGGTCTTCCCTACACTGCAATTTGTAAGCCACCTTGCGGGCCTCCTGAGTATTCCTTTGAATGGAGAAATACTTTAATATAGCCGTCTTATAGGTGGACCATCTTTGGTGATCTTGGTCCACCAGCCCTGCAAAGAAGCTGGAGTATTCCGGGGAGAATGGCCATTTGACTAACGCCATGGAATTTTTATCATTCTTGATACCAAATAAAGTCATCATTTGGTCATAATGTTCTAGATGCTCCCATAATGAGTATTTGGCATTCTTGTGGTAGGGAGTCTTAAAGCACTTTATGGCTGTTATCTGCTGAATTGGGTCTTTCAAAAGACCTCTCTTCTGTTTGGCAGACTTCCTTTTCCGCTTCACCTGAGTCCACTCACCCTCTCACTCAGAGCTGCTACTATTGGTGGTTGACTCCCGGTCCTCTAGGCACCCCCTACCTCTATGAGACTGGGAATTCCTTCCAGAATGACAGGGTCTGATCTCTTCTGTCTTGTAGTGCTGTGGGCTTTCAGGGTCAATTCCCTGGTACTCCCTTTTTTGCACGGTGAAGTACTCATCCTCCTTATCCCTTCTTCTGGGTATGGTGGAGAATTGCCCCATCTCCCTGAATGTGTGAAGGTTTTAAAAAAATATATTTTTGAGGCCTGGACGCTGGTTCTTCTCTTTCTGCAAAGCAGACCTGGTGGTCCCTTTGAAACTTCAGTTTCTGCCAGTCTAACTCCCTGATCTTTTCATCACAGGAGCACTCCTGGTCAGAAGTACATGCTAGGGCATTTTTAAATCTATATAGAGAAGAATATTCATCAATATCTGATAAGGACTGGCCCTCTGGCTCAGTTGGACCACCTCTGGTTGAGTCCAGCTGCCACGTGTTTCCCTGGACTTGAAAACTGGCAGGGATGAAGTTAGCTACACCCTGTACATATGAGGTGGTGAGTTGGCTTGAGGTCCTTCGTAAAGAGGTAATCACTCCATGATCGGAAGGTGCCTTGCCATACCCTGACTGGTCGGGGTGCCTCAAAGCCTGTTTGTATTTGGCTATTTCCTTTTCCAACCTATGACATTTGTTTTTCTCAGCCCCTTTCTCTTGGTGATATATGGAGGCCTGAGATTTCAACTCTGACACCAGTGCTTGAGTAGCTTCCAGCACTTTATTTTGTGCCAATACTCGGTCTCTGAGTCCCTTGTTCCCCTCACAATGGTACTAATGTTCCTTCAGTGAGGCTTGTATTGTCTGTGTATCTTCAGACCTCTTATTTTGCAGGAGACTAATCGCCTCCCCTTGTGCAATTTTGGACTGTGTTGCCTACTCTATGTCAACCTCTGCTTGCCTCACAAGTTCTCTTATTTTTCATTTTCTAGCCTCATGTCAGTCAGTTCCTGAGAACATGACTCACTTTTCTCCATGTCCCTCCTTAACTGACACACCACCTGAAACAGGGCACTCTTCTCCTGACTCAATTTGTTATTTTCTTCCCTACATCTGATTGAATTCACTTTGAGAATGAACGTCCCTAATGACTAACTGGCTATTTTAAGCTTTCAATTGTTTAATCTGAGTTTGAAAGGTGAAAATGTCCTCTAAGTAGGCTCTATTGTGAACAGCTTGTTCACTTCATTTGTGTTGACTCACGCTCAGGTTTTCAACACATTCTTGAGACTCTCTTTGCAGTGCAGAAAATTGTATCTCTCTCCCTAAATTTGCCTATTGTTGTGTCACTAAATCTGTTTTAGCTGCTGGATAATATTTTCAAATTTTAACTCTGAATTGTGGCTCTTTTGTGTCTTTCTTTTCTAATCGTTCCAACTCTCTCTGGGCTTGATTATAAAGCTCAGACTGGTTTTGCACAGAGGCTGCACTACCCTGGAATCTTTCTTCCATGATTATCATATGGAAGTACAAATATGCTGTGAGCTGGGCCATTTTAATTTGCTCATATTTGCTGGTCTGTGTCATGTAGATGTTTGTCTGTGCCTAATGTAACAGCCCATTATCCTGCCGCATGTCAACATTTGCAGAGGCAACCTTCCGCGTCATTGTAGGTTGCCACATTTCATGCTCCGGTTCTACCCATCTTACTTTAATAAACAGTTTGGATAGGAGGTGCTGCCTGGCCATATTTATTTCTACGGTGCTCATTCTGAAATGTGTTCTACACCTGATATATTCTCTATGCAAGGGCAAAAATCTCAACCCTGTTCCTTCTTAGTTTCTACTCACAATGACAACTCAAATCAACACTGTTTTATCTATACACCGCTCTGGAGCCCAGGGTACAGGTCTGACTGGCACCTTCACAATGCAACACAACTTTCCATCCACTGCAATACAATTACACCCAAAATAATAGGCTGCCGCTACTGCACTGTTACAAGTGAAGACTCTTCTTCCAATCCCGGACAAGCCCCCAGGTCTGTCAAGGTTTATTATGAGGTCACACTCAACCCAGGGAGCTCCTTTCCCCCCAAGCAAGGTGGCGCCCAATAAAGCACTGCTTATTCAAGTTCACTTTGGTGAGCCCTCCAACCTGTCTCGCACTCAACCCTAATAAATACCCTGTGTAAAGACTGGTAGGGGGTGTCTGTACTTCCGCTCTCTATATGGTAGAGGAGAGGCACAGCGGACCCCAGCCAAGATACTCTATAAGACGAGCAATCAAGGACTAGCTTCTCAGGAGGTGATGCAGGCTGGTTCTTAAGTACAGTGTAGTCCCCGAACCCCCACAAAGGAATGTCCACACACTGTATTACTGAAAACACAGTCTTTATATAATTAATATTCAAAGGTATGTACACGATCACAATAACGCACTTTGTACTTGTAAGTCAATAATGATAAATATATACAATTCTAAAGTGGTACCACCAATGTTATCAAATCTCATTAAAGTGCATCAACTGTACGGTTAAAATGTCACACAGATTAATAACGAGGAAACCAGCAATAGAGATAGGCAGGAACGCAAAATGGTTGATACAATAGGCAGAATACTGACCCCTACCACTAGGCACAGTTCTGTGTAGAGATCCCCCCCCCCTGGGCAACCTGTAATCCCAGTCCATATAATGTTCGATAACCTTACTCCTTCCTATTAAGGTTTTACCCCCCAATGTACCTGATGGAGTAGAGTTGTCCGACGATGCGTCGACCGATCCTTCTTGAGTGCCTCCCTTTCAGGCGGGAGCCACGGATCATCGAGAGGTGTCGGGGAACCTGGCGTTCGGTGTCGGGGAATCGACGGCCCTTCTTGAGTGCCCTCCCTTTAAGGCGGGAGTCACGGGTCGTCGAACGTCCGACGGTGAACAGGGTGAACTACGGCAGGGAAGTGGCAGCTTCGTTCCTTGCAGTGTCGTCGACGACAGAGCGTTGGTGTCCTGCAAGGAAGAGGCGTGCGGGGCACCTCGGTGACAATAGTTCTGGACCGCAAAGAGATGATGAAGAACTTTGGCCCAGCAAGGGCGTCGAGTCGTCGGCGTCTCTGTGGTCTTTAGGTGGCGGGAAACCCACCGGTGGATACTCCTCTGCGCGTCGACGGTCCAGCGGGAGACAAGCAGATGACGATGCAGACAAGAGCGTCCGATGATCAATTGAAGTTCTTAGGCAAACGGGAGCACGGCGGCTCCGGTCGGCGATGGCAGTCGTCGACAGTGGCAGACAACAGTCAGAGTGCTTCTCCTTGGAGTTCCGGAGCAGTCCCCGTATCGGGTCAGCAGCCTGTCGAAGGTCTGTCTATCAGGGAGTGTTGCCAAAGATCAGCTGTGCACGATGGTCCCTCGTAGCTCAGGAAGAGGGCGCCTTACCAGGTCCTCTCTGGGTCAGTCCTTGGAAACACAGCAGCTTTCAGATTGTGAAGGAGTGCAACAGCAATTCTTCTCGTCCAGCAGGGCTTCAAGGTCAAGCGTCAGTTAATCCAGTTACTCGTCGTAGTGGACTTCAGCTTCTGAACACGATTCCTAGCAGTGAGAGGTCCCCAGATATACTGTTGATCTCCCGTTCATTCCGCTGGGTCACACTCAAGCATCCAATCACGACTACGGGCATTCATGCAGGCAGGCAGCCAATCAGGCACACGAGGTATTCAGGCCATTCACTTCTCTCCAGAAAGTCACAACAAGTTATGTGTATTGGGCCAAGTACCGAGCCATTCAACACTCCAAGCCGCATTCATACCGGTTTCGGGCAGGGTTGTCTCAGTCGTTGTGTCAACCACCAGATACTAGACACCTACAACACAGAATGCATATTCGTCACACACTCTATTCACCCAGGTCCCACCCACAGGAGGTACTCACAACATACATCACCGGGAAGGCTCCAGCTAGTCTGGCCGGGCCTTCACAACAACACCATATATGGCATTTCCACCCAACAGCCAGTCAGGGGGAAGGGACAGAGTCAGGGCTTCCCAGGACTTTGGGAAAACAAGGTAATGGGTAATAGAAAGCAAGAGGCCACCGGGGCCATCTTGTTTTCCATCAGGAATCAACTGATCCCAATGGCAGGGCCGGGGTATCCCAAAATGGAGGATACTCCGCGCACCAGTCAATTTCAGCATGGAGCTGCCACCAGCCCATACCCTGCTCTGCGGGCCACCCACAGGTGCCCAAAAACATACACTAGGGGCACAGGGTTGTACCCCCACCCATGGGTGCCATAAGGGTATCCCACGGGTCCGTTCACCAAACCAAAAGAAAGAGAGCTGCACGGTCAGGAGTCCCACATGAACTCCTGTGCGGAAAACACGACAGAACACACGATAAAAAGCAGTAAAGGACAAGTTTACGGAGGCCCTGTCCCTCCGATGCATTTCCAGCATCACACCCTGTATCACCAATGGACTAGGAACCAGGCCGGTGTGTAGTAAGAATATATATTTATTAATTTAATCAAGATATGATAACAGACTAACATCAGCCACCAATGCTGTGGCAACAGCCAATATTACAACATAGGTGACATTTTGAAACATGCAATAACTTACACCCGATTTTATTTCACTTTACTAATAAGAACATTTACAATACAATACAGGGTCCACAGGAATGATGTAATTTGGAACAATACTTTTCTTCCAGCAACCCCCACCCTACAGGCCTCAATTTAATACCCTTAGATTAAAATCCAAGATGCGGGGACTGAGAGCACAATGGAAAAATCGTTTTTGCTGCTGATTTTAAAAGGTCCTGTATAGGAAGGGAAATGCAATGTTAGGGAAGGGAATACAGTGGGAACATGTAATTTTCAGCTTTTATTTCCAAGGCAAGGTTGGGAGAATAGAACTCAAATGAAAATTATTTTTCAACACACATGAAAATAAAAGGCAGGACTTGATAGTTTGAGGTCAGAGAAAAATGAAAACAAAAGAAAAATGTTGTTTTGGTAACACAAATGCAGATGAAATACAATACATTGTAATTCTGGTTTAAAATGAATGGAGAATTTTGTGTTACACCCTCCACACTGACTTGAAAGGTGGTGTTTTATGGATTCCTCTTTTTGGGGTTAAGGACACCCCTCCTTTCTATGTGGAAGTCAAGGATTTCAGAAACTGTAAATCAAGTCTTTATGGGCTATACCAGCCATAAAACTCTGTGCATGACTTCTTTGATAGTTTTGAATTCTAACAACACTCATCCCATGATTTTCTATATAAGAATTAATTGATTTACTTTAATCAAATGTGCTGAGGATCTACACAACTTCCCCCTCGCCACGCTTCAATGGAATGCATTAAGGCTGGCTGCTCCCAAAAAAACACAATTTCAACAGAGGGGTGGTTTTCTATGGGGAAATACATTTTGGTGAGATTTAATAAGTTGTGCGAATTGCCTATCCAGTTTCACCCCCTCCTTGACCCACCAATGGAAATGGATAAAAGCAGGTGACTCCCCACACAATTGATGGCTTTGGGATATCTCCTTACATGGGAGGCTTTGGTCAGGGAAAACAGCAGGGCTCCTCTGAGGACACCACAGGTCTGGTCAAAAGCATTCAGTCAAGGATTTCCTCCTGCACCCAAACTCTTTCTGCTCCTCTGGTTTGGGTCCCAGCTAGCTTCTCTAGCTTTTCTATGTCCCAGCCACTGTCTCCAATGCAAGGATGGAGGCCTCTCTGCTAGTTGTTCCTCGCAAGAGTCCAGCAGCATCTCTCTCCAGGAATAATTCACAAAAAGGCCTGTTTGGATGCAAACTTGTCCATTTATAGCATGGACAACACTGCAATATGGTCATAATTCCCGCGGTGTCAGGATTGGCTAGTTTGCCCCATTCACCTCCGCCCACCATACCCCCTCCCTGCTGATAGGAACAGGAGTTGAGAGATATGTATGATGTAGACTGAGGGAGGAGAATAAATATATTATTTCAAATTGACAAGGAATAGTGCATCTTTTGTTCTGAAAAATCTCATACGGTAATAACTCCCTAGATCTTTCAAATAACATCATGATGATATATATAAGTCATAAGAGTTTAGTAGGGTTACACATAAGAAAGATGATTTTATTGTGCAATCATGGTTAATTCATGTATGTGATTTCATTTACCTCTGTTCGTTGACATAAGAGTCAGATATGGTAAACAGGAGATTAAGTATCAACCCATAAAATAGGACTGTTATCAGATTTTCTTACCAGCTGGGTAGAATGAAATTCTAAAAGATTTTAATATCTTCCTTCAACTGGTTAGTTTGCAGGAAGGTTTTTAAATACCTGGTCTATGGCGAACATTTGAATATCTGTGCATTCTTACTCAGTGTTGGCCACAGTTGGTAGGCCCAATGGTTAAATGTTATATATATTGCTATGGAGAGAAACCTACCTCACCTATGTTTGAAAGTGATTTGGGTCAAATGATCAAATGGGGTCTCATTATGATGGGTTCATCAAAGCACCTTATTTTGACGTGGTGTGGGATGTGACTTTATAAACAAGCATCAACAATGAGTGGACCACAGGGGCATTCATTGAATATAAAGCAGGTTACAAAGCTGCCATTTATGTACCAATTGTATTATTCTTACTTGTAAACGGGGAACTGTCACATGTTTGAACTATGGACACAATGCAATCCATCTACCGTTATATGGCAGTCTGATACCATTGTCGGAATAAAATGACACATTCCCGTTAATTGCAGTAGGCATTTAGAGAATTGCCAACATTGCCTTACATTCTCTGCGGAGGCAGTGGGTATGCCTTGGACTTGATATTTTATGAAGGGCAATTCGGGCACTATGTCTGGACACTTGCCGACATAAATTACGGTCGTATTAGAGATACACGATACAAGTAAATTGTTGATGGCACTCGTGGCATTAGGCACTGAGTGTTGGTATCTTTCTAACAGGGCATGATGAGTGCAATGTTGGCCATTACTCTATCTGGAACACCATATTAAGTATTTTACCTGGTATATTGAAGTTCACTACGCAAACTTGGTGAAAATCTTTGAAACTGTGGGAATATGTGAGTAGACCATGACCATTAGTATTTCGAATGATCAAAGGCAGTTGCACTGCATTCAACACGAGCAAATGTGCTAGTCCTCTCTCTATGAACTTGAGGGGACGGAATCAAAGAGTTTAAATGTATGCCTAGACCAGGGGGAAACCATGTGATCAAGCTACAGGAAGTAGCGAAACGCATCGTCCCGTTGATGGCCTCCTGTGATCAGTTGCCGGGCTTGGTTTGTGAACCCATGATTTTAAACTATTTTTGCAATTGAAAATGAATTTTTCTAAATAAACACTACGTGTTAACGAAGACACGGATGGTTTGTAACTTTTTACAAGGAAACCCTGAATGGGAATCCGTTCAACTCCCACCCTGTGCAGTGCGGCTCACACTTCCGACAAGATGTCCTTTGTGGCGGTACAAAGTTATATATATATATATAGGAGTTCTATATTTTATGTCAAATCATACCATGCTAATTTTACGTCGGCACACCTTTCCTGAGCAGAGTTACTCAGGGACATCATTTGGGGGTCACCAGAGGTCGCAAGTGCAACCTCTGTGGTCACAGTTGCGACCTCTGCCGACCTCCTGCGATCGATGGACTGGAGCATGGGTTTGGCTGGTATTCTCTTAAGAAAGAGTTTGTTGTTTTCAACAGGAGACAGACCCCTGTTGAAAACAACAAACAATTAGTTAAGAAAAGCACAACGTGCACGCTCGGCGGTGGGCACCCGCCACTGTGTCTGCAGAGACATTTTCAAGCTCGTGTTGGTTGTTCATCTGAGGATTAAAGAAATCATAAGCTCCATGCATGCGTGGGTGCCGCGCGAACACAGGCGCCAATGTGTCTCCTTGAGCGAGTCAAGCCTTGCAAGGGTTGCTTAGCAACCATTAGCTTAACTGAGAGCGATGCACAATTGCGCCTTTTTATAAGACCCCAGCCCCAGGGCCTGGCGCTGGCTGAGAATGACTGAGCGTGTGCCCGTGGCTCACCCATGGGGGATAATGAATCTTAATTTGATGCCCAGCCTTGGTGTGTCTCGCCCCTTCCACCTGCTCAGAGGGCAGTTGCTAGCCCCAAAGGGCGGAATGATGTCTGCGGCCGTGAGTATGTTCCGGGGGGTCTGTGCGATGGTGCATGAGGGCTCGGCCTCATTACACGGTGCATAACGTTTTGAAGATAATTCTGGCTTTCATGGGGAGCCAGTGGGCGTCTTTCCTAGTCTTAGAGATATGCTCTGATTTTTTTATGCCTAGAGCTGCCCTCAAGACTTTGTTTTGCAGGAGTTGCATTTTGGCCAGGTTAGTGTTGGATGTGCCTAGTAGTAACACATTGCAATAGTCCAATTTCGATAGGACTAGGGCTCTGGCTAAGGTGAGGCAGTTAGCTGGGGTCAGAAATTGTCGGCTGAGAGCAATTAGTTTGGAGCTGCAGGCCATGGATGAGGCAAGCACGTTGGTCTGTTTAGTCATGGTCAGGGTGGCGTCAAGGTACACACCCAGTGTTTTCACTTGCTTCAGTGCAGGAATATTGGTGCCATCGATATTGATGGTTGAGTATTCTGGGTGAAGGGTTTTGTAGATTGTTATGGTGTCCTGTTCATAGTTACCTGTGAGAGGTATGAGGATCTGGGTGTCATCCGTAAAATGTGTGTATATGACACCCATATCGTCAAGTGCTGAGAACAAGAGTTTGGTGTACGCGTTGTACAACGTGGGAGAGAGGCAAGAGACTTGGGGCACTCCTATGGGGCCTGGGATGGGATTGGCTGCTTCTTTGCCTATGGACACTCTGGAAGTGTGGTCGGTTAAGAAGGATTTCACCCAAGCGGTGGCTTCGCTACAGAAGTTAAACTCACGGGCAAGTGAGTTACATAGTTTGTCATGATCCACCAAATCAAATGCGGCTGAGAGGTCCAACAGCAGGAGAATGCAGTTTCCCAGAATCTCTGATGGCATACATCTGGATTTTGAGGTCCAAGAGGGCTGTGTCGGTGCTGTGGTTAGGCCTGAAGCCTGATTGTCTGGTGCCAAGGAGCTGTTAGATTCCAGGTGTGTTTGAATTTGGTTATAGGCTAATTTGTCGATGATTTTAAGTAAAAAAGGAACTGTGGTTATAGGGCAATAATTAGGAATGGTGGGGTCTAGATTTGATTCTTTTAGAAGCAGGGTGACCAGTCTTCTTTAATGCAGGTAGGAACTGTGTTGGAGTTAAATGAGGCATTGACAAATTTGGTAATGATGGGGGTCAAAGCAGAGGCACAGGCTTTGACTAGTTTGGCTGGGACAGTGTCTCCTTTGCATTTGGATGCTTTTAGTTTGGAGATAGTGTCAAGTACAATATCTTGGGTGATGGGTGTGAATTGGAACGGAGGGTTAGAATTGTCACTGGGAGAGGCACAGGGGTTAGGGGTGGGTGGGGTGGGGGGGTTTAACTGCTATGAGTAGTCTTTTAGAGTTAATTTTGTTTAGCAGCACAGCAATTTTGGAAGCAAGTGCATCTTGTATGGTGGTGCACCATTCTTTACTTGCGTTAGTGGGTGCGTCAGTCGGCAGAGTGTTTTCAAGTTCTCTGAGGATGGAGAAGAGCTCTTTGGAGTCTGATGCTGCATTGCTGATGCGAGCATTGTAGGCGTTGGATTTGTGGGTGATGATAGCTGTTTTGTAGATAGTATTGGCGTCTTTAAAGGCTTTGGCTGAGTCGGGGGAGGGGTGTTTATTATGGATATGCTCGAGAGAGCATTTTTTCCTTCTGAGGACGACTATTTCCTTGTTGAACCAGAAGTTAGATATTTTGTTGATACGTCTTAGTTTAGTGGTGACTGGTGCTATGGTGTCAATTGCTGTGGAGAGGCATTTGTGGTAGAACTCAGCGATGGTAGTAGGATCGTTGATGAGGATTGAGTGGGTATCAAGCAATTTGTTCAAAGTGGGGTCAAGGTTCTCCACTGTGAGCTTTTTAGGGTTTCTGCTTTCAATGGTGTCCATGATTTTGTTCTTAGGCGGGCAGGGATCGTCACTAGTGATAGTGAATTCTATGCAGTAGTGGTCTGTCCAGCTAAGTGGGGTGATCGGGCCTATAGTGATTTTGGTGTTGAGGGTGAGGATCCAGTCAAGGGTTCTGCCCTTGGTATGGGTGGAGTCATTGACGTGTTGGCAGAAATTCATTCAGTGCTGATAGAAGGACAGTTGCCTTGGTGTCTTGGCGATCATTGAAGCCGAGATTCAAATCACCAATGATGATACATTTCGTTTTGGGTTTAAGGATAGGCGCCAGTGTTAGTGGGATGTCTGTTTCTGGGTGGCTGTTTCTTCTAGGGGTCCTATAGAGGACCACTATGTTAACTGTGGTATTTTCATTCAGATTTAGTTTAGCAAGCAGTAGTTTGTATCCTGCGATTATTTCAATGGAGCTTGATCTTAATTTGATGGTGTTTTTTGTTATTATGGCATAACCACCTCCTGGGGTGGTGGTTCTATCTGATCTGAGTATAGTGTAGTCAGGTGGAATGGCCAGTGCTAGCAGAGGGCCTGAAGCTTGATGTAGCCAGGTGTAGCCTAGTGATCTTTTTTTAGAAGAGAACTTCCATGGATAATCTAACCTGCATCGAGGTAGATGAATAAAGTGCCTTCATTGCACCCAGCAGGTCCAGAGGGCAGGTCCAACCTTCTAAATTCCCCCAAATTCTTTCTCTGTTGATGCTATCAAAGGCTTGCACTAGGTCAATAAACGCAAGATGGTTTTAACAGGTTCAGCAGAAAAAGGTTTAGGTTGTTCCCACACCTTTAACGAAACCTCACTTTCGAGGGTCGAGTAATCCAGCTCCAATTTCTGAGCTGGTCAGATGGTGCAAAATCACTGAAGCAAAAAGCGTACCTAAAATATCCAAGAGGGTGATAGGGTGATAGTTTTTAGGGTCTACCCTATAGCCCTTTGTGAGTATGGGTACTATAAGTACAGTTTCCATGAAATGGGCTCCTCTCCAGCCCAATCACCTGCTCAAATAGCATAGAGGTTAAATCGGACCGTAATCCAGGGGCTTCCTTAAGCATTGCATTGGTAAAACTATCCAGTCCTGGGGCACGAGAGGAGCTTAGCTTCATAACTAAGCTGTCAATATTGTCCTTATCTAATTGAAAAGACCATTTCTCCTGGGGTCCTGATCTTTTTTCTTGTTTGTATATTCAATCAGGGCAAAAAGAGCTGTGAAATGGCTGACCCAACTATCCTCAGATACAGCATTAGCTAGAAGAGCTGTTTGAGGGGTATCGTTACTCTTGATCAAGACCCATAGATTGTGTGTGTTTTTTTTGCATATGATCTTTAGCATTTGCTCACTCATCTTGTTGCAATCCTTGGGCTCCCAATCAGATCTGCCAATTTCTATATCTCTGCTTCCTTTCCCTTATGACTATCTCTCTCTGGCCCCATGGAAGCTTTCTTAAATGTCTTATATCTGCACAAAAACAAATTCTTTCCTCAACTAGATCTTTACTATAAGTATGAATTAGCTGGAAATCAGGCCTCTCTTGCTTCCCATTCACCTCTTCAAACTCAAGCAGTACCCATGTATAATCTAAACACAAATTCACATCATCCAGGTTACCCCTATAATTAGCTATAATAATACGGGGTAAATCACGAGACCCGATTCTCATTCTATTCCTACTTTGTGAAACATGTATATCATGTATATTATTATCAAATTAGTGTCTCCAGTACCCCCCTTCTGGGCTATTTACAAAAGAATGTGATCACTATTCTTCATTGGGATCACCAAAAGTGATTTGACCAAGTCAATCAAATTACATGATGCAAAATAATAATCCAAAAAGAAAGTCTGATCTCCCGTCGACCAGGTAGCTCTTCCTGGAATATCACCCCTGGTCCGACCATTTAACATATGAAACTCCCCTGATTCATTTCTCACAGCCATAAGGCCAACCTTTTCTAGAGCAACCTCTTAATGGCTTGTTTTTCCAGCTCATCCAAACATTTTATTTTAAGGTCTCCACATATCATGATATATGGACCTTTCAGTCGAATATTAGACTCATCTACTACGTTCATTGCACAGTCAACAAAAATGTCCTCCTCAATCAATGCTGAGTTCCAATACCAATTAAATATTACAATTGTTTTAGTTCCATTGGAACCTCTGACGTCCCTTTAGTGGACCAACATTTGTCCAAAAGGGTTCGGGCTCTTAGATCCTACCACACAAAATCCCTGCCCTTTTTTCACTAATATCATCAATCCTGAATACAGTCTTCCCATAGATCCCTTTTTAGCAGGATTCAAATGTACAGAGAAGCCATTACATATTGGACTGGACCGGAGTCAAGTTTCTTGTAGACACAAGATATCATAAGACTCCAGTCATAGATCTTCTTCATTAAACAGATGGGCGAAGCCTTGTGTGTTCCTGGAACCAATTAGCATGTTTCTTTCTTATTCTTCAACCTTGTGTTATTTATTATTGGAAACTGCTAACGCACCAGCAATCTATGACCAATTTTGTTTTCCAGTCAGTGAAGCAGATGTATCCTGTATCTAAATGACTTTCCAGTCTTGCTCCTTTTTAGAATTAAACATCACTATTAAGGGTCCAGATGTTCTTTCAAAAGATGTTAACTGATTGCTTTCAAGATTTCATTCAATTGATTTAGACATTGGACCCTTCTTAGATCTCTTTTATCCCCCCGGTGGGCCTTTTAAATCCTGCATCTTTTTTAGTCTGACATTTAATAGGGAAAGTGACGGTAACCGCTTATCCATATGCTCCCATTATTCAGATCCCAATGGTGGAAATACTACAGAGTCCTCCAAAGGCCTACTTTCACCAGGCCTGATTTTAAATGGAGGATTGCGCAATCCATTCGAGCCTCGTTCACAAATTCCACCAAATGTATGTCCTCATATTCACTATATATCGCAGATTCGGGATATGATGCAATAACTTTTGGACATTTCCACCATTTAAAAATTAAGCCGTTATCCACGAATAACAATTGCTGTAGAGATAATGCTATCCCACAGGATTGATTATTTTGTTGTTGAGTAGGAGCATCATTAAATATGTTACCAATGTTAGTAGAAGCAGGTTCACCAATATCCAAACCCTGTAGAATGGACTTCAAGACTGCAGCCTTCTATTTTTCATCAAGATTTTGGAAAAACTCAACCCTCATCCCCGGCTCCAAACAAGCATTGCAGTGAGGGGATATGCAGGTCACTGCCCCTGAGTCATTATCAAAGGAGGCCAACATGCGAGTATGGGTTTCACTCTGCAAAGTAGTAGGTGATTCTTCAACTCGTGCATAGACATCGGGTATCTCATCAGCGTAGGATGATAGATTCAATATGGTACTTAATGCAGGATCATCTTTTTGATTATCTTTATCCTTCTCTGGTAAATTACAAGTCACTGAATGAAGGGAACTGATGCTCTCTATTTCTTCTGGGATTAATAGTTCCCATCCAGTAACCTCTTGATTGAGACAGAAGATCTAATTGCAAAGCCAGCGATATCTTCAAATTACAAAGGAATTTTCTTGAACCATTAGATTTAAGTCTATTCCCAAATTTCATGTTTTTAGACTTCTTTTTTGTTTTTCATTAACCAAAGAGTTTGTTTGTTTTTGTTTCTTCAGTTCCTTAAATATAGGAAACATTGATCATTTGTTTGTTTCAGGAGGTCCAGTGAGGCAGGTGATATCTCGTTCAGCAATCCTGCTAGCGATGTTGATCCCTCAACCACTCCTTCAATTATCTGAATCACCACTTGCATTACATTGATTCTTCCATTCATTACTCCGCTATTTATGTCCTTGTCCATTGGATGTAAAAGGGTATTAGGCCTCGTTGGTGTCTGGGCACTATTATCCTGCAATGTTGTAAGGTTAGTAGCCTTTAAGTTTTGGTTCAGTGGAAACTAAGGGTTAATCAAGGCACCAGCATTTTTAGTCAGAACTTTAGGACTAAGATTCCCTTTTTCATGTGTAGTCCTCATCCATTTAAATGCTACCATAAGTCCATCCATCATAATGTTTTTATCCGACACGTCTCCTTTAGCAAGGTAACATATTCTCCCCTGCTACTGAGTGGAGAGATAAGCTTCCCTGTCCAGTCTAGTTTGGACAATTGAGGTTAATGTCTCCAAAAAGATAATTTTCGAATGGACCATAGCAAGTAAGATCGTCTGATCTTTAAGTGTATCATTAAGCGGTTCATAAAGTTTCATATACGGTCCCAGAGAAATTGTTAATGCCGACATTATATTATTTTGAAGTTGAAATGCAGCTGCAATGTAAAGATGGGTACCATGCATATTCATATCAGGAGAAAAAACAGAATCATTCGGCAAGGATGAGGCTGACAAGGGGGAGGAAGTTTGGAAATCCCGGAAGTTTCCTCCAATTTCAAGCGCAGCCTACAAAGATATTTGTCGGCATTCTGGAATCTGTATTTCTAATTCTTTATGTCCCATCTGCTTTAATGTCCTTGTGCTTCTTAATGATGTTTCTGATAACAAAACTAGCCCCCAGGCCTTTTTTAATGGTTGTGCATTTGCTGAGGGAGTGTTGCACCTTAATTTCACCAGGAACTAACAGAGTCTCAGTAGAAATCCATATCAGTTTTTTAGTTGGCTCAAAATTGTGTGTCCTCGTGACATCAAAATGCGCTCAAGTGAGGCACACTCTTCCTCCACCTCCACCTCCTCATTCTGGCCCAAAATCCCCCCTCTCCTGAAGTTTCATGTGGGCAATATATCTGGAGTTAATAATAACTCTCTCACCGTGCTTGGAACTCTCCCCTTTTTCAGTCCTTTGCCCAGCCTCCAAGTACAACAGACATAGTAGGCTCCTTTGTGTTCCCACCAAACTGACACTGGTCACAGCGTTAGACCTTGCAGGAATGTGGGAGAGAGGGGAGGACTGTTGATAGTCATGGTAGAAATAATGTGGAGAGTAAGGATCACCTTGGATTGAGTCATGGAGTTTACTGTTGTTGCATCCAGTAGTTTCAGCTGGCAGGGTGTGCGAGAACCGCCGGATTCCATGAGAGTAGGTTTTCAGAGACAGGGGTGGCAGGCCACCTCGCCGGAAGCTCACCTGAACTCTGACTAAACTCTTGCTGCCAAACTCACACGGTGGTGCTACTTGCACAGCTCCAACTTATGAAGCTGCTTCAGGGTCTTTAAGTAGCAGCATTCAAAAACAGCAGCAGTTGTCAGAGTTGAGCAAAATCACATCAAATAATCTTTTTATTAGAAATACTCTATTGGACAAGAAACCATCACAGAAAGAGACATATCCAGATCATATTAGCTTCATCACCAGGTACTGGAGCAACATTAGTCACATCTATGGACTACTTAATAAACATTGGCATATCCTTAAGTTGGACTCGGATCTGTCCCAATATATAACTTTACATCCTTAAATAATCTACACACAATCACAGACTTTGAAAAATAAATGAAGTCCTTCATTTCTTGCATCCAAATCCGACAGTAAGGCTGCCTTAAATTGGGTTAGCAGTCCGATGACTGGGTTCCACAAATGTGGAAACTGTATTTTTTTGTAAATTTGCTCTTTCACCTATGAGAACTTTTGTATGTCATGGAGGCCTTACAATGGAGATCGGAGAATTCATGAACTGCAGAATGAGCCACGTTGTGTATGCAGTGGTGTGTGTGTGTGCAAGAAAGTCTATGTTGGAAGTACTATTCGGGAACTAAGAATCAGAATACAAGAACATCTGGCCAACCTGAACAGCTGAGACCCAATACTTCCCTTCGCCATTCACTGGTAAACGCATCATCAAAATGACAACGGTAAAGACATCAGATTTGTAGGCCTACAACAGGCAAAATTACATCTCAGAGGAGGTGATCGTGAACTACATCTTTGCCAATGGTAGGCTCAAATTATCTGCAAACTGAGATGTGTCAAACTTGGACTCAACAAGAACATGAGCTAATCATATTCTTATGAATCACTTGGCCCATATTCTTTGTAGAGTTGGTTTGATGTGTACTGTACCCTGGTGTTTAAAAAGAATGCAATGTATTCACAAAACTTGCACATTTGCTTTTGCAGCTTTAGCAAGACAGTGTTCAACTATAACTGTACACCGTTTATAAACTACTGACATGAGGTGAGCATGAGACACCATGTTATACCTCAGGGACTTTTTGGGCAAAATGAACGCAATGCATTCACAAAACGTACTGGTTTGCTTTTGTAGTCCTAGTAGGACAGCGCTTAACTAAAACTGTACACCATTTGTAAGTACTGCCAACATGAGGTGAGCAAGAGACACCATGTTATACTTCAGGGCCCATTTGGACAAACGACTAACAATTACCAAGTGAGATTGTATTAACGCTCATATACTCCAATGAAGAAAGACGAATACATATGTGTTAAATTCTATTAAATTAATACTGTCTATTTTGAGAGCTATAACGGGAATCATCAAATGAGAGGAAAGGAAACATGACGCACGCCATGGTTATGTGACTAACAGGGTAATTCATAGAATTTCGCACAAAAGTGGCGCACGCGGCTGGCACACAGTGTCCCCGTGCGATACACTGCGCCAGCCGCGTGCAATAAAATCCATTTCATCACACAGCGTATTCATGGATTTTAGCCTCTAAAACCAGCCGTGGCGCAGAGTGGCGCAGCGACCCTGCAGCAGCGCCAGTTACGCCCCCAAGAATGCCCTCGCGCAAGGAAAAGACATCAAAATACCCAATTCATCGCAAATGTCTGCGCTAATCCTGGACCAGTTCACAGGGCTGCCAAAGAGCAAACGCCAAGCGGGGAACGTGTATTTCAGGGGTTCGCGGGAAGTTTCACACGCGATTGTCCTGGGTACGTGTATTTCAGGGGTGCGCGTGAAGTTTCACACGCGATTCCATCAGGGCACGTGTATTTCAGGGGTGCGCGGGAAGTTTCACACGCAAATACAGCAGGGTACGTGTATTCCAGGGGTGCGCGGGAAGTTTCACATGCAAATTCAGCAGGGTACGTGTATTTCAGGGGTGCGCGGGAAGTACCACACGCGATTGTCCTGGGTGCGTGTGTTCTAGGGGTGCGCGTGAAGTTTCACACACAAATTCAGCAGGGTACGTGTATTTCAGGGGTGCACGTGAAGTTTCACACGCGATTCCATCAGGGCACATGTATTTCAGGGGTGCGCAGGAAGTTTCACACGCAAATTCAGTAGGGTACGTGTATTTCAGGGGTGCGCGGGAAGTTCCACACGCGATTGTCCTGGGTACGTGTGTTCCAGGGGTGTGCGGGAAGTCTCACACACAAATTCAGCAGGGTACGTGTATTTCAGGGGTGCGCGGGTAGTACTACACGTGATTTGGCCGTGTGGGTCCTCCCAGGTGTTCCCTCTACACCCTCCATGGCCCCTGCAGGCAGCCCACACCACCCCCCCAGCATCCAGGGGCACCCTCCACCAGGCCCCCACTCATGTCCCCCTGCACCCTCACACCCCAGCAGTCAAGGGCACCCTCCACCAAGCCCCCACTCATGTCTCCCAGCACCCCCACCCCCCAGCAGTGCAGGGCACCCTCCACCATGCCCCCACACATGTCTCCCAGCACCCCCACCCCCCAGCATCCAGGGGCACCCTCCACCAGGCCCCCACTCATGTCCAACTCATGTCCCCCTGCACCCCCACCCCCCAGCAGTCAGGGGCACCCTCCACCAGGCCCCCACTTATGTCTCCCAGCACCCCCACCTCCCAGCAGTGCAGGGCACCCTCCACCATGCCCCCACACATGTCTCCCAGCACCCCCCTCCCAGCATCCAGGGGCACCCTCCAGCAGGCCTCCACTCATGTCTAACTCATGTCCCCCTGCAACCCCACCCCCCAGCATCCAGGGGAACCCTCCACCAGGCCCCCACTGATGCCTAACTCATGTCCCCCTGCACCCCCACACCCCAGCAGTCAGGGGCACCGTCCACCAGGCCCCCACTCATGTCTCCCAGCACCCCCACCACCCAGCATTGCAGGGCACCCTCCACCATGCCCCCACACATGTCTCCCAGCACCCCCACCCCCCAGCATCCAGGGGAACCCTCCACCAGGCCCCCACTCATGTCCAACTCATGTCCCCCAGCACCCCCACCCCCCAGCATCCAGGGGCACCCTCCACCATGCCCCCACTCATGTCCAACTCATGTCCCCCAGCACCCCCACCCCCCAGCAGTGCAGGGCACCCTCCACCAGGCCCTGACTCATGTCCCCCAGCCAACACGTCATCACAAGCTAGATCCCTGGCCCTTATGGGCTGCCTCCACATGCCAAACACCACCCAAGTATTGCATCCACCCACTTAGAAATGGCAATTACATGATACAACCCCAATGGCAAGTATGTAAATGAACACATGTCCCTCACATACACACAATGGGTGTCAGTGAATGTCAAAACCCATATCATGATATGCATGAAACCAATGAGATGATACTACACATTGAAGTTTGATGAAGAAAATGTATGAAAAGCAACATAAATGGAATCAAAAATAAACAAACGACAATGGAATTAAAAACCAAAAGCAGCATGTCCGTAAAATAATGAAAAACCACAAATCATAATCCAAAGGAAAGGTGTCCAAAGTCACAGTTCAAAAAAGTAAATCCAATGGAAAATCAAAACCGAAAACCATTGCTCCGTGGGTAAATTCCAAATAAAAAAATAAAATCCAACACTCAACTATATACAGATAAACAATCCAGGGTCCATGAGCCCAACAGAAGAAATGAAACCTATCTAATAATACTACCCAATAAAAAAAAAACTATATACAAAAATGTGGTCCATTGTCCAAAAGCTCCAAAAAAAATTAAAAAAGCAAAGGAACCCTAACACTAACTACATAACTATTTACAAGGGCAGCGGGCTAGTCCGACGGCTCACTGGTTGTTGTCATGGGCCAGGGCATCATCAAACTCCTGTTCAATGGCTTGGAGGCGGGCATGTTCCCTGGCCCCGAGGTCTCGCTCCAACTCCCTGCGAATACCCTCGAGGCACTCAGCCCGCCTCAACGCCCTCTGCATGGAGTTCTCCGCCCTGACCATTGTGAGCCGTTCCTCCTCCGCCCGCTGCCGCTCCGCACGTATCTGCTGGCCCAACCGCTGCCACACGAAAGACACTCCCATTCCAGGGTCCTCCTGCCCTCCGGCCGATGCCTGCACCCCTGATGTTGATGGCCCAAAGCCATGATGCCTCCCACGTCGAGCCTGCCGCTGCCTCCGACGCAACTGCCTGTGCCAGCACGACGGCATCCAGGCTGATAGAATCCACAGACGCCGTCGTGCACGTGCCCTTCCCGATGATGCCGTCACATCCTCCATCTGCTGGGGTCCAGTTGCTGGTGTGTCCACCCCAGCTGGACCTCCGACTCCCGACTGTGGCAGGGATGGGATCCCCACCGAGTTGGCTACGTTGGTCGGGGCAGGTCCACAGGGGGCCCTGGTGGCATCTGGGCCGGAAGACGGCATGGAGAACGACTGGCGCATAGCCTCCACAGAGGAGGAGAGTGTCGCCAGAGTGCCTGACACATGTACGAAACCCCCGACCATGGCCGCTCCCAACTGGGCCACGTTGGCACGGTGCTCTTCGTGATGACGTGCGTGCTCCCCCCGGGAAGCACGCACCTCATCACAAATGACACCCGTGCGCAACGCGACAACAATCAGGACCTTCTCCATATGGCCGGGGGTCCCCTCATCCGCAGGTGGAGGGGAGTCAGATGGCATGGACATCCCCCCTACCTGCGGATGGGCCTGGGATGGGGCATCCCTGCTGGTGCATGGTGGTGCAGTCACAGTGTCAGGGACAGTGACATGCACATACACCTCCACGACGACCTGTGCTGCCTCCTGCCCCTGCCCCTGGACTGCACCACTTGCACCAGCAGGGATGCCCCCACCAGGCCCCATGTGCGGCTCAGTAGCGGTCTCCTCCTCCTCTGTGGAAACCACCAACCTGGATGGCTCCACCCCGTCTTCCGCCGATGCAAGCCCCTGTGGGGGCTCACCCACCCCTTCCGCTGCAGCCATGGGGGCATCCCCGCCGCTTTGCTCCACAGCCCCATCGCCGCCCTCTTCTTCACTTTGCGCTGTGTAGAGGGAGACATAGAACACAAGCATCAGGGTATTGTACAATGGTCCCCTAGACAGGAAGCAATAGCAGATGAGTGGCACTGTCAAAGATCCCTTCCATCATGTCCCTCCACAACACATGGGTCAGTGCAGGCAAAACACATGCAGTAACAGGCATGGCGCATGCTATGGACATTAGCAAACATGTCCAAGGGACTCTTGAAACATACAATGTTGTTTTTGAACTCACATGCATCATGGGTCATGCCTATCACATGCACGCACTTCACCGTACTTTCATCCATCTGGACTCGTACACCCCAGACACAGTGGATGCAAGGATAACTAGGCTGCATCAGTGATTCTGAACATTGTCACAGGCATGTGTCATGCATCCATGGCATTCACAAGTCACAGACACACAGACATGGACAACATACATGTACATGGCATCAGCACCCATCCCTCACCCCCACTGGCATGCTCTCATGTGTCCATTCCGCATAGGGCTCCCCATGTTGCATTTAAACACATACACCAAACGTGTGCTTCACACATTACTGGTCTCACATGCATGACCATGATGTCCCTGCACACACACACGCGTACATGGCCTATGTCACAAATACAGGCAAGTATCAGACAACCAGCACACTGCAACATGCCCTGTCTCACACAGCAATGCTTGGCCACTTACCGCTCGACTCCAGACGGGTCTGCCTCTCAAGGACCTGGACGTGGAGCGGTGGTGATATGCGTTCCAGGACCCTCATCTGATCTTCCGACAAGTGGCCCCGACGCCCCTTAGCATCTGCTGCCTTCAAGAGGTGCCGGGTTTTGTTGAGGGTCCTGGACCTGAAGTCCTCCCAGCGCTTCTTGACATGATGGAACAGTCGGACTGCCACCCCCTCCTCGTTGATGGCAGTCACGATGTCCATCCAGATCCGAGTCCGTCCTTCCTTGTCGGCACGTGATGATCCGAAGAGGGCATCATAATGCCCCAGGACAAGCTCCACCAGGACACCAACTTCCTTCTGACTGAAGCTGGTGGCCCTCTGCCCCTCTGGCTGGGGGTCGCCAGTGGTCTCGGATGGTGTTTGCCCTGACATGGCGACCCCCGAGGCAGGCGTGGGTGGGCAACTGGGTCCTGGGGCTGGGCTGTGGAGCGATGGTATCCCAGTCGGGAGTCTTCTGTTCCAGCAGGGGTGGACACAGCAACTGGACCCCTGCAGATGGCTGATGTGCAGGCACCAAATGGCAGGGCATGGTGGCAGCAGGCAGGCAGGCAGGCAGCAGCAGATGGCGCGTGGGAGGCTGCTCGGGGCTCTGGGGGGCAATAATTCGGCCTTTTGGGCAGTAGCGTGGTCTTCTGTGTGCTTACGCGTGGCCAGCTTGATACGGAGTGATTTGGCACGTGAAAATCCAGCACGTCTGCATGTAATTTCGAGGAAAGGGCCTTAGCGCGTAAGCGCATCAGCACACGTACGTGAATTCATTGGCCCAAAGGCCCCCAGCGTGTAGGCGCGTCTATGATGTTACGCGCACGTGCGTTTTCCATGGCACGTCGAAAAAATAAGCACGTCAGAGTGTCATAGCGTGCAATTGGTGGAAAGGGCCTCAGCGCGTATGCGCGTCTGTGACGTGCGTGCGCGGGCGTTTCCCGGTACATGGGTGCATGTTACACGTCCAATGACTGCACATCAGAGTGTCAGCTCGTGTAATTGGAGGATAGGGCCTTAGCGCGTACACGCAGAAGTGACGCTGGACGTGTGGGCATGTTTAAAAGGTACGTGTAGAATACCATTTCCTTGTACGTGCTTTTCGTGGAGAGCGAGTGGGTGAAATCTCTACTTCTTGTCGGTTCACACGCGATTTACTTCACGGCATTCCAAGTTTGTACGCCCTGTTACCTCTGACAGCTTTTTCTCTTTTTGTCTTTTTCCTGGGCCTGTTTCCTCAAACAGCGTTCAGTTCTTCTGTTGTCCTGTCTCCTCAGACAGCGTACAATTTTTCTTTTGGTGGGGGTGTTGCCAACGCGCACACGCACGTATTTTTCATGCGATTTTTCCTGGCAGACGGTGAGTCGCGCACGTATTTAACATCTGTGCTTGCCCCATGTGTTGCGTGCCCCTTTAGAGGTCATTCTAGGCTGTGTGTGACACGCATACGTTAATTTTTGTGTTTCTGGGTGCCACAACGTAGTGCAGGTTTATTTTCCCACGCACGTGGTCTAGGAGGGGTTGTGTGCACATTATCTCCCTTTTTTGGAGTGCCTGTGCGTTGCGTGACCCGTCATCTTCCCCCAGGGGTCACATACAGCCTTGCTAGAGCACTAGGGTACGAATTCCATCTAGTACCCTACCCCTTTGATCCCCTATTGCCCAGGGCAATAGTTTACTGCAACTCCCATACGCACAACAACATCAGTGTCATGGTTGGGAGGCGAGCACTCGGTAAGGGTGGCAAAGGTGGCCGAGCCTCAAGAGGTGGCCGTGGTGGATACGGTAGGGGACGTGGCCGGGACTTGCAGGGTGCCCCTAGCCCCCCATGTGTGCGTGAACATGTCAGGGACACCCATGCCCCCCCCCCTGGTTGAGGGTAACGTGGCTGACACCATCCCTGCTCAGCCCTTGTTGGTCTAGCCCATTGTGGCACCAGACCTGGCACAGGGTGACTCCATGGCTGACTTCCAGGTCAGCAGGTCTAGGCCACGTGTGGCAGTGCACGTTGGTGCCACCAGGCCACGTGGATCAGGGGTAGCTATGTCATCTGCTGCCCCGAGTGGGCAGGGTGGGGAGGCTGCAGGGGCAGCTGCGGCTCCATCCACCCCAGCCCTGAGTCTCCCAGCCAGGTTAGTGTCGGTCCCAGTCCATCCTGCTGACGTTCCCCCTGACTACATCACACTTCAGCTAATGCATGCACCAAGTCCCATGGTGAGTGTTCATTCCCACACTCCTAGTCCACAGTCCACCGGGGCTCCTGCCCCTAGTGTCCAGAGCGGCGTAGGACACTCAGGATCCCCACCACCTTCCAAGCGGAAGAGGAAGAGTGCTCGTCCAGTACAGGCTGATGCCTCAGACACAGCTACACAGTCTGGCCCACCAAGGAAGCCCAGCTTCAATCAGGCCGAACTTGATGCACTTGCGGAGTATGTGTCCGCACATGACAGCGAAATGGTGATTACTGCAGGATGCAAGACCACACCTGCACAACGTCTTGCACACTGGCAGACCATCGCGGACATCATAAGTGCCCTTGGATTCGTGAGGCGCACAGCTAATGATTGCTACAAGCGCTGGAATGACCTGAAGCTCAGGGCAAAGAAAAAGCTGACCTCAAGTCATGCCGCAACTCTAGTGACTGGAGGTGGGTCTCCAGCAGAGGACATTGAACTCACTCCAAATGAGTATGTTGCTGGGACCTATGTCACGGAGGGACAGATCCAAGGCGTGGGAGACCTGCCAGATTACGAGGCATTGTCCTGTGAGTGCACATGCATGTGTGTGTCATTCATGTGCATGGTGTGTGTGTGAGGGCTTCTGATTGAGTGCCAGGTGAGGGTGTGTGTGCCTGAGTGGTTTGGGTCACCCATGTGCTTCATCCAAGGCATTCTGCGCACCAGGATTTGGGTATTGCAGTATCCCCTCTGGCAACAGTAGACATTCAGCCCAACCTCACGCCAGTTGCCCTTGAAGTGTCATCTTGCCACAACATAGTTGCGTATTATTCTGTGTTCATTCAGGCTGATTGTTTGCATTCCACCACTTTCATTAGGCGTTTCTCAGTCCTATTGTCACATGTATGACATGGCTATGGTACATGCCATCTGTGTGATGGCATGTGTCATGTATGTGTATTAGACATGCCAATCACAGGCCAATGTGTGATGGCACTGCTAGCCAGCATGCAAAAAATGTGTTGGTCTTCCATCTTGGTGTCATCAATGTGTGCCATTTGCCTCCCCTTCATACGCAGTGACGGTGCATGCATAGGAGGGTTATAGTCATGTGGGACATGTGTCAATGTAGTACTGTTTCTGTTGCTTCTCAGCCCTAATTCTGTGCCATGGTGCTAATGCCTGTTCCCATTTCTTTTCTTTCATGTCTTTGCAGGGGATGACGCACTTGATACTGCTGGGGTTGTGGAGATGGTGCAGACCCAGGAGGGGTCTCAGGCCCGACCGGGCACCAGTGAGGGACGTGGTGTGGTGGTGGGTGAGAACCCACACTTGCTGCAGACCATTATCTCAAGGGGTGTCTCTGGGTGCACCTCCCCCGAGCTCTATTCAGGTGTCGATTCGGATGATGAGACCTATGTGCGGTTGCAGGTAAGTGTTTCTGAGAGGGATTCTGTACTGTCCAACCCACCTGCACCAGGGGTACAACCCTCAATTGGGATGTCAGTGTTGGTAGGTCCGCCTTTGGTGGTTACGGATGCAGGGTCACACTCCGCAACATCTGATCCTGTTCCTGGGCCAGCAGATCAGAGGGGGAATGCAGTCCTGCAGCCTCAGGCAGTGCCGGCACAGCAAGGCGCAGTTCGCCTTGCCCCAGACAGGTGTGGTGCCCGCCGATGCGGTGGCCCTACGCCACCTGGCAATACCATATGGGAGCAATCCATATATGGTATGGCAAACCAACAGGCAGCATCATCAGAGATGATGGCTCAGGCCATGGATAGGGTGGTCACTTCCATTGTCCCCCAAGAAAGGCTGATGGAACAACTACAGCAGGCAACAGACTCCATTTGCCAGTCACACAGGGAGGACACGTTGGCGTCCAACAGGGAAAGACGGGTGAAACTGGAGACTCTGCGGGAAGCCATTTCTATTGAGTCCCAGGGCCACAGGGAAGCCCTGAGGGTGGAACTCCGTCAGCTCAGGGTGACTCTTGTTGAGCTTGAGGCTTCAACTGACTCGAGGACAGAACAGCAGCTGGAGCGGCTCACACGTACGCTCTCAGCTGAGATGCAGGCAACTAGGGAGGAGGTCCGGGCATCCCGTGAGTTGTTGCATGGGGACCTCCGCACGATTATCCTCCAGAACCAGACCTTCCACACCCGCATGCTTGCTGCCATGGAGGACCAGGCTAGGGCTTTGCGTGGGGTGCCTCCCATAGTGCCACCACCTCCTGATGCAGCTGCAGTAGGTGAGGAGAGCGACAGCAGTGAATCTCTCACAATAGGGTAGCCGTGCAGGCCATGAGCCCATGGAGGTGTTTTTTTTTCGCAAGATCCACACAGGTGGGTTTTGGTGTGCACGCTGTCCTCGGACCTCCTGGATGACCTCCCCCACCACCCCTGGCCCATTCATGGCCATTTTTGATTTTTGATTTTTGATTCTTGATTTTTGATTTTTGATTTTTTTGACAGTGTGTTGCCTTGTGTGGCTCCCGTGGGCATACGCTGTATTGTGGCTGGGCACATGCAGGCTTGTCCTGAATTTGGGTTAGATGCTTGGGTTTGTGTGACACACACCCCTCCTGCTTCCCGTTTCCATGAGCTTGCAAAGGGTGTTCCCAAGTGACATTGACTTACACAGTGACGTTGGACTCCCATTTGATGTGTGGGCAGTCTGTAGTCAATACTGTGTATACATTCCTAGTGCATATTGTTGTTGTATTGTACACTGCATGGTGTATTGATATGTGCCTCTGCATCCATCTCATCCTCCTAATTTGCAGGTCCATTTCTCATGTCTTCACAAGGCGGTCTTCTTTGGAAATGGAGTCCATGTTGTAAGCAGTGCACCTACACATTTGCGTGGCGCTAACACTGTACAGTTGGAAGTGTTCGAAGTGCTGGCATTATCAGGTAGTGAGACTACCAATTTTTTTAATCCGTACTGTCATGTTTATGGTAGGTTGGAGGTTGTGTAGGTGATTAGTATTGTTGGTAAATATTTGGTAATGTGTGTTGTTGGTCCTGCATTACTGTGAGAATTTCATGTGTGGCCAGTTTCCATTAGGGACACTGTAGTTTGTGACACTTGTGTCATGTTGTGGGGATTAATTTGTTTGCTCTCACATAGCATGACATGCCATGGGGTGTTGTGTGGCGTTGCCGGGGAGGGGTTGGGTGACATGACACTGTTCTCATGTTGTATTTTGCAAGTGGGTATTCATTTTTGCTGCATAGAAGTGTGTCTTTTGATGACACTGCATTGGTGGTGTTTGTGTAGGTAGGGATGCACACATTGTGACACTTCCAGGTGAACAATCTCAGGCTGCTATGGTTCTGACAGTTGACTGTCCCTTAATTCATCAGAATTGTCAGATTGAGTCATCATTGATTGTCAGATGGTATGTGCCAGGGATGTGTGCACTCCACAGGGGTGTGATTTCTATGTGAAGTAATTAGCCACCAGCTACGTATGGGCTGCCTCACCCCGTGCCCTTTCCCCTCGCATGCGCAGCGGGTGTGCATGTGGTTGGGGATGTGGGGGCACCACCATGTCCACAGGCAGGCCCCGGCGTGTTGCAACCTTGTGCAGGACACATGCTACCACTATGATCCTGCACACTACTGGGGGAGCGTATAACAGCTGCCCGCCAGAACGGTCAAGGGAGCGAAAGCGTGACTTGAGCACTCCGAATGTGCGCTCCACTATGCCGCGGGTTGCAATATGGGCTGTGTTGTATCTTACCTCGGGAGGCGTGATGGGGTTCCGAATTGGCGTCGTCATGTGGGTGCTCAGAGGGTAGGCACTGTCCCCTGGGGAGGTGGTGATGGGGATCATTAGTGGGGTAGTGACATTACACTGTATCTGTCATGCATGCGTGTGCTGTGGCATTTATACTCACCAAGCAGCCATGCATCGCCATGCCGCCCAGCTTCCATGTCCCGGTTTAGGGTTGACATCCTGTAAATGAAGCTGTCGTGGGTGGACCCTGGATAGTTGGCATATACTGAGGTGATGATTTCCTTGGCATCACATACTACCTGGACGTTGATGGAATGCCAGTGCTTGCGGTTCTATAGATGTGCTCAGATGCCCTGGGGGGACGTAGAGCCACGTGGGTGCAATCAATGGCACCTAGCACTTTGGGAAATTGTGCCACCCTGTAGAAATCCTGGCTGACAGCCTGCCTTTCTGCAGGTGTTCTGGGCAGGTATATGTGCCTGCGGACTGATGGGCGTGCAGTGATGATGGCCAACACCTGGTGTAGGCACCGTGACTGCGTGGCCTGTGACACCCCCCCACTATGGCACTTGTCCGGTGAAATGATCCGGTAGCCAAGAAGTGCAGTACATTGAGGACCTTCTCCAGGGGGCTGAGTGCTTGGGAGCACAGGGTGGGTGATGTGAGGTCATCCTCCCACTCACTGACCAGGTCGAGTATTATGTGAGGTGGAAACCTGTACCTCCCATACACCTGGTCATCAGGCATACCAAAAAGGCTGGTTCTGGGTGTGAAGATTCTGGCCCTGACTATCCTCCTCCTCCTCCTGTGGTATCCTACGGCCACTGCTGCTAGGAGTGGTATATTCATCCTGGCATCTGAGCTTGTTTGTTGTTTGCGCGCACTTTTATGCTGCGCGGGACGTGTGCCTGCTTCATGCTGGCGTACGTGTTTCCGGATTGGACCTTTTTTTTTGGCGTGTTGTAGGAGACCGTGTAAATCTTCCCGCCCACCCCAGGAATACACGTAACACGCTCTCCCAGGCCCAGTCTCGAGTGAATATTCCTGCCCACCCCAGGAATACACGTACCCCACTCTCCCGTGTGGAAGTTCACGCGAACCCGTAATACACGTACCCTGCTGATATCGCGTGTGGAAGTTCACGCGGACCCGTAATACATGTACCCTGCTGATATTGCGTGTGGAAGTTCACGCGGACCCGTAATACACATACCCTGCTGATATCGCGTGTGGAAGTTCACGTGAACTCCGTAATACACGTAGCCTGCTGATATCGCGTGTGGAAGTTCACGCGGACCCATAATACACGTACCCTGATGAAATCACGTGTAAGACTACCCGCGCACCCCTGAAATACACGTACCCAGGCAAATCGCACTGCTGGGGGGTGGGGGTGCAGGGAGACATGAGTGGGGGCCTGGTGGAGGGTGCCCCTGACTGCTGGGGGGTGGGGGGGTGGGAGACATGAGTGGGGGCCTGGTGGAGGGTGCCCCAGACTGCTGGGGGGTGGGGGGGGTGGGAGACATGAGTGGGGGCCTGGTGGAGGGTGCCCCTGACTGCTGAGGGGTGGGCAGGGTGGGAGACATGAGTGGGGGCCTGGTGGAGGGTGGCCCTGACTTCTGGGGGGTGGAGGGGGTGGGAGACATGAGTGGGGGCCTGGTGGAGGGTGCCCCTGACTGCTGGGGGGTGGGCGGGGTGGGAGACATGAGTGGGGGCCTGGTGGAGGGTGCCCCTGACTGCTGGGGGGTAGGGGGGTGGGAGACATGAGTGGGGGCCTGGTGGAGAGTGCCCCTGACTGCTGGGGGGTGGGGGGATGGGAAACATGAGTGGGGGCCTGGTGGAGGGTGCCCCTGACTGCTGGGGGGTGGGGGTGCAGGGAGACAGGAGTGGGGGCCTGGTGGAGGGTGCCCCACAGTGATGGGGGGTGGTGGTGCAGGGGGACATGAGTGGGGGACTGGTGGAGGGTGCCCCTGACTGCTGGGGGGTGGGGGGGTGGGAGACAGGAGTGGGGGCCTGGTGGAGGGTGCCCAACAGTGATGGGGGGTGGTGGTGCAGGGGGACATGAGTGGGGGCCTGGTGGAGGGTGCCCCGGATGCTGGGGGGTGGTGGTGCAGGGGGACATGAAGTGGGGGCCTGGTGGAGGGTGCCCCTGACTGCTGGGGGGTGGGGGTGCAGGGAGACAGGAGTTGGGCATGAGTGGGGGCCTGGTGGAGGGTGCCCCTGACTGCTGGGGGGTGGGGGGAGACATGAGTGGGGGCCTGGTGGAGGGTGCCCCTGACTGCTGGGGGGTGGGGGTGCAGGGAGAAAGGAGTGGGGGCCTGGTGGAGGGTGCCCCACAGTGATGGGGGTGATGGTGCAGGGGGACATGAGTGGGGGCCTGTTGGGGGGTGCCCCTGACTGCTAGGGGGTGGGGGTGCAGGGAGACATGAGTTGGACATGAGTGGGGGGGGCCTGGTGGAGGGTGCCCCTGCACTGCTGGGGGTGGGGGAGGAGACATGAGTGGGGGACTGGTGGAGGGTGCCCCAGACTGCTGGGGGGTGGGGGGTGGGAGACATGAGTGGGGGCCTGGTGGAGGGTGCCCCTGACTGCTGGGAGGTGGGGGGGTGGGAGACATGAGTGGGGGGCTGGTGGAGGGTGCCCCTGACTGCTGGGGGGTGCGGGTGCAGGGAGACAGGAGTGGGGGCCTGGTGGAGGGTGCCCCACAGTGATGGGGGGTGGTGGTGCAGGGGAACATGAGTGGGGGCCTGGTGGAGGGTGCCCCACAGTGATGGGGGTGGGGGTGTAGGGGCACATGAGTGGGGCCTGGTGGAGGGGGCCCCTGGATGCTGGGGGGTGGTGGTGCAGGGGGCCACGAAGTGGGGGCCTGGTGGAGGGTGCCCCTGACTGCTGGGGGGTGGGGGTGTAGGGAGACAGGATTTGGACATGAGTGGGGGCCTGGTAGAGGGTGCCCCTGACTGCTGGGGGGCGGAGGGGGAGACATGAGTGGGGGCCTGGTGGAGGGTGCCCCTGACTGCTGGGGGGTGGGGGTGCAGGGAGAAAGGAGTGGGGGCCTGGTGGAGGGTGCCCCACAGTGATGGGGGGTGGTGGTGCAGGGGGACATGAGTGGGGGCCTGTTGGAGGGTGCCCCTGACTGCTGGGGGGTGGGGGTGCAGGGAGACATGAGTTGGACATGAGTGGGGGGGGGCCTGGTGGAGGCTGCCCCTGACTGCTGGGGGTGGGTGTTAGGCGGAAACCTGTGCAGTTCCCTCTGGGACCACTGCAAAAGATTTAGGACTACAGGTGTTTGGCAGTAAACCCACTTGGTAGCAGTCTGTACCACACAGATTCACTTGGTAGCTGTGGCTGAGCAGTCAGACTTCCCTCAAGAAGAGTTAAGCAGTATGTGGAGTATACAATATTGGACAATCCTTCACAGTAAGACAAGCAAACACGCAACAAGGCTTCAGTGTAAAGATATTAAGGTATTTATTTATAACGGAACATCTATGAAAAACACTATGGCACTACCACGGCAAACAATTCAATTACAATTACTCTACGAAGAAAAAATGATCAAACCCCCTAACAATATTTCGACAAGTCTAGGTTCTACCGGCATCACTTATTTACAGACAGAGGTGTATGCCTCAACCTAGATGGCACTCTAATATTAGTTAGGACGGGAGAGAAAAATAAGCAGGTTACGAAATCAACACAGTTCAATACTTCACAGGAAAAATGCAAGGCAAGAAGGCTAGAACCACAATAGATCATAAAGTTCAGAGGACAGGCCCACTCGGAGAGAGGCAAGGCGATATGTCCCAAAACGTCTCTAGTGGAAATGCGTACAAGTCTTTGTAGCAAAGTGTTATCGGCAGATTGAACTAGTTCAGAACAATACGTGAGAAAGCGTGGAGGCGACCCAACGGAAAGGAGAGGATTAAGACACCTCACTCGAACCGATCGAAAGGGAAGCCAGGCGGACACGGTACCTTGTTTGTGGAAAGACAGCTCCGGCGGGGGCAGTTATTCCTGGTGGTGGATGCACGTCGGGTCTTTGCCAAGAGTAGAGATGATCTCGTTGTCGAAGAAAAGTGAAGACAAGTGCACCACCAGGGAAGAGACCAGCCGCGGAGTGCTCTGTCACAAGGCACCACCTTTTGGTCGCGGTACAGAGGTAGTGGCTATCCGGTTGCCGGGGTGCTCTGCACGGGCAATTCGACCACCGCGACCTGAGGCGAAGAAAAAGCAAAGGGGACTGGTTGTTCCCACCAGTCAGGGGAAGAGACTCTCCGGCAGGGAGATCTCCTCTGTCGTCGGGAAGTGGTGAGTCGGTTCAGCAGGGCTCCACCAGAGGTGTCATCGTTGCAGGTCGGCTCAGCGTTACCCTCGTCGGATTCTTAGGTCCTGTGGCGACTTCTGAAGATCCAGTCCCAAAAGCCCTGCTTTTATGCATGAAACCCCCATTCATTCAGCCTAGCTGTCTATCAACACTCGCTAAGTGGTGAGCGGGGAGGCTCACCACATGGGCCAATCACACCAGCGTGCGTTCGGAGTTGGCAAGGTAACTCGGTCCAGGGTGCCTAAACCCCCTCCCACACCCCTGTGGTAACCCAGACAGAATGGCACCACTTTGGAGGGTCTCTGTACAGACGCCCGCCAAAAGTGGAACAAAGTGCTCAACCTTTGGTTTAGGAGTCACAGAGACGAACACAGACTCCATTTTAAAAACCGAGTTCTGGCAGAAAATACCATCCGATAAACTTATTTAAGATAAGTAGACCGGTGGTACGTTAGAGATTAACGAGGAAAAGTATCAATCTCCAACAATGGGAAGAATCCCATAGGGTTATGTTCGGGGTCGAACATAACAAGTAGTTTCCACTGCCACCAGCCAAAACTCGATGAGGGGGGACGGGACAGTGCCCCCTCGAATAACAGACCTAGGAGTAATCGAATTACCCCTACTAGTACGTCCACAATAGGATGGTTTGTACTAGTTCTGTTAGTAAATTTAGGTCTAGTAAAGCCAATGGTGACTTTACATGCCCGGGGAGACAGTAGTCAGTCCCCGGGTATGGAGTCTATGGTGGAGGTCCGCTAGGACGCCCCAGTGTTACGGCACGTAGGGTGCGGTGTAACACACATAGAAAAACATATGAGACCCTATGGAGTAAAAGACCCCATAGCCCATAGAACACATAGACATTCAAAGGAATTACACACATTCATGTCCAAGAGTGGGAGGAAAAGAGTCTCACTCTTGGCAGGATGGAAAAAAACAAACTCCAGAAATCCAGCAAAGCTGCTGGGGGACTCACTAGGTTAGGAAATTCAGCCTAAACAGAGAATTCTCCCTAACAGTGGGGGAGGAGACATGAGTGGGGGACTGGTGAAGGGTGCCCCAGACTGCTGGGGGGTGAGGGGGTGGGAGACATGAGTGGGGGCCTGGTGGAGGGTGCCCCTGACTGCTGGGAGGTGGGGGGGTGGGAGACATGAGTGGGGGCCTGGTGGAGGGTGCCCCACAGTGATGAGGTGGGGGTTCAGGGGGACATGAAGTGGGGGCCTGGTGGAGGGTGCCCCTGACTGCAGGGGGGTGGGGGGGTGGGAGACACATTTTTGGGGGCCTGGTGGAGGGTGCCTCTGACTGCTGGGGGGTGGGGGGGGTGGAAGACATGATTGGGGGACTGGTGGAGGGTGCCCCTGACTGCTGGGGGGTGGGGGGGTGGGAGACATGAGTGGGGGCCTGGTGGAGGGTGCCCCTGACTGCTGGGGGGTGGGGGGGGTGGGAGACATGAGTGGGGGCCTGGTGGAGGGTGCCCCTGACTGCTGGGGGGTGGGCGGGGTGGGAGACATGAGTGGGGGCCTGGTGGAGGGTGCCCCTGACTGCTGGGGTGTGGGGGGTGGGAGACATGAGTGGGGGCCTGGTGGAGGGTGCCCCTGACTGCTGGGGTGTGGGGGGTGGGAGACATGAGTGGGGGCCTGGTGGAGGGTGCCCCTGACTTCTGGGGGGTGGGGGTGCAGGGAGACAGGAGTGGGGGCCTGGTGGAGGGTGCCCCACAGTGATGGGGGGTGGTGGTGCAGGGGGACATGAGTGGGGGCCTGGTGGAGGGTGCCCCTGACTGCTGGGGGGTGGGGGGTGGGAGACATGAGTGGGGGCCTGGGGGAGGGTGCCCCTGACTGCTGGGGGGTGGGGGGTGAGACATGAGTGGGGGCCTGGTGGAGGGTGCCCCTGACTGCTGGGGGTGGGGGTGCAGGGAGAAAGGAGTGGGGGCCTGGTGGAGGGTGCCCCATAGTGATGGGGGGTGGTGGTGCAGGGGGACATGAGTGGGGGCCTGGTGGAGGGGGCCCCTGACTGCTGGGGGGTGGGGGTGCAGGGAGACATGAGTTGGACATGAGTGGGGTCCTGGTGGAGGGTGCCCCTGACTGCTGGGGGTGGGGGAGGAGACATGAGTGGGGGTCTGGTGGAGGGTGCCCCAGACTGCTGGGGGGTGGGGGGGTGGGAGACATGAGTGGGGGCCTGGTGGAGGATGCCCCTGACTGCTGGGGGGTGGGGGGTGGGAGACATGAGTGGGGGCCTGGTGGAGGGTGCCCCACAGTGATGGGGGGTGGGGGGGTGGGAGACATGAGTGGGGGCCTGGTGGAGGGTGCCCCTGACTGCTGGGGGGTGGGGGGGTGGGAGACATGAGTGAGGGCCTGGTGGAGGGTGCCCCTGACTGCTGGGGGGTGGGCGGGGTGGGAGACATGTGTGGGGGCCTAGTGGAGGGTGCCCCTGACTGCTGGGGGGTGGGGGGTGGTCAACATGAGTGGGGGCCTGGTGGACGGTGCCCCTGACTGCTGGGGGGTGGGCGGGGTGGGAGACATGAGTGGGGGCCTGGTGAAGGGTGCCCCTGACTGCTGGGGGATGGGGGGGTGGGAGACATGAGAGGGGGCCTGGTGGAGGGTGCCCCTGACGGCTGGGGGGTGGGGGGTGGTGGGAGACATGAGTGGGGGCCTGGTGGAGGGTGCCCCTGACTTCTGGGGGGTGGGGGTGCAGGGAGACAGGAGTGGGGGCCTGGTGGAGGGTGCCCCACAGTGATGGGGGTGGTGGTGCAGAGGGACATGAGTGGGTGCCTGGTGGAGGGTGCCCCTGACTGCTGGGGGGTAGGGGGTGGGAGACATGAGTGGGGGCCTGGTGGAGGGTGCCCCTGACTGCTGGGGGGTGGGGGGGAGACATGAGTGGGGGCCTGGTGGAGGGTGCCCCTGGATGCTGGGGGGTGGGGGTGAAGGGAGACAGGAGTGGGGGCCTGGTGGAGGGTGCCCCACAGTGATGGGGGGTGGTGGTGCAGGGGGACATGAGTGGGGGCCTGGTGGAGGGTGCCCCTGACTGCTGGGGGGTGGGGGTGCAGGGAGACATGAGTTGGACATGAGTGGGGTCCTGGTGGAGGGTGCCCCTGACTGCTGGGGGTGGGGGGGAGACATGAGTGGGGGCCTGGTGGAGGGTGCGCCTGACTGCTGGGGGGTGGGGGGGAGACATGAGTGGGGGCCTGGTGGAGGGTGCCCCTGACTGCTGGGGGGTGGGGTGGGGTGGGAGACATGAGTGTGGGCCTGGTGGAGGGTGCCCCACAGTGATGGGGGGTGGAGGTGCCGGGGGACATGAGTGGGGGCCTGGTGGAGGGTGTCCCTGACTGCTGGGGGGTGGGGGGGTGGGAGACATGAGTGGGGGCCTGGTGGAGGGTGCCCCTGACTGCTGGGGGGTGGGAGACATGAGTAGGGGCCTGGTGGAGGGTGCCCCTGACTGCTGGGGGGTGGGGGGGTGGGAGACATGAGTGGGGGCCTGGTGGAGGGTGCCCCTGACTGCTGGGGGGTGGGGGTGTGGGAGACATGAGTGGGGGCCTGGTGGAGGATGCCCCACAGTGATGGGGGGTGGTGGTGCAGGGGGACATGAAGTGGGGGCCTGGTGGAGGGTGCCCCTGGATGCTGGGGGGTGGGAGACATGAATGGGGGCTTGGTGGAGGGTGCCCCTGGATGCTGGGGGGTGGAAGGGGTGGGAGACATGAGTGTGGGCCTGGTGGAGGGTGCCCCTGGATGCTGGGGGATGGGGGTGCTGGGAGACATGCTTTGGTGGGCAGTAGTGTGAGGTGACATGTGGGTTGGCTGGGGGGCATGGCCATGGTGGATGGGCTGCCTGCGGGACATGTGCAGGGGTGCAGGGTAGTCCCCTGTGGTGTGCGCCGCCTGCAGGGGCCGTGGAGGGTGTAGAGGGAACAGCTGGGAGGACCCACACGGCCAATTCATGTGTAGGACTCCCCGGCACCCCCGAAATACACGTAGGCTGCTGGATTTGCGTGTGGAATTTCCCGCGCACCCGGAGTACACATACCCTGCTGAAATCGCGTGTGGAACTTCACTCGCACACCAAAATACACGTACCCTGCAAATTCGCGTGTGAAACTTCCCGCGCACCTTGGAATACACGTACCCTGCTGAAATCGCGTGTGAAACTTCACGGGCACCCCGAAATACACGTACCACGGACAATCGCGTGTGGAACTTCCCGCGCACCCTGAAATACACGTACCCAGGCCAATCGTGTGTGGAACTTCCCGTGCACCCCGAAATACACGCACACGCTATTTTTCACACAGTGGGTGTCCGTGTTTGTCGGTACCCCTTTGCACCTCATTTGTCATAGAGGGCCACAGTATGGATTATTCATCATAGCTGTATACAGGTGCTTTTTGTAAGTGCACATTTTGACGCACATTTATTTCAGGCGCAGGGACGCTACCGTCTGCTTTCTTGTGGCGGACTTGTTTGGCCCTGTGCGCGTCTTTGACCGTGCGCTGGTTTGCCCTATTCGATTCCATGAATACGAGTTGTAGGTGAGCGTGTGGGCGTTCCGCGCACTTGCCTCCTGTACTTCCCCCGTGACGCCCATATTTTCACGCGTTGTTCCCCATTCTGAGTGTTACGCCCCGTGTTCCGCCTACTTTTGTTATGTGCGCCGCGCTATGTGCGATTTCGCTGTGGCCGTGGCGCATGCCGTTGGATGACCATGAGTAACAATGAAGGGTCAGAAGATGACTGGTTGCTAGTGCCATTAGGAATACGGATGACACAATGGGCGTGGATATTTGACTCTCAAACCTCAACCATACAGGTATGGAATACGCATTTGGAACACCAGCGATGCTTTGTAACAGGGGACCAGTTTCCCAAAACTAAACAGCTTCACACACGCATTCTGTATGGCTTGCATTTCAGATTATTTGCTTGACAGTAGATTATATAAAAACATACGACTGGACACGATTCAGAGCGCATTTATCATCGCAAAAGTTATCTCCTCCCAGCAGCAAACAATGGTAGACTGCACTCAAGTCTATAAATGATCTGCACTTTGAATGGTGAGGTCCTGGGGGACCATGGTATTAGATGCAATATGATGAAGACTGATACATATATTTTGTTTACCTCTCCTACTTTAGAGAATGCTTGCCCCGTTTACTACTAAACCATCAACAAGATCTTATCAAGTTAACCACAGACTAGTTTAGATCACAAAGAAACGTAGATGCCGGTCACACTTTGACAGACACTAATTAATAATTAGAACCAGCACATCTAATTTGGCACCAAACAATGGTAAGAATGTATCCGGAGCTTACATTAAATGGCACTGTTCTGTATCATTTTCCAAGAAAATGTACATATGGGCACGACGTGCAGATATTGCTATCTTTCAGAAACTACAAAACTTTACCTATTAGGAGCTGTGATGATAACAAGTTCTTGGCAACAGCGCCAGTGCTAACTGTAACACATTTGGGGTTTGATGGAATCCCTTGGACTTTACGCCACCTCAAACAAATCGAACAAGTCTTGACAAACGTTAATAATAAGGTATTTTGTTTCTTTGAATTAGGAACACAGGCTGGACCTGATGGCTTTTTTGGTTAGCTATCTCTAATGGCTTATGGTGTGAAATGCAACCTTACCAAGGCAAATATCTTGAGCAGCCTTAACTGAAGGTTAATTTATGTTATGGTCTGTCAAGTGATCAGCTAAATTAACAGATGGCGCTAGGAGGACAGATAAATGAAATCATGGGTCATATATATTTGGCTTTAAAAGTAGGGGAAACCAGGTCACTAATTACTTTGAAGATGTATTACTATTAAGAGTCTACATGGTGTCCTGCACCCTTCTAGTCAGCAGATCCCTCATATATATGTGATCTTATTGCATGCGCCTTTTGGTGAGACTCACCAATGTCTCTGTGACCATAAGATTCTAAACTGTACACTAAGAAGTATGTACCGAGACCAACAATGAGTGATGAAAACCTTTTATAATTAATATTTAACAAGTATTTTGAGAACTTAACATCTGATAATGGACATTTACTAATGAAAACATTTGTGTCCTCTCTCTTCTCTCCTCTCTTCTTTTGCCCCTCCCGTCTTTACCTTCATTTTCAACATGCCTTGTTTCCCTTTATTTCTCTATTTGAATTTCTATATCAAGCAGAGATATATATTTGGAATGTTTATGTTGTGGACTAATCAAGAATATTGTTTTCGGCCCTGAGGAAGACCGAGAAGGTTGAAACGCGTGTTGGCATTTTTTGGCACTTGTTGGCACCTTGCCTAATTTGTTTATGTCCTGATTGGACTACTGTCCAGTACTTTATGTACTACTAAATGTTACACTCTTGGAACAGTATACATTAACAGTGATTTATATTGGAAAACTGATACTGTCTGATCTAATACTTCCAATGCACAGCGCTTATTTGTGGAACTACCAACTTGCTATTCTAACAGATTGAGGCTGGGTACCTCTCAGCTCCACGTCACCCGCAGTTGTCCCTTCCTTTCTTAGTAAAACTCAGATCAGTTGACAACCAAATACAATCATACAACTAGAGTCTCAGAGCACTTCCCATCTAGTTACCCCATAGAACATATACTGGTCTAGAAGGTGGGTTGCAAAGGATCTTATAGATCTTTGGGAGAGTGTAAAAGACTGACATAATGGGTTGTTCTTTGGTCAGATACTCTCTGGTCTTACTGGAGATCCATTCATTAGCAAATGCATTTTCTAAATTAGAGAGAATGATCTCTCTTATAGCCTCCATCTGGTCACGATCTAGATGCATGGAAGTATTAATATCTCCTAATAGTTCTAGACAACTATTTATGAAGAAATCAGTGTCCATGATGATGATTGCACCCTCCCCCGCCCTTTTGCCGGCCAGTTTGATGGGGATAGTAGAGTCTTCAGCTAATTGTTAGATGAGCCTATGTTGGTGTTTCCTCAAATTATGGTGTCTTTGACTGTAAAACGTGACCGTCTCTATATCTCTCAACATTTTGGCATCAAATAAATGCAGGGCTACATTTTGTATAAAGGGATTGCATGTGCCTTTTGGTTCATTTCTAAAATAAAATCAAAAGTTGTAGATGTGTCTCCTATGGGTGGCTGTGAGTCAAAGAATACTGTAAGTCACTTCTTCTGGACCAATAAGGTAGTGTTATTTGGTGGGACAAAAAACAGGCCCAAACTAAGTAAGTCAAGTTGTTGGTTTGAGAAGTTACGATTCGAGATGTTAAACACTAACTTGCCCCTATTTTCTTGGGATGTAGTTTTCTTGAGTCCTCTTCTGGTCTTCATGCGCCTAAAAAAGGGTGATTGGGTACTGATGTTGTTTCTACACATTCCACAGTAGATGGTACTGTAGTGGTCTCTCCTTATCCACTGGGTACTTTAAGTGGTACCAGTTTGTCCCCATTACTTGATATGTTCCTGGAAGGTTCAGTGTCTCTCATTTTTAGTCTAGACGGTTTCAGTAGTCTGGTAGGTTCATTCAGCTGAAATAATTCCTGCCACGAATAGACAATGGGCCTCATTACACGGTAGGCGGTAAGGGTTTACCGGTACCGGTAAAGGCACCGGTACCGGTAAACCCTTACCACCTTACTACGAGTTCCCTTTGCGGGACCCGACCTTAACGGCTGGTTTTACAATTTGCGGTACCATAATTCCCACCTTCCCCATTCCCATTATGCCCTATGGGGGGCAAAAATGGGAATGAGGAAGGGCCTTGGTGAATGGGGAATTACCGGCCCCACTCACCTTGGAGTAGGCCGGTAGTTCAGCCATCCACCAAGGCGGACAAGTTAAAATACCGGCGGCAACCATGGCGCTAATAGCGCCATGGTTATCGCACAACGTGTAATGAGGCCCAATATCTTGTGGGTTGTCAAGTGTATCGCGTCTGAACTTCCTGATCCTATGCTGCTTAATCTCTTTACGATATGATTCAAGTTTAGTGTTGGCATCTTCAAGAATTTTGTAAGGCTTCTCTTCAGATAGGAGTACACTCACCTGTTGTGTTAGATCAATAATTTCAGTATCTATTTGTGACAGGGACTTGGCAAGATTTTTTATGGTCAGTAATTTAAGAACCAGCAAGCATTTCTTTAGGATGTGTTCCCATTTTGTTATGGATTCCCTATTCTTTTTGCACAGTGCCGGTGTAAGATATATTCTAAGACCCCGTCGGATTTGTTGTGCTTAATAATATTGCGCCAAAGTTGACACATGCAACTTCTGGGAAATGTCCCTTCTAGTTGGTTTATGAGATTATTGAGTTTATCTGCACTCTCTACTAAGGTTCTAGAGCGTTCAGTGGGCCTCATCACGAGTTGCGCTTTATCTTGGCTGTAATACCGCCCAACTATATTAGGGTTAGCGCCCACCAGTCCAGAGTTATTATCGCTGGATCATGGGTTGGGCTCTAACTTTAAGCCCCCATTCCCCATCGGACCCAATGGGGAATTTTCTGCGCAATTACTGCGCTATTACCGCCGGCAGTAATTGCACCAAAAATTGGCATTTTTTCAGCATGTTTACCTCCAGCTCATAGCTGGGGGTAATTATGCCAGACTCTTGATAGGACCAGCCTTAAATGCAGCAGTAATGTTACTGCCACATTTAAGGACTACTTTACAACTAGTGATGAGGCCCAGTGTCTTTAATTAATGAAAGGATACGGGTAGCCGCTTCCTCATTGAAAGCTAATGTAGAGGGATGTTTTTCTGTCAGTCGATAACAACGTTTTGAGAATGACATCTAATCAAACACTTTACTCTACAGGGTACGAACTAGAAGTTGTGCCACTCCCCAAAAGGAAGAGCTTAATGGTATAGTGTGAACACCTAACACTCTATAGAGAATGGTAATGACTATTACTGCAAACCATTACAATTTGAGATTGTCTTGAGGTGCAGGGAGAATATTGCAATGCTGGCACAAAAATTACTATGTAACTAGAGAACCAAACAGTACCCAATAATGACAGACACTGCTGTTCCCTACACACCATCAAAGCTGGAAACCCAACCAAGATTTCAGTTAATTCCAAGATTACTATTTTAAAGTCTGCATCCTGTTTCTTCTTCCCGATCAGCACCAAATATAACTAGGTTGGCTAAAGTGCATAACCACTGCATCTTCCAACTCCTCCTCCTTACAAGTCTATCCATGGCTTGGCCCCTTCCAACTTATCTGCTACTTTCTCCTGCTATATTACCCCCTGCACTCTCTGTTCCTCAGCCATTCTTAATCGTTTGATCTCCCTACCCCCTTGTGGCTACTCATTCTTATGTGCCTTTTCTTTACTTGCTCCTTAACACTAGAATATCTGCCTACTAACTGTCCATCCCCACATGGCAGCCTTCAAAATATCCTTAGTAAAACACCAATTCCCCACTGCAGTTGCACTCAAATTAGCTTTACTCACTCCTTCTTCATTTTACCATCCATGCTTTTTGTTTAAATTGTACATCCTCTCCTCCTTCGCAATGCACATTTTGTGTAGGTCTCTACACTTTCAATTAACTCAACCTGCTGCTTGCTCAAGCCACAAACAAACTCCTATTATGTAAGGCACATACCACTGGGACTGCTCTCGCACCATATGTTCTCTGTGCAGAGCTTTTTGTCAGATAGCATACATTAAATTAACATATATGAATACAAATTATTTGATCTGCGTATATAATGGCCTGCTGAAGGTAACTTCAGGCTGGTCTGTAACCCTCAAAATATTTAGTACTGCCTAACTCATCTGATTGGCCTTCCTTTTTTCTTCAGACTATTTTAGGATCCCAGGAAAGGAGAGCATGGAACCCAAAACACAAATGGATTACTGTGAAGCCTTCCTCATCACAACAGTAAATGATCAGCATGAAAAGATCACCCATGCTTAGCAGAGCCTAGACGTCTAGTGGATGTCAATTCTTGAAGACACACCCCCTTACAATTTACTACACAGAATTAATCATACATAAATATCTACAAGCAAATGTGGCTTCATACTCTACAGAATTTACCAAGAACACCGATCAAACCGGGATCATTGGAGCTTACAAATGTACTAAAGGTGACCCAATGGTAGTATTGGAAGCCTATGTATCAATGATTACACACCACCTTAGAAAGATCTTGAACAACAAATAAAAAGGCCCACATGATTGTCAACAGTTGATAGGCCCATTTTCAAACAGAGAAAATGGTATTATAGTATTTATTCAATATACATTTCAGCTGTCGGAAGTGATGCCTCAAAGTTGCTCTGAAGTAGTGCAGCTTGATGCCACAATGTCCTTTACTCTAGGCTTGGTCTTGATCGATCTGTGGAGCCGTGCTGAGTGGAGCAGAGAACTGAAGCCATAGAAGCCATTGCAAAGCTGCATTGAGCCACAGATGCTGCACTTGCTGTTGGGGAATACCCCCTGGAGGGGCAGTCCGTGCTCACAATGAGGCATCACTGCAGGTACTGCAATGCATTTGTACGGTTGTAGACTGCAAACCCAGCTCGACACACAGCCACTAGTTACTCGTCCTTTACCATGTCTTTTTTCGGCATCTTGGTCTGCTTTTCCTTGGCTGGGGAAAAAATAGACGTGGCCTGGATGAGGACACTACACCTTACTAGTAGAGGGAAACAGAGGCCTACGGGGCTGGTAAGGGCCAGACGGTGTTGGAGGGGGTTGATTGGACGTGGATTGAATGGGGCAGCTGGGCTCTAGGTTCAGCCTCTAGGTACAACCTATCTATCATCCATCCATTGGGTAATTGGTGGTTTAGACGTGGCCATTATTGATAATGTTATCTAGGAACAGCAACAGAGCTTTCTAGAACCCCAGATATAAACATCAATTTGCACACTGACAATTGACTTATAACTGTTCTACAACTGTCTTGTGGCAGGATGGGTCAGAAGGGAATGGTACCCATGAAAGATAAGACAAGGCCAAAAACAAATCCCAGGGCCTTGGTTAGGCAGAAAAGACAGGCTGTGCAACCAATTAAAGACTCCAGTCAACCAGCCATTAAATCGGCCCTTCAAAGCAAGAAACCTGTAACCACTGGAAGTATGAACAAAGGGGATGATGCGATGGACACAGATTTTATAGATAAGGCAGATCGAGTAGATCGAGCATGTGAAATGGTGAAGGATACCCCAGCGGCTTGACCGGACAAACTTCTAATTTCCAGTTATTGGCATCACTGCACTGTATATATTATGACCTCCTATTGGTTAAGAATATGGCCAGGGAAATGCTGACTCAAGGGCAGACTCAACCCCAGAATTTAGCCTCAGTGGGCGTTGTGGAGAAAAAGCAGAGACTAGTATACAATAAAGACCAGGGCCAGCGCCTGGATGGGATATACAACATGGCCCCAGCACAGGCACTGACACAGGCTCTGCTACAAATATTGTATAGATACATTTTGGAAGCCATTGAGAGATCAATTTAGCGAATGTATGCAGAAAATGGCCTTAATGTACTTGCGCATGAGGACCCACGCAGTACAGAGGGAGAAGTTAACAAACGTACACTACGCTGCCACCCCCCTACGAGCAAACCAAAGTTCTCTCAGATCCGGTTATGGATGACATCATTGTAGACCCTATGATCGCTTAGAGATCAGCGGGTGCCAGCACTCATACCCACCATATTAAGGACACTGAAAGACGAGAGGAGGTATGAAGCAGAGGATATATGTCGATGGAAGAGACAGAGCTCTCACATATAACTGGGGGAAGCAGTAGGTCTAATATAGATGACAAAACCACATCACAATGGCTCTTACGCAGAGTGGTGGCCTAAAATGAAATGTGGCAATCCATGTTACGACCGGAGGTTGCTATGGTTGAGCAAAACTGCATGCCTTTAAAGAGAAGTGCGGATTAGACAGACAGTATCTCCTCAAGGCGCTTCAGTCGCTGACCTATTTTATTCCAATTACATCTAGTTTGACAGGACAGAATGCTATTAGCCTGAATCTTCCAGTGGGGTTGTTATGTTATGTTAAAGGTTCTTATTCCACGCACTGTTGCGTGGCTTCTTGGCACTCTGGTGGATCTGTAATGCAAGGAGGGCAGGGGGTTTCATTAGTAGGATTGAGCGGGAAATGAGCAAGAGAGCTGTGATGTGGTGTTGGCAGCTTCGAATTGGTTACATGGTTCACTGAGCGTGGGTGTGATTTTCCGTTGGTGGCCGCCATGTGATGTTGTGCAAGATTGTGTGTGGTTTGTTTTGTTGATGTGGGGTTGTTTGTGAAGTACATGCAGTTTGTAGTGCTGTAACCGGAGCCATGATTTCCTCCAGGGGAGGTGTGTTCCCTTTGCCCGGTGATCAGACAGTGGGTTGCCTGGGGAGGCTGGGGTGGGAATGCAAAAATGCGTGAAAGTCTGTCACAGCACCCTGACAGACAAAAAGGTCTAATTGAACCAGAGGGTGTTGGGATCATCCACATTTTCACTCAGAGTGAGGTCCTGTTTCCACCCTCCTGGCCATCTGTTGTTTTTCTGCACATGTGGAGTTTGTGCCTGGCTGCTGACCATTCCATTAGGTAGGTGCACTTTCTGTGCATTACTGCACCTCCAGGGGAATTATTGACCCTGAAAAATTGAAATTTGAAAAAAAGAAGAAAAAAAAATGTGCATAACATTGTTGGAAAGGACTGTTTTATTTGGCATTTTCATTGTGCTGTCACTTTTTTGAGCTTTTTAATACCTGGAGCTGCCGTGCTATTTTTGAAGCACAAGTTTTTCCCACTATTGCCTGCTTATTTGACTGTTTTTTGGCCCTTCCAAGATGGCCACCGTGGTTTTCTTTGTTGTGTAGGCAGGTTGTGCTGAACCACCTCTCCCTGTTCAGCACTTCCATTGGTTGCTGAGTGTTTTCTTCCATCCAATCAGGGACCGGCAGGCTTTAGCCAGCCCTCTCAGCAAAGGCCCACTTCTAATGCCCTGTCTGCTTCTGGAACGCTAATTGGGGTCCTCTCTGCACCTTAACAACAATGATGCCGCCACCTCACTCCTCTAAGAAATCCGGACTGCCTTGGCTTTGCCTCCTCCAGAACTATGGGTTTTTCCCTCCTTATCAACTCACTCCTACCACCTTTGACTATCACTGTTCTTTCTGCTTGTTACTTCCATGTTGTCCTGATGCGCAGTGCTTACTAAAACCCTTTGCTAACATCTGATTCCAAGATTGAAAAGTCAAATCTTACTGTTTTTGCTTTGTGCTAAAAAGTCAAATCTTGCTGTTTTTGCTTTTTGCTAAAAAGTCAAATCTTGCTGTTTTTGCTTTGTTCTAAAAAGACAAATCTTGTTGTTTTTGCTTTGTGCTAAAAAGTAAAATCTTGCTGCCCATTGCAAAATTATCAGTATTTTGCTTGTATAATGATGCTTCTCTGTAACTTGCCAGCCCAGTGACCTCACCACTCTTTTTCGTCCCACACCTACCTGCCTTAGCCCCCCCAGTTTCTCCATCCTCTCCTCACTTCCACCCCCATGGCGCTTTCTGTTTCTCCTATTTTTTCCAACTGCTTCTCCATTGACTATCCTTCCCTTCTCCATACGTTTGGTAGGAAGAATTTCAAAAAGGATATCTTGGCCTCTTACCCTGGTCTTCCTATGAACGACATCTACTCAAATGCTTCCTCCAGGCAGACCCTCACCAACATCCTCTTTGTCGTTCCTTCGCCAGATCTAGGGACTCCTCATATGATCTCTGTGCTCTGCCCTATCTCCTCCTCCTCCCATTAATGGTGGCACTCGCTGGGATGGTCTCATGGCTTCCTTCGACTCCTGTAAAGTCATCATTAATGTCTACCTAAATGGCACTGCCATGGTCCAAGGCCCTCAGGCCAATCTCCTCCTCTTTCATAGGCACTTCCTTCACCTCATCAATTTCCTCTCATATCCTGCTGTCCCCTCCTCTCCCCCCTGGCTACCTTGCCCTCTCTCTCCTCCTCCTCCTCTGCCCTTCCTAGGGATCTTTCTCCTCCGCAGGGCGTACCTCTGATCTGTACCCCTCCCCGGAAGGTCTTTAAGGCTGGCAACCTTCTTCATATTGCCACTCTCAACTCTCGCTCAGCTGTCAAACACTCCTCTGACATCTGCCACCTCCTTGAAGAACTAGACCTTGATGTCGTTGGCCTCACTGAGGAATGGTTCACGGCCAACTCTGTAACAAGCTTTGACAATCTCCTCCCTGATGGCTACAAGATGCTCTCCGCACCCAGATCCTCCCGGTCCGGTGCGGGTAGCCCTAATCTTTCCTGAGTGGATTCCTGCCTCTATCATTCCCACTCAGACCTACTCCTCTTTTGAATGCCTTGTCTGTAGGCTTTCTCTCTTGCCTACCCATTCTCTTACTGTGGCTACCATCTACTGGCCTCCTGGTCAAATCACCTCATTTCTCTCTGAGTGGGCAGACCTCTCATCCTCCCTCCTGGCCTCTACCACCCAACTCCTGCTTCTCGGTGACCTCAATATATATTTAGACTCTCCCTGTTCCTCCTCTGTGACCTCTGCTACTCCCTCTCCCTGTCCATGCTCCCTTCTGGCCCGACTCACTCTGCAGGGCACACACTCGAAGTCTTGATCTCCTCTGACCTCCCCCTCTCCATCCCTCTGACCACTCCTCTCTACTGGAGTGATCACTCCCTGCTCTCCTCTCTTCCTCTTCCCCCCAAGCCAAGCCTACACCAACACTGCCACCTACCTTCACGGACATCCGGCCCATGAAGTGTGTGTCAATTGAGGCTTTTGCCACCACTTTCTCTCCCCCCCTCCACCTTTGGCTGTCTCACATCCTGACACAGCCCTGTCTCTGCTCTACTCTTCAATTTCAGATACTCCTGATGCTCTTGCCCCTGTAATGAGGATCAGTTTGAAGTCCAAAGCCAAGTGCAATTCCTGGTATGACTCTGACCTAGCTACACTTAAACGTAAATGTAGGGCGGCTGAGAGGAAATGGAGGGCTGCCTATTCATCCTCTAACAAACTGGCCTGTCACCTGCTACAAAGGCAATACCGACTCTATGTCCTCACCAAGAAGAGAGTCCACATTCAAGCTCGTGTCTCTGCGGCATCAAATAACTCGGCTGAACTCTTTAAAATCTGCAAGGAGCTGGCCAACCCTGCTGCAGTCTCTACCCCTCCTGTTGCCTCCCAGGCGCTTTGCAATGCCCTTGCCTCTCACTTCATTTAAAAAAATCCAGGACATCCTGTCCACCCTCTCCACTCCGATCCCTCCTTCCCCTCCCCTCTCCATCTGTGCTTGCTGACCCTCCTTTAGCCACCCCCCCACCATCCTTCTTATCCTTTCCTCTTTTCTCCCCTGACAAGGTCGCTAGAGAAGTCCGATCTATGAAAGCCTTGTCAAAACAGGTTCATCCCTGTTCCTCTAAAACCATCAAGGACCACATTGACACCCTCTCTCCCGCCCTTTTTGATTTTTGCAACCACTCCTTTGCCTCAGGATCTTTCCTCTCCCCTCTGGAGCACTCCCTTGTGCATCCTCTTCTCAAGAAACCCACAGCTGATCCTTCTTGTCCAGCTAACTATCGCCCAATTTCCATTACTCCCTTTCTGGGCAAACTCCTGGAAATGTTGCCCATCTCTCAGCTTAACCTTCATTCCAATTCTGTTGGCTGTCTCCATGACCAGCAGTCTGGCTTCAGAGCTGCCAGAATTATGGAAACTGCTCTCCTGAACATCCGTGAAGATCTGCTCTCCAAACTTGACTCTAACATTCCCTCTGTCCTCATCCTCCTCGCACTCTCTTCTGCCTTCGACATGGTCAACCATACCATCCTGCTCAACCATCTCTGTGAAAACCTGGGTATTACTGATCAGGCTCTGTCCTGGCTGACCTCTTTCCTCTCAGATCGACCCTCCCAGGTCCAACTTGGGTCCTTCCTAGCATCTATCTTCCCCTCTACCTGTGGTGTTGCCCAGGGGTCTAACATCTCACCCTGGATTTTCAACCAATACCTGGCAACTCTCGCCCACTGCATTGCCATTTCCTGCTCAAATTTCCAGTGCTACGTTGATGACACTCAACTCATTTTCAGGCTGCTCTCTGCCACCTCCTCTCCATCTCTCATCTCTGATTGCCTAACTGCCATTCAAGATTGGTGTGCCGCCATTGATCTTTGTCTGAATGCCAGCAAAACGGAGATCCTCCGCATCGGCACACCTTCACCATCCTTTCCACTCACATTCTGGCCGGCTTCGCTTGGCCCTCCTCCTACCCCCACCTGCGAGGCTAAGAACCTCAGGGTCAACTTTGACTCCACCCTTTTCTTCTCTGCCCACATCTCGGAGGTCTCTAAAAAGTCAAATTTCCTACTGCACCTCCTCAGAGCTACTCTGCCTTTCCTCTCCTTCCCCCAGAAGCTCATGGTATCCCAAGCTCTGGTTCTCTCTAGGTTGGACTATTGTAACAGCCTCTTTCTAAATCTACCTGCCTCTACTCTCCACCCTCTGCAACTAATACAGAACAGGACTGCGAGACTTGTCCTTAGCCTCAAGCCCTGGGATCGTATCTCTCCAGCTCTGAAATCTCTCCATTGGGTCCCAGTGGATGCAGGGATTAAATTCAAAACCCTCTGCATTGTCCACAAGGCCTTCTGGGGCCTGAGTTCAAAATACCTACAGCTATCCCTCCTCAAATACCTCCCCTATCGAGCTCTTCGCTCCTCTACCTCTAACTCCCTCAGGGTCTGTCGTTTTTCAAAGAAACAAGCTGGGGTAGATCTCTGTCTTCGGCTGGGGGCCTCCCTCTGGAACCGCCTCCCTGCCACTCTAAAACTTGAGGAGAACCATATCTGGTTCTGGAAGCACCTCAAGACTTTCCTCTTTTCTTCTGCTTTTGCTCCCCCTCTCCCCTGCTGATCTGTTCTCTCTTGGCACCGTGCCCCTGGCCACCCTCTGTCCTCCGGGCCCAGGTACCTACTCACCCTGCCACCCTCCAGCACTGCCTCCGGGCCACCCCTTTCACTGGGGTCTGTATCTGTACCCATACAGCCCCCCTTTTTCTTCCTGCACTTATCAGACCTACCCTGTCTGCTGCCTTAAACCTAGCACTTGCAAATTGCTGGCTGCACTACCACTGTTTGTTGCCTTTATTATTTATATATTGTTATGTATCTGTTTCTCCTCTGCTTCACACATTCCACTTCTCCCCCTTCCATGCACTTTTCCCCTCCCCCTCTACCATGCACTTGCGTGTTCTCAATGTCACTGGGCCTAGTAAGATCGCTGTTTTGTTCTCCCCTGTTCCCCTCCCTTGCCTTGTTGCGCTCTGAACGACATATAATATCAATAGCAATCAAGTGTAGAGGAAGGCAGAAGGAGACCATAAAGGACCGCCAGCCATAAAACTGGCTCCTATGCAATCTATAAGACATGTGCTACCACTAGCGGCTAACAGAGGTGAGAAGTGGGACATACCCCAAAATATACCCACTCATATTAGAGTATGCAGCTGTAAAAACAATCGACCAGTGTAACACATGTGAGTAATAGAGGGTACTGAGCTATGACCTTCACAGTTATGATGCTGCACCAAGCAACACAAGGAAACCACAGAGGGCTGCAACCCACTGTGGGATTGAAGGGAATTAAATCTCATTGTAACCTTCAGGGGATGCCCGCACGGGAATAAGAACTCATACAAATGCGCCTTAATAGCAGTGATCCAGGAGACGCTGGACTTTATGTATGTCTCCTTAAAAAAAATGGGCAGTGCACAATTTGTCAGATTGTGCATTTTGTGGGGGTTGTAATGTCTGCTTTTGTTTCAGCAATCCACACTTCTGCGCATGTCTATTACAATGTAAAGATGCATTGCCTGGGAAAGGGACTGAGTTATTTTTAGACATGAAAGCCAGGCAGTGTCATATTCATGACACAAAGTTTGATTTTATCACCCCAGTACCAGCCACAATTCAAGACGCACCCTTGGGAAGTAGTAGCTACCCACCCTCCTCGTAGTAGACTCTGGATAATTGTGCTCACTAGGGTGAACTAGACAAGACAGTGCAGACTCTGCCAAAAACAAAAAATGTTCTATCAGTACAGGCAACATATGTAGTGTACAACTGATTTAAGTCCTAAAAACCAACTCACCTTTATGAACGCATAATGCCAGTAGACCTTGGGGGCGTGGTTAACGATGTTGGACAAGGTGAGGGTATAAGCATAATTGTATAGAATGTTGCAGGTGTAGCAGCAAAATGGCAGGATGTCGATTGGGTTGACTATCTAGGCCAATGTAACATTGTCTGTATTCAAGAAACCTGCTTAACAAATGATTTCCGTATACGAGAATAGCACACATATGCACTGAAGGCATACATAAATCAGAGGGTGAGGAAAAAGGGATGTTTAATCACCATGATTCATATTCAAGATAGGTGGGGCATGACTAGATTACACCCCAAATTTAAGACAATGATTATATTGAACCTAAGCTGGTCTGCGAGAGACCACCAGAATAAGCTATGCATCATTAACGTATACTGTCCCCTCAAAAAGCAAAGGGCAGCACTCTGGGAACTAAGAGACTTCCTGAGCGAGATTACAGTTGATGGGACGACTGGTAACACATTTTTGCTGGGAGACATGAATGTCAAGCTTGGCCAGTCCCCCCTCCCCGACGATCATAATGAGGGCAGACTCTTGGACTGGGCATGTGGAATACTTAAGAGCAACGTGGCATTTAGTATGCTCGGCCGAAGTGGCAGAGAGTTAGCCAACTTTAATTCTGATTTGTCCTTGGTCGAATTGAATGGTAGGATTCTGAGTGACAACCCCCCCCCCCCCAGGCACACGTTTAGCCAGGGTCTCTATTCATCCATCATCGACTATACAATAGTGGACTGTTGTCTCTTTAGCCTGGTGGCAGAATTTCAGGTAGAAGAAAGGCACAGAGAGGGACCATTGGCCTATAGTTTTGCATCTAATACTCCCTTGTTATGAACTACAAGAAGATCTGGGGATGAACTCACCTCATACAGCTTTTCCAAACAGTGAATACATTGAAAGTTTCTCCCACACAGGTGCCATTGACACCCAGCATCAATTACTGCTTCATAATGTTCTCACCCCGAAAGAAATAGTGCCAGCTTCTGACCTGTTCACGGGTACGCCCCGTGAGAAAATATGTGAATGCCATGAATTGCATACAAGAAAGCCACCACATAAACAATCCCACACACTCCGGTTCGATTCTCAATGCCGGGCCAGAAAAAAAAGCCTCATATGAGGAACTAAAGGGAGGGGCCTTACAAGGTGGCCAAAAATTCAGGCAGAAAAAGGAATATAAATAACTTCTGAAAAGAAAGCAACAAGATCTAACAATGAACATGCTTGCACAAACAGTAAGCTCCTATAACCATACATTATTTTGGAGGTTTGTTGCTAAGAGCTGGGAAAAGAGGGGATCCATGCAAGGCGGAAAGATAGACAAGAACAGGTTGATGGCCCACTACAGGAAGATCTTTTATGAGGAACAAGGAGAGGAGGACCATCCCCACCCAGCCAACCCCAATGATAAAATTATGATTACCGAGCTGGAGATCTCACTGGCTATTATTCAATTGGAGAAGGTAAAGCCGCTAGCCCAGGCGTGCTGACATCAGATATTTTTGTGGGGTTCTCCAATCAGTAGATTCCAATTCTGGCAAAGGAATTGGGACACATGACAAATCTTATAAAGTTATGACCCTTTGTAGTTGTCAGATAATTGTCCCAATATTTCCGAAAGGCAACCTGGATGAGAATATTGTTACAGGAAAATTTTGTTATTGGACTTTACGTCCCAAATCCACTCTAAGTGTAGCCATCACAAGGGGGCTTTAGGAGTGGCTTCTTGACTGTAGATCATTGCTTTATTCTAATCACAATCATAAATAAAAATTGTAGGCTCAGGGGAGGCTCTGTGTACGTGGCTTTCTTGGATTTGAAAAAAGTATTTGATGCTATCGACAGGAGGAAACTGGACGCAAATGTGGTTCCGCCAGGGTTACTAAAAATTGTCCAATTATGTAATGCGCACACTGTGACAGCAAATTTTGAGATCAACAACGGGGTAATGCAGGGTTGCCCTCTTGCTCCCCTGCTATTTATCCTCTTCATGTCAGACTTTGAGCCAAGCAGGCCTACGAACAAGGTATGTCCCCTACGTTGGGGAAGAAAGAGTATAGCGCACTCCTCTACACTGACAATGCTGTCATTTTGCTGTTAACAGCAGCTGGCCTTAATCAAGGGCTTTGCTATGCCATTAATTTCCTGGAAACCCATAAATTAAAACTAAATAAAAGCAAAACTAAAATTATGAATTTCAGGAAGAAGGGGAGCCCCATTAGATGGCAAATAAAAGGGGAATCAATTGAAGTAGTGAACTCTTATATTTATCTAGGACTAAGATTTGTGACATATGGCCTCTGGATGGAACATATTAAATAAATATCAGGCAGAAAGAGCAACAGACAGACTTAACGGGCTCCTAAGATTTTATCATCAATATGGAGTCCTTAGGTTTGATAAGTGTGGACGTTTTCAAGCTAAAGGTGCCGTCACTGATTCTTTATGGCAGCAAAATTTGGGGGCATGGTAAATGCAAGCCTTTGGAAATAGTTCACTCAACATTCTTGCATCAGGTTTGGTGTGCTCCCCCCGGGTGCTCAAACAGCGCTTTAAGAATTCAACCAGAGTATTGCAAAATCAAAAAGCATAATATTAAAGCAAACTATAAACAGGTTATTTAATGGTCCATGAGAATCAGGCAAATGGAATCAAGCCACAGTGCTCGTGGGAGTCCCAGGTAAGTTAATTGACCTGAATTCAGTGGGTGTAATTATTATCATGTAGTTGCTACACTGTCCACCGTTACACAGATGTCAGTGAGAAGTTCAGGGGCAGGGCAGAGTTCATGTTGTTTTTTCCCGAACATGCCTTGCTCACACACATGTTAAATAGCTTGTGGTGAGCTGCGCCTTCAGCATCCGTCGGTACACGATGCTCTCGGAACGAAGCCCTGCATTCCAGTCTCCAGCAGGTGGTCTAGGAAGCCGGCTGAGAATGTGTTGGGGTACAGGTCTTCCAAACATGCTATGGCTCGGCTTCTTGGAAAATCAGGAATGTCTAATCCACGTAAACCATTCGATAGCACTCTTACACCGAAGCATGCCATGGGTTTACTGGATATGAGGAATAGCGAGTCAGGGCTAATTCTAGTGAACTCTGCCCCTCTATCTCACAACCTCTCGCGTTGTTTTCTTTCTCCTCTCTGCCTCTCTTGTTCTTGCTGTCTATCTCTCTGTGCCTCACTCCATGTCTCTGTTACTTTCTGTGGGTGAGATTCACAAAGTCAGGTATGTGTTTGCTGGAGCCACCCTGGCTGCTGCTGACAGTTGCGGGATCAAAGGAAAAAGAGCAGATATCTTGGGGTGCGGGTGAGTGGTCTGTGTTTTGTAAAAGCAACTAATGAAAAATTACCATTACACTGTAAGTGGTCTTTTTAAAAAAAAATATACAATGGTGATTTCTAATGAATGCATCTAGTATATGATGTATCATTGTCAGTTATTAGCACCCAGGTGGAGGGAGCCAGCCAATCAGGTGGCTAGAAACGCGGGCTTGAACTGCCGGTGAATGCCCACGTTCCATGCCTCCTGAAGGCTGGCTCCCCCTGCTGACATCAACATCCCTTTTTTTTTCCTCACACTACTACCCCGCACTTACCTTATTTCTGTGGAGGCGAGTGCCGCTGCCGCACCAGCCCATCTCCCCGGGTCACTCTGACTGCCTTTGAAAGGGAAGAGGGTCTTCGTACTGAGCCCTGCCTTCCCTTTCCATGGTGGGCAACTTGGAAAAAGTGTTTTCCTTCATTCAAGGGTATGCACGCAGTGGCCGTATGAACAAAGGAAAATACTTATTTTCAGTACGCCGGGTTACCGCTTTATCAACCCAGGGTGCTAATAGCCTTAATCCCCCATTCCAAGGGCTGGAAAGGGGGGTAACAGCCCAGGGCGCTAGTCATATGCCCTTGCTTTGCTCGGGCCAGTAACTTGTGCTGCTTACCCCCTGTTCCAGGACTTGGAGCGGTGGACCAATGCCAAATTAAGCTTCAGGGTGACGTCGCAATGCCTGCTGCCTGAGCCAGTAGGGAGCACAATTCCAGCTGTCACTGCAGCACGTAATTAAAGCTGTGACAAACCTTTCAATTCTTTGCTTGTAAAGTCGTTTTCTGTTACGTTTTACAACCATTAATTGGAAAGTAGCTGTTTATGTTAGAATGTTTATTGCATACACTGCTCAAGTTTGGCAAAAGTGAGCAAAACTCCACATGTTATTACTCATTTTAAAGCACACAATGAAAACTATGTTTTGATACATTTTATTAAACTACTTGAACTATATTTCTGCAACACATTAGGTGCTGTACATTAGTTTATTTATCTTAAATTCCAATCAGATTTTACAATGATTATATGAATCAGGAAACAAAAAGAACATTTACATTAGATTAAGCAAGAGCCCAGGTATTATATGTAATGGCGGTGTGTGGACATGCATTATGACAAATAAAGCACCCCTTACCAGACTTCATTGTCTGGGGAGATTGTAAAGGAACTCAGCCTTAGGTCTTGCTCCTCTATTTGGTCACAGAACACCTTTTTGACTTGCAAATTACTTTACTTTATCCTATATTCATTGATTAATTCATTCATTCATTTGTCGTTTGTATAGCACCTTTCACCATAATTATGGTCCCAACGCGCTGTTGGTTAAATGCCCTCAGAGGGACCGGAGTCCAAATTTGGGAGAAGTTATGAGGTGCTTGTATGCGTGTGTGCATTTCAGCCATTAAAGGCTACGGGTGGGTGGCCAGACCCTGCTAGTCACCCGTGTCTGAATGGCGGGGGGCTGTGCAAAGTGGAAGTATACTGTGAACTAAACAGGGGTGGGTTGTGTTTAAGGAGATAGAGAATTATGTGAGAAGCTACAGTTCGAATTTGTGTCATTGAAGGCAGCTTTATTCTAATGGCAGAGGTGTTGTGTACGAGGGTCTGTGCTATATGTGAGTGCAGGGTGTGTGGAAGGAGCCTGTGCTTTCTGCTATGAATTATATTCTGTGGGAATGTTATCAAATGGAAAACAAATCACAAATCCACATTTTCCGACCACTTTCTGGTGACTATAATATTTATATTTGTATATATTGTTGATATCAAAAGGTAATTAAAGGAGCAAAGAAAGACAAGCATTGGCAAAGCCAACAGTTTTAGATGCCCAGGTACTTGCACCATTTTTTCACCTGCTACCATCACGGCCAGTTAATATCACAAGGGCTGTGCCTGACAAGTGCCTTGTCCATGCCTATACAAAACCCCAAACTGTTGACATTGCCAATGCTTGTTTTAAAATGAATCTGTGGGCCTCATTACGAGTAGGGTGGTAAGGGATACCGGGTACCGTTGAGGAGACCGGTGCCGGTAATCCCTTACCGCCCTACTTCGAGTTCCCTTAGAGGGTCCCTCCTTCAACGCCTGGTAAAACCAGGCGTTATGGATGGGACCTGCTAAGGGACTTCAGAGCTAATAACGGTACCGCAAATTCTGGTACCGTTATTAGCTACTTCCCAATTCCCATTGAGCCCTATGGGGGCTCAAATGGGACTGGGGAATGGTTTTTTCAATGGGGACTTACCAGTCCCGCAAAGGTCGGACTACACCGGTAAGTCCCCATTGAACGAGACCGGTGCCGGTACTGTTATTGGAGGCAGTCATGGCGCAAATAGCGGCATGACTACCTCCAATCTCGGAATGAAGCCCTGTAAGTCAAAAGCACAGTTATATTTCCTTTCATTGGGCTTCATTACGACCCTTGTGGAATGGGTTTACCAGTAATGGTGCCGGTGCCGGTAAACCCATTCCACCCAATTACAAGGTTCCCTTGCAGGACACGGAACAGACGTCCTTTCTGGGTCCCGCGAGGGGACCAAGGAGCTAATAACGGGGTGGTTATTAACGGGCCCGTTATTAGCTCCATCCCCATTCCCAATGAGACCTATGGGGGCTCAATGGGAATGGGAAATGGTTTTGTGAATGAGGAATTACCGGGTCCCCCAAGGTTGGAATGACCCGGTAATTCCTCATTCAGATACCATGGACCCAGACACGATTTTGGAGGCAGCCATGGCGCTAATAGCTCCATGGCTATCTCCAAAGTAGTAATGAGGCCCATAGTCTTCTGTTGTATGATTACCACCAGATCTTGGTGCCCAGGCATCCTTTACACAATGAAGAACGCAGATCTTTCCAATGTTAGTATGACTGTGTAACTGCCCATCAGCTATCTTAGCTTTCTAAGCTAGGTGAGCGGTAAACCTCTGAATTTTACATGGATTCCATTTGATCTTATTTTTGTTTGAATTCACTTTTAAATGTATACAATTTGATTCTAGTAAAGAGTGCACTGGTCGCCATTTTACTAACAAGATTAGAGTCGCATGGTCGCTCTAGTTTGTCTCAATGACTCCAAAGTAATGGCACATTTCCAACAAAGGTTTTGATAGATATCTGTAATTGATTATAGAGATGTATTCACCCTACGACGTGTTGTTTGCAAGGGAATGTCACCTTCTGTTTCCTTTAGTTCTCAAGTTACAGATGTGCATTATTTCTACCCACCTTGTTCTCCTTCTTGACCCAGAGGAAAAACGGAATATTTTATTTCAATATCACTATGCTCCTAACATTCACAATTTAAATCACCAGCAAATATGAGGTTGGCAAATGTACTATTAAATAATGAGGTGATCAGAATAGCAGTCATAGTATCCAGCATAGTGAGTTCATCCAAATATCACACATTTCAATAGACACTCATTAAAAAGATGTCATTGCCAGGACTGGTTGGCCAGGTCCGAGTAATTGCTAAAGCCCAAGAGGTGGAGGGGGCATTTGCCTGTTTGTTCCTAGATGCTGCTATCAAGCCACCATACTACACCCGGGCCAATGTTTTGCATTTTGTAATATATCCATATAGCCGTCCAGAATTCGTATCTCCCTAAGCAACATTTATTGTTGTAATATTATATCAAAATCCTTGAGAAATGTAAAAGAGACATTTAAAAGAAAGAGATGAGTGTGACCTCTGGTGTCCCATGATAGGAAGAACGGCTATGATTTCACTAAATGTGATGTTGCGCTCTTTCCCCGTCTGTGGTACTAGCTAGGAGTGACCTAGGCCGCCTTGACCAATCAGAATCATTCTCTTCATTACTGCCTCCAGACTGTGCACGTTACAATGCATTTACTGGGATGAATGTTACTGCAATCCACTTTCAATGAGCCATCCGGTACTTATTCAGAGAGTGTTTTCTCAGCGAGTGCATACACTACTTTTAGGTAGACCCATCAATACTACCATTTTTTTGGGATGTAGGTCATAGCCCAAAATCAAATGTGCTTCTGCCTCTTCCAACAGCAGAATATATACAATTCTTGATTTCACATGTATAATAACATCATTAAATTTGGTATCATCTGTAAATTAAATATAGTCCAAATCTTGAGACACAATTTGTCCCAGAGATGACATTTCATTTAGAAGAATAACTATATTCTGTCTATTCAGAATATTTAAACTGTGTGCAGAAAAGACTGCTGTTGAGCCTAGCATAGCATTTGCAGGCTGACCTACCAATTTAGAATCCTCAGCGACCTTGATAACAAGCTTTGGAAAAGCCAACCGTTTTGGCTTGTGTATAGGTATTAGGCATATGCCAGGCACAGCTATTAAATGCCTAGGTTCTTGAGCCATTTTTCACCTGCTCCCATCAATGGCCAATTAATACCACTATGGCAGTGCCTGGCAAGTGCCTTTCCTATGCCTACACAAAAGCCAAAACTGTTGGTATTGACAATGCTGGTTTTATACTGCCAGGGCTCAGTCCTGTCTAGCCCCGTCCCTCTTAAAGCCCTGGCCTGTCAGCATTGCAAGTTCCAGCTTACACTTACATACCAGACTACTTTAACCTTCTTTGCTGTTTTTGAAAATGCAAAAAAGATGATTTTAAAAAATGGAACGAGAAAATAAGATTTGGAATGATAGGAAACCTCTCTATTGTTGGTGGAAAGGACTCTGGGCCTCATTACGAGGTAGGAGGTAGCCATGGTGCTATTAGCACCATGGCTACCCCCTTACCGCATTCCGGGTACGGGTTCCCGAAATAGGGACTTACCAGATAATTCCAACCTTGGAGGACCCGGTAAGTCCCCATTCAGGGAACCATTCCCCATTCCCATTCGAGCCCCCATAGGTCTCAAAGGGAATGGGGATGGAGCTAATAACGGTACCGCAATTTGCGGTACCGTTATTAGCTCTTTTGTCCCTTAACGGGTCCCTTCCATAACGCCTGGTAAAACCAGGCGTTAAGGAAGGGACCCACTAAGGGACCTCGGAATAGGGTGGTGCTAACGCGTGGAGCAACATTTTCTAGGATTCAAACTACGGCGGGTTTCCAAGCACAACTACTGAGTCCCTGAATTCCGATGCAGACAGCTGCACACATCACAGTCGGAGGAGGGATTGTCTGCACTGGTGGTTGCCGTTTCAGTTCAAGTCAATTTGGTGGCTGGCTATCAAGTAATGGCAACATTTAACAGCTAGCAAACACACACTCAGCAGCTGCACAAGCGAACACACAACAACCCAAGACTCGTTTATTTGTTATAATACACACTTACCTAGTAATATAACGCCTTTCTTAATAATTGAATATCAATAGGTACTGCAGTCTAATAAGCATTCACACTTGAAACAACTCTTTTGTTAATCATTATATATCAATAAATACTGTACTCTATTGCTTGCAAAACGTCACATATAGTTTCTAGTTTTCAGAGAGAGTATGTGTCCATACAACATGGCTTCCTTGTTTACAAGATGAAGGAGGGCTCATAAGGTCCCATTTCCATGTCCCTGGTATACTCGGCTCTAATTGACAGCATGTAACCTAGGACATGTTGTAATTGCTGTGTGGACAGCCTGGAGCAGGAGAGTTGGAAGGGGATCTGTTGGGATAAAGGGCTATTGGTAGTATGCAGCGGCTGTTGTCAGGTCATCAATGTTCTGTAAGATTCCCCTAGTAAGATGGAGTCGCCCTGGTTTCAAAGGGACGCGGGTGGGCGTGCCATGGCCCTTCTGGGCCACCGTCGGGTGACCCTGGCAGGCCGGGTCTGGGAGTTGGAAGTTACTCAGGAATGGGAGGGGGTGGGGGGTTGAAAGCATGGGCCAAGGACAGAGCTCGGTCAGCACCCACTAATGCTTGGAAAGGGAGCTGAGACTGGGCAGAGGTAAAGGCAGGAAGATGGCATATTTTGGAAGGGAGAGGAACTGATAACCCTGTAGTAGAGGGCACGGAATACCCTGGGAGAGTGCGGCAGTGGCATCCCAGGGAGTGAGTGGTCATAAGAAGAACCCAGGGGTATAGCGCGTGGAACACCTGAGGGGAAGCAGGGGTCCTGACTCCCCCGGAAGCGTGGCAGGATTTGGAAGTGCCAGGGACAGCTGGATACCTGGGAGAGCATCAGTGACCACTCTGGGGAATAGCAGTGGCCTATTAAGGAAGGGAGGAATCGGAATCGCAGGGTAAAGGGAGTCAGTCTGGGGAGAGGACGAGTTGGGCCACCCTGGCATTCCCTGCTATGGAGGACATCAACTCGAACCTGAGTGTGGACCCAGATGTGCGGTAACTGTAAGAGCTGGTGAAGAAGCTGAAGAAAACGGAACAAGCAACTCAGCAGTTGTAGTACCACCGCCCGCTGCTCTCCCCCGCCGCCTGCCTCAGGGACCCCGAGACCTCGCCTATCACATAATAACCACCATTGGTGAACTGCAGGGTGCCAACACTGCCTAATGCCTCCCTTCTGTCCTGCAGGCAGGTGACATCGCAAGCAACTGCCAAAGGCTATCCTTTCCTGCATCCCACTGCTCGCTTCCCTCCGCCCCTGCAACATCCCATCGCGTCTTGCCGCCTCCCAGCATGTGGAAAGCACTGCTCTTGGCTTTTGGGGTCGACTTGGCTCTGCTGGGAGGGGTGCATGGTGCCCCACTGTGGGCAGAGGAGATATCAAAGGACCTGGATAACCACGGAAACAGACACCTGTCAGTAAGTTGGGATGGCTCTGGATGTGGGTTATTAGCTGTCTTTGTTCAATGGTGTGGCCCTCGTTCAGCATTTTAGGCTAATCCTGGGCAATGCTGCAGTGCCTCACAAAGCGAGGCAGGGTAACTGCTGTTACCATCAGCAGGCCCGAAGAGGGGCAGCCCAACCTTACCCCCTCTCTGCTCCTCTCCTCCCCCAAGTCGAAGAGACACGCAGTCTGTACAACACAATGCTGAGGAAGGGTGAGGTGTGAGCAATCACCTCACCCTTCCTTCATGCAGTAGGTGCTAAGCACCTAAGGAAACCTACAGGCAGGCATCAGGTTCAAAGACCTGCCCCCCTCGGGGAGCCAGATAGTCGGCTATCCGGCCAGGGGCTGAAACATAACAGCCCCCATTACTATACATATGAAAGACCCAAGGCTCCTCTGGGTCTTATAAATACAGAACAGCATGCTCTGAGAAAACACAATCAGTTTGTGGACTCTGAACGGGGACCCAAACACACAGGTGGTGCACTGTTTACTCAGTGCCTTCCCAACCTTTGCTTCTTTAGCCTCTTGTTGCATTTCGCCACGTCTTTTTCCCTTTGAACATTGACCTGTTCAACTCAACACGACGAGCAAGTGGCAAACATTGACTACAAAAACAAAGTCTCCCGGAAAGAAGTGCAAAAGTAACAAGAATCCAATTACCTGAACAGAGTGGAGGAAATCCTGCAGCGTGGTTCGGCGTAGGCGGCGTCTTCGAGTATACGTCTATTTCAAGGTAAGCTGCCACGCCGGGTGCCGTACGAGCGCATTAGAAACTTTGTTTTCCTACGCGAGTGGGATAAAGTAAACATCCGCAGTCAGCAACTCCCCCGGCAGACGCGAGACACGCGCTGCCCGGCTAATCTTTCACAAAGTAAGCACAAGAACCGGGGGGGAGAGCCCGTCCTGGGAAATCAACAATTTTACGGCTAAAGAAACGTCAGAAACAGTCCTAGAGAGGGCTTTTTATTTGTCAGACTAGTATGCATTTTACATACAGCTACATGCATTATTTTGCTAAACTAAATCGAATTTATTAGCCAGTCTCTGTGACACAGTCAGTAAGTGTCGTGACTCATACCTGAAAGGATGGGGTTTGAACCAATCCTCCAGCTCCAACATTCTAAACGTGTTGTGAAAAATAAGTTACAATTTCTATATGACAACACCAGACACTTTCCCAGCACGGGAAACAGCAACCTGTGGCATTTCAACTGTATAAATGTAAATAACAACTATTACAAGCAAACAGAAGCAGAGAGCTCAATATTTGACAAACTGTGCAGAGATTCGGCATACTTCGGGGCTTTCCGGGTGGAGAGCTCATTGCTTCCAGCACCAAGGCCACCAACAAGCTGGGCATCATGGAAGTCAGGGTCAGACAGGAGAGCGTCAGCATAGAAATCCAACAATCACAAACTGGGGCAAAAAGAACCATCAACATTTGTTGCATAGATGAGGCAGTAAACTGCCCGGTATGTATTACCAATCTCTACTATACACAAAGACCCAAGGTTGGGGGAGGTTTTTGATCCACAAGGACGCCTCGGCACTAAGCTGCTACCAATTCAAATGGGTGCTGATGAAAGCAATCAACAATGCGGGATGGGACCCCAGGAGCTTTGACACCCATTCCTTCAGAATAGGTGCTGCCACCTCAGCATGGCAATGAGGTTTAGCTCCCCAACAACTAAAAAACATAAGGGGCTAGAAATCAGAGTGTTACAAAAGATACATCAGACCGCAACTTATATAGCCAGCCACCCTCACCCTTTCTCCCCCCCCTTCATACAGAAACACCAGGTGAAGGGCGGACCACTCTTCAATCAGCATGGATAGTCGGCCACTCTTTTTTCCGGGCCTTTGGGCAGAGGAGACCAAAGAAAGGCCACCTTTCAGGAACACCATTTCCTCATGGTGGGGCTACAGATGCCTACGATGGGCAGAAATCCACGAAACATTAGCAGAACTGGTCGCATACAGAGACCCGCCAGAATTTCTGACCATACACCTAGGGGGCAATGACCTGGTATCCTTTGGGAGGAGAAAGTTACTTGAGGACATATGCTCATCCCTTACAGGTATCTCACATAATTAGAAAGGAACGGAAATATACTTCTCGGCCATCCTACCCAGAAAGAAATGGCAAGGGGCCAACTGCTACAAATCTGTAGACATTTCCAGACGGAAAATCAACAGGGGGCTAGAAAAAATGTGTACAGCAAGAGGACTGGGCTTCATAAAGCACCCAGCCATTACACTGGGTGACCCGGACCTTTTTCACAAAGACGGCACCCACCTATCAATCAAGGGCATGGCACATTTCTTTTGAGAAATTACAGCAACTCGAGCCTCCAGGGTTTGTCAATAAGAGATACTTTTGGGGGAACGTGGTCAGCCGTCAACCTGCCCACGTGTGGCGGCACGGGCCAGAGGGGGTAACCCCAAGACCCGGTGCCCAAAAGTATTGTTATTATCTATGATATGTGATTATTGTTATTTGCATAACCATATCTGTACAATAAAACCAACAGCCTTTTATTGCCAACACTTGACAAACAATGTGTGAGACAAATTATTCTGGGTGAGGGTATGGGATCGGCAATTTATAAATATGCATGCATATGGTTCAGCAGTTATGGGCAATGCTGCAGTGCCTCACAAAGCGAGGCAGGGTAACTGCTGTTACCATCAGCAGGCCCGGAGAAGGGCAGCCCAACCTCTCCCCCTCTCTGCTCCTCTCCTCCCTCCAAGTCGAAGAGACACGCAGTCTGTACAACACAATGCTGAGGAAGGGTGAGGTGTGAGCAATCACCTCACCCTTCCTTCATGCAGCAAGGTGCTAAGCACCTAAGGAAACCAACAGGCAGGCAGGGATCAGGTTCAAAGACCTGCCCCCCCGGGGGGCCAGATAATCGGCTATCCGGCCGGGGGCTGAAACATAACAGCCCCCACTACTATACATATCAAAGACCCAGGGCTCCCCTGGGTCTTATAAATACAGAGCAGCATGCTCTGAGAAAACACAATCAGTTTGTGGACCCTGAACGGGGACCCAAACACACAGGAGGTGCACTATTTTCTCAGTGCCTTCCAAACCTTTGCTTCTTTACCACAAAACCCTCCCACCCTACAAATAAGGGAGAAGAACAAAGGAAAAGAAGTACAGGGCACTGTACGGTGCCCACAACAAGTCATGGGACATGAGAAGGTGGGCACGGGCCAGAGGTGGTAACCCCAAGATCCGGTGCCCAAAAGTATTGTTATTATCTATGATATGTGAATATTGTTATTTGCATAACCATATCTGTACAATAAAACCTACGGCCTTTTATTGCCAACACTTGACAAACAACGTGTGAAACAAATTATTCTGGGTGAGGTTATGGGATCAGCAATTTCTAAATATGCATGCATATGGGTTCAGCAGTTACATCGGGCTTGCTTCACTGCAGCACTGCCTATGTTCCTAGGTGATTACAATATTGCATCCTCAATCACAGCACAGCAAGCGTGATGGAATGCTGAAAGAAAATGGCTGCCATCCGTACAGAAACACAGATTGCAGAACATATGGAATCCTCCTGACATCATTAACTGCACAGCCAATATTGACAATTTGACAACCATTTTGTAAAACACACATCTTTAACAAAACGTCTTTATTTGGAAAACCAAATGCATTAACAAATGGAACATAACCTAAAAGATGCAGTAAATATTTTAAAAAGCATCAATCAAGGCAAACAACTTTAAAATAATATTAACAGATGACGGCTGGCCAATTTGGAAGTAAAAATGGCTGGCAAATCCACCACATAGTAGAAATAGAGCCAAGGAGTGCAGAGGGAGGTGTGGCTAGAAGAAGTAGGGGTGAGAATGAGAGGGAATTCCCATAAATTTCACTGAGCAATGGGCGTTAAATGGGTCGGACACATAGTCAAACTACCATGTATACATCCTCATATGCCAACCTGCGTTGAAAAGCATTGCAACAAACCTGCATCCAAGTCCCTGTTTCAAGCTCTCATGTTAAAACTCTTATTTTAATGACAATAGTTTTGGCTTCATAGGTAGCGCTTTCAGCCCCACCCAATAGCCAAAACTAAAAAAAGGTATAAAATAGGGGAAAATGAAAATGAGGGGAATGGCTAGGGGTAGGGTATGAGAGGTGGAAACACCCATTAGGAAAAAAGAAAAACAAGTCAAGAAAAAAGGAAAGCTAAACCTTTTTCTCAGTTTGAAAGATGTCTTAAAAATGGCCGGTTTTCACTTCTGACATGCAACCGGATTAAAATTGCAAAATGGGCGGTCTGATACTCTCTTGTACTATTTAGAAATACACTCATGAGCAAGCTAACACATAGCACCAGTCAAGGTTACAGCATGTGCTGCATAAAATGAAAGTGCTTTTTCGTAACAAAATAATGACCAATGACCTTTATATTTGACAAACGTGTGTGATAACATGGTCGTATGCTTGAATCACTACTTGCATAATATACACTATGCTTGGTGCTCATTTCCTTTTACACAACACTGACCCTAACATTGAAATGGCTGTAACATTGAAGTACACTTACTGATTTGGATAGCTTCAATATTTGGATGTGAGTATGAATTGGCTGCAACAACAATCACATCCTTGGACTACCCAGCCCCACAGAGAATTGTATCTGGCTCTCACGGTAGGGCTGGCTGTGCACACACATACAAAGAGAATTATATATGCATAGGATTGTTCAAAATCAGTTTTTACTACTTCAATGCGTTAAAGAAAAATGCTAGTGTAGGCAATACCTCAGTGTATGATAAAGGTGCCAAACAGAATAGCTCTTAAATAGTGAAATATGGTCAAAAGGAAAGCTGATTATCAGTGGAACGAACATCCCAATAAACTACACTACGTGAAACGACCATGCCTTCATGAGATTAATTTGTGTAGGAATCTAGCTAGTTACAAAACCAGTGAAGCAGAAACAAATATGTAAATAGAGGGGGAAAAATGATGACACTTTACAAGGTAAATAGTGAGAGTCGTTGTAACATTCAGCATCAGTACATTAGTCCAGTGTTATCATCTGAGTAATAGACTACTCAGGCCACCAAACCCTAAAATATAGGTCAGTGTACATCCGAGTGTTGGAGTTTAAGGGACAGTGCTGAGTGACTGATGACTGGTATAGAGTTTATTTTACTTTAAACTGCTCTATTGATCTAATGCAGGTCCAGTAGTTATTACAACACGTGGTGATGAGTGGTGCTTGATCAACTACACATACCAGTGTCCCTTTAGGTACAACAACCTTGTGAGTCAAATCACCCTGAACTGTGCACCTACATCGGCCACACTCCAGCAATGTGTGCTGCTTCTGACTAGCAAACCCAGACGTGTGGTTACATTGACCTCCTCAGTGGGGTTGTTTCCCCTCCCAGCATGGTAGCCCAGACATCTGTCAGTGAGGAAACGGGTTATTAGAGTTCAACTTCAGCCCATGTCTGCACCAAGTTAGAGATGAGGGAATGTCAGTGACCTGGATTTAAAAAAAAGAGCGCTAGCCCCAAACATGGGGACTCATAAGCTTATCAGAAAATGATTTAACATTTTTTTAGTGCGTGTGATGTTTGATGTGTGCATTCTGCAGCTTACTAGTACTTTTCAAGTCTTCACAAAGGTCCACCAGTGCATGCCTCAGAGTGAGCAGTGCTTCACTGACCTCACAATTAATACCGTAGCAAAGTGCCCATTGTGCGGGTGCCCCATGCAGATTCTGCAGCCACACATTCTCTGCGACAAGCATCCGGAGCCTAGGCAAAAATGCAGTGTCTACGCTTATGAGCCCTCTCGTTTTCTGGACGTGGATTTGGGATGTCTGAGGAGGTTGAACAGAAAGCAAGAGAACATGCTTAGCTTTTGAGTGCCACGCATCACTCAGAGGACTGCAGAGTAAATTGCTCTGGACAATCACAAGGCTGCAACTAGTGACTAGTAAAAGTATACGGCTACCAACCTTCCAGTCAGTAAACGATTGTGCTAATGATGCAGTTTTAGCAATCCCCTTTATCAAGCAATACACTTGAACACCTGTTCGATGGCATTTCATGTAACAAGTATCCTTCACCAAAATGGCGCATGCGCATTTATACATTGTTGCATGTATTACGTCCATGTAAAAGTTCCCTAATCTGTCATGCAAGTCAAAATATTATGCACACGAGACAGCTTCCTTCCAAACCTGGGAGAAGCAGCGGTTGGCTGGGTAAAATGGAGAAAATACGGTAAGTATGTCACGACTTTGGCGGTCCACAAAGCTATAATTCCAGGAGGTAAGAAGTCACTGCTGCTGAATGACTTAATAATGGGGAATGAAATGCCACTACATGTTGCCTCTGAGTGAAGATGAATTGGCAAAAGGAGAAATACATGTGAATGATGATGCTCATAAGTAAATAGAGAATTCTTACTTTCCAAAAACAAATGTGGTGATTATTAGGCATATAGTTGTATTACGGGATCAGGGGGAAGGGAGTGCATTAGCTTTGTGACAACTTGCAAATCTCTCCCATTTTGTGAGAGAAATATGGCCCTGAGAGCTAATTAAAGACCAAATTGTACTAATTTATAAGAGCACAGTCAAAGAACGTTTATGGGTGCGTGGGAGTCCTCTATTCAAAGAAAACAATTGCTATCTAAAAAAAGGCAGTGCACTGAGTTGCGTGTGCTTTTTTAAGAGAAAAAATAAAGTTAGCACCAATATGGAAGACATGCATTTGAGCATGGTGGAAAACAGCAAAAGCTACAGAAAAGAAAAGACAAAAAAAAATGTGTTCCATCATTGAACCGGAAAAGGAGAAGTGTTTTCACTATGACACAATGGGCCATTTTGCTAAATGGAGATTGTTTTCTTTCTTAATGGGATAAGAGAAAATGTAAAGTTGTATGTAGAAGACAGAAGAAGTAGTCATACATACACGATAGTGAAGATATGAATTAAGAAGTAGCAATGTGAATGAAAAAAAAAGTAGCAATGCGGAAAGGCAAGGCAGTTGACAAAATAATAATATTAAAGATTTCTCAAAGAAATGTGAAGGGTGCATGTCCACGGTTAAGGCTTATCTGGCATACATTTCATTGGTACATGGATAATACTGGGTAAAACATCAAATTACACACACAGTAAATATTAGGTAGCACCTCGAACCAAGAGAATGAAGAAAAGAAATAGCCAGAGCTGGTCAACAACATGATTGGCAGAATGAAGGAGTAATCACTCAAAATAATTTTGAAAGGAAGGGGTTTACACATGCACCATAAATTAAGGAGTATCACTTTATCTATGAGACATAATGTAGATACATAATTGGATTGACTAGTAAAAGAGAGAATCGTCAGTCCTATAACATTTCTACAGTGGTTATGTCCTATTGAGATTTCATGTAGTTTGTCCACCTACCTTTTTGACAGATCCCAGCCTATCTAGTTTGGCACCTACAGATCTACAGATCTAACCACTGTCCATTTGCCTTTTGCATACCACAAGCACAATTCTCCTTCCACTGATCTTTAATCTAACCATGAAACCAGTGGGATTACTCCTTGGTGAACTACACATCCTGCTACACAATTTCACAGATTACACCAAACTCAAGCTTTAAGTAAATTGCACCTATGACAGCACCTGGATTACCATGAATTGACCAAAAAAGAAATACCTAATCGGAAATTGTGGGGTAAAATATAGCCCTGAATACCAGAAATAAAGAGGCCCGAGTGATGTATAAAGTCCCATTGAAGTCTAAAGCCAACATAGAAATGGTAATGTGAGACATGTGGACGATTGAACCAAAGAAATGCCTAAATCGCAAATGAAGGAGACATATGCTGGGAAGTTCAGAAAATGCATTTCAGCAAGGAAAAGAAAGACATGTGGCTGACAATGCTGTTTTACTAAATCCATGGAAAGCTACACTTTGTCTTTAAAGAGATTGATAGCAGTGTGTACATTATCTTCAATGTAATACCGGATTGTGCTCCAGTAATCTAAAGTGAAACCAAGTTTATTGCAATTCTAAGAAACAAAAGAACTTCCTTTTTCCTCATCCAAATGACAGTATGCAGACAGAAGTGCCTACCAGACTTTCAGAGTTTGAACATGGTTTTCTCATATAACTGCCCTATACATATGGACAATCCAGAAGTCATACTCATGTCTTCTGCAACTGTGAGGTTAAATAATTACATTACACGCAGATGTAAGACCCAGGTGCCTTATAAAATGTCATGTAAAATGTATTGTGTGTGAGTTTAAAAGCCATTTCTTGCAGAAATGTACATGCAGTTGGGCATGTTCTCCTGAAAATGAAACTTAACCTCCAAGACCTTTCTACTGCTGTTCATGGAGAGGGAGGTCTGGTTGTCAACTTTCAATCAGGTCCATTGCTTGAAAAAATAGAAATAAATACACTCTCTAGATTTAAAGCAATGTGGAAATAGATAAAGCCATGCCTGTTCTTTCAGCAGAGGTGACCTTGAGGTCACAGCTCCCATAAAAATGTACATTAGAGGTGCAACCTCAGCCATTACAGGCCAAGAAGGGATAGGCGAAGATAAACATGAGCAAGCCACTGACTGATCACATTCTTAAGGGGAAAAGAAACTTAGGGCAAGGCTTGAGTTTAGTTAATGGACAAAATACATATTATTGTATAAAAAGGGCAGCATATATGCCATAACGGTCATTCAAGACTTGTATTAAAGGGGACAGTAACCCCCTTTGAACAATGCCAAATTATTTGTGTGTGATAAACATAACAGAAGTTATTAATGAACATTTTATTTGGGCCTTCCCTAGATTTCGATGGATTTGAAAGTTGGTGTAAGGGCAAAGGACACAATTAACATGGGAACTATGAAGTGGCATATTTTTCACTGATATGACTCCCGAGTAAACCAAGAAAAGCTGTATCTCTGCATAGGAAGGTCATGGCGACTTCAGATTAGCATCATCTGATTTTCCTTAAAATGTAGGTCTTAAAAATATATCCTTGTATGTAAAGATTTGAAACATTAGGGAACTTGCCATGTTCATAGATTTTCAGAGTTTAAACAGGCCAAGCCGACATGTCGGTTTGGGATGCACAGCGTTCTCCTCCCACAGCTTTCCTAACTCACACCCCTAATCTGCTTGTCCTATTAGCATAACGGTGGGATGTGGGTAGAGAAAACCACCCAATCCCTTTAGCGGTAATCATGACAAGTTTATGATGTCATGTGTCCAATAAGTAAACCAGTTTGCATCAGATCTGGGCTTTTTCCACTTATTCCAGAAGGTAACCTGCTGCTGAACTCTTGCGAGAAACACCCAAGCAGAGAGGCCCAAATCTAGCATCAGAGACAGGGACCCTTTGGAGGAGCCAGAGGGGACTATCCTTGACTGACGACTTTGCTGTCCTAGAGGTACCCTGCTGTTCCCTGATGCCCATTACAAGGCCTCTCCTGTAAGCAAAACTATCCCCAAAGCCAAAGATTGTGTAGGCCCTGCATTTTCAAGCATTGTTTTAGTTATTTCCCCATAGCAAAATATCCTGTTTGTCTGTGTAGATCCTTAGCACATTTAATTAAAGTAAACCAATTAATTCCCCTATAGAAATCACAAGATGTATCTTGTTAGCATTCAAAACTAACAAGCTCTTCCCAGTGTGTTTGGAGCCAGTATAAAGATCAACATTTCCCAAAAGAATTAATCCCAAAACTCTGTTTCCATGTGAGTGTGCAGGGTACAAAAATAGATTGATCCCCTTCATTTTAAATCAGAAGTGTGAAGCCTTGTTTTTCCTTTGCATGTGTGGTGGGAAAAACAAAATTGTCCCTTTGTTCCCATTGTGCTCTGGCCCAAACCACAAATCCATGCCTGTTCTGTTTAGGTGTGGCAAAACTAATGTACCCATTGCTGTTCTTTCACACATATTGCATCGGTGGTAATAAGTGAAAAAATAGATGTTTCCCCTTGAATCCCTTTTCCAAAGAGTGCATTTTTATCAGAACCCCTAAAATGATGTTCACATTGTGTTCCCACTCTCTGCCACTGTCCTTCAATTCAGAGGGGCCAAGTCTAATTGATGTTTTGAGGGTGGGGGTTGCTGGGAGAAAAGTATCATAATCAAATCAGCAATCACTGTGTGTTTTGAATAGTTTTTTTTTTTCTGTATTGCCGAGGGATTTGAAAAGAAACCTGTGGGAAATTGTGAATGCAAATCTCAGCATTATCTTTGTGTTGGTGCCATTAGGAAAGCCATTTTTGTTCTTGTGTTACCACACCATTGGTGGCTGACGTTAGTCTATTTGTCAAATTTGGTTTAATTAAATTAATAAATCCATAGTCTTACTACTCACCGGCCTGGTTCCTAGTCCATTGTGGCACCAAGTATTTGTTGGGCTTGGGTGTCAAACGGGTTGGAGGCCTTACCAAAGTGAACCTTAACAACTAATAGGGTTTTGTTGTGCACCACCTTGATTGGGGAGAAAAGAACTCCCGCAGTTAAGTGTGACTGCCTAATAAACTGCGACAAAAACAACCAACATTGTTTTATTCGATTTCCCCCACCCCCACCTCCCTCTACCTTCACCTATACCGTTTCCCCACCTTACCTTACATCTGTATGTTATTACAAATGTTCAAAAATACCTAACAAATTTGACAAAATAAATTCAGTCATTTCTCATTAGGTATTTTTGCATTCGATTATTTCTGCGTATACCACAACACTTGCTTCCAGAAATGCTTTGCCAACTTTCTGTAATGGTTAACAATTACATACCCAAAATTTAACCTGACCAAAATGAAAGGTGTACTTGGATGGTTACACCTTGCATCTTTCCCCGTCAGCATTAGCCCTTGGGTTCATCATGGACAGTAACATATCCTGTCAGCAGTACAACAGAAAGAAATCTCAGACAAGATGTGAAGAGATCACACTGCTCTTCAAGATTAATCCCTTACTCACTTCCCAGGATGTCTGAAACACTGTACATGCTCTTGTGATTGCACACATTAGTGGGTGTAAATCCCTTCTTGCAGGGCTCCCTGCAGTATACCTGGTTCCCCGCAAAGCAGCCCATCATGCCGCAGCCACCTTTTCATCATTTGTACAAAATTGGACATCAACCCCACCCCACAGAATCTTCATTAGCTCCTTATCACTGCCAGGGTCCTTCTAAAAAATGTCTGTATCACTTATAAGTAAGCTCTGCCTGGACACCTTCCTACCTTTCGTGCAAATCTAACAGCTCAAGTGGTGCATGCTCTTTTAAGAGTCAGCTCACTTGTAGGCTGAAAGCTAAACTAACTTACAAGGAAAAGACTGGAAAACAATCTTTCTCCTACTTTGCCCCAGCAAAAGAAAATATCATCCCAGTGGCAATCAGGACTGCTTGAATGCTCCTGCAGTTTAGGTAAGAACTGAAAACCGTGCTCTTCTGGGAATTCATATTCATTACTTAGATAACTATGTCACTGGTTCTACCACTAATCCAGAATGATTGTGAGCTCCAATTCTGTTTCTTGAACTCTTTTACATTGCTACATTGTTCTCGAGGTAGGTCTGTGCTATATAAAATACAAGTACATACGTATACATAGCCATTATTAATTATTATTATTATTATTATTATTATTATTATTATTATTATTACTATTATTATGTCAATCAGTACATCATCTATGTGTGTCAGCTATTTCAGGTAAATATGCAATCAGCCCAATCTTTTTACATGTTTTAGAAAAATGTAAGCGCTCTGTTATGGTGCACATTGCCATGTGCTGCCTGACCTCAACAAGTTACAGCGCTAGGACATTACATCACATCAGAACCGACCAACATTCTGATTACCAAGGGGGCCATGAAACATGGATGGCATGTTGAGTTTAAAAATGGCCTGTTTGGCAGATGCTGGGAGATGTAATGTATCAGTGCTAGTAACTTCGTGAATGTGACTAGCAAACCCTCCACACCAAGTACCCATGATCCTGTTTGTCTATTTGTCCTTAAACAAATGTCATGCTGGAGGTTGTATGTGGCTCTGTGACTGGCAAAACTACCTTTCTTGATCATTATTTCCTTTTTCCTTTATTTGATTGCTGATGTTCTGTGGAGAGATTTGCTTCTACGTTTGTTGACATATTTAAAATACATGTTTGTGCCTGTATTTTTATCTTTGGGTGTGGGTTCTGTAAACATGGGTGATAGCTTGAAATCATAACACTCTTAACATGATTCTGGGATATACAGGGACCTCTGTGTCCTCTACATCTGGTATATTATCTGGGGGTTGTTTCCAGTATAAGATCCTCCTACCATATTTGGTGTGGCTTATCTTGTTGGCGCTTTCTACTGCAAATGGGAATCACTGGAAGCTTTAAACATTACACATTGATATGTGTAATGACAAGTTCTCTGATTGGTATCTGCCTTAGTAAATGAGTTATTGAAATCTGTTGTTAAGGAATACATTTAACTGGGGTATTGTGAACGTACACCTGGTTCCTTGAAAATAGGCATTCATATAGGCCCAACTGCCCCAGAATTACAAGAGTAACAGAAATTATGAGCAGTAGGAGCCTTTGCAATTATTATAAACAAACCCAATATCAGATATTAGAGTATGTAATTTCTGCTCGCAAGATAGGAACCGACAGTTTGTCATACATTTTGTCTAAGATTTTTGATTTAGTACATTGTTTTATTTTAAAGTTTTTTCTGGGAATTTCTTCACCTTCTGCTTCAGGGTAGATGTGAGTTTAAAGTAGACGTTGTTTGATTACATTTGTGTGAAGCCATCAATGTCAAGTTGTGTCAGTAAATGGAGAGCAAACAAGTATTCTGATTTGAATTATAGAATAACATACCTGGGCTTATTGTCTCGAATAGTCATTCACATTTGTTTTTCCATGTATGGAAAGCAGGGCATTCATTATCATTGTAGTCAGAATTAATTGGTTGTGTTTTTAGGTGACTTCCCAGTCCTGAGCTAGGGTACCACCTACTTATGCCTGATTTGTTTTAAATACATTGATAATATTTTGATTAAAACAGCCTGCTTCTGTCTCATATTATGGTGTGGACTTGATCGAGTGGGGTTATTAAATCCATGCCCTGTCTTCAAAATATATAGAACCACTAAAAGAGTAAATATACATTTCATAGACATGTCATTACACTGTGGAGAGATGCCCTTCAAATGTGTGGATACTTTGGTTTTGTTTGAGGTAATGTGATGCTGCTGGGCAGGAACAATTACCCTGTCCTCTCTTCTGGTATTATCGCTCCAGTACCAGTGGAGAATGCTTGCAACTGCCTGCTGAGAATCGCTAGCACTTTATCATTAAAACAGTTCTACTGTCCCCCATTGGAACTGATATGGGCCCATTACAATTTGAAAAGAGAATACTGTGCAGACCATCTAGGATGTGGCAAACAAAATAGTATAGCAGCCACACTGGGAAATGTTGGAACCTCCTAGTCTTTGGACACACTGAGACCCTGCCAAGAGTTTCCCGCAGAGTCTATCCAAAGAATTGAGCTGACTGAGAAATGGTGGTCTTGCCCCATTTAAAACACATAAACACCACCAAGAACTGCTGATATCGTACCATTAAAATGAAACCACTCCTTGTGAGAGTAACGGACCTGCTACAAAGTGATATAGCAGTTCTGCTGTCTAGAGCTAGTCCTGACCCATTGCATTTTTAACAGTGATTGTAGGAAGTACTGGTATGATCCTGTAAAATGTATGTATGTTCTGATAAAAATGTGCTGGTTTTATGCTGATAAATGTTAAGCACCCCTGCCATGAATTGCCAGTCTTTCTGAATCAAATGTATAGCAGCAGAATTATCAAATACTGGCGTGTTCCTATAAATCATTTGGTGCTCCCATTGAGTCCTACCATAATGTTTTAGTTAAACTTAAAGTGAACCCTATGGGAACTGCTAGTGCACTTCTATTCAATGTAAACCCTATTCTAAAGTGCTGCGATGAGTAGTGGCTAACCCACCTACTCACCCCCACAATACTGCTAAACCAGTAGTGATCCCAACCATAAAGGTGAAACAGGCACAGCACAAAAGGTATCCCTCTGTCGCCTTATGTGTTAATGCAGGGTGAGTGCAGGCCATATCTTCAGCATGGGTGTGAGCTGATAACAATACCAACCAAAACAGCATTAGCACAATGTCCATTCAAGGATTTATAAACATATAGATTTGAGATTAAACAATTAAAGTGCCGGCAACTAACTAAACACAGAAAATGCAGACTGTTGTAGAATTGCACACATGGTAGTTGAACAGGGATGCTGAAGCACTTAATTGCTACAATATCAATGTTCTTGAATGTCTTAAATAAATAGGCTTAAAGGTCACAATGGTGCCATAATTGAACCAGCGGGACAGGACCTCTCCACAGTAGCTTATTCTTGTTCATGTAGGCTCGACAGCATCAAACCAGGCTTGTAGGAGCCTCCTAAGGTAGTGATTCAACATTGGGTTGGTGAGCTGTTCAACTCGTTTGAAGTTACAGTGTCGGTCAAGCAGTAATGGCACATGGCGCAAAAAGCTTTTGTAGCATAGACGGTGTCCATTTTGTTGTAGCTCACGTGTTGTTCAATGTGGGGATCAGGACCCAGAGCTGTCCAGGGACAAAGTGATTCCATTTGTTTTGCACTCCTTCTTGTGAGAAACCTAGGGGTATTCTCCCATTTGGACCCCAAGAATCCTCTAGTCAGGTGGCCAGGGCACGGCCATCACCTTTGGATCCAGACCCTGGGGGTGGACCAGTGCGGGAGGATAAGCCGGGTAGGGGACTCTGGGGTAATTCTCACATGCTCATGGGAATACTCTAGGCGAGACACAGTATACCATTCTAACCCATCATCCACAACCACACAACCCCACTGTCTTTTTGCAGTATTTTCCAAAACACAACATCTGTCCCCAGCCCATTTTTGCATAATACTGAGAAGAAGAGGAGGCCAGCTGGAGGGGTGATGATTACCAGTGAAAAACCCACTAAGACACAGAAGACAGACTACAACTGTCCCCTTAATGAAGTCAGGCAATGTCAGGTGACCCGACCCTAATAACAAACCTGCTGCCCATTAACATCACACAGGTGTATAAAGGGAGGCTGATGAGGGAGAAAGGTCAGATGCAGTTCAGAGAGCAAGAGAGAGGCTGCAGGGCTGAGACCGGCAGAGGATCCCACTTCAAATCCCAAACACCAAAAGCAAGCTGGGAAGATTGTCTGGAGCTGAGAAAACAAGAAACTGGGAGCTGTCAGGTGAATCCAGAGGAGGACAGCGTGCAGCAACGCTGGCCCAGTGAGAAGGAAGGGTTGCAGCATGTCAAAGGAGCCGTGCCTCCTACGTGTTGGATTCAGGCAGCCAGGACCTTACTGTTGAGGTACGGACAGTTGCTTGTTCCATTGGGACCAGTGCAAACGCAAGGATGTAGAGGGGCAGGTGGTGAGACCCTAACCTCATCCCCACACCAAAGGATGGAGCTGCAGACCTTGCAACGTTGCAGGGTGAGTCTGATCAAACGAGAGAGTGAGAGGGAAGTGTGCAAGCAGGTGGGAAGTAGAGTGTGTGTGGGAAGGCACCAAGTAGAGGGGGCAAATTGCCTGTACCCAAAATTGAAGGTGAAAGTTGACAAAATAAATTAAGTTGGTCCGACCCCGGCAGAGGGAGATCATTAGAGACCATTTGGTGAAAGCAAGTTTGATTTGAATTGAAATTGGTCCGAGACCGGTCGAGGGAGACTAATAACATTGTGTTAAGAGGATGTGAGCCTGACTGAGGGTGATCTGGGGTGAACCGTGAATCACCCAAGAAAGTGATACCTGAAAGATAATAAGAGCCAAAGTAACAGAGTGACCCTGTGTGAGTGAACACGATATCGAAAGTCTCTGTAAAATGTAAGTGAAATCCCTGAAGTGAAGGGAAGTGATGTGAACGCTGAAAAGCAAAGGAAACTAAAAGCCAAAACAGGGAAATCACGAAGTAGAGAAAAAGTAAATAGAATCCCCAACAAGTCTTATTTGAGACAGAACTGAATGTAAAGTGAAAGGAATTGATCTCAAGAAATACAAGTACCAGAATGCAGCAATGTCAGAGTGGTCATGTATGGTATTAAAGTAAAGCCATATAGTTTCGAAAAGTCTCTGACAGTAAAGCAAAGTGAATCTGGAAGTAAGAAGGTTGGGGAAAGATATCCCGTTTCAATTGTGTAAGCCTGAAAGAGAAGCAAACCTTAAATATTATTTTGCACTCCATGGCCATACAGATAAGAGACTTTTCAAGGGAAAAGAGACTTTGTCGCAGAAGGCCCTGGTTTTTGTTCTGAACTGTATCCTTGTGCTATAGAAGCCCAAAACTGTGCTAAACTCGAGGGGACCGCCTTTTCCTGAAAAGATGGCGAAGGGAGGCCAACGGCCTGAACATCCTGACATATCATTTTGTGAACACTTCTTTCTTTTTTGTATTATTGTTTCCCACACTATTTGTATTTAGAGGTAAGGATTGACAATAGGTTTATTAGTATATGCCCTATTATTTTGACAAGACACTACTAGGACTGCATTAGAATGTTTTGCTGATCGTAGCTTGCTACCATCTTTTTCAAGCCTTCTTTTTTAAGTTTAATAAACACCCTTGAACTATGGTCACTTGTGTCTGTCTTAGTGTTGATACCATGCCTTTCTTACATACTCCAGGGAGCTTGACTAGCACCTAGAGGGGATCCTTCTTTTCTAATGAAGAGGGTCCTAGTTCTCGTGTAGACAGCAGGGAAGTCTTTGTTCAACAATAGTCTGCCTGCCCCACTGTTCCTTGTGGATGGTTAGAGGTCTGAGCTCTCCTTTGCCTTGCATGTCTTCTGTTGTCATCTCTATTGGAGAGATTACTTTGAAATTAGCAGAACACCCAAAAGTGTACCCTTCTTCTTCTCTCAATTATCCAAGGATGAATGGAACAATGACAGAGTGACCAACTCCTTTTAATGGGAAAATGACACATGAGATTGGTCCCAAGCAGGTTTGGTGTATGGGGTCCATTTTCTGTTGTTAACATCACACCTAGAATACCATGCCCACAGAAAATGGAGCAGGCAGGAAAGAGGAACAGAACCCTAAGAGAAACCACGATATTGGGACCCCTCTCGAGGCCTAAGTTCCCTCTCTGGCAACTCTAAACATGCCCCTTTTCATGCCTGCTGACCGAAACGGACTACAGTGGTCAGCACGATGGTGTGAGGGTGACATTTGGTATGTCAGCACTGCCTTTGAAGCACAGTATCCAGGGGACCCATTCAGGGAAGTCCCTGTGCCATCTAGATGCTGTTGCCCTTTCTTCCAGAGATTTGAAGGGCAGCCTCCTGACTATTGTTCCACATAGCTGTAGTGGAGACAGATCAGACGGCAATCAACATCAGTAATGTCTTGCTGGCCCTGCTCTCTAAGCTAAAACTGTGTCATATCAAAATGCTGTAGCTGTATAATTGTGTGATTCTAGCAGGCATCATGTTAAATCAGGCATTTCTTATAACTACAAATTTATGTCGCACCGGACAGTCTAGATCATTCAATAATTTGAATTTCGATCTGAGGTACATACGATTAAAATCATGTCTTTGCCTGCAGGGACTCGTGTCCCAGCAGCTCCCAGGGATTCTCAGATGCCCTTTTAACATGCTCTATGCCGCTGCAGAGTTGGTGCTGTAGATGCAAGAAGTCTGTTTTCAGAAATGCACATGTGCAAATATTAATTTTGGCATGGAACATTTATGAAAGGGCCGTCATTTTAGCAGAACTCCCTTTCAGTGACAGAATTAACAGCATCATTTTAACATTAAAATCAAAGAATCTAGGTTTTCACGCTCTGTCAAATGGCACCACACTGTCACATGGAGGATTTAAGGAACACAGATGAAGTTTTTATGTCAAAAACTTTGTTTTTTGGCATGTTATGTTGAGGTACCATTTTGAACATCTTCAAAGCAATATTCTACATTAATACAATGGTGTAGTTTGCAGGTTACGATCGAACCATAATGGATGTGATTGACTGTATATGCGCAATATCAATGATAGCAACTGGGTCTTGTGTTCAACTCCCAAATACCTGGTAAGTGGCCGCCAGGCTGGAACGTTCAACTGAAAAATGCAGTGGTCCTGTCTGCCTGATAAACCACTAAGTGACAAACAGAGGCCCAATCATGTAGGGTGAGTTGGGGGTAGCGGTGGAAGGTGATCGGGAAATGCCTGTGAAGTGATAGGAGGGTGCGGTATACTCACGAGGAGAACAGGGGGAGTTTTGGGCAGAGGTCATGGTGGATCATGGGGTATCCACCTGTCTAGAAGAGAACTGATAAGGTAGGGTTGGAAGTCCTCTTAAAAATAATCATTGGCAAAGCCAACAGTTTTGGATTGTGTAGAAGTATTAGGCATTTGCCTGACACTACTATTAGATGCCCTGGTACTCGCACCATTTTGCACCTGCTACCACCAATGACCAGATAATACCACTATGGCTGTGCCTGGCAAGTGCCTTTCCCATGCCTACACAAAAGGCCAAACTATTGGCATTTCTAATGCTTGTTTGTATTACTAATGATCCAATTTCCAGGCATGTTTAAATCCTCATTCCATAAATTAGTATAACCAGCACTACATCCACAAGTTAGAATACTTATAGAACAGTCAGATTGAATACTGCATAACACGACTCAAAGAAAAATATCGTCCAGGTGTATTATCGCATGCTTGTAACTTATTTCACTGATACTCTGCATGCACAAAGATTATCCATGGTCAAAACTACCTTCATAACAGTAAACTTATGCTAAATTGCAACAGCAGTGCACGTAAAATACCCTGTAGACCTCTGCCCTGAATTGCTGTTCCCTCCTTGTGACTTCTAACATTTTAGGCAACAAATGCCTGAATTCACCACGACTGCTGGCTCCTTGCTCTAGTGGGAAAAGCAGCCAAACCAAGTTTTCTGAAAAGGAACTGATAGCCCTGGAGTGTATAACTATAAAGGAGAACACATATCTTGTTAGGTGTTGAAGACCAGGTCCCATCTGCACACATATGTTTCTTCATACCTCCCCAGAGGCTTGTCATCAACCAGAATCCTGAAAACGGGTAGGTTTTCATTGCCACAGTATGTGACCCATCACTTCACCCTGTCTGAGGGAATGGGAGGAAAGAGTCATGTCTACCATTATCCTGGTTAGCATCAAGAAGTCTGAAGCATCTACACAAGCATGGAAGTCACAGTGACACCCTACTTCCTTTCGAAGGTTCACAGAGTACATGGCTGTAAATAGCAACATCACGCACTACACTCATCAGGTTGATGACCCCTGCCTGTCTGCTGGACTCATAGCAACCTGTCCCGGGGCCCACAGACCCTACTATCTCCTCCCTCAGATCTATTCCAACATTCGTCCTCTCAAAAGGTCCATGGTGCTGCTGTGAGTGTTTTGCAATGAAGAAAAGGAAATAGCACAATTGGAGGTTAGCCAAGGAATGTCAGAGTCATTTGGAGATCCTTGGCTTTGCTCCAGGCCAGAGTTTGGTCTCAACTGAAACATATACCAAAAGGAAGGAGTGGACTTGTGGGGTCAATGAACATGTTTGTCCATACACTGGACCAGAGCAATGCACTAGAGCTCTGGAGACACCAGCGTTTAAACAGAAGATTCTGTAGACAATCAGAAATAATTTCCATGGAAGTTATGTTGGAGGTGACAAATTAGGTATTTCAGGATTCTGTAATCACAAGGAAGATGGCCAAATCATCTTGGAAGAATCCCACATAGAGAGAACTGTGGCTTCTACTCCCCAAACCTCTCCACATGTTCAGGCATGAATTGTGCCTGCCTGGCCTGCACACAAGTCTCTATCAAAAAGCTCAGCTCTCTTTTAAATGCATCTCTTTTCCACTGCTCCTTCAGCTCTGAAAGATGATTGACAATTTCCAGCCCTGAGGAACTCTATTTATGCTCAGCCTTTAGGCGGTGTGAGGAAGCCAGATATGTACCACCATGGTGGCACCTGGAAACACTTTTTGCTGTATGTATGGGCGCCATACAAATGTTCAACAAATACATGACTTGAAAAGGCCAAGAAGGAGCACTTCAGCCCAGAGATATAGGCCTTCCAGTGTAAAATGGGCCTCCCTTAGGAGAGAGATGAGAACCCTACATTTCTGAGGTTATGCCCTGACATACCTGGCATTGCATCAGACTCTGAAGAGTGTATCCAACTTGAATTGTCTGACTAACTTGCACACTGTAATGCTTTCATGCAGGACCCAGTAGACCATGTCATATACTCTTGCCATTTGACATTGGTGGAATGGGGAGATTCCCTGGGATCCATCTTAATTTGAGTCTTGTGGTTCATGGAGTTTCCAATACTCTGCCTATACTGGATTCATTCACACAATCAGCCAGAGAGCTGCAGGACCACACATGTGGGAGCATGAGATGGTCTGGGTGGAAGCACGGTCAGGCAGCAGAAGGAATAACATGTTGCAACCCAGATATTTTGAAGCAACAATCTGCAGGATGCTAGATACCCGAGACTATGATTTGCATTAGAGATCCGCGGAAAGATTAGTGTTTCCAAAAATGGGAATGCCTGTTACTTTATTATTTGACACAATCCTGACACTGATGAATTATAAACACCCCTAGGAGGGAGACACTATGAAGTTTTAGGTAAACTAAAAGTCTGCAAAAGCATTTATATCACGCATTCTTAACATTGTAATTTTAAATCAAGAAACATCATGGCACTATACCTCTGAGTCTGTACTGTGATATGATATGATATATTTTATTTATAGCGCACCCATACACAAGTGTTTCAAAGAATAGCAGAAAACCTGCTTTGAGAACCTCGAGAAGACTGCTATTCCTATGATAGAAACACCCTGGATATTCTAAGAGGTAGACCCTGTGTTCTTTGTAAATACTACCATGAACCAAAGAGGTATTCCGAAGTCCCCCTCTTCTAAATAAATCACATTTGAAGTTTTATAGCTTTATTCAAGTGCGTGTTTGTTTTTATCACATTGGACATAAGAAAGCAGGTTAAAATAGAAGACCTCATGGTTTGATGTGAACGAGGTTCCCATGCACCGACTCATGTCTGCAGGTACAATACCCTTCAGGGATCCATACAGAATGATGCACCACGCACGGGTCTGCATCGGGGATGTCTCTTTGGGCTGTAGGTGAACTCTCAATCATGCGCTATCTACTATAATACCCACGCAGGCCTACTCTTCTTTCAAATGCCTCATACGCAGGCTTGGTGTCTCTTCTGTCCTCTCTCTGACTCTGGCCACCACCTACAAGCCCCCTGGCCAGGTCTCCCTCTTTCTCTCAGAGTGGGCTGACCTCGCTTCTTCTCTCCTGGCCTCTACCCCCAAGCTTCTCCTCCACAGAGACTTCAATATTTACCTCAACTCCCCTTATGAAGCTTCTGGACTTTTCCACAACCTCTGTGACTCTATTTTCCTCTCCATTCTTCCCTCCGGTCTGACATACTCAACCTTATACACCTTAGATGCTCTCATCTCTGCAGACAACCCCACCTCCCACATTCTCATTACTCCTCTCTCCTGGTCTGATCTTTCTCTCCTGTGCTCTCATCTGGACCTCCTGGATTCCCTGGCTAAGACCCCACCCGCACTGCCAGTTTCCTTTTCTGTCATTTGACCGATGAAGCGAGTGTCAGTTGCTAATTTTACCGCCACTTTCACTCCCCCTCCTACTCCTGCCATTGACTCTCACACTGGCATAGCCCTTACTACCCTTCAACTCTCCATCTCCAACATTCTGGATATCCTTGCCCCTTTCATGAGGATCAACATGAAACCTGCCTCCAAGTGAAACTTCTGGTATGACTTTGACCTGGCCTCTCTGAAACACAAGTGCAGAGCAGCTGAGCGGAAGTGGCAGGCTTCAAACACATCCTCTGACAAACTAGCCTGTCACCTGCTCCAAAGGCAATAAAGACTTTGCATCTGCTCGAAGAAGAGGGCCTATATATAATCTAAATCTCTGAGGCCACTAACAACATGGCTGAACTTTTCAAAATCTGCAAAGAACTCTCAAATCCTACTGCAGTTTCCATTTCTCCTCTGCCTTCCCTGGCCTTCTGCACTTCATTGACCTCTCACTTCATTACTAAAACTCAGGACATCCTGTCCTCTCACTCCTCTACACCCCACCAGTCTCCATCACCTTCTGCCTCATCCTCACTCAGGCCTCTCTTGCCCACCCTTCCCGCCTACTCTCCTCTTTCTCTCCCATATCACCTGATGATGTCTGCTCTATGAAAGTCTCTTCCAAGCAGGTGCTCCCCTGCTCCCTCAGAACTATCAAGGACAACATTGTCTGCATTCACTCCTTTGCCACTGGATCCTTCCCGTCACTCCTCAAGCACTCCCTGTGCACCCTCTGGTTAAAAAACATCTGTTGACCCTTTCTGTTGGCTAACTACTGCCCTATTTTCATTAGCCCATATCTAGCAAACTGTCGGAGAAGCTGGATATCTCCCAGCTTATCCACCACACTGAATCTGTTGGCTGTCTCCAAGACCACCAGTCTAGCTCCAGGGCTGCCAGAGGCACAGAAACTGCACTCCTGAACAGCCCTAAAGACTTCATCCTTTTTTACCTCTCCACTGCCTTTGATATGGTCAATCATGTCACCCTTATGGCATCACATACCTGGCTCTCTACTGGCTGACCTCCCTCCTCCCTGAATGACCTTCCCAGGTTCAACTGCACCCTTTTTTTCTACTCTACCTGCGGTGTCCCTCAGGGTTCTATTCTCTCACCTTGGCTTTTCAACATTTAGCTTGCCCTCCTATACCATTTGATCTCTGCCTTCTTTCCTAACTTCCAGTGTTATGCAGATAACACTCAACTCTCCTTCAAGCTTTCCTCTTCTGCCTCCCCCTCTTCCTCTCTCATAGCTGACTGTCTGTCTGCTATTCTGGCACGGTGCACTTCTAACTATCTCTGCCTTATTGTCAGTAAGACCAAGCTCCTTCTCATTGGGACTCCAGCGCCCTCCTTTCCCCCTACACTCTGGCCACCCTTTGTGGGCCCCGTACCCTCACCATCTGCATCATCCTCGGCATCATAGCAGGTAAGATAGTTCAGCGGGTTGAGCACTCGCTGATGCGATCTATGTGTGATCTGCAGGTGGCAGGTTTGAATCCTGGCAAGGCCAACTCAGCCTTTCATTCTTCTGAGGTCAATAAATGAGTACCAACTTTGGTTGGGATGATAAATGTATGTAAATATGTTCGCTGTAATGCACTTTGGCTTAAGACACTATATAAAGAACAAATCATTATCAATCATTCTCCACAAGGCTTTCTGGGGCCTGGGACCCCACTACATCCAACTCCCTTTCCCTAAATTCCTCCCTGCTAGAGCCCTTTGTTCTTCTAGCTCCAACTCTCTGCAGATCAAACGCTTTTCCAAGCAGTGAGTGAGGGATAGATCTCTCTCCACCAAAGGTGCCTCCCTCTGGAATGGCCATCATACCTCTCAGACTTGAACCAGATCTCCTTAAATTCTCGGAAGCTTGTCAAGACCCTCCTTTTCTGTTCCTTTTTCCCAGCTACCCTCCCCAGCTAATTTTCCCCCCTCTGCCTCTTGGCTGGCTGCCTGGTTCCTTCAGATTCTTACAGGGAACCAGCACCCCTGTACCAGTCTACCCATGCACTTGTTATCGTTTGACCTGCACTTGCTCTTCTGGGCTCCCTCCCCCTGCACTAGCCTGCCTCAACCTAAACCCCCTTAAGCCTGTTCCTCGCACTTTGCACATGGACCCTTCTGCCCCTGTACTCTCTTCTCCCTGGGCTCTGTCCACCTGGCCTCCCCGAGCCCGCGCTTAACCCTCTGGCACCCCCCTTTCCCTTGCAAATGTTACAAAGCCTAGTAAGACCATTTCTGTTTTGTCATCCCTGCCCAAACCCCCTTGTCTTGTTGCACCTTGAAACACATTGTGTATAGGCACATCATGAAAATCCAATAAATAAAAATAAAATAAATTCAGAGCACACTTTGGGAGAGATATGCATGAGCGACAATAAATATGATGGCCTATGCATAATGGAAGGCCTGCCACTCAACACACATTTTTCGTCAGCAGGGCACATAGCCATCATCCCATCAATGGCATATTGCCTATCCGTGCTGTATGTGTTAGAATCTATTTAGAATATATTTAGTGGCAACCTTGCAGAGGAAGAAATCAACCACTGTTCTAGAGGTTAAAGTAACAAAGCACGAAATTATGGAGACAATTAGTTTAGAAGAAGAATATATTAGGGTATGCTTGGAAGGATACGGAGCAAGGGCAAGCAAAGGGCTACTGGCAGGTGATGCATGATATCAATGGTGCCCTGACCACACTGCACCTTATTTCTTTATTGTGTAACATGGAACACAACACTATGACACAAGACACAAAACCCACTCAAACAACAACTTCATCTTAACGAGCACTCACCTGTGCACCCCTAAAGTGGTGTCTCTGCGCTAGAGTTGAACAGAACAGAAGCCACCAAAAAAACTGCAATTGAAAAAGGGACCCTCATACCAAACAAACACAAAATGAAACAAGGCCAACAAAAACTTTGACCAATGTTGCAGGAGGGATAGCGCCCCTGTGACTGAAATACAATAACATAAGCTCTGACAACCCAACCAAAGGACCAAAAGAAGTAAAATGACAAAAAAAACAAAAACCCTAATTAGCAAAAACCGCCTTGTGCACAAAAGCAAAGACCAAACCATTATAAATGATGAAACGTCAGAATCACAGGACGCCATTTGTAACCGTGAGATAATTTGCACCTCCAAGTATCCTAAAAGAAACCACTAGAAGACTGAAGAGAACAGAATATACCACACCAGAAAATAGGATGACACGAGAGAAACCAAAGAGAAATGATAAGCCAAATGGAACCACACCGTGCCACCAAACACCAACACAGCAAAGGAGCACACACATACAAGCCCAACGATGAAAAGAACCACCCCGAAAACAAGACAAATTCTACCTAACACCCTACCTCACAACGGACCGCTCGCCAGAGCAGCAACCAACTGCCAGAAATGTTAGGCACGCCAGCAGGATACCAGGGCTCCCAAGGAGAAAGACAGAAACAAGCACAAGAAGAAAGATGGGAAATGACAACTTCACTCCATATATCACCAAAACCTTGGGGGGACCTACTGTTCACCAACATGAGATTGAAGATGAGCCAGAAGAAGACATGAACCCAATATGAAACCTAGCTGACCTACATAATGTAGAAACAGACCCAACAGAACACAACCCACATCCTAAAGCTAATAAGGAGAATCACCAACAAGATGACCTACAGTCGCAAGCAAGAACAAAATAGGCCACTATAAAGAAAAAAATACACTGCAATCTAATCAACACCAGATCGGTGTCCAAATGAACAACAAAGATCTACGATCTCCTCTGCGATGGGGGAATTGACATCCTATTTGTCACAGAAACCTGGCTAGCTGAAAACTACAAAGTCATACTACAAAGCTATCTACCTGACAACTTCAAATGTATATAGGTAAACAAAAAAGGAAAAAGAGAACTAGTCATAGTGACTTACAAAGAACACCTACAAATAAAAACAGCCGACCCACTGAACATCCGGAACTATGAATCCCTCATCCTTCAACTGACCTCAGACACGCAAACAAACCTCACATTTATACTCATCTATAGACCACTGACATAGGACACAACCTTCATAGAAACCTTCATAGAAGCGTCACTAACCTTGCCATCAAACATGATCACTTGATAATTCTCAGAGACTTCAACATATGGTTCGAAGAAGAGAACACAAACTTGCAGAAATCTGTAACTAAGCAACTTGAGACAATGAGACTATGACAGATGGTGAAAGGACCGATGCACATAGCAGGACACACTCTGGATGCAATGTTTGCCAAAAAAACCTGATCACAACCGCACCACCAATCCAAATACTTTGGAGCAACCACCTCATTATATCTTTTGTGAACCAAATGCCATAAAACTCATCCAAAAAACTTCAAAAGAACCCCTTGATCTAGAAAAGAAACTGAAAAACCATGAAAAGCAGTAACCCAGAAGTACAACTAGAATCCTCAAAGCCATTGATTGCAACCTCAGACACAACTTACATAGATGAAAAAACAGACCTAATCCTGAAACTAAAATGGATCGCGGAAACAATTGATTGCATCTCCCTGGAAAACACTCTCATCCCAACATAAAAGAAAGCAGTGGCAAGATGATTTGTGACGCACCTCAAAGCAAAGTCAGCTTGGTTAAAAAAAGAAACCAGGCAGGCTCCCCAATTTACCCCTTTCCACCAGACATCTACAAATTAATCCTTGCAAAGGGTACACCATCTGAATGTAAACTAAACCTCTTCAATCTATCACTATCAACAAAGACAGTACCTTGTGCTTTCAAATCTGCCAACATCAAACTGCTCCTCAAGGATACAGTGGGCGATGTTGAAGACCTCTCAAACTACAGACCAATCTCAAACATTCCTTACCCGGCAAAACTATTAGAGACCTGTGTATACGAACAAATACTGAAACTCATAGAAAATAACCAGCTATTGGACCAGGCACAAGTAGGCTTCAGACCTATGACAGCACTACTCTCTATATGGGATGACCTAAAGACCAATGCAGACTCCGACACATACTCAGCACTGATACTACTTGACTTCTCTGCAGCATTCAATAAGGTCAACCATAAAATCCTCGTCAAGAGACTGGAAGAAATAGGGATCGCCTACACAGCACTGCTCTGGATTAAATCTTTCTTGTCCGAAATAACAGAAACAGTATGGATAAAATCATACAAATCTGCACCATGGGACACCATCTGTGGAATACCACGAGGCTCCTCATTATCTCTGCTACAATTCAACATCTATATAATGCCACTAATCAACCAAATCAAGAAATATGCGTCACATGCTACAAGTACGGTTCTATGTCTTTATAATAGCACATTAAATAATGACATACATTTTAAACGACACCTGAAAAATGAAAAGAGTCAATTTGTTTTTCATTTTTGTCATTTAGGGGGGTCCCCGTCAAGCTCTCCATTTCTACAGTGTTTTTTTCCTCTCACCAACTACCCCCACCCCTTTTAATCCCTTACCCCACCCCCCATATATATGTTAACAAAACCAATCGACTTTTTGTTGTTATTCAAGTGTCGTTTAAAATGTGTGTTGTTATTTTTGTTACGTTATTAACACTGCATACCACAACAACGTAGATGATACCCAAATCATCTACAAAATCGGTGATTGACAAGAGGAGAACACAACACTAATAGACTGCCTCAAAGAACTCTACCAATGGATGAACCCTAACAACCTCAAAACCAACCCGGACAAGATGGAAACCATGATTACGTCCAACGACCAAGGAAACAAGCAATGCATCCCATGGCCCACAGAACTGGGAATGCAACCCACACCATCCAAAATAGTCAAAAGCCTTCAAATCCTAATGGACAACGAGCTAACTCTAGAAACTCAGTAAATGCGATAATTGTGAAATGCTTCTTCCACACGACACACGATCAAAAACTTTCTACCATTCCTCTCCTTAGCGTACAAAACATTGGCCATTACCTCCCTCATCATGTCCAGGATAGACTACGCCAACAGCATATACCTTGGAATGCTGGACTACCTACTGAGGAAACTGCAACAAATACAGAATGCAGCTGTCAGTCTTCTCCTCAAACTCTCAGAAGGGACCACATCACACCAGTGCTAAGGATGCTACATTGGCTCCCACTCAAAAAATGCATCACCTTCAAAACAATGTGCATAACACACAGAACAATCCACGGCCAAGGAGCAGGATTCATACAAAAGAAAATAACTATCTACAAGCCACTAGAACACTTAAATCCAGTGACAACATCTGCTCAGAACCTAAATCATACACAAGGAAAAGACTTGGTGAATCAGCAATCTCGTGCATGGCCGTAAAACCTTTGAACTCCATCCAAACAGAAATATAAACTATGAAGGACCAACTAAAATTCAGAAAACTTCTAAAAACCTGGCTCTTCAGCTCCGATCAGGATGAAAACAATTGAACAACTTCCATGCACTATGAAACAAACACACAACAGAAAGGGAGTGGGGAGTGGGCCGGACCAAAGTGGAGGGTAGGGGAGGAGAGAGGCGTCTGACTGGGAAGGGTGGGTTAGACCTGAAGTGTACCCATCCTGATAGAGGGTCAAATGTGGAAACAGGGGTGGGCGATGTGTCCCACTTAATTGGACCAATGAGGGTATGAAACTCATCACAAATAAAGGAATTGGGCTGAATGCAGAAACCAGGCAGCCCACACGCTGACCATGGGGCACAGGGAACACAATATCCCTGGAGAGTCTTGTGGAGGTGGCAACTGCTACACTTACACTTTAGAATGATCGACAGGGGAAGTGTTATGCATCGCATTTAGGCAGAACAGCAGGACTAGGAAATGTACTGCCACTAAGAAAACATACTAAAAACTCACCCTTCTGCATACAACTCTCAAACGCTGAACTAAACACGACCATACCTCTACAGCACTGCACACCACACATACTCCACAACACCACAACAATGAAACACACCACACATAGGGCCTCATTACACGGAAGGCAGAGGACCAAGGTGCTATTAGCACCTTGGTCCATGCCGGTAAAATACCGGCACCGCCTTGGTGGAAAGGGGAATTACCGCCCCATTCCAAGGTTGGCGGGGCGGTAATTCCCCCTTCCACCACTGCCCTTCCCCATTCCCATTTTTGCCCCATAGGGCCGTAATTAGCACCATAGGGCCGTAATTAGCACCAAGGTCCCTTAGCGGGTTGGTTTTTAATGCCTGCAAAAAGCAGGCGTTAAAGCACCAACCTGCTAAGGGACCTCGTAGTAAGGCGGTAATGGTTAACGGTCACCATTACCATTAACGGTGACCGTTAACCATTACCGCCATCCGTGTAATGAGGCCCAAAGTCTCGCCCAACACCACATGGTGGCAACCAATTGAAAAATCACACCTACGCTCAGTGAACGGTGTATCCGAACCGAGGCTGCCAACAGCGCATCACAGCTCTCTAGCTCTTTTTCCCGCTCAAATCTACTAACCCCTGCCCTCCTTGCATTACAGATCCACCCGAGCAGCAAGAGATCATGCACGTGGCAAAAGTACGGTTTAAGAACCTTTCACAAAACATAACAGTTGCAATAAAAATAAAATAGTTCATAGCATGATAAAATCAGATAATGGAAGTGTCAAAGAATATCAAATATGATAGACACACAGTGATTTTACTGCCAGCACATATGCTAGAAGTCAGTTTTTGCACTTTTTAACATTGCATGCTATACCAAGGGAGGGAAGAAGGAGATGTGGCCATAACAGCAGCCCCCAACAACAGAAGTGGCTGCAGTCCAGTCCAGGGTGGCTAGATCCAAAGTCAGATTTCGTGTACAGTAGGATAGCAGTGAAGGCCATTGGTGTTTAGATGGCAGCACGTGATGGGCAATGCCTGGCACATGAAAACACCCCATTGCAAAAGAGAGGTGCAGGTGTAAAGCGCTCTATAAATAAATCAATCAATCACCCATATGTATGCCAGCAGCTCCCTTGTTACAGGGCAACTGGGCACTTTTGCAACTTACTGCCAAGGGTGGTAGAGGTGAGCAGTAAGGAAGTGATCCAGGATAATGTATTGGATCCGTTGGGATAAGTTGAAAGAAAAGACAGCAGTGGGATTCAGGGGCTAGCAACAACATGTAGTGGGACCACCTCTTTGTGGATGGCACCATGTCCTCGAGCCTCATTGGGCGCCATCTCACTATCAAATGCCATAAAATTAAACATATTAAAGTGTTGCTATATGTTACTGCATCAGTTCCTGAAAAAAACATTGGCTTTCCTCTAATACCCACGTGCCTGGCGCTATGGTTACTTGGTCAGTCAGATCACGCGCATGCCTTCAAGGGCAGAGAATTTCTGACTTTTTCTAGCACCTGTCATCTGGTTACAAATTCCGAACATATTGGGCTAAAGTGTGTGACTGCAGCTTTAGGGGGCACTCAATCACCCTGGGCGTCCACTTCTGACCAGTGCTAGTTCCAATGCTACCGTGAGTACCAACGAACACTGTGCATGCGTGCCAAATGCACGGCTGGTCATTCCCCTGTGGATAGAGTGCACATACGTAGTGCATTTTCAGACAAACACATTTTCGTGCATACTTACCAATCGCCACTGTCGACAATCAGCATGTTGGTATGGGGTTTGTGTTGTTCGTTGCAATGTAATGTAAGTGGTCTTGTATAGCGCCTGTCAACCACTATGTGTGGCCTCGCTGCGCTTGTAGTTAGAATGCACACTTTTCCAATTTGCTGGATTTTTCTAAACACTGAATGGCTTTCTTTCAGATAGGGTGGGTGTCCCATCTCGGCCCAGGTGTTTGAACTTTTAAACTTTCTACCTAATAATTCAAACCATACGCACCTCACAGATGGCTCGTGAGATAGTACCCAAACAATTTGTGGTAGTGAATCTTATTCATTGGAGGACATCTCGGGGGTAGATTTCACACTTGCAAATTACCTTTTGTTCATCTCCATACATTGCATCAAAATGAAAATACATACATACAAAGGTGCACAATATTTGTTTCTTTTTTTCTACTTTACTAAAGGTCACAAGAGGTGCAGCAGCCTCAACATAAATTCCGCATGGCATCTAAACGTGACACGTGATAGTGCGTGTTCTTCTTTTCCTGTATTCAGCTACATTAGGTATAAACTTGTATGAGCAGCGTTCAACGGAATTCTCACTGTTTGAAAATAATCTCTGCTCTGAAGATGTTGCCTGCAGGCATAGAACCGTGGTGGTATTCCATGTCCCGGCGCACAGCCCCCGGCCCTTCCAGATGTGGTTCTGTTGCATTTCCAGGAGCACCGTCCCTTGCTCTTCCAGATGTGCAGGTCAGCCTTATTGAACACCGCTCTTCACACCGAATTAAAACTGAAACCACTCCTGTTTTGCATCAAGGCCTTCTTTGCAGGGTTGAAAAGTTCATCCTCGACCATAATGCAAGCATTATTGCATACAGAGATTACATGATAGTGCAAACCATGGTTTTCCCCTTTAATTAGACCGGCATTATTAGTTGGTAACAATGCATTGTTGTTTTTGTTTTCTTCTTTGTTTCACCTGAGTGTAGTGGGCAGCAGTATCTCCCGTTGAACGTAAGATGACCGTGGCAAACAGGGCGAGGTGTGCAGTCCTAAAAAAGCCTCCTGTTTAAAAAAAACAAACAAAAAAAAGTTTTTTGTAACATGTTGCAACCTGCACTTGATCCTATTCATAGCTGATGAAAGGGTTACACTGATACTGCTCATGTTCTTTCCACCGGGAAGATAGTGCTAAGAACACCTTACAAAAGCGAAAACGCACCGTAGTTATGCCCATATTATTAACACACCTGTGAGGAGAAGCAGCACCCGGTTTATGGCTTTCTCATGGGGATACTGAAGAGCACAACGAGGCCAAGGGTCTGGTTGACCCCGCCCTCCTCCCCAACACCCACCCACCCTTCCAGCCGCGTGGCGCTGTTATTCCTCCTATAGATTCTGTTTGCTGTTGCCAGTGAGCGATGACCGCTCCAGGCAACTGTAATGGCCCTCTCTGACTGCCTGACCAACAAACTCATTGTTAACAGCGTTCTGAACGCTGCCACAATATGGCATTTGAGGGCCACACCACTAGATGCAGGGGGGCTCCAAAGATGCAATACGCGTTCCTCTGACGCATAACTTCGCCCACGGGATTGCGTGGACTCTTGTTTGCAGCTGCTCTGGCATCACACTGATATCCAGCGGAAGTGATATCCACAGGTAAGATGGAATTGTAGTCGAAACCCCAGTTTCAGTTCAATTGTTCGCACAATCGTTCAATCATACCATCATACAAAACATATGGGCCTCATTACCAGTATGGGGGTGATGGAGAAAAGTGTCGGTAACAGATTTACCACCACTTTTCCCGCATGGCCATAATGCCAGAATGGCCCTGGAGCCAGGCATTTTCCTCCAGCATAATGCTGGAGGTAAATCCTGCAAATTTCTGACAAAAATCAGCAGAATTACAGTGTAATTCCGCCGGTGGTAATTCTGCCAAAAATGACCCATAGAGTCCAATAGACTATAAAAAAAAATGGGGATTAACGCTGCCACTACCACTTGTTTACCACCAGAATACAGCCTAACTTGTAATGAGCCCCATATGACTTTGCTAATGCTGCTGTCGCTGTGATGGGTGACCAGGGTCTCATGTGTCCTCGGGGCCCTGCCTCCCACACCCAATCGACCTTCAGCCTCTGCCCAAACACAGCACTTGCTGTGGCGCTTACAGGTCTTCGCCACTGTAGGCCTGCACTTACCCATTTATACCGTACAGATTATTGCTCCTTAGCACTTCTTACTCTGGGCACTGAAAGTTGCTGCTCACTCATGGGCATAGCACTCCAGCACTTACCCCCCTCTCTATCTAGGTTCCTCTTTATCTTCCAGTGTATTGTTTCTATCCCATGTTCCCTCCCTGTTGCCCTGTGACTGCTTTGAAACATTTTTACTTGTTTTATGAGTGGCTAACAAATGCTCAATAAATAAATAAATAAATACATAAATGAATAAATATATAAATAGCAGAAAGCATGCCTGAATTCATCTGAATTGTGGTCAGTCGGGCTGAGCAAACAATTAGAGAAAAGCAAAGCATTCCTAGAGCAGGGTCCACGAGAGGAAAGGAAGGGGTTTTCCTTTTCCAGGGTGTAGATGACGCAAATGCCATTTCATTTTCTATTAGGGCTCAGTTGTACTTTCACTACTTCTATTGATCTGCTGACCATTGGGGCCTCCAGGGAAAAAGCGTGACAGAAGAAGACCTTGAGCATCGGCATGGGATGTACAATTCACCGTATTCATCCTTCTACCCAAGATCATCACACCTCTCGCCCCCTTTTTCTCAGATCTTATTTTAAGGGGATATTACATTGCTAATCACACAGAGATTCTCGTCTGCCGGGGCTCATTGTGGAAGTCTCTAAGTTTCCATTTTGCAAAGCTGGAGGGGTTGCTGGTGGATTCACTCTGCCTGTAATGGCACCTGGAAAAACTCTCCAGGCAGCATCCGTAACGGAAAATGACATGTTTCTGCTGAAACAGAGGAAGAATTATTGTTGCCCTAAGCTCACCCCAATTAACAGATAGGGCCTCATGTTTCTGCTGAAACAGAGGAAGAATTATTGTTGCCCTAAGCTCACCCCAATTAACAGATAGGTCCTCATGTTTCTGCTGAAACAGAGGAAGAATTATTGTTGCCCTAAGCTCACCCCAATTAACAGGTAGGGCCTCATTACGAGTTTGGAGATAGCCATGGTGCTATTAGCACCATGGCTGCCTCCAAAATCGTGTCCGGGTTCCTTGAATGAGGAATTACCGGGTCATTCCAACCTCGGAGGACCCAGTAATTCCTCATTCAAAAAACCCATCCCCATTCCCATTCGAGCCCCCATAGGGCTCAATGGGAATGGGGATGGAGCTAATAATGGGCCCTTTAATAACAGGCCCGTTATTAGCTCCCTGGTCCCCTTACGGGACCCGCAAAGGACGTCTGGTCTGACCAGACGTTCTGAGCGGGTCCCACAAGGGAACCTCGTTAATGGACGGAATGGGTTTACCGGCACCATTACCGGTGCCGTTAAAACCATTCTGCCCACCTCGTAATGAGGCCCATAGTCTCAGGTTGTCTTCTTTGCATCCAGTCTGCATATTCGAAATAAAGCATCCTGACTCAGTTTGTAAATACATACAGCATGTTTCGACCTAACTCACAAGTTTCTTCTAGGAATGAGAAAAAACATAGTTAAGGCCCCAGTGTCTAAATTATGTTATGTTATGTTATGTTATGTTATGTAAGGCGCATTTCTAGAGCGCACAAACAACTGAAGGCACCCTGGCACTAGGATGAGTACAGAGCTACCATATAACAGATTATAACACAGATGTTTTGAGTATACGCCAAAAGGTAAGGTGATCAGCTGTAATCTGCAATGGCATGGGAGTAGCATTCCAGGCCATGGCGGCAGCCACCGAAAAAGCCCGTCCGCCAGTAGGAGTCAGTCTAAACCGGGGGACCTTGACTGAGAACACAGAGTGGGAGTGGAGACATCGTGTTGGTACATAATGGGGGAACTTATCTTGAATGTATTCTGGCCCGAGGCCATTGAAAGCACGATGTACCATACACAGAGATTTAAACAATTTCCTCTTTTCCACCGGAAGCCAGTAGAGCTGCCTCAGCAGAAGGGTAATGTGGGCTCCAATAGGAGGCCGAAGAGTAGCTCTGAAAGCGGCGTTCTGCAATAGCTGTAACCGATGAATCACATAGTGGGGCTGGGCAAACAGTGAGTTGCAGTAATCTAAACCACTCAAAACAAGTGCTGCTACCACCAGAGCATGGCATTTTTACGGCACAAAAGGGAGAACCTTCAGAGTATGCCCAGCTTAAAATGACTGCTCTTACATACTGCCGCAACCTGGGCATCCATCGCAAAAGAGGAGGAAATAACAACCCCCAAATTCTTTACAAATGCCTCAGGGACCGGGAGAGGGCCAAGGGAGGCGGCCAGCACTCATTGGTCCAATAAAGGAGAGGTGAGGTGGTACCAACCACCAATACCTCCGTCTTGCTACCATTTAATTTGAGCCAGTTAGATGACATCCATTCCCCGACCTCCTGAAGACACAACCTAAATCAACTGGCCGTATTGGCATGATGTCAAGACAGACCAGAATTTGGGTGTTGGCATAGGAATAGTAGTGTAAGCCATCGGAGTGAGGGAGAGCCAGAAGATGCCTCAAATACAAGTTGAAAAGAATCAGGAAGAGGGCAGACCCCTGCGGTACACCGCACAATAATTAACTGGGCTAGATTGAAAAGGAGGGAGAGACACAGATTGTGAGCAGTCGACCAGAAAGCAGACGAACCAGTCAAGGACTCTGCCAGTCACCCTGGCAGTAGAAAGGCGGGAGATCAGGGTGGGATGGTCAACAGTATCACACGCAGCTGAGAGATCTGAGAGAACAACTGCACCAGCACCCTCCTGGTCCACCAGGCGAGCCAGGTCGTCAAGCACCCAGTTCAGGACTGATTCAGTTCCCCTGCCAGGCCAGAACCCAGACTGAAATGGATCAAAATAGGATGTGGATTCCAGGAAAGTGGAAAGAAGAGGGGAAACCAGAGCTTCCAACAATTTCATAAGAAATGGGAGTAGAGAAATAGGCTGATAGTTCGCTAACACCTCTGGATCAACTGAGAGTTTTTCTTAATAAAGGGATCACAAGGGCATGTTTAAGTGTGGTTGGGATGACACCCTCCCTAAAGGAGGCATTTACAGCTACAGTAACTTGGGAGGTAATAGCCCTCGAGTTTTCCTTCAAAAGCGCCAGCATAATGGGATCTGTGGGAGACGCTAATTTCAACCCAAGGATGGCAGCAAGAATATCTGATTGTGGGGAATGAGGATCATGTCCTATCTTCGCGAGACGACTCAGTCGATGTATTAGCGACTGGAGGACACGCTACATCGTTATTAATATTGTCACGAATAGTGGCAATCTTAGACACAAAGAAGGATGACAGAGAGTCTGATAAGCCTGAGAAGGGCTAATTTGCAAGCTAGTCATTGCAGGGGAAGAAAGAGACTGAACAAGCTGAAAAAGGGCTCTTGGTTGGTTAAGGGCTCCTTCAACCTTGAGGGCAAAAAAACGCCTTCTTAGCATCTGCCACTGATTTATGGTAGATAGTAAGTTGTTGGCGGAATACAGGTTTAGTTTCTGGCAGGTAGTCAGCACGCCACTTTCTCTCCGCATGTCTGCACAGAAGCCTTTCAGCACGAGCTGATCAGTGTACCAAGGCTCTGATGGACATGCTTTTTGCTTGCACATCCTAAGGGGAGCCAATTGGTCAGCAGAGATGGAGAAGGCAGATTCCAAAGCAGACAAGGAGCAAGACATGGGCTGACCACAGTGAGTTGCCAAAGCAGTCGATACGGACGAGCCTAAAACCCTATGTCAGCTGCGTTTCAGAATGGCAGGCTTAGGCTGCGCAACAATTGGAGCAGGCAGAGGGATGACGAAAGGAACCAAATAATGGTCAGACCAAGTAATAGGGGATGGAGGAGACAGAGTAATAGATTGCTCCAGAGCAAAGACTAAATCAAGAGTATTACCCCGTGAGTAGGTAGGTTTGGTCAACCACTGGTGGAGACCAAGATCAAACATCAGATCGAGAAATTTCTCCCCATGACCACTAAGGGCTGGGTTGTTAGGAAGATAGAAATCTCCCATGATCACCAGATTGGGGTGTTGAATCTGTAATTCAAGGGGTAGTGCCAGGAAGTCCGAGCAGAACAGAGTGTCGGTTCCAGGGGGCCGATATATTAATAATACAGGCAGGGTAAATGGAGAAGATATCGAGATGCGGGCAAGAAGACATTCCATTTTCAGGGTATGGTTAGGAATATTAAAATTTACTGTAAGTTTAGTATTATAGATAATGGCCAGTCCACCTCCAGGATACTCCAGGAGCCTTACGATCAGCATGTATCAAATCATAATCAGGTGGGAGTGACTGGACAACGGCAGGGCCAGATGACTCATTTAACCAAGTCTCGGTCAGGAATAGGTGATCCAGACCCAACGTAGTTATACGATCATGACTGACACTCCATGGAGTGAACTACGAGGGAGCGGGTATTTAAAAGTCTGCATTGGAGCTCCTTACCTATGCCACCAGCACTATAAGAACTGTGCAAAAAGCCATTTGGCCACTTAGTAGTGCACGGGGCCAAAGCAATAAGAGAGCTGTGAGAAATGCAGATATTTCCATCAACATCTTCAAAAGGCAGGTTTATTTCCTGCGCCGGCCGAGCACAGACAGGCACAGTCGGGCTTGCCTTAAGTGCGCCTTTGGCGTGCAGACGGCGTGCCTGCTGCTGCACCCGTCCGCTGTGTGGGTGAATCCCGTGGCTCCTTTATGAGGCCGTAGGGAGTCCAGGAAGTGAGGCAGAAGACTGCCCACTTCAAAGATAGAAAGAGGACTAGACCACAATGCGGAGTCCTAAAGTAAAATGCTAATATCACCAGTTCAGTCAACAAACACACGCACACATTAGCAGCAGAAATGGTCTTTTAAAAAGCTAATTAGATCAGTGCAGCAATTTAAAAATAAGGCAACTAATTAACATCCAGCCAAGGCTTTAAATGGCAGCCCAAAAGGGAAGCCTCACCTCAGCATCCTCACGAGCGATCCCGCAGAACATTTATGAGGCCGTAGGGAGTCTGGGAAGTGAGGCAAAAGACCGCCCACTTCAAAGATAGAAAGAGGACTAGACCGGAATGCGGAGTCCTAAAGTAAAATGCAAATATAACCAGTTTAGACAACAAACACACGCACACATTAGCAGCAGAAATGTTTTTTTTTTAAAAAGCTAATTAGATCAGTGCAGCAATTTAAAAATAATGCAACTAAGTAACATCCAGCCAAGGCTTTAAATGGCAGCCCAAACGGGAAGCCTCACCTCAGCATCCAGAAGTGAAGATAGAATCACCATTAAGCAGAAAAATGACACCGATGTTTTATATATCTGGACAATGGCATGTAGGGGAATTACTTGGTAATAAAAGGCAGCATATAAAAACAAACAATACCATCAAGTTCGAGAAGCCTGACAATATAAAAAAAAACATGCCCTCTACAGTCGCAAAACCATTGAATGCAGAAAGCATTGATGTAGCATTTGTTTTGTCGTAGTATGTTCTTTTGTGTCGTATTCACTATGCCGCAAATTAACGTACCCTGGATTCCCAAATGGACTGGCTGCAAATGTGATATGACATCATTTTCTGCAACAAAATCAAAATATTTTTCAGTGGTTAATGGCCATTGTTCATAATTGTGCTATTGTTTCTGAGCCATTCTGTTGGCTGTTCATTTCCATGGCTAAAACATTATTTTTTTAAATTGCTTAAAACAAGCCACAAAGTGAAAAAATAACTCCGGAGCATCAAAGCAGATCTCATTTTAGCCCAGACAAATGACACAATCGTGCTTTTGTAGCAAGTGCCTTGTGTATGCAATGAGAAATGTGATGTTTCTAAAGCACATGGACTATGTGCATGAACGCACATGCATCAAAAAATTAAGTTGCAATGTGTAAAAGATATTTATGCGGCAACAATTACTTTGGCCAGTTTCTACGCCCCCACCCCCAATCAACCAATCAAAAAGAAGATTTGGATTCTTGACTAATTCTGCAAATTGACTCACATAATACCAACGTGCACTGCCACCTCCTCTACAGTATAGAATACACCAGGCTGATGTGCAGAATTCATATAGATTTGATAATCAGTAAACACATTCATGATCACACACACTAGTTATCGGAATGCACGCCACCTCACTCCGTGACACAAAACCTTTTCTCCCTGACAAAGCTTCACTGTACATACAAACAAGTTGAAACAACCACTTCGTTTTGACTATAACTGCAATTCTCATATCATATAAGACACAACCGCATGCACAGTTTTCATTTTGACTCTCTAGTCTCCCTGTTAACATGTAAAAAGAAAACACAATTCTAAAGAATACTTCAGAGAATTGGGTCACTCATAAGAATACCCCGGATGTAAGAATAATTAATGCAGCACCCTAGAACCTGGCAATACAATTGTGCTTTACAAAACATTTTGTATGGGGTCTAATTTAAATAAAAGGAAGAACTTTCCAATTGGACAAAATACATTGACATATGCAGCACTCTTTAAAGGCATGGTCTAGTAAAAATGTTTATTGTCCCTACGGGTCGGCCATGTTTTTTTAAGCCTAAGTGGCTAGATTTTAGAAAACTTTCCTATGGACCTTACCCGAGTTTTCGTCCATTAAACGCACGTGAAAACAAGCACCAGGGTGCCCCCATTTTCTGATAATACTATCTTTTCCCCGATCGCCCTGGCTGACCTGCTTTTGCGGCACTAAATCAATTCCCCCGCCCCTGAGCCTGACATTATCAAAACATTCATATTCCCCACCTCTCCCCGTGACGTTACTGTGCTGCGTAGGCAAACGCGCCCAGTCGTCTTCTGCGCGACTCCACACAGAACCCCGAAACCAACACAGATCAACTCACAACACAGCGCGCCACAATTCGGAATATGAAACTGTACTTTAAAATGAAACAGCAACACGGTACATTTGGTAAAGTACATTTATTTGACATTAAATGTTTAGAGAATATTCAGCAATTGCCATATGAACTCCGGAAGCCATTTATTTTCTTTTATCTGTATCCGGAATAACTGTTCCGTTTCATCTTGAGTCACGCGCTGTTCCTTTATGGTACACAGGGTGTTCATTTTCGTAAAAAGAATCACTTTGGAAGCACGGTGAACCGCAAGGCTGTTCCATCAACTAGGCACTAGTCCAGCCTAAAGGTTGTTATGTTGCTTCTAGCCACTAGTACAGCGTAAGGGCATGTGGGCCCTTGGCGATCGTCCCATAATATGGTGATCATGCTCCAGTTGTTGACATGAAGCTGCAGGTGTCTGCTGAAGAATCCATCCGCCGGTGTCTCAAACAGATGGCAGTGGCAGAATGGGATCAAATACCTGTTATGAAAACAAAAAAATGATAATTAGTCTCGCTAGCCGAACTTCATTAATATTACTCATTTTATTTATTACGGCCGATCAGAAACTATTTGCTTGCAAGGATAGTTCAATGGAGTATGTTCGTCTCTAAAATCAATGCGAAAAGTAACGAGATAAATCGAGTCCAACACACAATGATAAACGACAGTTAGTCTACATGCACGAGGAATGATATGATATATGATATGGCATTCGTAACGCGCCTATACTCAAGTGTTTCTAGGCGTGACGAGGCAGGTGGGGAACAAGGGCAGACAGACAACGATCCTACTAGGCCAGGTGTCTTTCTGATCGCGCATGGGGAAGGGCTGTACATGGTTAGTTGAATACAAATTAAATAATAGGGCTGCTGGTGGCAAGTGCAAGGTAAATGCCGGGAGAAGGGGCTGAAGGATACAGAGACAGTCCCGTAGTGCAGGTAGGCAGTGCAGGGAAAAGTGGCTGGGCCAAGGACCGAGATCGGTGTGACCAGTGGACCTGCATGCCCATGTGCCCACTACGAACAGTTTTACTTGCTTTTCCTAGCTCTTCATTCATTCATTTATTCATGCATCCATTCATTAAATCTTCATTCCGGTATAAAAGCGTGTAAAGATTTACTTACATTATATTTGAAATTTCCATTGTGTCTCTTCGTAATGCAGTCTGTAAAACGGACCGTGCTCTTGACAACGATTTTTCGTATACTGACCTAAAATGAAACTCGGTCTAGTTTCTGAATTTTCTGCCTTATCGTCTCTTACGTTATTGCGCACTCCCTTCAAATGTAGTTCTTTCGGCATGGTCCCTGTCTCAAGGTCAAAAACCAATAGACCCTTATACTTCCAGTGCGACTTGTGGGCCTCATCTGGGCGCTGTCCTTCGCATTCTTTATTTGCAACATCACGTAGTATAGGCATCTGTGAGAACTTGAAGTTTAGAATCCGTCTATGTAGTGCACCTCAATGTGCAAATGCGAACTGTCTTCTCTCCCAAATGCCACGGCCCGCTTGGCTGGCGCGTTCTAAGTGCCCCAATTTTGTCCCCATTGTCTGCGAGCTTTGCAGCCCAAATTGAGACATTTAATTTTTGGCGGAAGGTCAGGGAAAGTATAAAGTACCACAGGAGTTGAGTTAAAAGTAAGATTTATTGTTTGTTTGTTTGTTTTATTATTTGCAATACGCAAGCCTCCCCTCCGTTAACAGTGCGCAGCATTTACATTTACATGAGATGAGACATGAGAAAAATATATACATACACATATGTGAGGTGAATAGAGAGAATTCAAAGATGACACCCAGCTTGTTCGCCACCCATGATGGTGAAGGTAGGGGTTAGGTTTACAGGTACACTGTACAATAACATTTATTTACAAAAAGACAATCGTATTGCAATTATTTAAACCGGGATTTGTACTTCACAATCAGCTGTGCTTCGGGTGGGCATGGCACAGTCGCAATGTTCGGTGGCAATGGATCACTTCTCTGCACAGAAACGTCCAAAATTCCATATCTGTGCTTCTCTAACACAGCAACAATAAGGCCTTTCACAAAGTCGAACTGCATTTCATCATAGACTGGTTTGATCACCCATTGCTTACTTCGTTTTGAAAACACCTTAGTGTAGCGAGGCATCCTTACTTTACCCCTAGTCCTAGATTGTTCACGTCCGACATTGCTGTTATGGGCCAAGACCGCTAGTAGAGGGCGATGTTTCATGCCCCGAAAGCTAAAATGCAAGCGCTTTGGCCTGTACTTTAGGCACATATTGTGGAACACCTCCAAATCTCCTGTGTGACAGAATTCTGTCAGTCCTCTCAAATCTCTTGATAGAGTTTTGTCGAAAACAATCTTCTCAATGGATTTGTATGTCGGTGAAGATGGAATCAACCACTTCTTCTTCCGTGCCTCCTCTGGGGACAAAGGGCCATGTTCACATTGGTGGAAATGTTCATTTGCTGTCCAGCAGTGAATGTTGGTACAGTGGTGCATCAGTGACCGCCATTTTTCAAGTAGTATTTCCACTGACCCCTCACAAGTTTTTGAGCTCCACCAAAGATGGTTGGTGATAGAATGTGACCACTGCAAAATACTTTCAAAACCTTTTTTTTTCCCCTGCAGCCGAGATTTTCTTATTGATTGATTTAGCAAGATGCCATACGTCAAATTGATGTTTAATATGTGGGAACTGCTCTCTCATTGTCTTGGCAATTGAAACGTGTCTATCCGTGGCTATGAGGTCGATGTGCATTCCCCTCGATTGTAGATATTCCTCTGATTTTATAAAACCTAGTTTCTCCATGGCCACTGAGGATGTACATTGTGTTACCTGCACGACCACCGAACTCACAATTTTCTTACTATCCATGTCCTGAAAGTGGTAGGTGCAGTACTTGGCAGAAAATCCAGGGCTGTCGCACTGTCCATCGCCGGCTAGCCTGAATCGTTTGCCTTCAAATGTACTTGCTAGAGACAATTGTTCAATTTTCCAAGCATCACTAATGGCCGGAAACAGATAATCACGTTGGTATATGTAGTACAGCGCTTTAGAAATGAAATGGAGTCCCACAAACTGAAAGAAAGCCTCTAACTTTCTAAAACTGGAGCCACTAAAAAGTGATGCAGCTGCACACAGTAGATTGCCTGCTGGCAGTTTCCCCAGCATCGGTTGTGCAGACCATGAGAACCTATGATTTAATCGACCGGCGGCATTTATTTTGACGATACTGCCTTTTATTTGATGAGTCACATTAATCAATGGCTTCCCACATACTTTCCCTCTAATGGAAAGTACACATTTCAGCATACTTATAATTTCCATCAAACAACTGTCGAATACAATGTATTTGCTCTCTTTCATTAGACTGTCATCCTGCTTCAACGTTGTTTCGGCCTGTGACGTTGTGGAGATTTCAACACATTGGAAAGTAATATCGCTGATATCAAGTTCTGATGCGTCTATGGATGCTGCGGCTGGTTCATTCTCTGTTATTTCAACATCTATTACTTCACCATTGATGGGAGAACACAACAATGTCGACAAGTTTTTTGGTGGCAAATTTTTGGCGGGTGTAGATTGTGTAAATTGATCTGCAACTACTTCAGAGCTATCTTCAATACATTCAATAACATCTTCTTGTGGTGGTGCGGTCGCACTGTAGCTATGGTCCAATGCAACTTTGCTGTAGTCTCCAAACACAGTTAATTCATGTTCTGGCCATTGGACATGAGCATCTCGAGCCTGAACACGCCTCGCCTCAATTAATAGTTCCTCCATAGTGTACACGGTCTGGCAAGCCACATCTCTCATTCGCTTCACTGTCTGTGTGTGTATAGTTCTGACACCCACGGGTAACTGGAGGAGAGATTGGAAAAGGGATGTTCAGTTTAAACACAAGATGGAGTGTAGTAGAATTGACTGGAAAAAAACATAAAATAGTCCCCAGCACAAACATTTTTTTAAAGTTATGAACTGTTTGTAACTAACCTTTTTTTGTTTTTTTTTCTTTGCAACTTTTTTGACTCGACCTTCAACATCTGCACGCTGTAGCTCTGATTCGTTTCCGCATGTCCTCCCTTCCTCTTGCGCTGCAACGACTATATTTTCTGTATCCGCATAGACAGCACGGAATGAGGCTCCATCGTCTCCCTGAAACATAGTACTTTCATTACTATGTATCAAAATATTGTTAGCATAAAACACACATGAGGACGAACACACAGGTACATCTCAATAGCCAAACACGATTTAAACATTGTGTGCAACAATCAAACGACAAGTATTCGACCAGTGATGATCTATTTCGAAGGAACTGTCAGTATCCATACCTCTGGCTCTGCATGGACTGCCATGAATGGTTGTATTGGAGAGGAGGCATCCGCATCTCCCTGAAACACAGTACTTGCATTAGTATGCTTTTCAATATTGGAAACACAACACACACTTGGGGTCGACGGCACAGGTACATATAAAGAGATAACCACAAATGATGCATTGTCCAAAAGAATCAAGGAAAATCCAAATATGATCACATTTCATCAACTTATTTCAACGATTCCTTTACATCTGCATCATCTAAATGAGATGTTGTGATTGTGGTGGAAGCTCCGTCGTCTCCCTGAAACACAGTACTTGGATTAGTATGGTTTTCAATATTGGAAACATAACACACACTTGGGGTCGAACGCACAGGTACATATAAAGAGATAACCGCAAATGATGCATTGTCCGAAAGAATCAAGTAAAATCTAAATATGATCACATTTCATCGACTTTTTTCAACAAATTATTTACATCTGCATCACCTAAATTGGATGTTGTGATTGTAGTGGAAGCTTCGTCGTCTCCCTGAAACACAGCACTTGCGTTAATAGGGAAGAAAGTATAGCAAATGGAATCACGTTATATGATCACGCATGATGGAGCTGTCATTATCCACACCTCGTGCTGCTGAAGAATATCTATGGATGTTGCAAATGTAGTGCGCACTTCCGAAAGCTGTTGCGCTGATTCGTATACTTGAATGTCAGGCTCTGCATCAAGTGCAGGGGTTGACGCTCCATCAACTGCCTGAAACATAGTACTTGCATTAGTGAGGATTACAATTGTGAAAACATAACACACACCTGGGGTCGACAGCACAGGTACATATCAACGGCTAATCACGAATGAAACATTGTGTAGAACAATCAAACGACAGGAATTCCAGCTCTGATGATGACGCTCGATGGAGATGTCAGTATCCATACCTCCTGCTGTTGAAGAACATCTAGAAATGTTGTAGATGTGGCGGACGCTTCAGCATCTCCCTGAAAGACAGTACTTGCATTAGTATGGATAACACTAATTATAACTGAAAACAAACACCAGTGAATGATAACTAAGGTGTATATCAATTGGAAAGCAGTAACCAAACATTCGGTAATATAATTACACAATAGAATAAAACTATTACTTGACATGCATAAAACAAGTATGTAGCGGATTAGCCTAGTAAGATTACCTGATACGCGCTAGAAGTGGTTGATAACCTCGACCACGTCAAGGATGTAGAATGTTATTGCTTCAGATTCAAGGGATAGTCAAGAAATTGTAAAGGTCAATTAATGATTGATAATGAAATGCCAATATTAAAAATAGCCATGTAGGGCAACAGAATACTTGAAAAATGCTCAATACAGCACAGTTCCCTGTCCCCATATATATATACATTGCGTTTGTGGGTTATGAAATCGAAAAAGAATATATTGGTAAATGTAATTATTCAAAAAACTATACAATCATATCAATATCGAAATTATTACAAGGGATAGAACACCTACAATATCAATTAATCTGTTCGGATACCTACACACTACCCCAAGGCCTAAAGCTAAATCCGGACACTTGACTCAACGGTGGCGGAATGTGGATGAATAGAGTGGGAATAGCGTTTTTGAGCAATTTCCGTGTCGTTCGCCGTTTATTCTTCTTTGTTACCCAAGATGTTGTGTGCATGTCCAAGGAAATGTGCCGGCTGCAGATGCGGTATCGATCACCCCTCTTGTCCTGTAAGACTTGTTGGACTCTACTTTCCAGCTCATCCAGTGGATATCCGCAATGTCTGACCCATTCTCTTATTCGATCAACAGTTTTCGGGAATACATGCATTGTAGTGCCTTCAGATTTCACATGGGTCTTCGAAGGGCAACCGCTAATCGAACAGGCAGGCATTGTTGATAAATCTGAAAAGAAAAATATCGACATTATTATACAATCTTCAAGAATAAAGATTTGATACAAAAATAAATGAATCATACAATGATCAATGCAAGGTTTGTTTTGGTCGCAGGAACTATACCAGTTCATTATGTGCGGCTTAGTATTTGCATAAGTTGCAGAAATGTATAAATGATGTGACTAAAAACTGAACATGTGACTCATCCCTTGGATGTTCTGTATTGCACGAGAAGGAAACATGCTTACATCATAGACTGGATCCCCGAAGGATGCAATTCAATGACAATTGACACAGATGAAAATAAATAGATCTATTGATAGCATAGCAATGGAAATTCAAGTCAATAGCAATGAGACCAATGAACATAGCACTATTGGGTACTCTACTCGCAAATAGATAGAAATTTAAAAATCTGTGAAATATGACCAGGATACATGGCCTTACCTTGACCAACAAACAGTTGGATTCAGCAAGCAGAGCAGTATGCTGCGGGAGAATAGGTGGATGGCCACAGGTAGCGCACTGATGGGTATGCTCGAAGCGGTCACAGAAGTTCACGGATAGCACGACGACAAGCAGATTAGCATAGATCTCAGTGGTTCCCAGGTAGCACGTTCAGGAGTTGACTTGCAAAGCACAAAGATGTTCTCATGAGACATATCGAGTGGTTTTTAAAGTATTAGAAACTAGGGTGTGTTTGTGAATGAATGACGTATGTATGTCGTGGTATTAGGGGGGCGGCCTGCTTGAAGGGGAGGCCTGCATGGAGACACAGGGTCTGAGGAGGCCATGTGACCGATGGCCCCTTGGCGTGGGACTCCTTTTGAAGTGTACATGTAGTTTGGCACCTTGGCCTTTCGCGCCCCTGACAGCCCCCCATGCCAGCGCTCATCCACCGGCGCGAACCGCTTTTGATACAGGGGGGTGGGATGGATGGCCCTGGGGCGTGCAGATAAGGCACAGGAAGACTGCTGAATGGAGACACACTTATGTGGATTGCAGGGGGGTGGCCTGCTTCAAGGGGAGCCCTGGCTGGAGACACGGGGTCTGAGGAGGCCATGTGACCGATGACCCCTTGGCTTGGGACACCTTTTGAAGTGTACATGTATTTTGACACCTTGGCCTTTCGCGCCCCTGACAGCCCCCCATGCCAGCGCTCATCCACTGGCGCGAACCGCCTTTGATACAGGGGGGTGAGATGGATGGCCCTGGGGCGTGCAGATAAGGCACTGGAAGACTGCTGAATGGAGACACACTTATGTGGATTGCAGGGGGGCGGCCTGCTTCAAGGGGCGACCTTGCTGGAGACACGGGGTCTGAGGAGGCCATGTGACCGATGGCCCCTTGGCGTGGGACACCTTTTGAAGTGTACATGTAGTTTGGCACCTTGGCTTTTCGCGCCCCTGACAGCCCCCCATGCCAACGCGCATCCACCGGCGCGAACCGCCTTTGATACAGGGGGTGGGATGGATGGGCCTGGGGCGTGCAGAAAAGGCACAGGAAGACTGCTGAATGGAGACACACTTATGTGGATTGCAGGGGGGCGGCCTGCTTCAAGGGGAGGCCTGCCTGGAGACACGGGGTCTGAGGAGACCTTGTGAACAATGGCCCCTTGGCGTGGGACACCTTTTGAAGTGTACATGTAGTTTGGCACCTTGGCCGTTTGCGCCCGTCACAGCCCCCCATGCCAGCGCGCATCCACCGGTGCGAACCGCCTTTGATACAGGGGGGTGGGATGGATGGCCCTGGGGCATGCAGATAAGGCACAGGAAGACTGCTGAATGGAGACACACTTATGTGGATAGCAGGGGGTGGCCTGCTTCAAGGGGAGGCCTGGCTGGAGACACGGGGTCTGAGGAGGCCATGTGACCGATGGCCCCTTGGCGTGGGACACCTTTTGAAGTGTACATGTAGTTTGGCACCTTGGCCTTCGCGCCCTTGACAGCCCCCCATCCCAGCGCGCATCCACCGGCGCGAACCGCCTTTATATAAATATACAGTATATCGCCTTTATATCAATGATAGTATATCGTTGCTTATCAATAACAAATGCCACATACCGGAGATTCTTGTAGGCACAGACCCACACTTCAACCGGTGTATTATAGTGGTCAAGACCCTAAGGCCTGTATAATCCAATGGTAATTGTTAGTATAGATATATGTGTGACTTTTATAGAGACATAACCTACTGAAAGACTTTGAACAAGTGTTATTTAGTGCATGCATTATCGAGAATATGTTATGTTAGCTTAGATAGATAGTGACCACCCTGCTTCACAGCGACCAGACCTTCACCCATTCGGAGCACAGATGTCTGACGCCCATCCTTGAATCGAGACACACTTGATTCATTTAAAAAATCGAGACAACCGTTGTTAAAATATATGTGGTGTTTTATTTTGTATCTTATTTTCATGACACAAAAATACAAGACTTTAAAGATTACACAGGACAGGTTGCAGCAGAGCGAGAGAAAATCCCCTGTACTGACCGCTGTCACTCGGGAACGTTTCTCTAATGGCACGAACGGCACAGGCGGGTATCACTCTTTGAACGCGGTGTCCAAGCCTCCCGTGAAGCCACCATGTAAAGGAACGATAGGCCACCAGCCTGTACCACCTGTGAAAAGGATTGAAACAAACTGTTTTTAAATGACCAAGATAAGTTTAATAAACGTTTGTTGTCAATGACAATTCTTGTAACTAATGGCATTTTACACGGTCAAATGCTATCTAGACAATGCACACTATTGAACGACTTACATGCGTTACAATGTTATGTAGATGTAATTTTGGATATAGTAGAAGAACATGAAATAGGAGTGGCATGACAAGCAGAGTATACTTACTCGTTACTCAGATTACGAGGACGAACAGTTGCTCGAAGTTCGTGCATAAGCACCATCATTATTCTCAACACGGCCCGTGTGAGGCAGGCTGCCCTGAAGTCAGGCAGCTCGGTGATGCATTGCGGTCGTGGCTCGCCTTCCGAAATGTAGGCCAGGCATCCCGAGTTTTCTCAGCAGCAGCAGTTCTCGTCCTCAGTTGGCATTAGCTCGCACCGATTGCATGTGCATCAGGTGGAGACGCCGTCCATTCGACTAGGCCCAGGCTCTGTTGATTTGTCCTGCCAACTGCCTTCCGAATACCCATCGTTTTCGCGTGCTTGCCTTTCCAGTAGTTCCTCCTCGGTATACTCGGGCTTGTACATGTAGGGCATTATTGTAGCCATTGTGTGTTAAACAAACTAAAACAATTTATAGCGGTGGTACTGGTATCTGTTCACACGGGCTACAAGCGGCGAAGGTAGCTGACCAGAGCACTGAAACGAGTCACAGAATACTCTAAGTAGCACAGAGAGAGGAATGCAATCGTAAATCTGCTGCTGTGTGTTGTGAAACGGTCTGTTTATACTTATTGAGGAAAGAGGCGTCCTGACATTTCCATGGCGACACGTCATTAGCTGAAGCGCAGCGAATGTTGACACGAGAAGTGCTTTGGCGTTGTGAAATGGGCGGGTCAGCCAGGGCGATGGGGGAAATGATAGGATTATCACAAAATGGCAGCTCCCTGGTGCTTGTTTTCACGTGCGTTTAATGGACGAAAACTCGGGTAAGGTCCATAGGAAAGCTTTCTAAAATCGAGCCACTTAGGCTTAAAAAAACATGGCCGACCCGTAGGGACAATAAAAAATGTTACTAGACCATGCCTTTGATTCTAACCTACCTGCACACCTTCCCTTGTAGCAAGATTATGGCAGAACACATTCATTAACAGACTCTTGTCAACAGATGCCGAAACAAAACCATTTCCATTTTCCAGTGAAAATGTTCCAATTCACTTTGCAGTATGTTGTTCCCTCTGTCTCTAGAGTATACTTTTAACTAGCTATGTTCACTTTGCTTAAACATGAAGGCATTTGTTTGCACTGCACAGACCCCGAGATTTAGTTTACCAATTGGAACCCCTCTGTTTGAGGCAGGGTCTGGGTAATGGTGAACAGTTCAATCATTTCGTTTTTAATGCACCCCTCTCCCCTTTAGGGGAATCTTAGGTTTGACAAGAAAAATGTAGGGATACCCAATTATATTTATCATCACTTGCATAGATGTTGGAGATTTTGAATTTCCCCAAAATCACTCCAGTGTCTGTTGCCTATGTGGTAATTAATTACATCATTATTTACTAAGAAAACACTACAGACATACTTATGGATGACCACCTCAAGTATGTCTATATAGGGGAAGACATTCATTCAAATAGAACCCCACCAAGACTTTGTTCTGTTGGAGTCATGGACTTACTTTGTAATCTCTTTGGTTCCTGCACAAGTGCATCAGGCCTCCTTGGTCATCTCATCTGAAGTATAGCGACCAGGTTGGATTGCCTCTTCAGACTCAGTTACGGATGGCCTCCAGCATCAGTACTTTGGCCTCTAGTTAAGGATGGCCCCCAGCCTCAGTCCTTCTCCTGGTTCCTTCCAGATTTTAATTGCACCTTCCTCCTTATCTCATCCTTGTCTGGTTGTCTTAATTCAAGATCCCAGTGTCTAAAGCAAAATCCCCCTCTTCCACTATGCGTCCAGCATTAACCCTGCTAACCAAACCCCAAAATATCTAAATTAGGATGGACCGCCTAATTGGCTAATGATCCGAATTGGATGTAGATTGCTCTTCCCCATGCAAAAGGACCAGCCCCTTCCCCTGATTGGTTCTCAGGTCTGAAGGACCCATTTCAGGGAGCTCTTGCTCCACCCATCTGAAATTGCACTTCTGACCAACTCAGATATGAATTATAAAAACTCCTACATGATACTTTTCTTCCTTCAATGTACAGATAAGGGATGCAATCCATACATTTCTAAATTGGTCTGATCATGCCGGTCGCAATAACATGTGTCTTGCATCGGCACGTGGTTGCATAAGCAAATGGCAGATTTTTTTCAATTTCTCCAGAGCGGACTTCAGTTAGAATCTTGAAATTTTACACAAAGGTATCTAATTTAATAAGGTTCCATATTCCTGACTATCGCATCCGTAACTTTTTCTGGGAAGCTACAGTCACATTTTAGCTTTTAACTTTTGTTCCCAAGGTTGAATTTTGAGGAGAGTTGTATCATCAGGTGGGGCTTTACATAAGCCATTCAGGAATATTTGAACCATGCCTGTGGATGTCACAGTCCCGTTTTATGGACCAAATATGATTTTCCATATAATCCTATATGGTATATATTGAGATGCACACTCAGTTAATTACATCATCTCTTCTTCCCAAAACCTTGATTTAGGCTTGGGCATCTGCTCCCTGTTCACATAGTCTTCAATAAAACCTTTTAACATTCTTTCTCCCAGAGCTGATTGAACATCTGTTTCCTTATCTCCTGGAGCAGAGGGGTATAAATCCTCCCCCTGGCATCATGTGGCAGTCTCTTGTTGCATGCCATCAGTCAGCAGACCAGAACCCCACCAAAAGCTACATTTTTATTCTGAGTATTTTAGAAAAGTCACAATCCATTAGCTGCATTTTGCTTTACTCAGTGGTGATCATTCCACCCCAGTATACCTACTCCCAGGCACAAGCTCTGTTCCCTTCCTGGCTCTGTAGAGCTTCAACGGATGGCCCAAATGGAAAGGTGAACAAATGCTGACCTCTGATTTGAAGGGGTAAATCACTGGGCTGATCACAGCTCTTAGTTCAGTTCCTATGAACAGCAAAATAAATGATACTTTTGCATTCTACATTTATCCACATGGGACTTGCATCATTACCTCAAAATACAAGATGTACTTTTTTGCTCCTGCCACATGCCAACAGTGTCCAACTTTACATTATAAGATATACATTTGAATCTCTCTGCAATGGAGTTTCGTTTTCCATGAGTTCATAGTTCCATCTAAGCTGCAGAATGCATAGATTCCACCATGGCAGCTCTCTGCTTCAGCAAGCTGCACTTTAGGCATCAGTTACATGTAGTTGGACATATTCTTCTTTTTCTTTTTCTGAATAACTTATTTAGTTGTTTGGCAGTTGAAAGTCCAATGCTGGCCTTTTGTCTGCAATTACACAGTAAACTTTCCATATGTCTGCACCTCGGCCCAACTTTAGTAAACAAAAGAGAAAAGTGCCCATACTGTTGTAGGATTGGGGACAGTAAGAGATCAATACAGCAGGGAACAGGGGGGCATACCACAAAACAGAGATTCACTGTTATTTTGGCTACTAGCTTGGATTTGTTTTTATGCATGAATCAATTCTCTATTTCTTAGGAATGATAGCAAAGGTGTATTACTACATATTTTACATTATGATGTAATAAAATGTTTATTCAATAATTTGTTTAATCGATAATTATAAGAACACATATGCGGTCAGATCCCAATCATATTTACAAGAACACATATGCAATCAGATCCCATATGGATGTTTTTCTTATTAACAGATTAGCAAAATACAATGCCTGAATATTAATCACCCAGTTGCAATGAGACACAAAACAATAAGTGACAAACTGATAGAACATGACTATCAATTGTAGCACAATTAAACTAACAAAACAAGTATTCTAAAAAAACATCACAGTTCAGTTACAGGATTTTTCAAGGTCGGTGCATAAACAGCATTTCAGCAGAGATAGATCTACCGCCTTCTTCAGGACCAAATACCCTGAAGGAAATCACAAAAATGAAATGGGGGAATAGGTTTTTTATCCAATAGGTTATAGGTTGCAGGGTGATCAAATTGATAAGGCAAATACTGGGTTTCTCAACAGATTTCTTCAAAGTTCAACCTCCTCAGTTTCCATGACCTCTATTCAATTAATGGCCCGCAATCACTTCTGGATATCTTTCTAATGTAAATTTTAGGGAGAGGAGAGATTATCAGGGGCCAGGGTCAGGATCCCTGTTTCTATATAAGTGATCAATATATTAATGTTTGAATGGATCAAGAATTTAGAGAAGGATAAACAAACCTAGTATACTGGTAGTGTAGCTAACCACTATTGTACAGCAGAGTTAGTTATCATCATTTTGATCTCATCTCTAATAGACACAGAGATGTATAAATCACTAATGGGGTCTAATTGTATTGCTTCTAGTAAATAGAAGACATGGATAAAGGTCTTTTAGAGTCCTCATATATACAGTTTGTAGCTGGATGAGAGACAGGTAAGTACGGTAAAGGTAATTTCACACTTATGGAGGGACAATGCTAGTTGAGGGGCTGCACATCCTTGTTTATGGAGACAGCTAGGCAGTGATGAGTGAGCAGGCACCAAGGTCAGTGTTAATTCATGGCAGCAGTGCACTTTCAAGGCATCTATTATAAAAGGGGATGGTAGAACATAATGGCAAAATGTTTACCTCCTCTTGAGTGAAAAATGAATACATTGGGCAAGAACCCAATGCCTCAGTCTAAAAAGACTCCTACAATGCACCTATTTACAGTAATAGTAATGCTTGCACTTTCAAGGCATCTATTATAAAAGGGAATGGTAGAAAAGAATGGCAGGACTATTTAAAAAGTGTTCCTCATCCAGAGTGAAAAATGAATACATTGGGCAAGAAAGCAATGCCGCAGTCTAAAAAGACTCCTTCACTGTGCATATTTACAGTGATAGTAACGTGTGCCCACAGAGGTAGCCCGGTCTCGTGGTGAACGCTGCACCACTTGACTGTACTAGGAGTGCTCAGCAGCGATGCATTCCATGGTTGCTTGAGGAAACATCAGGAAGCTGGATGCGGGGAGGTCCAATTCCTTATTCTATGCTCACATGTGCGTGAGAGCAGTGATGTGTTAGCGCATGTAGGTTAGAGCACAGTCATTCTGCCTACATAGATGTGTGGAAGATTCACTGCCTCTAATTGTTGAGCTTCCACTTGACTCAAATGCTCCATAGCATCTACATTGTCTTCCATGATTCTGGCCAGTTCTTGAGAAACAGGGTGACCCTTATCAACATCCATTTCCAATTTTAAGGCACCCTTTTCTTTGATCGGCTGCCTTTTTCTGTTGCTTTAGAACATTTCAATTATTTTGTGAGTTAATCTCTTTTAGGATTAACTGTTTATCGTCTCATTTGAGCTCCTTAATGGACTATTTGAAGTTCATAATTTCGTCCAACGATACAATATTTTGTATAATCTGGCAATTCAACTTGTGTTGAAGTTGGCTAATGTTTCTATGCTCTTTATGTGTGACCTGCAGCCCAGAGAACTGCATTTCTCATTCTGCACTGTCTTGTTAATGAGTTGCTCAATGGGGTTTTCATATTTGAACTCAAGAATTTGGCTTTGCTGTAATTTATCTTCTAAATGCGTGATTAATTTCTTGGCCTGTTCAGCCGACTGCTTGGCCTATTTCAGGTCTTCAGTCTGCTTCAGCATACTGGCCCCTGTATTTTGCAATCCCTCTTCTGTCAATTGTAAATGGAAATATAACGGAGCAGTGAGTTGGGCCATTTTAATTTGATCCACGCTGACATGTTGGGCCATGGAAAATTCCCATGGGCTTTGCGTAAAATTCCACCATCATGCCAAATGTCAGGCCCAGCTAATGTAACTTCCTGTACCATTCTTGCTTGCCAACAGCCAGCCTCCTTCTCAGGCCAGGCTCCCCAAATGAGGAGCTTGGCCAGGAGATGGTTCCTGGCATCTTTATTTTCTAGGTCGCTCATTTTGAAAATGTTTTTTAAACAACTCCTTTGAAATTCTCGCTACACAGGAAAACAAACTTGGTGCTTTATTCCTGCTATGTTTCACTAATCAACAATTCCAAATCCAAATTATATTTGTATTCATTCTGCCCAATCCTATTCTTATGGACACCTCCCTGATTCTTAGGGGCCAAGCAAAGAGTTGTACTTACCTGATGCAGACCATGCTGCTACATCCAGTCCCTCTTGAGGCCTGAATGGAATTACTTTACCTGTGGGACTACTTTCCACCTGGGTGTGGTCGGGGAAGGATACATACCTGATCGGTGGAAGGATACATACCTGGAACTTCTTCCAAAGCTATTTAAACCACGCCCGATCAGCAACTCACGCTTCGCGTTGTTCTGCTCCTCGCAGCAGGACGCTCACCGTGTCAGCTCCTGCATCTGGACTTCAGCCACGCCTGTCAGCATCCTGGGTCACCTGCAAAGGGAGATAAGAGAGAATTGGGGAGAAAGAAGACCTTACCTGCTAAAGCTGCATCACGGAGACATCACACCGACGATCCTGAAAGGGAAGACATCATTTTTAAAAGCATTTCACTTCGATCGCTGCAGCGCTGCATTTCACTCACCTTTCCTGGGCACCTCCATCTTCAGCAGCGATCATCCGGATCCGCAGCCACTTCCCAGAGCCTAGAGAGAAAAAGACAAGAACACAAGGTGAGAGAAGGAAGGGAATAAGAAAAGCTCAGTTTTCCTTCTAAGACTTACCTGTTGGGTCATTCCCATTTCATTTCGGGTCCTGCCGCTTCCTGGCATTCCGGACCCCGGCCCCTATGGGTAAAAAAGACAAAGACATTGAATGAGCGAATGCAAAGACATTACCCGAACGCTCATCCAGAACTTACCTGTCATTTACTGGAACTGCACGTTTCACTTCGGGTCGGCGCCATATCTCCGGCATTCTGAACCCCGGCCCCTAAGGGGAAAAAGACATAAGCGTTAGCGCTTGCTGTAATAAGACAATGAACATTATTACTAAGCTTGAACTTTTGAACTTGTAACAGAACTCTTACAGCGCCTCACCTGAATAGTCAAGCTTATTTTGAACTCCCATCAAACCTCAATCCAGTGAAGTAAGTGGGTTTCAACGCGCCCCTGCATCAGAAGCAGGATGGAGAACTCATCCTTCCAGACCCTAAGGTGAGACTTCACGGGGAATCGTGGAAGGGTATCGTGGAGGGTTGGAAGGGTTGGAAGGGAGTGGGAGGCTTGAGCATTATTCCGTCAGTAGGTAATACTCCCTTTTCACGCACAGGGGAATATTCCTGCGAGCCAGAAAAGCCAGAGTAGAGGGGCCCTTCCTGTCCATCTTCTGAGTCCTGCGCTTCACCATTGAAGAAGCATCAGCACTCGAAGCCAGACCTGCGCCTCCGTGGGAATCAGGTGAGCGTGACAGAACGCGAAGCCTACCCACAATTTCCCACCCGGGCGCTATGGAGACTTCCGAGACAGATCAGCTGGCCCAGCTTTTAGGGGAATTACAGGCAGAAGTGCACTCAGCCCGCCAGGAGACTAACGCTCTCAAAAGAGAACTTATCCTATCCAAGGAAAGAACAGATGACCTGGCCAAAAGGTTATTGCAGGCCCAGGCAGGGCACACTCCTTTACCTAATTCCGGAGGTACTTCCACATCAATGGGTTTGAATAACCCGGTACAAATCAATCTACCTGGACACATGTCTTAGGGCCCGCCTGAACGTTTTGCGGGGGATCCCAAGAAATATGCCGTCTTTATGAACCAATGTCGTTTACACTTTCTATGCAGACCCGGGGCCTTCCCTAATGACCAGACCAAGGTAGCCTTTATACTATCTTACCTCAGTGGCAGTGCTGCCGATTGGTCTATTCCATTGATAAATCAGGATGATCCCATTCTCCAGGATTTTCAGGGCTTCCAGGCCAGCATGGAAAGATTGTTTGCTCGACACTCTCAAGGACAGGCCCTTGATAACGAACTGCTATCTTTACGACAAGGTAATCAGGATCTCCTGTCCTACGTTGCCACCTTTAATAGACTGGTTGTGGAAACTGGATGGCCAGAAAACAAAAGGATCACATTGTTTCATCGAGGCCTGCACAGAGAGCTTAAGGATGTTCTAGCTCAGATAGTAGATCCACCCCAGGTCTGCGCAGACTACATAGACTTGGTGGTTCAACTTGATTACAGACTTCAAAATAGAAAAGCAGATCGGTTCAAGTACGAAACCCGAGTACCGATCAAAACCCACGCTAACTCCAAGAGTACCGACGTATCCGAACCTATGCAAATTGGCGGTGTTAAAGGACCATTAACGCAGAAGGAACGAGAGAGAAGGTGGCAAATGCAACTTTGTCTGTATTGCGGGACTTCCGGTCACTTTCTTCGAAATTGTCCGTTTAAACCACCTAAGAAGGTGGTTGGAGCCACTGATAACGATTTATTGACACCTGATTCGGGAAACGACCTAGCCCGACAAGCGTAGGGGTCCGCTTGCCGAGCTTGAAAACAAGCTCTTTGACCTCGCATTTTGTCATGCCAATGGTGCTCGTGGATCCAAAACAGCCTCAGCAGTTGCATGCTATAAAAGCGTACATCGACAGTGGAGCTATTGGAAATTACATAGACCGTGAATTGGCTTCCAGGATTAAGCTCCCTCTCCGCCCGAAAGTAACCCAAGATGTCATTACTACAGTAGATGGAACCGAAATAGCCTCAGGGCCTGTAACGCATTCCACTGTTGAAATGACACTGGTGGGTCAGGATGGACATCGGGAAGCAATCGTGTTTGATGTGATCAAGGCCCCACAATTTCAAGTAATTCTTGGAATTCCTTGATTCGAAACACATAATCCCAGAATTGACTGGCGAGCAAAGAAGATAAGTTTTCCTGATTGTGAACCAACTTGTTATCCAAGAAATCCAGTTATGGGTCTAGCCTCAGCAACTTCCACCCCTGTACAGCTACCGTCAGAATACCAAGAATCCGAAGACGTTTTTCAGAAGGAACAGGCGAACACGTTACCTCCCCATCGGTCTTATGATTGCCAAATCGATCTGGTACCCAATGCTCAACTACCGTGTAGTAGGATTTATGCTCTTACGGAACCTGAGAACCTGCATTTGTGTCAGTATTTAGATCAGTACCTAGCCAATGGTTTTATTCGCCCGTCCAAGTCTCCTGTCTCCTCAGCTCTGTTCTTCATGCCGAAAAAAGAGGGCGACCTTAGAACATGTATAGACTATCGCGCCCTAAATCAAATAACGATTAAGAATCGTTATCCTCTGCCCCTGATCCCTGAGCTTATCGACCAGGTGAAAGACGCTTGTGTGTACACCAAGTTAGATCTCAGAGGAGCTTATCACCTGGTGCGTATAAAAGAAGGCGAGGAATGGAAGACTGCATTCCGCAACAAATTTGGGCTCTTCGAATATCAGGTGATGCCCTTCGGTTTGTGCAATGCACCTGCCGCCTTTCAGTACTTTATGAATGATGTTCTACGGGAACTTATCGATGTCTGTGTCATTGTTTACATTGACGACATCCTGGTGTACTCTTCTTCAGAATCCGATTACAGAAAACATGTTAGGGCAGTTCTTGAGAAATTGCGCCAGCACAGACTATTTGCAAAGCTCGAAAAATGCGTTTTTCATACCACAGAAGTTGAGTTTCTCGGATTCATCCTGACACCTCAAGGAGTCCGAATGGACTCGCGAAAGGTGGACGCCATCCTCAAATGGCCATCTCCTAGCTCGGTGAAGGGAGTTCAGAGCATGCTCGGCTTTGCCAATTTCTATCGAAGATTCATCTCGGAATTTTCCCGAACAGTCCAACCCATCACAGCTCTCCTAAAGAAAAACAAACGCTTTGAATGGACTCTTGAGGCCGAACAAGCCTTTCAGGACCTGAAAACCAAATTCACCTCTGCACCTGTATTGAAGCACCCGCACCCAGATCTCCCTTACATTTTGGAAACCGACGCATCCAGTTCGGCCATGGGAGCTGTCCTGTCGCAAAGAGACCCAGAAACTAACCAACTACACCCTGTGGCCTTTTGGTCCAGGAAATTTTTCCTCCTGAAATCAACTACGCAATTACCGACAAAGAGTTACTGGCTATTAAATCTGCTTTCAAGGCTTGGCGTCACTACCTTCTCGGGGCAAGACACACCATCACCGTAATTACGGACCACAGAAATTTACAGTATTTAAAGACGGCCAAAGCTCAATCTTCACGACAACTCCGATGGGCTCTATTCTTTGCGGAATTTGATTTTGTAATTACCTATCGCCCTGGCTGCAAGAATGGTAAAGCGGACGCCTTATCCCGGATTGACATGGAAGAACCCAATTCGAGTTTAGAACCTGTGCCAATCATACCTGAACAAAGAATCTTAGGCCTAACTTCATTGCAAACTATTGAGGACATCCAAACGCAAGTAAAACAACTTCTAGACTCTTCAGCCTTACTGGAATCGAGTCAAAAGGGTCCTCATTACACCGTTAAGGATGATTTACCCTACTTCCAGGAGCGGTTGTTTCTGCCAAGTAAAGAATTGCAAGAACTTGTTATTGCCCATCATCATGAATCATTAATGGAAGGACACCCTGGTATCGCTAAAACGGAGGAAAAAATCAAACGCCACTTCTGGTGGCCTTCTTGGAGAAAAGACATAAAGTCTTTTGTATTGTCTTGCAGAATTTGCGCCCAAAACAAGGGTCAAAAGAAAAGGCCAGCCGGCCTACTTCAACCCTTGGATATTCCACCGGCACCATGGCACACCCTGTCAATGGACTTTACAACTGACCTGCCTCCTTGTGCTGGTTACAACACTATCCTTGTTATTGTGGATCTATTCTGCAAAATGGCCCACTCTAACCCTTTAAAAGGTTTGCCTTCAGCTTCCACCTTGGCCAAGGAATTTCTGAAGAATATAGTTCGCATACATGGTTTCCCTTCCATATTAGTCTCGGATCGTGGAAGTCAATTTATCTCCCATTTTTGGAAGAAGTGTTGCCAACTAGCACAAATAGATGTGCGGTTATCCACCAGCCACCACCCTCAGACCGACGGACAAACCGAGAGAACCAATCAGACTCGCGAGCAATATCTTCGGTGCATGTTACACCAATCCGAGTTAAATTTGAAAGACATCCTTTGGATCGCAGAATATGCATACAACAATTCAGTGCATTCTGGAACCGGACAAACTCCTTTTTATACTTTGTATGGTCACCATCCTCGGACCTCTGACCTAGATCCACCTCTGACCCTGGAAATGCCCGCAGTAAATCATCTGCATTCCACAATAACCCAAGCCTTCAAAGAAGCTGCAACTCATTTACAGCAAGCCAAGAAAAAGTATAAAGAAAACGCTGATTTGCACTGAAGTAAAACTCCTCCTTACCAAGTAGGAGACCAGGTATGGCTAGCAATGAAACATTTACCCCTCAAGGGCCCGCGAACCTTCAATCCCAGATTCATAGGACCTTATCCCATCAAGGCTATAATCAATCCCGTGGCCTTTAAACTGGATTTACCGTCTAACATGTGTATTCATCCAGTTTTTCATGCATCACTTTTGAAGCCAGTACAACCAGGGACCCGACTGTCCAAGCCTCCAGACCCAGTTCAAATTGAAGGGGAATTAGAATTCGAAGTTAAAGACATTTTAGACTCCAAGGTGTTAAAGTCAAAACTCTTCTATCTTGTTGACTGGAAGGGATATGGACCTCAGGAGAGATCGTGGGAGCCTAGTAACCATGTTCACGCACCTCGATTAATACAAAGGTTCCATCAGAGATTTCCGAACAAGCCAAAACCCCCGGAGGGAACAACCTTGGGAGGGGCCTTGAGGGGGGGTACTGTCATGATGCCTACCTCCAAGGAGCCAGGTCCGACCCAGCAACCCCAGAGGCAGGCATCATTCCCCCCAGGGAAGTGTCAGCGGGCCCAAGCTGGGGCCCTTTGGACACAGTCCTGGCGCCTTAGGTGCCAGGCTCATGTTGGACCCCTGTCCTGGCACCTTAGGCGCCAGGCTCATAAAGCTAGACATGTATTCAAGTGTTTTAATGTGCACTTACCTGATGCAGACCATGCTGCTACATCCAGGCCCTCTTGAGGCCTGAATGGAACTACTTTACCTGTGGGACTACTTTCCACCTGGGTGTGGGCGGGGAAGGATACATACCTGATCAGTGGAAGGATACATACCTGGAACCTCTTCCAAAGCTATTTAAACCACGCCCGATCAGCAACTCACGCTTCGCGTTGTTCTGCTCCTCGCAGCTGGACACTCACTGTGTCAGCTCCTGCATCTGGATTTCAGCCACGCCTGTCAGCATCCTGGGTCACCTGCAAAGGGAGATAAGAGAGAATTGGGGAGAAAGAAGACCTTACCTGCTAAAGCTGCATCACGGAGACATCACACCGACGATCCTGAAAGGGAAGACATCATTTTTAAAAGCTTTTCACTTCGATCGCTGCCACGAGGACACTAGCAGTGCTGATAACTTTAGGTAAAGTAGTTGAGAGGCGGCACAAAATAACAATGGCATATAGTAAAATGTTTGTTTTTAATAATACAGACAATTGTTGAATTGTAGCTTTTCTTTTTGCCAGCATTGCAGCAAATAACATTGTATTCCTTTCATGCACTGCATGCACAGAGAGAATGCACCATATTATTTCTCATGCAGCACGTTGCCCTTCCTCTGCCATCGGCATGCAGCACAGTACGCGGCATGATATCTACTATACTTTGCCTGTAAAACATGGTTGCAGAGAAAAATACATGGTGCATGGCACACCATTCCTGCGTGCATCACACTTCATAGAAAACACACTGCACATTATGCAGCACACCTGCCCACAATTAAGCTCACGGCACTACATTTTTGACAGCTGATTAAAAGGTGGATAACATATAAAGTCATACTTTCACCATTCAGCACAGCACACACAGAGCCCATCTCGTTATATTTTCTTTCATGGCAAATATTTGCACCTTTTGATTTTGGTATTTTTAGAACACCTATTGTGGATCCCACAACACTGAATTATTGTGTTTTGTATCTCTAAGGATTCTAGGTATTAAGAACAAGAGCTTTGTCATTTTTGAGTAGGCCTGAGTCAGAGGAATTTAGCTGTTATTATAGTGTAATAGGCCATAGTTGTTAGTTGGGAGCACTTGATTGAATCTTGTCCTGTCCCACAAGCAGGCTGAGCGCTCAAGAGCAGGTGGGGAGGGGTATGAGATAGTTGCCAGTTTATTATTGCAAGGGTAGCGTTTCTTAAGGGACGAAGGCCCAGCCCCTGACAGAAAATGTTGCCTCATCAGACAGGGAAAGTTTACATAATGTTTTTGAAGGCCCCAGTGAGGGGTGAGAGTAGTTGTCAGGCAACCAAAATGTGACATTGGCTGAATAATATGGAGAAATTAGCAGAAATGACGGTTCGGGAGCAGTGCTCAGCAGTGGACTTGTCATGCTTTTTCTAGAAGGCCTTTTATTGCAGGGAGGTTACTAGAAGGTGTTGTACCAGGAATGGCAACATGTATCGAGATGAGGATCTGCATAGTGAACATGTGCAGACTGTCACGGGCACTAGCGTAGCTAGCACCTCCAAGTCACCTTCATATTCAATTCATGGCAAGAGGGGAAAACAGACAGGAGCACTGTGGGTAGAGCATGGTGAGCAAGGATATGGTTAATATCCATTTCATCCATTGGTACGCCCTACTCCCATAGAATAACATGAGACTTCCTGTTTCCACTAGTATGGATCCTTTTTGTGCCAAACCGGAACTAAGTTGAACACTCTGACTTCGGACGTGCCTCTCTATAAAAGCCACGCCCAATAAGTGACCCATGCTTCGTGTGCTTTCTGTAGCTTCGAGCACACGCTTACCTGGTTCCTGTGACTTCTACAGCTTTCTTCAGCCCTGTGACCGGCAGATCAGTCTTCTTCACTGCGATCACCTCTACTGAAAAGAGAAGAACAGAGACCTAAGCTGACAAGCGTTTTACTACTCACCTTTTTTCAGCACCCTGCCGGAGTTTTCATGACTCCTTTTCCACTTGCGGACCGACAAGTCACTCCCGCTCATCTTCTCAGCAAGCTCTTCCAGATTTTCCGTCCCGAGTGACTCCAGCAACCTGCAAAGAGAAAAAACAAAGGAAAAGCAAGTTAGGACTTAAAGACACTTTGTTGGCAAAGACCTTCATAGACAATACAAACTTGAAGTCTCTCACACACGCTAACCCAGTGAAGCAACTGGGATTCCAAGGACATATAGCACTTACCTTATTCTGAAAAGGACTCCTTTTGTGCACATCTGCTATTCCCGCAGTACGAAGGTTCCAGTGAGGTCACTGGCCTTGGGACACCCTTTGGGAGCTCCAGAACTCCACTATCCAAAATAACAGGTGGAGTTTACATCACCGAACCAGCGCAGCAACCAGCAAAACCAGCACCAAGTCAGCGCAACAGCCTGCTGGTCCCACACCGTAGCGCCCCTGCAGAGGCAGGACCGAGAAAGAATCCGCCATCCCAAACTAAGAGGTGAACCCCCAGACATTATATTGCAGCACACAGAGGGGAGAGGGGGTTCCCTCGGTTAGGGTAGAACCACTCACTAACTCGTCATTCTCCATCCAGGTTAAACTCCCATTATTCCGGGTGAGAAGAGAACAGGGCCGAGGTCGGCAAACTCCATCGCTCCTGCGGAGATTCAGGTGAGCGTGACACAGACAGTGGGAATGGGAAATGAAAAGATGCAGTTTGTGCCATGTTGGTTTGCGGCTCATTGGTCAATCTCGATGGGACGTTGCAGCCCCAGGTAGCATGCTCCAATTAGAATTACGCCCTTTATCAAACTGTCACCCCTGAGATGGGATTGGTGCTGTTTTTGCTGACCCATGGGGGTGAGACCATGTTGGCTGGGTGGTGTTCTCTTTTATGACAAGATGGTAACAGCCAGTAGTTTTTTAAAATTGTATTGGGTTGTTTCGGGGACTGATGATGACCAGCCAATGATAATGCTAGGATGGTATTTTTATTACATTTCTATTGCATATGCTGTTTGGATTGTGGCTGTCCAATTTTCACCCCATGGTGGGTGGGTGATGTTGGCTATGTTCAGTTCCGAGCTATGATGTATGAATACATTTCGTTTTTTTCTGTTGATTAATGTTCTCCTACTTTTGGACCTGTGCTGGAAGCGCCTCTAGCTCAACATTGGTCTTTTTACAGAATAAGAATAATTAATATAAATGTAGCAAATAAATAAAAGTCAACAATGTAGTAGGCTGGGTAAACAAAGGGGGCTTGTAAAGAAAAATATTCACCTCTCCTCTTTACTTACACAGTGGACCTTGTTTCTGTGTAATGGGTAATCCTATAACTGAATCATCACTAGTATTCATTACAGGCTTCCAGGAGCATCTGCCTGGCACCAGTATCCTTTCACCTTTTGCTGAAAGAGCTTTGGCAGAGAGTAAAACCACTTTCTTTGCAAACCAAAAATGAACTTCAACTAACAATTCAAAAAATAAAAAGAAAGCAATGTCCATAAAACAACATGTGAAGGTTTCTAAGCAGCAAAGAAAAGAGACATCATTGCATGAAGCGTGAAGGTGGAGCCTCCTCTTGAAATCAGAAGACATACAGTACAGGAGAAGCCACAAATGACTAGGGCGATGAATTATTTCTCTGAAAGGTGATTGGGCTTCACAGCTGTTGATGATAAATAGTCATTGTAGACTCATATATTCTTGCATTTCTTCCCCTGTAGTCATCTTTCCAGGGTTTCATAGCGATGCCTAATGAAATCAGTAAGGACAATAGTTTACATCTCTGACTGATTCAGGAGACAGTGACAATCATTGACACTTGTCAGGCCCGTGGATTCATAACACTAGATAAACACACATCCGTCTAGGCTTCCATTGCGGGTTAGTTAGGTATGTACAGGCATTTCAGTTGGGAATAACAACAGTACATTTTCCCATGTAAAAGCATGCTGATGGAATTTAATATTAGATACATTTTTCAGAGGCAGTGGGTGGCCCTTTTGCTGCCAGGGACTTCTCCACTAACTGCAGTGCCCTCATTCGCCCAGATGCCACAGGTCCTCCCGGATCCAGCAACCTTCTGCATCTGTCTATGTTGCCAACTCACAGACCTTCTGTCATAGAAAACAAGCCAAGGCATTGTCAATACCATTATCCTTCCCGGGCAGATGCTTTCTCTGACCACAATATTATTTTCCAAACACTTCAGGACAAAATCCCTCAAAAGCCTTGATACCCTCTGGTCCCTTGGAGACTGAAAGTTGATCACCTCCACCAATCCCTTGTTGTCCACTTTTAAATTGACCCTTCTTTCTGCCAATTCTAACTCGGATAAGGCCAACACTACAACCAGTGAGACGAACTCCAGAAATGTACTGCTGTGCCCTCGCTCCTCTAATGGCATGGACTCTTCCCCCGGCACAAAATCGACCCTTCCAGCATTAACCAAAACCACCTGCTCCAGACGTGTACAAAAATATTTGAACCTCCCAACTCTCTGGGTTCCCATGCAGCCACATTAGACTCCATTGAACTCCTTCAAAAACGTCAACCACAGTCCTCTCCCATACCACTTCCGAAAATCGCACTCTATGATGTGGCAATCTGGCTCCTGACATCAACCACACAATATTTCTGCAAAAGGTGTGCCCTGCAGCAACTGCTTTGCATGCAAAGTTTAAATTCTCCAACAACTTCTGTAGCTCCCTCAGTTGCATCTTTTGTGCTGTTACTATCACCTCCAGAATACCCATCAACTTCTCCTCCTTCCTTACCAGCAACCTTAAAGATATTGGCCCTCATTACGACCTTGGCGGAGGTCCATGGTGCAATTTGCACCATGGTCCATGGCGCTAAGCTGCCAACTCCGCCATGGGGGTTGGCGGACTTACCGCCCCATTCCGAGGTTGGCGGGGCGGTAAGTCCCCAATCCCCATTTACCCTTCCCCATTCCCATTTCTGGCCCCATAGGGCATAATGGGAGTGGGGAAGGCGTTAATTACGCCACCGTAAATTACGGTGGCGTAATTAACATCAAGGTCCCTTAGCGCCATGGATTTTAACGCCTGCAAAAAGCAGGCGTTAAAATCACCATGGCGCTAGGGGAACTCGTACTCAGGCGGTAAGGTACGCCATGGTTTACGCCGGCGTAAACCCCTTTCCGCCAGGGTCGTAATGAGGGCCATTGCCACTGAATCCAGATACATTCTCAGGATGTTGAAGATTGTTACCAGGCCCTCCATTTACTCTGGTGCTAAAGGCACCCCCAATTTATTCATCAAAACCTCAAGTTCTGCCAATATTCTCCCACACATGTCTCATTCCGCCAGTCTGTCCGAAAAACAAGATATCATCCAAAGAGTGCAAAACCAGTTGCTTGGTTTTGAAAGAAAAACACCACTGCAGAAAAGATATAAAACACACAAAGCACACATGATACTGAACACCCAATTGGCAGCATCTTGTCGCATACATCTCAACCAGAAATTGCATCCCCAGAAGACAAAAATCTTTGGGGTGCACTGGCAACAGTCTAAATGCTGTCTTAATTTCACATCTTGCCAGTAGAGCCCCTGGCCCTCATTCCCTGATCAATGCCACCTTCTGATGCACAATGCCACAGGACACAGAGCAATCCTCCTCTGTGATTAAATCATTCACTGATGTCCCACCTTGCCATGTGTGGATTAAACTAAACTCTCCTTCCATGTTTTTTATGACCACACCCAATGGCGACACCACCAGGTCTGCCTTTACTGCATGAAGGGGCCCACTATGTGCCTCCCTGCCACCTCCTTCCCTAATTTCCTATCCACTACAACTCGCCTCACCTTTGCTCACTGCAATTTCTCAGCCCACCCTCTAAACCATGGGCCCTGATACCCCAATTGAAAACCTCCCCGGAACCCCTCCTCAAAAGCTGTGCTGTTTCCATATCTTGGTAAAACCCCAGCCACCTCACAAGAGGTCCCAATTTAACTGGTTTAAGGACCCTTCCCCACAATCCCTCTCACCACTCCTCATCCCCTGTTACAGCCTCTGCTCACCTGCTCCAAAGCACTGCGTGACTGAGTGCCATCCTGCGTGCCTGCTGCACTCATGCTTAAACCTACCGACTGCCTAAAAACAGGCTTTCTTATTAAATGCCCAACACGCTGCTGACTGCTGGCCTCTCCCCATTGCCCTCACCACAGCCCGGGAGGGACGGTTGAGAAAAGGCCAAAAGGGGAGCAGCAATCTGCCTGTGTTGTGCATGGCAGGTACCGGGTGAATCAATACTATACACTGCAACCATAGATTCATGTCAATTTCCCAAGACCAGATCCTTACCTAACCTTGCCTGAAACTCCTCACCATAGCTGACCCTGGCATAACCACTAAAGTTCACAAATGCCTTCCTTATTACATTCATGTACAACAATAGCACTTGACAGTGGATACATTTGAATCAGGAGCACCTGCATAGTGCCACAAGGAACTTTACTTATTTCATTGTCTGATCTGAAGAGGTAAAATTGTATCTTTTTATGTGCATGAATATTTTTTATAGAACCATTTCCATTTTATGTTTAGAACATTTGTACTTGCTTACAAAATACCCTCATCTTGAATGGAACTTACAACTTTTACTCCCAATTTTAAAAAATAAGGAGTGAAATACTATTTGAAAATCTTAGCTAGAGCGCAAGCTGCAACCCACATTAAAGTACATGCCAAATGTGCTGCTTAAAATAAACGTCTGTAATGAAGACATTATTTACAGTCTTTGAAACCCTTGTGTGGCATGATCTTAACTTTTGTCAAATCCCTTGCTCAGTGTCACACCTGTTTTGACAAAAAAGTAGATATCTGTGATTCACACTTTGTTTTCTGCATTTTCAGGAACCTGGATGTGTCTCACAGAGCATATTAAGTGCCACCACTGCCTGCTCCAGTCCCTTGAGCCACAGAGTATGAATCATGAATCTATTATAATTAAGTATTAATCATATTTACAGTGACACTTGTGACAGGGCCAGTGGCATGACCCTGTCAGGAGGGGAGGAGAAGGACACATCTCAACATGGTGCAGGTGGCTCACCAGGAGAAAAGCCAGAGCCACCCATGTTCCACATTCAAAAAGTGGTAGTTGGGAAGGACCAGTTCCTGAAATCCCCAGTCAATAACATAGATCAGTAGGTAAAGCATTCGCTGCTGTGATCTATGCATGATCTGCTTGTCACAAATTTGAATCCCGGCATGGCCAACTCAGCCTTTCATCCTTCCAAGGCCGATAAATAAGTTCCAACTTTGGTTGGGATGTGTAAACATTGTATTAAAGTTGTAGGCTTTGTAAAATGTTGTGACATAGATTCTCCAAACCAGGAAAGCTGCAAACATGTCTTGCTTTTGAAATCTTGAGCTTTCAACAACATAGAATGCCCATGTATGGATTCAGCTGCTTACCTTTGCTTGCAAAGCAAGCTTAATGTGTTATATAGCCAAGGAAATGTTGCGAGAGAGTAAGTTGATGCCCTGGCCAGAATTCAGATTTAACCCAGGGTCAAAGACTTTTGTAAGACTACACTAAATGTAAAATATATAAATGATCTCCTTGTGAATAGGGGAGGGGAGACACACAGAGCTAATCAGAGAGGCCAGGTGGTCCATGTGGTAGATTATACGACCATGTGGAATTTGCTGCATCGGAAGATAAAAACCTGTGTCTCCGAGCTTTTAAATCAAAATTCTGTTCCGGTGTTTCATTTTGTCTGAAAGTTATTTTCTGAGCACAGGCGGGATTACAAATAATTATTTTTCCACAGATGATAAATGTATGTAAATATGTTCTATGTACAGGGCTTTCGCAAAAGTGCTATATAAATAACAAATCATGTAGCTCACATGTCTTCACTGGTGCCACACCATATCTCCCAATGCTGCCCAGTCGGTTTTCTGACTAAGGTTCTCTATTGTCAGTTTCACAACTCCAAATCCCAAAATGGATCTGGGAGCAACAAAGAAAACTCAGACTAGAGCCAGGAGTGCAGAAACCTGCACAGCTACAGAATGGACTGAGAATCATCCTGCCAAACAAGAATGAAACAACCAGTACCTGACCTTGAGGGGCAGTGCAGCAGATCCCCAGGAAGTGGCAACTCTTGTCAGTATGTTTCTTTGGGTCTTTGTCAGCTGTGTGACCATGGCCTACTGTAGCAGCCCCGCCCTGGTTGCCCCTGAGCCGAGGCTGCATTCGGCTGGTTGCCTCCAGCCACTGTACAAGCATCCGATGTTCAGGATCCTGCAGGGTGTCCCTGCCCTATGGCGAGTTCGCAGTACGAACTGGAAAGCCAGGTGATCCCGGCATATGGCCGGTGCGCCCTTGTGACTGGTGGTGGGCCACTAACAGGTGCTGTGAAGGTGAGCTTGGGGCCTAGAGGGCCAAGGGGAGTTTTTGGTAAGGGAAAGAGGGAAGGGGGGATTTTAATGGATTGAGATAGTGTGGAGGCCCTGTGCCTCATAAGCAGGACAGGGGAGGGGCAGCTAGCAGAGTTGGTTGCAGGCATCATAAGAGAAGCAGAGGGGGAGCAATCGGGATGCCACATAGGAAGGCAGTCTTGGACGGGGCACTCACTGCTGTTTTTGCATGTAGCCAATGGGTGTGCGGGTGCAGGCAAAGAAAAGAGGGTGCTGAAAAGGTGCTGATTTGTCGATATCACCTGGATGACTGTGTGGGAGAGAGGTTTGAAGGGGATGAGGGGTGGTCAAAGGGGTGCATAGGGACACAAGGGTAGAGGAGGTGGGTGTGTGTTTTGGGGGCCAAGGTAGTGATGGAAGGGAGGGTTCCAGATGGATCATGAAGGAGGTTTGAGGGTGCATACACTCAAAAAGTCTAAAGAAATGGGAAAATGTAATGAGCGGGACGGAGGAAGGAGTACAGGGGCGGATGCATCAGCCACAGTAGCCCCTGACGGCAGACAGCTGGGTTGGCCCTGCTGAGGTCGGTGGCAGAGCAGCAGGGGGGAGGCACATAACTGGGGTGAGAGACATCGTTTTGGGCAGCAGGCAGTGTGCCTACACCCAGCAGAAGCAACATGGAGGTAGCTAAGGTGGGTAGCAAACGTGAGGTTTACCACGAGGTAAAGCCCACCATGTGAGCTTTCAGGATGGCTAGGAGCTGCCTGACCCCTGCCCTGGGGTGCTAATTTGATAAACATGGAATCTGATGTGGTAACTAGGGCATAACGAAAGCCGCCATACCGTGTTCATTGAACATACAATCATCTGGTATAACTGTCTTAACTGGGCACCATATATTTTGCTGCTGCTGTTCTACTGCGCACAATGAAATCTGGATGACGAGTACTTTGCTAACTGGATTGAACTGAATCTGCCCGCTTCGCTCAGTAAAAATATTGTAATATGGCACTGATTTGGCACTGATTTGGTAAATGGGCATAATGTAATATGTTACTTTAAATGGACATAATGCAATCTGTTACTGGTAAATGGGCGTAATGCAATTTGTTACTTCAGCGCAAACTAGCATGATAAATCTTTGCACATGGGCACTGGATGTAAACTGTGACAGTCGATGGTGTTTTGATGATAATACCGAACACATATATGATACCTGGTTTTGCTGAAAAACAACCTGCATAAGAGAGTACTCTCTCGGCATATATCGCTGATAGCTGGAAATATTAAACTATTCCTGGCTATGTGGTGCCAATGCTTGAAAATAAATATACACCAGTCAAAAATGTAGCCTGTATTAATGCTCGTTTATTGTTTGTCTTGTTGAACTGGCAAGGAATGAACCTATACAGAACTGTCACCCGTTTCCTATAACCTGACTGTTGACAGACATCTGTCCTGACGTGGGAAGCGCAATAGCAGTGCTGACATGGTACATTTGCTTCCGTATTTTGGTAATATTTGCAAAATTACTACAGAACAATGTGACAGACTGTTTTCTATGTCTGATTCTGTGCCAGGCGCACAGTTCAATAGTGTACACTTTCATGGGAAGATGCACAGGAAAATTGTAGGAAGCAATTTTCCCATTGTAAGAGAAGCGGCCCTATTTTGCGTGTGTATACGATTTCAAAAAGAGGTGCAGTGGCGTATCAAAAGGAGGAAGAAACTAGAGAGATGAGTTTAAATGCATTGCTGTTAGTGCCACTCTAGGAGATATCAAGTATGCCTTTTATAAAGGAATCCACGCCTTTGCACATTGGTATTTGTGAAAGCAGCGGGGCAAACAGGGCCTTCCACTGTGTTCAGAAAGATTGTGGCCGCCACTCCTGTGTGTATCACAAGCTGTTCTTGCTGTATTCCCCGAGTCAATATCCAGCACATCAGGAATCCCAGAGAAAGGCAATAAATAGTCCATTCATATGAAATGTAAAGGGAGGTTAAACAGTGTATTCTTAGGGTGCCACCAAAGCTCATCTGTGCCTACAGAAGTGTGTAGCACTGCAATGCGCATTTCGGATGATGTTTGAACATTGGAAGTACGGCGGACCCATTGAAAAGTTGCACAAGTGCAAATCATGGCTGCTCTGCCTAAGTAGCTTCTGTGATTGTGTAAATGTCATTTGTTCTTATCTTCCTTGCAGATTTTCTTGTTGGTCATACAATACACCATAGCACCATTTTGAGCTGCACATCCTTACTCTGTAAGATGTGTATTTCTACTACTAAAATACGCTCATGTTGCTGATGTATATGACCTGAGAGGTGCCTCAACACATGTCAATGGGCCTCAACACACGTTGGGCAGAGCAGTAAAAATGTGGCGGGAACACTATTGCCGCTGCATTACCGCACCGCCCAACTATGAGTTTGGCAGAAAGTTGGGGATTCACCTCCAGTTCTGAGCTGTGGGTAAATCCGCCGACTTTCCGTCCATTTTCAGTGCAATTACCTTGGCGGTATTAGTGCCACGGTAATTGCGAAAAAAGGCCCCATTGGGTCCAATGGACCTAAAATAAATGCAGATTTACTTCCCCACCGCAGGACGTAATTACGTCTGTGATACCGCCCAACTTGTTCATGAACCCCAATGTCTTTCCGTTTCACTATGTCAGTCTTGGCTGCTGAATTCCTTCATTGTACTCTTCTGGGTAATGTAGACACTTAGGCCAATCAGCCAGCTATTATATACACAAAGGAATTAAGTTCTAACTTGCTGCAGAGCATTCTACTTTATAGGATGCTGGCTCTTCTCTTGTTAAAGTTCGCTCACTTGACTCATTGATGGTGATGAGCTACTCAGTGCCCTAGTGTCCCATCCTGTCCCAGGGCAAGCATTGAAGGTGTCCCCATCTCTTCCTCTCCAGTAATGATCAACAGTTCCTGATAAGGTTCTGATTTGCTCTTAAAGACAAACATAGAGGACATGCTAGCAATAATCACGATCTTCCAAACAGGCCTCTGTTTGATTTGTTTATTTTTATTTCTATAGTACTTTTACACAAAACACTTTACAATATGTTAAGAATAATCGAAGAGAAACATTAATGTGATCAGATTAACAAAATTATATAATACTAGAAGTTAGAAATGAGAACATCCTCAAGACGATGAGCATTACAAATGGGAAGCATTACCACATAAAAAGGCATTAATACCATTACCACATATAGTATTTCTAGAAATCTGCATAGGTATGACAAATCCACAGGTTAGCAGAGGCACATTTTCAGAAAGGCTGCAAGCAGTATTTCAGAAAATCTGCAGGCATTATAGTTCTCATTTTATTGTCATGCATTTCAACCCATGTTTTGAGTATGGATATTGGTCGTCTAATATAGTGGCTCGTCACATTACTTTAGATAATTTTTAGAGTCAATATATAAGAAATGATGGCCTATCGTGCATGACATTGATAGATAATCGGATGGAGGGCTTCAGATTTTCAGACTTGTTCTCACCAGTACGTTGTCCCATGCCAAAACCTGCTTTACAGCATTAAACACGTGTCCATCATTTCAGTACAGGAATATTAAGATGCATACAATTCTAGGGACCTGTTATTCAATTTCATTTTTTAAGGCTACTAAAAAATGGAGGTCAAAAATTTGAAAAATACCCAAATGTTGGGTGGAGGTTAACATCGTACTGATTACCGCAGGCAGTATTCCCATGGCAAAAGCATGGATGAAAATTGTAAACCCCATAATCATGTGTATGGATCTGTCTAAATGCGGGAAAAACAATAAGAGAATTTCCCCCCTATCTTGCTCATCAAATTTCACCTTGATGCATTATCTTAAAAGGATTTCATTAACATGTTCCTCCTTATCCATCTAGTCTTATCAAACATCTGCAACACACTTTTGCTCCATGTTATGCATTTCGTTTCCTTCTCTTTCCACATCATGCTCTCCAGGCCCTCTCCCTCATTCCATCTGTTACTTTCTTGTCTTTTTAACTACCTTTCACCTTAAATTAATTCATCTTCTAATCAACTGAACTTCAAATCACTTTTCAAATATTATCTTCTGTTTCCCATAGAACAGCTCCTGAAATGAGGACATATAGTTCAGTGCCTTCTCTTTAAATGTTCAGGCAGGGCATACATCCTATATGAAGGGGACAGTTATTTCAGAGAGGCATGAGGCTCTCTGCTCACTTTGTCATCATAAATGTAGAAATCTTTGGAGTATAGGATGTTGGTCTGGCACAAGAACGGGTGTCCTCCTGTTGATGTCATTTTAAAATGTAATTTTCATAATTCTAGGCAATCACTGGTTGAGCTATTGGCCAATGGAATGTTTGCCATAGTGATGCACATTCACCAATAGTCTGCAATGAAGCAGTTCTCCAATAGTCGAAATTGACCAGAACAAGCACTCCATTAATGTCCACATTCTAAAGATATGCATATGTCCCAAAATATCAATGTTTGCAAGACAATTCAAGCAGAACAAAATAATGGCATTTAAGATGATAAATACATTCCTTTTCCCATTTTAATAGGCACTGCTGTACATTTGAATTGTATTCCCCTGGTCTAAATTGCTCAGGAAAGACTCAGCTAAGATTTGTGCCAGTTTTTATTATACTTAACCAGCTGTTCTGGTGTATCAAACTCTGCTCTAGTTGCATTGTCCTACTAACCTGCACTGAGCTTCCCCCGAGGTCAACTCTTCTCTAATAGGATGGGCTGAGCAGGAGTGATGTATGCTCTGCTTTGCATGCTGGTTTCCCTCTTTTTCGCACCTTTCTCTATCTGTCCCCGTGTTTCTCCTCCTCCCCTGGATGCCCCTTGTAGTGTGTGTGGTACTCTGCTCCTCCATTATTGCCTCGACTCTGATGGAGGTGTATTGTGCACAGAGGTGGGGCTTTGGATATCCTGTGAGGAGCCACTCTGTGCCTAGGTGGCAGAGCATGCGCAGACACGCTTAGCTACGGTTTCAGGGGCAAGTGCATTACAGACACAATGCCTACCATAACGAGTGTGATGGAGCGATTAGGAAGCAGGAGGTGGTCATGCCGAGGAAAACATTGGAGATCCTGAGTGATTAGAGGAATGGAACATTGTAAGGGCAAGACATGATGGTACACCCTGGTACTTGTTACAACCACCAGTGTGTAAAAACAACCACTGGACTACAGAACCTGGAGGGAAGATTCCTAAGGGTTGAAAAAGTAGCAGAGTGTGACACTGTTAATTTACTTTTGTGCAAAAGGAGATACATTCACTCTGCATTCTGATTCCTGGAGTGAAGTTCCACACATCTGCAGTTGTCTTAATTGAATCCTGAGTAAAAGGACAGAAACCCACACATCGTTTTGGAAACAGTACTAACTGACTTCGTGTAAAAGGAGACACATGCACACGTGGCACTCTGGAACCATGCATGAAAAATCACACGTGTTCAACAGTATTCAGTGAATATTATGTGCAATTAGAACAAGATTGTGCTGCATTCTGAAACCACATGTGTGCTAGTAATACTTGAGAATTGTTTTAAAGGAGAAACCCCCACAGGATTATGGAACCTGTAGTGTAGGCTAGCACATGTACAGCACTTTTTTCGTTGAACATTGTGTGTAAAGGAAACTCTAGCCTGCATTCTGGAACTTGGAATGATGGTTTTCACATGTGCACAATTGAATATTGTGTTAGAGAAAAAAAAGCCAGTGCGGAATTATTGAACCTGGAACGAATATTTGCATATGGCTAAATACCTGCTTCAAAACAGATAACCCCACATTGCAGTCTAGAACATTGAGTCATTTTGCACACATGCGCAACAATAAAACATTAACATTGTACTGCAAAAGGAGAGACATACACAGAGAAAATGTGGAACCTAGAGTAAAGGCTTAGCAGTGTGTCACAATAATAACTGAAGAGTGGCTACAAAATAGAGACACTCAATGCTTTCTGGAACCAGGAAATAACAACCACAATAGTTCAACAGTAATCATTGAATATTGTGTAAATGAAGATAACACCACACTGTGTTCCGGACAGAGGAGTTAAGGTTCGTAAATGAGAAAGACGTAAACTGCCTTTTGCAACCTGGTTTGAAGGTTGACATGTCATTCCATAGTAACTGGACACTCTTAGAATGAGCAACATCCACACAGTTTTGGGTCGTGAAGATAATGTTCACGCATGCCAACATTAGTGATTGAACTTAGTGGGAGGAGAGCAACCCACTAAATTTTCTGAAATTTGGGCTGGGGAATCCTGAGTAGGCCAAGGTGAATGAAAGAGCCATTGAACACTATGCACATGCAGAGAAATGCAAGAAAGGAAATTGTGAAAAAACAATATAAATGATTTTCTTAAATGTATAAATGTACACGTCTGAGATACTTTTTTTCTGAAGCCTGCCATAGTACACTAAAGATAATGTCCTCCTTTCTCTGCATGTTTATTAAGAAGCATTGGTATTGCACAACTTGAACCCATAGAATCTTTAGAAGTTCGAGCAGGTTGAACTTTACATGTTTTCCTCTAAGGTTCGACATGTGAGGATCTACAAGTTTGAACTTGTGTTGATTAAAAATAAAAAAATAAAACAGTGGAAGGTTGTCATTATTTAAAGTTCAGGCTTATAGAGAAGGGGGTTGTAGCTAGAACAGCACAGGTAATAGTAGAATTGAATAGATAATAAGGTAATGGTCGAGCTAGGGAGTTGGATTGGATTTTTTGGGTGCACGTGATTGCTGGGTGGGTAGGGTGTGCCTTGTGGGTGGAATGGGCAGTACAACCTATACCTTTTTTGCAGGCGTAGGAGAAAGTCAATGCACTTAGAAGCCCTTGTGCGTTAGAGGCCTAGGTGCATTGAGTAGGCAGCAGAGATAATCAAAGCATTAAAAACCCCAACGTCCATTTACAAGCCATAGGAGAAGGTCAAAGCAGTGTGAACCCTAACTGAATTTACTGGGCATAAGAGAAGGCTAAAGCAAGGGGGGTCCCCCACGCTTATACTACATGAAGGAGAAAGACAAGGGATTGAGAAATGCACATGAATTTTAATGGTGCAGGAGAAGGCCACAGCACAGCGAACCCAACGAACACTATGTAGGAATATAACCAGGAACAATCACGGAGAACCCCATTTGTACTTAACAGGTATAGGTGTGAGTGAGGCCAGCACATTGAGAATCTCCCATGCATTTTGTCAGAAGAGTAGAAGGGAGAGCAAACCCAAATGCCTTTTTAGGTGTACAAGAAGGCCAACACCCTGAGAACTTGCATTTTGGGGGCATAGGATAATTTAAACCTTGTAGGCAGAGAAGAAGTTCATAGCACTGAGCAACCCACATGCATATACTAGGTGTAGGGGAAGGCTGAAGCACCTAGGACCTCTTGCACATTTGTGAGGTGTAGGAGAAGGTTAAAGAACTGTGAACTTTTAAGGGAAATCCTCTCAATGTCAAGAAGGCAATCATGGATCACCATTGGGTGACTACTATAGATACAATCTGTACCTCTCGCATTGCTGCTTCCTACTCAATAAAGGATAGGCCTAGAGGGTGTAGGCTGGGATATCCTCCTAAATTGCCCAACTCTAGGTGGAGAACAGCATTCCTAAGATTGAGGTTGAACCTAAACCTTACTGGGGAGATTAGGGAGATCAGAGCTAGACCAAGAGGGGAGCATAAGTCCCTAGGTTGTAGCTTATGTAGCTCTCTTCAAGTACAACTTTGAAACATATGCTCATAGAATGTAGTGCCACCCGTAGCATTCGAATTAAACACTGTTCCCGTTTTGTGCTGACCGAGGAATGGCTTACATCACCCGCCTACTGAGAGAGGTTAACATCGAGGCATTAATTGAGTGCGATGTAGGAGGTACTTACATTTGTAAATGTCTTTGGGGTTTTAAATTGTAAAGTGAACACTACTTTTATGACAAATTAAGTTAACTACTCAATTTAGGGTAGATTGAGTTTTACATTTGTTATTCATTTTTTCTTTTCCTTTTCCTTCTTCCACATTGTCTTTTTCTCTCTTATTACTTTCCTTATTTGTTTTTTATAACATTTGGCCTACTGAATAACTGTAGATTGTATGTCAATAAGAAGTAATTACCTGCATATTTTGTACTTGTGAAAAATCTTTTGACTATAACACAATAAAAAAATAAAAAGATGAAAAAAGAAGGTCGAATTCAGGAAAAAAAGACTGAATAGGAGCTGCCTCTAATTGAGGTGCAGAAGGGAGAAGCCATAACATCTCTGTTTCAACAAAGAGAGCAATCCACGGATGAGGAAGGCAAGGTGTTTAATGAAAATTCCCTGCCTCGAATTCCTTGGAAAAAGTTGACAACGAAAAATATAACAAAGCCTATAGTGCGTCCACTATTTCAAGATTGAGATTTAAACACCTCTGCTTTGATAACACAGAGCTTAGGGGGATGCGAAGAGACCCAGCAAGTGGATGTGGGCACTACTTCACACAAGCTTTAGTACCACACAACCATGTTTTGGAAGCAGGGGAAGTGACACTTGGCCACTGCCCAGGTAAGCAAGTCCATCTAACAATGAGCGTGTGAGCCGGTGCTCAAGCCACAGATTGCATACTAATTGCTAGGTCACATTCCCTGCACCTCTCACCAGCAAAACTCGACAGCAGCCTTTACATTCCTTTGCACAGCTTGCCACCATGTACATAGAAGGGTTAGCCTGCAGGTCCAAAAGGGGCATATACTGTGATAGAACGTATAGGATGTTGCGGAAAATATGTTCGTCTGTGTGGTGTACAAGTGGGCTATGTGCCAGTTGATACCATGTCTAATGTTGTAGCTGCTCTGAGGGTAAGTCAAATCATACATGTGCCCTGCTTCACCCATATCCTCCATCCTGTGATGACTGATTCATAAGCCAGTTCAGCCACTTGATGAGACGGTAAATGTCACGGAGCAGATCTGAGCCCACTTTAACCCCTCCTACATTGCATAGGCCATGTTAGGAAAGCAGAATTTGTACTATCAGTTACCTTACAACTAGCTTAAAACTACAATGCAAATTCAGCAGAAATTCAACCATACAAATCCCGAACATCTGTGAGAAGTGTGCAATGCAGTACCCGACTGTTGTAATAGCCAAAGCCAGCAAATGGACAGTGGCCCTCATTACGACCCTGGCGGAATTCGGAAAACGATGGCGGAAATGCAATACCGCCATCGAATAGCGCTCGGTGCGACTATGACCCGTCACCGCAAAGTACGAAGCCATTAGCGACACCGTAGTGAACGCCAACGCTAACTGCACCAAGCACGCGCGCGCGCGCCATGCCAAACCGTAAACACCACCATGGCGCAAGGGTACGCCAATTCCGACCCTAGCGGACATGTACCTAACGCCATCAAGCATGGCGGAATGTACCATTCCGCCATGGTGAGAAGTACGGCATCGCGAATCAACCGTAAACGGCCCCACTGAGTGCCTGTACACCGCTCCCTGCCCACAAAGTACAACTCCCCGTAGGTGCAATGAAGTCACAATGCAACCATTGAAATGTACAAGTCACCCATGCATGCCAACGAACAAATGAAACACAAGAGGGGCCAATGGGAGCTGCAGGGCACAGATGGCACGAATACAGAAGCCATCCCAATGGACATGACCACAGTCCCCCACCAAGAAACGCACGCAAACACAGGCACCTGTGACCAGCAATATTCCGAAAATCACATCATTCCACCAGTCCACCTGGCTGACCGGCATCTGTTACACAAAACCCAATCCCCCGCCCCTGAGCATGACAACATTCAAACAGTCATATTGGCAGCCCCCATCCCTGACCTAACGGGCTTCGTAGGCAAACGCGCCCAGTACAGTACCACGCAACTGAACTCCGAAGCTGGAACCCAATGCAGATCTCCTCACAATACATCGCTCCCCAAATAGGAATATGCCACATCACTTGCAAAGAAGAACGCTACACGGGCCAAATCAGAATAGAAATTTAATGCACAACAAAATCACCAAGCCCATACAGCCATCAGGCCATGAACTCCAAAACACATTTCACCATTGTGGGCTGCATCCGCAAGAAATGACCAGCCACTACTTGTGTGACGCCCTGTTCCATCATGGTACACAGAGCCACATTCACGTACGAAAAGGCAACATGGAAGCGCACAGAACCGCAGGGCCGTCCCAATGGGGAGGCACTAGTCCAGCTGAAAGGCCGAAATGTTGCTCCGAGCCACCAGTACTGCGTAAGGGCATGTGGCCCATTGGCGATCGTCCCATAAGATCGTAATGCTGCTCCACTGATTAACACGAAGCAGCAGGTGTCGGGAGTAAAAGCCATCTGCAGGAGTGGCATACAGATGGCAGTGGCAAAAGGGGAGGAGATACCTGTCAACCAAAAGAAAAGAAAAAGAACAGAATGGCCATCAGAACTACATTCCAACAACTCACTTCAATGATCACACTAAATCCACAGCCATATGCATGCTAGCCCACTCCAAAGGATCATCACCACCCCAAAACCACTTGCGACTCATAACTATCTATATCGAGGTGTAAACACCATCACAAACGAGTGTACCTGTGCATGCGTCTGTCAAAACAGAATCCATCAGATGGGATTGGTAACGTGCATGGACACAAGTGTCTGAGGGCGCGTCGAGACAGGGAGGGCTCAACAAGGCCAGATAGACGATGGTCCCACTATGGCAGCCCTGCATCACATAGCGTAGGGGAGGCGGATAGATCCCAAGAAGCCCTGTACATGGCAAACTCTGTATCAAATCACCTGCCCATGCATCCATTCATCATTCCCTCATCCCGGGATTAAAACGCCTGAATATTTACTCACATAACATTAGAAATATCCATTGAGTCTGTGCGTTATGCAGCCTGCAAAATCCACAGTGCCCCAGCCCGTAATTCCAGTGTAGTGAAGTAACATGTATTTGGGAACGTCCGGCCTCATCGCCCACGTCGCCATTGCGCATCCCAAACCATTCATATCAATCATTGCATCCTCGCCATGGCCCCTGTCCCAAGGACATTGAACAATAGTACGTTATATTTGCAGTCAGACCTGTGGGCATTTCCTCGCCGCTAGCTGAAAACCGAAAGCGCCGCCCTTCGAATTCCTCATTTGCAACATCACGTCGAAGAGGCATCTGTGGCCGTTTGAAATCACTAATTAATCCATCGAGTGCGGCTGTGTGTGAAAATGGCAACTGCCTTCACCCACAAATGGGACGCCCCGCCCGTCGTTGCAACTCGGTACAGTGATGCATGAGGGTCCACCGTTACTCGAGTACTACGTTCCACTGACCCTTCACAAGTCTGTTCGCGACTGCACAGATAGAATGTGAAACAATGGGACCACAGCAGAATGAACATATCAACCAATGTTACACGGCCGTCGGGTACAAATACATGATTGCAATAGCAAGATGCCATTCCCCGAATTGCAGCGTTGTGTGCGGGACGTGCTCGGCCAAAGGGGAGAGCAGTTTGCACAGGTGGAATGAATCACCACAGGTGGAGGCCATACAGCCTGAAAACACATAAATTGCACACCCAGTCTCCTCCCACAACCACACCGAAATGCTACCGGCAGGACTCGCGATGTTGGCCCTGGGGGACATGATAGCACTGCAAGTACTCCAACTCCAAGAAGAAGACGAACACCAACTACAACCGGCCGCACGGAGGAGACGCAGGAGGAGGAGGAGGGCAAGGCAGGGCCAGCAAGGGCCGCCAGCACAGCCACTACCACCACGCAGGCAGCCCGCAATCCCACGCCTCCGAGCACATCTGTTCAACCTCACTGATGAGCAGATCCACACCCTCTACCGTCTGGACCGGGACACCATAGCCGCCATTGTGGACATGACACAGGCTGACCTTGTCAGCATGATAGATAGCCCAACCGCCATCCCACCCCTACTGAAGGTGGTGTCTGTACTCCACTTCCTGGCCACAGGCACCTACCAGCACACAGTCGGACAGTTGCATGGCATTTCTCAGCCACTGTTCTCACGGACACTATTGCAAGTGCTCGATGCCCTCCTGCAGCACGCAGACGACTACATCTCCCTACCACGCTCGGAGCAGGAAATTACCAACACAAAAGTGGGATTCCATGCACTTGCCGGCATACCGGGTTGCATTGGTGCCATCGACTGCACCCATGTGGAATTGGTCGTCCCACATGCCATGGAGGCCCAGTACCGCAACCGAAAACAATTTCATTCTCTGAATGTACAAATGGTGTGTGACTCCAACAGGATCATTACACATTGTTGTGCCAGATTCCCTGGATCAACCCATGATTCTATGGTCTTGAGGAACTCTACAATACCACGCTACATGGAGCGACACGCAGGGAACAGATCCTGGCTACTCGGTGAGTCTCATTACATGCATGATAATGTGGGGTATGTGATTCGGCAATGACCTGGCAGGAAGGGGGGGGGGTGTGCGTACGTAGCAATGGCATTCCACATCATACGTTTATCGTCCACATACAGGTGATGCTGGATATCCACTGAAGAGATGGCTCCTCACATCAGTCCGGAACCCACGGGACCAGCATGAGGAGGACTACAACCATGCCCACTCACGTACCCGTGTAGTCATTGAACAGGCATTCGGCCTACTGAAGGGTCGTTTCCGCTGCCTCAGCAGGTCTGGCGGGGCACTCCTGTACCGCCATGAGAAGGTTGCAAAGATGGTGATGGCATGTGTCATGCTCCACAACATGTGCGTACGTAGAAATGTGCCCATGCCCCCTGACGCAGAACTGCAAGCACCTGATTATGGTCATGATGAGGGTGGGGATGTGGCAGCACCTCAAGGAGTCTGCGAGGCACCGGAGGGCCGTGACATTCGTCAGCATCTCATTGATGTATGCTTCTAGCACTCACGCCTGGTGGCTGATACATGGACACGGGACTCGTGGCACTGTGTGTGTCTGGGACATGCACAATATGGACTGTACGCCTATGATGGCCTAGTACACAAAGATCAATGTCCACACATCTCATTGGTTGATCGTGCACTGTTTATGGCATATGTGATATCATGTTGTACACCCTATCGACCCGCCACCCAAGTGAGCCCAACACACCCCCTCCACCCTCCTACCTCCCCCCCGAACACCAGTGTCCAAAGATGCTCATTGTCAGTGGGCAGTCGCTATTGCAAGCCCCCTCTGCGGGTATCAGGGGCACCCCTGCCTGTGGAGCGCAGGTTCCTCCCAGATCTACGTTGGGGGCTGCCCTGGACGGAACTTGCAACGGATGATGTCTCTGCCTGCTCACGTCCATGCATGTCCCTAAGGGTTTGCGAGAGCTCAGTGAGCACACGGCGCACTGCGGCAAGTTCGGCACATACGTCCTTGGACGTCGCATGCAGTTCCCCCCTCAGGCTCTCGGTGCTTCTCTCCATTTGTGCCCTTAGTGTCTCTGTACCTCTCTCCATTTCTGCCCTGAGTGTCTCAGTTGATGTTTCTATGTCTGCCTTAGTGCCCCCACATTCATCGGCATGGTCCTTGAGGAGCGTGGCCAGTTGCTGCTGTTGCACGATTAACTGGTCGAGGGACTGTTGCCTCTGCTGGGCCATGGCCATTTGCGGGGGTGTCACAGAGGGGCTGTTTTCCTCATGTTGCCTTGCCACAGGGCTTGTGGGGGATGGCCAGTCGTCGTCTTGTGGGTGCCCCTGCGTGGTATCCTCATGTTGTACGGGATGGGACAGACAGGGGGATTGGGACAGGTCATGGATGGATCTGACTTCGACATCCCCGTCTTCTGTGTCGGAGCATGCTGCCATCAATGGGGTGTCACCTATGGTGCTGCTGCCACCAGAGGCAGTGCCTTCTGTGGCATCCGTTGGGGGGACCTGTGGTGGTGGTGGTGTGGGCATGCTGGCTGCTGGGGTGCCTGTTGATGTTCCCTCCTCTGTGCTGCCACCTGATTTGTGCTGCTGCCGTGTCTTGATGCGTGCAGCTGAGGTGGAGGGTCTTTGGCCGTTGGTCTTGGCCCTCTTTGCAGGTGTGCTGGTAGGGGTGTCCTGAAGCTCGTCGTTTGGATCGGACCCTGTGGTGGAGTAAAGGAGGGCGAGGGTTATTGATGGGTCTGTGGGAATTGGAATGGCATTGTATCACATGCATTGGGGTGGTACCTGAGGGTGATTTGGGTCGGGGCCTTGGAGGTGCTTTCATTTGTGTGTGGAGTGAGGGTGCAGTTGTTTGGCAGCCTGCAGTTAGGGTGTGCCTGCTGCACGTGTAGTGCGTGTTTTAGGGGTTTTTAATTATTTATGTATTTATTGTGGGTTTTAACGTGCGCTATCAGGCCGATGTGTGTGGACGTTCTCCTGGACATGTGTTTCTGTTGCACTATGTGGACACATGGTACTTCACATGGATGGACTTTGTGGATTTGGCATTGTTTTATCTGGCCCACCTACCTGAATCTTCGGATGTCTGCACTCCTTTCTCCATCCCTCCGACTCCCTCTATGCTCTCCATTCCGATGGTGGAGGCACAGATTTCTTCCCAGGGGGTCAACTTGATGGGTGATTCAGGACCTCCCCCGGTGGCTGTGGCAATGTTGCGGTTGGCAGAGAGTATGCTGCGGACGCGTATCCGCAGGTCGTCCCATCGCTTTCGGCATTGCTGTGGGGTGCGGGGTGCGGTCCCCACCGCACTTACCCGCTGTGCCACCAGAGCCCATACGGCCTTCTTGTTTGCAAGTGCCGTCCTGGTCATTTGCGTGCAGAAGACGACGGCAGCATTCTCCTGGAGGGTCTCTGTTAGCACGGTGAGTTCCTCACGGGAGAAGTGGACCTGCCGCTTGCGGTCGCACGCTTTCTTCGCTACTTTTCCCATTTTTCTTGGTTTCGCTAGGGTGGATGACGGGTTGGGGTGTGTCTCAGGGTAGTGTTTTTAGTGGTTGTGTGGTTTTAGTGGTTTTATAGGTGTACGGCGTGATGTTTCCCGTTCCGGGCCCATGTTTTAACTTCCGTTTCCGTATATTTCCGGTCACCGTACTTTCCGGTAGGCGCACACTGCGGTGTCCGCTGTGATGGGTGGCGGTATTGCACCTAGGGCGCCGTACGGCGGCGGTGTGGGCCGTTTTGGGGTCATTTCCGCCATCGCGGACTTTGCACTTCCGCCATGCCGTGGTGCTCGTGCCCGATGGGTCGGAATGGGCCGCACTTTGCTCCTTCGTGCAATGGCGGAAACGCTGTTTACGCTGTGGCGGTCCGGTCAGTCACTTTCCGCCAGGGTCGTAATGAGGGCCAGTGACTACTAATAGCTAGACAATGGAAAACGCTGGACAATATTTGTTCTTTGGTTCAGCCATTTGACGGGCCACCCAGCAGGTTAGTCTGAACACTACATCACTCAACAAGGGGCTGTGAGTGATGTATCTGTTGAAATTAGAACTGTCCAACATAATACATCAACATGACATATCTGGAAATGCAGAGTTAGGGGAAGTGGTTATGGATCAGCTCTCAAACATCCAATATGATCTAACCATTGTTGGGATGAAGTGGAATGAGGGGTATTGACTGGCCTCTTTTCTTGACCCAGATTCTAAGTTAGCACATCAAGCTTTTAACACCCTGTTCATGAGAATGCGGGAAATGCATGGGGTTGTCAATCACAAGAGGCTGTATGTAAGGATACACTAAGGAGATTTTTAAAATCCCAGCCGGAGGAAGAAGGGGGCGCCAAAGTTCAGAGATCACCAACACAGTCCAGGACCTCACCACTGCAAAGAAGTTTATGAGACAGGACACAGTCATTATTCACTACGCCTGGCACTAGGTCAGGATGCACAAATGTGAGAAGAGTAGAAAAATGTAAGAGGCTGAGGGACACACTCTCACCCCTTAGTGTGGCTTGCTATATTCATCGGGGTTACTATGAGAATTCAATTGGCCCACTGTCGACTAAATATTGATACCTCAATTCTCAAAATATGCCAATTGAGTAGAGAAGATGATCTGAATCAATCCTGGTATGGCAATCAATCAATGCGGACACATTTACTTATTCAATCAGCTTTGGAATGTCATAGTGTGTTGCATGAATGGGTTATTAGAGCTGCTGGGACTGATGTCTCAGACCAAAGAAGATACCACAATAAGCAATGACAGACACATGAGAGAGCTGAGTTTCATAAAACACAAATTAGTGTTTTATTTCTGAATACTATGGATGGAGAAAACACTCTGCCTGTCGCTTGGAATACCACACAATGGGCCTCATTATGACCCTGCCAGTCCGGAAACAACGGTGGCAGTAAACCCGCTGCCACCGTTGTTTCCGGACCGGCAGATTACGTGTTCTGCAGGCGGGTTGTGTCACTCCCGCCAGGTCAGACCTGGCGGCAGAAACGACACCAGCCTGCAGATGGAAATGGAAACACTGGCTCCGTCATGGACGAAACCAGTGCTTCCATTGTCGCCATCAGTGAAAGGGAATGAGGATTTACGGAATTCCGCCTCCGGAATTACCAGGTCACCGGGGTTGTAATGCCCCGGTGATTCCGGCAATCACGGTGGCAGTAATTAATTCCAAGTCCGGCAGCAACCTGCTGGTTTTTCCGGCTTGGTTACTGCCGGACTTGGAATGATGCCCAATATGTTTCTTGGATCAAAAAGCTTTGTGTGTGAGCCAGTTTCAGTCATGTGGGTGGAGTTGCATGGGAAAAGGTTTTGGAGTCTTTAAATCTGATACTAGTAGTTGAGCGCAATCTAAAAGTAAATCTTCAGTTTTTCATTGATCCTCAATTTTGTTGGCTCTTCCAACCAATGGAGCGGCTCTCTGTGACCTAGTACTACATTCCCATTCTGGATGTTCTCCCTGAAGTTATTTGCCTCTACCAACTAGACGAGCCACTCTATGAATCCTACACCACGCTCCAAAAATGGAGTTGTTGCCTTCATTTATGTCACTCTACCAACAAGCTGAGCAACTCTCGGAGCCCTACTACCATGCTCTAAATCGGGAGTGTCTGCCTCAATTTATTTGCTTTTAACAACCAAGAGAGACACTATTGAGTCCAATAACCATGTTCACAAACTGAAGGTTTTTCCGCATTTTCTTTGGCTCTACCAAGCAGCCGTGTCACTACCCGAGTTCTAGTAATGCTCTCACAACCTGGCGGATCTGCATGATGTTATTTTGGTCTACAAACCAGCTGAGTCAGTAATGCCTTTTGTATGATCTCTGCCAGTGCACAGGTCCCACCTTTTGGTATTCATGTGCCCAGTCACCTAGACAAGGGTAGTGTGGAGCAGAAGGACATGCTTCTCCATGTCATCCATCACAAGTTCATCATCAAGCTCACACGGAAGAGATCAGGCAATGCACACATTATGTGCTTGAATTCCTCATCACTCTGCCTTGCCTAATCTGCCAAATGGCACCACAATTCGGATCCTACCAACAACAGTAGAAGCTGTGCTTCTGGAGGTGTTCAAGTGGTCATGCTAGTCAACGTTGCCACTGGGTCAGGTGTAGCTAATGTAGGAGGTCAGGGAGAGGGCCAGGCTCTCCCAGGGTCAAGGGGGAGAAGGTCACTAGCAAGAGCATGACCAGTGTTGTTCTGGAATATCATCTGATGTTTCTTTGCAGCCACAGCACTGATGTGGGCTCATGCTGCACTAGCTGTTTCAGTGGCACGTAATGTAAACTACTTGACCAGATCATTTTGCCTCAGCCCACAATGCTTTAGCATCAGGAATTAGCATATTACACTTCGTCACATCCTAGAGCAACTACATGTTGTCACACACACATGACATCTTGGGAAGTGACGACATGGTTGGGGATGTCTTCTGACCAGACTTCACCCTCTTGAAGAATGGCTGATACCACCCTGCCCCCTCCACATGTGTAGGCAATGTTGTAGTGACCCAAGTCTCATCCTACAGGGCCATTGCTGTACTCCTTCACCTGGTGATCTTTGATCTTCGTCTGGGGCCTCCCTCTGGAACAGCCTCCCTTCCTTCCTGAAACTTGAGGCTTTTTCTCCTCCTCTCCCTTGCTGACTTCCTGGCTGACACTGAAATTGCACTGGGTCCTGGTCACCCTCTGATCTCAGGCCCAGGTCCTCTCACCCACCAGTCGCACTCCTGCACTGCCTTCCCGGCAACCCCCGCACTTGGGGACTGTTTCCTGTGTCCCTACAGTCCCTTTATCAGCACTTGACATCTGATGTCTGCACTTACCCCTGCACTTGCCAACTGCTGGCCGTACTTTACTTATTGTTTATTTTGTTTTCCTACTTCCCCATGTACTGCAGTGTCCTCCTCCCCCCCGCACTTCTCCTCCCTCCCCTTCTCTTGCACTTGCGCAATCTGAAAGACACCTGGCCTAGTAGAATCGCTGTCTGTCCTCTTTTTGTTCCCCTCACTGGCCTCGTCGCGCCTTGAAACACTTGTGTATAGGCGCGTTATAAATGCCATATCATATCATGTCATTATCTTCTGCAGCACATACAACTTCCCCTCCTCTCCCCTACATCCCCCTGAAATGATTTGGCTATTTTCCTCCTCCTCCCTATTTAAACCAAGTTCAAGGTAATCAACAACCTTCTAGAGGTGCTCCTCTAGTGACTCTGGGCCACCTTATGAATTTAGCAGTATTCCAGCGGATTTACTGCCAGAAAAACACCAAATTGTATTACTGCTACCACCACTTGGTCTGGCGGAATGACTGCCGCATTAGAAGTGATGGTATGGTAATTTTAGTGCACATTTATGGATTCCATAGGACTCCATGGGGATTTCAGCAGAATTTCCGCTGGCAGTAATTCTACCAAAATGGCCGCATTTTGTCTGTAAGGTGGTGGAATTACCTCCAGCATTTTCGCTGGAGGTTTTTCCTCCAACCCACTGCCAAACCATAGTTTGGTGGTGTGGTAATGTCGTGGTAATGTGTGTTACCATGGCATTATTTCCGATTTTAGCTGCACCACCCCAACTCCTAATGAGCAGGTCTGTCTCTGCCACAACCACCTACAGATTGGTAGCCACATCCTCCTTCTGCTATTGATCCATCTCTCCCTCAAGTTCCATCTCCTGCAAAAAAACGATTGTCTCCCCCTCCTCAAACACGGTCTCCTCTTCCTCAACCATCGGCTCCATTTTCACAACAACTCTTTCCCCACCTAATGCTGCATCTAAACTTTTGTCTCCCCCCCTCAGACTCTATCTTTCTCTGCTGACTGAATCCCTCAACTTCTGACAATGAGTTTGCAGAGTATTCCAGATCCTTAGCTTCTCCCCACAGCACCTCCACCAAATAATAGAACATTTTACCGAAGGACAAAACACGAAGGTGCCTAATGTGCCCAAGCTGTCAGTGTGTTAAACACAAAACAAGTGGCACAGACAAAGGCATTTTCAACTTTAGGAAATGGTTTTAGCACAGCACAAGAAAGAAACGGTGTTAGACATGTTTTCTTGATTTTAAACGTTTGCATTGATCCATAGTATAAAGAAACACCAAAGCACCACTAGCAACTAAAACATTCCCCTACAAATTCGTGAAACCTCTCCTAACCTCAGCAAAAGTTCTGCAAATCTCTGCCAAAAGATATCAGAGCCGATCTTGACCCCTCCTTGCTCAAAATCCAAACAAACCTCACTAACTAAGCAGAACTATGGTGTTCCTTTTAGAGGCGCTCAAACCTATTTTGGAATTTCTAATGGTTTCTGATTGGCTGGTTGAAATCCCCTCTCGAGCATCATTCCTTGCAATTGATGACAGGCCTCAAACCTGACCCTGAGATCCATGGAGGGGTTCAGCCCCTGGGACATTCCATGGGCTTGTCAAACCTGCCCACAAAACCTTAACTTTCCTGTGGGCCCACTTTGGAAATTCTGAGCACTACTAACTTTAACAGATGGTCTCCAACAACCAGCACATATGTAAAGAAAAGTTTACTTGTTTACATCCCCAACTATCTTTCTTCTCTCACTGAAGTACACTTCAACCATCGTATGCTCTCTGCCATAACACAACCAATCATTTGTCCACACAAACTGCTGCTGAATAGCGCAAAACCCGTGCAATATTCACAATGAGCTTTGGGAATCATAGCCCATGAGGGTGTGTGTGAGTATCCATAATTGAGAGTCTGAAATATTTCACCCTGATGGGGCTTCCAGCCTACCAGTAAACCTGCTGTAATCTCCCCACACTTTGGGAGTGAGGTAGGTTGTTGATTTATGTACGTATGTACCCTCCCAAGTTCCTTTGAGACAGGCCACTGTTTAACAATGCTAATTTCTCTTATGGAGTAACAACCGCCATGGGTCCAGCATGTCCATAACTCAATAATATTAAACTAATATAATTTCCTGAATTCTTGTATCCCAACTTAAGTTTGCTGGTACATTTTGTTCGTTCATAAATTATAGTTGGGGAAAATGTATATCGGAGGAATGATATATCATTCTAGTTCTTTGTCTATTTATGTACATTTGGGGAGTACACAGCAACTGTCCTACAGCTTCATGGTGCTAAAAGAACACATGTGACTACATAGGACACCATAAGCGCAACAGCCAAACCTCAGCAATTAAGTGCAACACATTCATAAATGTAGAAGTTTAAACAATTGTAGCAGATTGGCAGTTGACCGTATGCACAGAGGATGTGCAATTCAGAGTCTGGTTGCAATCTGGGATTTGGGGAGACATTTGAAACAAATCCTTCCTTCCACACCTCTGTGGGCAATTAACTTACATCCTTATCACTACATTAGCTCAGGCAATATTGTTGTGGAAATCAGTCTGTGGTTCAGTTTGTTTTTGTCCTTGTAGAATGTTTAAGCGTTAATTTGATATATTCCCAAAACCTGTTTTAAAAGGAGTATATATTACATTTATTCAATAACCACGACATGAGGGCAACAACACTGAAGAAAATCATTATTTTGCAGAGTGATTTATAAAATGTCAAGGTGATATTTCAATACATTGTGAACCGATTGGCGGAATTGAATGTTAACAGTTGAAATAATGACTGCACCCAATACTGATTGGCAACAAAAAGTAGTACATTTTATACAGAAACCATTATGTAAACTGTATTTACTCATTTGCATTGGAGTTCAAAGCAGGGAAAGGTAGGGACTATGCGGTAGATATTGTTCCCATGTTGTGTTGATCTCCGGCAGTCAAACCCTGAATAGATGAACATTTTGAAAACAGTCATGAAGGCCGGCGCAGAGGCTGTGTTTTTGACTTGCAGGGGTAGTGGCTTCCAGTTAAGGGGCAGAAGGAGTGGGAAGGATCTTAAACATACGGCAGTCTGTGAGGACTCGAACTTTGAGATTGAATAGGGGTTGAAAGCTAAAAATGTGAGATAGGGAATGCGATGTGATAGAGTTATCCAGGTAAGTAAAGGCCTTTTAAGAACTGGAAGAGGAGTTGGTGTTGGAAGGAGAACCCCCAAGCATGAAGGGAGTGCATAGAATTAGGTTGGTAATGAAGTATGGAAATCTATTAAGGGGGAGACTTGAGTAGAAAGGAAGACGCAGTAGTAGTACATCAACTGAAGAGATGAATAGTTACAAGGTTTTGGATGAGTGTTAAGTGTGGTGAGGACACATTGTGTGAAGGTAAAGAGTGGAGTAAGTATAAAGGAGAAGAAGTGGGTTTTGTGAGTTGCGAAGTCGATGCATTCAGTCTTGGTATAGGGGAGTATTAGGCATCTGAGTGCCATTGAGTAGCAGATGGCAGAGAGAGAGACAGTTGGATATGGTGGAGGATAGTGCAGGAGTGAAGGAAAAGAAGGAACAATGATTTGGGGGTCATTAACAAAACTAGGTTGTAGGGGAAGCCAAAGGAAGAAATTAGTGTGCCAACAGAGGAGGATATCTCCTCAAGAGAAGTGGACCTGGAATAGAACTTTTTAGGCACTCCCACAGGGAGGGATGGGAGTCAAGGTGCTGGTGTTCCATGATATGTACGGAGGCATGATCAATAGGTAAAAGGAAAACCTGTCTGAGAAGACTCCTGGATGCCAATGTGAGTGAGGGTAAGTAGTACCAAGCCATGCCATGATGCTGCTAGACTCTCAAGATAATTTAGAAGAAAGAATCTGACATCTGATGATGGGGACAATATTGACACAAATAATAGCCTCTGGAGTAAGACCCAGTGAATTGTGTACTGCAAAGCATGTACGTGATTATTTGGAAACTGTTATAACAAAATATAACTTGTGGAAAAGGGAATGGATTTCAATCACTTTTTTTTAGTTTAAGGAGGGAGCATAATGAAGTGAAAGTTGGACTCTTAAATAAATATTAATAATTACAGGTCCTGAAGATGTATAATCAGATGACAATGCCCAGAAAAATGGTCTGGACTGGTCTAAATTGGAGTCCCTTATTTGGAAACTTGAATTATCTCTGTCAATGGGGCCCCCCCTTTTCAGCCGTTCGACATATTTTGTCCCACGTATCTTTACAGGTTCGGCTTAGCTGGCGGAGTGTCCAGCTCCTGAGATCTATTCTACTCCCGCAGGCAAACCCTCATTTTGTGCAGTTGAATGCTCTTTGGAACTATGGTTGCTGTAGATCTTTGAATGGGTGTGTGGATCTTTCTCTAAATGCATTGGAAATGAATACCCTAACTACAGAGGATTTAGAAGGGTTCCCTGGTAAGGTTAAACAAAGACTCTATGACAACGATTGGATTGCTAATAGGCAAGATTTGCTGTCCTACAAGAGATTTGGGCATTTCAGCATGGACATAAAGCCTTGCAATGTTCCTCAGACGTTCATCACCAGACATTGCACTCAGAAATTATGAGAGGTCTCTTTTCGAGTGAAGCTAAATTTGTTCAATGCTAACGATGTTAAAGGTGCATGCAACAGAACTCCAAAGGAAGATCGGCTATGCTGCTTCTGTATGACAAATAGGGACATCTATTGATTGAATGCACTGGGCTTTGTGATTCCAGTAAAATGTCTTTGAGATGTATTTGAAAAAGAAAAGGTTCCTGTCTTGGTAAATGGTGTGGTGGCATCTAGTTATAGACCCAAATGATCAATTAGCAATGCAATTGCAGCACTTCATTTGTTGAAAACATCTCTTGGGATGATTATTTATAAATCTATTTACTGTTTTTACTGTTTGTGTGTAGTATTGATTTATGTGGTTTCAGGATTGTTGAGTATGGATTGGAGTCTGTGATGCAATTGTATCTGTGATTATTGATGATTTTTACTGATGTGTTATGTAATATGTTGTGAATTATTTATTACATTTCTATCTGTTTTATATTTAATTTGTAATCCGTTTTAATGTGTTCTATGCGTGTACTGTTTTGCTTGTTGAAGCTTTATAACAGTAAATAAATAAATACATACACAAATAAATTAATTATTATCCTCATTCAGGATTGCATAACTTCACTAAACCAAACCAACATTTATGTAAGGGCATTCATTAGAGGTCATGCTGAATTTTGATTTAGTAGTATGTGGTGTACAGAAGATGGGCAGAGGAGGAGCGACAGAAAATGTGACAGAAAGAAAGGTTGGCGACGGAGGGGTTTATGGAGTGTGAGTAGTTCTGAGACCTAAGGAAAGGTAGACAAGGTCAATAAGGTTGTGTAATTTGTATGTGGGTTGGCTGTGAAGGAAAACCAAGGAATGGGCATAGAGGATTGAGTGAAGCTTGAGACATTGCTCATTGGAGTGGTTTGAGAGCTGGGAATCTCAGAGGAGGACAGTGGGAGCATCGGCTGAGGAGGAATCAAAGGTGATTTTAAGGTCAGGAAAGAAGGATTTGGGAGCAACGGGGGCATCATAGATTGGGAGGAGAGCAAGAGTGATTGATGTAAAGAGTTGAACAAAAGAGGGGAGAAAGCTAGAAAGTGGAAAAAGGGCATATTTCATTTTCATTGTTTACTTTTTTAAATATCTTTTTCATGGCCACCATGGAAAGGGTGAAGGCACTACGTGTTGTCCCTTCACTCAGTAATAGTTTCTTCACCGTTTCCCAACTCGAGAAAAAATGCTATTAGTACCCCGGTAGAATGTGCCGGGGTACTAATAGCATTAAATCCCCTTGGCTTGGGGGCATTACCGGTCTGGTAATTCCCCCGGGGCTTACATTAGCACGCTGGTAATGCCCCCCTTCTCGAGTTCTAGTGCTTTAATAATACATTATTATACCAGCAATAACCACCCGTTCTACGGGCTGAACAGGTGGTAACGGCCTTTAACAATGGCCCCCGGTGACATTACCACCCGTTCCAGTCCATGCAACAAATGGTTATTGCTTTTGGCACTTCAGGTTGCCAATCCGGTAACCAGGGATGCTGACAGCAATGTTTGTTGTATGAATGAACAGGAAGCCTGACTCAAGGTGGCCTCCATGGAGCTGGAAGACGGGACTCCAAGTTGAGCCCTTCTTCCATTTCCCTGGTGGTCAGAATGAAGACAGAGCAGCACCAGAAGTGGCGGCAGGGGCACCGCTGCAGCTGACAAAATCAGGTTGGTAGGTGGGCTGGGAGTGGGAGGAATGGGAAATTTAAAGGGAAGGGAGCGTGGGGTGAACATGGGGAAAGGGGAGGCAGCCATTGGGTTGGATCTGTAGATTCAGCCTGTGATCAGAGCAGCTTGAGTGGTTGATCCCCCTACCCCCAACCTGGGCACTAATATTAAATACAAGCTTGAAATTCAGTAAAAGAAATTTAAATAAAGTGATGTTAAGGTGATGGTTTAAATAAACAAACCCTTCAAATGTATCAATTGTCGGAAGCTACACTACCTTTACTCTGAGCCCCTTTTGTGAATCCCATGAACCCACTGACAGCAACACATATGACATCACTGGAAACTAAAGCACACTGGTGATACCACAAATTACATCACCTAAGGCATGACTCATGAAACCACTTTTGGCATCACATATGACATGATTGATGACATCAAGTGAACATCGAGCAGATTAATGACATGACTTATGGCATGATTGATGATGTCACTTATGTCATTACTTATTAAGTCACCAGTGGCATCATGGATAGCACAAATTACAACTGAAAGTAACCGATATTCAATGTTAAAATGAAACATACTACTAGACACTTAAAAACGTAAGTAGAGGGACTCAAGTGCTGTTGATGTCTTAATTGCAAATCTATAGCATCACACTTAAAATAACATCACTTTTTGCCCCTTCGATTCTAACAGTCCTGAGTCTGATAGTAAATTATCAACAGCTTCTAATCAAAAGAAATCCCAGTGCAGTTATTTGGTTTGAATCTCTCTGCCCATAAAATAATGCATTTTGCATGCACGCTATTTGTACTAAGCTGCAAACTCAAACAGTTTGAAAAGTAGTAACTTGGGCCTTCAGGATATGTCAAAAGATAGTCTGTATGAAGCCAGTCCAGTGTAAAACAGTCCACACCATACCCTTTCAAAACATGGAGTGGAAAGAAAACAGTGTATAGTGCAACTTTGACCCTGCAACAGTCCACTGAAGCAATGTGAAAGCAAGGGACCAGTTCATCAAATTCCCTTGTTTTTCATAACATAACTGTATTTTCCTTCAAGGAAGAGTGAGGCAAGGCTAATGGGGGACCGGGATGAGAAAGAGTGAGGCAGCGGTAATCAGGGAATCGGATGAGGAAGAGTGAGGCTGGGTTATGGGGTACAGGAAGGAGGAGCATTGAGACAGGGGTAATTTAGGCTGGGGACGAGGAAGAGTTAGGTGGGTTATTGGCATACTAACAGGGTACTGGACGTGGAAGAGTGATTTGCAGGTAATGTCCAAAGAGTTTGGTGGGGCTAGCAGGGAATTACGGCAAGGACGAGTGGGTGGGGTTACAGAGAACCTGAGTGAGGAATAGTGGGACTAGACATTGGGGAATGGGACTAGGAAGACAGGGGTAATGGAGGACGGAGAGGTGGATCAGTGTAGTGCGTGTGATAAGGGACTCAGACAAGGAAGAGTGAGGCAGGGTAATGGCTCATTGTGACAAGGAAGAGTTAGGCAGGTTAATGGGGAACTGGGATCAGGAAAAGTGAGGCATGGCTTATGGGTTACTGGGTTGAGGAAGAGTCATGTTGTACCGTAACAAAAACGGTTCTTTGGGAGAAAGGAATTGGCAGACTATAATGTCCGTGATTGCAATGGAACAAGTGGGGAACCACGTCCTAGAGGAAGAACACCCTGGCCCTAACAGGAGTGCCTGTCCCTAGGTAGTGGGTGATGCACCGTCTATTTAACAGGGATAGAGGAAGAAGAGTCTGTCCCTCATCGCTACCAATTGAGTGAGTGTGTCAAATCTTGTTAACATTCAAACAGAAAAGAGAAAACAACCAATCAGCTACTGTGAACAACAGGACTGATTATTAGTTGGTCTATTGAGCACAACCTTTTGCAATCAGCATACTTGATGCCTGAGGGTGAAAAAATTGTGAGTAGAAATCCCAAGGTCATAAGTACTATTGCCAGTCAACCAGCTGTTTCAGCAGGATCTAACAATCAGTCCTGTTGTCCATGCACATGGACAATGATTATGGAATTAGTGGAGTGAGATGAGGAAGAGAGAGGCAGGAGTAATCAGTGTCTAGGACATGGAAGAGGGAGACCGTGTTATGGAGTACTTATGTGGTACAGGGATGAAGAATAGTCAGGCAGGGTTACTGGGATACCGTTAAAAAGAAGAGTGAAGCAGGGAAATGGTGGACTGGGACAAGGATGGACAAGGTGTGGTAATTGAGCATTGTAATCAGGAAGAGTGAGGATCTGGTAAATTAAGTATTGAAGCTAGGAAGAATGTGACAATGGGCAATTGAGACAAGGAAGAGTGTTGTGGGATAATTGGGCACTGTGACTGGGAAAAGATGGGAGAGGGATATAGTGTATTGAGAAGAGGAAGACAGAGCACAGGTAACATGGTTCTGGGAAAAGGAATACTGAAGTGGGGCGATGGACGAGGAAGATTGTGGCATGGATGATGGGGTCCTGCGACTTGTTAGAGTGAGGTGGAGGTAAGGGGGAGTTGGGACGAGGAATAGCGGGGTGCGGTAACAGGGAACTAGGATGAGGATAATTGAGCCAGGGGTAATGGAGGACTGTTACAACAAAAAGTGAGGCAGAGGTAATAGGTGACTGGGATGAGGAAAAGAGAGATGGGTGTAATGCATGACTGCAATGAGGAAGAGTGAGGTTGGGATTATAGGGACTGGGACAAGGGAAAGTCAATCCAGATAACTGAGTACTGGACAAGGGAGAGTAAGACAGAAGTAATGGGGAACAGGATGAGGAAAATTGAGCAGGTGCAATGGAGTAGTGATCTGGTTCTGGAAAGAAAAGCAGTGATGCAGGGTTAATATGGCAATGTGATAAGGGAGACTGAGACAGCGGTAAGCTGGTGCAGTTATGAGAAAGAGCAAGGTTGGGTAATGGAGCAATAGAAACAAAGAATAGCAAGATGGGCAAGAAGGAGCTAGGACACGAATAGTTGAGTCACGGATTATGGAGGGCTACACGAGGAATAATGAGGCAGGGATGATAAGGTGTTGAATGGGAAAGATTGAGGCAGTTTAATGGCTTACTAATGTGGTACTGGGATGCAGAATATTGAGGTGATATAATGTGGGGCTTGAATGACAAAAAAAGTGCAGTGGGATAATGGGGCACCAAGCGGGTGTAATTGGGGACAAAGAAGCATGGAGACGGGGCATACGGAGACTGGGACTAGGAGAGGTGGGACAGGCACAATTTTGGACTGTTATGAGGATCATTGTTGAGATTGTAGTGGGAGACAGGTGCAAGAAAGAGTGATGCTTGGTAAATGGGCACTGTAACAAGTCATAGTCAGGCCGAGTAATGCGATACTGGCAGTAGGAAGAGTGAGGCATGGATTATAGTGTACTGGCATGAGAAAGAGAGAACATGGGGTACTCAGGTACTGGGATAAGGACTATTAATGCAGGTTTAATGGAGTAATGGAAAGGGGAAGATTGAGGCAGGGTAATGGTGTACATTGAAGATGAAGATTGAAGTGGTAATATTATACTGGGGTGAGGAAGAGAATGGTGGAGATAATCAGGAAGTTGGACAAAGACAAGTGAAGTGGGATTGCGGAGTACTAATGAGGTACTAGGATGAGAGAGAGTGAGGTGGGATAATCGGCTACTGGGATGAGCAAGAGTTAGGTGTGGTACAGGTCAACTGGGATAAAGAAGAGAAAGGCTGCAGAAAAGGGGTACTGGAACTGTGGTAATGGGCAACTGGAATGGGGTAGAGCTAGGTGGGACCAATGGGGTTCTGGGAAGAGGAAGGCTGAGGTTTGGGTAATCTGGTACAGGGTCATGGAAGAGTTGGGTGGGGCAAATGAGTGATTGGCTCAAAGAAGAGTGAGGTAAAGATACTAGGGGAACAATGCCGTGGGAGAGTGAGGCAGTGTATTGGTGGACCTGGAGGAAACATAAAGAGTTGGGGTGACAGGGGACTGGGATGAGGAACAGTGAGACAGAGGCAGAGGCAAAGGAAACCTAGGTGATGGGAGTGAGATGAGATGATTGGTTGACTGGAAGGAGGAAGAGAGAGGCAGGTTTGCAGAGGACTGGGACAAGGAAGCGTGAGGAGGGGTAATAGAGTACTGGGACAAAGAAAAGTGAGCCAGCTCAATGAGAGACTGGGAAGAAGAAGAATGAGTGGGGTTCACGGGGTACCAGGATGAGGAAGATTGAGGCAGGAAATTGGGAAAAGAAAGACTAAGTTGCTGTTAAAAGTGTACTGGGACAATGAAGAGTGTGGCTGGGTTAATAAGCAACTGGAATCAATAAGAGTGTGGTGGGAACATTGGGGTCTGGGATGATGGTGAGTGAGACACTGCCATTATCGATAAGTTACTCTTCCTGCTCCCAGTCCCCCATTACAAACTGGGAGAAGGAAGAGTGAAGTGGTGTTAATAGGCAGTCAAGATGAGGAAGAGTGAAACCACTCCTTTAGAACATTCTATCAGACCTTTCACCTTTTGTGCTTCCTTGGGTCCCTGCAGTTAGGGACTCAAGTACCTTGAGTAATCAAAGATCCATGATCTACTATAGTTACAGTGTCCCAAAAACTGCTGCATCTGTTTCACTGTGACTGGCTGAGGCATATTCTTAACTGTGGTGGCTCTCTCCAGCATTACCCTTCTTCCTGCAGGTGATATTACTTGCCACAAATATACTGCCTCTGTCTGGAGTACTGCAATTTTTCTTTGTCCACTTTGTACCCCTTCTTCATGAGCAGGTTGAGGAGCATAATGGAGTCTCCTTGACACTGCTCCTCTGAAGTGCTGCAAATCAATAGATCGGCCATGTACTGCATTACCATACTGGGCACATGCAAATTCCCAAAATCCATCTCAGTTACCCTATTACAGACACTCAGAGATTTGCAGTGCCCCCGGGGAAAGCTCGTGTGCTTGAATCTCTGACCACGATACTTAAATGCATGAGGTACTGAGAATTGGGGTGTAAGGGAACAGAGGAAAAAAACTTTTTTGAAATGAATCACCGTGATGTGGGTCGGCCCAGTAGGGATGTTACAGAGAATGGTGGCAGATTTCGGTACCACCAGAAATTCTGCCTCAACAATATTGTTGAGGGGACGCAAATCCGGGATCATTCTCCAAATGGACCCCTTCGCTTTCTTCACAGGGCAGATAGCATTATTTCATGGGAACACAGAAGGTTGTATTATGCCTTGCTTCAACAATGCCATAATGGTCTCATAAATCCCTTTGTCTGCCTCCCTAGATATGGGGTACTGCTTAACCCATGGTAATATCGCACCAGGTTGGAATTATATCCGCAATGCTCCAACACAGTTGAAATACCATCACTCTCTCTTCCTAAATATCTTCCTTCTCAAGCTCTTCACTCATCCGCCTCCAACTCCCTCAGTGTCAGCTGCTTCTCCAAGCAACAAGTTGGGGGTAGATGTCTCTCCGCAGCTGGGGCCTCCCTCTGGAACACCTTTCCTGCCTCCCTGAAACTTGAGGAGAACCATCTTCGGTTCCGGAAGCACCTCAAAACCTTCCTCTTTGCTTCTGCTTTCTCTCCCCCTCTCCCCTGCTAAATTCCTGACTGAAACTGCACTGGTTACCGGGCCACTCTCACTGATCTCGGGCCCAGGCCCAGCCATTTGCCCCCGGCACTGCCTCCCTGGCAACCCCTGCACCTTGGGACTGTCTCTGTATACCTACAGTCCCCCTCCCAGCACTTTGTCTGCACTTGCCTTGCATTAGCCACCAGTTATCCCTTTATTTATGTATCTTATTATTCTACTATCCCATGTACTGCACTTTCCCCTCTCCCTTGCCCCTGTACTTGCACGATCTGAATGACACCTAGCCTAGTAAGATCATTGTCTGTCTTCCCTTTGTTCCCACCTGGCCTCGTCGCGCCTTGAAACTCTTGTGTATAGGTGCATTATAAATGCCATATCATATCATAACACTCTTTAGCAGCCCCACATCATAGGCATTGCTGGTCCACAAATGGTATGGCTCCTTTTCCAAATCCTCCTTCCAATATAGAGATGTATTTCCAAGAATGAGCATGTTCTGTGGTACATCCCTTTGCTCAATCGCTATCTGGCAAGGCACCCGAATATCAAAGTCCATCTCTCCTCTGTCTTCAGTGTCTTTGAATGATTGCTCATTGGACACGCTCCTTTGCAATAAGGTCAGATCAATGCACAGAACTGTGCACGACTCTCCGCTTTCCTCATCTGTGCATGAGAGAACCACACATCTCTTCTTAATCACTACAGCCTCTAAGAGAATCACAACAATGGTGGCTGGTGTTCCTTCCTGCGGCTCATCAAGCTGAATAAAAACTCAAAAACTCAATCTATACCAACCAAGTCTGATTTCTGATGCCAGGGACCCAACTCAACAAAACCATCAACCCATAAAGAAACAGTGCTAAATGTACAGGAACCCCTCTAATCGTGCTACCTTAGGCCTGACAATGTGGTGCTTCTTTTACCAGCTACAACCCTGGGGTTAAGCATCTATACCTTCTTCCATGAAAGCAATCATCATCTGTAACTTGGTCATGAGGTCCCTTCCCAACATATTTTCTGGGTGTCTGTAGAATACAACAAAGGGGCAGATACATGTTGTTTACCTATCTTAATATTAAGATCTTCAATATGAGGAACTGACAGGATAACCCCGGAAAATCCCTGTGTTTCCATCATTTTGCCTGACAAGGGGCACACACCTTCCTAATGCAAGATTGTATAGCCCCTGTGTTGACCATAAATGAGAATGTTCGGTCACCTACCTGTACACCTATCTGGGGTTTCTCTTCCGGTTTGGTGGTAACAGACTCAACTGGACAGTCAGAGAGACCCCTGTGGGCTGTCCTACCCATGGTACATATTAGCACCAAGGAGTGAAAAAGGACTCCCTCCAGAAACACTTGCTCCAGTGTAGCATGGTCAGTGGGATCCCACAAGTCTATGCACTCGTAGTCAATGGGTTCCGTTCAACCCGTGCCTGCTGTGAATGCACAGAGGCTGGGGCACATGGCAGGGTCGGGAATTGCATCCGCTGAACTCCCATGTTAAAATACTGTAGCATGTCTATCGTCCAAACCTTCCACATGACCAACACTGAATCCCATAGAACCCTCCATAATGATTTCCCATTGGCCCATTAAACCACTGACCCATTCCTCTGAACTCGCCAAATGACCGACTTCCCGTAGAAATCCTCCCTTCCCCCTCGGAATCCCTCTGATTTGCCTTGGACTGGGAACATACCCACACATCCACCCTTATACTATACTCGATTCAGCCTATTCCTGTTGTCCCAATTGTCCTTGCTGTCCCTCCATAGAGTGCCCCTTGCAAATAAATCTTCGCCAATTTCTTCAGAAAAATCTTAGCATTGTTTTTTTTACACCTGGTCTATACTCTCCCTTTATTTTACTTGCCTCCTTTTACACAAGTGCACAATGTGTGCTTGAATTTCCAGCCAACTCTTGGCTATCACTCCTACCACTTTATCTAGATCATGCTGAACTTCCTTGATATGATATAATATGATAGGTCATTCATAATGCGCTTAATACCCAGAGTTTTCTAAGCGCGGACCTGGGGATCGAACCTGTGATGCTCAGTGTCATCTTGCTTCCAAGGTGAGCACGTTGCCCCCTGAGATATCCTCCCGAGACTCCTGTCTTGGGAAGTCACTTCTTTAGCAAGTGGTAACAAATTGCCACATTCTTGCCACACACTTCTCCCATTTCTTCCCTCCACATCTCTTGAATTAACTAGATGTGTCCAGCAGGATTATCATCCAATTTCATAATTTTAGCTAGAATTGAATATCAGGTGAATTGGGATACATAGGGCCTCATTACGAGTCTGCTGGTAAGTCCCTGGTGATTCTGTGATGACGGTGGCACTGTTTCCGTCATCCGCCATCACGGAATCACTGACTGATTCCAAGTGCACAAGCATGCGCATTCAGGCAAAACGGAAATGCTGATACCAGCACCCCACGGAATCACTGTGAAAACCCAACTGTTGACATTGACAACTAGGCCCACAATGCCAGTTGCACCACTAACGGCACGTCCTTACCGGAAACAACGGTGAAGAAAACACCATCACTGGAAACAACGTTGTTGCAAGAACTGGAAGTTAGACGGCAGCCATTTTGGAAAACACAATCCATTTAAAATCCTACACTTCCTGTTACCATCAAGTTCCTTAAACACTGGCAACATGTCTGTAGGAGGGAAATCCAGGGTGACCAAAGTCCGCATGCGGAAACCACGCTTCACTGAGTCCGAACTCAACATCCTCACCAACACCATAGTTGACAATGGGGCGCAGCGGTTCTATGCTGACTGCAGATGCACCAGACAGCAAGGCAAGGCCGCTATATGGTGGGAGGGGGCAGAGAAGGTATCGGCTGTGGGTTCTATTTACTACAGTGCATGTGACTGCCACAAGCAGTGGGATGACCTCTGCTTGCGAGGGAGACACCTTCTGGCTGTGCACAGGAGTGAGTGCATGGGGATAGGCGGTGGAACAGCGTCACCCATAAAACTCATGCCCTGGTAAGAAAGTTGCAGCACCGTGCTGCAGCTAGAAGGAATAGAGGGAGTCGGGTCATCAGAGGCTGGATCCTGAGCAGAAGCAGAGGGTGGTGAGTAAAATGTGCAAGAACATGAATGTAAAAGAGTGCATGCACATGTACCACACACCCCACGACAAGTCCCACAGCACCTCCACAGGCCACCACCAAGCCTGTCCCACCATACATACCAGGTGGCCAAGTGTGCACAGACACATATCCCACCACACACTGAAACACACCACTGAGCTCAGGTGCACTGGACCTGCACTGGCAATGAACACAAGAGGACCGACACAGGTCCCATGCCCCACAGGTATCATGCATGCACCACAGCTGATGACATACTGTCCACCCTCAGATCCACACCCTCAGAGACACCCCATGCCCTCGATGCCTGACTGCACATCATGCAACATGGACTGCTGACAGTCCCCTGCCCTGAACCATGCAAGACGGGGTAGGCCCACATCCTGATATCAGTGTACCGGCAACCAACAAATCCATGCCCACCCAGCACTTGCCACCACCCCACTACCCCAGAGGCATTCCCCCACCCAACCAACCACCCTAATGCAAATGGCCATGGAGCACTGGTCTGCACTGGGCCTTACGACTGCAACAGGCCACCCTCATCTGTTCCTACGCATCCCCTATTCATATCCTGATCATTCATCCCGTCATTCATATGGGACACCCAGGCCCATCACAGCTCCCCTCCTGGACTGGAAACACAGCAATAACACCCAGATATGACACAGACATTGCATGGATACTGGCCCCAGACACCAGGATGTCTTTGGGCCCGGACCCCATGTGTAACATGGTGATGGTGACATGCAGGCCCCATCCCCCCAGCACACCACACAGTCACCTGTCCTGGACACCCTGCCCTTAACTAGGCTGGGATCCTCCCACCCTATCACCTGCCGTTTACTCACCACCCCCTGCTCCCCTTGTACCTGCCCCATTTAAGTCATCAAAATGTGAACAGGCCCTTGTTTGCCCCCCTTTCACTATGCTTACTCAGTACTTATATCCACAGCCTGCCCTACTGAGCATGGAAGTATGCCATGCACATGCACAATGGACATGTCACAAGTCCCAGTATGGGTGCATTGGTTCAAAACACTGCCAATGCCCAACAACATCCGAATGGTGGTGACCTGATACACCTGCACATATGCCCTATATCACATATCTATGCAAAGACTGTATGCCTGAGGTCAAGGTATTGAATGTAACACCAACTGAACAGCATGATGCAAGGCCACCTACTCCACTGACCACATGCCCTTTCTTTTCCACACAGGCATGTCCTCGGACAGCAAAGGAGGTGGCCCCAGCACAACTGCCCAAACTTCATGGAGGAGGCACAGACAGACATCATGCCCCACCATAGCCTTGGATGCCACACAGGCAGATGCCCCCACCTAGGCAACCACCACTGCTGCCCGACCCAGGCAACCACCACTGCTGCGCCTACACAGGCAACCACCACTGCTGCACCAACCTGGCCTACCACCACTGCTGCACCAACCTGGTCTACCACCACTGCTGCACCAACCCGGCCTGTGAAAAGAGAAAAATAATATGAGGCCGGGAAACCCAAAGGAAACACAACAAACACTGGTTACAAAGGACATACAAAGTGCTTTATTTTAAGGTCAAGCAATGACAAAGTCAATGACAGATCGGATAGCTATCGGCCCTCAGTTCAACACAACGAACTTCAACGGGGTTTGATGTATTCAGTGAGAGACTGTACATTGGGACATTCAGGCTTTTATACATTTCTACAGCCTGTTGTCCAACCCCTTTGCGGGTTAACCATTCCATGAATGTATTACTGGTCTAGGGTCTCTGCCAGGTCAACTTTAATTTATTCATTAGTATGTGCATAGATCAGTTCCGTTGATACATGTAATCCATTTACACACAGGTCAACAGAAGGACAAGGTCTCAGTTTGTGACCCTAACAAGTGGCCTGCAGGCAAGTTATACATTAGCTGTACAGAGGTCATGTTGACCAGATTCTGTTCGGAATGGCATCGTCCACCATTTTGATGTACAGGGTGACTTTTACACAGCAAGAGAACCTAAAATGGCGGTTTGATTCAAGATGGCGGCCTACATCAATTTCTAAGGTCAAGACCTTGCCGTAGAGAGATATTCACGTACAGTTTTAAGCAACTTGGCGTAGGTCGATATACATACAATCGTTACAATAGGAGGCATAATTTAATATCCAGTTTGACAAACCCTCCTTTTGGCCTATGCCAAGTGCTAAGACTACTTCTGATCTCCTTGCAAGTAACTCCATATGTCATCGTCCATACACCCTGAATCGCTGTCAGAGATATCTATGGCCATCAGGTCATTCACTAAGATCTCTTTTAACACATACTCCTTGGAAGTTTTATCCTGGGCATATACTTTTTGTCCTATCGTACCTATCGCCTGAGCACAACATCCCCCTAGCATCGAACATATACTAGGCAGACATTGGATACAACAACAAAGGAATAGCAGAACTCCCAAATTTATCAACAAAACTGAAAGTACCTTCCAACCCCAAGATCGCAAGAAATCCCAAAACCAAGAACTAAGATTCCAGTTCCCCTCGGGAACATGCACTTCTGAGCTAAGGACATGCAGATTCTGAATTGCTTTGAAAATGGTTGGGGAGGAGTCTGGTACAAAAACACAGCAAGCGGACCCCACTAATTTACATACTCCACCACGTTCAGCCAGAATGACATCTAATGCCATCCGGTTCTGGAGTGCTACTAATCTCATTGCTTTCTGCACTAATGTCATGTTATAGAGTATATCTGTGGCACAACTGATTTTGCTATATCTCCATTCACTTGTGCGGGGGTATCACCATTCTCGTCCCGCCGTGGACGAGCCTTTGAAACTTCCAAAATGCTTGCTATGAATACCCCAGGTAACATGATCCCTTAATAACAGGTTCCCTGCCAATCCCTGGGCAACCATGGAAATGCTACATTACCGCAAACGAAATAGACAGGTTCGCCCACATACAAAGGTCTGTCTTCCCCAGTCAAATTTGCAACGTTGGCACAGCCTTTAAAATCTCCCATTGACCGGGTACCATCCCTCTGTTTGCAGAAAGAAACTGAATCGGGGCTATGGTTAACAGAGTAAGAAGGAGGCACGGCATCCTTTTTTTTTTTTTTTTTTAACTTCTTTTTATTGGTTTTACAACATAAAAGGAATGGGAGAGAACAGACAAAACAGAAACAAAAGTCACCCCTTATTGCCTATCAGAGCCATTTTAAAGGAAACCAAAGATTGGAAAGGACGAGATAGTCTATCAGAAGGCCTAATTGAAGCAACTTTGAGTTTGCTCCTATTTGCGAAAAGCGAGCATCCCAGGGGAGTCAGAACACGTTTTTCAAAATTGTTCAAATTAGTTCCATCAAAATTCCCAGAGATTATATCATTCCATCGGCCAAAGAACAGTGCTCTAAGAGAGGCATAACAAGCAGTTGTCAAAGGTAAGGGATGAATATATCAACCTAGCCCCTTATCCCCATGTTGCGGTAAATGCGAGCAGACCCAACAATTGGTTTTGTTAAAAATGGCATGTGTCGAATTCATAATCAGCATCATAGTATTATTGTGATACTTCTGTCTATGCTGAGAGTGCCTAGGTGACAGAGTATGCAAATGTACAAAAGGAGTAAAAACAGTAGTTACAATTTCAGTTGGCAAAAGAGGCTCTAGAGGATAAATCTCCTCGACGTACCAGAATCCTAAAGCAGTTACTATAAAAACCCCAATTATTATCATCAAAACACAGCAAAACGTTTTCGGGACCCAGGCACATTGTTCATTGTTCAAGTTGGTCACCCCCTTATTTACAAGTCCAATATGGGCAGTAGCGGTGGCAGGCATCGTAGTCTTTGGATGGAAACCCCAATGTTCGTTGCTGGCAACCCCCCGTTCGCGCGGCTTCTTAGTCCTTCCCCAACCCTAGCCAACAGAACCCTCTTTCTTAAATTTGGGCAAAAGCAAGCCCTTGATGATCCTTTCCTTCTTTTGAATGCAAAGTCGAACAGTGCCCTAGGTCTATTTTCTCCGCCGAAAATTATATCTGGTGGTTCCCGGTACTGTTTGATCCGGAAATAAAGTAACATCACTTCCTGAGGGAAGCAACGTATCAGAGGCAATGGAAGTTGCAAAATTCGGAGCAATGGTGTCTGGAAATGACTTTTCCAAAGAGGGTGGAGAAAAAATGGACGGTTCCCCAAGCCCCACGGGCTCAGAGAGATTCTCCGACTCACTCACAGTGCTATTTGCTGCTTCAGGATCATCGATTGTAGCGTTAGGGGTTCTGTTTCCTCTGTAACGTGCGGCGTCGGGTGAGGAAGTTTCTTGACATGCGTCACATTTATCCAGTTCTTCTTTCCAGCCACCCGCACTGCCGTTTGAGTGACCAACAAGACCTGGAATGGTCCCTGCCAGCGAGGCGCGAGGCAAGAGGACCGCTCGTATGCTCTCACCAGGACCCATCTTCCAGGCCGGATGTTGTGACCTGGGCCCTCGTAGCGTACAGGTAAAGCTGATCGTACCTGATGATAAATGAAATACAGATTTTTAGTCAACTGGTTACAGTAGTCTGAAACCAATACCTTCTCAACATTTCTCAGTGCTTTAGGTTTCGGAAGACCCCAATTATTGGCAGGCCTCCCCATCATCACCTCAAATGGAGAGAGCCCAGTCTTAGTTTGAGGGGTAGTGTGCATGGCTAGTAACATAATGAGTAAGGCGTCCGCCCATTTTAGTTTGGTACCGGCACACGTCTTAGCGAGTTTGTTCTTTAGGATACCGTTATGTCTCTCTACCAACCTGGCACTTTGAGGATGTCTAGCCGAATGAAATCGCTTATCAATATGTAGTGCCGTACATATCTTTAAAATTACAGCAGCAACAAAATGTGGACCATTGTCTGACCAAATGACTCTTGGCAACCCAAACCTCGGGAAGTACTCCTTTATCATAATTTTCGCAGTGGTCATGGCTGTAGCATCTTTGACAGGGAAAGCCTCAACCCATTTACTAAAGGCACAAATGACCACAAGGACATATTTTAAGCTATTGCACCGCTCCATCTCAATAAAATCAAAATGAATCACTTCAAACGGGACAGAAGGAGGCCCAAAGCTACCCCTTGGAGTTACCGTCCCCTTCCCCACATTGTGCTGTAGGCAAATCATGCAATTTTGGACATAATGCTGAGCAATTTTCGAAATCTTACCATTTACCCAGACTTTCTCTAACATTTTCATAATCTGTTGAGCACACACGTGTGGGACCGTGTGCCATAGTAACCATCATGACTATATAGGCATTAGGAAGTAACCATTTCCCTTCAACTGTGTCCACCCAACACCCATTATCACCTAATTTCCCCAAGCCTTCAGCCCATTTCTTAGATTCTTCCATTGTGGCATCAGCTTGGATATCCCGCACAGACCCAATATCCTCGTCCATTACATAGACATCTCTAGTTTCTCTTAGAGCATACATTTCTGTACGAAGATCTGTGGCAGTTTGTTTGGCTATCTGATCAGTGAAAGCATTACCTTTTCCTACATCGTCTGTGATCTTGCGATGCGCTGCGCATTTCATGATGCTAACTGACTAGGGAGCGCAAGCGCCGAGAGCAATTGTACTATCAGGAGGCCATGCTGAATCTTGGTCCCATGTGAAGTTAGAAACCCTCTCTCTGACCAAAGTCTCCCAAAGTTGTGAGCCAACCCAAAAGCATACTGACTATCAGTATTATATTCACCGTTAGCCCTTCGGAAAGCTCACAAGCTCGGGTTAATGCTATAATCTCTGCGGCCTGCGCGGAGTTATGTGTAATTCGCTTGGTCTCTACAACCATGCTTAATGTAGTGACTGCATAAGCAGCTGTGGATGTACCATCGGGAAGTTTGAAACAGGAGCCATCACAAAATAGCTCCCCTTGCGTACTATCCAAAGGAATGTCCTTACGATCAATTCTGCCCTTTGTTTCTTGTTCAGTAGTTTACAGGCAGTCATGTGACTCATCATCACCGCAAACAGTATTTTGCGGGAAAGGTAGGAGTTCAGCAGGATTAAGAACACAACACCTCCTAATTTGTATGTGGGGAGCAAACAAAATCAATTCATATCTCATCAATCGTGCGTAAGTGAGGTGTTGCGTTTGAGTTTTGTTCAATAGAACATCTACAGACTGAGGCACCATGAGGATTAGATCATGGCCTAGGACCATTCCCTCACTCTGTTTTACAGACGCAGCAGCAACAGCGACAGCTCGCAAACATCTTGGCAAAGCGCATGCAACAGGATCAAGGGCGGAAGAGTAGTAACCACACGGCCTATTCTTCCCTTCATGTTCAAGCGTTAATACAGCCAAAGCACATCCATCACATTCATGCACAAACAACACAAAGGCCTTGTTATAATTTGGTGTACCCAAAACCGGTGCAGAGCATAATGCAGTCTTGAGGAGCTCAAATTATTGTTGATGTTCCGATTTCCATGGCAATGGCGAAGAAATGTCCTTCTTTGTCAAAGCCAACATCGGTTTTATCACTAGTGAAAAGTTTGGGATCCATAACCTACAGTAAGAAGCCATACCTATTAAGGTTCTGACTTCCTTCTGTGTACTTGGGACAGACATGCCAGAAATGTGTTTTATTCTTTCAGGTGTCAATCTTCTTCCCTCCTTTGACAGGAGGTAGCCTAAATAGGCGACCTCCTGGCAACAATATTGAAACTTTTTAAGCGAAGCTTTGTGACCATACTTAGCTAGATGGATGAGCAACAATACAGTGCCCTCTTTACAAGAGCTCTCAGAATCTGCTGCTAAAAGCAAGTCGTCAACGTACTGAATCAGCGTACAAGTAGGGGGTAATTCAAGAGTATCAAGCTGTTCTTTCAAGGCCCTACTATAAATGCTAGGACTCTCGGTGTAACCTTGAGGTGCACAAGTAAATGTGAACGAGCGTCCCCCTAAGGTGAACGCGAACAAATATCTACTGTCCTTATGTATAGGAATACTGAAGAAAGCATTCTTTAGGTCCACAACACTTAAGTAAGTAGCCGTAGCTGGAATCGTAGTTAATATCATCATCACATAAGGCACAATTGGAAATTGTGGAGCGACAACTCTATTGATGGCGTGCAAATCAATTATAAAAGAAAACGGAATAGCATTATCGCCTTTTTTGTACAAGGGTAGGATCGGACTATTGCACAAACTTCCTGTAATCTCCTCAATCACCCCACGATGCACAAAATCGGAAACAATGCTCTTCAAAACTCGCTCACCTTCAACCGAGATCTTATACTGCGGGATACGTGGCAGCTTAATACCATGTTTCAAGACTATTCTTACAGGCTCAATCTGTAGAACACCGACATCATTGTCGTCAGCTGCCCACAAACACTCTGAGACATTACTAAATTCTGGTGGCAAAGGTCTAGTCAAAAATTGTGAAACAGAAAACTGCTGTGGTGAAATCGTCACACACACGCCATCAGATGAACAATGAATTACCGCATTTAATTCCTTCAACAGATTCAACCCCAACAAATTCTCTCCACAATTCAAAGTCAAAAGAAATGGACAGTGGTCCATAAAGGGACCCAAAGAAATAGGTACCGATGAAGAAACCGGACAAATGACTGGTGTGCCAGAAAACCCTACGGAGACATTGGTTTGCCCTGACAGTGGAATGTTTGGAACTCGTGAATGATCAATGGAGCACTTCTGTGCTCCAGTGTCTATCAAGAACTGATATTTCCCACTACCATTTCAATGTAGGGACCTTTCTGACTAACGGGAATAGGTGTAGGTTCCAAACCCTGCTTCGGGCAATCCTAACGAAACAGAATATCATCAGAAGGAAGCTCCTCAGAGAGGTAAGCAGCAGAAGGGTGATCGAATATGCTTCTAGTATCCACACTCGAAGTCTGATTGTCCTGTGAAAAAGGTTGCTGAGGATCCTGTGAAAACTGACCTCTAGCCAGGGCCCCTCACCTCGGGGTGACCTCTGGGTCGTCTACCCATACTCCCAAATGTGTTATTCGACCTCTGTCGAAGGACGGGGCATTGTGCACGCCAATGACCCTCCTGGCGACAATAGGCACATTGGTCAATGTTCACAGGACCCAAGGGCACGTTCTCTTGTGGAACATACTGGCCTCTAATCTGCGAACTACCCCCTCTGGGGCCTCTAACAATTTGTTGTAACAATACTTTAGTCTTTAAGTCTCCTCTTCTCTTTTCTACTCTATCTTTTTCATTATTGACACGGTTCTCGTAGTACTGAGCCATGTGCAGTACTTCTGATTGGGATTTCGCCTGCCAAGCGCTCTCGGAAGACATAATCTGTGACTGGATGTCAGGCAGCAATCCACGTACAAATTTGTCTACAAATAACCTTTTCCCAGATTCTGTGCCTAAATCCTGTCCACTGAAGTCCGAGAATACTTGTTCGAACCGATTAAAGAACTCGGTGTTCTCACACACCGAGATTTTCCCTTGTACACAGGCCGTAAGCTTGTCCCAAATAATTCTTTTTTCGGGAATTATAGTTTTTAATTTCGCAATAATTCTGTCAGGCAAAGTGAGTATCACCTGAGGCAGTCTCTCACCAGCTGGCCTTTCCCCGTCAAGCCTAGTTATATTAGCTCATGTATCTCCCAACCCAGGTGCATCATCTATTGTTCTAACCTGCTTCCACAAATCTACGGGCAGGAGTACAGGGAATAAAAAGTCAATATCGCCCAGGGTGAACACTGAGGACTGCAAGACGGACTCTATCTCTTTATAGAATCCTGTCGGATTTTTCCTAATGTTTGGGAATAGATTGCCTAATAGTGTTCACTTCCTGTCGTGAAAATGGGACGTGAACAAACTGTGATAAATAATGTGCAGGAATGTCCACAGCAGCTATACCTGCTGCAGCATTAGCGGCAATCTCAACTTTTGGGACAAATGTCGGAGGTACCTCTCTCATAGGCAACTGAGATATAGGCAACTCCGAACGCTTACTAAGCAACAGAGCTAAGTCGAGCGCTAAAGCACTTGAAGAAGTGTCAAGTGAAAAAGCTCTCTTATAAATACCCAGTAACTCTGTGGGACAACTAACCTTCTTCCTCACACATTCATCCTGCTGGTACTCTACCATTACCTGAATCACCTTCCTCTGCATTTCTAGCGTATATTGACTTATGTGTCATATACCTTAACCAGAGTTATCGATAAATCCGAAATCCAGCTAATCGCATCTCTTGTACAAATTTGTGCTTCCTCAGATGCCCATTTACGACACGGAAGAAATCGTTTCTGTACATACATACTCTATTCTTCATCATCCTCATTCCGTAACTTCTCCAAATCTCTCCTATACTCAAATAACCTTTCGACATGCTCATGTACTTTCTCCACAGTATCTCTTGATAGTGCTAAAGTATTCAGATCCCTCAGCCCTTGTGGGAGATCCACATTATTTAATTTACCCCACATTACGCATAAATGAATCCCTAAACCTTCAATAAAAACATTTTTCTCAGGACAATTATCCATATTAGACAGTGTGGCAAAAACATTAGCTCGATCATCTCTCTCCATAAAATGCTTAGCCCATGCAAACAAATCCTGCTTTTTATCTGTAGGGACAGTATTACGAGTAACAACCTTCGACCCCGCACCCCGATCAACTATAGTCGGTACAGAACCACTCGGGAGTGGAGGTGCAGGTAGATTCAATGGAGGTGTTATTACTGGTGCAATGGGAAGAGGTAGTTGAGCAGGCGGAGGAACAACAGCCGGAATAATAGGAACAACAGGTTTAGCAGGGAGAGCAGGAATAACAGCAGGAAGAGGCAAAGCAACAGGAAGAGGATCATACGGAGGTGGTGCAGAGGCACCAGGCGTTCGCTCATTTAACAATTTGTCGAGAAACTCGTCAGAAACATGAAGGTCTTTAGAAGGAGAGATTTTCTGAATACCGAGTGAGAAAGCCATATCCATATTCCTAACTGACTCAGACTGTTTGTCCTGATCATATAACAACGCCTTTTCAGCGTTTGTTTTATGGGCGCGCATGTTTTTCCCTACTCTTAAGCTGCTGCAACGCTTCTTTTTTCCAATTCTGTAGAACATCAAATGCTGCGGGTCTGGCATTTTTCTTTAACAAGACCGACTCTAAGTATTCAATACGAGGGATCTCAAAACTACCATTGATTGGCCACTGAAGTTCGGAGGCATGTCTGGTTTGACTGTGCCAAAAATCATTAAATACTACACTTCCAATGCCATGTTTACAATACATAGTAAACGCCGGCGACCCCTCCTGTGGTGCTGGGTGGCTAAATTCCAAAGATTGTCGATCGCTGCAGAATAATGCCCTAAAGCAGCTATACAATTTCCCAGGCATTTCTCAAAAACTTGGTGTTACCTGGTCAATAATTGTGTCTGCAGATACAATGCGTCAAATTCAAATTGTCAGGGTTAAATTAAGAGTCGGTCACGACTCACCTGACCAAACCTAAGGAGGACCGTACGGTTTATCAAAGAACATACCTAATGAATTTTACCTTGTGTTTGGTGATTTCGGCAAATCTGCCCGCCTAAAAAGTGGACCCTCGTCAAGATGCCGTCTCAGACCGCACGGCTATCGTCCAAGGATCGGATCGTGCAGCGCTGTAGAGGTGTCGCGTCTCGTTCAGTCGGGCCCGTAGTATCACACCGTCCGATCCCGGTCCAATTGCATGCGTCAACCTTCAATGGTCCGGCATCAATCTTGAGGGTCCCTATTCGGGTGCCAACTGTGAAAAGAGAAAAATAATATGAGGCCGGGAAACCCAAAGGAAACACACCAAACACCGGTTACAAAGGAACATACAAAGTGCTTTATTTTAAGGTCAAGCAATGACAATGTCAATGACAGATCGGATAGCTATCGGCCCTCAGATCAACACAACAAACTTCAATAGGGTTCGATGTATTCAGTGAGAGACTGTACATTGGGACATTCAGGCTTTTATACATTTCTCCAGCCTGTTGTCCAACCCCTTCACGGGTTAACCATTCCATGAATGTATTACTGGTCTAGGGTCTCTGTCAGGTCAACTTTAATTTATTCATCAGTATGTGCATAGATCAGTTCCGTTGATACAGGTAATCCATTTACACACAGGTCAACAGAAGGACAAGGTCTCAGTTTGCGACCCTAACAAGTGGTCTGCAGGCAAGTTATACATTAGCTGTACGGAGGTCATGTCGACCAGATTCTGTTCGGAATGGCATCGTCCACCATTTTGATGTACAGGGTGACTTTTGCACAGCAAGAGAACCTAAAATGGCAGTTTGATTCAAGATGGCGGCCTACATCAATTTCTAAGGTCAAGACCTTGCCGTAGAGAGTTATTTGGTACAGTTTTAAGCAACTTGGCGTAGGTCAATAAACATACAATCGTTACAATAGGAGGCATAGTTTAATATCCAGTTTGACAGGCCTACCACCACAGCTGCACCTACACAGGCGACCACATCAGAAACACAACCTAGGAGTCAATAATCGACTCCGCGCAAGGCACCTATGGACATGGGTTCCACCAGCAATGAGGATGCTGACCTGGATGACAGTGCCACCACAAACAGCACCTCAGAGGACCAGGGATATGAACATCCTGCCTTCATCCCTCATCACCTGCATATCCCAACACCAGCAGCCTTCCCCAGCATCTGGGATATGGATGCAATGCTCCGCCACATGGAGTAGCGACACAAGGAGACGCCCATGCTAGTTCGCCAGTACCTCCAGCATTCCACCCTCATGTGGGAGGTTGTCCAGGCCGACATCCGGCAGAATTGCTGTGCCCATGGCCAGACTGCCTCTGCTGTCGTCCACCTGGTGCAGATGGTCTGGGAGGGCAATGAGCCCATCTCAGCCATGGCAGATAATCTTGCTATGTCCACTTGAGAACTGTCAGGCAGCCAGTACAGACACACCATCCACCACCTACACACCTGTGAGCTCCCAGCAGAGCAGCCCAAGGCACCGGTCCATGCATCTGTATGCCTCGCAGCAAGAAGACACGTAAATGAACCCTGGACACACGTGCTTTCTGACAATCGTGCACTATGGTAACTACAATGTTCCACAAGTTGGGGAGGTGGAGTGGGGAGGGATAGTTGGGGGAGTGGGGTGTGATAATGGGGGAGCGGGAGTGGGGATGGATAGTTGGGTGGAGTGGGGAAGGATAGCTGGGAGGGGGTGTTGCTCTACCAGTTTACTGTCACATATTTATTTCACAATACACCGGGTGTTGCATTGCTATACATGACCGCACATACATTTTATTTGTGGTAGTGTGCTTTATTTCTGTGCATTCTCACATGCAGTGTGTGGCCTAGGCCATGCGATCCTACTCTGCACCTAGAAGTAATTCCTAATTAGTTCACAGCGTGGTTCACGCCCGTCCTTGTCATCCCTGCAATGGGGCAATGGCATCTCAGCTTAAGTATCACTGCTGTCATCTCCCTCCGTTGGAGGCATGTCCGTGTCTGTGGGCAGGGGGATATGATGCCTGATGTACATGTTGTGTAACCTGGCACAGGCTAGGATGATCTAGCCCACTTTCCCAGGACTGTACATCAGTCCTCCCCCTTCCCCTCCGGTATTGACATATGCAGTGGAACCTTTACTTTAGGAGTCAGACTGTTTGCTCTATGGTGCACCTCGTCCTGATGTGGGCAAAGTGGACTACATTCCCCTGGTAGGCCTGTAGATGCCTGACTCGTGTCATGAGCCATGACATCAAGGGGTATCTGGAATCACTGGCCTGAGAGGGGCACAAGGGGGGCACAGTAATTTGGGTGGTTGAGGCATGTGTGGATGTGGGTCTGTGTCACATGGGATTACCACAAGACGTAACGAATGGTTGAAATTACTGTATGCATTTTTTATTCATTTATATTGGGGGGGGGGCTGAAATGCCTACCCACCTGACCCCAACCCTGGCTGTTACCCTTAAACCGGCACACACATCTCCTTTTGAAAAAGGGCGCCATGTTCAATAATTTATCTCATAAAGATTATCGGTCATCTCTCCCATTCGGTATCCTGTAGTCCTTCATTTGTTACGGTTATTGTAACATGCAAATAGGTATGTGCGCTTGTCACAGGCAAATTACCTTGCTGCACGCTGTGACACGCACTGCTGGTTGGGAGGTTACCGTTATTAGACTCACATGGTTGTGATGCAGGCAGTGGGGGATGTGCATAGTGTGGTCCTTTTCAATGTTCACACTGTTCATGGTGTGCAGCCTGTGGGCTGTTGTTGCACACCTGAGCCTGCTTAACACCTGTTCCATGCTGCTGGTGCTTCCAGAGCTGTTTTCAGGGTAATACCAGCATTTTGTTGCCAGTGTTTCCGTGTAGACATCAGTTGTAAGCTGCCTTGGTACCATGGTGTTTCCGGCTCAGCCTTCAGGGTTGCCAGTGTTACAGTTCAAGGTGCTGTCGGCTACAGTTGCACAGTTGCCCATGTTAGTGGCAACGTTGTTACCGGCATCACAGTTTGTACTGTGATAGTCTGGAAACCATGCTGGTAATCAGTGTTACCGGCAAGAGTATTTCCTAACTGGCAGACCATCATAATCCAAAAGCTCCCCATATCTGTGCCCTGAAATTATTAAAAGCCACTCCATCATGGGCATTTGTATCCAACTGAACTCTTGGATATCACGATCTCTTTCAAAGCTCATATGACTGCTCCCCAATTATTGCCGTGAACAGGCTCTTCATGTCCCCTATTGTCAACATGACACCAGCAGTTTGTTTTTCAATTGCATGAATCCACTTCACTGCCCCTGCAGTAAGTAAAGCGAGTGTCTTCATCAAGTTATTCCGGTCCACGTTTAACCACGGGACATAATGGGCCTCATTACGAGTCAGGTGTTAAGGGGTTAACGGTGACGTAAACGGCGCCGACCCTTAACGCCTGATTACAAGGTCCCTTAGCGCCATGGTGATTTTAACGCCTGCTTTTTGCAGGCGTTAAAATCCATGGCGCTAAGGGACCTCGGTGCTAATTACGCCACCGTAATTTACGGTGGCGTAATTAGCGCCTTCCCCACTCCCATTATGCCCTATGGGTCAAAAATGGGAATGGGGAAGGGTAAAATGGGAAATGGGGATTTACCGCCCCACTCACCTTGGAATGGGGCAGTAAATCCGCCATCCACCACGGTGTAAACATAGTTTACACCATGGTGGTAAGGGTACGACCCAGGCGGTAACTTACCGCCTGGGTCGTAATGATGCCCAATATGTCTTTCCCTTACCCTTCAGGAGCAACTGAAACTGAGTTACACCCGTTTTTACTGGGGCTTCCCCCATCCCTCCCCTACTACTTGCTACAGCCATGCGAGTACACTTGCACATCTAAGTTATTTATTTTTATTTATTTTATTGTGCATTTGTAAGGCACATATACATCAAGAAATTGTGTTTCAAAGCACCTAACGGTTCTATTGTGTACTATTTTTTGTTGCTACTGAATTGGGAGGCAGGGTGACTACACCCTGCTCTCCCTGCTCTTCATCCAATCACCCATCCCTCTTCATCTCCTACTCCGGTTACCACATTCCCTAACTCCTCTACAAGCATGGAAGCATAATCAGCACTACCGTAGGGTGACGTCTCTCATCCTCCATGCTCAACCCCTGTCTGTACCTGTGGCAGCTCCCCAGTTCTCCATATTCACCTCAATTGCTCGGATATCCGATTTGTCCAGCCTAACAGGAACCTGCCCATTTCTCCATCTTCGTTCTTCTAAATCCAATACCTGTCTTCTCACTTCCTCTCGCTCTTCGTCTCTTTGCCAAATAGCAGCACTACCTCTTCCTCCACTAGCCTTAGCGCTTTTTTCATATTTTCCCCCTTGTGTGCCTCTACCACTTCCCACAACCTATTCTCTCTCATAGCAGGATAAGGCATGCCCCCTTCCTTCTCCCTCGTTCTTGATTCCTCCTCTGTGCTTCTAACTGCAGGCCTTACTCTCCCTCACCCTCAATCTGCCTGCTAATCTAGAAGTTGGGGGAGTTGTTCCCTTTCTGCTCTCGGTTTGCAGCCTCTCTGTGGCCCTAACCATTGAAGGAGTTACTCTTCCACTTCCTCAGGATCCCACTTCATAGACATTGCAGCTGATGGAGGCATCACCTGTGTCTGTCTCGCAACCACTGGAGTGGCCGCTAGGGAAAATGGAGGTTCGAACTCAGGGTCTGTGTACCCCCTCTGCGGACGATAATGGATAGCACCCATATGAGGGTGGTGCAGAAGGAATACCCACACCCAGCTTTTTGGCCCTTCCTCCACGATTTCAAAAATATGGCCCTTACCGCCTTTTTCATGCATCCTGCATAGCTCTAAGATATGTAACTGCTTCTCTAGTTTTGAGCCCTCGTGCCTTGTAGCCAAGAAAGTTCACAAGTTCTCCAATACCCCTCTCTAATAGGTCCCCTTGATAGGCCAAGAACTGAGCATTTTCTCCTTAGTTTCCCCTCAGATACTTCCTATTGTATTTTAGAATTTTCGCCTTATAGACAAGCGACACCTAGCACACATTATTCAATGGAGTTTCCATAACCCACCCAAAGTTATAAAAAAATAATTTAACAAAAAAAATGTCAAGCCATACCTTCGGCACAAAAAATGTCCACCCAAAGAACCCCCTTTTTACCCATACCCATTTTCATAGTCATTCTCCACAATCGTTCACTGTGCTCGTTTATACCACAATTATCTCACTCAGCTACTTGCTTCAATTCTACTTCTCACTCTTACTCAAAAAAATCATCTTATCAAAAAACTCACCAACCAATATCTTTGAAATATCCCCACAATGCTCGCCACTACAGCACTGCTGATCTCTCTCTTTCTCCTTTTACTAGTACAGACTTATCTACTACAATACCGTCTTTTCCTGACTACAGGAAGTTTCCCCTGAACTTGAACTAAGCAAGGAAATCGAGGTGAGGGCTCCGCCCGCATGGCTAATGCAAAAGAATGTCAAGGGCCTGCTTCAGAAAGATGTCTATGGTTGGGCATACCATACGTTGCCACCCCACCTTCAGGTGAGGGATGCAGCCAAAGTGACAAGCAAACTAAATGGTATCAGGAAAAACCTCACACTGGGCGTGCAGGGTAGGATACCACCTCACATCTCTAAAATACCAAGCTAGGTAAAAATATATTAGAGGGACTTAAAACACAAGACAGTTCACTCACTCCCTCAAAGCATCAACTCTTCCAATCCCGGCAATTTTGACTAACTTAATACATGCACTCCAAGTCTACCCTTCCCAAATCCCTTAAATCAATGAAACATCCTTCTTTTATCCCTATTTCCCTTCTTTACCTGGCCCAAGGCACCACACCTCTGGAAAGCAGATGGACCTTTAACCAATAAGGTGTCCTCAAACCTCTCTTTTTTGACCATGTACGGAAGACTGGTCCCTGCAGTAAAGTGTTGCAGCCGAGCGATGTGGACAGAAGGCCCCCGACATCTCAGAAGGCCTGGGCTCCCACCTGGCTCACCAAATGTGTGGGGATGGGCCCCTAAATCACCTTAACCCAACAGGCCCACCACCACAAGAATGAGTGCCCGTTTTTTATGTAAATCAAGTTCATTGTACAATTATCTGGGGAGCAGTTAGATGGTGCTGTAGTACCAACTGCTAGGGAGAATTCTCATGTATGTGCTAATTCCCTTCTACCTGAGAGTCCCCCAGCTCCTTTGCTTGACTTTAGGACTTTTAATTTTTATCCTGGTGTGAGTGAGACCTTTTTCTCACTCTCTCATGCATTTCTCTCTGATTTGAACCCTGTGTTTCTTTTGGTTTTGGAGTCTGACAAACTGCATAGGCATCATATTTTTGTGTTGTGACACACAGCACCTTCAGTGCAGTGGCACAGAGAAGTCCTTTGGATTCCTGCTAAGGTTTAAATACCTTCTCTTGGATAAACTACTGTTTCTAAGAGTGGTAAAGTGAAATTGCCTTTACTTACCTTTTTTCTCTTTGTAGACCCAGCACACGCCATCTTATGTGGAGTGCCGGGGGGGTTACTTAGCATCCCCTTGTCTACCTTCTCATGTAACATTTTTCATGTTATCCTTGCTACATTTAATGGCTGGTGGCAGTGGTTTAATTTTCCTACCATTTGCGTTTTAACCGCAAGCTGAATCCTCAGCTGCAGCATTGCACCCAGGGGTTCCCATTTTGTCAAAATGGCCCGTTCTTGTTTCACCATTTCTTGTTTGTAAGGTCCTTCTTGAGGTTTGGTCCCTTTGTTTGTTTTATCTTTGGCGGGATTCACTCTTGAGGCCCGCCTCTGGCTCCACCGTGTCTGCAAGCAAGGGAGGTTCCCGGAAATCGCTGTGCCTAATCTCTTTGGTTACAGGAATGCAGCCAAAGGGGATTGGCTGGCTGGCTGTCCTTGGAGGACAACCACCCTGCTGTGTGAGTGACAGCTAGGCTGCAAATGAATGGGAAAAACTTGCATAAACGGTGGGGTCTTTTGCAAGGAAGGCAGAGTCGACCACTGGATGAAGGAACCGAAGAAGAAACTGGAAGAGAAGCTTGCTGCACCCTCCTGGACGGTTGGTTTGCCTGGTGAAGCCTTGCTGCAGTGCTGAAGCTCCATATTTCTAATCGACTAGAGAAGCCCGAAACAGACAACTTCTCCCCTTGGGTTGGTGGGACCAACTGACCCCAAGACGAACCTGACTGGAACCCCTATCCCTGCTGGCTGTACTTCTTTGATGCTGCTGGAACTGAGTACCAGGGGACAGGAACACCAGAATCGAGTGCATCATTTTTAAGCCAGACCGAGCTCCTGGAAGATCCTCCGGACTCCCTTGAATCAGCACTTGTGAATCCTGAGCCACCTCAACAGAGTGCTGGACCCCAGAAGCAAGGAAAGTCCACAAGGTGTCCAATAACCGCAGTGGTTCTATTTGCGGGTAGCTGAAACAATGAAGTGCTGCTGATCTGAATTGTGTCCATTGCTGCCACTGACCTTCAAACCTTAGTGCAGGAGTCCCCAAACGTCCTCCCTCTTGTGCCCATGACTGAGGCCCAGAAACAACAGGATCTGCAGGACTACAACAGGAACAGAAGCCAGCTGGATTCCTTTCTTCAGACTTACCTCTGGTTGTGTGTAGCTTGCTTGTTCTCACTCGAGACTTGCATTTGCTGCCTTTTGCAGAGTTGCTTGCATCTTTGTATCTAACAAGCCTATCAGCCTGTGGCAAAACAGTGATTCTTTTTGCTACAAAACACTCTTTAACATTGTTTAAGATGTGTGTGCTATCTTCAAGAAGTGCCTCAGCTCTCTTAGACTTTACTAAACTGACATTGGCTGGCCTTGCTCCCTGTAGACTCTTCTTACCCTCTGACTGTGTGTTTATCAAAAAAGTCATACATACTTTAGTTGCATAGCTTGAAAAGGGTTAACTTATATTTCATTGGGGGATTGTGCAGTACTTACTTGTTTGGAGAAACTTGTTAACCATTGTTTCCTTCCCTAACCTTTCCCTTTTGCCACAACACCAGTATTGCATTTAAGTGTGAAGTGATATATCAATGTCCACAGTGTCCTAGTTATTGAAGTTACCTCAGGGTGTAGGTAGGAAGTGTGTGTATAAGTGTGAGTATAAGTATTTTTTTAATACATGTCACTGTGAATCTCTATGTTGCAACCCTACAGCTCACATTGACCCCTCTTGAGATAAGGCTGGCTGCTCAGTAACTCAACTAACCTGTGTAGTTCAGGTCTATACCAAAGGTTGGGTTACCTATTGTCAGGAGTATGTGTTTGTTCTGGGAGGATTTATCCAGACCGCATGTGGCTGCGTTAGGCCTGAGGAGAACGCCTGGCTGGGGGGTGGGTAACCAGCACTGTTTACTTAGAGTGATGGGACGTATGCGGCAGATGTTAGTTTGAGAACAGTTATACCGAATGGTGTCATAGTATCTCTGTGTTCTAGTTGAATGGTGGTGTAAAGAAGAGAGTAAGCGTGGTGATGTGATATGATGGGTTACATGCTCTTTCAAACTTTCCATGCACTCCAAAACATTCCATGTAAGTCACGCAACTCTATGCACTCCAGACCGCCCCACGCACTCCAGTCCGCCCCATGCACTCCAGTCTGCCCCACGCACTCCAGTCCACCCCACGCACTCCAGTCCCCCTGCGCACACCAGTCCGCTCCGCGCACTCCAGTCCGCTCCACGCACACAGTCCACTCCACGCACTCCAGTCCGCTCCACGCACTCCAGTCTGCTCCACACACTCCAATCTGCTCCACACACTCCAATCTGCTCCACACATTCCAATCTGCTCCACACAATCCAATCCATACCACACACTCCAATCCATTCAACGCACTCCAATCCGTCCCACGCACGCCAATCTGTTATATGCACTCCAATCCGTTTCATGCATTCAAATCTGTTCTATTTACTCCGATCCGTTCCGTGTATTCTAAGTTGTTTTATGCACTTCATCCACATATTTCACCCGTACCATCTACATACTTCATTCGTTCAATCCATATTTTTCACACGTTCCATCCACATACGTCGCCCGTTCCATCCACATACATCGCCCATTCCATCCACATACGTTGCCCGTTCCATCCACATACATCACCCGTTTCATCCACATACGTCACCCGTTCGATCCACATACGTCATCCGTTCCGTCCGCTCTATGCATTCAGCGGCTCTATGTACTCATCCGCTCTACACAATCATACGCTCTATGCATTCTTTCGCTCTAGGCACTAATCCGCTCTACATGCACTCCGTACTCATCCGTTTTAGGCACTCATCCGCTCTACGCACTCATTCGCTCTACACAACTCATCCACTCTACGCAACTCATCCGCTCTACGCAACTCATCCGCTCTAGGCACTCGTCTGCTCTAGGCGCTTGTCCACTCTAGGCACTCGTCCGCACTAGGCACTCGTCTGCTCTAGGCACTCGTCCGCGCTAGGCATTCGACCGCTTTATGCCCTTGCATGCTCTACTTATTCACCTGCTCTACCTACTTACCCGCTCTACGCATTCACCTGGTCTACGCTCCCATCAGTTCTACACACTCACTCGCTCTTACGCACCCCTCCTTTCTTATGCACTCATTTGCTCATACGCACTCGTCTGCTCCATACACTCATCGGCTCTACCCACTAGTATGTTCTATGCAATCATCCACTCTACACACTCCTCGATTCTTACACATTCCTCCGCTCTGTGCACTCTTCCGCTCGGCACACTCTTCCACTCGGTACACTATTCCGCTCGGCGCACTCTTCCGCTCAGCACACTCTTCCGCTCTGCTCACCCATCACGCTCTGCTCACCCATCACGCTCTGCTCACCCATTCGCTCCACGCACTCATCCACTCCACGCACTCATCCGCTCCCCGCACTCATCCGCTCTATGCACTCGTTCATTCCACACATTCATCTGCTATATGCACTCATCAGCTCTACAAAGTCATTCGCTCATACGCAGTCATCCGCTCTGTACATTCATCCGCTCTATAAGCTCATCCGCTCTATACACTCATCCGCTCTATACACTCATCCGGCATGCACATTAATCTGCTCCAGCGTTCTACACATTCTTCCGCACTTCTGCACTCATCCGCTCTACACCCTCATCCGCTCTACATTTTCATCTGTTCTACACTCATTCGTTCTGCACATTCATTTGCTCTACGCACTCATGCGTTCTACACACTTGTCTGTGCTTACGCACTCATCCGCTCTACACACTCATCCGCTCTACACTTTCATCCGTTCAACATAATCATCCGTTCTATACACTCATCAGATCTACACACTCATCCGATCTACACACTCATCTGCTCAACGCATTCACCCGCTCAGCGCATTCATCCGTTCCACACGTTTCATCCATTCTAACGATTTCATCCACTCCATTCACTTTGTTCATTCATCATGCATTTCATTAATATAAATCTCGTTACTGTTTTTGTATGATTTATTCTTATTATCCACTTCACTGCTTTGATCTACTTTTCACGTTCTATTCTCTTTGTCCTTTTATTTTATATTAGTGGTTATTCGATGTTAATTTCTCGCATCTAGTAGCTTGTTGGATTGGTGTCATTTAAGATGCTGTTATTCTGTTCGGGTTAGTTTGCGTACGGGTTGGTTTTATGGGAAGAGCCAGGTTTTCAGTAGTTTGCGGAAAGACATTAGATCTCAGTTAAGCAGATGTGAGGTGGGAGTGTGTTCCACAGCATGGGGGCCAAGGCTGAGAATGATGATCCGCCTAACCTGACTGAGTTTGTTTTAGGTATGACTAGGAGGCCGGCTGAGCTTGATCTCAGAGTGCGTGGATGGTGGTAGGGTTTAAGCTTGTCTTGAAGATATTGAGGTCCGGTTTTATGCAATGCTCGATGGGAGATGCATAAGGTTTTGAAAGTCACCCTTCGGGCCACTGGAAGCCAGTGCAGAGTCTTAAGGGCTGGGGAGATGTGGTCTCTTGGGCCAAGTGCAAGTAGCAGTTTGACTGCAGCGTTTTGTGCCCTTTGAAGTTTATTCAGTTGGTAAGTGTGGACTCCAAGGTAGAGGGGGTTTGCGTAGTCCAGTCTTGATATAACAATTGATTGGAACGTGGAGAGTCTGTTGGGAAAGGAGAGATATGGAAAGATGCGCCCAAGGGTTTTAAGGTGGTAGTCTTTGAGACGTAGTTGACTCACGAGAGTGTTAGGTCAGAGTCAAGGGTGCATCCAAGGTTTTTCACTGAGTTAGAGGGGGTCAGTGAGTTGCCCATGGCGGATGGCCAGTGTAGTGGGTGTTGAAGAAGTTCGGAGTTGCCACAAACCATGATTTCAGTTTTGGAGGGGTTTAACAAGAGGTGGCTTCGGGTCATCCAGATCTCTATGTCAAGGAGGCAGGAGGTGAGGTCAGGTCGGCAGTTGGGTTTTGAGTTCAGGAGTTTTAGAATTAGTTGAGTGTCATCAGCGTAGTTGTAACACAGGATGTTGTGTGAACGAATTATTGGTGGGAGGGTGATCAAGTAGAGATTGAACAGGAGGACAGATAGGCATGCTCCTTGTGGGACTCCCGTGTCGACTGGTCGGGCTTGGGAAGAATAGGTGGAGAGTATTGTTATTTGGAACCTATCTTTAAGGAATGAAGCTATCCATTTAAGAGCGGTTCCACAAATTCCTAGGGAGTGGAGGCGGTCAAGGAGGATTGAGTGATTGATTGTGTCAAAGGCGGCGGATATGTCAAGAAGGATTAATGCGGCGCATCCCGCGGAGTCCGCCATCATTTTAAGGTCATCCCAGATTGAGGTTAGGGTGGTTTCAGTTCTGTGACGGGCTCTGAAACCTGATTGTGCGGGGTCTAGGAGATTGTTGGCTTCGACAAAGGCATTTAGTTGGGAGTAGGCGGTCGGTAAATGAGTTTGGCAAGGAATCTGGTGTTTGAGATGGGGCGGTAGTTTTTGGGCTCGAGAGGGTCGAGGGAAGATTTTTTTATTAAAGGTTTGACATGAACCGTTTTGAATGCATCCGGAAAGATACCCGAGGAAAGGGAGTTATTTATGTGTGAATATTGTTAATGTTTCATATGGTCGTTTTATCATTTTATCTTTCTTTGCACGTGTAAGCTAATATTTATCCATTCTTAACAAAAAGTAACATGAAAAAGTAACATATCCCATCCACAATTAACTACACTCAATACATATGAAATTGCATATGAATTTGCATATGAAATTGCAACATAGCGCACAGTTCGCTGCACCCCTAGTCATCAATATGGCCTGCGCAATATAAACCCTCCTTGCTGGTGGGGACTTTTCCTGACAAACCTAACAAAATGCAAATGGCCTCAGCCAGTACTTTCACCTAGATGATGAACCAGACCCTCAGTACGGTGGTGGTTCACATGTTGAGGCTGGGGGCCATGTGAGAAATTCAACCATCCACACGGTGGGTTTAGGCTTGCCTGTGCTTTTTAAAATGTTTAATTAAATGGAATGATGGTAGACAAACCTCAATAAAATGTGTGGGGCTAATCCAAGCACATTTTACTATGCTCAGACCACAACAAATGCATAGACCTGTATACTCTGGGTGGACACCGCCTACAGGCACAGTCTTCCCTGTCATTTTTAGTTGGGCTATGACAGCAAGGTGGGACAATCTTCCCACCACCCTGCTCTTTTGGTAGGTCCTAAAGCTGGTGGCAGCGATTACCATACTAATAGAGTGTACTTCAAACAGAAACACATGGGGCCTGGCACCCGAGGTTAACAAGGGAGATAGGAAACCCCAACAACCTTTCAGATGTAACTTTGTCAGCGAGAAACCAGCTCCTGCGCTCAATATCATTGACTGTGAGCTGTCATGTCTGGGACTGCACATATACAGTAGGCTACCCTGGTAGAAGGACCCCATTCATAAGGCACAAGAATTTGGTATGCAGGAGCCAGAGAGTCTGGTCTCACCACAGCTTCAAGGGTTACCTGCCGCTTTAATCGGGAAAGACAGAGAGATCCAGCAACCAGCGAGACTCTTTGATCAACAACAGACAGGAAGATGGGTGGTTTCACAAGTTTTCACCAATTTACCTTTCCTGTTGCAAAGCACTCTGGTTATGACCTCATGTATACATGAGATTGTCGGTAGGGACCCCAGGATTGATTCATTTAGGTAGGCTTATACTACGCCAATCTCTGTGGCCCACTTGGCTTTAAACAGGGCTAAGCCCCTCTTTTGGCAGATCATCTGAAGACTTTGCAAGGAGTAGCAATAATAACTCATCCTTGAACTATGGCTAAATGTCCAGTCTGCCTTACATCTTCCACAAGTGAAGGAAGGACAGGACCTCCAAAGAGGAAGGCAATATCTCTCCCATAAAAATCTCCCAGGGAACAGAGGGAGATAAAGACCTCAGAGGACAATCCGGCAAACTCCAGAACTGGTACCCAACCAGCACACAGCATGTCTTCCTAGGCTCTGCAGCAAGCTTCCTAGATAAGACGCGTCAGAAGGTCTCTGAACCTACACCAAAGGCCAAGCCAGCTGCCTGCAACACACTCCTTAGCTTTGGGCCATCCACCTTAAAGGATGACAAAAGCCCTTTGAAAAAGCTGGGAGAAGTTCCTTGATGAGCATATAGCAATGTCTTCCTTAATGGACATTTTCGAGCCAGTCAAGTTCTTCAAGCTGCAACTGACTGCAACGCTGAGTGTTGTCAAGCTGCAGTCATTTAAAGACATCCAAGAGGTCTCGACCAGTGCTTCAGAACCACCAACCAGCACAGAGACCACAATTCCTGACCCCGGCCACCATGTATGCCAGCCTGCAGCTGTTTGTCCAGCTTATCTCACCAAACTGTCTTTCCATCTGACACCCACAGATGACTCCCGTCTTGAACTCTGTTGTAGAAGCCTGCATAGCACCCCGAAATTAACTTGTCCCTTCAAACACCACGAACATTACAGCACAAGAGACATTGGGCCTCATTACGACCCAGGCGGTAAATTACCGCCTGGGTCGTACCCTACCACCATGGTGTAAACTAAGTTTACACCATGGTGGATGGCGATTTTACCGCCCCATTCCAAGGTGAGTGGGGCGGTAAATCCCCATTTCCCATTTTACCCTTCCCCATTCCCATTGTTGCCCCATAGGGCATAATGGGAGTGGGGAAGGCGCTAATTACGCCACCGTAAATTACGATGGCGTAATTAGCACCATGGTCCCTTAGCGCCATAGATTTTAACGCCTGCAAAAAGCAACCGTTAAAATCACCATGGCGCTAAGGGACCTTGTAATCAGGCGTTAACCCCTTAACGCCTGACTCGTAATGAGGCCCATTGTCGTTCTGGCCCCCTGGTCCTTCTGGAAGTCCCCTAGAGACAGATCAAGACCCATTGCTTCCTTTGTTCTGAAGCCAAGTAACCTTACACTGTTGTGGTTATTAACCATACTGTCTACCCTCCTGTCAGTATCCAGATTGCATCCCTTTTCCTTCTTTGAAAATGTCTGTCCTCTGCATTCCTGGACAGGGTGGGTTGTATTTAGTAGTGTTTCTAAAACTGTCTGTTGTGATATAAATAAAGTAGATATTTCTGATAGAACTTTGATTGGACAGTCACTATTATAATCATACTAGATAATAAAAGGCCAAATATATGTTTGTCCGAAGCCGTCCTGCCTGCTTCATCTGTTATCACCACTAGAGTGAGCTGTTACCTTACGCATACAACAAAAAGACTTTAATCTTCCAGCCAAACAAAATGTGTATTTAATGTCAACGCTAGAGGGAGATGTTGCATTACACGTACAACAATAAGACTCCAAGTTCATGTTCCAGGCAAACAGAATGTGTATTTCAACAATGATAGCATACAATTACACTGTAGAAAAGGGCCAAGACAGGGATATCACTTTAACACAGTGGTCTTCAAACATGTTTGGCCGAGGCCCCTCCTGAGCAAAATTTTGGCAGGCCGGTACCCCCCAAAAATGCCAAATGGACAGTATGTGTTGTGCGCCATCACTGCACCCTACTTCCAGTATAGTCCCTGAGCTCCCCCACCTGCACCCATCACAGTCGTCGGGCTCCCTCATCCCACTCCTACCCAGTCCCTGGGCTCTCCCCACCCCATCACACACCCAGGGCTCTCTCCATCCTGCTCCGACCACTATCCCATTGTTCCCGCCCATCCTGCTACCACCACAGTCTCTGGGCTCCCCCATCCTGTTCCCAACACAGTCCGACGGCCAGTTGCTGCTGGGGAATTTTTTAAGTGGAGGGGCATAACTATTTCCCCCAAAGATGCCATAGCGACGAGCGCAGTATGGGAGCCCAAACTAATCAAGGGAGTTTTGGGGGGTTTTCTCCCCCCGTGAATTTTTAAAATAAATAATGGGTTAACATGTTGCATTGTAGAGCATACTTTAAAAAAAAATGGGTAAATAGCCAAACAGTTTGCAATTGGTGCTGGGGGGACCAAGGGTAAAGCATGCCATTTTATGATAAATGTCCAGTAAAAAGATACCATCCCTGTCCCCTGGGCCTAACACAATCAACATGATTATGTGTGTATGCAAGGCGCTAGGGCGCCAAGGGGAAAGCATGGTATTTTTGACTGGACAGCTATGATAGAAATTCAGTAAAAAAAATACCATCCCTGTCCCCTCCACAGTGCCCCAGAAGGAGAGCTGATTTTGACAGGTGGGTAGGGGGATGGTTCAACAAAGGCATTTAGGCATTTTTAAAATGCCTTTGTTGTACAACCCTCCATCCCCCCTCTGTCCACCACTTGCGAAAATCAGCTCAACAGACCAAAACAAACGAACACACACACACAGACATTCATACAGCAATCACTCTATCATTCACACGAGCATCCATCACCATACACTCACTCATAACACAATCATACACACATCCATACACATGTTTACATAAAAAAAAAAATGAACATAAACTTACCTTCTGCATTGGGCTGCTGGTGGGTGCTGAAATGCCCTGCCCCAAGCTGCTCTGTCCGCATGTGCGTGGAGGCACAGGAGGTCCCCCTCGCACATACAGACGTGCAGTGCCCCAGCCAGCATTTCCAATGAGCTATGCAATTCTGGTGAAGAAAAACGCCCCAGCACTTGCATGGCTCAGTGAGCATGTGCGGCTGGGGAACTAAACTGAACTGTCAAAGGGAAATACTATTTCCCTTTGACAGTTCAGCTGGCCCAGGAGTGCTCCCTCAGCTGGAAAAAGCAGCTGAGGGAGTGCTCATTGTTTCACTGGGCTGGATCCTTAGCTCCTCCATAATGGCTGAGGGGGCCACTGGGTGGGCACCCCCTTGCCATTATGGATGAGCCGCCAGGCTCGGACTGGCCTACAGTGCAATAGGGCAATGCCTGTAGCAAAAATGCAAAATGCTAGTGTGGGCCAGTCAAAATGGGCCACCTTTTTGGCCAATGTGGGCCAGTTTAATTAGTTACTTCACTATGTACCTAGTAATTTTGTCCATTGTTGCTGAATAAATACTCTTTAAATATCACAATTTACTTACATTTTAAGACAAAGCACCCCCTTGGGTACAATGTGAGCCGCCCCTGCACATATCTTCCAATAATAAAAAAAGATTTTTAAAATTTTTTTACATTTCATGCTGGCCTCTCATGGCCCCCCAGGGATGCGGCTGCGGACCCCTGCGGGGGTGTGCCACACAGTTTGAATGCTGTTGCTACAACATGATACTCCAAGTTGCATACACTAAGAATAAATATACAAGTAAAAAAAAACATTTAAACACAAAACCATTTGATTAAGCACTATTTAATTAACAAAATATATATATTTGTTTAATGTACTTATGTATTATTTAATTATTCATTGTCATATCTCTTGGTATGTATTATTATATCAATAATATTCTTCGTATATGGTTTAAAATTTATTTCACATCAATTTACTTTATTTTATGATCTCATGTCTACTTCGAATCATGCTGCACGGGACTTGTATTACTCTGACATTCTTCAACATTATATATTTGATTCCAAAAAAGTGGAATCCAAGACAAGGAGGAGCAGATTCAAAAATGATCTGCATGTACTATGTTGAACTTTCAACAGATTCTGTGAGATTTTGTTTGAGGTTACTACTCCACGTAAAAGGAGCAAAATTCTTTGCAACATTTTATTTTTCTATTAACATAAATTATGTTAAAATACACCATATAATATATTTACAGTATGAAAATGTCTTCCTTAATGCACATTATCCTGTGTACACAGGCTGTTCCATTAGTTGGTCTATAATTGTTTTTCGGCTGTATTGGAACTAACCAACGATTCACAACCTTTCGGAGATAAGCCTGCTGTTCCATCCTCGTTACCAACATTGGACAAGGAGGTTTATAATTTGCTTATTAATCCAATCTGTTTGGATCCCTTATGGTGTGTTAGAGGTGGGGGGCTGATTGATGGTTTAGAAACCGATATTCACCCCTGGACTAATGGAGCCCCAGAAGTTGATTCTTAACAATGACACCCTTGGTTTTTGAGCATACAATTTAAAAAAGAGCTATCACTTTGCTCTTGTGTTGATTTATGGCAAATGTACTTCAAATTGACTACATCATTTCTGTGATAAATGCTTGCATAAAAAAAGTCTGTGCTTCCTTTCTGAAAGGCACAGATGCTGCAAAGCACCATGGGAAATATATACATGTTTTTTTGGGCATCAGGCACACCATCCAGTAATGTCCGTAGGGTCCTAACAGGTAACTATGCAAAATATGGTGCAGCTTGGCAAAGTGGTGTTCCTTATACAATTTCACATTCAGGCTCCTTGTGTGGGCCATTCCTTGTTCACTATCCTGGAAGATGGGGTTAATGACTGGAGGGAGAATCAAAAAGGGCAGACAAAGTTAATTGTAATGGGAGATTTCAATCTCCAATTTGAGCCCCTTGAGATTATAAGTGGGTTATCCGACGAGGAAGATGTGCTTTGGTATATAGAAGATGTTGTTGCTGAACCCCTAAAGTGAAAATATAATAGGGTAGCCAGTATTTCTTGTAACTGGGTCTGAGAGCATGTAATGGTAGATTCTGTAGTTATCGTCCTGCTAGGAAAACCTTTTGTTTCTATAATAAATCTAGCTTGGCCGACTATATCCTCCTGAACATAAATCTTGGGATTTGGTGTGTGATTTTAGTGCGGAATCTAGACCAGAAAGTGACTACGATCCGATAATGGTAGCTTTGAAGGGATCACTGTTTGGTATGCCCTTGGAAATAAACAGGGAGAACTTGATCGCGATTGAGATAATGGGCAAAGCGATACACACTGTAAAGTGGAATGCTCTTGATTTAGGGATTAAGTTAACTGATATTTATATGAATATCCTTCCTTTTCTCAAGGCATTCTTAATGTGCAAACAGGAGGATAGAAAAGAACTACTAGCTCAACAGGAGGTCCTATTTATGACTCAAGGAGGTTCTTTCAGCATTTCCAGGCCAGTTAAATCAAAAACAATATGTAAAAATCTTTGGTATGATGGGGAATGTCGCCATGCAAAATTAGAGCTAATTGACCATGTCAAAGGGTTTCGGGTTGGGGGTCAGAGGCACTAGCTGAGACTAGAAGGTACAATAAATTGCTAACAGATAATACATTTAAATTTTCAGAGAACCAATGGCGTGCTATTTTCACAGCCTCTAATTCTAATGATCCAAAATGTTTTTGGAATTGTTTATGGAAGGGATCACTAAAGAGCAACATTTGGTCGAGGATAGTATCCCAGCGGCAATGTGGATTGCCCATCTTAAAAGCTTATATAAGGAAACTAGAACAGCCTTTAGTATATACAGGAGGGACCTACTGATGCATACTCCCCATGAAATTGAAAAACCCTTATCATTAACACTTCAAGAAGTGAGGGATGCATTAAAGCACAGAAAGTTGGGAAAGCCCCAGGGCCGGATATGGTCCCAATTGATATGTTCAGTAATCAGATAGACATGTGGGGTCCATATTTATTTAAGTTATTCAATATGGCACTAGCAGAGAGAGTAGTTCCTTATTCATGGCTGCGCTTGTACCTATATTCAAGAAGGGGGATTGGGCATCTCCTGCCAACTATAGACCCATCTCCTTTCTTGATGCAGGTGGCAAGGTCTTTGCCAAGGCAGTACTGGTGCATCTGGAGGATTGGATCCAAGATGTGGGGGCGCTAAGTCATCTACAGGTGGGTGTATGACAAAATGTGATTACAATGGACCAATGCATCAAATTACATTTAATTAGCGAGAAATATGGCACCCTTAGGAGCATGAACGTGTATGCTACTTTTGTCGATCTAAGAACAGCATTTGACAGTGTCCCTCGGGCTTTGCTGTGGCCGGTACTGAATGATTTGGGATTGCTGTCATCTATTCTAATAGCAATCCAGTTATTGTATTATGGTAATGGTGCGGCTATCAGGTATTCTCTAGATGGCGCACCTCGCACAGTGTAGATGTCGAAACTGGCATCAGGGAAGGTTGCATGTTGCCCCTAGTTCATTCTGTTTATTTATGAACAGAGTAATTGATAAATTGTTACCTGGGCCAAATGATGCCCCATCCTGGCGGGCGAGAGAATTTTGATTCTCCTGTTTGCTGATGATGCAGTTCTGCTCTCGCTCACTCCCATCGGCCTCCGGAACTAACTGAATATCTTTGAAGAGTTTTGTGAGGTAAACGGCTCAGTTATAAATCGGCAAAAAACAAAATCGCTGGTTTTTACCAGACACTTAAGGAAGAAAATTCCTCGACCTACAACTACTCTCAAAGACGGACCGACTGACCACGTTTTTTGGTATGATTATTTAGGGATTAGGGTTACGACTAACTACACATGGGGAGAGCGTTATTTTTCTATTTTCCCAGGAACATGGAGGGGGGCTGGAGAGTGTCATTCTGAAGGTTTACATGGCCGAACATAGGCAGATAGTCTTATATGGAGCCGATTTCTGGGGCATGAGTAATATTGCCAAATTTCAGGGGTCCTTGTGAATGCACCGACATCCCTATTTTTATGGACATGAGCACTCGAGGTATTTGATTCATTTTCTGTGCAAAACCTGTGTATCTCTGGGCCCGTGTGTGGGCAAACCTCAACCTTGTCAAATTCAAAAGGAGATTTAGCAATTTGCTTTCTGAAGCTGAAGGTTCAATCATTGCTTGATTTACAGCCATTAAAAGTGAATTAATTAGCGTGGGCTGGGAAAACTTTGCCATAACCCCAAAACTATCCCTCCCAACTTTAAATAAAAATGAAAGTTGCTTATGCAAAAAGGTGGCAAAGGGTAACGTTGGCAAAAATGTCCCAGTCAAATGGTTTCAGTGGTACGTACTCTTGAAGAGCACCCATGGCTTTGAGTAGTATTTGGACTTGATACAGTCCAAAGCTATGAGAGTGCTCTACATGAAACTACTTATTGGTATTCTCCTGCTTGATGCTTTGAGAAATAAATGGAATCGCGATAGTTCCTGTGACTGTCCATATTGCTCCAATACTGTGGAAAGTGTTGTTCATTTTATCTTTTTCTGTTATAATTGCCTGGACAGCAGAATGACGTTTTTGGTCCCCCTTTTTAAACAAAACCGCATAAGCAGAGTGAACGGAGCCCTCCACTTGTGCTTGACAGGTGAGAATCCATTGGCCACCCACTGTATGGACCACTACGTGGTAGAGGCATGGAGGAGAAGGTCAAGGACTATAGCACCTTCGTTATTTTCATTCATTTGCTTCAGTGTAGCGATAGTTGATGTGTTCAATGAGCCCTATGCTAATGGCTGTGTGCCATTGCTTAAAGGTTTTACTTTGTCTTATAATGCTTTGTTTTCCGATATTTATATCATGCTTATTAGTGTTTTTTTAGCATAAAGTGCAGGAGTCTTTGGAAATGCTTTTATTCTGGGAATGAATATGATGATTTGTATCTATTTTGTATATTTGCTGTGCAATGTGTATCCTTTTTCCCTTTTGATAAACTGTACACTATTCTGATCCTATCATTTTTTTAAAACTGTTTGTGGTTTGCTTTGTATATTATTACATGTGACTTTTATGGTATTCACAGGCCGAAATACAGTATGATGATGATGGCAATTCCACACTGTTTCATCAATCTGCACCGTATTTTGCATAGTTACCTGTTAGGACCCTCTAGACATAACTGATTACATGGCATCTGGGCACCCACCCCGTTCGCCGGATTTCAGGACAAGTCAACATTTGTTTGTGGGTTTGTTTCTTGGTGAAGCATTGTTCCTTATGCAATTCCACACTGTTTCACCAATCTAGACCCAATTTTGCATGGTTTCCTGTTAGGACCCTCCAGACATTCCTGGCTACATCACATTGGACACCCCAGCCCTTTCCCCGGGTTTAAGCTCAAATCCAACATTTGTTTGTGGGTTTTTGGCTAGGCAAAGAATTATTCTTTATACAATTCTACACTGTTTCACCAATCTGAACCAAATGTTGCATGGTTACCTGGTAGGACCCTCCGGACATTAATAGGTACATGACATTTGAACACCCCATCCCTTTCCCCAGATTTAAGCACCTTTACACATGAGGCGGTTGCCTGAAATCGGCAAAAAAATCAATGTGGTCGTAGAAGGACCGGTCCCGACAGAAATAACAAAACTCGAGCTCCGGGCACTGGGATGCACGGTTTCCAAGATATTTGCCTCAATGCTCCGCAATGAACTGCAGGGTGAGGCGACAAATGGGGAGATAGCACAGAATGTCCCCATATGCAGCAGCACACCAACTCTCGCCTTCCCCCATTGTCTGCTCCAGGGTATGTCAGCTTGCCATACATGCCAATTGCCAGTGCAGTTTACTTCAGGGTGCAAAGCACATCAAGGGATAAGCAAATATGAACAGCAACCTACAGGATCATTTTTATCATGTCTGTCTACAGAACCCATTCGGAGAACGGGTACTTCTGCTAGTCTCAAATAAAAACAATTTACACCAATCCAGCTATAGACTAAAGATGTAACGCTTCGTGTCATAGTTGATTCCTTTTTGGCACAACTCTGTCAGTGATTTTGACTGCCTGATGAACTGGACCACTCTATGATTTTGAGTGAGATGCTTCTGTTAGGGAACACTCCATGACCTTGAATGAACTGTTCCATTTAGAATCAGTGCTCCTTTTCTACCCATACCTCTCGCTCATTCGGAGTGAAAACATGCCACGGAAAATGAAGGCAGTCCAGAAAATTGAGTGAACTGCAAAAGGTCTGGCACACCCTAGGTGGCTAAGTCATCTCCTTGGTACTTGTAAAACGTATAGCTCTTCTCTGTGTTCCAGTCCTTTAAGCTCTTTACTGACCTGGAATCCTTCAACGAATGTGAAGGATCACATTCACACTCTCCTTGTTGGCTTTCGGGCCCCATGAAGTGGATATTTGTTGCATAGAGACCCTTTACAAACCCACAAGTACTCAACAGATAAATGAAACACACATTGTCAAGTGCAACACAGTGATGACTTTTGTGTAGGCATAATCTAGGCATTTGCCAGCACTACCATTATGGTAGTGGCCATAGGATTTCAACAGTTGGAAAATGGTTTGGGCACATAGACATATGCTGGCAGTGCCTGGTAAATGCCAACCTGGTTCATATGCAGAAGCCAAAATGCTGGCAATATTTGTTTTTAGCAGGTCTTCGGTGTAATGAAAAAATGCAAGGGCACACACACAAAGCTTATAAATTAAAGGCCTGATGGCTAACTTGGTTAAAGCATTTTTATTTCAACAGTAGCTTTTTACAAGTGCAATTAAGCCACAAACTCTATGAAGACTGCTTAGTCTTCATAACACTGGAATGCCCTCAACAGCACAAATATTGATGTTACTTGTTGACAGAGCTAGCTCATGAGATTGTTATTATTATTATTATTATTATTATTATTATTATTATTATTATTATTATTATTATTATTATTAAGCACAGACCTAGCTTCATGAATCAACAAAAAGCTTTGCGATCATAGGGGGAAGAACACAGTGAGGGGAGCAGATAAAATGGGAGCAAGGAGATAACAACAGAGGAGGACATGCAATTGGCAGCAAGGGATCTACAAGCAACCAGGGCAAGAAACGGGAGCAGATCACTGAGTCTCAGGTAGAGTGTGGACTGGGGGTTATGTGCACCTAGGTGTTAGGGAGGAGGCATTCATTGAAGAGGAAGGTCTTGAGCTCTTTCCTGAACTGTGGAAGTGAAGGGGGGGAGATGAGGCATGTGACGAATCAAGTTCCGCTGCACAGTTTTCCAGGGATGAATATCGGTTTCTAAACTATTAATCAGCCCCACACCTCTAGTACACCAGAAGGGATCCAAACAGACTTGGATGCAATGCAGCCTTTTCTCCAAAAGGTTGTGGATCGTTGGTTAGTTGCAACACAGTGAAAATACAATTATTACCCAATGATAAAAGGGACTGTCCAGTCAAGGTTCTATACCAATATCTACTTTATTATTATTACAACAGACAGCTCTAGCACATTACAAAATACAACCCATCCAGTAGAGGAACACAGAAGACAGACAGTTTCATCAAGGAAAGGGGTGCACTCTGGATACTGACAGGAGGGTAGTCAGTAAAGCAATCAGTCTTAACTGTTCAAGCTTATTTGGTTTCAGCACCATGGGAGCAAGGGGTCGTAAATGTCAATAGGGGCTTTTGGAGAAGGACCAGGGGGACAGAACCACAATGTACCTGGTGCTTGAGATGATCTTGATGCTCGACAGCGTCAACTCAGTTCCAGTGACAGAGTTCCAGATGGGAGATAGCTGCGGGTATCAGGTGGCAGGCAGTTTGGCAAGCGAGGTTGGACGGACGGCTACAGGCTGGCCTACACAATGGCTCTGGGTTAAGAATCATTGTCTCTGTACTAGTTGATGAATCTGGAACGCTGGTCGAGGCTTTAGTGACTGCAGTGTGACATCAGTCAGTGGTGCAGCCAGTTGCAGTTCGACGGCTCGACTGCCTCAGAAATGTCCTTAAAAGATGGATGCTGGTTGATGCTTATTGTGGCACTCCTTCTAGCTTCTTCAATGGGCACGTGCCATCCTTTAAGGCAGATTGTCCAAAGCTGAGGAAAGTGTTTGCCGGCAACAGCTTTGTCCTTTGGTGAGAGACTCTCTGGCTCTCCCCACCTAGGAAGCTTATTGGCAGAGCCTAGCAGAGCATGCTGTGTGCTGGCTGGGTACCGGTTCTGGCGCTGCTAGATGGGTCCTCTGATGTCGGTATCGCCCTCTGTTCACTGGGAAATGTTTAGGGGAGGTAACTTACTTCCCTCTGGAAATCCTCACCTTCCTTCACTGACGGAAGCTGTAAGGCAGACTGTACCTTCAGCCAGGGTCCAAATGAGTGCTTCTTTTTACTCCTTTCAGATCCTTTGGATGATCTGCCAAAAGAGGTTCTAAAACCTCTTTTAAAGACAAATGGGCCCCAGTGATTGGTGCAGGCTAAGCCTACCTTAATGAACTAATCCTGGGTCCCCACCAACAATCTTTTGTTATGTATGAGGTCATAAGCAGAGTTCTTTTCAAAAGGAAAGGTAAGGGGTGATAGCATGTACTACTAAGTCTCACCAATCTTCCTGTCTGTTGTGGATCAAAGTGTGTCTCTGGCTAATTGAACTCTCTGTGGCTCCTGTTCAAAGCGCAGGTCTCTCTTGAAGTTTCTGGTGAGGACAGACTTTCTGTCTCCTTCAAATCACAAACTTCTTCCCTCTGAAAGTAGGTCCCGTTGCAGGGGTTGTCTACTGTAAACAGTTGTCCCAGATATGACATTCACTGCCCTTCTTACAGAGGGGTGGTAACTAGCTTCAAGCTGACACATTGCAAATCAAAAAGGTGTTGGGGTTTCCTGCACTTTGTTAGTTTTGTAAACATGCCTATTTCCAAGCCTGCTTCAATTAACTCTCATTAGTATGCACTGCCACCACAGAGAACTACAATGTGCAGGGCAAATCCATGGAGCCGTTGATATTTAATTGGGCTGGCCATGGCAGGAGGAAGGTGTTGCCCTCCTACTCTTGATGCTTTTCATGTACCCCTAGCTGTCACATTCCAACTAAATGAGAACGCGTGACTATGTGTTTCCTGTGCTACGGGCATAGGAAAATATATGCATATTAGCCCCACACATTTTCTGAGGTTTATCTCCCATCATTATAGTTGTTACATAATTTCGAAAAAAAGCCCTGGGGAGCGCACCCTCTCTGTGCGGATGGTCGAATTCCTCACAGTGCGAGATTAGAGCAGAATGTTTTTAGGTTTAGAAGAGGTAGGTAGTTGGCAGGAATCACCATTTGCATAGCCATAAGCAGATGTTATATGTCCCTCTTAATGTCCCATCATCTCCCTCTGATCTGTTGTCCAAGGTAATAGTCTTGGCTTACAGGTGGCCCTTGAACTCCACCTAGTAGCCAACACTTATAAATGAACTTCTTGTTACAAAGGTGGTTGCTTAGTACAGCCAAGCCAAAGCAGGTCTGGAGTTCGAGGCTCAGCGTGCTGAACATACTTTAGCATCCATATGGCACGGTGTAAACCTCAACTTATACATATGGCAGAATACATATTTCACTGATAGTTCGGATCTGCGTGGAAGGACCGAATGCAAAAGTCTGACTACCACAAGTCTGACCCCCCCTCCATTTTTGCGCAAATATATATGTGGGGGGAGACCCCCACATCCCCACCACCTTACCCCTATACATATTTATTAACTTTACCCCCCCACATATATATCTGTGGAAAAATGGGGGTCAGACTTTTGGGGGTCAGACTTTTTTCCCTCGGTCATTTTGTCCTATTCCGTTAGTTCACTAACAACTATTCCTGCCACTCACAAGAGATGTAAGTGCCAGGCTATTATGCAAGTCTATCCAAACAGGACGAACATACTCGTCCCTGGCACTTAAAACAAAAGCCTATGTTTATGTAAGCTAAGAACATTGTGGGTCTAATTTACAAACGTGTTTGCTAATGGTAAAGACCCATTGAAAAACGCGCTGTAGATCAGGCCCTTTACGTTTTAATAGGTACAAAACATGACGACTCTCCATATTACATTTCCTATCTGTGTTCAAGGTTTTTCGGAAGCCTTTTAAATGGTGGCTGCTTGTCGGCATTGCCAAAGTACAAAGAGCTCTTTGGAGTCACAGAAAAGGTTACCCGAAGCAACGTGTGGCAAGAAATATATGCTGGCACTAGACCCCAGCTGCGGATCCACACAGGAGGGATGGCGTCGCCTTTCCTCTTGCTAGCATTGCTGCTGTTTTTACATTCTTCTATTCTCCTTGGAAGTGACTTCTGAACCAGATGTTCATGGAATCTGAATAATTTAGAAAAACTCAGCAATACAAAGCAACCCGATCCATCGGCGCCGGTGGCGCGGCCCTCAGAAGATATGCCCCTTCTGCCAGCCACGTTGCAGGACCTGGTGTTCAGGACTTGATTCTGCGCGCGGTCACTGCAGTGGGGAATTGAATCAGGTCTGGAAGAAACTAACATGGTCTCTAGAAGCAATACGCAATCAACAGCCATTTTACGGATGTGCACCCACGAGCTTCCGTCCATTGGATTGGTAAGGTTTGCGGGGCTGGATGCTTTCTGGTTGAGGGGACCCTGAGGAGTGCCACGTCTGGATTGCATTTGAAGACTCGAAAGCCCTACTGTTTCTGAACGTGAGCTTGTGTAACCTTGTAGTCATCGCGTGCAGGTCTGATGCCCCAGTGTACACGGGCACAGTGTGAATCGCAACAAAACAAAGGGACGCTAATGAAACTGCTTGCTTTCTCCCAGAACATTCGATGAGGACATTCAACAAAACTTACCGAGAATGGGAAAATTCACTTTTACTGGAAAGAAATGGAAAAAATTGGAGGTAATGGAATTGTTGCTACGTTTCCTGCACCGCCATACTACGAGTATGGCCCTTGAGTGGGGGATTTACCTCCAGCATCGTGCTGGAGGCACTACAGTCCGGTGAAAAAATCGGCAAAATCGGTGGAATTGCTGCAGCTGTATTTCCAACAGGTGGGAATTCTGCAGAAAAAAACCTTAGAGCCCAATGGAAAAAATTGCGATTTACGCTTGCCACCGCCACTTGTAATCTGGCAGCAATTTCATCCATCCAAGTGGCAGTAACGATAATTCCATTTGGAGGCATTCTGGGTGATTTACCTCCGGAATAGCACCTAACTCGTAATGAGGCCCAATGTGGGGTCCCGTGTTGTTTACTAATAATTTTTTATTGTTGTGGAGACGTTATACCAGGGTACTAAGAGCAATTTTTCTCAAAACGAGAAACGAAAAAATAAAGCAAAACAAAATGGGGAATCGGGCAAAGGGAGCCGAATGCTGGTTAAGTGCGCAATCAGCTTGGTAAAAAAAAACGTAGCCTATAATGCCTAACAAGCGGAGCGGAGGTTGCCGGAGTGTCCCCCGCTCACCTAGTTTGGCATTATGGACTGCGGGAGCTGGGGGGTGTCGCCCGCATACATCAAATGTAAAGCGGGGTACAAAAAGACACGTTCAGAAAAGCTCGAGTTACAAATGCGAGCAAGTCAGCGCTGGTATTTTGTAACTCGAGCATATCCAATACGGTCTTTTAACTTAGATCCAACAGGGCAGCCATTAAAATGAATGTTAAAAAAGTAAACAAACTGAACGGCTGTCATGGACAATAATACCTATGTATCTCTCTGAAACTGCCCTCACACAAATATTTTTTTCTATTTCAGTCATCTTAAAACTTCCCCAATTAATTTCTACATTCCTCTTCTATGATCTACCTTGAGCCAGACGACATGCAGCCAAGCTTACACCAACACTATCCTTCCTTTACTGGCCTGACCTCTGTTTAATCCCAGCTGTTCCTTCTTCCTCTGCTTCATGACTACCCATACATAACTTTGCCACATTAACTACAGTCTGGATCCCCCAAGGAGGGCACAATATGCCAAAATCCCGAACAGACTCAGTACTACCATGGACGTTTAAAATGATATAAAAGATTTTTTACATAAATTAACATATTAACATATGATCGCATAGTTGGTCTGGAAGCATTTGTAAACACAGAGACACAACTGATAATGTCCCATTTACTATGAAACTATCAAATATTTACTTGATGATTCCAGCTTTATTAAAGAGTGGATGGGCAATTACAGCCATTCCCTATTGTTTATGAACAATCTCCTCTGTCATCATTGTTATTTAGCATGACAGTGAACCTAAATATGAAGGATCTGCCAAAAGCCCTGGAGCAGGCAACACATGGCGTACCACAAATTCCAAACAGGATAATTCCACTTTTGTCATACACAAATGACATAGTGCTTTTTGCCTCCAATATTATTCCCATTGCCCTTCAAATTTTAATTGATGCAGTTGGTGAGCAGGTACAAGTGGATCTAGTACACTTGGCCTAAGCCCTGCCCACCTGCCCATAACTTTAAACTATTGGTGCCTTCCTGGTTTGCTGCTCCTTTTGCCTACTTAAGCAGCCCTCCAGTCTCTTTTCCTTTCCTGTTGGTGAGCAGGTGCAAGTGGATCTAGGTCACCTGGCCTATGACCCTTCCACCTTCATAGCCGTGCCTCTTTGTTTCTGCTCTTAACTCTTAGATCAAGGGCATCTCTCACCCGGGCGTCCGAAGTGAAGGGCAGATGAAGAAAAGGGCAACTCCTGTTTGGGGCTGTTCGGACCAACATGACCCAGGGCCTGAACCCCTGCTCATATAACATGTAAGCATGTCCCAACATATGTTTTCTCCCTCTGTCCCCACAGGTCATTCCCACCATCATCAGGCAACACCAAAATCTACTTCTCCGGTGCTGGGGTGAGGACAGGTGCTCCGTGGCACGGTAAGTTGTGCTCTCTGACGTATTGTTGTCACCCTCCTTGCTTACAGTTCCCTGCCCATTCCACAGTTTTTTTCATTACTGTACCTTTGCCTTTGCCTTCACTCCTTCCTTCTAGGTTCTTTAGTGGTTTATTGTGCCTGGTGGGTTGGGATTCTGCATTGTACTTTGACACTGTTGGTGTTTTCTTCCCTATTATATTGACATTGTGGTGTTCTCTATGGTTTTTTGCATTGCTTGCATTGCCTGCATTCTTTACTTCTAGGTTCCTTGTTGTGGTTTAGTTCTCTGGTGATTGTTTTTGACCCTGGTTGTGCTCTTGGTTTTGGCATTACTTTGCATTGCCTGCACTCTTCCTTGCTGTGTTCTGTGCTTTGTTCATGGTCCGTGCGTACATCTGATTTCAAAGGCTTGTTGTTTCTTGTTCTGTGCCATTTCTCCTTCCTGTTTATCCTCTCCTTGTGCCTCCGTATTGTCTTCCCCCCGCGCTACGCTCCCACCTGCTTGGGCCTTCCCCACTCTCCCCCTCTTTTTCCCTGTACCCTCTATAGTGCTCACTGCCTCACCTATCTTCTCTAACTGTATTCTATTGACTATCCTATCCCTCTCACTATGTCTGGCAGGAAGAAGGTCAAAAGGGACATCCTGGTCTCCGACTCAGGGCTCCCTAGCAATGATACCTACTCCAGTGCTTCTTCCAGACAGACCCTCACTGACTTCCTCTTTGTCGTTTGCTCTCCATGCGTATGGATCCCCCATTTGCTCTCTACTCTCTCTCTTTTTTCCTCTTCTTCCAAGGTCGGACTGGGCCATTGGCCGGGCCTACTTGGAGGCCGTGGGGCTGGGGGCCGGTTTCTGAACTTCAAGCCACCATGCCTGGGCCAGTTTGGGTGTACTATTTGTAACTTATGTTAATTTATGTAACTAAGTTACATAGCTGTGCGGCCCGCTCCACATTCTCCAGCAGCAAGCTAGCGGATGCATTCATAAAGAAAGGTAACACATAAGTGTTACCTTTCTTTGTGAATGCATGCATCAGAGTAGGCCCGGGCCCGGCCAACCATGCGCAGAGTGCTCTGCAGCCTTGAGCCAACTGCCAAGTGGGTGACACCATGGTGCAATGTGGTCAAGGCGCTGCACTGTAAACAACAAGTGAAGTGTTACTATTTTCCAATTCACACTGGGAGCGGCCAGGCTGGGGTGGGCATGGGGGCCATGACAGTGGCCGCCATATGAGCGTCCTTCGACAGATTCAGGATGAACATAGCTCTCCAGGACCTCGCAAACAACGTGAGGTGCCTATTAGGGAACAGGGGGCTGGGCCATGAATACTGGAGTGGAGGCGCAGGTGTTTACTGAACCCGGGGTGAGCAGAGAGATGGACATCGACTGACACCAAGGGTGGGCATGGTGATGAAAGAACTGACCCTGTGTGGAAGGGTGGGTGGCGTGCAGGGGGCCGCTGCAGAGGAGGTGTTCAGAAGTGGAGGGTGTTCTCCGGGGGAAAGTAGCGTGCAGGGGAAGTGGCAGCTTCTTAGGGCAGGTGATGACGTGAACCTCTCACGCACTTGCCCCCGTACAGTGCAGGGTACTGGTGGGGACCCCTGGGAAAGGTTGGGTATGCAGGCGAGAACCCTGTGGATGTCAGGTGCTGGAAGGGATGGTTCCAGGGGAGAGTTGCATGCCTGAGAGGTGGGGTGAGGAGAGGTTAACCCCTGTAGTAGAGTCCTGTACCCTGGTCTAATAGCAGTGCCTGGCAAATGCCTAATGCTTAAACATAAGCCAAAACTGTTGGGTTTCCCAATTCCTGTTTTTAACAGGACTTCAGTGAAGGACACACATAGGGGCTGAAGCCAGACCTGTCTAAGACTTTTTTTATTACACCATTAGCGGGTTTATAGCTCCAATTAAGTCCTTAACTCTTGACGGCTGCTCTGAGAAAACATTGCAAAGTTTGATGATAAGGCTTGATTAAAGCAAGCTGAAAGAATTCCCATGAAGAGGTGTTTTGGACAGGGAGGGGCAGGAACTGGGTAGATAGGCCATAGGGATTAGCATGGCCATGGGCAGTAAATGGGTGGGCCAATAACCAAACAACACCCACAAGCTTTGTGTACCTCCTCATTTACCATTCTCCTTATCTGCACTCTAATGCAATCGTTTGGGCTTTAAGTGACACCTAACAGCCAAAACTAAAAACAAAACAGTGAGCAATGTATTACGCCATTGTCTGCTAAATGGGGGGTAGCTGGATTTGGGCAGGGCAGGCTATTGGGTCTTTAATACTGGCCTGAAGGCACAGGGGTATTAACACTTTAAAAGCAGAGCCATTCATGCTGTTCGGCCTCTATGTCCGTTCAGTTCTTGAACCCTAAGGTGTTACGAACTGCTTACTCCCGCATGACCTAACTAACATGTTACCACTTACCAGAGCCACATGCGGTCCCTACTGTACATGTTTAGTTTCTATGTGTGGCCTCACTAAATATCCTGCATGTGTAAATTCATGTGAACAGCCACATGCAGCAGTGTTTGATATGTGCACTAATTGTAGCACTATCTCTCTTGCGGCAATTGAACAGCTACTACGACACATTCTGGCACAATGAAATCGCAGGAGACAACAAGGGACACTCTGGGCGGCAACTACCCTAAGCTAAGTGCTGCACTACCTCATGTGTGCTTATTATGCTGCTGGGCCTTTGTATAGCCCGGAAGTGATATTTTATGTGTATGTAGAGTCAGAAGCAGGGATGTATGTTTGTATGAGGGCTCTGTAACAGCTCGCTGGAAGTGTGCGCAATGGTCAAAACCGTACCCTAACATCCCCAATCTACCCATAACCTCTCCCTAAACCTCATTCCGGTTTCCCTACTTCCGCCCTTCCTATCCAACCATCATCACCCTATCCCTCCTTCCCTGCTGGGGTTGCAGAGTCCTGTATAAGCATCGACTTGCAGCAGGTCCCAAAACCACAGTGGGGGTGGTTGGTTCATGCCACTCCTTGCGCCTCGGAGCTGTGCACCCTGTCACAGATCTGTTTGCAAAGTTATGTTATTTATGAGTTGTGTTGTAATGTAATATTTGGGCATAAATACAACTGTCAAGGTACTTCCCGGTATCATCATTTGGCTGTACTGCTTATTAAATGCAAAAAGACATGCCTTCAGTCTGGTTCTACAAAATAAGTATTTAGCGATGATGATGATGATGTGGTTTTTTAAAAAAGAACAAAAAGAATGTTTTCACTTTCTCAAGTGTTTACACAAAACATAACATGCAACAGACACATGAACCCTCCATAAGTAGTATTTTCCGTAAAGTCATGAATTGAAGCAATTCACGGATGATGGTTTGAGGGCCACTTTTTTGGAGGCGAGAGGTGGGCTACTTTTTTTTGGGTATCTGGGCCAATTTCTTGTCCCAGTCCAACCCTGTCTTCTCCCATTAATGGTGGCACCCAGTGGGAGAGCCTCCTGGCCCCCTTCCATTCCTCTAAAACCATCATTAATGTTTAACTAAATGGCACAGTCTTGGTCCAGGTCCCCCAGGCCAATCTCCTCTCTGACTACCCTGCCTTCTCTTCCTTCCCCCTCTGCCCATCCTCAGGCACCTCCAACCCTCCTGCAGGGTGCATCTCTGGCCTTTACCACTCCACAGAAGTCCTTCAAAGGTGGCAACCTGTTCCACATCACTCCTCTCAACTCTCGCTCTGGTGTGAAACACTCTTCTGACATGTGCCATCTCCTGGAAGAGCTTCATTTGGATGTACTCTGGCTCACCATGATTTGGTTCATGGCCAGTTCTGTCACCCGTTTTGACACCCTCCTTCCTGATGACTACAAGATCCTCTCCAAACCCAAAACCTACCACCCTGGTGGGGGTGTGGCCTTGATTTTCCCAGAGTGGATCCCTGCTACTGTCATTCCTACACAGGACAACTCCTTTGAATGCCTGGTCTGCAGGCTCTCTATCTCTCCTGGCCTCTCTCCCACTATGGCCACTATATACAGGCCTCCTGGCCAAGCCACTCGCTTCCTCTCTGAGTGGGGTGACCTTTCCTCCTCCCTCCTTGCCTCTACCTCTCAACTTCTCTTCCTCTGAGACCTGAACATCCACCTTGATGCCAGCAACCCCTCTTCAGGGCTCATTCACAACCTCTGTGACTGTCTCTTCCTATTCTTCACTCTGGCCCGACCCACTCTACAGATCACACCCTGGATGTTCTGACCTCCTCAGAGCTCCATCTCTCGAAACCTCTCACCACTCCTCTCTCTTGGAGTGACCACTTCCTCCTCTCCTCCCACCTCTCTCTACCCGTCAGGTCAAGCCATCCCCAGCACTGCCACCTACCTTCTCGGTCATCCGACACATGAAGCGTGTTTCAGTGGAGGCTTTTGCTGCTACTTTCTCTCCTCTTCCTACACCTTTGGCTGACTCACACTATGACACAGCCCTCTCTAACCTTCATCTCTCTATCTCTAACACTCTTGATGTACTTGCCCCTGTCATGAGGATGCACTTGAAGCCCACTTCCAAATACAACTCCTGGCAAGATTCCAACCTCGCCACCCTGAAACACAAGTGTAGGGTGGCTGAGAGGAAGTGGAGGGCATCAAGCAAACCCTTTGACAAACTGGCATGCAGACTGCTCCAAAGGCCGTACAGATTCTCTCTCCTCTCTAAGAGGAGAGCCTACATCCAGTCCCGCATCTCTGTAGCATCTAACATCTCGGCTGAACTTTTTAAAATCTGCAAGGAGCTGTCCAATCTAGCTGCAGTCTCTACCTCGCCTGTTCCCGGCCAGGCCCTCTGCACAGCCCTGGCTTCTCATTTCACCACTAAAACTCAGGATATCCTATCCACTACCTCTTCCTCTATGTCCTCTTCTCCTCCTCTGCCACCCCTGGCTGTCTTCGGCCACATACCCTCCTCCTTTCTCATCCTTTCCCCCCCTGTTCACAGCAGGCAATGTTTCTAGGCAAGTCCGATCTATAAAAGTCTTGTCAAAGCAGGTTCTCCCCTGCTCATCCAGAACCATCAAGGACCACATCGACATCCTGTCTCAGTCTTGGCTAATTTCTGCAGTCCCTCCTTTGCCACTGGAACCTTCCAGTCCCCTCTTAAGCACTCCCTTGTGTACCCCATTCTTAAGAAGCCCTCTCCGATCCTTCCCCTCTAGCTAACTATCACCCGATCTCCATCACTCCTTTCCCAGCCAACTCCTGGAAAAGCTGGCCATCTCCCAGCTTAATCTGCGTACTGAATGTGTTGGTTGTCTCCACGACCACCAGTCTGGATTTAGAGCTGTCAGAAGCACATAAACTGCTTGCCTAAACCCCTGTCAAGACTTTCTCTCTAATCTTGACTCTAGTCTTCCTTTTGTCCTCATTCTCCGCAATCTATTCTCTGCTTTTGACATGGTCAACCATGACATCCTGCTCAATCACCTCCATGACAACCTGGGTATCACCGGTCAGGCCCTGTCCTGGTTGACCTCCTTTCTCACTGACCGACCCTCCCATGTCCAACTGGGGACTTTCCTCTCTTCTATCTCTCTCTACTTGTGGTGTCCTCCGGGGGTCTAATCTTCCTCCCTGTCTATTCAACCACTACATGGCACCTCTGGCCCACCGCATTGCTACATTCAGTTCTAGCTTTCAGTGTTATGTGGATGATACCCAGCTCTCTTTCAGTCTCCCCTCACCCACCCCTGCTCCTTCTCTCATACCAAACTGTCTGGCCGCAATTCAGGAATGGTGTTCTGCCAATGATCTCTGCATTAATGCTAGTAAGACCGAGATCCTTCTCATCAGTATACCTACTCCCTCCTTTCCTCTCTCTCTCACTGGCCACCCACCCTGGGCCTATTCCTGCCCCTTCCTATGAGGCTAAGAAAATTGGTGTCATCTTTGACTCCACCTTCTCCTTCTCTCCTCACATCACCAATGCCTCTAAGAAGTCACACATCCAGCTGCACCTCCTCAGAGGTATTCTGCCTTTTCTCACTTTACCCCAGAAGCTCACTGTCTCTAGAGCAATGGTCCTCTCCAGACTGGACTATTGCAACAGCCTCTTTCTAAATCTGCCTGTCTCTACTCTTCAACCTTTACAACTCATCCAGAACAGGACTACGAGACTTACCTTGGCCTCAAGCCCAGGGATGGTATCCCTCCAGCTCTGAAATCTCTGCACTGGATCCCTGTGGCTGCAAGGATCAAATTCAAGACCATCATCCACAAGGCTTTCTGGGGCCTGGGACCGCAATACCTTCAAGTTTCTCTTCCTTAAATCTTCCTTCTCAAGCTCTCTGTTCATCAACCTCCAATTCTCAGAGAATCAGATGATTTTCAAGCAGAGAATTGGGGGCAGATCTCTTTCCTCGGCGGCTGAGGCCTCCCTCTGGAACTGTCTCCCTGTCTCTCTCAAATTTGAGCAGAACCACCTCTGGTTCCGGAAGCAATTCAAGACCTTCCTTTTCGCTTCCACTTACTCTCTTTCTTTCCCCTGCAAATGTCCCTGATAGCTCTGCCACTGGTCACCTGGCCACCCCTGAATTCAGGCCCAGGCTCCTGCATGTCTAGTTGCCCTCACACTGCCTCCAGGCTCTCTCAGCACTTAAGGGTCTGTATCTGTAACCCTACAGTCCCTTCGCTTTGCACTCAAGAGCCATCCTCTGGCAGCACTTATTGAGTCACCTGCACTTCTACTCACCCCCTTACTGCACCATGGCACTTCTCCCCTCATCCTTCCCTGCTCTTGTGTGTTCTGACTTACACAAGGCCTGGTAAGATCGTTGTTTGTCTTCCTTCTGTTTCCGACTCCTTGTCTTGTCGCGCCTAGAAACACTTGTGCACAGGCAGGTTATAAAAAAACGTATCATATCATATAATATTCATACTTTCTGGAAGATCCCATTTACTGCAAAGTCAAAATACAACATGGTGAACAGAGAGAGGAACGCTGCTTCCCTGTGAACCAGCTGAAGACCTGTCATGCTGAAAATGCTCTTAATTGAACTGAGAAATCAGTTCCACCTACCGATGAGACAACCCCTGAATAAAAAGGATTCTGAATGAAATGGTGAGTACAGATGTTGGGATGAAAGGATGCATGTTTGTGTAATATTAAAAAAATGAGTTCTTCTATGTTTGTAGATATAGACATTGGAGTAGGCGATATGAAGCATAAGAATATGAAACACTCATCCAGCCTTTCTAACTCTCGCTTATAGGAACCAATCCAGATTCCTTCCAGCCTCCAGGACAAAAGTGGGAAAGAGGTGAGGGAACACAAGGAAGGGTGTAAACTCTTAAACCCAACAAGAGAGAAGGTAGGAATCTGACTGTCTTTACCCAAAGCAATGCAGAATTAATCAAAACCACAGCATCAACGGTTGAGAATGACAGTCAAGATCATGCACAAAGAAGATATAGGAGTTAATGTTCTATCAGAGCGAAACGTTGCATCAACATCCTGAAACAACATGTAGTATATCCTTTATGGAAAAACACCTGCTCCTTAGTCTTTCGCTTCAAAACTGCGTTCCAGGGATGAAGGGGCGAATTTGTGGGGGGACGCAAATGACGACTCTCTGAATTCAAAGTGAGAACCAGGATTCAAAGTAAGTGATGCTGGAATAGTTTATTTTCTGTGCTTCACTTATATTATATTTGTTACATTTCTACTAATTGGGTGTACATGTGGGATGCAGGTATTCACCTGCACACCTGAGAGAGAGCACTTGACACATGCTGCGGAGGGTGCCATAAACTGAACTATCTCAGGAACAATATTTCGCCGTCAGTTCATTTCACTCCAAAAACTGAGTTTGAAAATCTTTAAATTGACAGCAGGTAATGCTGAAAAGTTCCTAGTTAAGGGCACTCTATTCATGGAAAACTCTGCCTGCTGCACTAGAACTGTACATCCAAAAATATGAAGGTCCCAAATGTGTCAAGAATATTATTCTGCTAATGGGAGAGCATGGACTCTGTTAGAGAAATACCTTTTGAAATGGTATTATCAAGTGGTAGGACGATGTCAAGTGTTCTGAATGGTGCACTGATGCAGTTACCCTACTGTACATCAAGTGAAGAAAATTAATCATAATTATGAATCATGTTTTTTCAGTGTCTTTCTAATGTAATCCTTTATTTCTTTTCTCAACCACACTCAGATTAGTGTACAAAATGTATGAAAACAGTGCGGATCGTACATAATATATTAGTTTAAGTATGTTGAAAAGCAATGCTATTTAATTGACTTACACTTTTCCACAACAATAGAAGTATAAAGGCCTTTCAGGCATATAGAAAAATAAGCTGGTATGTGGTGGCGTAGGGCAATTCTGAATAATGTTCCAGTGAGAACACTGATAAACTCACTGCTTCACGTCAGCCTTGCATACAAGTTCCTATGTGTGGGTGGTTAAGAATCCCATGGGAATATCCTTGGCTGCTTTAATTATGAAGAACCAATTAAATTGCCAGGACAAAAGGCCTTGTAAACTGGCTTTCCTAGTAATGAACGCCCCCTTCTTTGGAAACTCCTTGGGAGAGGACAACTTAACAAAAACATGTTCAATTTATTTAAACGAAATCAAATCTATGGTCCTCCAAGAGATTACCATCTGTTGGTCTGAATCTGTTTGTTTCTGAATCAGTTTGTTTTATTACAAAGCCTCAAAGATATATTCCTCCAGCTAAAGTGGCACCTTCTGAACTTTGCACAGCAATAAAACTGACCAACGGTTAGGCTAATGCAGGAGAACCAATCAGGCCTGTCATTTAAATTCAAATAAATCTTTCATTAAACTGAATATATATATATATGTATATTCAGTGAAAAAACTTTGTTAAAGGGACGTTATGGTTAAGTTGCGCTACTAAAAACCTATGAAATTCAGTGAAAACACTTTGTCAAAGGGACGTTATGGTTCTAAGTAAAACCGGAAAACCCTTGAAATTCGCCAGTTATGGTAAACTAAGCAACCATAACTTGCGCCACCACCGTGCACTGCTAAGACTAACACCCAGGACATCAAAGATGACATCACAAATTTCATTGATGACATCACTGATGACATCACATGTGTATGTACTTTTCATGAAATATGTGTACAAGGGATTCTTATTATAATGTTGCGAAACAAGTGTCAAGGATCATTGCAATAAATATCATACCCTAATTAGTGCATTGAACAATGCATTGATATAAATAGCATTCTATTATGGGGTTCTATCTAGTATACTAAGCTACTCATACAGAAACATAACATTGGGCCTCATTCCGAGTACGGCGCTAACCAATGGCGCTATTAACGCCTTGGTTGACGCCGTACCCGGACCGGCAGCGCCTTGGTGGATGGCGGAATTACCGCCCCATTCCAAGGTTGGCGGGGCGGTAATTCCCCATTCACCAAGGCTCTTCCCCATTCCCAAATGAGCCCCCATAGGGCTCAATGGGAATGGAGAAGATGCAAATAACGGTGACCGTTCATTACGGTCACCGTTATTGGCTTGGAGGCCCCTTTGCGCGCTCGACTTTAACACCTGCTCAAAGCAGGTGTTAAGGGCGAGGGCGCAAAGGGAACTCGGAGTATGGCGGTAAGGGATTACCGCCACCGGTCTCGTTACCGGTGGCCGCTATCCCTTACCGCCATACTCGGAATGAGGCCCATTGTGTGCAGCGTACAAGATGAAGGTATAATATTCGCAATGTTAATTTGTTGAATAACGAAATGATCATTTTTTTCTTAATAGATTTTTGTGTACTGTGAAATATGTAATACGTAGCTAATAAAACACATGTATTACATAATTGCATTACTATAGACAAAACACAAAGACACAAGAACACATACCAATAGGGGTACATACAGGGAAAGTGAAGTTAGCAAAAAAGCACAAGTAGTAGCAGAAACAATTCATAACTTAACTGATTATTTCATGCAAATAAATGATTGCTCTGTTTCAAAACTGCTATTTACCCTATGTATATGTATCACTTGATGTGATTGGACCCACAGGGAAAGTACAGCCATAAAAAAAAAAAAAACAACAGAACTATCAGAAAGTGCTCATAAGTCTATTGATTATCTTTATGCACACAAAGGATTGCTGTCTTTCAAGCTTGTGTCTTCCCGTATGCATATGTTTCATATGATGTGACTGGACTCTAAGGCAATAACTGTAAGAACCTACTTGAAGGATACGTCTACAAATAAAATAAAATGTTTAGTTTCTGACTGTTACTGAAGAAAACCATGTGGCCTAGATATGTCAGCAAAAGAAAAAAGAGTGAGCCAGACATGTGATGTCATCAGTGATGTCATCAATGACATTTGTGATGTCATCTTTGATGTCCTGAGTGTTAGTCTTAGCAGTGCACGGTGGTGGCGCGAGTCATGGTTGCTTAGCTTACCATAACTGGCGAATTTCAAGGGTTTTTCGGTTTTACTTGGAACCATAACGTCCCTTTGACAAAGTTTTTTCACTGAATTTCATAGGTTTTTAGTAGCGCTACTTAACCATAACGTCCCTTTAACAAAGTTTTTTCACTGAATTTCATAGGTTTTTATTAGTGCAACTTAACCATAACGTCCTTGTAACATTTTTTTTACTATATTTTAAAGGGTTTTATTAGTGCAACGTCATCATAACATCCTTTTCAATAGATGAAGACCACTAACATCTTATGTCCTCAAAGTGGGAACGCCGGGTGGTAAAAAAAACAAAAAGATTTTCCTTCCTACACAGGGACGCCGCAGGAAGGAAATTCTTTTACCAAGATGGCCACCAATGAAAAGGAAGGCGGGGTGTATAAAGAACACAACAGGGCATGAGCGGGGGGTGGGGGGGAACAGGGGAGACACATGGGCATGAGCGAGGGGTGAGAGGGAACAGGGTACAAACGGGGCATGAGCAGGGGGTGGGGGGGAAAAGGAAGGAAACACGGGGCATGATCGGTGGTGGGGGGAACACGAGAGAGACACAGGGCATGAGCAGCGGGTGGGGAGGAACATGAGGGAGACATGGGGTATGAGCAGGGGGTGGGGAGGAACACGAGGGAGACACAAGGCATGAGCGGGGGGATACAGGGCACACACGGGACATGAGCGGGGGTGGGGTGGAAAGGAGAGAGACAAGGGGCATGAGCGGAGGGTGGGGGGAACACGAGGGAGACACAGGGCATGAGCGGGAGGGTGGGGGGTAACACGAGGGAAACACGGTGAATGAGCGGGGGTGGGGGGAACACGAGGGAGACAGGGGGCATGAGCGGGGGTTGGGGGGCAACAGGAGACAGACACGGGGCATGAGCGGGGGGTGGGGCCATCAGGAGAGAGACACGGGGCATGAGCGGGGGGTGGGGAGAACAGCAGACAGACACAGGGCATGAGCGGGGGATGGGGGAACAGGAGACAAATAAGGGGCATGAGCGGGGATGGGGAGAACAGGAGACAGACACGGGGCATGAGCGGGGGGGTGGGGGGCAACAGGAGACAGACACGGGGCATGAGCGGGGGGTGGGGGGCAACAGGAGAGAGACACGGGGCATGAGCATGGAGTGGGGGGTACAGGAGACAGACACAGGGCATGAGAGGAGGGTGGGGGGAACAGGAGACAGACATGGGGCATGAGTGGGGGTGGGGGGAACCGAAGACAGACACGGGGCATTAGCGGGGTAGTGGGGGGCAACAGGAGAGAGACACAGGGCATGAGTGGGGTGAGGGGGTACAGGAGACAGACACGGGGCATGAGCAGGGGGTGGGGGGCAACAGGAGAGAGACACGGGGCATGAGCGGGGGGTGGGGGGTATAGGAGACAGACACAGGGCATGAGCTGGGGGTGGGGGCAACAGGAGAGAGACACGGGGCATGAGCGGGGATGGGGCAACAGGAGACAGACACGGGACATGAGCGGGGGTGGGGGGCAACAGGAGACAGACACGGGGCATGAGCGGGGGGTGGGGGGGAACAGGAGACAGACACGGGGCATGAGCTGGGGTGAGGAGAACAGGAGACAGACACGGGCATGAGAGGGGGGTCGGGGTTAACAGGAGATAGACACGGGGCATGAGAAGGTGGTGGGGGGCAACAGGAGAGACACGGGGCATGAGTGGGGGGTGGGGGGCAACAGGAGAGACACGAAGCATTAGCAGGGGGTGGGGGGAACAGGAGACAGACACGGGGCATGAGTGAGGGGTGGGGGAACAGGTGACAGACACGGGGCATGAGCAGGGGGTGGGGGTGAACAACAGGCACGGGGCATCAGCGGGGGGTGGGGAGAACAGACATGGGTCATGAGCGGTGGGGTGGGGGGCAACAGGAGACAGACACGGGGCATGATCGGGGGGTGGGGAGAACAGAAGACGGACACGGGGCATGAGCGGGGGTTGGGGGGCAACAGGAGAGACACGGGACATGAGCGGGTGGTGGGCGGGAGGGAGACACACGGGGCATGAGCGGGGGGTGGGCGGGAGGGAGAGAGACACACGGGGCGTGAGTGGGGGGTGGGCGGGAGGGCGAGAGACACACGGGGCATGAGCGGGGGGTGGGCGGGAGGAGGAAAGACACGGGGCAAGAGCGGGGGAGGGCGGGAGGGGGAATGAGACACGGGGCAAGAGTGGGGGTGGGCGGGAGGGGGAAAGAGTCACACAGGGCATGAGCGGGGGTGGAAGGGAGGGAGAGAGACACACGGGGCATGAGCCGGGGTGGGGGGGAGGGAGAGAGACACAAGGGGCATGAGCAGAGGGTGGGGGGAAGGGGAGAGAGACACACGGGGCATGAGCGGGGATGGGGAGAACAGGAGACAGACACAGGGCATGAGCGGGGGGTGGGGGGCAACAGGAGAGAGACACGGGGCATGAGCGTGGAGTGGGGGGGTACAGGAGACAGACACGGGGCATGGGTGGGGGCAACAGGAGACAGATACGGGGCATGAGCGGGGGGTGGGGGGCAACAGGAGAGACACGGGGCATGAGCGGGGGATGGGGGAACAGGAGACAGGGGTGGGCGGGAGGGAGAGAGACACACGGGGCATGAGCAAGGGGTGGGCTGGAGGGAGAGAGACACACGGGGCATGAGCGGGGGGTGGGCGTGAGGGAGACAGACACACGGGGCATGAGTGGGGGTAAGGGGCGGGAGGTAGAGAGACACACGGGCATGAGCGGGGGGTGGGCGGGAGGGGGAAAGACACGGGGCAAGAGCGGGGGTGGGCGGGAGGGGGAAAGACACGGGGCAAGAGCGGGGGTGGGCGGGAGGGGGAAAGAGACACAGGGCAAGAGCGGGGGTGGGCGGGAGGGGGAATGAGACACGGGGCAAGAGCGGGGGTGGGTGAGAGGGGGAAAGAGACACACGGGGCAAGAGCGGGGGTGGGAGGGAGGGGGAAAGAGACACACGGGGCATGAGCGGGGGTGGGGGGAGGGAGAGAGACACACGGGGCATGAGCGGAGGGTGGGGGGAAGGGGAGAGAGACACACGGGGCATGAGCGGGGGTTGGGGGGAGGGAGATATACACACGGCGCATGAGCGGGGGGTGGGGGGGAGGGAGAGAGACACATGGGGCATGAGCGGGGGGTGGGTGGGGTCGAGAGAGACACACGGGGCATGAGCGGAGGGTGGGCGGGAGGGGGAAGACACGGGGCAAGAGCGGGGGTGGGCGGGAGGGGGAATGAGACACGGGGCAAGAGCGGGGGTGGGCAGGAGGGGGAAAGAGACACACGGGGCATGAGCGGAGGGTGGGGGGAAGGGGAGAGAGACACACAGGGCATGAGCTGGGGGGTGGGGGGCAACAGGAGAGAGACACGGGGCAGGAGCGTGGAGTGGCTGGGTACAGGAGACAGACACCGGGCATGGGTGGGAGCAACAGGAGACAGACACGGGGCATGAGAGGGGGTTGGGGGGAACAGGAGACAGACACGGGGCATGAGCGGGGGGTGGGGGGAACAGAAGACAGACACGGGGCATGAGCAGGGGAGTGGGGGGCAACAGGAGAGAGACACACGGGGCATGAGCGGGGGGTGGGCGGGAGGGAGAGAGACACATGGGGCATGAGTGGGGAGTGGGCGGGAGGGCGAGAGACACACGGGGCATGAGCGGGGGGTGGGCGGGAGGGGGAAGACACGGGGCAAGAGTGGGGGTGGGCGGGAGGGTGAAAGACACGGGGCAAGAGCGGGGGTAGGGGGAAGGGGAGAGAGACACACGGGGCATGAGCGGGCATGCTGAGAACAGGAGACAGACACGGGGCATGAGCAGAGGGGTGGGGGGCAACAGGAGAGAGACACGGGGCAGGAGCGTGGAGTGGGGGGGTACAGGAGACAGACACCGGGCATGGGTGGGGGCAACAGGAGACAGGCACGGGGCATGAGAGGGGGTGGGGGGAACAGGAGACAGACACGGGGCATGAGCGGGGGGTGGGGGTAACAGAAGACAGACACGGGGCATGAGCAGGGGAGTGGAGGCAACAGGAGAGAGACACACGGGGCATGAGCGGGGGGTGGGCGGGAGGGGGAAAGACATGGGGCAAGAGCGGGGGTGGGCGGGAGGGGGAAAGAGACACGGGGCAAGAGCGGGGGTGGGTGGGAGGGGGAATGAGACATGGGACAAGAGCGAGGGTGGGCGGGTTGGGTTCAAGAGACACGGGGCAAGAGCGGGGGTGGGTGGGAGGAGGAAAGAGACACACAGGGCTTGAGCGGGGGTGGGAGGGAGGGAGAGAGACACACGGGGCATGAGCAGGGGTGGGCGGGAGGGAGAGAGACACACGGGGCATGAGCGGGGGTGGGGGGAGGGAGAGTGACACACAGGGCATGAGCTGAGGGTGGGGGGAAGGGGAGAGAGGCACACGGGGCATGAGCGGGGGTTAGGGGGAGGAAGATAGACACACGGCGCATGAGCGGGGGGGAGGGAGAGAGACACATGGGGCATGAGCGGGGGTTGGGCGAGGTTGAGAGAGACACACGGGGCATGAGCGGGGGGTGGGCGGGAGGGGGAAAGACACAGGGCAAGAGCGGGGGTGGGATCGAGGGAGAGAGACACACGGGGCATGAGCTTGGGTGGGCAGGAGGGAGAGAGACACACGGGGCATGAGCGGGGGTGGGGGGGAGGTTCGAGAAACACAAGGGGCATGAGCGTGGAGTGGGGGGGTACAGGAGACAGACACCGGGCATGGGTGGGGGCAACAGGAGACAGACACGGGGCATGAGAGGGGGGTGGGGGGAACAGGAGACAGACACGGGGCATGAGCGGGGGGTGGGGGTAACAAAAGACAGACACGGGGCAGGAGCGTGGGGGGCAACAGGAGAGAGACACACGGGGCATGAGCGGGGGGTGGCCGGGAGGGGGAAAGACACGGGGCAAGAGCGGGGGTGGGCGGGAGGGGGAAAAACACAGGGCAAGAGCGGGGGTGGGCGGGAGGGGGAAAAACATGGGGCAAGAGCGGGGTGGGCGGGAGGGGGAAAGAGACACGGGGCAAGAGCGGGGGTGGGCGGGAGGTGGAATGAGACACGGGACAAGAGCGAGGGTGGGCGGGAGGGGTTCAAGAGACACGGGGCAAGAACGGGGGTGGGTGGGAGGAGGAAAGAGACACACAGGGCTTGAGCGGGGGTTGGGCGAGGTTGAGAGAGACACACGGGGCATGAGCGGGGGGTGGGTGGGAGGGGGAAAGACACAGGGCAAGAGCGGGGGTGGGCGGGAGGGGGAAAGAGACACACGGGGCATGAGCGGGGGTGGGAGGGAGGCAGAGAGACACACGGGGCATGAGCGGGGGTGGGGGGAGGGAGAGAGACACACGGGGCATGAGCGGGGGGGAAGGGGAGAGAGACACACGGGGCATGAGCGGGGATGGGGAGAACAGGAGACAGACACGGGGCATGAGCGGGGGGGTGGGGGGCAACAGGAGAGAGACACGGGGCAAGAGCGTGGAGTGGGGGGGTACAGGAGACATACACCGGGCATGGGTGGGGGCAACATGAGACAGACACGGGGCATGAGAGGGGGGTGGGGGGAACAGGAGACAGACACGGGGCATGAGCCGGGTGTGGATTTAACAGAAGACAGACACGGGGCATGTGCAGGGGAGTGGGGGGCAACAGGAGAGAGACACACCGGGCATGAGCGGGCGGTGGGCGGGAGGGAGAGAGACACACGGGGCGTTAGTGGGGGGTGGGCGGGAGGGCGAGAGACACACGGGGCATGAGCGGGGGGTGGGCGGGAGGGGGAAGACACGGGGCAAGAGTGGGGGTGGGCGGGAGGGTGAAAGACACGGGGCAAGAGCGTGGGTGGGAGGGTGGGGGAATGAGACACGGGGCAAGAGCGGGGGTGGGCGGGAGGGGGAAAGAGACACACAGGGCATGAGCGGGGGTGGGATCGAGGGAGAGAGACACACGGGGCATGAGCTTGGGTGGGCAGGAGGGAGAGAGACACATGGGGCATGAGCGGGGGTGGGGGGGAGGTTCGAGAGACACAAGGGGCATGAGCGTGGAGTGGGGAGGTACAGGAGACAGACACCGGGCATGGGTGGGGGCAACAGGAGACAGACACGGGGCATGAGAGGGGGGTGGGGGGAACAGGAGACAGACACGGGGCATGAGCGGGGGTGGGGGTAACAGAAGACAGACACGGGGCAGGGGCGTGGGGGGCAACTGGAGAGAGACACACGGGGCATGAGCGGGGGGTGGCCGGGAGGGGGAAAGACACGGGGCAAGAGCGGGGGTGGGCGGGAGGGGGAAAAACACGGGGAAAGAGCGGGGGTGGGCGGGAGGGGGAAAGAGACAAGGGGCAAAAGCGGGGGTGGGCGGGAGGTGGAATGAGACACGGGACAAGAGCGAGGGTGGGCGGGAGGGGTTCAAGAGACACGGGGCAAGAGCGGGGGTGGGTGGGAGGAGGAAAGAGACACACAGGGCTTGAGCGGGGGTGGGAGGGAGGGAGAGAGACACACGGGGCATGAGCAGGGGTGGGCGGGAGGGAGAGAGACACACGGGGCATGAGCGGGGGTGGGGGTAGGGAGAGAGACACACGGGGCATGAGCGGAGGGTGGGGGGAAGGGGAGAGAGACACGGGGCATGAGCGGGGGTTGGGCGGGGTTGAGAGAGACACACGGGGCATGAGCGGGGGGTGGACGGGAGGGGGAAGACACGGGGCAAGAACAGGGGAGGGCGGGAGGGGGAAAGACACAGGGCAAGAGCGGGGGTGGGCGGGAGGGGGAAAGAGACACAGGGCAAGAGCGGGGGTGGTCGGGAGGGGGAATGAGACACGGGGCAAGAGCGGGGTGGGCGGGAGGGGGAAAGAGACACACGGGGCATGAGCGGGGGTGGGAGGGAGGGAGAGAGACACACGGGGCATGAGCGGGGATGGGCGGGAGGGAGAGAGACACACGGGGCATGAGCGGGGGTGGGGGGAGGGAGAGAGACACACGGGGCATGAGCGGGGGGGAGGGGAGAGAGGCACACGGGGCATGAGCGGGGATGGGGAGAACAGGAGACAGACACGGGGCATTAGCGGGGGGTGGGGGGCAACAGGAGAGAGACACGGAGCATGAGCGTGGAGTGGGGGGGTACAGGAGAGAGACACCGGGCATGGGTGCGGGCAACAGGAGACAGACACGGGGCATGAGAGGGGGTGGGGGGAACAGGAGACACACGGGGCATGAGCGGGGGGTTGGGGTAACAGAAGACAGACACGGGGCATGAGCAGGGGAGTGGAGGGCAACAGGAGAGAGACACACGGGGCATGAGCGGGGGTGGGCGGGGGAGAGAGAGACACACGGGGCATGAGTGGGGGGTGGGCGGTCGGGCGAGAGACACACGGGGCATGAGCGGGGCGTGGGCGGGAGGGGAAAGAGACAGGGCAAGAGCGGGGGTGGGCGGGAGGGGGAAAGAGACACACGGGGCATGAGCGGGGGTGGGATCGAGGGAGAGAGACACACAGGGCACGAGCGGGGGTGGGCAGGAGGGAGAGAGACACACGGGGCATGAGCACAAGGGGCATGAGCGTGGAGTGGGGGGGTACAGGAGACAGACACCGGGCATGGGTGGGAGCAACAGGAGACAGACACGGGGCATCAGAGGGGGGTGGGGGGAACAGGAGACAGACAAGGGGCATGAGCGGGGGGTGGGGGTAACAGAAGACAGCCACGGGGCATGAGCAGGGGTGTGGGGGGCAACAGGAGAGAGACACACGGGGCATAAGCGGAGGGTGGGGGGAAGGGGAGAGAGACACACGGGGCAGGAGCGGGGGTGGGGGGAGGGAGAGAGACACACGGGGCATGAGCGGAGGGTGGGGGGAGGGAGATATACACACAGCGCATGAGCGGGGGTTGGGGGGAGGGAGAGAGACACATGGGGCATGAGCGGGGGGTGGGTGGGGTTGAGAGAGACACACGGGGCATGAGCGGTGGGTGGGAGGGAGGGGGAAGACACGGGGCAAGAGCGGGGGTGTGCGGGAGGGTGAATGAGACACGGGGCAAGAGCGGGGGTGGGCGGGAGGGGGAAAGAGACACACGGGGCATGAGCGGAGGGTGGGGGGAAGGGGAGAGGGACACACAGGGCATGAGCGGGGGGGTGGGGGGCAACAGGAGAGAGACACGGGGCAGGAGCGTGGAGTGGGGGGGTACAGGAGACAGACACCGGGCATGGGTGGGAGCAACAGGAGACAGACACGGGGCATGAGAGGGGGTTGGGGGGAACAGGAGACAGACATGGGGCATGAGCGGGGGGTGGGGGGAACAGAAGACAGACACGGGCATGAGCAGGGGAGTGGGGGGCAACAGGAGAGAGACACACGGGGCATGAGCGGGGGGTGGGGGGGAGGGAGAGAGACACATGGGGCATGAGCGGGGGTTGGGCGGGGTTGAGAGAGACACACGGGGCATGAGCGGGGGGTGGACGGGAGGGGGAAGACACGGGGCAAGAACGGGGGAGGGGGGAGGGGGAAAGACACAGGGCAAGAGCGGGGGTGGGCGGGAGGGGGAAAGAGACACAGGGCAAGAGCGGGGGTGGGCGGGAGGGGGAATGAGACACGGGGCAAGAGCGGGTGTGGGCGGGAGGGGGAAAGAGACACACGGGGCATGAGCGGGGGTGGGAGGGTGGGAGAGAGACACACAGGGCATGAGCGGGGGTGGGCGGGAGGGAGAGAGACACACGGGGCATGAGCGGGGGTGGGGGGAGGGAGAGAGATACACGGGGCATGAGCGGGGGGGAGGGGAGAGAGACACACGGGGCATTAGCGGGGGGTGGGGGGCAACAGGAGAGAGACACGGGGCATGAGCGTGGAGTGGGGGGGTACAGGAGACAGACACCGGGCATGGGTGCGGGCAACAGGAGACAGACACGGGGCATGAGAGGGAGGTGGGGGGAACAGGAGACACACAGGGAATGAGCGGGGGGTGGGGGTAACAGAAGACAGACACGGGGCATGAGCAGGGGAGTGGGGGGCAACAGGAGAGAGACACACGGGGCATGAGCAGGGGTGGGCGGGGGAGAGAGAGACACACGGGGCATGAGTGGGGGGTGGGCGGGAGGGCGAGAGACACACGGGGCATGAGCGGGGGGTGGGCGGGAGGGGAAAGAGACAGGGCAAGAGCGGGGGTGGGCGGGAGGGTGAAAGACACGGGGCAAGAGCGGGGGTGGGCGGGAGGTTGAATGAGACACGGGGCAAGAGTGGAGGTGGGCGGGAGCGGGAAAGAGACACACGGGGCATGAGCGGGGGTGGGATCGAGGGAGAGAGACACACAGGGCATGAGCAGGGGTGGGCAGGAGGGAGAGAGACACAAGGGGCATGAGCACAAGGGGCATGAGCGTGGAGTGGGGGGGTACAGGAGACAGACACCGGGCATGGGTGGGGGCAACAGGAGACAGACACGGGGCATGAGAGGGGGGTGGGGGAACAGGAGACAGACAAGGGGCATGAGCGGGGGGTGGGGGTAACAGAAGACAGCCACGGGGCATGAGCAGGGGTGTGGGGGGCAACAGGAGAGAGACACACGGGGCATGAGCGGGGGGTGGCCGGGAGGGGGAAAGACACGGGGCAAGAGCGGGAGTGGGCGGGAGGGGGAAAGACGCAGGGCAAGAGCGGGGGTGGGCGGGAGGGGGAAAGAGACACGGGGCAAGAGCAGGGGTGGGCGGGAGGGGGAATGAGACACGGGGCAAGAGCGGAGGTGGGCGGGAGGGGGAAAGAGACACACGGGGCATGAGCGGGGGTGGGAGGGAGGGTGAGAGACACATGGGGCATGAGCGGGGGTGGGGGGAGGGAGAGAGACACACGGGGCATGAGCGGAGGGTGGGGGGAAGGGGAGAGAGACACACGGGGCATGAGCGGGGGTGGGGGGAGGGAGAGAGACACACGGGGCATGAGCGGAGGGTGGGGGGAAGGGGAGAGAGACACACCGGGCATGAGCGGGGGTTGGGGGGAGGGAGATATACACACGGCACATGAGCGGGGGGTGGGGGGGAGGGAGAGAGACACATGGGGCATGAGCGGGGGGTGGGTGGGGTTGAGAGAGACACACGGGGCATTAGCGGGGGGTGGGCGGGAGGGGGAAGACACGGGGCAAGAGCGGGGGTGGGCGGGAGGGGGAATGAGACACGGGGCAAGAGCGGGGGTGGGGGGAAGGGGAGAGAGACACACAGGGCATGAGCGGGGGGTGGGGGGGGAACAGGAGAGAGACACGGGGCAGGAGCGTGGAGGGTTGGGGTACAGGAGACAGACACCGGGCATGGGTGGGAGCAACAGGAGACAGACACGGGGCATGAGAGGGGGTTGGGCGGAACAGGAGACAGACACGGGGCATGAGCGGGGGGTGTGGGGAACAGAAGACAGACACGGGGCATGAGCAGGGGAGTGGGGGCAACAGGAGAGAGACACACGGGGCATGAGTGGGGGGTCGGCGGGAGGGCGAGAGACACACGGGGCATGAGCGGGGGGTGGGCGGGAGGGGGAAGACACGGGGCAAGAGCGGGGGTGGGCGGGAGGGTGAAAGACATGGGGCAAGAGCGGGGGTGGGGGGAAGGGGAGAGAGACACACGGGGCATGAGCGGGCATGCTGAGAACAGGAGACAGACACGGGGCATGAGCAGGGGGGTGGGGGGGTACAGGAGACAGACACCGGGCATGGGTGGGGGCAACAGGAGACAGGCACGGGGCATGAGAGGGGGGTGGAGGGAACAGGAGACAGACACGGGGCATGGGCGGGGGGTGGGGGTAACAGAAGACAGACACGGGGCATGAGCAGGGGAGTGGGGGGCAACAGGAGAGAGACACACGGGGCATGAGCGGGGGGTGGCCGGGAGGGGGAAAGACACGGGGCAAGAGCGGGGGTGGGCGGGAGGGGGAAAGACATGGGGCAAGAGCGGGGGTGGGTGGGAGGGGGAAAGAGACACGGGGCAAGAGAGGGGGTGGGCGGGAGGGGGAATGAGACACGGGACAAGAGCGAGGGTGGGCGGGATGGGTTCAAGAGACACGGGGCAAGAGCGGGGGTGGGTGGGAGGAGGAAAGAGACACACGGGGCTTGAGCGGGGGTGGGAGGGAGGTAGAGAGCCACACGGGGCATGAGCAGGGGTGGGCGGGAGGGAGAGAGACACACGGGGCATGAGCGGGGGGTGGGCGGGAGGGGGAAGACACGGGGCAAGAGCGGGGGAGGGCAGGAGGGTGAAAGACACAGGGCAAGAGCGGGGGTGGGCGGGAGTGGGAAAGAGACACACGGGGCATGAGCGGGGGTGGGAGGGAGGGAGAGAGACACACGGGGCATGAGCGGAGGTGGACGGGAGGGAGAGAGACACATGGGGCATGAGCGGGGGTTGGGCGGGGTTGAGAGAGACACACGGGGCATGAGCGGGGGGTGGGCGGGAGGGGGAAGACACGGGGCAAGAGCGGGGGAGGGCAGGAGGGTGAAAGACACGGGGCAAGAGCGGGGGTGGGCGGGAGGGGGAAAGAGACACACGGGGCATGAGCGGGGGTGGGAGGGAGGGAGAGAGACACACGGGGCATGAGCGGAGGTGGGCGGGAGGGAGAGAGACACACGGCGCATGAGCGGGGGTGGGGGGGGGGAGAGAGACACACGGGGCATGAGCGGGGGGAAGGGGAGAGAGACACACGGGGCATGAGCGGGGATGGGGAGAACAGGAGACAGACACGGGGCATGAGCGGGGGGGTGGGGGGCAACAGGAGAGAGACACGGGGCAAGAGCGTGGAGTGGGGGGTACAGGAGACAGACACCGGGCATGGGTGGGGGCAACAGGAGACAGACACGGTGCATGAGAGGGGGGTGGGGTGAACAGGAGACAGACACGGGGCATGAGCGGGGGTGTGGGTTTAACAGAAGACAGACACGGGGCATGAGCAGGGGAGTGGGGGGCAACAGGAGAGAGACACACCGGGCATGAGCGGGCGGTGGGCGGGAGGGAGAGAGACACACGGGGCATGAGTGGGGGGTGGGCGGGAGGGCGAGAGACACACGGGGCATGAGCGGGGGGTGGGCGGGAGGGGGAAGACACGGGGCAAGAGCGGGGGTGGGCGGGAGGGGGAATGAGACACAGGGCAAGAGCGGGGGTGGGCGGGAGGGGGAAAGAGACACACAGGGCATGAGCGGGGGTGGGATCGAGGGAGAGAGACACACGGGGCATGAGCTGGGGTGGGCAGGAGGGAGAGAGACACACGGGGCATGAGCGGCGGTGGGGGGGAGGTTCGAGAGACACAAGGGGCATGAGCGTGGAGTGGGGGGTACAGGAGACAGACACCGGGCATGGGTGGAGGCAACAGGAGACAGACACGGGGCATGAGAGGGGGGTGGGGGGAACAGGAGACAGACACGGGGCATGAGCGGGGGGTGGGGGTAACAGAAGACCGACACGGGGCAGGGGCGTGGGGGGCAACAGGAGAGAGACACACGGGGCATGAGCGGGGGGTGGCCGGGAGGGGGAAAGACACGGGGCAAGAGCGGGGGTGGGCGGGAGGGGGAAAAACACGGGGCAAGAGCGGGGGTGGGCGGGAGGGGGAAAGAGATACGGGGCAAGAGCAGGGGTGGGCGGGAGGGGGAATGAGACACGGGACAAGAGCGAGGGTGGGCGGGAGGGGTTCAAGAGACACGGGGCAAGAGCGGGGGTGGGTGGGAGGAGGAAAGAGACACACAGGGCTTGAGCGGGGGTGGGAGGGAGGGAGAGAGACACACGGGGCATGAGCAGGGGTGGGCGGGAGGGAGAGAGACACACTGGCATGAGCGGGGGTGGGGGGAGGGAGAGAGACACACGGGGCATGAGCGGAGGGTGGGGGGAAGGGGAGAGAGACACACGGGCATGAGCGGGGGGTAGGGGGAGGGAGATAGACACACGGCGCATGAGAGGGGGGTGGGGGGGAGGGAGAGAGACACATGGGGCATGAGCGGGGGTTGGGCGGGGTTGAGAGAGACACACGGGGCATGAGCGGGGGGTGGGCGGGAGGGGGAAGACACGGGGCAAGAACGGGGGAGGGCGGGAGGGGGAAAGACACAGGGCAAGAGCGGGGGTGGGCGGGAGGGGGAAAGAGACACAGGGCAAGAGCGGGGGTGGGCGGGAGGGGGAATGAGACACGGGGCAAGAGCGGGGGTGGGCGGGAGGGGGAAAGAGACACACGGGGCATGAGCGGGGGTGGGAGGGAGGGAGAGAGACACACGGGGCATGAGCGGGGGTGGGCGGGAGGGAGAGAGACACACGGGGCATGAGCGGGCGTGGGGGGGAGGGAGAGAGACACACGGGGCATGAGCGGGGGGAGGGGAGAGAGGCACACGGGGCATGAGCGGGGATGGGGAGAACAGGAGACAGACACGGGGCATTAGCGGGGGGTGGGGGGCAACAGGAGAGTGACACGGGGCATGAGAGGGGGGTGGGGGGAACAGGAGACACACGGGGCATGAGCGGGGGGTGGAGGTAACAGAAGACAGACACGGGGCATGAGCAGGGGAGTGGGGGGCAACAGGAGAGAGACACACGGGCCATGAGTGGGGGTGGGCGGGGGAGAGAGAGACACACGGGGCATGAGTGGGGGGTGGGCGGGAGGGCGAGAGACACACGGGGCATGAGCGGGGGGTGGGCGGGAGGGGGATGAGACAGGGCAAGAGCGGGGGTGGGCGGGAGGGTGAAAGACATGGGGCAAGAGCGGGGGTGGGCGGGAGGTTGAATGAGACACGGGGCAAGAGCGGGGGTGGGCGGGAGGGGGAAAGAGACACACGGGGCATGAGCGGGGGTGGGATCGAGGGAGAGAGACACACAGGGCATGAGCGGGGGTGGGCAGGAGGGAGAGAGACACACGGGGCATGCGCACAAGGGGCATGAGCGTGGAGTGGGGGGGTGCAGGAGACAGACACCGGGCATGGGTGGGGGCAACAGGAGACAGACACGGGGCATGAGAGGGGGGTTGGGGGAACAGGAGACAGACAAGGGGCATGAGCGGGGGGTGGGGGTAACAGAAGACAGCCACGGGGCATGAGCAGGGGTGTGGGGGGCAACAGGAGAGAGACACACGGGGCATGAGCGGGGGGTGGCCGGGAGGGGGAAAGACACGGGGCAAGAGCGGGAGTGGGCGGGAGGGGGAAAGACGCAGGGCAAGAGCAGGGGTTGGCGGGAGGGGGAAAGAGACACGGGGCAAGAGCAGGGGTGGGCGGGAGGGGGAATGAGACACGGGGCAAGAGCGGGGTGCGCGGGAGGGGGAAAGAGTCACACGGGGCATGAGCGGGGGTGGGAGGGAGGGTGAGAGACACATGGGGCATGAGCGGGGGTGGGGGGAGGGAGAGAGACACACGGGGCATGAGCGGAGGGTGGGGGGAAGGGGAGAGAGACACACGGGGCATGAGCGGGGGGTAGGGGGAGGGAGATAGACACACGGCGCATGAGCGGGGGATGGGGGGAGGGAGAGAGACATATGGGGCATGAGCGGGGGTTGGGTGAGGTTGAGAGAGACACACGGGGCATGAAAGGGGGGTGGGGGAAGACACGGGGCAAGAGCGGGGGAGGGGGAAAGACACAGGGCAAGAGCGGGGGTGGGAGGGAGGGGGAAAGAGACACAGGGCAAGAGCGGGGGTGGGCGGGAGGCGGAATGAGACACGGGGCAAGAGCGGGGTGGGCAGGAAGGGGGAAAGAGACACACGGGGCATGAGCGGGGGTGGGAGGGAGGGAGAGAGACACACGGGGCATGAGCGGGGGTGGGCGGGAGGGAGAGAGACACACGGGGCATGAGCGGGGGTGTGGGGGAGAGAGACACACAGGGCATGAGCGGGGGGGAGGGGAGAGAGACACACGGGGCATGAGCGGGGATGGGGAGAACAGGAGACAGACACGGGGCATGAGCGGGGTGGTGGGGGGGCAACAGGAGAGAGACACGGGGCATGAGCGTGGAGTGGGGGGTACAGTAGACAGACACCGGGCATGGGTGGGGGCAACAGGAGACAGACACGGGGCATGAGAGGGGGGTGGGGGGAACAGGAGACAGACACGGGGCATGAGCGGGGGGCGGGGGTAACAGAAGACAGACACGGGGCATGAGCAGGGGAGTGGGGGGCAACAGGAGAGAGACACACGGGGCATGAGCGGGGGGTGGGCGGGAGGGAGAGAGACACACGGGGCATGAGTGGGGGGTGGGCGGGAGCGCGAGAGACACACGGGGCATGAGCAGGGGGTGGGTGGGAGGGGGAAGACACGGGGCAAGAGCGGGGGTGGGCAGGAGGGTGAAAGACACAGTGCAAGAGCGGGGGTGGGCGGGAGGGGGAATGAGAAACGGGGCAAGAGCGGGGGTGGGCGGGAGGGGGAAAGAGACACACAGGGCATGAGCGGGGGTGGGATCGAGGGAGAGAGACACACGGGGCATGAGCGGGGGAGTGGGGGGCAACAGGAGAGAGACACACGGGGCATGAGCGGGGGGTGGCCGGGAGGGGGAAAGACACGGGGCAAGAGCAGGGGTGGGCGGGAGGGGGAAAGACATGGGGCAAGAGCGGGGGTGGGCGGGAGGGGGAAAGAGACACGGGGCAAGAGCGGGGGTGGGCGGGAGGGGGAATGAGACACGGGACAAGAGCGAGGGTGGGCAGGATGGGTTCAAGAGACACGGGCAAGAGCGGGGGTGGGTGGGAGGAGAAAAGAGACACACGGGGCTTGAGCGGGGGTGGGAGGGAGGGAGAGAGATACACGGGGCATGAGCAGGGGTGGGCGGGAGGGAGAGAGACACACGGGGCATGAGCGGGGGTGGGGGGAGGGAGAGAGACACACGGGGCATGAGCTGAGGGTGGGGGGAAGGGGAGAGAGACACACGGGGCATGAGCGGGGGGTAGGGGGAGGAAGATAGACACACGGCGCATGAGCGGGGGGTGGGGGGGAGGGAGAGAGACACATGGGGTATGAGCGGGGGTTGGGCGGGGTTGAGAGAGACACACGGGGCATGAGCGGGGGGTGGGCGGGAGGGGGAAGACACGGGGCAAGAGCGGGGGAGGGAGGGAGGGGGAAAGAGACACAGGGCAAGAGCGGGGGTGGGCGGGAGGCGGAATGAGACACGGGGCAAGAGCGGGGTGGGCAGGAAGGGGGAAAGAGACACACGGGGCATGAGCGGGGGTGGGAGGGAGGGAGAGAGACACACGGGGCATGAGCGGGGGTGGGCGGGAGGGAGAGAGACACACGGGGCATGAGCGGGGGTGTGGGGGAGAGAGACACACAGGGCATGAGCGGGGGGGAGGGGAGAGAGACACACGGGGCATGAGCGGGGATGGGGAGAACAGGAGACAGACACGGGGCATGAGCGGGGTGGTGGGGGGGCAACAGGAGAGAGACACGGGGCATGAGCGTGGAGTGGGGGGTACAGTAGACAGACACCGGGCATGGGTGGGGGCAACAGGAGACAGACACGGGGCATGAGAGGGGGGTGGGGGGAACAGGAGACAGACACGGGGCATGAGCGGGGGGCGGGGGTAACAGAAGACAGACACGGGGCATGAGCAGGGGAGTGGGGGGCAACAGGAGAGAGACACACGGGGCATGAGCGGGGGGTGGGCGGGAGGGAGAGAGACACACGGGGCATGAGTGGGGGGTGGGCGGGAGCGCGAGAGACACACGGGGCATGAGCAGGGGGTGGGTGGGAGGGGGAAGACACGGGGCAAGAGCGGGGGTGGGCAGGAGGGTGAAAGACACAGTGCAAGAGCGGGGGTGGGCGGGAGGGGGAATGAGAAACGGGGCAAGAGCGGGGGTGGGCGGGAGGGGGAAAGAGACACACAGGGCATGAGCGGGGGTGGGATCGAGGGAGAGAGACACACGGGGCATGAGCGGGGGTGGGCAGGAGGGAGAGAGACACACGGGGCATGAGCAGGGGAGTGGGGGGCAACAGGAGAGAGACACACGGGGCATGAGCGGGGGGTGGCCGGGAGGGGGAAAGACACGGGGCAAGAGCAGGGGTGGGCGGGAGGGGAAAGACATGGGGCAAGAGCGGGGGTGGGCGGGAGGGGGAAAGAGACACGGGGCAAGAGCGGGGGTGGGCGGGAGGGGGAATGAGACACGGGACAAGAGCGAGGGTGGGCAGGATGGGTTCAAGAGACACGGGCAAGAGCGGGGGTGGGTGGGAGGAGAAAAGAGACACACGGGGCTTGAGCGGGGGTGGGAGGGAGGGAGAGAGACACACGGGGCATGAGCAGGGGTGGGCGGGAGGGAGAGAGACACACGGGGCATGAGCGGGGGTGGGGGGAGGGAGAGAGACACACGGGGCATGAGCTGAGGGTGGGGGGAAGGGGAGAGAGACACACGGGGCATGAGCGGGGGGTAGGGGGAGGAAGATAGACACACGGCGCATGAGCGGGGGGTGGGGGGGAGGGAGAGAGACACATGGGGTATGAGCGGGGGTTGGGCGGGGTTGAGAGAGACACACGGGGCATGAGCGGGGGGTGGGCGGGAGGGGGAAGACACGGGGCAAGAGCGGGGGAGGGCAGGAGGGGGAAAGACACAGGGCAAGAGCGGGGGTGGGCGGGAGGGGGAAAGAGACACACGGGGCGTGAGCGGGGGTGGGAGGGAGGGAGAGAGACACACGGGGCATGAGCGTGGGTGGGCGGGAGGGAGAGAGACACACGGGGCATGAGCGGGGGCGGGGGGAGGGAGAGAGACACACGGGGCATGAGCGAGGGGGAAGGGGAGAGAGACACACGGGGCATGAGCGGGGATGGGGAGAACAGGAGACAGACACGGGCATGAGCGGGGGGGTGGGGGGCAACAGGAGAGAGACACGGGGCAAGAGCGTGGAGTGGGGGGGTACAGGAGACAGACACCGGGCATGGGTGGGGGCAACAGGAGACAGACACGGGGCATGAGAGGGGGGTGGGGGGAACAGGAGACAGACACGGGGTATGAGCGGGGGTGTGGGTTTAACAGAAGACAGACACGGGGCATGAGCAGGGGAGTGGGGGGCAACAGGAGAGAGACACACCGGGCATGAGCGGGCGGTGGGCGGGAGGGAGAGAGACACACGGGGCATGAGTGGGGGGTGGGCGGGAGGGCGAGAGACACACGGGGCATGAGCGGGAGGTGGGCGGGAGGGGGAAGACACGGGGCAAGAGTGGGGGTGGGCGGGAGGGTGAAAGACACGGGGCAAGAGCGGGGGTGGGCGGGAGGGGGAATGAGACACGGGGCAAGAGCGGGGGTGGGCGGGAGGGGGAAAGAGACACACAGGGCATGAGCGGGGGTGGGATCGAGGGAGAGAGACACACGGGGCATGAGCTGGGGTGGGCAGGAGGGAGAGAGACACACGGGGCATGAGCGGGGGTGGGGGGGATTTTCGAGAGACACAAGGGGCATGAGCGATGAGTGGGGGGGTACAGGAGACAGACACCAGGCATGGGTGGGGGCAACAGGAGACAGACACGGGGCATGAGAGGGGGGTGGGGGGAACAGGAGACAGACACGGGGCATGAGCGGGGGGTGGGGGTAACAGAAGACAGACACGGGGCAGGGGCGTGGGGGGCAACAGGAGAGAAACACACGGGGCATGAGCGGGGGGTGGCCGGGAGGGGGAAAGACACGGGGCAAGAGCGGGGGTGGGCGGGAGGGGGAAAAACACGGGGCAAGAGCGGGGGTGGGCGGGAGGGGGAAAGAGACACGGGGCAAGAGCGGGGGTGGGCGGGAGGGGGAATGAGACACGGGACAAGAGCGAGGGTGGGCGGGAGGGGTTCAAGAGACACGGGGCAAGAGCGGGGGTGGGTGGGAGGAGGAAAGAGACACACAGGGCTTGAGCGGGGGTGGGAGGGAGGGAGAGAGACACACGGGGCATGAGCAGGGGTGGGCGGGAGGGAGAGAGACACACGGGGCATGAGCGGGGGTGGGGGGAGGGAGAGAGACACATGGGGCATGAGCGGAGGGTGGGGGGAAGGGGAGAGAGACACACGGGGCATGAGCGGGGGGTAGGGGGAGGGAGATAGACACACGGCGCATGAGAGGGGGGTGAGGGGGAGGGAGAGAGACACATGGGGCATGAGCGGGAGTTGGGCGGGGTTGAGAGAGACACACGGGGCATGAGCGGGGGGTGGGCGGGAGGGGGAAGACACGGGGCAAGAACGGGGGAGGGGGGAGGGGGAAGGCACAGGGCAAGAGCGGGGGTGGGCGGGAGGGGGAAAGAGACACAGGGCAAGAGCAGGGGTGGGCGGGAGGGGGAATGAGACACGGGGCAAGAGCGGGGGTGGGCGGGAGGGGGAAAGAGACACACGGGGCATGAGCGGGGGTGGGAGGGAGGGAGAGAGACACACGGGGCATGAACGGGGGTGGGCAGGAGGGAGAGAGACACACGGGCATGAGGGGGGGTGGGGGGAGGGAGAGAGACACACGGGGCATGAGCGGGGGGGAGGGGACAGAGGCACACGGGGCATGAGCGGGGATGGGGAGAACAGGAGACAGACACGGGGCATTAGCGGGGGGGTGGGGGGCAACAGGAGAGAGACACGGGCATGAGCGTGGAGTGGGGGTACAGGAGACAGACACCGGGCATGGGTGCGGGCAACAGGAGACAGACACGGGGCATGAGAGGGGGGTGGGGGGAACAGGAGACACACGGGGCATGAGCGGGGGGTGGGGGTAACAGAAGACAGACACGGGGCATGAGCAGGGGAGTGGGGGGCAACAGGAGAGAGACACACGGGGCATGAGCGGGGGTGGGCGGGGGAGAGAGAGACACACGGGGCATGAGTGGGGGGTGGGCGGGAGGGCGAGAGACACACGGGGCTTGAGCGGGGGGTGGGCGGGAGGGGGAAGAGACAGGGCAAGAGCGAGGGTGGGCGGGAGGGTGAAAGACACGGGGCAAGAGCGGGGGTGGGCGGGAGGTTGAATGAGACACGGGGCAAGAGCGGGGGTGGGCGGGAGGGGGAAAGAGACACACGGGGCATGAGCGGGGGTGGGATCGAGGGAGAGAGACACACAGGGCATGAGCGGGGGTGGGCAGGAGGGAGAGAGACACACGGGGCATGAGCACAAGGGGCATGAGCGTGGAGTGGGGGGTGCAGGAGACAGACACCGGGCATGGGTGGGGGCAACAGGAGACAGACACGGGGCATGAGAGGGGGGTGGGGGGAACAGTAGACAGACAAGGGGCATGAGCGGGGGGTGGGGGTAACAGAAGACAGCCACGGGGCATGAGCAGAGGTGTGGGGGGCAACAGGAGAGAGACACACGGGGCATGAGCGGGGGGTGGCCGGGAGGGGGAAAGACACGGGGCAAGAGCGGGAGTGGGCGGGAGGGGGAAAGACGCAGGGCAAGAGCGGGGGTGGGCGGGAGGGGGAAAGAGACACGGGGCAAGAGCAGGGGTGGGCGGGAGGGGGAATGAGACACGGGGCAAGAGCGGGGTGGGCGGGAGGGGGGAAAGAGACACACGGGCATGAGCGGGGGGTGGGAGGGAGGGTGAGAGACACATGGGGCATGAGCGGGAGTGGGGGAGGGAGAGAGACACACGGGGCATGAGCGGAGGGTGGGGGGAAGGGGAGAGAGACACACGGGGCATGAGCGGGGGGTAGGGGGAGGGAGATAGACACACGGCGCATGAGCGGGGGGTGGGGGGAGGGAGAGAGACATATGGGGCATGAGCGGGGGTTGGGCGGGGTTGAGAGAGACACACGGGGCATGAAAGGGGGGTGGGCGGGAGGGGGAAGACACGGGGCAAGAGCGGGGGAGGGGGAAAGACACAGGGCAAGAGCGGGGGTGGGAGGGAGGGGGAATGAGACACGGGGCAAGAGCGGGGTGGGCGGGAGGGGGAAAGAGACACACGGGGCATGAGCGGGGGTGGGAGGGAGGGAGAGAGAAACACGGGGCATGAGCGGGGGTGGACGGGAGGGAGAGAGACACACGGGGCATGAGCGGGGGTGTGGGGGAGAGAGACACACAGGGCATGAGCGGGGGGAGGGGAGAGAGACACACGGGGCATGAGCGGGGATGGGGAGAACAGGAGACAGACACGGGGCATGAGCGGGGTGGTGGGGGGGCAACAGGAGAGAGACACGGGGCATGAGCGTGGAGTGGGGGGGTACAGGAGAGAGACACCGGGCATGGGTGGGGGCAACAGGAGACAGACACGGGGCATGAGAGGGGGTGGGGGGAACAGGAGACAGACACGGGGCATGAGCGGGGGGTGGGGGTAACAGAAGACAGACACGGGGCATGAGCAGGGGAGTGGGGGGCAACAGGAGAGAGACACACGGGGCATGAGCGGGGGGTGGGCGGGAGGGAGAGAGACACACGGGGCATGAGTGGGGTTGGGCGGGAGCGCGAGAGACACACGGGGCATGAGCAGGGGGTGGGCGGGAGGGGGAAGACACGGGGCAAGAGTGGGGGTGGGCAGGAGGGTGAAAGACACGGTGCAAGAGCGGGGGTGGGCGGGAGGGGGAATGAGAAACGGGGCAAGAGCGGGGGTGGGCGGGAGGGGGAAAGAGACACACAGGGCATGAGCGGGGGTGGGATCGAGGGAAAGAGACACACGGGGCATGAGCGGGGGTGGGCAGGAGGGAGAGAGACACACGGGGCATGAGCGGGGGTGGGGGGAGGGAGAGAGACACATGGGGCATGAGCGTGGAGTGGGGGGGTACAGGAGACAGACACCGGGCATGGGTGGGGGCAACAGGAGACAGACAAGGGGTATGAGAGGGGGTGTGGGGGGAACAGGAGACAGACACGGGGCATGAGCGGGGGGTGGGGGTAACAGAAGACAGACACATGGCATGAGTATGGGAGTGGGGGGCAACAGGAGAGAGACACACGGGGCATGAGCGGGGGGTGGCCGGGAAGGGGAAAGACACGGGGCAAGAGCGGGGGTGGGCAGAGGAGGGGGAAAGACACGGGGGAAGAGCGGGGGTGGGCGGGAGGGGGAAAGAGACACGGGGCAAGAGCGGGGGTGGGCGGGAGGGGGAATGAGACACGGGACAAGAGCGAGGGTGGGCGGGAGGGGTTCAAGAGACACGGGGCAAGAGCGGGGGTGGGTGGGAGGAGGAAAGAGACACACGGGGCTTGAGCGGGGGTGGGAGGGAGGGAGAGAGACACACGGGGCATGAGCAGGGGTGGGCGGGAGGGAGAGAGACACACGGGCATGAGCGGGGGTGGGGGGAGGGAGAGAGACACACGGGGCATGAGCGGAGGGTGGGGGGAAGGGGAGAGAGACACACGGGCATAAGCGGGGGCTATGGGGAGGGAGATAGACACACGGCGCATGAGCGGGGGGTGGGGGGGAGTGAGAGAGACACATGGTGCATGAGCGGGTGTTGGGCGAGGTTGAGATAGACACATGGGGCATGAGCGGGGGGTGGCCGGGAGGGGGCATAGACACGGGGCAAGAGCGGGGGAGGGCGGGATGGGGAAAGACACAGGGCAAGAGCGGGGATGGGCGGGAGGGGGAAAGAGACACAGGGCAAGAGCGGGGGTGGGCAGGAGGGGGAATGAGACACGGGGCAAGAGCGGGGGTGTGCGGGAGTGGGAAAGAGACACACGGGGCATGAGCCGTGGTGGGAGGGAGGGAGAGAGAGACACACGGGGCATGAGCGGGGGTGGGCGGGAAGGAGAGAGACACAAGGGGCATGAGTGAGGGGTGGGCAGGAGGGCGAGAGACACACGATTCATGAGCGGGGGGTGGGCGGGAGGGGGAATGAGACACAGGGCAAGAGCGGGGGTGGGCGGGAGGGGGAAAGAGTCACACAGGGCATGAGCGGGGGTGGAAGGGAGGGAGAGAGACACACGGGGCATGAGCGGGGGTGGGGGGGAGGGAGAGAGACACAAGGGGCATGAGCAGAGGGTGGGGGGAAGGGGAGAGAGACACACGGGGCATGAGCGGGGATGGGGAGAACAGGAGACAGACACGGGGCATGAGCGGGGGGTGGGGGCAACAGGAGAGAGACACGGGGCATGAGCGTGGAGTGGGGGGGTACAGGAGACAGACACGGGGCATGGGTGGGGGCAACAGGAGACAGATACGGGGCATGAGCGGGGGTTGGGGGGCAACAGGAGAGACACGGGGCATGAGTGGGGGATGGGGGAACAGGAGACATGGGTGGGCGGGAGGGAGAGAGACACACGGGGCATGAGCAAGGGGTGGGCTGGAGTGAGAGAGACACACGGGGCATGAGCGGGGGGTGGGCGTGAGGGAGAGAGACACACGGGGCATGAGTGGGGGTGGGCGGGAGGGAGAGAGACACACGGGCATGAGCGGGGGGTGGGCGGGAGGGGGAAAGACACGGGGCAAGAGCGGGGGTGGGCGGGAGGGGGAAAGACATGGGGCAAGAGTGGGGGTGGGCGGGAGGGGAAAGAGACACAGGGCAAGAGCGGGGGTGGGCGGGAGGGGGAATGAGACACGGGACAAGAGCGAGGGTGGGCGGGAGGGGTTCAAGAGACACGGGGCAAGAGCGGGGGTGGGTGGGAGGGTTGAAAGAGACACACGGGGCTTGAGCGGGGGTGGGAGGGAGGGAGGGAGAGAGACACACGGGGCATGAGCGGGGGTGGACGAGAGGGAGAAAGACACACGGGGCATGAGCGGGGGTGGGGGGAGGGAGAGAGACACACGGGGCATGAGCGGAGGGTGGGGGGAAGGGGAGAGAGACACACGGGGAATGAGCGGGGGGTGGGGGAGGGAGATATACACACGGCGCTTGAGCGGGGGGTGGGGGGATGGAGAGAGACACACGGGGCATGAGCGGGGGGTGGGCGGGAGGGGGAAGACACGGGGCAAGAGCGGGGGTGGGCGGGAGGGGGAATGAGACACACGGGGCATTAGCGGGAGAGGGCGGGAGGGGGAAAGACACAGGGCAAGAGCGGGGGTGGGCGGGAGGGGGAATGAGACACAGGGCAAGAGCGGGGGTGGGCGGGAGGGGGAAAGAGTCACACAGGGCATGAGCGGGGGTGGAAGGGAGGGAGAGAGACACACGGGGCATGAGCGGGGGTGGGGGGGAGGGAGAGAGACACAAGGGGCATGAGCAGAGGGTGGGGGGAAGGGGAGAGAGACACACGGGGCATGAGCGGGGATGGGGAGAACAGGAGACAGACACGGGGCATGAGCGGGGGGTGGGGGCAACAGGAGAGAGACACGGGGCATGAGCGTGGAGTGGGGGGGTACAGGAGACAGACACGGGGCATGGGTGGGGGCAACAGGAGACAGATACGGGGCATGAGCGGGGGTTGGGGGGCAACAGGAGAGACACGGGGCATGAGTGGGGGATGGGGGAACAGGAGACATGGGTGGGCGGGAGGGAGAGAGACACACGGGGCATGAGCAAGGGGTGGGCTGGAGTGAGAGAGACACACGGGGCATGAGCGGGGGGTGGGCGTGAGGGAGAGAGACACACGGGGCATGAGTGGGGGTGGGCGGGAGGGAGAGAGACACACGGGCATGAGCGGGGGGTGGGCGGGAGGGGGAAAGACACGGGGCAAGAGCGGGGGTGGGCGGGAGGGGGAAAGACACGGGGCAAGAGTGGGGGTGGGCGGGAGGGGGAAAGAGACACAGGGCAAGAGCGGGGGTGGGCGGGAGGGGGAATGAGACACGGGACAAGAGCGAGGGTGGGCGGGAGGGGTTCAAGAGACACGGGGCAAGAGCGGGGGTGGGTGGGAGGGTTGAAAGAGACACACGGGGCTTGAGCGGGGGTGGGAGGGAGGGAGGGAGAGAGACACACGGGGCATGAGCGGGGGTGGACGAGAGGGAGAAAGACACACGGGGCATGAGCGGGGGTGGGGGGAGGGAGAGAGACACACGGGGCATGAGCGGAGGGTGGGGGGAAGGGGAGACAGACACACGGGGAATGAGCGGGGGGTGGGGGAGGGAGATATACACACGGCGCTTGAGCGGGGGGTGGGGGGATGGAGAGAGACACACGGGGCATGAGCGGGGGTGGGCGGGAGGGGGAAGACACGGGGCAAGAGCGGGGGTGGGCGGGAGGGGGAATGAGACACACGGGGCATTAGCAGGAGAGGGCGGGAGGGGGAAAGACACAGGGCAAGAGCGGGGGTGGGCGGGAGGGGGAAAGAGACACACGGGGCATGAGCGGGGGTGGGAGGGAGGGAGAGAGACACACGGGGCATGAGCGGGGGTGGGCGGGAGGGAGAGAGACACACGGGGCATGAGCGGGGGAGGGGGGAGGGAGAGAGACACACGGGGCATGAGCGGGGGGAAGGGGAGAGAGACACATGGGGCATAAGCGGGGATGGGGAGAACAGGAGACAGACACGGGGCATGAGCAGGGGGGTGGGGGGCAACAGGAGAGAGACACGGGGCAAGAGCATGGAGTGGGGGGGTACAGGAGACAGACACCGGGCATGGGTGGGGGCAACAGGAGACAGACACGGGGCATGAGAGGGGGGTGGGGGGAAGAGGAGACAGACACGGGGCATGAGCGGGGGTGTGGGTTTAACAGAAGACAGACACGGGGCATGAGCAGGGGAGTGGGGGGCAACAGGAGAGAGACACACCGGGCATGAGCGGGGGGTGGGCGGGAGGTAGAGAGACACACGGGGCATGAGTGGGGGTTGGGCGGGAGGGCGAGAGACACACGGGGCATGAGCGGGGGGTGGGCGGGAGGGGGAAGACACTGGGCAAGAGTGGGGGTGGGCGGGAGGGTGAAAGACACGGGGCAAGAGCGGGGGTGGGCGGGAGGGGGAAATGAGACACGGGGCAAGAGCGGGGGTGGGCGGGAGGGGGAAAGAGACACACAGGGCATGAGCGGGGGTGGGATCGAGGGAGAGAGACACACGGGGCATGAGCTGGGGTGGGCAGGAGGGAGAGAGACACACGGGGCATGAGCGGGGTGGGGGAGAGGTTCGAGAGACACAAGGGGCATGAGCGTGGAGTGGGGGGAACAGGAGACAGACAAGGGGCATGAGCGGGGGGTGGGGGTAACAGAAGACAGCCACGGGGCATGAGCAGGGGTGTGGCTGCAACAGGAGAGAGACACACGGGGCATGAGCGGGGGGTGGCCGGGAGGGGGAAAGACACGGGGTAAGAGCGGGAGTGGGCGGGAGGGGGAAAGACGCGGGGCAAGAGCGGGGGTGGGTGGGAGGGGGAAAGAGACACGGGGCAAGAGCAGGGGTGGGCAAGAGGGGGAATGAGACACGGGGCAAGAGCGGGGGTGGGAGGGAGGGTGAGAGACACATGGGGCATGAGCGGGGGTGCGGGGAGGGAGAGAGACACGCGGGGCATGAGCGGAGGGTGGGGGGAAGGGGAGAGAGACACACGGGGCATGAGCGGGGGGTAGGGGGAGGGAGATAGACACACGGCGCATGAGCGGGGGGTGGGGGGAGGGAGAGAAACACATGGGGCATGAGCGGGGGTTGGGCGGGGTTGAGAGAGACACACGGGGCATGAACGGGGGGAGGGCGGGAGGGGGAAGACACAGGGCAAGAGCGGGGGAGGGGGAAAGACACCGGGCAAGAGCGGTGGTGGGAGGGAGGGGGAAAGAGACACAGGGCAAGAGCGGGGGTGTGCGGGAGGGGGAATGAGACACGGGGCAAGAGCGGGGTGGGCGGGAGTGGGAAAGAGACACACGGGGCATGAGCGGGGGTGGGAGGGAGGGAGAGAGACACACGGGGCATGAGCGGGGGTGGGCAGGAGGGAGAGAGACACACGGGGCATGAGCGGGGGTGGGGGGGATAGAGATACACAGGGCATGAGCGGGGGGGAGGGGAGAGAGACACACGGGGCATGAGCGGGGATGGGGAGAACAGGAGACAGACACGGTGCATGAGCTGGGCGGTGCGGGGTCAACAGGAGAGAGACACGGGGCATGAGCAGGGGTGGGCGGGAGGGAGAGAGACACACGGGGCATGAGCGGGGGTGGGGGGAGGGAGAGAGACACACGGGGCATGAGCGGAGGGTGGGGGGAAGGGGAGAGAGACACACGGGGCATGAGCGGGGGGTAGGGGGAGGGAGATAGACACACGGTGCATGAGCGGGGGGTGGGGGGGAGGGAGAGAGACACATGGGGCATGAGCGGGGGGTGGGCGGGAGGGGGAAGACACGGGGCAAGAACGGGGGAGGGCGGGAGGGGGAAAGACTCAGGGCAAGAGCGGGGGTGGGCGGGAGGGGGAAAGAGACACAGGGCAAGAGCGGGGGTATGCGGGAGGGGGAATGAGACACGGGGCAAGAGCGGGGGTGGGTGGGAGGGGGAAAGAGACACACAGGGCATGAGCGGGGGTGGGAGGGAGGGAGAGAGACACACGGGGCATGAGTGGGGGTGGGCGGGAGGGAGAGAGACACACGGGGCATGAGCGGGGGTGGGGGGGAGGGAGAGAGACACATGGGGCATGAGCGGGGGGGAGGGGAGAGAGGCACACAGGGCATGAGCGGGGATGGGGAGAACAGGAGACAGACACGGGGCATTAGCAGGGGAGTGGGGGGCGACAGGAGAGAGACACGGGGCATGAGCGTGGAGTGGGGGGGTACAGGAGACAGACACCGGGCATGGGTGCGGGCAACAGGAGACAGACACGGGGCATGAGCGGGGGGTGGGGGTAACAGAAGACAGACACGGGGCATGAGCAGGGGAGTGGGGGGCAACAGGAGAGAGACAGACGGGGCATGAGCGGGGGTGGGCGGGGGGGAGAGAGACACACGGGGCATGAGTGGGGGGTGGGCGGGAGGACGAGAGACACACGGGGCATGAGCGGGGGGTTGGCGGGAGGGGGAAGACACAGGGCAAGAGCGGGGGTGGGCGGGAGGGTGAAAGACATGGGGCAAGAGCGGGGGTGTGCCGGAGGTTGAATGAGACACGGGGCAAGAGAGGGGGTGGGCGGGAGGTAGAAGAGACACACGGGGCATGAGCGGGGGTTTGATAGAGGGAGAGAGACACACAGGGCATGAGCGGGGGTGGGCAGGAGGGAGAGAGACACACGGGGCATGAGCACAAGGGGCATGAGCGTGGAGTGGGGGGGTACAGGAGACAGACACCGGGCATGGGTGGGGGCAACAGGAGACAGACACGGGGCATGAGAGGGGGTGGGGGGAACAGGAGACAGACAAGGGGCATGAGCGGGGGGTGGGGGTAACAGAAGACAGCCACGGGGCATGAGCAGGGGTGTGGCTGCAACAGGAGAGAGACACACGGGGCATGAGCGGGGGGTGGCCGGGAGGGGGAAAGACACGGGGTAAGAGCGGGAGTGGGCGGGAGGGGGAAAGACGCGGGGCAAGAGCGGGGGTGGGTGGGAGGGGGAAAGAGACACGGGGCAAGAGCAGGGGTGGGCAAGAGGGGGAATGAGACACGGGGCAAGAGCGGGGGTGGGAGGGAGGGTGAGAGACACATGGGGCATGAGCGGGGGTGGGGGGAGGGAGAGAGACACACGGGGCATGAGCGGAGGGTGGGGGGAAGGGGAGAGAGACACACGGGGCATGAGCGGGGGGTAGGGGGAGGGAGATAGACACACTGCGCATGAGCGGGGGGTGGGGGGAGGGAGAGAGACACATGGGGCATGAGCGGGGGTTGGGCGGGGTTGAGAGAGACACACGGGGCATGAACTGGGGAGGGCGGGAGGGGGAAGACACGGGGCAAGAGCGGGGGAGGGGGAAAGACACCGGGCAAGAGCGGGGGTGGGAGGGAGGGGGAAAGAGACACAGGGCAAGAGCGCGGGTGGGCGGGAGGGGGAATGAGACACGGGGCAAGGGCGGGTTGGGCGGAAGTGGGAAAGAGACACACGGGGCATGAGCGGGGGTGGGAGGGAGGGAGAGAGACACACGGGGCATGAGCGGGGGTGGGCAGGAGGGAGAGAGACACACGGGGCATGAGCGGGGGTGGGGGGGAGAGAGACACACAGGGCATGAGCGGGGGGGAGGGGAGAGAGACACACGGGGCATGAGCGGGGATGGGGAGAACAGGAGACAGACACGGTGCATGAGCTGGGCGGTGCGGGGTCAACAGGAGAGAGACACGGGGCATGAGCGTGGAGTGGGGGGTACAGGAGACAGACACCGGGCATGGGTGGGGGCAACAGGAGACAGACACGGGGCATGAGAGGGGGGTGGGGGGAACAGGAGACAGACACGGGGCATGAGCGGGGGGTGGGGGTAACAGAAGACAGACACGGGGCATGAGCAGGGGAGTGGGGGGCAACAGGAGATAGACACACGGGGCATGAGCGGGGGGTGGGCGGGAGGGAGAGAGACACACGGGGCATGAGTGGGGGGTGGGCAGGAGGGCGAGAAACACATGGGGCATGAGCAGGGGGTGGGTGGGAGGGGGAATGAGAAACGGGGCAAGAGCGGGGGTGGGCGGTCGGGGGAAAGAGACACACAGGGCATGAGCGGGGGTGGGATCGAGGGAGAGAGACACACGGGGCATGAGCGGGGGTGGGCAGGAGGGAGAGAGACACACGGGGCATGAGCGGGGTTAGGGGGGAGGGAGAGAGACACATGGGGCATGAGCGTGGAGTGGGGGGTACAGGAGACAGACACCGGGCATGGGTGGGGGCAACAGGAGACAGACAAGGGGTATGAGAGGGGGGTGGGGGGAACAGGAGACAGACACGGGGCATGAGCGGGGGGTGGGGGTAACAGAAGACAGACACATGGCATGAGCATGGGAGTGGGGGGCAACAGGAGAGAGACACACAGGGCATGAGCGGGGGGTGGCCGGGAAGGGGAAAGACACGGGGCAAGAGCGGGGGTGGGCAGAGGAGGGGGAAAGACACGGGGCAAGTGCGGGGGTGGGCGGGAGGGGGAAAGAGACACGGGGCAAGAGTGGGGGTGGGCGGGAGGGGGAATGAGACACGGGACAAGAGCGAGGGTGGGCGGGAGGGGTTCAAGAGACACGGGGCAAGAGCGGGGGTGGGTGGGAGGAGGAAAGAGACACACGGGGCTTGAGCGGGGGTGGGAGGGAGGGAGAGAGGCACACGGGGCATGAGCAGGGGTGGGCGGGAGGGAGAGAGACACACGGGCATGAGCGGGGGTGGGGGGAGGGAGAGAGACACACGGGGCATGAGCGGAGGGTGGGGGGAAGGGGAGAGAGACACACGGGGCATGAGTGGGGGGTAGGGGGAGGGAGATAGACACACGGCGCATGAGCGGGTGGTGGGGGGGAGGGAGAGAGACACTTGGTGCACGAGCGGGTGTTGGGCGAGGTTGAGATAGACACACGGGGCATGAGCGGGGATGGGCGGGAGGGGGCATAGACATGGGGCAAGAGCGGGGTAGGGCGGGAGGGGGAAAGACACAGGTCAAGAGCGGGGATGGGCGGGAGGGGGAAAGAGACACAGGGCAAGAGCGGGGGTGGGCAGGAGGGGGAATGAGACACGGGGCAAGAGCGGGGGTGTGCGGGAGGGGGAAAGAGACACACGGGGCATGAGCGGTGGTGGGAGAGAGACACACGGGGCATGAGCAGGGGTGGGCGGGAGGGAGAGACACACACGTGGCATGAGCGGGGGTGGGGGGGAGGGAGAGAGACACACGGGGCATGAGGGGGGGTGGGTGGGAGGGAGAGAGACACATGGTGCATGAGCGGGTGTTGGGCGAGGTTGAGATAGACACACAGGGCATGAGCGGGGGTGGGCGGGAGGGGGCATAGACACGGGGCAAGAGCGGGGGAGGGCGGGAGGCAGAAAGACACAGGGCAAGAGCGGGGATGGGCGGGAGGGGGAAAGAGACACAGGGCAAGAGCGGGGGTGGGCAGGAGGGGGAATGAGACACGGGGCAAGAGCGGGGGTGTGCGGGAGGGGGAAAGAGACACACGGGGCATGAGCGGTGGTGGGAGAGAGACACACGTGGCATGAGCGGGGGTGGGCGGGAGGGAGAGACACACACGTGGCATGAGCGGGGGTGGGGGGGAGAGAGAGAGACACACGGGGCATGAGCGGAGGGGGAAGGGGAGAGAGACACACGGGGCATGAGCGGGGATGGGGAGAACAGGAGACAGACACGGGGCATGCGCGGGGGGTGGGGGGAAACAGGAGAGAGACACGGGGCATGAGCGTGGAGTGGGGGGTACAGGAGACAGACACCGGGCATGGATGGGGGCAACAGGAGACAGACACGGGGCATGAGAGGGGGGTGGGTGGAACAGGAGACAGACACGGGGCATGAGCGGTGGGTGGGGGTAACAGAAGACAGACACGGGGCATGAGCAGGGGAGTGGGGGGCAACAGGAGAGAGACACACGGGGCATGAGCGGGGGGTGGGCGGGAGGGAGAGAGACACAAGGGGCATGAGTGGGGGGTGGGCAGGAGGGCGAGAGACACACGGGGCATGAGCAGGGTGGGCGGGAGGGGGAGGACACGGGGCAAGAGCGGGGGTGGGCGGGAGGGTTAAAGACACGGGGCATGAGAGGGGGTGGGGGGAACAGGAGACAGACACGGGGCATGAGCGGGGGGTGGGGGTAACAGAAGACAGACACGGGGCATGAGCAGCGGAGTGGGGGACAACAGGAGAGAGACACACGACGCATGAGCGGGGGGTGGGCGGGAGGGAGAGAGACACACGGGGCATGAGCGGGGGTGGGGGGGAGGGAGAGAGACACAAGGGGCATGAGCGGAGGGTCTGTGGAAGGGGAGAGAGACACACGGGGCATGAGCGGGGATGGGGAGAACAGGAGACAGACACGGGACATGAACAGGGGGTGGGGGGCAACAGGAGAGAGACACAGGGCATGAGCGTGGAGGTGGGGGGTACAGGAGACAGACATGGGACATGGGTGGGGGCAACAGGAGACAGATACGGGGCATGAGAGGGGAGTGGGGGGAACAGGAGACAGACACGGTGCATGAGCGGGGAGTGGGGGGAACAGAAGACAGACAAGGGGCATGAGCGGGGGGGTGGGGGGCAACAGGAGAGAGACACGGGGCATGAGCGGGGGTGAGGGGGTACAGGAGACAGACACGGGGCATGAGCAGGGGGTGGGGGGCAACAGGAGAGAGACACGGGGCATGAGCGGGGGGTGGGGGGTACAGCAGACAGACACAGGGCATGAGCGGGGTCGTGGGGGGCAACAGGAGAGAGACACACGGGGCATGAGCGGGAGTGGGGGGCAACAGGAGACAGACAAGGGGAATGAGCGGGGGGTGGGGGGCAACAGGAGAAAGACACGGGGTGTGAGCGTGGGGCGGGGGGGAACAGGAGAAGACACGGAGCATGAGCGGAGGGTGGGGAGAACAGGAGACAGACACGGGGCATGAGCGGGGGGTGGGGGGTAACAGGAGACAGAGACGGGGCATGAGCAGGGGTGGGGGCAACAGGAGAGACATGGGGCATGAGTGGAGGGTGGGGGGCAACAGGAGAGACACGGGGCATGAGCGGGAGGTGGGGGAACAGGAGACAGACACGGGGCATGAGCGAGGGTGGGGGAACAGGAGACAGACACGGGGCATGAGCGGGGAGTGGGGGGGAACAACAAGCATGGGGCATGAGCAGGGGTGGGGAGAACAGACATGGGGCCTGAGCGGGGGGGTGGGGGGAAACAGGAGATAGACACGGGGCATGAGCAGGGGGTGGGAGGAACAGGAGACAGACACGGGGCATGAGCAGGGGGGTGGGGGGCAACAGGAGAGAGACACGGGGCAAGAGCATGGAGTGGGGAGGTACAGGAGACAGACACCGGGCATGGGTGGGGGCAACAGGAGACAGACACGGGGCATGAGAGGGGGGTGGGGGGAACAGGAGACAGACACGGGGCATGAGCGGGGGTGGGGGTAACAGAAGACAGACACGGGGCAGGGGCGTGGGGGGCAACTGGAGAGAGACACACGGGGCATGAGCGGGGGGTGGCCGGGAGGGGGAAAGACACGGGGCAAGAGCGGGGGTGGGCGGGAGGGGGAAAAACACGGGGAAAGAGCGGGGGTGGGCGGGAGGGGGAAAGAGACAAGGGGCAAAAGCGGGGGTGGGCGGGAGGTGGAATGAGACACGGGACAAGAGCGAGGGTGGGCGGGAGGGGTTCAAGAGACACGGGGCAAGAGCGGGGGTGGGTGGGAGGAGGAAAGAGACACACAGGGCTTGAGCGGGGGTGGGAGGGAGGGAGAGAGACACACGGGGCATGAGCAGGGGTGGGCGGGAGGGAGAGAGACACACGGGGCATGAGCGGGGGTGGGGGTAGGGAGAGAGACACACGGGGCATGAGCGGAGGGTGGGGGGAAGGGGAGAGAGACACGGGGCATGAGCGGGGGTTGGGCGGGGTTGAGAGAGACACACGGGGCATGAGCGGGGGGTGGACGGGAGGGGGAAGACACGGGGCAAGAACAGGGGAGGGCGGGAGGGGGAAAGACACAGGGCAAGAGCGGGGGTGGGCGGGAGGGGGAAAGAGACACAGGGCAAGAGCGGGGGTGGTCGGGAGGGGGAATGAGACACGGGGCAAGAGCGGGGTGGGCGGGAGGGGGAAAGAGACACACGGGGCATGAGCGGGGGTGGGAGGGAGGGAGAGAGACACACGGGGCATGAGCGGGGATGGGCGGGAGGGAGAGAGACACACGGGGCATGAGCGGGGGTGGGGGGAGGGAGAGAGACACACGGGGCATGAGCGGGGGGAGGGGAGAGAGGCACACGGGGCATGAGCGGGGATGGGGAGAACAGGAGACAGACACGGGGCATTAGCGGGGGGTGGGGGGCAACAGGAGAGAGACACGGAGCATGAGCGTGGAGTGGGGGGGTACAGGAGACAGACACCGGGCATGGGTGCGGGCAACAGGAGACAGACACGGGGCATGAGAGGGGGTGGGGGGAACAGGAGACACACGGGGCATGAGCGGGGGGTTGGGGTAACAGAAGACAGACACGGGGCATGAGCAGGGGAGTGGAGGGCAACAGGAGAGAGACACACGGGGCATGAGCGGGGGTGGGCGGGGGAGAGAGAGACACACGGGGCATGAGTGGGGGGTGGGCGGTCGGGCGAGAGACACACGGGGCATGAGCGGGGCGTGGGCGGGAGGGGAAAGAGACAGGGCAAGAGCGGGGGTGGGCGGGAGGGGGAAAGAGACACACGGGGCATGAGCGGGGGTGGGATCGAGGGAGAGAGACACACAGGGCACGAGCGGGGGTGGGCAGGAGGGAGAGAGACACACGGGGCATGAGCACAAGGGGCATGAGCGTGGAGTGGGGGGGTACAGGAGACAGACACCGGGCATGGGTGGGAGCAACAGGAGACAGACACGGGGCATCAGAGGGGGGTGGGGGGGAACAGGAGACAGACAAGGGGCATGAGCGGGGGGTGGGGGTAACAGAAGACAGCCACGGGGCATGAGCAGGGGTGTGGGGGGCAACAGGAGAGAGACACACGGGGCATAAGCGGAGGGTGGGGGGAAGGGGAGAGAGACACACGGGGCAGGAGCGGGGGTGGGGGGAGGGAGAGAGACACACGGGGCATGAGCGGAGGGTGGGGGGAGGGAGATATACACACAGCGCATGAGCGGGGGTTGGGGGGAGGGAGAGAGACACATGGGGCATGAGCGGGGGGTGGGTGGGGTTGAGAGAGACACACGGGGCATGAGCGGTGGGTGGGAGGGAGGGGGAAGACACGGGGCAAGAGCGGGGGTGTGCGGGAGGGTGAATGAGACACGGGGCAAGAGCGGGGGTGGGCGGGAGGGGGAAAGAGACACACGGGGCATGAGCGGAGGGTGGGGGGAAGGGGAGAGGGACACACAGGGCATGAGCGGGGGGGTGGGGGGCAACAGGAGAGAGACACGGGGCAGGAGCGTGGAGTGGGGGGGTACAGGAGACAGACACCGGGCATGGGTGGGAGCAACAGGAGACAGACACGGGGCATGAGAGGGGGTTGGGGGGAACAGGAGACAGACATGGGGCATGAGCGGGGGGTGGGGGGAACAGAAGACAGACACGGGCATGAGCAGGGGAGTGGGGGGCAACAGGAGAGAGACACACGGGGCATGAGCGGGGGGTGGGGGGGAGGGAGAGAGACACATGGGGCATGAGCGGGGGTTGGGCGGGGTTGAGAGAGACACACGGGGCATGAGCGGGGGGTGGACGGGAGGGGGAAGACACGGGGCAAGAACGGGGGAGGGGGGAGGGGGAAAGACACAGGGCAAGAGCGGGGGTGGGCGGGAGGGGGAAAGAGACACAGGGCAAGAGCGGGGGTGGGCGGGAGGGGGAATGAGACACGGGGCAAGAGCGGGTGTGGGCGGGAGGGGGAAAGAGACACACGGGGCATGAGCGGGGGTGGGAGGGTGGGAGAGAGACACACAGGGCATGAGCGGGGGTGGGCGGGAGGGAGAGAGACACACGGGGCATGAGCGGGGGTGGGGGGAGGGAGAGAGATACACGGGGCATGAGCGGGGGGGAGGGGAGAGAGACACACGGGGCATTAGCGGGGGGTGGGGGGCAACAGGAGAGAGACACGGGGCATGAGCGTGGAGTGGGGGGGTACAGGAGACAGACACCGGGCATGGGTGCGGGCAACAGGAGACAGACACGGGGCATGAGAGGGAGGTGGGGGGAACAGGAGACACACAGGGAATGAGCGGGGGGTGGGGGTAACAGAAGACAGACACGGGGCATGAGCAGGGGAGTGGGGGGCAACAGGAGAGAGACACACGGGGCATGAGCGGGGGTGGGCGGGGGAGAGAGAGACACACGGGGCATGAGTGGGGGGTGGGCGGGAGGGCGAGAGACACACGGGGCATGAGCGGGGGGTGGGCGGGAGGGGAAAGAGACAGGGCAAGAGCGGGGGTGGGCGGGAGGGTGAAAGACACGGGGCAAGAGCGGGGGTGGGCGGGAGGTTGAATGAGACACGGGGCAAGAGTGGAGGTGGGCGGGAGCGGGAAAGAGACACACGGGGCATGAGCGGGGGTGGGATCGAGGGAGAGAGACACACAGGGCATGAGCAGGGGTGGGCAGGAGGGAGAGAGACACAAGGGGCATGAGCACAAGGGGCATGAGCGTGGAGTGGGGGGGTACAGGAGACAGACACCGGGCATGGGTGGGGGCAACAGGAGACAGACACGGGGCATGAGAGGGGGGTGGGGGAACAGGAGACAGACAAGGGGCATGAGCGGGGGGTGGGGGTAACAGAAGACAGCCACGGGGCATGAGCAGGGGTGTGGGGGGCAACAGGAGAGAGACACACGGGGCATGAGCGGGGGGTGGCCGGGAGGGGGAAAGACACGGGGCAAGAGCGGGAGTGGGCGGGAGGGGGAAAGACGCAGGGCAAGAGCGGGGGTGGGCGGGAGGGGGAAAGAGACACGGGGCAAGAGCAGGGGTGGGCGGGAGGGGGAATGAGACACGGGGCAAGAGCGGAGGTGGGCGGGAGGGGGAAAGAGACACACGGGGCATGAGCGGGGGTGGGAGGGAGGGTGAGAGACACATGGGGCATGAGCGGGGGTGGGGGGAGGGAGAGAGACACACGGGGCATGAGCGGAGGGTGGGGGGAAGGGGAGAGAGACACACGGGGCATGAGCGGGGGTGGGGGGAGGGAGAGAGACACACGGGGCATGAGCGGAGGGTGGGGGGAAGGGGAGAGAGACACACCGGGCATGAGCGGGGGTTGGGGGGAGGGAGATATACACACGGCACATGAGCGGGGGGTGGGGGGGAGGGAGAGAGACACATGGGGCATGAGCGGGGGGTGGGTGGGGTTGAGAGAGACACACGGGGCATTAGCGGGGGGTGGGCGGGAGGGGGAAGACACGGGGCAAGAGCGGGGGTGGGCGGGAGGGGGAATGAGACACGGGGCAAGAGCGGGGGTGGGGGGAAGGGGAGAGAGACACACAGGGCATGAGCGGGGGGTGGGGGGGGAACAGGAGAGAGACACGGGGCAGGAGCGTGGAGGGTTGGGGTACAGGAGACAGACACCGGGCATGGGTGGGAGCAACAGGAGACAGACACGGGGCATGAGAGGGGGTTGGGCGGAACAGGAGACAGACACGGGGCATGAGCGGGGGGTGTGGGGAACAGAAGACAGACACGGGGCATGAGCAGGGGAGTGGGGGCAACAGGAGAGAGACACACGGGGCATGAGTGGGGGGTCGGCGGGAGGGCGAGAGACACACGGGGCATGAGCGGGGGGTGGGCGGGAGGGGGAAGACACGGGGCAAGAGCGGGGGTGGGCGGGAGGGTGAAAGACATGGGGCAAGAGCGGGGGTGGGGGGAAGGGGAGAGAGACACACGGGGCATGAGCGGGCATGCTGAGAACAGGAGACAGACACGGGGCATGAGCAGGGGGGTGGGGGGGTACAGGAGACAGACACCGGGCATGGGTGGGGGCAACAGGAGACAGGCACGGGGCATGAGAGGGGGGTGGAGGGAACAGGAGACAGACACGGGGCATGGGCGGGGGGTGGGGGTAACAGAAGACAGACACGGGGCATGAGCAGGGGAGTGGGGGGCAACAGGAGAGAGACACACGGGGCATGAGCGGGGGGTGGCCGGGAGGGGGAAAGACACGGGGCAAGAGCGGGGGTGGGCGGGAGGGGGAAAGACATGGGGCAAGAGCGGGGGTGGGTGGGAGGGGGAAAGAGACACGGGGCAAGAGAGGGGGTGGGCGGGAGGGGGAATGAGACACGGGACAAGAGCGAGGGTGGGCGGGATGGGTTCAATAGACACGGGGCAAGAGCGGGGGTGGGTGGGAGGAGGAAAGAGACACACGGGGCTTGAGCGGGGGTGGGAGGGAGGTAGAGAGCCACACGGGGCATGAGCAGGGGTGGGCGGGAGGGAGAGAGACACACGGGGCATGAGCGGGGGGTGGGCGGGAGGGGGAAGACACGGGGCAAGAGCGGGGGAGGGCAGGAGGGTGAAAGACACAGGGCAAGAGCGGGGGTGGGCGGGAGTGGGAAAGAGACACACGGGGCATGAGCGGGGGTGGGAGGGAGGGAGAGAGACACACGGGGCATGAGCGGAGGTGGACGGGAGGGAGAGAGACACATGGGGCATGAGCGGGGGTTGGGCGGGGTTGAGAGAGACACACGGGGCATGAGCGGGGGGTGGGCGGGAGGGGAAGACACGGGGCAAGAGCGGGGGAGGGCAGGAGGGTGAAAGACACGGGGCAAGAGCGGGGGTGGGCGGGAGGGGGAAAGAGACACACGGGGCATGAGCGGGGGTGGGAGGGAGGGAGAGAGACACACGGGGCATGAGCGGAGGTGGGCGGGAGGGAGAGAGACACACGGCGCATGAGCGGGGGTGGGGGGAGGGAGAGAGACACACGGGGCATGAGCGGGGGGGAAGGGGAGAGAGACACACGGGGCATGAGCGGGGATGGGGAGAACAGGAGACAGACACGGGGCATGAGCGGGGGGGTGGGGGGCAACAGGAGAGAGACACGGGGCAAGAGCGTGGAGTGGGGGGTACAGGAGACAGACACCGGGCATGGGTGGGGGCAACAGGAGACAGACACGGTGCATGAGAGGGGGGTGGGGTGAACAGGAGACAGACACGGGGCATGAGCGGGGGTGTGGGTTTAACAGAAGACAGACACGGGGCATGAGCAGGGGAGTGGGGGGCAACAGGAGAGAGACACACCGGGCATGAGCGGGCGGTGGGCGGGAGGGAGAGAGACACACGGGGCATGAGTGGGGGGTGGGCGGGAGGGCGAGAGACACACGGGGCATGAGCGGGGGGTGGGCGGGAGGGGGAAGACACGGGGCAAGAGCGGGGGTGGGCGGGAGGGGGAATGAGACACAGGGCAAGAGCGGGGGTGGGCGGGAGGGGGAAAGAGACACACAGGGCATGAGCGGGGGTGGGATCGAGGGAGAGAGACACACGGGGCATGAGCTGGGGTGGGCAGGAGGGAGAGAGACACACGGGGCATGAGCGGCGGTGGGGGGGAGGTTCGAGAGACACAAGGGGCATGAGCGTGGAGTGGGGGGTACAGGAGACAGACACCGGGCATGGGTGGAGGCAACAGGAGACAGACACGGGGCATGAGAGGGGGGTGGGGGGAACAGGAGACAGACACGGGGCATGAGCGGGGGGTGGGGGTAACAGAAGACCGACACGGGGCAGGGGCGTGGGGGGCAACAGGAGAGAGACACACGGGGCATGAGCGGGGGGTGGCCGGGAGGGGGAAAGACACGGGGCAAGAGCGGGGGTGGGCGGGAGGGGGAAAAACACGGGGCAAGAGCGGGGGTGGGCGGGAGGGGGAAAGAGATACGGGGCAAGAGCAGGGGTGGGCGGGAGGGGGAATGAGACACGGGACAAGAGCGAGGGTGGGCGGGAGGGGTTCAAGAGACACGGGGCAAGAGCGGGGGTGGGTGGGAGGAGGAAAGAGACACACAGGGCTTGAGCGGGGGTGGGAGGGAGGGAGAGAGACACACGGGGCATGAGCAGGGGTGGGCGGGAGGGAGAGAGACACACTGGCATGAGCGGGGGTGGGGGGAGGGAGAGAGACACACGGGGCATGAGCGGAGGGTGGGGGGAAGGGGAGAGAGACACACGGGCATGAGCGGGGGGTAGGGGGAGGGAGATAGACACACGGCGCATGAGAGGGGGGTGGGGGGGAGGGAGAGAGACACATGGGGCATGAGCGGGGGTTGGGCGGGGTTGAGAGAGACACACGGGGCATGAGCGGGGGGTGGGCGGGAGGGGGAAGACACGGGGCAAGAACGGGGGAGGGCGGGAGGGGGAAAGACACAGGGCAAGAGCGGGGGTGGGCGGGAGGGGGAAAGAGACACAGGGCAAGAGCGGGGGTGGGCGGGAGGGGGAATGAGACACGGGGCAAGAGCGGGGGTGGGCGGGAGGGGGAAAGAGACACACGGGGCATGAGCGGGGGTGGGAGGGAGGGAGAGAGACACACGGGGCATGAGCGGGGGTGGGCGGGAGGGAGAGAGACACACGGGGCATGAGCGGGCGTGGGGGGGAGGGAGAGAGACACACGGGGCATGAGCGGGGGGAGGGGAGAGAGGCACACGGGGCATGAGCGGGGATGGGGAGAACAGGAGACAGACACGGGGCATTAGCGGGGGGTGGGGGGCAACAGGAGAGTGACACGGGCATGAGCATGGAGTGGGGGGGTACAGGAGACAGACACCGGGCATGGGTGCGGGCAACAGGAGACAGACACGGGGCATGAGAGGGGGGTGGGGGGAACAGGAGACACACGGGGCATGAGCGGGGGGTGGAGGTAACAGAAGACAGACACGGGGCATGAGCAGGGGAGTGGGGGGCAACAGGAGAGAGACACACGGGCCATGAGTGGGGGTGGGCGGGGGAGAGAGAGACACACGGGGCATGAGTGGGGGGTGGGCGGGAGGGCGAGAGACACACGGGGCATGAGCGGGGGGTGGGCGGGAGGGGGATGAGACAGGGCAAGAGCGGGGGTGGGCGGGAGGGTGAAAGACATGGGGCAAGAGCGGGGGTGGGCGGGAGGTTGAATGAGACACGGGGCAAGAGCGGGGGTGGGCGGGAGGGGGAAAGAGACACACGGGGCATGAGCGGGGGTGGGATCGAGGGAGAGAGACACACAGGGCATGAGCGGGGGTGGGCAGGAGGGAGAGAGACACACGGGGCATGCGCACAAGGGGCATGAGCGTGGAGTGGGGGGGTGCAGGAGACAGACACCGGGCATGGGTGGGGGCAACAGGAGACAGACACGGGGCATGAGAGGGGGGTTGGGGGAACAGGAGACAGACAAGGGGCATGAGCGGGGGGTGGGGGTAACAGAAGACAGCCACGGGGCATGAGCAGGGGTGTGGGGGGCAACAGGAGAGAGACACACGGGGCATGAGCGGGGGGTGGCCGGGAGGGGGAAAGACACGGGGCAAGAGCGGGAGTGGGCGGGAGGGGGAAAGACGCAGGGCAAGAGCAGGGGTTGGCGGGAGGGGGAAAGAGACACGGGGCAAGAGCAGGGGTGGGCGGGAGGGGGAATGAGACACGGGGCAAGAGCGGGGTGCGCGGGAGGGGGAAAGAGTCACACGGGGCATGAGCGGGGGTGGGAGGGAGGGTGAGAGACACATGGGGCATGAGCGGGGGTGGGGGGAGGGAGAGAGACACACGGGGCATGAGCGGAGGGTGGGGGGAAGGGGAGAGAGACACACGGGGCATGAGCGGGGGGTAGGGGGAGGGAGATAGACACACGGCGCATGAGCGGGGGATGGGGGGAGGGAGAGAGACATATGGGGCATGAGCGGGGGTTGGGTGAGGTTGAGAGAGACACACGGGGCATGAAAGGGGGGTGGGGGAAGACACGGGGCAAGAGCGGGGGAGGGGGAAAGACACAGGGCAAGAGCGGGGGTGGGAGGGAGGGGGAAAGAGACACAGGGCAAGAGCGGGGGTGGGCGGGAGGCGGAATGAGACACGGGGCAAGAGCGGGGTGGGCAGGAAGGGGGAAAGAGACACACGGGGCATGAGCGGGGGTGGGAGGGAGGGAGAGAGACACACGGGGCATGAGCGGGGGTGGGCGGGAGGGAGAGAGACACACGGGGCATGAGCGGGGGTGTGGGGGAGAGAGACACACAGGGCATGAGCGGGGGGGAGGGGAGAGAGACACACGGGGCATGAGCGGGGATGGGGAGAACAGGAGACAGACACGGGGCATGAGCGGGGTGGTGGGGGGGCAACAGGAGAGAGACACGGGGCATGAGCGTGGAGTGGGGGGTACAGTAGACAGACACCGGGCATGGGTGGGGGCAACAGGAGACAGACACGGGGCATGAGAGGGGGGTGGGGGGAACAGGAGACAGACACGGGGCATGAGCGGGGGGCGGGGGTAACAGAAGACAGACACGGGGCATGAGCAGGGGAGTGGGGGGCAACAGGAGAGAGACACACGGGGCATGAGCGGGGGGTGGGCGGGAGGGAGAGAGACACACGGGGCATGAGTGGGGGGTGGGCGGGAGCGCGAGAGACACACGGGGCATGAGCAGGGGGTGGGTGGGAGGGGGAAGACACGGGGCAAGAGCGGGGGTGGGCAGGAGGGTGAAAGACACAGTGCAAGAGCGGGGGTGGGCGGGAGGGGGAATGAGAAACGGGGCAAGAGCGGGGGTGGGCGGGAGGGGGAAAGAGACACACAGGGCATGAGCGGGGGTGGGATCGAGGGAGAGAGACACACGGGGCATGAGCGGGGGTGGGCAGGAGGGAGAGAGACACACGGGGCATGAGCAGGGGAGTGGGGGGCAACAGGAGAGAGACACACGGGGCATGAGCGGGGGGTGGCCGGGAGGGGGAAAGACACGGGGCAAGAGCAGGGGTGGGCGGGAGGGGGAAAGACATGGGGCAAGAGCGGGGGTGGGCGGGAGGGGGAAAGAGACACGGGGCAAGAGCGGGGGTGGGCGGGAGGGGGAATGAGACACGGGACAAGAGCGAGGGTGGGCAGGATGGGTTCAAGAGACACGGGCAAGAGCGGGGGTGGGTGGGAGGAGAAAAGAGACACACGGGGCTTGAGCGGGGGTGGGAGGGAGGGAGAGAGACACACGGGGCATGAGCAGGGGTGGGCGGGAGGGAGAGAGACACACGGGGCATGAGCGGGGGTGGGGGGAGGGAGAGAGACACACGGGGCATGAGCTGAGGGTGGGGGGAAGGGGAGAGAGACACACGGGGCATGAGCGGGGGGTAGGGGGAGGAAGATAGACACACGGCGCATGAGCGGGGGGTGGGGGGGAGGGAGAGAGACACATGGGGTATGAGCGGGGGTTGGGCGGGGTTGAGAGAGACACACGGGGCATGAGCGGGGGGTGGGCGGGAGGGGGAAGACACGGGGCAAGAGCGGGGGAGGGCAGGAGGGGGAAAGACACAGGGCAAGAGCGGGGGTGGGCGGGAGGGGGAAAGAGACACACGGGGCGTGAGCGGGGGTGGGAGGGAGGGAGAGAGACACACGGGGCATGAGCGTGGGTGGGCGGGAGGGAGAGAGACACACGGGGCATGAGCGGGGGCGGGGGGAGGGAGAGAGACACACGGGGCATGAGCGAGGGGGAAGGGGAGAGAGACACACGGGGCATGAGCGGGGATGGGGAGAACAGGAGACAGACACGGGCATGAGCGGGGGGGTGGGGGGCAACAGGAGAGAGACACGGGGCAAGAGCGTGGAGTGGGGGGGTACAGGAGACAGACACCGGGCATGGGTGGGGGCAACAGGAGACAGACACGGGGCATGAGAGGGGGGTGGGGGGAACAGGAGACAGACACGGGGTATGAGCGGGGGTGTGGGTTTAACAGAAGACAGACACGGGGCATGAGCAGGGGAGTGGGGGGCAACAGGAGAGAGACACACCGGGCATGAGCGGGCGGTGGGCGGGAGGGAGAGAGACACACGGGGCATGAGTGGGGGGTGGGCGGGAGGGCGAGAGACACACGGGGCATGAGCGGGAGGTGGGCGGGAGGGGGAAGACACGGGGCAAGAGTGGGGGTGGGCGGGAGGGTGAAAGACACGGGGCAAGAGCGGGGGTGGGCGGGAGGGGGAATGAGACACGGGGCAAGAGCGGGGGTGGGCGGGAGGGGGAAAGAGACACACAGGGCATGAGCGGGGGTGGGATCGAGGGAGAGAGACACACGGGGCATGAGCTGGGGTGGGCAGGAGGGAGAGAGACACACGGGGCATGAGCGGGGGTGGGGGGGATTTTCGAGAGACACAAGGGGCATGAGCGATGAGTGGGGGGGTACAGGAGACAGACACCAGGCATGGGTGGGGGCAACAGGAGACAGACACGGGGCATGAGAGGGGGGTGGGGGGAACAGGAGACAGACACGGGGCATGAGCGGGGGGTGGGGGTAACAGAAGACAGACACGGGGCAGGGGCGTGGGGGGCAACAGGAGAGAAACACACGGGGCATGAGCGGGGGGTGGCCGGGAGGGGGAAAGACACGGGGCAAGAGCGGGGGTGGGCGGGAGGGGGAAAAACACGGGGCAAGAGCGGGGGTGGGCGGGAGGGGGAAAGAGACACGGGGCAAGAGCGGGGGTGGGCGGGAGGGGGAATGAGACACGGGACAAGAGCGAGGGTGGGCGGGAGGGGTTCAAGAGACACGGGGCAAGAGCGGGGGTGGGTGGGAGGAGGAAAGAGACACACAGGGCTTGAGCGGGGGTGGGAGGGAGGGAGAGAGACACACGGGGCATGAGCAGGGGTGGGCGGGAGGGAGAGAGACACACGGGGCATGAGCGGGGGTGGGGGGAGGGAGAGAGACACATGGGGCATGAGCGGAGGGTGGGGGGAAGGGGAGAGAGACACACGGGGCATGAGCGGGGGGTAGGGGGAGGGAGATAGACACACGGCGCATGAGAGGGGGGTGAGGGGGAGGGAGAGAGACACATGGGGCATGAGCGGGAGTTGGGCGGGGTTGAGAGAGACACACGGGGCATGAGCGGGGGGTGGGCGGGAGGGGGAAGACACGGGGCAAGAACGGGGGAGGGGGGAGGGGGAAGGCACAGGGCAAGAGCGGGGGTGGGCGGGAGGGGGAAAGAGACACAGGGCAAGAGCAGGGGTGGGCGGGAGGGGGAATGAGACACGGGGCAAGAGCGGGGGTGGGCGGGAGGGGGAAAGAGACACACGGGGCATGAGCGGGGGTGGGAGGGAGGGAGAGAGACACACGGGGCATGAACGGGGGTGGGCAGGAGGGAGAGAGACACACGGGCATGAGGGGGGGTGGGGGGAGGGAGAGAGACACACGGGGCATGAGCGGGGGGGAGGGGACAGAGGCACACGGGGCATGAGCGGGGATGGGGAGAACAGGAGACAGACACGGGGCATTAGCGGGGGGGTGGGGGGCAACAGGAGAGAGACACGGGCATGAGCGTGGAGTGGGGGTACAGGAGACAGACACCGGGCATGGGTGCGGGCAACAGGAGACAGACACGGGGCATGAGAGGGGGGTGGGGGGAACAGGAGACACACGGGGCATGAGCGGGGGGTGGGGGTAACAGAAGACAGACACGGGGCATGAGCAGGGGAGTGGGGGGCAACAGGAGAGAGACACACGGGGCATGAGCGGGGGTGGGCGGGGGAGAGAGAGACACACGGGGCATGAGTGGGGGGTGGGCGGGAGGGCGAGAGACACACGGGGCTTGAGCGGGGGGTGGGCGGGAGGGGGAAGAGACAGGGCAAGAGCGAGGGTGGGCGGGAGGGTGAAAGACACGGGGCAAGAGCGGGGGTGGGCGGGAGGTTGAATGAGACACGGGGCAAGAGCGGGGGTGGGCGGGAGGGGGAAAGAGACACACGGGGCATGAGCGGGGGTGGGATCGAGGGAGAGAGACACACAGGGCATGAGCGGGGGTGGGCAGGAGGGAGAGAGACACACGGGGCATGAGCACAAGGGGCATGAGCGTGGAGTGGGGGGTGCAGGAGACAGACACCGGGCATGGGTGGGGGCAACAGGAGACAGACACGGGGCATGAGAGGGGGGTGGGGGGAACAGTAGACAGACAAGGGGCATGAGCGGGGGGTGGGGGTAACAGAAGACAGCCACGGGGCATGAGCAGAGGTGTGGGGGGCAACAGGAGAGAGACACACGGGGCATGAGCGAGGGGTGGCCGGGAGGGGGAAAGACACGGGGCAAGAGCGGGAGTGGGCGGGAGGGGGAAAGACGCAGGGCAAGAGCGGGGGTGGGCGGGAGGGGGAAAGAGACACGGGGCAAGAGCAGGGGTGGGCGGGAGGGGGAATGAGACACGGGGCAAGAGCGGGGTGGGCGGGAGGGGGAAAGAGACACACGGGGCATGAGCGGGGGTGGGAGGGAGGGTGAGAGACACATGGGGCATGAGCGGGAGTGGGGGGAGGGAGAGAGACACACGGGGCATGAGCGGAGGGTGGGGGGAAGGGGAGAGAGACACACGGGGCATGAGCGGGGGGTAGGGGGAGGGAGATAGACACACGGCGCATGAGCGGGGGGTGGGGGGAGGGAGAGAGACATATGGGGCATGAGCGGGGGTTGGGCGGGGTTGAGAGAGACACACGGGGCATGAAAGGGGGGTGGGCGGGAGGGGGAAGACACGGGGCAAGAGCGGGGGAGGGGGAAAGACACAGGGCAAGAGCGGGGGTGGGAGGGAGGGGGAAAGAGACACAGGGCAAGAGCGGGGGTGGGCGGGAGGGGGAATGAGACACGGGGCAAGAGCGGGGTGGGCGGGAGGGGGAAAGAGACACACGGGGCATGAGCGGGGGTGGGAGGGAGGGAGAGAGAAACACGGGGCATGAGCGGGGGTGGACGGGAGGGAGAGAGACACACGGGGCATGAGCGGGGGTGTGGGGGAGAGAGACACACAGGGCATGAGCGGGGGGAGGGGAGAGAGACACACGGGGCATGAGCGGGGATGGGGAGAACAGGAGACAGACACGGGGCATGAGCGGGGTGGTGGGGGGGCAACAGGAGAGAGACACGGGGCATGAGCGTGGAGTGGGGGGGTACAGGAGAGAGACACCGGGCATGGGTGGGGGCAACAGGAGACAGACACGGGGCATGAGAGGGGGTGGGGGGAACAGGAGACAGACACGGGGCATGAGCGGGGGGTGGGGGTAACAGAAGACAGACACGGGGCATGAGCAGGGGAGTGGGGGGCAACAGGAGAGAGACACACGGGGCATGAGCGGGGGGTGGGCGGGAGGGAGAGAGACACACGGGGCATGAGTGGGGTTGGGCGGGAGCGCGAGAGACACACGGGGCATGAGCAGGGGGTGGGCGGGAGGGGGAAGACACGGGGCAAGAGTGGGGGTGGGCAGGAGGGTGAAAGACACGGTGCAAGAGCGGGGGTGGGCGGGAGGGGGAATGAGAAACGGGGCAAGAGCGGGGGTGGGCGGGAGGGGGAAAGAGACACACAGGGCATGAGCGGGGGTGGGATCGAGGGAAAGAGACACACGGGGCATGAGCGGGGGTGGGCAGGAGGGAGAGAGACACACGGGGCATGAGCGGGGGTGGGGGGAGGGAGAGAGACACATGGGGCATGAGCGTGGAGTGGGGGGGTACAGGAGACAGACACCGGGCATGGGTGGGGGCAACAGGAGACAGACAAGGGGTATGAGAGGGGGTGTGGGGGGAACAGGAGACAGACACGGGGCATGAGCGGGGGGTGGGGGTAACAGAAGACAGACACATGGCATGAGTATGGGAGTGGGGGGCAACAGGAGAGAGACACACGGGGCATGAGCGGGGGGTGGCCGGGAAGGGGAAAGACACGGGGCAAGAGCGGGGGTGGGCAGAGGAGGGGGAAAGACACGGGGGAAGAGCGGGGGTGGGCGGGAGGGGGAAAGAGACACGGGGCAAGAGCGGGGGTGGGCGGGAGGGGGAATGAGACACGGGACAAGAGCGAGGGTGGGCGGGAGGGGTTCAAGAGACACGGGGCAAGAGCGGGGGTGGGTGGGAGGAGGAAAGAGACACACGGGGCTTGAGCGGGGGTGGGAGGGAGGGAGAGAGACACACGGGGCATGAGCAGGGGTGGGCGGGAGGGAGAGAGACACACGGGCATGAGCGGGGGTGGGGGGAGGGAGAGAGACACACGGGGCATGAGCGGAGGGTGGGGGGAAGGGGAGAGAGACACACGGGCATAAGCGGGGGCTATGGGGAGGGAGATAGACACACGGCGCATGAGCGGGGGGTGGGGGGGAGTGAGAGAGACACATGGTGCATGAGCGGGTGTTGGGCGAGGTTGAGATAGACACATGGGGCATGAGCGGGGGGTGGCCGGGAGGGGGCATAGACACGGGGCAAGAGCGGGGGAGGGCGGGATGGGGAAAGACACAGGGCAAGAGCGGGGATGGGCGGGAGGGGGAAAGAGACACAGGGCAAGAGCGGGGGTGGGCAGGAGGGGGAATGAGACACGGGGCAAGAGCGGGGGTGTGCGGGAGTGGGAAAGAGACACACGGGGCATGAGCCGTGGTGGGAGGGAGGGAGAGAGAGACACACGGGGCATGAGCGGGGGTGGGCGGGAAGGAGAGAGACACAAGGGGCATGAGTGAGGGGTGGGCAGGAGGGCGAGAGACACACGATTCATGAGCGGGGGGTGGGCGGGAGGGGGAATGAGACACAGGGCAAGAGCGGGGGTGGGCGGGAGGGGGAAAGAGTCACACAGGGCATGAGCGGGGGTGGAAGGGAGGGAGAGAGACACACGGGGCATGAGCGGGGGTGGGGGGGAGGGAGAGAGACACAAGGGGCATGAGCAGAGGGTGGGGGGAAGGGGAGAGAGACACACGGGGCATGAGCGGGGATGGGGAGAACAGGAGACAGACACGGGGCATGAGCGGGGGGTGGGGGCAACAGGAGAGAGACACGGGGCATGAGCGTGGAGTGGGGGGGTACAGGAGACAGACACGGGGCATGGGTGGGGGCAACAGGAGACAGATACGGGGCATGAGCGGGGGTTGGGGGGCAACAGGAGAGACACGGGGCATGAGTGGGGGATGGGGGAACAGGAGACATGGGTGGGCGGGAGGGAGAGAGACACACGGGGCATGAGCAAGGGGTGGGCTGGAGTGAGAGAGACACACGGGGCATGAGCGGGGGGTGGGCGTGAGGGAGAGAGACACACGGGGCATGAGTGGGGGTGGGCGGGAGGGAGAGAGACACACGGGCATGAGCGGGGGGTGGGCGGGAGGGGGAAAGACACGGGGCAAGAGCGGGGGTGGGCGGGAGGGGGAAAGACATGGGGCAAGAGTGGGGGTGGGCGGGAGGGGGAAAGAGACACAGGGCAAGAGCGGGGGTGGGCGGGAGGGGGAATGAGACACGGGACAAGAGCGAGGGTGGGCGGGAGGGGTTCAAGAGACACGGGGCAAGAGCGGGGGTGGGTGGGAGGGTTGAAAGAGACACACGGGGCTTGAGCGGGGGTGGGAGGGAGGGAGGGAGAGAGACACACGGGGCATGAGCGGGGGTGGACGAGAGGGAGAAAGACACACGGGGCATGAGCGGGGGTGGGGGGAGGGAGAGAGACACACGGGGCATGAGCGGAGGGTGGGGGGAAGGGGAGAGAGACACACGGGGAATGAGCGGGGGGTGGGGGAGGGAGATATACACACGGCGCTTGAGTGGGGGGTGGGGGGATGGAGAGAGACACACGGGGCATGAGCGGGGGGTGGGCGGGAGGGGGAAGACACGGGGCAAGAGCGGGGGTGGGCGGGAGGGGGAATGAGACACACGGGGCATTAGCGGGAGAGGGCGGGAGGGGGAAAGACACAGGGCAAGAGCGGGGGTGGGCGGGAGGGGGAATGAGACACAGGGCAAGAGCGGGGGTGGGCGGGAGGGGGAAAGAGTCACACAGGGCATGAGCGGGGGTGGAAGGGAGGGAGAGAGACACACGGGGCATGAGCGGGGGTGGGGGGGAGGGAGAGAGACACAAGGGGCATGAGCAGAGGGTGGGGGGAAGGGGAGAGAGACACACGGGGCATGAGCGGGGATGGGGAGAACAGGAGACAGACACGGGGCATGAGCGGGGGGTGGGGGCAACAGGAGAGAGACACGGGGCATGAGCGTGGAGTGGGGGGGTACAGGAGACAGACACGGGGCATGGGTGGGGGCAACAGGAGACAGATACGGGGCATGAGCGGGGGTTGGGGGGCAACAGGAGAGACACGGGGCATGAGTGGGGGATGGGGGAACAGGAGACATGGGTGGGCGGGAGGGAGAGAGACACACGGGGCATGAGCAAGGGGTGGGCTGGAGTGAGAGAGACACACGGGGCATGAGCGGGGGGTGGGCGTGAGGGAGAGAGACACACGGGGCATGAGTGGGGGTGGGCGGGAGGGAGAGAGACACACGGGCATGAGCGGGGGGTGGGCGGGAGGGGGAAAGACACGGGGCAAGAGCGGGGGTGGGCGGGAGGGGGAAAGACACGGGGCAAGAGTGGGGGTGGGCGGGAGGGGGAAAGAGACACAGGGCAAGAGCGGGGGTGGGCGGGAGGGGGAATGAGACACGGGACAAGAGCGAGGGTGGGCGGGAGGGGTTCAAGAGACACGGGGCAAGAGCGGGGGTGGGTGGGAGGGTTGAAAGAGACACACGGGGCTTGAGCGGGGGTGGGAGGGAGGGAGGGAGAGAGACACACGGGGCATGAGCGGGGGTGGACGAGAGGGAGAAAGACACACGGGGCATGAGCGGGGGTGGGGGGAGGGAGAGAGACACACGGGGCATGAGCGGAGGGTGGGGGGAAGGGGAGAGAGACACACGGGGAATGAGCGGGGGGTGGGGGAGGGAGATATACACACGGCGCTTGAGCGGGGGGTGGGGGGATGGAGAGAGACACACGGGGCATGAGCGGGGGTGGGCGGGAGGGGGAAGACACGGGGCAAGAGCGGGGGTGGGCGGGAGGGGGAATGAGACACACGGGGCATTAGCAGGAGAGGGCGGGAGGGGGAAAGACACAGGGCAAGAGCGGGGGTGGGCGGGAGGGGGAAAGAGACACACGGGGCATGAGCGGGGGTGGGAGGGAGGGAGAGAGACACACGGGGCATGAGCGGGGGTGGGCGGGAGGGAGAGAGACACACGGGGCATGAGCGGGGGAGGGGGGAGGGAGAGAGACACACGGGGCATGAGCGGGGGGAAGGGGAGAGAGACACATGGGGCATAAGCGGGGATGGGGAGAACAGGAGACAGACACGGGGCATGAGCAGGGGGGTGGGGGGCAACAGGAGAGAGACACGGGGCAAGAGCATGGAGTGGGGGGGTACAGGAGACAGACACCGGGCATGGGTGGGGGCAACAGGAGACAGACACGGGGCATGAGAGGGGGGTGGGGGGAAGAGGAGACAGACACGGGGCATGAGCGGGGGTGTGGGTTTAACAGAAGACAGACACGGGGCATGAGCAGGGCAGTGGGGGGCAACAGGAGAGAGACACACCGGGCATGAGCGGGGGGTGGGCGGGAGGTAGAGAGACACACGGGGCATGAGTGGGGGTTGGGCGGGAGGGCGAGAGACACACGGGGCATGAGCGGGGGGTGGGCGGGAGGGGGAAGACACTGGGCAAGAGTGGGGGTGGGCGGGAGGGTGAAAGACACGGGGCAAGAGCGGGGGTGGGCGGGAGGGGGAAATGAGACACGGGGCAAGAGCGGGGGTGGGCGGGAGGGGGAAAGAGACACACAGGGCATGAGCGGGGGTGGGATCGAGGGAGAGAGACACACGGGGCATGAGCTGGGGTGGGCAGGAGGGAGAGAGACACACGGGGCATGAGCGGGGTGGGGGAGAGGTTCGAGAGACACAAGGGGCATGAGCGTGGAGTGGGGGGAACAGGAGACAGACAAGGGGCATGAGCGGGGGGTGGGGGTAACAGAAGACAGCCACGGGGCATGAGCAGGGGTGTGGCTGCAACAGGAGAGAGACACACGGGGCATGAGCGGGGGGTGGCCGGGAGGGGGAAAGACACGGGGTAAGAGCGGGAGTGGGCGGGAGGGGGAAAGACGCGGGGCAAGAGCGGGGGTGGGTGGGAGGGGGAAAGAGACACGGGGCAAGAGCAGGGGTGGGCAAGAGGGGGAATGAGACACGGGGCAAGAGCGGGGGTGGGAGGGAGGGTGAGAGACACATGGGGCATGAGCGGGGGTGGGGGGAGGGAGAGAGACACGCGGGGCATGAGCGGAGGGTGGGGGGAAGGGGAGAGAGACACACGGGGCATGAGCGGGGGGTAGGGGGAGGGAGATAGACACACGGCGCATGAGCGGGGGGTGGGGGGAGGGAGAGAAACACATGGGGCATGAGCGGGGGTTGGGCGGGGTTGAGAGAGACACACGGGGCATGAACGGGGGGAGGGCGGGAGGGGGAAGACACAGGGCAAGAGCGGGGGAGGGGGAAAGACACCGGGCAAGAGCGGTGGTGGGAGGGAGGGGGAAAGAGACACAGGGCAAGAGCGGGGGTGTGCGGGAGGGGGAATGAGACACGGGGCAAGAGCCGGGTGGGCGGGAGTGGGAAAGAGACACACGGGGCATGAGCGGGGGTGGGAGGGAGGGAGAGAGACACACGGGGCATGAGCGGGGGTGGGCAGGAGGGAGAGAGACACACGGGGCATGAGCGGGGGTGGGGGGGATAGAGATACACAGGGCATGAGCGGGGGGGAGGGGAGAGAGACACACGGGGCATGAGCGGGGATGGGGAGAACAGGAGACAGACACGGTGCATGAGCTGGGCGGTGCGGGGTCAACAGGAGAGAGACACGGGGCATGAGCAGGGGTGGGCGGGAGGGAGAGAGACACACGGGGCATGAGCGGGGGTGGGGGGAGGGAGAGAGACACACGGGGCATGAGCGGAGGGTGGGGGGAAGGGGAGAGAGACACACGGGGCATGAGCGGGGGGTAGGGGGAGGGAGATAGACACACGGTGCATGAGCGGGGGGTGGGGGGGAGGGAGAGAGACACATGGGGCATGAGCGGGGGGTGGGCGGGAGGGGGAAGACACGGGGCAAGAACGGGGGAGGGCGGGAGGGGGAAAGACTCAGGGCAAGAGCGGGGGTGGGCGGGAGGGGGAAAGAGACACAGGGCAAGAGCGGGGGTATGCGGGAGGGGGAATGAGACACGGGGCAAGAGCGGGGGTGGGTGGGAGGGGGAAAGAGACACACAGGGCATGAGCGGGGGTGGGAGGGAGGGAGAGAGACACACGGGGCATGAGTGGGGGTGGGCGGGAGGGAGAGAGACACACGGGGCATGAGCGGGGGTGGGGGGGAGGGAGAGAGACACATGGGGCATGAGCGGGGGGGAGGGGAGAGAGGCACACAGGGCATGAGCGGGGATGGGGAGAACAGGAGACAGACACGGGGCATTAGCAGGGGAGTGGGGGGCGACAGGAGAGAGACACGGGGCATGAGCGTGGAGTGGGGGGGTACAGGAGACAGACACCGGGCATGGGTGCGGGCAACAGGAGACAGACACGGGGCATGAGCGGGGGGTGGGGGTAACAGAAGACAGACACGGGGCATGAGCAGGGGAGTGGGGGGCAACAGGAGAGAGACAGACGGGGCATGAGCGGGGGTGGGCGGGGGGGAGAGAGACACACGGGGCATGAGTGGGGGGTGGGCGGGAGGACGAGAGACACACGGGGCATGAGCGGGGGGTTGGCGGGAGGGGGAAGACACAGGGCAAGAGCGGGGGTGGGCGGGAGGGTGAAAGACATGGGGCAAGAGCGGGGGTGTGCCGGAGGTTGAATGAGACACGGGGCAAGAGAGGGGGTGGGCGGGAGGTAGAAGAGACACACGGGGCATGAGCGGGGGTTTGATAGAGGGAGAGAGACACACAGGGCATGAGCGGGGGTGGGCAGGAGGGAGAGAGACACACGGGGCATGAGCACAAGGGGCATGAGCGTGGAGTGGGGGGGTACAGGAGACAGACACCGGGCATGGGTGGGGGCAACAGGATACAGACACGGGGCATGAGAGGGGGTGGGGGGAACAGGAGACAGACAAGGGGCATGAGCGGGGGGTGGGGGTAACAGAAGACAGCCACGGGGCATGAGCAGGGGTGTGGCTGCAACAGGAGAGAGACACACGGGGCATGAGCGGGGGGTGGCCGGGAGGGGGAAAGACACGGGGTAAGAGCGGGAGTGGGCGGGAGGGGGAAAGACGCGGGGCAAGAGCGGGGGTGGGTGGGAGGGGGAAAGAGACACGGGGCAAGAGCAGGGGTGGGCAAGAGGGGGAATGAGACACGGGGCAAGAGCGGGGGTGGGAGGGAGGGTGAGAGACACATGGGGCATGAGCGGGGGTGGGGGGAGGGAGAGAGACACACGGGGCATGAGCGGAGGGTGGGGGGAAGGGGAGAGAGACACACGGGGCATGAGCGGGGGGTAGGGGGAGGGAGATAGACACACTGCGCATGAGCGGGGGGTGGGGGGAGGGAGAGAGACACATGGGGCATGAGCGGGGGTTGGGCGGGGTTGAGAGAGACACACGGGGCATGAACTGGGGAGGGCGGGAGGGGGAAGACACGGGGCAAGAGCGGGGGAGGGGGAAAGACACCGGGCAAGAGCGGGGGTGGGAGGGAGGGGGAAAGAGACACAGGGCAAGAGCGCGGGTGGGCGGGAGGGGGAATGAGACACGGGGCAAGGGCGGGTTGGGCGGAAGTGGGAAAGAGACACACGGGGCATGAGCGGGGGTGGGAGGGAGGGAGAGAGACACACGGGGCATGAGCGGGGGTGGGCAGGAGGGAGAGAGACACACGGGGCATGAGCGGGGGTGGGGGGGAGAGAGACACACAGGGCATGAGCGGGGGGGAGGGGAGAGAGACACACGGGGCATGAGCGGGGATGGGGAGAACAGGAGACAGACACGGTGCATGAGCTGGGCGGTGCGGGGTCAACAGGAGAGAGACACGGGGCATGAGCGTGGAGTGGGGGGTACAGGAGACAGACACCGGGCATGGGTGGGGGCAACAGGAGACAGACACGGGGCATGAGAGGGGGGTGGGGGGAACAGGAGACAGACACGGGGCATGAGCGGGGGGTGGGGGTAACAGAAGACAGACACGGGGCATGAGCAGGGGAGTGGGGGGCAACAGGAGATAGACACACGGGGCATGAGCGGGGGGTGGGCGGGAGGGAGAGAGACACACGGGGCATGAGTGGGGGGTGGGCAGGAGGGCGAGAAACACATGGGGCATGAGCAGGGGGTGGGTGGGAGGGGGAATGAGAAACGGGGCAAGAGCGGGGGTGGGCGGTCGGGGGAAAGAGACACAAAGGGCATGAGCGGGGGTGGGATCGAGGGAGAGAGACACACGGGGCATGAGCGGGGGTGGGCAGGAGGGAGAGAGACACACGGGGCATGAGCGGGGTTAGGGGGGAGGGAGAGAGACACATGGGGCATGAGCGTGGAGTGGGGGGGTACAGGAGACAGACACCGGGCATGGGTGGGGGCAACAGGAGACAGACAAGGGGTATGAGAGGGGGGTGGGGGGAACAGGAGACAGACACGGGGCATGAGCGGGGGGTGGGGGTAACAGAAGACAGACACATGGCATGAGCATGGGAGTGGGGGGCAACAGGAGAGAGACACACAGGGCATGAGCGGGGGGTGGCCGGGAAGGGGAAAGACACGGGGCAAGAGCGGGGGTGGGCAGAGGAGGGGGAAAGACACGGGGCAAGTGCGGGGGTGGGCGGGAGGGGGAAAGAGACACGGGGCAAGAGTGGGGGTGGGCGGGAGGGGGAATGAGACACGGGACAAGAGCGAGGGTGGGCGGGAGGGGTTCAAGAGACACGGGGCAAGAGCGGGGGTGGGTGGGAGGAGGAAAGAGACACACGGGGCTTGAGCGGGGGTGGGAGGGAGGGAGAGAGGCACACGGGGCATGAGCAGGGGTGGGCGGGAGGGAGAGAGACACACGGGCATGAGCGGGGGTGGGGGGAGGGAGAGAGACACACGGGGCATGAGCGGAGGGTGGGGGGAAGGGGAGAGAGACACACGGGGCATGAGTGGGGGGTAGGGGGAGGGAGATAGACACACGGCGCATGAGCGGGTGGTGGGGGGGAGGGAGAGAGACACTTGGTGCACGAGCGGGTGTTGGGCGAGGTTGAGATAGACACACGGGGCATGAGCGGGGATGGGCGGGAGGGGGCATAGACATGGGGCAAGAGCGGGGTAGGGCGGGAGGGGGAAAGACACAGGTCAAGAGCGGGGATGGGCGGGAGGGGGAAAGAGACACAGGGCAAGAGCGGGGGTGGGCAGGAGGGGGAATGAGACACGGGGCAAGAGCGGGGGTGTGCGGGAGGGGGAAAGAGACACACGGGGCATGAGCGGTGGTGGGAGAGAGACACACGGGGCATGAGCAGGGGTGGGCGGGAGGGAGAGACACACACGTGGCATGAGCGGGGGTGGGGGGGAGGGAGAGAGACACACGGGGCATGAGGGGGGGTGGGTGGGAGGGAGAGAGACACATGGTGCATGAGCGGGTGTTGGGCGAGGTTGAGATAGACACACAGGGCATGAGCGGGGGTGGGCGGGAGGGGGCATAGACACGGGGCAAGAGCGGGGGAGGGCGGGAGGCAGAAAGACACAGGGCAAGAGCGGGGATGGGCGGGAGGGGGAAAGAGACACAGGGCAAGAGCGGGGGTGGGCAGGAGGGGGAATGAGACACGGGGCAAGAGCGGGGGTGTGCGGGAGGGGGAAAGAGACACACGGGGCATGAGCGGTGGTGGGAGAGAGACACACGTGGCATGAGCGGGGGTGGGCGGGAGGGAGAGACACACACGTGGCATGAGCGGGGATGGGGGGGAGAGAGAGAGACACACGGGGCATGAGCGGAGGGGGGAAGGGGAGAGAGACACACGGGGCATGAGCGGGGATGGGGAGAACAGGAGACAGACACGGGGCATGCGCGGGGGGTGGGGGGAAACAGGAGAGAGACACGGGGCATGAGCGTGGAGTGGGGGGTACAGGAGACAGACACCGGGCATGGATGGGGGCAACAGGAGACAGACACGGGGCATGAGAGGGGGGTGGGTGGAACAGGAGACAGACACGGGGCATGAGCGGTGGGTGGGGGTAACAGAAGACAGACACGGGGCATGAGCAGGGGAGTGGGGGGCAACAGGAGAGAGACACACGGGGCATGAGCGGGGGGTGGGCGGGAGGGAGAGAGACACAAGGGGCATGAGTGGGGGGTGGGCAGGAGGGCGAGAGACACACGGGGCATGAGCAGGGTGGGCGGGAGGGGGAGGACACGGGGCAAGAGCGGGGGTGGGCGGGAGGGTTAAAGACACGGGGCATGAGAGGGGGTGGGGGGAACAGGAGACAGACACGGGGCATGAGCGGGGGGTGGGGGTAACAGAAGACAGACACGGGGCATGAGCAGCGGAGTGGGGGACAACAGGAGAGAGACACACGACGCATGAGCGGGGGGTGGGCGGGAGGGAGAGAGACACACGGGGCATGAGCGGGGGTGGGGGGGAGGGAGAGAGACACAAGGGGCATGAGCGGAGGGTCTGTGGAAGGGGAGAGAGACACACGGGGCATGAGCGGGGATGGGGAGAACAGGAGACAGACACGGGACATGAACAGGGGGTGGGGGGCAACAGGAGAGAGACACGGGGCATGAGCGTGGAGGTGGGGGGTACAGGAGACAGACATGGGACATGGGTGGGGGCAACAGGAGACAGATACGGGGCATGAGAGGGGAGTGGGGGGAACAGGAGACAGACACGGTGCATGAGCGGGGAGTGGGGGGAACAGAAGACAGACAAGGGGCATGAGCGGGGGGGTGGGGGGCAACAGGAGAGAGACACGGGGCATGAGCGGGGGGTGAGGGGGTACAGGAGACAGACACGGGGCATGAGCAGGGGGTGGGGGGCAACAGGAGAGAGACACGGGGCATGAGCGGGGGGTGGGGGGTACAGCAGACAGACACAGGGCATGAGCGGGGTCGTGGGGGGCAACAGGAGAGAGACACACGGGGCATGAGCGGGAGTGGGGGGCAACAGGAGACAGACAAGGGGAATGAGCGGGGGGTGGGGGGCAACAGGAGAAAGACACGGGGTGTGAGCGTGGGGCGGGGGGGAACAGGAGAAGACACGGAGCATGAGCGGAGGGTGGGGAGAACAGGAGACAGACACGGGGCATGAGCGGGGGGTGGGGGGTAACAGGAGACAGAGACGGGGCATGAGCAGGGGTGGGGGCAACAGGAGAGACATGGGGCATGAGTGGGGGTGGGGGGCAACAGGAGAGACACGGGGCATGAGCGGGAGGTGGGGGAACAGGAGACAGACACGGGGCATGAGCGAGGGTGGGGGAACAGGAGACAGACACGGGGCATGAGCGGGGAGTGGGGGGGAACAACAAGCATGGGGCATGAGCAGGGGTGGGGAGAACAGACATGGGGCCTGAGCGGGGGGGTGGGGGGAAACAGGAGATAGACACGGGGCATGAGCAGGGGGTGGGAGGAACAGGAGACAGACATGGGGCATGAGCGGGGGGTGGGGAGAACAGGAGACAGACACGGGGCATGAGCGGGGGGTGGGGGGCAACAGGAGAGACACAGGGTATGAGCGGGGAGTGGGGGGAACAGGAGATGGGTGAGCGGGAGGGAGAGAGACACACAGGGCATGAGCGGGGGGTGGGCTGAAGGGAGAGAGACACACGGGGCATGAGCGGGGGGTGGGCGGGAGGGAGAGAGACACACGGGGCATGAGCGGGGGTGGGCGGGAGGGAGAGAGACACACGGGGAAAGAGCGGGGGGTGGGCGGGAGGGGGAAAGACACGGGGCAAGAGTGGGGGGTGGGCGGGAGGGAGAGATACACACGGGCATGAGTGGGGGGTGGGCGGGAGGGCGAGAGACACACGGGGCATGAGCTGGGGGTGGGCGGGAGGGGGAAGACACGGGGCAAGAGCTTGGGTGGGCGGGAGGGTGAAAGACACGGGGCAAGAGCGGGGGTGGGCGGGAGGGGGAATGAGACACGGGGCAAGAGCGGGGGTGGGCAGGAGGGGGAAAGAGACACACAGGGCATGAGCGGGGGTGGGATCGAGGGAGAGAGACACACGGGGCATGAGCGGGGGTGGGCGGGAGGGAGAGAGACACACGGGGCATGAGCGGGGGTGGGGGGAGATAGAGAGACACAAGGGGCATGAGCGGAGGGTGGGGGGAAGGGGAGAGAGACACACGGGACATGAGCGGGATGGGGAGAACAGGAGACAGACACGGGGCATGAGCGGGGGGTGGGGGGCAACAGGAGAGACACAGGGTATGAGCGGGGAGTGGGGGGAACAGGAGATGGGTGAGCGGGAGGGAGAGAGACACACAGGGCATGAGCGGGGGGTGGGCTGAAGGGAGAGAGACACACGGGGCATGAGCGGGGGGTGGGCGGGAGGGAGAGAGACACACGGGGCATGAGCGGGGGTGGGCGGGAGGGAGAGAGACACACGGGGAAAGAGCGGGGGGTGGGCGGGAGGGGGAAAGACACGGGGCAAGAGTGGGGGGTGGGCGGGAGGGAGAGATACACACGGGCATGAGTGGGGGGTGGGCGGGAGGGCGAGAGACACACGGGGCATGAGCTGGGGGTGGGCGGGAGGGGGAAGACACGGGGCAAGAGCTTGGGTGGGCGGGAGGGTGAAAGACACGGGGCAAGAGCGGGGGTGGGCGGGAGGGGGAATGAGACACGGGGCAAGAGCGGGGGTGGGCAGGAGGGGGAAAGAGACACACAGGGCATGAGCGGGGGTGGGATCGAGGGAGAGAGACACACGGGGCATGAGCGGGGGTGGGCGGGAGGGAGAGAGACACACGGGGCATGAGCGGGGGTGGGGGGAGATAGAGAGACACAAGGGGCATGAGCGGAGGGTGGGGGGAAGGGGAGAGAGACACACGGGACATGAGCGGGATGGGGAGAACAGGAGACAGACATGGGGCATGAGCAGGGGGTGGGGGCCAACAGGATAGAGACACGGGGCATGAGCGTGGAGGTGGGGGGTACAGGAGACAGACACGGGGCATGGGTGGGGGCAACAGGAGACAGATACGGGGCATGAGAGGGGGGTGGGGGGAACAGGAGAGAGACAAGGGGCATGAGCGGGGGGTGAGGGGGTACAGGAGACAGACAAGGGGCATGAGCAGGGGGTGGGGGGCAACAGGAGAGAGACACGGGGCATGAGCGGGGGGTGGGGGGTACAGCAGACAGACACAGGGCATGAGCGGGGTCGTGGGGGGCAACAGGAGAGAGACACGGGGCATGAGCGGGGGTGGGGGGCAACAGGAGACAGACACGGGGCATGAGCGGGGGTGGGGGGCAACAGGAGACAGACACGGGACGTGAGCGGGGGGCAGGGGGTAACAGGAGACAGACAAGGAGCATGAGCGGTGGGTGGGGAGAACAGGAGACAGACACGGGGCATGAACGGGGGGTGGGGGGTAACAGGAGACAGACACTGGGCATGAGCGGGGGTGGGGGGCAACAGGAGAGACACGGGGCATGAGTGGGGGGTGGGGGGCAACAGGAGAGACACGGGGCATGAGCGGGAGGCGGGGGAACAGGAGACAGACACGGGGCATGAGCGAGGGGTGGGGGAACAGGAGACAGACACGGGGCATGAGCAGGGGGTGGGGGGGAACAACAGGCATGGGGCATGAGCGGGGGTGGGGAAAACAGACACAGGGCCTGAGCGGGGGGGTTGTGGGCAACAGGAGACAGACACGGGGCATGAGCGGGGGGTGGGAGGAACAGGAGACAGACATGGGGCATGAGCGGGGGGTGGGGAGAACAGGAGACAGACACGGGGCATGAGCGGGGGGTGGGGGGCAACAGGAGAGACACGGGGCATGAGCGGGGGGTGGGGAGAACAGGAGACAGGGGTGGGCGGGAGGGAGTGAGACACACGGGGCATGAGCGGGGGGTGGGCTGGAGGGAGAGAGACACACGGGGCATGAGCAGGGGGTGGGCGGGAGGGAGAGAGACACACGGGGCATGAGCGGGGGTGGGCGGGAGGGATAGAGACACACGAGGCATGAGCAAGGGGTGGGTGGGAGGGGGAAAGACACGGGGCAAGAGCGGGGGTGGGCGGGAGGGGGAAAGAGACACGGGGCAAGAGCAGGGGTGGGCGGGAGGGGGAATGAGACACATGGGGCTTGAGCGGGGGTGGGAGGGAGGGAGAGAGACACACGGGGCATGAGCGGGGGTGGGCGGGAGGGAGAGAGACACACGGGGCATGAGCAGGGCTGGAGGGAGGGAGAGAGACACACGGGGCTTGAGCGGAGGGTGGGGGGGAGGGGGAAAGACACGGGGCAAGAGCGGGGGTGGACAGGACGGGGAAAGACACGGGGCAAGAGCGGGGGTGGGCGGGAGGGGAAAGAGACACGGGGCAAGAGCGGGGGTGGGCAGGAGGGGGAAAGAGACACGGGGCATGTGCGGGGGTGGAAGGGAGGGAGAGATACACGGGACAAGAGCGGGGGTGGGCAGGAGGGGGAAAGAGACACGGGGCATGAGCGGGGGTGGAAGGGAGGGAGAGAGACACACGGGGCATGAGCGGGGGTGAGCGGGAGGGAGAGAGACACACGGGGCATGAGCGGGGGTTGGGGGGGAGGGGGAGAGACACACGGGGCATGAGCGGAGGGTGGGGGGAAGGGGAGAGAGACACACGGGGCATGAGCGGGGGGTGGGGGGGAGGGACGAGACACACGGGGCATGAGCAGGGGGTGGGGGGGAGAGAGACACACGGGGCATGAGCAGGGGTGGTGGGAGGGAGAGAGACACACATGGCATGAGCAGGGGGTGGGGGGAGGGAGAGAGACACACGGGGCATGAGCGGGAGGGGGAGAGACAAATTATATCTATGGGAAAAAAAAAGATTTGGGACCCCCCCTATAACTTTGCCCCCCTGGACGAATCCTCACCAATCTCTGCAAATTAATTCAGAGTGACCCAAATACTTTTTTTGCAAAGTTTGGTGAGGATTCGTCCAGGGAGAGCGAAGTTATAAGCCGCCCAAAAAGTGTTCTTCCTATGGAAACAGCAACTTAACCATAACTACATGGCCACTACCGTTGAAGTCTTTATGAGAGATGAAGCATTTATATATATATATATATATGCAAATGTAGGGCATGATTTAAATATTAGACCATAAAAGACGATGAAGTCACACGCGACAACAGTGTTTACAGACTGCAAGCCCACAGTTAATGGGCTACAAAAGTTACATAACCTGCAAGGCCAACTCAACTATACAGCAACATGTCGTGCACATTCTAAACTCCATGGTAAACTCAAATACATCCAGGAGGTAAGTCACATTTATAGTAGAATGAGACATTTCACAAGTATAAGAATAACAATTCAATGTGAATTTTTAGAAATTTGAATTTAAGACAGTACTTCTCTCTTTCTCCTTTTATTTTGATAGTTAATGAAGTTTTGTCCTGTAATTATCGTACATCATTAGGACAGAAACATGTCGGGCTATGTATAGAACTCAGATTGCATTATTAAAATCTAATTGTGTTAAGACCCTAAGATCTTTCAGGCTCAATTATTGTTTAGGGCCATGTATGGTTTTTGGTGCCATATGTGAGTATTGGTGTGACTCTTTTTACTATTTTTACTAAATATGTATATATATATATATTTTTTTTTTTATTATGTGCTTTTATCAAATCCATGATTTTGCAAAAAGAAGAAGAAATTCTTAAAACTTCTATATGACCATATAGATGTTAGTTCCTTTCCTTTTTGGTTTCTGATGTTCGAGCTAAGTTCATGATCTTTGGTTTGCCAAAGCCTAGTCGCTCGTCACTGTTGACTGCGAAGCACATTTCTCTAAAGCTGCCTTTAGAACTTTTGCAGTCGCTATTGACCATGATGTCCTAGATACACTCAGGAGGCGGTTCCACCAGACTTTTTCTTCATACTGGGTGCTGGACTGAATCAGTGGGCCGAGGTACACTCTTCTCCATTTTATCATTTGAGGGCAGTGAATCAGGAGGTGCTTTACCAATTCTGGTTCATATTCAGTTTCGCATAGACGGCAGTGGTTTGTTTGTGACTGGCCCCTAGTGGCCCTTATTTCGTTGCTCGGGAGTAAGTTGAGACGTGACCTCAGAAAGATGGATCTTAGGGCATTGTCTGGGAACCTTTTTAGGACTTCAGTGGTTGAATGCAGATTTTTGGCCTGGAAAGTTAGGTGAGTGAGAAGTTTTTGTTTTTTTTCCTGCCGATGCTAAAGTCTCTATCCAGTCCAGTTGGTCAATTTTTCGTTTGATTTTTGTAGGGTTTCAAATCAGTTCATCTTCAGAACTTCCAATATCGTCCAGGTGGGCTCGTTGCTTGGCCGTCCAGGCTACAAGTGCCTTGCCATCTGCTGCTGACATTTCAGTTTTGATTATGTTGTACAGAGGAGGCGAGTCTTGCATTATTATTTTTTCTGAGCAAAGCCATTTCTCCTGCTTCAACGGCAGCGTTCAGGGAGAGTGTTCCCAATTCTCTTCTAATGGCCGAGATAGATGTTGAGTTGGGAAGCTGAAGGACTTTACGCCAAAAATAGGCCTCCAATTTTGGCCATATTGTCGTAGAGATCAATGGCATTGCTTCTCCTCCATATGCCAAGCTCGGGACTACTTTTCCTTTGTATAATTTTATGGCTGGTAGAAGCGAAAAACGACCATATTTCCTGTCAATTATTTTGGCCTGAGTGGCAAGTTTTTGGACCTTGTCCCACAGATGATTTTGCATCGATGTCTCCTCCTTTGAACTGTCCATCATCACGGCCAAGTATTTAAAGGTCTTAATCACTTCAATGGCCGAGTTTTCAATGTGCCACCTGAAGGTTTTAGAGTTCTTTTTTGTTGAGAGTCATCCAAAGGTCAGGATTTTTGTTTTCCCTTTGTTTATCTCTAATTTGTTTTTAGAGACATATTTGGCCAGGTTATCAAGTTGCCTTTGAAGGCCAAATTCGGTCTGGTCGAGAAGGATGATATCATCTGCATATAATAGACAGGCCACAGATGTCTCGCCTATTTTGAGAGGAAAGGATCTCATGCTGCAGGCGTCTTCTCTAAGATCACCAAGGAACGAGATGAACAGGGTCAGGGCCAGCGGGCAGCCTTGTTTTACCCCTGTGAACATTGGGATTTCTTCAAACAATGTACCTATTTGATTTAGCTTGACTCTCATTGAGGTCATGTTGTGAAAAGCCTTTATCGGTTCGAGAAGTTTGCTCGGGCATTTCCATTGTTCCAGTTTAGCAGATCTCTATCTATTTGGTCGAAAGCTTGGCTGAGGTCTATAAACGCCAGGTGTACTTTCCCAGGTCCTGACATCAGTTTGTTTTTTATGGCACTTAGTATCATAATATTTACTCTTGTTCCTGAGTTTTTCATGAATCCGCTTTAAAAGGGTCATGACATGTGGCTGATTTTGGCCAGGCTTGGAAACTCCTTAGGAGAAATGATCCATCTAGCTTACCGATTGTGTCCAGGAGCGCGATAGGGCGGTAATTCCCGGATCAGTTCTGTCTCCTTTTTTGTAGATTGGGGCAATCACAGCGGAGAACCAGGACTTCGGAATCATTTTAGAGAGGCAGCATTTTTTGAATGATTCTTTAGATCTATTTTAGTAATTCCATCGGGGCCAGGAGCTCTGGAAGCTTTGAGATGCCTGATGGCCATCACAATGTCCTCTTTGTTTGAGAAGTCTTTGCAGATTGTTGGTTTCAGCTCAGCCTTAGAGGCGAGCCTAATTTGTCTGGGGAGCTGAAATATCTTGGTGAAGTGCAGTTTCCAGACTTCTTCTGGGACGCTATTTGTCCCTGATGCGCTCGACCCGCCTTCAGAATTCCTAATCTGTTGCCAAAATGCCCCTGAGTTCTTATCTGCCAGCTTTCTCAGCATTTCTTCTGCGTCATGTTGATAGAGAGGAACTCGATGAAATCTTAACCAGGATTTATACCGTTTTTGTTCGTCCAAGTAAGCTTTCTTTGGACCGTCTCAGTCAGCGATTGCTGCCAATTTCTTCAGTTTTCTCAGATTACGCCATTTCATAACCAGCTTCTTATCATAGGTATGCAGGGGTTGTTGGTTTCCTTTTAGTTTTGACTTCCTGGGCGCGTGGTATGGAAGTAATAAGGGGTGGTAATCGGTTGGATTTATTGCCCCTCTTTCTTAACGTGGACAGTGTGTTGCGTAATTTTTTGAGAGCTCTTTGACTCGCTCCACCGTAAGTCTTAGGTGGTTTGCTTGGGCGTTAAGTTCAATTTTTTCAGGCATTTGAAGTCTGCAGCTGCCTTCAGTCGGCCAGACGATTTTCAGGATGTTATGGTCGCTTGCCTCAGCCCGTATGACCTCAAAAGATATGATCCTTCTCAGCATTGGTTGCGATACAAATATGTAATTGATAGTTCCTGCTTGTGACCCTCTTTCCTATGTTGGAATATGGGAAGCCGGAGGTAGGGACTGCTCGATGTTGTAGAGGTTTGTAGAGTCCATAAGTGATTGCCATAATTGGCAACACGATTCAACGTGACATGTCGGACGTAATGGATTGGTTCTTGGAAGTCCGTTTGGGCATTTGGCGTTTAGGTCCCCACTTCATATCATAAGAGGGTCATTTTGTTCGGACATGATGGCATCAATCTCGGATTCGATGGTGATTAGGAAGATCTTATCCGATATCGCTTGAGGGTTCCAGTAAGTTGTAATTATGGTGATTAGAGAGGAGGTCATAGAAAGAGTCTCAGCGTCAAATCGTTCCCACTTTACTAATACTGCTAAATGTGTTTAGGTGACAGCAAGTCTCTTTTGAATTGAGAGGCCTGAATCAGATCGAACTGCCACTAGGAGGCCAGCTGAAGGGCGGCCCAGGCGACCTTTGTTTGCTGGTAAAACCACAACCGTGAAGCCGTCAATTGTAGGGGGAACTAAAAGCCACGTTTCTTGAAGGGTTATGATGTCAAATTCCCCTAAGTTGATTCCTCCTGTTTTTATGAGGTGGGTATAGCCGCTGGTGTTCCAGGACATCATTTTGAGCATCCGAATCGGATGGACTGATTCTGAGCTCAGGTATTTTGGACTTACTGCGTCTTCGAATATTCTTGACGTTTTGCTAGATGCTATTTGTTGCTATTTCTTTGTGTGGCTTGATAAGGTTTTCGGAAGCCATGCCAGAAGTTGTTTAATTGGTGCAAATGTTGACAGGTTGTTCCGGGTCGTAGAAGTTTCTAAGCAGCTTGAGGCGTTGGGCCTTCTGTCAGAGAGGTTTTGGTCACTCTTAGTTTCACAACAAGACAGAATCTGACTCTTAAGGTAACGTTTTTGCTTCTTGGATTTCTCTTGATCGGTTTGAGTTTCTTTTGATAGGTCTCCTTGTTGGAGAGCGTCGATACTTATACTTGCCAATATTGGCCGAGGTTTGGAAGAAATCCTGCTTGGGTGTTTGGAACAGATTTTGTGTGTTGAATTCTGTTTTCGACCTGTAATGGGTTTTTTCAGTCAGGTAGGTATTCCCCCTGCTCTGAGATGGTTGGTCACTGGATAGTCTTTTTAGCTCTGTGATATAGTAGCCATTTTTCAAAAGGTCAGCTTCACCTTCCTTGGACAGTCTGCCTAAAGTGTTTTCTCTCATGTGGAGGTAGGCCTTTGCTTTTTGATCTTTATGGTAAGGTTTGACTAATATCAGATCTTCCGTCGTCAGATCTATGAAGTCTATGATGTGTTTCAGAAATTTGAGAACCGTTCCCCTCTTTAGGGTTATAAGCTCCACATTTTTCGGGATATGTTCCAGATTGAGAATGATAGCTGGTGCTTGCCGTTGTTGTTTTGCTGTTTTTTGGGTAGGGGTTCTACCCCCGAGGGGGTCATTTTCTTTCTGTTCGGTGGGTTCTTTTAGTCTTTTGTGCAAATTCGAAATTTCTCTTCGATCTTTGTTAGCTTTATTAGGTGATTTTGTTTCTATGTAATTTCTTTTAAGTGTCGCAGGTTTCGATCTAGAGGGTTCAGGCTCTCTAGGGCGACTCAAGTCAGATCTTCTTCTTGTCACTGATCTTCCTTTGTTTTTTTGGTATTGGGGAAGCTGCGCAATTGGTGTTAGAGGGCGAGCTTTTACACTAATTTTCCTCAGTTTGACTTTGAGAGAAGCTCCCCGGAGATGAATGAAGGGTGATGTTCATAAATGCTTCATCTCTCATAAAGTCTTCAGTGGTAATTGGCGAGTGCACTGATGGAGTCTGTGTGGGACTTCTAACGAAATGACAGACCTGAATGGGGGAATTTGGGGTTCCACAGATCTCATTTGGTTTTGGAGCGACTCTCTTTTCCTTAGAGGGGAATCCGGCCCATTTCCCAGTGCCGAGTCCGAAGGAAATGGGACTGCTCCTGGTAGGTTGAGGTTTTTTTGTCCGCCAGTTGGCTTGGTGGGCAGGAATAGTGTCCCCTTAGAGGAGCCTTTAGTTGAGTTCATCAGATAAGGCAGTTGTGTTTGTTTTGAAGCAGGCTCTTTCAAGCAGGATTTAACCTCTCCATTTTTGCCCCCTTCAAAGAGGAATTGACAGGTGAGTTCAGTGGTTTCCTTCTGTTTTTGTTTTTTTGTTTGTTTTTTTTGGAAATTGAAACATATTTTGCTGGAAGTCTGCTTGGCCGCTGAGGGTTTCTGGACCCACGACTCTGTTTCTTTTGGGATAATGGAGTCTGTTTGAGACAAACTATCTCTTGAGTCTTTGATTAGAATCGGTTGGGACAGAGGAGCTGAGGAGGAGAAGTTGGCTCGTGCTGGGTCTCCTATTATTTTATTGTACATCACACTGTCTGCTTTTTCTTTAGCTGTTATGTACCCCTCAAAGTAAGTCATTTTAGTGTGAGTCATTGCAATCAGGGTAGTTTGATCCTTCAGCCTGTCATTTATAGCCTCATACAGTTTACCAAATGGAACAAGCGCAATTGTTAATGCTGACATCAGTGTTGTCAGGTCTAGTTTTTTGGGCGATGTGTCCATTTGAGCTTCTTCTGTTGAACTCAACGCTCTGCTCTTCCTTTGAGGTGAAGTTTGAGGACATCTAAATGGAGTGAATGATTTTGGTTGGGTCTTTGAAGAGCACTGGTCTTTGTCCACCGAGGAAATAGAAGGGTCGGGATGTGACTGGTTTTTTGCTGGGGACCCTGGGAGGAGGGCTGTCGCCCTCTGCATTAATGGGTCTGCTAAACCTACCTTTGTTTTGGTATTATTGTGGTGGTCATCTATAGTTTGTGATGCAGAGGGGGACACAGAGACCCCATGCGACCAGAAGCCCCAGGCGTAGCAAGGGAGGAGGAGGGTAGACCCATTAAAGAAGAATTGAATGGGATGTCTTTCGGACGTTCAGGCATTGCAGGTGTGCAAGCTTTCGGACTTGGGAATGAGGTGCAATCAGAGGGGGTATTTCCAGGATCACCAGGGGGATGGGACCTTCCCCTGGAAGTGCAGGTTCGAGTAAAGACCCCTCTTTTGGTGTATAGGGAAACTTACAGGCTTTTGGGCCCGCAGAAAGATCTGAAGTCGCATCCAGCAGTTCAGCGTCAGTCAGTTCGAGGAGGACGTTGTATTTCCGTTTTCCCTGACTGGCGAAATATGCTTTTAGAGAGTTGCATATCATTGAGTTGGCAAGGAGGTTCTCTGAAGATTTCTTTTGTTTATTTTGAGACGACTGGCCTGCTGGTCCTTTCTTTTTTCTGTATGTTTTTTGGTTGTTTTTTGTTTTTGGGAGAAAGGCTTTTTTGGAGAGGGGAGAAGGGGGCGGGAAATCAATGCGTGTTGCTTCACTTTCTCCGTTCGGTTGAGTTTGGGGAGTGATGGATTGCTCGTCTTCGGGTGGCGAGGACCCGCCTCCATGGAGATCCCTGGCTCCACCCCCTTGAGGAAGTGGGGCCTTGCTCTCGACAGCGTGCACCAAAGCGAGCACCTCCCTCTGCTCTGATGACGCGGACAGGGTCAGCGAGGCTACAGGCGCGCTTCCCTGGAGGGTCAAAGCAGGGAGGCCAAGCGAAAGTGTCTCCTTGGGTCTGCATGGAGGTATCGCCTGGCGGGGACAGGTCCCGGGGTCCTGTGTAGACGCAGCCGATCGCGTCTCAGCGTTCCCGGTAGGTGGTGAATTAGGCAATATTGTTCTTTGTTGATCCTCCTGGAGCGTAGCGGGCGTCCCGGGCTGGGGAACCCCTAGCATATCTTTTGCAGCCCACTCTTCGGTCGGCTGCACTGGGAGCTTGTCCACAGGGGGTTGCACCGGGTCCCGCAGCGTTTCATGCTCACGGACCTCCTGGTTCAGTACAGATGGTTTCTTAGCAGTGGTGAAGTGTGTTGGCGGATGTTCCTCGCAACCCGCAGCTTTTACTGGCAGCAGAGTATTTTGTGAGCAGATCACTGAAAGCTCCACTGCGGCCTGAGATGACTCTTCCAAAAGGGTCGCTTGTTGCGTATGTTGAAAGGCTCTGGCATGACCAGGCCCCGGTTTTGGTGAGAACCTAGATCTTGATGAGGGGCGAACCGACGGGGGGTGTGGAAGGTCAAATCTGTGATGTGCAAGCCTTGAGCTTCTCATCCATCTCACCTCCTCGTCTTCCCCGCCCGATGGTGGTGTGATGGGCATGACACCCCGTCTTTCCTCCATGTTGGTGAGGGCCTACCCATCCTACTCACAGATTGGCACAGACTGCAGCGAAGTCAGCAGCTAACTCTGCGGCCGCTCTGCGGCTTCTGAGGTTTTTTATGGAACCTCCCACAGAAGGTAACAGGAACTGGAACTGTAGAGAGACTCAGCCACCTGAGTGTAGAGGAGAGTAGACTGCCACAGACTGCAGTGAACTCAGCAGCTAACTCCGCGGCCGCTCTGCGGCTTCTGGGGGTTTTTATGGAACCTCCCACAGAAGGTAACAGGAACTGGAACTGTAGAGAGACTCAGCCACCTGAGTGTTGAGGAGAGTAGACTGCCACAGATCGCAGCAAACTCAGCAGCTAACTCCGCAGCCGCTCCACAGCTTCTGGGGATTTTTATGGAACCTCCCACAGAAGGTAACAGGAACTGGAACTGTAGAGAGACTCAGCCACCTGAGTGTTGAGGAGAGTAGACTGCCACAGATTGCAGCAAACTCAGCAGCTAACTCTGCGGCCGCTCTGCGGCTTCTGGGGGTTTTTATGGAACCTCCCACTGAAGGTAACACGCGGCTCCATGGAACGATTGCTTGTCCATTTCACATCACTCTTTCATCTTTTGGACGTGATTACCTAGAACCTGTTACTCGACCTCTTTACAAGTACTGCCGAGAATTTCTTTCCTTCACATGCTACTTTATTACTTGTGTTGCCCATTAATAAGATACACGTTTTGTTTTTTTGCCCCCTTTTTTATAGGCATAGGAGTCCCCAGGCACCACCCCGGCCACATTTAGAGGCATCATATTCTCTACTCAGAGTCCAACAGATGAGCTACGTCCAGACGTCCAAGCTCGCCATTATCTTCATTATCACGGGAGCCCTTGTTTAAAAAGCCTAGGTACCCCCCGCAACCTACATTTTCTACGCTATTTTAATCATTAGTCTCGATCGATGCCTAGCTATGTACTCTATGACAAACACACCATGCAGCCTTCAGTTTACAATAGGATTATGCAGGGCCTTTTAGCCAAATCATGGCCTCTGTGTCTACATGCATAATGCCGCACACGTGCAACCCGCACGTTTACCTTGTTCACTTTCTGGCTTCCTTTCAGAGTCTTCAATTGCCGCGCCCTTCACGCGTGGCCCGGCACGGCTATACATTCATCCACTGGAATTAGTGCACAGTTTCACTGGTCTAGACCATACCGGGGAGTCTGCCCCATTGAGAGATTCATTACAATTGCCAAGTGGTGAGTGAGCTATTTTTTTACCTCCACCACTCCAAATTTTATGCAGCAACAATTACTCTCGCCTTGCTTCTTGCTAGCCCTTCACCATTTCAAATTGATCTAGACACCCTGATAATTTTTTATCATTCGAACAATAGGTTTGTTGGTACTAACCAGCCTAGAAAGTCCAGAAAGGAAGAAGGTCCTACCTAGAAGAATTGTGTACTTATCTCTCTCTTCTTTTTGTTTTCTTCTTTTTCTCGTGGTTTTCTTGATAGAGGGGCCACTTATTCGCCCTGATGAAGGCGGCTACCGTACAAAAGCACATATCCCTCTGATGTATTTTCAATATGGATGAAATTGCCACCGAAATGTACATTGAATGCAAGGGGGAAGCATGAACCCATGTCCTTAGGGTTCTGGTGTCCGACATACTTTATATTATCCTGACAGCCATGTTGGTTAATATTAAAACCGCCTTACCCCCTGGCACATCTGCACTTTGAAACACATGATGCTTTTTGTTATATCAGATATTTTACTAATCTGTATACTTGCCGTAGGACTGAGATTATTACAGTTCCACAATAGCGCTGCGTTATTGACGCTTATGATCTTCATATGTTCCCCTAAACAGGTTATGTTATGCATTTGAAGATAATTATGCATTGAAGACAATTTTTTGAGTTTTGATTTCACCATTTGTCTTTGTTTACATCGTTGAATGTTATTATATGCAAGTCTTCACATATGTTTGTTTGTTTTTTCAATGTATATTCACAGCCCCTATTGTATGTGAGTTTCTTTTTCCTTTCTGGATAATTTTCATGGGCTATACACTTAGGGATTCAGTCCATTAATACCATTGTGTATGGTTCCCCAATATAATTCATATGGGTTGTTTCATTCAATGACAACAATTGGTGTGAACCTTCAGAGTAGCAGTTCTACCTTCTTTTTGGTTTGGTAACAGGAACTGGAACAAAACATTTTCAATTTATTTAAACAAAATCAAAACTATGGTCCTTCAAGAGATTACCATCTGTTGGTCTGAATCTGTTTGTTTCTGAATCAGTTTGTTTTATTACAAAGCCTCAAAGATATATTCCTCTGGTTAAAGTGGCACCTTCTGAACTTTGCACAGCAACAAAACTGACCAACGGTTAGGCTAATGCAGGAGAACCAATCAGGCCTGTCATTTAAATTCAAATAAATCTTTCATTAAACTCAATATATATTTAGTTATGGTTAAGTTGGTGTTTCCATAGGAAGAGCACTTTTTGGGCGGCTTATAACTTCGCTCCCCCTGGAAGAATCCTCACCAAACTTTGCCAAAAAAAGTATATGGCCCACTCTGATTTTTTTTTGCAAAGTGTGGTGAGGATTCGTCCAGGGGGGGCAAAGTTATAGGGGGGGTCCCAAAACTTTGTTTTTTGCCCATACACATAATGGGAAAAAACTTTGCGCACGCCGACAGCCCAAACCGCAGGACGGATTTACACCAAATTTGCGGCAGGAGCGGGGGCTTGGTCCCGAAAGCGTGCTTTTGCAAATGGTGTAAATCCGTCCAGTAGTTTTTTTTAAAATGACCAAAATGTAAGGCATAAAAATTAGTGATATCTCTGTTCGCTCCGCGAACGGACTTCCCGGTTCGCTCCGCGGACAGTGCCCTGATTGGCCGAGCGGCTTGCGTGATGTCCGCGGACATGCAACGTGTTCGCTGATTGGACGGCGTGGTGCGTGAAGCGCGTCAGATTTTTTGTGGCGCCCACGATCTTGCATTCGTGGACGATCGCGGACAGCGTGGTGAAACTTGGATTAAATATTGTATTTAGTGGAGTGTGTTGGTGTGTAAGAGTGTTTGGGGAGGAAGGGGGGAGTATGAGATAGGTTCAATGTTATGTTTTTTTTGTATGCTAGACACTTTTGTTGTGTTCGATTTGTCTGCGGACAACACGGCTGTTCTGAAATGTTCTATATAAACTAAATGGTGGGGTGTTCTGAGGATGGAGTATGTGTCTGTTTTGTTCGCAAGCAAGCTAAAATTGAGCTAAGAACACTCGTGGTGTCCTTAAATGTTCGTACATAAACAAAATGGAGGTGTCCTGAGGACGCTGTCCGTATTGTACTCTGGCAAGTTGAATGTGTTCTAAGAACACTTGCGGTGTCCTGAAATGCTCTGATTACTTACCGGTAATCTGTATTACTCCTAGTCCTACTCTTCCTCGTCACAGTACTGACAACCCTCCTCACCCTCCCTGCGTGGAAGGTCCCATGCTTTGGCTTGGTAATATGAAACTGAGTGATGTGGATGTGGCGGAGGGGTTATAGGAATTTAAAGAAATAGAAGAAGGTCCTGTGTCGGAGGCAGGGGCCTCATGAAGTAAGTACTGGGACGAGGAAGAGTGGACGTGGATGTAATATTTGCAATTAAACAAAATTGGGGGTGTTCTGAGAATGCTGTTCGTATTGTTCGTTGTCAGGTTGAAAGTGTTCTAAGAACTCTCCTTATGTCCGTTGACATTACAATTTCCTAGGGCCTTACCCGACTTTTTGTCCACTAAACAAACGATAAATCAGGCTGCTGTGCGTCGACATTATGTGATAATCCTATCACTTGCCCTATCGACCTGGCTGACCTGCTTTTGAGAAACTAAATCATATCTCCCGCCCCTAAACCTGGCATTATCAAAGCATTCATATTCCCCGTCTCTCTCCGTGACGGTACAGGGTGCGTAGCCAAATGCGCCCAGTCGTCTCCAGTCCTACGCGACTTTACACAGAACCCGGAAAACAACACCGATCATCTCACAACACAGCGCGCAACAATTCGGAATATGAAACTGTGATTTAAAAGCAAACAACAAGATTGTACATTTCGTAAAGTACTTTTATTTGACATCAAATGTTTAGGGAATATTCAGCGATTTGCATTTGTCTTTGCTGTCGATCTGCAAAAGTTCATCTTGAGTCACGCGCTGTTCCTTTGCGGTACACAGGGTGTTGGTTTATGATAAAAGAAGCACTATGGTCGCACTGATAATCGGAAGGCTGTTCCAACAACGAGGCATTAGACCACCATAATGGTTGGTATGTTGCTTATAGCCGCTAGTACCGCGTAAGGGCATATTGTTCCGTGGCGATTGTCCCATAAAATGGTGAGGGTCATGAAGTTGTTTAGAAGTAGCTGCACCTGGCAGTTAAAAAATCCGTCGGCCGGGGTCTGAAAATCGTGGCATTGACAGTACGGAAGGACATACCTGTTTTAAAAAACATAAATTAGGCTCACCAGCCGATCTTCATGAAAAATATTCATTTTATTTATTAGGGCGTGAAACTATTTGCTAGCGAGGATAGTGCAACGGAGTATGTTAACTTATTTCCATTAACCCACCCTCTGTCCTCTGCCTTTTTCAGAGCCCTCTAAGCGACAGGGGACCAATTTGGCAGTGATAGTGCGCGGTAGAAAACACTATGCCACATTGAACGAACAAGTACAACTTAACCGGGCTTTAACGCCACGCTATTGTTATTATATTCTGGTATAAAATAATCTAAAGGGTTACTTACATTATATTGCCATTTTCCATTGTCTAAGCGTACTGCAGTCCCAAAATACGACTCCGTCTGTGCCAATGATCTTTCTCATAGTGATATAATATATAAAAGTGGTTTCGTTTCAGAAATTTCATCCTTATCGTGTCTTACGTTTTGCAACACTCCTTCAAAAGAAGTCTTTTAGTACGATCCCTGTCTGTCAAGGTAAAAAAACGATAGAACCTTATAGTGCGAGTCGTGGGGCTCTCCAGCACGCGAGCAAAATATGGAAGCAGCTGACCTTCACTGTAAACAACCATAAATTCTTAGTTTGCAACATTCTGTGTACAGCCATCTCTGAGAAATTGCTTTTTATACTCCATCTTTGTATATTGTTTGCGTGCTAATAAAAAAACTTTGTTAAAGGGACGTTATGGTTCCAAGTAAAAGCAAAAAACTCCTGAAATTCGCCAGTTATGGTAAGCTAAGCAATCATAACTCACGCCACCACAGTGCACTGCTAAGACTAACACCCAGGACATCAAAGATGATATCACAAATGTCATTGATGACATCACTGATGACATCACATGTGTATGTACTTTTCATGAAATTTGTGTACAAGGGATTCTTATTATAATGTTGTGAAAAAAGTGTCAAGGACCATTGCAATAAATATCATACCCTAATTAGTGCTTTGAACGATGCATTGATATAAATAGCATTCTATTATGGGGTTCTATCTAGTATACTAAGCTACTAATGCAGAAACATAGTATTGTGTGCAGCGTACAAGATGAAGGTATAATATTCATAATGTTAATATGTTGAATAATGAAATGATAATTGTTTTCTTATTAGATTTTTGTGTACTGTGAAATATGTAATAAGTAGCTAATAAAACCCATGTATTACATAATTGCATTACTATAGAGAAAACAGAAAGAGACAAGAACACATACCAATATACATATACATAGGGTAAATAGCAGCTTTGAAACAGAGAAATCATCACTTTTTTGCTTGAAAATAATGCTGTCTTTAAAGCTTGTGTCTTCCCCTATGTATATGTTTCATATGATGTGACTGGACTCTAAGGTAATTACTATAAGAACCTACTTGTAGGATACGTCTACAAATAAAATAAAATTTTTAGTTCTGACTGTTACTGAAGAAAACCATGTGGCCTAGATATGTCAGCAAAAGAAAAAAGAGTGAGCCAGAAGAACACTCGCGGTGTCCTGAAATGTTTGTACATAAAGAAAATGGGGGTGTTCTGAGGACGTTGTATGTATTGTTCGCTGGCAAGTTGCATGTGTTATAAGAATACTCGCGGTGTCCTGAAACGTTCGAAAATAAACAAAATGGCGGTGTTCTGAGGACGTTCTCCGTTTTGTGTGACTGCTTAGCTGTATGCAATGAGGGAATGGCACAGAGAGTGAAGTGGAAATGGTAGAAGGGCTGTCCAAGAGTTACGCGGTCCGCGGACACCGCGGCTGTCCATGGACAGGGCGTGCTACATCCAGTGTTTTCCAGCAGATCTAGCATGGAAAGAAGACTGTAGGGATCAGCCAATCAGATGTTGAGGTTGCGGATTTGTGTTGAAAGGGACTGTGTGTAGTGAAGATGGCAGAAGTGGAGAAAGTCAGGGTGTTGGTTCTCGGAGATATGTTTGTGCATGGTTTACAACAGTATGCCCAATGCAGGCATGTTGCAAAGAATTTTGATGTTAAAGGAGTGGAGGTCGTGTGGAGCACTGTGCCTGATTGCAATGTACAGGGAATTGTACACGTTTGTGAAGATATGGGCAGGATCAACAGTCCCCATGTGGTAGTTTTGCAGTATGGTGCTTTCTGTTTGGGCTATGTCAGTGCCCCTACTTTATTGGCAGATTTGGAACACTTGGTTCAAGCAGTAATGAACATCCTTCCAAATGCCAAAATATTATTTTCTGGATTACTACCTAGGGCAATATGGGACAATAGTTCAGTTTTTTGTCCTCAGCAAAACAATGCTAGGTGTGTAATAAACCGAGGCATGTGTGCCTTCATGCTTAGAACTGACATGTTTTTCTGTAATAATGATAATATTGATTCCAGCCATGCTGCTTATTTTAAAGAAGATGGCATTTCCTTATCCTTTACGGGAAATGACATGCTGTTTTGGAATGTAAGGGTTGCTTTGGAGAAGGTTATGTGAAGATTTTAGGAGTAAAGTAAGAATAAAAGAAGAAAAACAATACAAAATAACAGGTGTCTGTCAAGCATCTGCAAAAAAAACAAAAAAAACGCCAACCTCAAAGGAGAAATGGGGCACACTATTTAAATTTACATTCACCACACAAACATGTCGGGCTATGTATAGAACACAGATTGCGTTATTAAAATCTAATTGTGTTAAGACCCTAAGATCTTTCAGGCTCAATTATTGTTTAGGGTCATGTATGGTTTTTGGTGCCATATGTGAGTAGTATATATCCAGTGAAACACTTTGTTAAAGGGGCATTATGGTTAAGTTGCGCTACTAAAAACCTATCAAATTCAGTGAAAAAACATTGGTAAAGGGACATTATGGTTAAGTTCTGCTACTAAAAACTTCACTGAAAAATCTATTTACAAGGGACTTTATACTTACCTTGCACTAAGAACAACCCATTCATATTATGGTTTCTAATAAAAACGAAAACCCCATACATTCACCAGTTATGCTAATCTATGCAACCATAACTCGCGCCACCACCGTGCACTGCTTAGACTAACACCCAGGACATCAAAGATGACATCCCAAATGTGTGAAGATTTGAGATGATTTTCAATATTGCCTCTCTATGGCACATGCTGCAGACAATGCCTAGGTTTCTACATGAGTTTGTTCATGTACTGGCAGTAACTCAGTAATGCAATGATTTGATTAATGAACTATGTATCTCATGATAGTTCTCCCAATGACCTCTGATAGTTTTCTGCCAACTTTATAATGACAATCCCTTGTGGAGGTTGTTATTAGTGCAAAGTAAGTATCAAGTCCCTTGTAAAAAGATTTAGCAGTCTGTCTGTGTGAATAAAAAGAGTTGGAGGGCTGATATTGTGGCTCTAATGGGATCTGATGTTGCTAGCGAGGAGTGCTTAAATACATAAATGAGGTTGGTAATTTCAGTGGGATACATTAACTGCTTCTCTATAGTACACCATGTGGCAATATCTGACGTTATGGGGCAGGCAAACCAGTATCTAGCTTGCTTCAAAAGAAAGGCAGTGTGGTATGCTTTGAAATCAGGAAACCTAACCCCTCCCTTGTCATATGGTGCTTTCAATTTGATTAGAGCTATTCTTTTGCTTTTACCCCCCCCATAGGAAATTTAGTAGGATAGAGTAAATTGATGTATAAAAGGATGGAGATATCGGAACACATAAGAGTTGTAGATAATATACAATTATTGGTGATAGCATCATCTTGATCGTATCTAGTCGGCCCCACCAAGACAGATATAAGGGGGACCATCTGGATTTTAGTTCCTTTAGTCTATCTAGTAATGATTGTGTATTCTGCTTGATGGTGTCTTGGATGGTAGGAGCAAATCTAAGGCCTAGGTATTTAATAGAGGAACTGCACCATTTAAAACCAAAGGGGTCAATGTCATGTCTGAGGCAATAGGGATTGAGGGGCATAATTTCTGACTTATCCTTGTTAAGTTTATAACCAGAAACCAAGCTAAATTGAGATAGTACTTCGAGTAAATATGGGAAGTGGGTTTCGGGGTTTTTGATGAGAATGAGGATATCATCAGCGTAAGCGGCTATTTTAATTTGGGATGAGCCGCATGCAATACCTGGGATGTTTTTATTGGATCTGACTAGTTCTAGTAACGGTTCTAAGGAGAGGATGTATAGAATGGGTGAGAGGGGACAGCCTTGTCTAGTACCTCTGCTGAGGGAAAAAAATGGGGAGGTAAGACCATTAATACAGATTGAAGATTTTGGGGAGGAGTAAAGAAACCTGACTAGAGATGAACTGCAACCATGCCAACGGAGGGATTGAAACATAAAATCCCAGCTGACTCGATCAAAGGCTTTTTCTGCATCTAATGCTATAACCGCCGCTCCCTGCTTATCTTTTTTATTTTTATTAGATAGGTGGATAGCATTTAGAAGGAGTCTGGCATTGGAGGAGATGTTGCGCCCTTTAACATAGCCGACTTGTTCTGGTTTGACAAGGGAAGGAAGGGAGGATTCGATCCTGTTGGCAAAGATTTTTGCAAAGATTTTACTTTCCACGTTAATTAGAGAGATAGGCCGATAATTTCCTGGTAATGACGGGTCCTTATCAGGTTTAGGGAATAGAATGAGCAAGGCCTCTGAAAAGCCTGAGGACGCTTCTTGGGAGATAAAGTAAGAGAATAGATTTTGAAGCTTAGGTATGAGAGATCGAGATCATCTATCATAGAATTCTGTGGAAAGACCATCTGGGCCTGGAGCTTTGCCTTTACCCAATCCTTTAATTGCTTTGGAAATCTCTGGGAGAGTGATTACAGTGTCTAAAGAGGATAAATCAGTTTGGGGGTAGGAGGATCTGTTAATATTATCAAAGAAGTACATGATGTTGTTATGGGGAATGGAGTTCTCGGGAGTGTATAGTTTGGTATAGAAGTCTCTGAAACAATTTAATATATCTTTGGGATGATGATTAACCGTGCCAGATTGGTCTGTAATATGGGATATGAGAAATTTCTCCTTTTTGGTTTTTAAGTATGAAGCTAGTGCCTTCCCTGCTTTATTAGAAGTTTGGTATATTTTTGTTTTGTATTTAAGAATTGTCCCTGCAGTGAGATCTGTGATCTCCTTGTTGATTGAGAAGCGTAAAGTCAGTACTTTGTGGCGATTGGTAGGGTTGGAGACTCTGTAATAATGTTGTTCGGCTGTAGTTAGCTGAGAATAAAGGTCATCTAAGTGTTTTTTGCGTAGAGCTCTCATTTTTCCTGAGTAAGCCATGATGTGACCTCTCAAGGCAGCTTTAAAGGTATCCCAATTGTTCACTACCGAAGTGTCACTGTCTAGATTGTCTGCATAGAATTGCTGAGCAAAAGACTCTACTGATAGGATGAATTGAGGGTCTTGTAAAAGAAAGTTGTTAAGCTTCCATCTAGTTGACGATTTTCGAACATCAGAAAGACTGAAAAGGTACAGACAGGGGCATGATCAGAAATAATGATGTTTTCTATTTTGGAGTCTATAATGGTACCTTTCAGGTTTTTGGTGGAGAAAATATAATCAAGACGTGAGAGAGTATTATGTGGGGAAGAGTGGAAAGTGTAGTCAAGTTGAGTGGGGTGAGATATTCTCCATGTATCAATAAGAAGCTGGTGGAATAACATATGTCTCACGCAAAAGATGGAAATGTGTATGGCAAACAATCTTAATTCTATACCTAAGTTTAATGCTAAGTGGTCATTTTTCACTCGATTTCTGAACCATTTTAATGTAACCACGCATGGAATGTGACTTCTCCAAATCTCTCACACTCCTTTGATGCTCCCAAGATCATTATATGCGAATACTAATCCGGACACTTAACTGAATATTTACTGTATTATATGCCAATGTGCCTCTCTTCATCAATACCTACCACCTCCCTTTCTCCCCCTCCCCCCATATGTCGTGTTTGTCATATGTCAGTCTTATGTTTGTCCTCCCCCCCACTTAGACATCATAATGCAGAATTTGTTCCATACTAAGTTGTGCACAACACTGTGCTATAGTTCTTTTGCGTACGTTTTTAATTATATTGACAATTTGTTCCTTATATGCTCAACTTCACATTGTACACAGTGTAATCAATTCATTGCTCTATTAGAACACTTCCATTTTACCATTGTTTAATCTATTCTCATGTAAAAGTTTCACTGCATTATGTTTATGAAGTTATGACTTTATGATTGTATACTACATACCTTAATAAAAATTATTAAAATTAAAAAAAAAGATTTTGCAGTAAATTTTATAGTTTTTTTATTAGCAGAACTTAACCATAACGTCCCTTTACCAATGTTTTTTCACTGAATTTGATAGGTTTTTAGTAGCGCAACTTAACCATAACGTCCCTTTAACAAAGATTTTTCACTGAATTTCATAGGTTTCTATTAAGAAACCCTTACTTTTACTAATGCACCATACACCATTATAAACCACCTTGACCCCTGTTGATAGCCATAGTGTCCATGGACTGTGCGATTGTCTGTGGACATTGGGTAACATCCATACTACCAAAATGCTCAGGGGATATCTCATATTATTTTACTATACATCAAAGACACTGTATAGGTTAGATAAACAACACATAGCTAAAGTACAAAGAAATAAAATACTATATATAGTAATTGTGCATTTAACACACCAACAGTGCAATTCCGTAAGATATAAAACATTATGGAACAAAAATAACCTATGCCTCCAGCAGAATTACCTCACAACTCCTTCATATAGAAACTATGAGCCTACTGTAAACAGCACACTTTCCAGACCTCTAACAGCAGAACTGAACAACAAATTGGCAAGTGCACTGCATGTATTTCTACAGCAGAGCAAATCTCTTTTTTTACATAGAAATGTCTAACACCTTGGACTGGCTTGAAGAAAGTTTTCCTCATGATGACATGACTGAAGACAATGATGCTATTGGTAGACAATGCATTTATGAAATTAAGCAAATTGATACACATTGTACTACATATATTTTTCTAACAGTACATACAGAAAATAACAGCAATACCAAACAAACAGAGAATCATGTACAAGTAAAAGAACATATCAAAGAACAAATGGACACAGTGCAAAATCATGTAGTGCACTTGGAAGCAAAAATGGATCAATTATTATATAATTATCTTGATTTGAAACTATTTGTTCAAATATATATCATGGGAAATATTAAGTACCACTGCCCCACCTGTACCTGTCCCCCTTCTCCTTGTCCCACCCAACCATACCCACAAATTCCTCATAACCAAAAACTTTATGATGAGACCTAAATCCCTTCCTCCCCTAAAACCTAACCTATAGGACCCTCCAATTTCCCTATATATGTCTCCATTTCTGCTTCCCCCTCTCGTTTCATAATTTAAATATTACTGTGTGTAAATAAAGTTATATGTATACTGTTTCTGTATGTGTCTGTGTTTTTTTTTTTAAAAGCCTGTTTGTGAGTCCGCGGACAGCCCGACTGTCTGGGATGCCCGCAATTAACCAAATGGGGGTGTCCTAAGGACACTATGCATGTTTGTACTGTCTGCAATCAAAATGGGGGTGTCGGTAGGACACATAACCTTTCCACCTGTACTTAATTAACCAAAATGGGGGTGTCATAAGAACACTTTATCAGTCTGGGCTGTCCGTAATAAAAATGGAGGTGTCCGTAAACACAGAGCCTTTTCGCATGTCCGCAAAATTGTGACGCTCCTTTAATTAGTTTGAGGAGGCTTGCCCTGTCTGGCAGACACCTGTGCGCATGTGCATCCCACCCCTGGGTTCCTAAGAACATTTCGCCTGTCTGTAACTGTCCACCACAAGTCTGTCGCACTTTTGATTAGTTCGGTGACCCAAACCCTGTCAGCAGAACACTTATACACATGCGGACAACCAATCACGTGCACAATAGGTGTCCTATGGACACGCTTCCCATTCGTGAACGTATCCACGACATCATCATGTGACCGCACCCACACTCAGCGTAGGCCCTTGTCCGCAATCAGTGTCTGGGTCCCCTGACATCAAAAAGTGCTTTTATTGAGCAATCAAAGGTGTTTTACTACGAAACTGCTACGAAACTTCACCTCTACACACGTCCCAGACTGTTACCCTGGCGATGTGGATACTTTTCAGAACTTTGTTCAAAGTGTCCGTGGACAGCGCAGCCCAGCACCCCTAAAAAAGGCCACACCCTAGAACAGCTCCTCCGTCTTTTTTTGGCTACCAGAGAGAGCATTGCTCATAATTCCTGGTGTCCTGGATTTTCTGATGACCTGTGCCTGCTGTGCCATGTGTGCTGTGCCACATTTGAAGACGAACATTCTTCCACCAGCTTTCTCTACTGTGCTGTTGGGACATTTGGAAAATTAACCCAGATGGCAACCATGGCTTCTGCAGCTGCCTCGGATTCAGGATCACCCCCACCGCCTCCACCACAGCCACCTTCCGAAAGGCATGGAGAGGGGAACAGGCGTGGAGATGCAAAGAGGGATGAAGAGGAAGATTAGGATGAGGTAGAAGAAATCCTTGCTAGGGCTGGCCAGTGTGAGTCTTGGGTGTGGAAGTTATTTACTACCGTTGGAGGGGTACCCAAGGCATGTGCAAACAAGGTGTGCTTCACTGAGTGCCAGATGGAGCTCAGTCATGTCAAACCTGGTTTGTATAGTTACAGGACAACCACCATGCAGCAACACCTAACCTCGTTCCACAAGGCAGCACTTCGTAGGGTTGTACCCTATGATAGAGCTAGTAGGTTGATTTCCTCTACATCATCCTCTGCATCCGCTCCTGTCACCACAAGACACACTCCTGTGGGGCAGCACATCCCTAAACCAGCCTCGGAAGCCATACACAATGCAGTAGATCCTTTCCTTTCAAGGGTCACTGTATTATGTATGTACTGCGATGCAGTACTCTGCAGGGGGAGTCATTTCGAAATGCTTTCGAGGCTGTGGTACGGAGCATGAGAAAGACTGCCAACTACCTAAGTAAGGCCCACCCTACATCTTCCTCTCTCAACATGCCTTTTCTTATCCTTGTGGTTGGTATGCCTTCCCGACCCTCCTTACCTTTCCTTTCCTTGTGTATCGTATAAAAAAATACAAAACCACAAAAACAAAACAAAAAAATGGCTCTTTTCAGAGCCATCTTTCACAGTTTAAAAATAGAAGTGCCAATGAAATGCTGCAGGGCCCTTTGCATTTTTAGTAGTCCGCGGACAGTCCGCTGACTTTTCTAAAAAAATTGCCACAAGGGTAGCAAAAACATTGCACTGTTTTTCAAGGTCAAAGAGGTGGCTCTGAAAAGAGCCTTTTTGTGATGTTTGTTTTTTATAAAAGTTGAATTGGTCAACTCTTACTGCAAAAATGGTTGGTATACTTCCAAAAAGTTCTGTAATGCATTTTGAATATTTCACAGAAAAATCTGATTGCCAGCATCAGTCAGATGGACTCCATCCCTGCGAAAAATGTTTGTGATGTGAAACAAAATACTTTCATTGTGGAAGGACGACATGCCAACATCTTTCAAAAAGGCACAAACAACCTTGTTGACATTGCGTCTCACATTCTTCATTTGTGGACCAAATGAAGAAGAGCGCAGCCACATTTCTCTATGCACAATACGAGAAAAAATTACTCGGGAGCTTGGAAACATGTCCATCACTTTCCCAAGTACTTCTTTCATTGCAAACTGCAAGGAGATTCCAGTAACATGTCCTAAACTATTCCCTCCACAATGAATAATAATAATGTCTGGCTGACGGTGTGTCATCAAAGTGGCACAAAGAGGGACCAAATCCAGCCACTTTGTTCCGCACACTCCATACCACTGCACATCCACATGATGGAATCCAAGATCTGCGCACACTCCATATTTCTGTGCATACAGCTCCAACCAATGTATCTACGAGTCTCCTAAAATCCAGACACTCTGCTTCCTAAAAGACATAGCCATAGCCATCTGCTCTCCTCTAAGCGAACAAATCTTCTGACACAATCTCTCCTTACAAACCACACCCAGTAAACCTTATTCACCAATCCTGTAACATGCAGAGTCCCACTTCCATGCCTACCAACCACAAAATCCCCGGATGCAACAGGTGTGGTCCGCAGACTACCGTAGTGCCAGCAGACATATCGTACAATTTGTGGGAAAAGAGACACATATTTCAACCAGAGTAGGACATTCATTTAAATGTAAATGTAGCTCCGAAAAGAAAAGAGCCTTTTTTTGTAAAGGTGCTTGTAAACAAACACCTTTACTTAAGCATTTTTTCATATTTTCCTCTTCTTCACATTCTCACAGACTTATAGGAACCTTTTCAAAGCATCCCTTAGATTGTACAACCAAATAGCATTTCCAATAGTGGATAGAGAAATGCCATCTGCATTGAAAAAGTTCAAATTCTGAGGATTAATGTCATTGTCACAGAAGAACATTCCACAACTGCAAAGAAATGCAGACATTCCCCTGTTAACAACACACCTTGCAGCATTTTCCTTGGGACATAGTACATTTGGATTGTTCCATAGTGCTCTAGGTATTATATAAGAAAAAAACACCTTCACAGTATAAAACAACAACATCAGTTGCTGCACCAACTGCTTCAAGTTTAGAAGCAAACTTCCAGCACTAATATATCCCAAATGCTCTCCTCCATAGTGCATTATCAAAACATCAGGACTACCAACAGTAGCCATATCTCTGCACAAATCAAACAAAGCCTGCAAATTAAGCTTGGCACAAAGTTCCAAAAAGCCTGCACAGCTGGAAAACCAAGATCTCCAGAAATGCCTCTCCCCTCGACATATCTCTTTCGATAATGCACAGAAATATCTCCCACTATCCACACAGTAATCCTCTGTCTCTCTTCAACACCAGCCATTTTCACTACACAGCCAACAAAGGAGTAAAAATATTATAACTGTCCCTTCCAATACAACACAGTGTTAAAATTTGATTGGCTAATCCTCAAGTATAATCCCAATTCCATGCAAGGCAGACTCAGAAGCCTCGGATGTGGCATGCCCTGTCCGCGAACTCCTGTGGTATCATCTGTAAGTGATTTCAATCCGGCACTCCAACTAAGTCAATGCCTAGTACGGGATGCCCAATGGAAACCCTTATTTATATTTTTTTATGTCAAAGTTCTTTTAATTCTGGATGATGTACCCTTATATAACGCCCCTCTCTTTGAACTCCCCCGGTCTCACTGAACCAAGAAATAGGTTTGTTTTGCAAATTAAAAGATTTATTTGAAGAGTTGAAGAATATATAAATATTATACTTTCATGAATATGAATAATATCTGAATATCACACTTATGAATATGAACAATGATCAGCAATGGGTAATATGACAATATCGACAATCTCTTTAATCAATTAGGAGTAGGAATAGGAAGAATAGTGTAGCAGAGAATAACTTTGTGTGGGTCAAGGAAATGCAATGATATGAAAGAATGCAACACAGAAATAAACTTGATATGAATTTAACCAAAGACAATATGATCACTCTTTCCCCCTGTTACTACTTGCTCCCCCCAATATGCAATATGAAGAGATGGAATGAGGGCACACAGGTATCAGGAATACAATCAACAATGCAGTTCAATCCCAACTCCCCCCCAGCAACCTTAGAGAGAACAGGAATGCTTTAAAAACAGGTCAGAATGTGTTTGAATGTGATTTGCAATGAATGGGAAAATGCTAAAAATGACTTTAATTCACTAAATGAGATTCAGAACTAGTGAGAGTTGCTTCGGATTGGGTCAGGTCAACACTGGCAATGATTATAGAATGATTAGCTGATGGAAAATGAATTTCAGAAGTTGAAATCAAGATATAGCTATTTTACACAGAATGAAATTGAGCCAAATTGCAAATCGCTGCAATGTTTCCGTGTGCGGGAAATGCGATTACAGAAAACTATAAGGAATTGGAATGTCGTTCTGGGTTTGTTAGGATGCTGAGGATGTTAGCTTCAAAATGACATTTAAATTCCGTTTCCAGAACGTACGGTTCAAAAGTTACAGAGGTTTTTTTGTGAAGGTAGATTTTTCAGAAACAGAGTCAAGATTTCAAAATGAAAGGTTGCGCTTTAAAGATTAGAAACCAAGATGGATTTATACTAAGGGGCTAGGAAAGTACAAGATACACAACGGGACAACCACCAGAACAGGGCGCCTTCCACTCTGATTGTTGTGCGCCAGGACACTTGACTTTCTTCAAAAAAATATCAGCGCACAGATGATTATCGCTACAATTATCACAGACTAGATAATGAAAAGGATTCAGGATGGACACAAGATTCTATAATGCAGTTCTGGATAGGTTAAAATAGATTGAATAGTATTACTTTAAACTAAGAGATGACTATGGACAGTTCTATACTAAATACTCACTCCTGAGGGTTCTACTCTCAGCAAGGCCCTCTGGTCTGAGCGGTCTCTTGGACTGGATCTGACAGGTTGGTTCTGGGTACCGCTCTACTCTATTTGTCTGGGTCTTGGTTCTAGCACGAGGTTCTTAGCTAGAATAGCCAAAAAGCTCAGCCAGGTTGTTGGATTTTGTGGTGCCCCTTGGAAGTTTAGGGGTTAGAATCAGGTTGCAAAATATTCTTAAGGCCAGCTGAGAAGAGTTCAGCTTTTGGATTGGGCCTTCCTGCTTCAAAGTTCTAAAGACTGGATTATTGGTCTGGTTCTAAAGTCTAGAGCCTGGATCTTCCTCCAGGGTGCTTCGCCAAGAAATCAGCTGATTTCAGAAAGTTTGTGTGTCTCTGCCTGTCCTCAGCAGTCCCTATTTATGTATTTCCAAAGTGGATGGGGAGGCTGATTCTACTATGTTCAACCCTCTAAGGATCTGATAGGTCAGAGAATTTCCCCTCTCCTGATTTGAAACAGGAACAGTGTGTCATCAAGTGTCAGAGTGATGCTGTGTTTATGGGCCAAAGCCAAAGGAAATCCCTCCCCTTTGCTTTTTCTTAGGAAATCTATTTTCCCCAAAAAACATATTTCCAAGATACACAAGTTGTTCATAATACATAATTATATGACAGGTTCACTAAGGTGCATTTCTGTTCAACTCCCATCTTCCAGCGAGCTATGGTTCATAAATGACAACTTTTTCACACTTTTGGTGGGTTTCTCAATGTTAGTTCTGCACCAATTATTATACATGCATGCACGGCCCCTCTGGGCACATTCCTGTAATTTTTCATGTTCCTAACATAAACACCATGGCTACAATATGAATAATTTCCGGGGTTCAGTCTCAGAAAATCGCACAGATTCCAACTTAGTCTTAAACTGTGAGCGAATATTTCATTTTAACAAACTCTAAGTTTCATATTTTTGTCAGTTCAGTACACTTTGCTATAAGCATTTTTCTAAAACATACATTTACACCAACTTCAATCAACAATTTCAGTCTGGCCCGCCTCCAGAGCTGGGCTGAGCCAGAGGGTTGCATGGCCTGCCTTCCTGCCAGAGCAGTTTGTTGTCAGTCACACTCGAAGTAGCATTCCTATTCAGTCCAAGAAATCCATTGTTTCTTGGGCTGGGCAGCAGGGGAAATCTCCTCCCCTTCTGATGAACATGCCAATGCGAAATGCTCTCCTTTTGGTGGGAATGGGCAAGGTGTGAGTTTCCCAGGGGAAGAAGGCCTCTTGGAAGTTTTAACTGAATCAGGTTACCTTCTGGTCAATTGTAACATAGTTCCTTGTGAAAAAAAATACTCTTATAAATTTAAAATAAGCAAACCCATCTTTACTTCCAGTCCTTTTTCAACATGAAAATCAACGTGTGGCACTCTTATGTGGTATTTTGATGGAACTCTCTTCTTTGGCATAGTTTGAGTTCAATGTTCACTTTACACATAATAGGTTGTAAATCGCCGGCTTCTGACTGTCATGATGCCTACCTCCAAGGAGCCAGGTCCGACCCAGCAACCCCAGAGGCAGGCATCATTTCCCCCAGGAGAGTGCCAGCGGGCCCAAGCTGGGGCCCTTTGGACGCAGTCCTGGCGCCTTAGGTGCCAAGCTCATGTCGGACACCTGTCCTGGCGCCTTAGGCGCCAGGCTCATAAAGCTAGGCATGTGTTCAAGTGTTTTAATGTGCACTTACCTGATGCAGACCATGCTGCAACATCCAGGCCCTCTTGAGGCCTGAATGGAACTACTTTACCTGTGGGACTACTTTCCACCCGGGTGTGGTCGGGGAAGGATACATACCTGATCGATGGAAGGATACACACTGGGAACTTCTTCCAAAGCTATTTAAACCACACCCGATCAGAAACTCTTGCTTCGCGTTGTTCTGCTCGTCGCAGCTGGACGCTCACCGTGTCAGCTCCTGCATCTGGACTTCAGCCACGCCTGTCAACATCCTGGGTCACCTGCAAAGGGAGACAAGAGACCTTACCAGCTGAATCTGCACCACGGAGACATCACTGACGATCCTGAAAGGGAAGACATTATTTTTTAAAAGCATTCGTTACGATCGCTGCAGCGCTGCATTTCACTCACCTTTCCTGGGTTCCTCCATCTTCAGCAGCGATCATCCGGATACACAGCCACTTCCCAGAGCCTAGAGAAAAAGACAAGAATAAGAGGTGAGAGAAGGAAGGGAATAATACTTACCTGTTGGGTCATTCCCATTTTATTTCGGGTCTTGCCGCTTCCAGGCATTTTCCAGACCCCGGCCCCAATGGGGAAAAAAGACAAAGACATAGAATGAGTGTATGCAAAGACAGTTCTCGAGCGCTCATCCAGATCTAACCTGCCATTTACTGGAACTGGAACTGCACGTTTCACTTCGGGTCGGTGCCATATCTCTGGCATTCCGAACCCCGGCCCCTAAGGGGAAAAAAGACATAAGCATTAGCGCTTGCTGCAAAAGACAATGAACATTATTATTAAGCTTGGACTTTTGAACTTGCAAAAGAACTTTTACAGAGCCTTACCTGAATAGTCAAGCTTACCTGAACTCCCTCCAATCCTCAATCCAGTGAAGTAACTGGGTTTCAACACGCCCCTGCATCAGAAGCAGGATGGAGAGCTCATCCTTCCTGACCCTAAGGTGAGACTTCGCGGGGAATCATGGAAGGGTATCGTGGAAGGTTGGAAGAGAGTGGGAGGCTTGAGCATAACTCAGTCAGTAGGTAATACTCCCTTTTCACGCACAGGGGAATATTCCTGCGAGCCGGAGAAGCCAGAGTAGAGGGCCCTTCCTGTCCATCCTCAGAGCCCTGCGCTTCACCATTGAAGAAGCATCAGCACTCGAAGCCAGACCTGCGCCTCCGTGGGAATCAGGTGAGCGTTACAGAATGCAAAGTAAACCCACCCCAGGTCTGCGCAGACTACATTGACTTGGCGGTTCAACTTGATCACAGACTTCAAAATAGAAAAGCAGATCAGTTCAAGTATGAAAACCGAGCACCGATCAAAACCCACGCTAACTCCAAGAGTACCGACGTATCTGAACCTATGCAAATCGGTGGTGTTAAAGGTCCATTAACGCAGAAAGAACAAGAGAGAAGGCGGCAAATGCAACTTTGTCTGTATTGCGGGACTTCCGGTCACTTTCTTTGAAATTGTCCAGTTAAACCACTTAAGAAGGTGGTTGGAGCTACTGATAACGAATTAGTGACACCTGATTCGGGAAATGACCTAGCCCGGCAAGCGTAGGGGTCCGCTTGCCGAGCTTGAAAACTAACTCTTTGACCTCGCATTTTGTCATGCCAATGGTGCTCGTGGACCCAAAACAGCCTCAGCAGTTGCATGCTATAAAAGCATACATCGACAGTGGAGCTATTGGAAATTACATACGTGAATTGGCTTCCAGGATTAAGCTTCCTCTCCGCCCGAAAGTAACCCAAGATGTCATTACTACAGTAGATGGAACCGAAATAGCCTCAGGGCCTGTAACGCATTCCACTGTTGAAGTGACACTGGTGGGTCAGGATGGACATTGGGAAGCAATCGTGTTTGATGTGATCAAGGCCCCACAATTTCAAGTAATTCTTGGAATTCCTTGGTTAGAATTGACTGGCGAGCAAAGAAGATAAGTTTTCCTGATTGTGAACCAACTTGTTATCCAAGAAATCCAGCTATGGGTCTAGCCTCAGCAACTTCCACCCCTGTACAGCTACCGTCAGAATACCACGAATTCCAAGACGTTTTTCAGAAAGAACATGCTAACACGTTACCTCCCCATCGGTCTTATGATTGCCAAATCGATCTGGTACCCAATGCTCAACTACCTTGTAGTAGGATTTATGCTCTTACGGAACCTGAGAACCTGCATTTGCGTCAGTATTTAGATCAGTACCTAGCCAATGGTTTTATTCGCCCGTCCAAGTCTCCTGTCTCTTCAGCTCTGTTCTTCGTGCCGAAAAAAGAAGGCGACCTTAGAACGTGTATAGACTATCTCGCCCTAAATCAAATAACGATTAAGAATCGTTATCCTCTGCCCTTGATCCCTGAGCTTATCAACCAGGTGAAAGACGCTTGTGTGTACACCAAGTTAGATCTCCGAGGAGCTTATCACCTGGTGCGCATAAAAGAAGGCGACAAATGGAAGACTGCATTCCGCACCAAGTTTGGGCTCTTCGAATATCAGGTGATGCCCTTCGGTTTGTGCAATGCACCTGCCGCCTTTCAGTACTTTATGAATGATGTTCTTCGGGAACTTATCGCTGTCTGTGTCATTGTTTACATTGACGACATCCTGGTGTACTCTTCTTCAGAATCTGATCACAGAAAACATGTTAGGGCAGTTCTTGAGACACTGCGCCATCAAAGATTATTTGCAAAACTCGAAAAATGCGTTTTTCATACCACAGAAGTTGAGTTTCTCGGATTCATCCTGACACCTCAAGGAGTCCGAATGGACTCGCGAAAGGTGGACGCCATCCTCAAATGGCCATCTCCAAGCTCGGTGAAGGGAGTTCAGAGCATGCTCGGCTTTGCCAATTTCTGTCGAAGATTCATCCCAGAATTTTCCCGAACAGTCCAACCCATCACCGCTCTCCTAAAGAAAAACAAACGCTTCAAATGGACTCTTGAGGCCGAACAAGCCTTCCAGGACCTGAAAACCAAATTCCCCTCTGCACCTGTATTGAAGCACCCGCACCCAGATCTCCCGTACATAGTGGAAACCGATGCATCCAGTTCGGCCATGGGAGCAGTCCTGTCGCAAAGAGACCCAAAAACTAACCAACTACACCCAGTGGCCTTTTGGTCCAGAACATTTTCTCCTCCTGAAATCAACTACGCAATTACCGATAAAGAGTTACTGGCCATCAAATCTGCTTTCAAGGCTTGGCGTCACTACCTTCTCGGGGCAAGACACACCATCACCGCAATTACAGACCACAGAAACTTACAGTATTTAAAAACGGCCAAAGCTCAATCTTCACGACAACTCCGATGGGCTCTATTCTTTGCAGAATTTGATTTTGGAATTACCTATCGCCCTGGCTGCAAGAATGGAAAAGCGGACGCCTTATCCCGGATTGGCATGGAAGAACCTAATTCGAGCTTAGAACCTGTGCCCATCATACCTGAGCAAAGAATCTTAGGCTTAACTTCATTGCAAACTATTGAGGATATGCAAACGCAAGTAAAACAACTTCTAGACTCTTCAACCTTACTGGAATGGAGTCAAAAGGGTCCTCATTACACCGTTAAGGATGACTTACCCTACTTCCAGGAGCGGTTGTTTCTGCCAAGTAAAGAATTGCAAGAACTTGTTATTGCCCATCATCATGAATCTTTAATGGAAGGACACTCTGGTATCGCTAAAACGGAGGAAAAAATCAAACGCCACTTCTGGTGGCCTTCTTGGAGAAAAGACATTAAGTCTTTTGTACTGTCTTGTGGAATTTGCGCCCAAAACAAGGCTCAAAAGAAAAGGCCAGCCGGCCTACTTCAACCCTTGGATATTCCACCGGCGCCATGGCAAACCCTGTCAATGGACTTTATAACGGATCTGCCTCCTTGTGCTGGTTACAACACAATCCTTGTAATTGTGGACCTATTCTCCAAAATGGCCCACTTTATCCCTTTAAAGGGTTTGCCTTCAGCTTCCACCTTGGCCAAGGAATTCCTGGAGAATATAGTTTACATACATGGTTTCCCTTCCATATTAGTCTCGGATCGTGGAAGTCAATTTATCTCACATTTTTGGAAGAAGTGTTGCCAACTAGCACAAATAGATGTGCGGTTATCCACCAGCCACCACCCCCAGACCAACGGACAAACCGATAGAACCAATCAGATTCTCGAGTAATATCTTCGGTGCATGTTACACCAATCCGAGTTAAATTGGAAAGACATCCTTTGGATCGCAGAATATGCATACAACAATTCAGTGCATTCTGGAACCGGACAAACCCCCTTTTATACTTTGTATGGTCACCATCCTCAGACCTCTGACCTAGATCCACCTCTGACCTTGGAAATGCCCGCAGTAAATCATCTGCATTCCACAGTAACCCGAGCCTTCAAAGAAGCTGCAACTCATTTACAGCAAGCCAAGAAAAAGTATAAAGAAAACGCTGATTTGCACCGAAGTAAAACTCCTCCTTACCAAGTAGGAGACCAGGTATGGCTAGCAACTAAACATTTACCCCTCAAGGGCCCGCAAACCTTCAATCCCAGATTCATAGGACCTTATCCCATCAAAGCTATAATCAACCCAGTGGCCTTTAAACTGGATTTACTGTCCAACACGCGTATTCATCCAGTTTTTCATGCATCACTTTTGAAGCCAGTACAACCAGGAACCCGATTGTCCAAGACTCCAGATCCAGTTCAAATTGAGGGGAATTAGAATTCGAAGTTAAAGACATTTTAGACTCCAAGGTGGTAAAGTCGAAACTCTTCTATCTTGTTGACTGGAAGGGATATGGACCTCAGGAGAGATCGTGGGAGCCTAGTAACCATGTCCACGCACCTCGATTAGTGCAAAGGTTTCACCGGAGATTTCCGAACAAGCCCAAACCCCCGGAGGTAAGAACCTTGGGAGGGGCCTTGAGGGGGGGTACTGTCATGATGCCTACCTCCAAGGAGCCAGGTCCGACCCAGCAACCCCGGAGGCAGGCATCATTTCCCCCAGGAGAGTGCCAGCGGGCCCAAGCTGTGGCCCTTTGGACGCAGTCCTGGCACCTTAGGTGCCAGGCTCATGTTGAACCGCTGTCCTGGCACCTTAGGCGCCAGGCTCATAAAGCTAGGCATGTGTTCAAGTGTTTTAATGTGCACTTACCTGATGCAGACCATGCTGCTACATCCAGGCCCTCTTGAGGCCTGAATGGAACTACTTTACCTGTGGGACTACTTTCCACCCGGGTTTGGTCGGGGAAGGATACATACCTGATCGGTGGAAGGATACACACTGGGAACTTCTTCCAAAGCTATTTAAACCACACCCGATCAGCAACTCACGCTTCATGTTGTTCTGCTCCTCGCAGCTGGACGCTCACCGTGTCAGCTCCTGCATCTGGACTTCAGCCACGCCTGTCAACATCCTGGGTCACCTGCAAAGGGAGACAAGAGACCTTACCAGCTGAATCTGCACCACGGAGACATCACCGACAATCCTGAAAGGGAAGACATTATTTTTTAAAAGCATTTCGTTACGATCGCTGCAGCGCTGCATTTCACTCACCTTTCCTGGGTTCCTCCATCTTCAGCAGCGATCATCCGGATACACAGCCACTTCCCAGAGCCTAGAGAAAAAGACAAGAATAAGAGGTGAGAAAAGGAAGGGAATAAGACTTACCTGTTGGGTCATTCCCATTTCATTTCGGGTCTTGCCGCTTCCAGGCATTTTCCGGACCCGGCCCCTATGGGGAAAAAAGACAAAGACATAGAATGAGCGTATGCAAAGACAGTTCCTGAGCGCTCATCCAGAACTAACCTGCCATTTACTGGAACTGGAACTGCACGTTTCACTTCGGGTCGGTGCCATATCTCCGGCATTCCGAACCCCGGCCCCTAAGGGGAAAAAAGGCATAAGCATTCGCGCTTGCTGCAAAAGACAATGAACATTATTATTAAGCTTGGACTTTTGAACTTGCAACAGAACTTTTACAGAGCCTTACCTGAATAGTCAAGCTTACCTGAACTCCCACCAATGCTCAATCCAGTGAAGTAACTGGGTTTCAACGCGCCCCTGCATCAGAAGCAGGATGGAGAGCTCATCCTTCCCGACCCTAAGGTGAGACTTCACGGGGAATCGTGGAAGGGTATCGTGGAGGGTTGGAAGAGAGTGGGAGGCTTGAGCATAACTCAGTCAGTAGGTAATACTCCCTTTTCATGCACAGGGGAATATTCATGCGAGCCGGAGAAGCCAGAGTAGAGGGCCCTTCCTGTCCATCTTCAGAGCCCTGCGCTTCACCATTGAAGAAGCATCAGCACTCGAAGCCAGACCTGTGCCTCCGTGGGAATCAGGTGAGCGTTACACTGACAGAGGTGAGTAACGGTACTACACCCATTTTTGACAGCTTTCTTTACATCAAGTATCTTTAAAAGAGGATTTTGTTCTGATAACATATGATTCTTGCTGACATTGTATTTATGTGGATTCTTGCAGTAGAATAATGTGGAACACACAACAAGGAGGTTGGATCTTTTAGGTGGTTTGTGAGCCATGATTTTTGCACATTTTTGACAATCTAGAAAATGGATTTCCAAACAGCTCTGTGTTTTTTTTGGCAATCAGCATTGCTTTTTCAAGTGTTCTCAGGCTACTTTGTGGGTAGCCCAATGGTGGGTGTTGGAAGTGGTCTCCAGTGTTACCACTGACATAGGCAAAAGTGAATGGCGGGCTATTTTTCAGATTTTTACTGCACAATTTTGGGTGATTTTTAGCGAGTAGCATGCTTTCCAGTGGCCATTTCTGAGGTTTCTGCTGCCAGCAATGCACAGTAATGTTGCAGGGCCTGGACCAGTGGGTTGAGACATCCCATACCATGGACTCGTAATACAGAGACACCCCTTCTTCCCTTTCCACTTCACTCTCTACAGCACTCTTTGATTGGCTACTGTTAAACAGTCACACAACTATTCACCAACCACATCCAAGACCTCTATATCTAACTCTATCATCAAAGTTCAGTAGATTAGATTTACTGTTGAACACTTTCACTGCAAGTCTTCTGTCACTGGAAAACACCTACAGCAAAAACTACTGTAATACTCTCCAAGATTTCTGCTTCCACTTGATCTACATCTACATACATCAACCCAAAATACTGGTATGAACACTTTCTGTATATTAAAATTGCAACTCTGTTATAAATGCAAATAAACAAAATACCTGCTCTTAACCTGCAAAACCAACAGAAAAACGGACTGTATAGTATCATTAGGTTTTACTTGCAAATCTATCTGCTTTACTAGTTTGCATTTACCAAAATCACTCATTGTAATAAGCAAACTATAATTTTCTTCTTTCTATTTCTCATTTTCACAACCGCTTACTCCTTCACACACATATTATCAAATTGCTACAATGGCCATACAACTGCAAACCTGTTGGTATCTTACCAAAGCATTACAAGTAAACAGATCACATTAATTTCAACAGGATGTCTGTGACTTACTTTCCATAATCTACTAAACAATCATACAGTCATTTTTCCCATCTCCTAGCATCAACTTGCATTCACTGACAATACCGTGCCCTTACAAAACTTTCTTTTAATGCCTACTTCCATAATTTTTTTAAACATCATATTGCAATTTCATCAGCACTCTCTCTAATGTATTTGCAAATAGTAAAAAGTACATTGGAGCTATGTTTAAAGCAAGTTGATGTACCACACCCAAACTAAAATGCCCACAATACACACAAAGTAAACTGCATATATATTAGCAAACCATACCAAGTGCATCCTTTGCACAACTAACAAAACACACCATTATTTCAATCATCTATATAGAGAAGAAATAATCATTTTTTACAGACAGAAACATTCTCCTCTATATATCTTTCTAAACCTTTTTTCTCACCCTCCTACAACTTCCACTAATCTAGTTACACAGTAAATACTACAAAAACAACACATATAATTTCAAACAGTGCACTAAATACAAAATAATTACAAATACTCCACTAACTACCTTACAATGATACAAATTACCCATTCATATACACACCTCCATAATGGAACACATGCAGTACCTCAACTTAACAATAAATCTTTCTGCAAATTTAACTCATCCATTTTTCAAAAGGAATTACTTCACAATTAACACATATATGTACTAATTCCTTCTTTATCAATTACAGTGAAGACCACTCTCCTCAAGGCCAGTAGTCCCTCAAGTGCAAAACAGAACCAGAAGAAACCACCTTTTTACAGCCAACAAAGTAAGTACAATACTATTGTACTGTTCTGCCTATTACAAAGATAGTGCACTGTTCTTTTATTGCAAGACCTAGCAAGACATACAATTGTACAAAATCAACATTATTTCATGCAGTATTACTAATTGCACCTCAATAGGTGCACATTTTGTATTATCATGTAACACACAATTACGAGTACTGCCTTCCCAACCTAAATAGGCCAATGCACAAGCACACAACTCTACATGGATGCCTACTCTCATACTCAGACACTCATGCACAGTGCACGTATACAATGCACAACCTCCAAACCCACAGATTTGTTTTTCTCCAACAGACATCAAAGAATGCCTACCAAAAAGCAACTCCGGAAGAAAGCAACACAGAAATAGAGCAGATCAAACTAAAATCGTACACAATAAGCATCCTCCTCTAGCAGAATTTATCCAAAAAGTTCAAACAAAACAGCTATTACATTCTCTAAGCCAAACTAAAACACATTGCAGGAAACAAACTGTGACTCCTCTTTCAAAATGTAAGAATAAAAAGAAATTCTCCAAGAAGCTTTCAACAACCACTAGTGCTAATACTGCACTTACCAATGTTAATATAGCCTCAAGTAAACATTCCAAAAAATAATTTTACAAATGTTCCACAACAGCGTCCTTCAGAATCTTTTAAAAACAGGCAAAAAGCAATGCTCAACCCTGAAAACCTACTGCAGAAAACTGATCCTGGACGCTCTTCCAGACAGTGCAATGTTGCTCGAAAGGAAAATCTTTATATTAACTTTAAACAGAATGAAACCACTAACATAATTAATTAGTAAACTGCAACACCTACTTCAAAACAAATGCAATATCAGCAGAGATAACTTTGGAAACATCTGCACAGGTGAGTGGCATCACAACACCAGCACAGAACCATATTTCATTGAAGAGGCATACAAACAAAAGCAAACAAACCAAATTGCCATACATAGCAGTGGTCGAGGGTATGAAAAAGTAGACAATATAGTTATGGAAGAAGAAACACTTATTTCAACAATACCCCAACAAATTTAGCATTAACTCTCCAAACCACCAAACTAATGCGCCCTGACTACAAAAGGCTGTGCGCATTAATGTGTAAAGTGCACAAACAAACTTTCAAATCTTTGCAACAGTTCCTCAATCATTATGTAAAGCCAAAGACAAAGTAAAAATTAAAATATTGCGAAGTATGGATTCTTGTCCAGTGCGCAAATACACAGGACTACAGGGACATTCATTAGCCTGCATTTCTGGACCTGCTTGCAAAAGCACCTTCCACCATATCAAAATGTTAGCAACACACTATTCTGGTGTAAGACATCTCATTCATAAACTGTACATTGCAAAAAGTCCTGCTTTGGCACTGGACCATTTCAATGTCTTTCTCCTACATGGTTCATCCAAACAACCCCTCAAACAAATAAAGCATATCAAGGACAGATATTTAAAAATGAAAATGTCTCTGAAAATCCAGTAACTTTAGAAAACAATACCAAAACTCATCCCAATGTCAACCTTCTATTACAGACATTCAAAAAATGAAATAACAAAGTTTACATGAACATCCACTGAAGTACCAAACAAAGTATGTGTATGTTGCCACAAAACTTTTTATAGAAAAAGCTGCAAAACTGTAGATATCATGCAAAAAACCTTGTAGCAGAAAGCAAATATGAAATTACCAAACCCTCAGTACTGTGCGCATACTGCACAACAAAACTAGACTATAATGAAATGCCTTCACAAGCAATCAGTAATAATTTAGAAATATACTCACTGGCAAAACCACTCAAACTACTTAATTTATATGAGAGCATTATAATCCAAACAGTACACCCATTTGAAGCGATAACACACCTTCAACCAAAAACAGCAAAATTCCTCCCTCTGAATTACTAAAAGGAATTTGAGGCAAAGTAGTCTATTTGCCATTCAATCTAAAAGAAATTGTAGATACTCTAGGGGAACAATGTTCAATAGATCAATCTTTGATTATCTTAGTGAATGGTGTACCTACAAAAGACAAAAGGATTTGGCAACAACTAGTAGACTTAAACAAAGTAAGAGAAGCCCTAAACTATCTTAAGGACAACAATGAATACTACAAAGAAATAAACATTGAAGAATACCTGAGAGAAACCACCAAAATAATTCAGGATTCCTCAAAAACTGGAAAATTTCAAAATTTAGATCACATGGCCGCCTCCAATATTTTAGACAACTTTACAATCCACCCATTGCACTGCATGAACAGCATAGACGATGCACTGGAAACATATCAAATGTGACAAGCTAAAGGATCTCCAATCAGCATATGGAAAAAAGGTGTAGAAGAACAAGCCTTTCATCTACTTTTTCCTGCTGGAAAAGGTGGAAGGTACGATGAAAGGTGCAGACAGATAAGTGCATCAGAATACCGGTCCTTACGAATGTATTCTGAAGACCCCAGATACAGACAAAATGTTGAATTTATATTCCACCTCCTGTTTGAAAGTAAACTAGCAACTCTATGTTACGGAGTTGCACGAACATTAAAAACAGGTGCCAATTTTCAAAACATTTCTACTACGCAGCTACTCAAAAGGTGAAAGAGAAAGATGACGTTTTACAGTACAGTATTTTTCAAATCTCTTGGCAAATATGCGTGGAACAAAAAAGTACTGGTTCTGACGTATTACAGATGTACGATGTATGCTTTACAACCTAGGCCCACCCACATGGTTTGTCACTTTAAGTTGCACAGAGTATGCATGGGACTTACACAGCTTCCTACACATAGCTGACAAAAACAAAGCAGGTATTGACATAATAACACGGGAGAACTCTGTTCTTTGGATCCAGTAAACGTATCAAGGTACTTCCATCATCGCTTTATTGCCATGTTCCACTTCATTTGTAATAAAACAGCTCCTCCCCTCAGAGAAGTCGAACACTTCTTTTGGAGAGAAGCATATCAAGCCAGAGAAGCACCACACATCCACATGATTTTGTGGATTAAAAATGTGCCAGAATTTGGTCAAGACAGTGATGCCACAGTTTTGGACTTCATTCACAAATATGCCACATGTGAAATCCCTTTAGAAACTTCAGGGAGTGACCTACATGGCCAAATTTTGCAATTTCAAAGACCTAAATGTGGCAAATATTGTCAGCACAAATATAAAAACAAATGGACATATTACACCAAAAACTGGTTTCCCTAGACCAGTTTCAGCAACAGGCCAAGTGAACAGCTTCATGTCTTCAGTTAGACACAGTGTGAAAGGTAAATCACCTAAGAACACATACAACATAAAAAGAACCAAAGCATCAAAGTACATCAATGATTACAATACAATCATTGCCATCCTATGGAATGCAAATATAGATGTGCAGTACATTGCAGACAATTCCACTGCATTTGCACGATATGTCACAGCCTACTTAACTAAAGCAGAGAAAACAGAGCTAAAAGACTGCTGGGATGACATATCATCTGACAAAACACTGACCCAAAAATTGAACAGCTTCAGTATGAAAATGCTCTCCCATAGAGAATGTGGCTGCTACGAAGCCGAAGACCATTTACCCGGCACTGCCTTGTATGGGAAATCTGAAAACATAGTTCTTAAATCATATCAAGATATAGAAATAACAGCCACAAACAATCCCAACAGCCAGGACATTCTGAAAAACAACTTATTAGACATACTACCCAAACAAATGTACTGCTTTGGAAACCATTTGCCTATACCATATAGCCCAAAACTTCTCATACAAAAATAATATTAAACCACATGGTAAAAGGTCAATACATAGTGAAAAGTTGTGAGGGCAGCCTAGTTAAACTTACCAAAGTCAACCTCATTAAGCATATGACGCTATCTTTAAAAATTCCTCAATATAAAGAACTATACTGCTTATCCCTACTCCAACTTTTACAGCTTTACAAAGTACAAAAACATGTTGGACAATGAATGCCAACAAGAGGAAGAATTTCAAGAACAACTAAATATAGACACTCCTGAGAGCAGTCAACCTGTCCACAAGGCTTATTGGAGCCTGGGTCCAAAATACTTTCAGCTATCGCTCTGCAAATACCTTTCCTCTAGAGCTCTTCACTCCTCTACCTCTAACTCCCTCAGGGTCAGTTGTTTTTCAAAGAAACAAGCTGGAGGTAGATCTCTGTCTTCGGCAGGAACAGCCTCCCTGCCACTCTAAAAGTTGAGGAGAACCATCTCTGGTTCCAGAAGCACCTCAAGACCTTCCTCTTTTCTTCTGCCTTCATTCCCCCTCTCCCGTGCTGATCTGTTCTGTCTTGGCACCGTGCACCTGGCCACCCTCTGTCATCTGGGTCAAGGTACCTGCTCACCCTGCCACCCTGCCGCACTGCCTACGGGCCACCCCTTGTACTGGTGTCTGTATCTGTACCCATACAGCCCCTCCCTTTTTCTTCCTGCACTTATCAGACCTACCATGTTTGCTGCCTTAAACCTTGCTGGCTGCACTACCACTGTTTGTTGCCATTATTATTTATTTATTTATTTATTATTATTTATATGTTTCTCCTCTGCTTCGCAGTTTCCACTTCTCCCCCCTTCCATGCACTTTTCCACTCCCCTTCTCCCATGCACTTGCGTGTTCTCAATGTCACTGGGCCTAGTAAGATCGCTGTTTTGTTCTCCCCTGTTCCCTTCACTTGCCTTGTCGCGCTCTGAAACACTTGCGTACGAGCGCAATAGAAATAAAATATCAATATCAACCTTCTGTAACAGGAAGCCAAGAACCTCTCGGACAACCACTTATAGCAAATGGGGCAGAATTAGCCATGACAGAAGTAGAAAACACCTTGTATCAGTATGAGCAATCTACAGAAGACTTTGCTCGAATGAAATCACAACTAAACAATGAGCAGCGTAGCATTTTCCTAGAAGTAAAAAAATAAATTGAACATGGTATACAGCACGAAAGTAAAACTTGTACATGTCAAGACTATAAGCCTATACTGCTCTATGTAAGTGGTCAAGCTGGTTCATGCAAAACATTCTTAATAAAAATCATCAGAAAGTTCTTCCAACAATTAACAAACAACAAGTTGCAGCTGTCCTTAACACTGACTACGAACAACTCTTTGGTGGAAAACATGTTATTGTTTTTGGAGATCTTCAATTAACACCATTCAAAGGAGAACCTATTTTTAAAACCTTAGGACAAAAACTGTGCCGTAAAACTCTAGGCAGCATAGGAAATGTAACTGTCTGCCAACATTTCCAATGCTAAGAACAGAAAACATGCGTCAGTCTGCAGACCTCACCTACGCCAACATTTTGAAAAGTATTCGGATCAGTGTACTATCTAAGGAAGCACTAACTATCTTGAATACTAGCTGCATCCATGACCTATACTGCCATAACACATGTGCTACTGATGTCATGGAAAAATTAGAACACAAAAATGTAAAATGTATGTCCTTAATGCCAACTCTTGCAAGCTGTGCAAAATTCAATGAAACAATGCTGAAAAAAGAAATGCAACCACTGGTACGAATTAACTCCATAGACAAACTGGATGTGCACGTTATGTTAAAATGTTAAAATGTTAAAGGTATTTGTACTGCGCACCATCACCAGCGGAATTGGTCCCCAGTCACTCTGGCAGATCTGTAAACAATAAGGTTGGATGGGTTAGTAAGGTGAAGAGGGAGTAGGATAGTGAGAGGAGTGGTGTTCTGTTGGCAGCTTCAACTCGGTATACACCGGTGCCGAGCTTTGGTTCGGTTATTGGATCGGTGTCAGTCTGCGTGTGCTGTTGCTCCGGCTTGTGTGTTGTTGCAGTGTTGTGAAGTGCGCGCGGCTTGTTGTGCGAGAGATGGTTGTGTGAGTTTTTGAGTGACATAAGTATGCAGAGTTTGAGCTTATATTGGTTAGTGGGTTACCTGACCTTTAGCATGCTAACATTCACAGTTTTGTCTAAGTGTGGCACTTGTAGGCCTTCACAATCCTATCTAGATGCGGCGCAGGTTAATGTCCAGAACTCTATCTAGATGTGGGCATGCTAACATTCACAATCTTATCTAGATGCGGCACACGCTAGTGTTTAGAAATCTGTCTAGGTGTGGGCATGCTAACATTCATAATTTTATCTGGATGCTACGCAGGCTGGTGTTCATAATTCTAAGTGTGGCACATGCTAACATTCAAGTTTCGTCTAGGCACAGGCATGCTATCCTTCAATCAAAATCCTATCTAGATGCGGCGCAGGCTAATATTCACGATTACATCCAAGTGTGGACATGCTAATATTCAAAGTCCTATCTAGATGCGACTCAGGCTAATATTCACAATTCCATCCAAGTGTGGACATGCTAATATTCAGGTTTCACCTAAGTACGGGCATGCTTACATTCAAAGTCCTGACTAGATGCGGCGCAGGCTAATATTCACAATTCTATTAAGTGTGGTTATGCTAATATTCACAATGCTATCTAAGTGCGGGCATGCTAACATTCAAAGTCCCATCTAGATGCGGGGCCGGCTAATATTCACAATTCTATTTAAGTGTGGACATGCTAATATTCACAATTCTGTCCAAGTGTGGACATGCCAATATTCACAATTCTATCTAAGTGCGGGCATGCTAACATTCAAAGTCCCATCTAGATGCGACTCAGGCTAATATTCACAATTCCATCCAAGTGTGGACATGCTAATATTCACAATTCTATCTAAGTGTGGACATGCTAAGATTCAGGTTTCACCTAAGTGCGGGCATGCTAACATTCAAATTCCCATCTAGATGCGGTGCAGGCTAATATTCACAATTCTATTTAAGTGTGGACATGCTAATATTCACAATTCTATCTAAGTGCAGGCATGCTAACATTCAAAGTCCTGACTAGATGCGACTCAGGCTAATTTTCACAATTCCATCCAAGTGTGGACATGCTTATATTATGGCAGTCTATGTTATTGGGAGGTAAGATAGAGTGGCAGGGGTTTTCTGGAGTAGAGTAATTGCTCTAATCCCCACCCATGCCACACTCACAGTTTTTGTTGGTATCTGTTGACTGCTGGCTTCCCCCTGCGGACACCTGCAGACACATCTTGGAGCCGCCAATGTAGGAGCCGTCCTTGGCCTTCGGGCCCTTAGTCGTGGGGGCTGCTGGGCAGAGGGCTGCCCTGGGGAGATGGCTTTAATAGTATAGAGTTATCCAATCAGGGTGAGGAGGTGGTCTGGGAGGAGGGAGTGGAGGAATATGGAAGGAAAGGGGAACAGGGAGAAGGAACCACGTGGGCGCCGGTACCAGGAGGCACACCAGGCCTCTCAATCTTAAAAAAAAGGAACCCAGGAGGGTCTTGTGCAGGGCCTCACTCACCTGTGCAGCACCTGGTGGAATGGCGTCTGCAATGGTCCTGCGGCCTCTAGGCCGTTGTACACACGGGCTGAAGGCCAATCACGGGCCGGGGGTGGTCTGGGAGGTGGGAGGAGGGAAGGGAAGGAATATGGGAAGCGAAGGGGAACGGGAGAAGGATCCACGTGGACACTGGTACCAGGAGGCACACTGGACCTCTCAATCTTAAAAAAAAGGAACCCAGGAGGGTCTTGTGCAGGGCCTCACTCACCTGTGCAGCGCCTGGTGGAATGGCTTCTGCAATGGTCCTGCGGCCTCTAGGCCGTTGTACACATGGGCTGAAGGCCAATCACGGGCCAGGGGTGGTCTGGGAGGTGGGAGGAGGGAAGGGAAGGAATATGGGAAGCGAAGGGGAACGGGAGAAGGAACCACGTGGGTGCTGGTACCAGGAGGCACACCGGGCTTCTCAATCTTAAAAAAAAGGAACCCAGGAGGGTCTTGTGCAGGGCCTCACCCACCTGAGCAGCGCCTGGTGGAATGGCGTCCACTACCTATGTGTCAACAAGCCACAGTACAACTAAATACCTTAGAAAACTCTATCTCTAACACAGCTGGCTTAGACAAAACATTAACACTGTGTTTAAATCGTAGAGTGATGCTGAAGCGTAACCATAATGTGGAACAAGGTTTAGTTAATGGAGCACTGGGTACAGTTTCAGGCTTCCAAACATACGCACGTGACAACAGCATTCAGTTTGTCAATGTTCACTTCGACAATCTTTCAGAAGTTAGAAAAATAGGACGCTTAACATCCCGATTCCTTCTTTTCAAAGACATGTATGTACGCAGAGAAGTGTTTGCTCTCTCTCTTGCATACACAGTCGCCATTCATAAATCGCAAGGTCTAACTCTAGTTCAAGCATTGATTGATATTGGCAGCACAGTTTTTAAAGAAGGCATGAGTTACATAGCATTATCACGCCTACGTACACTTGAAAGACTATTTCTAGTCAACTTTGATGCAAGTAAAGCCAATGCTGACATTCCTTGTATCGTAGAGTACAATAGACTACGTGCAATCTACAACCCTATCTCAAAATGTACCCTGTTCCTCAAAAACACAAACTTTGTAAAAAAAAACTCAAGCAATCAGAATTTAAACAGGATCTCCAAATAGTACCACCAAAGAAATTGAAATCAGCTCATACTCCATCTACTAAACCACAATATTCTGTTCCAATTGCCACCAATTCTTGAAAACATTTACTTAAATGGCACAGATGTTACGCTCACCTGATTCCCACGGGGTCGTCGATCTGGACTAGCCCAGTGCCACGTAGAGCCGAGATGACTGACTGGACAGACCCACTTAACTTTGTTTGTCGGCTCGTATGAATATCTTTCTGCAAAGGAGAAAGGGAATTAACCTCCCGTAATTTGACCGTTAACCCACCTTCCACTCCCGTTGTCTGCCCACTGACCACTCCTGATGTTCCCTCTTAATCTCACCTGATGGTTTGGAAAGATGAGCTCTCCATCCTGCATCGAGCGCAGGGGCGCGTAGACGACCAGTTACTTCACTGGCGTGGAGGAATTGGTGAGTTCCAGTATTGACTCTAGAATCCAATAGTTTGTAAGAGTTCAAATGTCTGATCTTCACTCTTTCCGATTCCTTGTAGGTTGCCGGTTTAACCACCACGAAGAGTCCAAATGGCAGTTGGTGAGAGTCAGGTAAGTCTATAGTGGTTTTCCCCTTAGGGGCCGGGGTACGGCGATGATGCAGAGTTAACTGCGCCGACCCGAGATGAGGTGAGTACCCCCCTGCGGTAAATCAGGTAAGTCTTTGGGGTGTAGCTTGTAATGTCCAGTGGTTTCCCCTTAGGGGCCGGGGTGCGGCGGTGATGCAGAGTTAACTGCGCCGACCCGAGATGAGGTGAGTACCCCCCTGTGGTAATCCGGTAAGTCTTTGGGGGTAGCTTGTATTGCCCTTTTGCATTCCCTTGCTCACCTGGCTTTTCTTGTCCCCTTAGATATCGGAGAGCGGTCTGGAAGTGCAGAGTTTGCGATGGAGTGAGGAAAAGCTGCACTGGATGGTGAGTTCAGCGCGGCGCTGCGAGGTGCGTGGCGGCGCGCGTGCTATGACTTCTCTCTCTTCAAGATCGACGGCGCAATGGATCAAGGATTCAGGTAAGGTTTCAAGTTTAAACCTCTTCTCCTTCTTTCTTTTCGTTTCCAGGTAGTCCAGGACTGAAGCGGGCGTGGCTGAAGACTGGAAGCTGCTGAAGGCATGGTGAGCGTTACGCTGCTGAATGCAGAATAACGCGAAGCGTGTGCTTTTGATCGGGCGTGGTTTAAATAGCCTTGGAAGAAGTCCCAGGTAAGTATCCTTCCATAGCCCCACCTGAGTAAAAAGTAGTCCCTCAGGTAAAATAGTCCCTCCTAAGCCTCATTTGGCTTGAGGCCTTTTGCAGCATGGTCTGCATCAGGTGGGTTTTCTACTATGAGCCTATAAACTCCCTAGCTGGGGTCTTTGAGCCCTCTCAAAATGGCATGATGCCTACTTCCAGGGTTGCTGGGTCTGATCTGGTTTCCCGGGGGCAGGCATCATGACAGCACTCCCCCTCAAGGCCCCTCCTAAAGCCTTTCTTCCCCTTGGCTTTGGTTTGTTTGGAAATTCTCTGTGGAATTTCCATACCAATTGCGGTGCATGCACATGGTCACTAGGTTCCCAAGCCCTTTCCTGTGGTCCGTAACCTTTCCAGTCGATTAGATAAAAGAGTTTTGATCTCACTCTTTTTGAGTCCAAGATGTTCTTAACCTCAAATTCGGGCTCTCCGTCTATGAGGATGGGATCTGGTGGTTTGGTTAGTCTTGTTCCTGGTTGTACTGGCTTCAAAAGAGACGCGTGAAAGACGGGATGAATCCGCATATGAGCAGGTAGGTCCAACTTGATAGCTACAGGGTTAATGATGGCCTTGATGGAGTAAGATCCTAAATTCCTAGGGTTAAAGGTCCGTGTTCCCTTCAGTGTGATGTGCTTAGTGGCCAACCATACTTGGGCCCCTATCTGGTATTGAGGTGCTTCACTCCTGTGCCGATCTGCATCGTTCTTGTATTTTTCCTTAGCCTTTCGCAAATGTGCAGTTGCATCATTAAAGGCTTGTGTAATAACAGCGTGGAGATGGGCCACCGCAGGCATCTCTAAGTGTTGGGGCGAATCAAGGTTCGAGGTCTGAGGATGGTGTCCATAGATGGTAAAAAAAGGACTTTGTCCAGTTCCCGAGTGTACGGAATTGTGATACGCATACTCGGCAATCCAAAGAATGTCTTTCCAAGTACCCTCAGACTGATGTAGCATACAGCGCAAGTACTGCTCAAGAGTCTGGTTGGTCCTTTCTGTTTGACCGTCGGTCTGAGGGTGGTGGCTGGTGGAAAGCCTGACATCTATCTGCGCCAGTTGGTAACATTTTTTCCAAAAATGCAAAATGAATTGATTGCCCCAGTCCGAAATCAACACGGATGGAAAGCCGTGTAGGCGAACAATGTTTTCAAGGAACTCTTTGGCCAGGATTAAAGCTGAAGGTATCCCTTTTAAAGGAATAAAGTGAGCCATTTTGGAAAAAAGGTCCACAATGACTAAAATGGTGTTAAAGCCATTGCACTGGGGTAGATTCGTGATAAAGTCTAATGACAAGGTATGCCAAGGAGTTGGTGGGATGTCCAAAGGTTGTAATAGTCCAGCGGGTCTTTTCTTTTGACTTTTATTTTGGGCGCAAATGCAGCAAGACATGACAAACAATTTAATGTCTTTTTCGCCAGGTGGGCCACCAGAATTGTTTCTTAATTTTAGCTTCAGTTTTTGCAATACCAGGATGTCCTTCTAGTAGGGTATCATGGTAACGGGAAATAACTAGTTCTTGTAGTTCCTTTTGTGGCAGAAAAAGCCGGCCTTGGTAATAAGGTAAATCATTGGTGATAGAGTACTCCGGGTCGTTCTTGGCCCAGTCCTGTAAGGCACTTGGATCAAACAGTTGCTGGATCTTCTCCTGAATGTCCTCCAGTGTCAATACTGTTGTCAGGCCGAGAACTCTCTGTGCAGGTATTATGGGTACGGGTTCTTGGGTTGTGTCCGTTTCTCCCATCCTGATTCGGGACAAGACGTCTGCCTTTCCGTTCTTACAACCTGGTCGATAGGTTATCACAAAATCGAATTTGGCGAAAAACAATGCCCAACGGAGTTGGCGCGAAGATTGGGCATTGGCTGTTTTCAGATATTGCAAGTTTCGGTGATCGGTGATGACCGTAATGGTATCTCTGGCACCCAGTAGGTAATGCTGCCAAGCCTTCAAGGCGGACTTGATGGCTAGCAGCTCCTTGTCGGTAATGGCATAGTTTAATTCGGGAGCCAAAAACTTTTTAGACCAGAATGCCACTGGGTGAAGCTGGTTAGTCTCGGGATCCTTTTGAGAGAGGACAGCTCCCATGGCTAGACTAGATGCATATGTTTTCACTATGTATGGCATTTCTGGGCGTGGGTGTCTTAAAATAGGGGCAGATGTGAATTTTGCTTTTAACTCTTGGAAGGCATTCTCAGCTTCTTCTGTCCACACAAAGCGTTTATTCTTTCGCAAAAGCTTTGTTATGGGATGTACAATGTGTGAGAAGTCCGGGATAAACCTGCGGTAGAAATTGGCAAAGCCAAGCATGCTTTGGACGCCTTTGAGTGAGGTTGGCGAAGGCCAATTGAGAATTGCATCCACCTTACGTGTATCCATCCTGATTCCTCTTGGGGTTAGAATAAATCCAAGGAATTCCACTTCCGTAGTGTGAAAGACGCACTTTTCCAGTTTAGCATATAATTTATGCTGGCGTAGCTTCTCTAGGACTGCTCGGACGTGCTTTACATGATCAGATTCTGATAAGGAGTATACTAAGATATCGTCGATGTAGGCGACCACACAAACATCGATAAGCTCTCGCAGGACATTGTTCATGAAGAATTGGAAGGCTGCGGGTGCATTGCATAGTCCGAAAGGCATCACCTGGTACTCAAATAATCCGTACTTGGTGCGAAAAGCAGTGTTCCGTTCATCGCCCTCTTTGACAGGTACCAGATGATATGCCCCCCGGAGGTCTAGTTTAGTGTATATACAAGCGTCCTTCACCTGGTCTAGTAGTTCAGGGATCAAAGGCAATGGGTATCGATTCTTGATGGTTATCTGATTCAGAGCGTGGTAGTCTATGCATGTTCTAAGGTTGCCTTCCTTTTTAGGTACGAAGAACAAAGCTGAAGATGCAGGGGATTTAGACAGGCGAATGAAGCCATTAGCAAGGTACTGGTCAAGGTACTGGCGCAAGTGGAGATTTTCAGGTTCCGTAAGGGCGTAGATTCTGCTGCAAGGTGGTTGTGCTCCAGGTACAAGATCTATTTGACAATCATACGATCTGTGTGGTGGTAAAGTGTTTGCCTGTTCCTTTTGGAATACATCCTGAAAGTCTCGGTATTCAGCAGGTAATTGCCTGGCAACTGGGATTACTGGGGCCAGTACTGAGCTTAGAGTTTTCTTTGGGTAGCAGGTGTGAGCACATTCTGGGAAGGTTAGTCTCTTCTCTCGCCAATCAATACAGGGATTATGTTTTTCCAACCAAGGTATTCCCAGTATCAGTTGGAACTGTGGGGCCTTGATCAAATCAAACACCATAACCTCTCGGTGCCCATCTTGACTCAGCAATGTCATCTCTGCAGTGGAATGAGTTACGGGCCCAGAGGCAATTTCCGTTCCATTCACTGTGGTGACGACATCGGCAGTGGTCATTCGGGTGAGAGATAGATTCATCCTGGAAGCCAATTCACAATCCAAGTAGTTTCCTATGGCTCCACTATCAACGCATGCCTTTACCGCGTGCATGCGTGATGGCTGCTCTGGATCTACAAGCACCATGGGTATGGTGAAATGCAAGGTCAGAGTGTCCTTCTTTAAGCTCGGCAAGTGGACCTCTACACTTGCCGGGCTTGGTCGTTTCCCGAGTCAGGTTCCAAATGGTTTTCGTCTGCTGCTCCTATAATTTTCTTGGGTGGTTTTACAGGGCAGTTTCGAAGAAAATGACCAGTAGTTCCACAATATAGACACAATTGCAGTTGCCGTCTTCTTTCTCTTTCCTTCTGCGTTAAGGGTCCTCTAACCCCCCCGATTTGCATAGGTTCTGAGGCATCTACTCCCTTGGAGCTTACGTGGGTTTTAATCAACACCCTATTCTCAAACTTGGTTCTGTCAGCCTTTCTGGTTTGAAGTCTGTGATCTAACTGGACCACTAAATCTATATATTCAGCACAGTCTTGAGGCGGGTTTACGATCTGGGCCAAAACATCTTTGAGTTCTCCTTGAAGCCCTCGATGGAATAATGTGATTCGCTTGGCTTCAGGCCATTCAGTTTCCACTACTAATCTGTTAAAGGTTGCAATGTAAGATAAAAGATCCTGATTACCTTGCCGTAAGGATAAAAGTTCGTTATCCAAAGCCTGTCCTTGGGAGTGTCGGGCGAATAGTCTTTCCATACTTGTTCAAAAACCATGGAAATCTCGAAGAATCGGGTCATCCTGATTGACTAGTGGAATGGACCAATCCATCTCACTGCTGCTGAGATATGACAGCACAAATGCCACCTTGGCCTGATCATTCGGGAAAGCTCCAGGTCTACATAAAAAGTGCAAGCGGCATTGATTCATGAATATAGCAAACCTTTTTGGGTCTCCAGCAAAGCGTTTAGGCGGAGCCAAGGGAACGGCTCCAGGTAGATTTATCTGCACCAGGTTACTCGGTGGTACAGGAGCTAGACTTGCCCCGAGTCCTGGTAGAGGTGTTTGTCCAGCCTGGCTTTGCAATAGTTGTCTGGCCAAATCATCAGTTCGTTCTTTTGATATTATCAGTTCTCTCCTGAGGGCATTAGTTTCTTGGCGGGCGGAATGCACTTCGGCCCTTAATTCCCCTAATAATTGGGTAAACTGATCCGTTTCCGAGGTCTCTATGACGCCCAGGTGGGTATTTGTGGGTAGGCTTCGCGTTCTGTTACGCTCACCTGATTCCCACGGGGGCGTCGATCTGGACTGGCCCGGTGCCACGTAGAGCCGAGATGACTGACTGGACAGACCCACTTAACTTCGTTTGTCGGCTCGTATGAATATCTTTCTGCAAAGGAGAAAGGGCATTAACCTCCCGTAATTTGACCGTTAACCCACCTTCCACTCCCGTTGTCTGCCCACTGACCACTCCTGATGTTCCCTCTTAATCTCACCTGATGGTTTGGAAAGATGAGCTCTCCATCCTGCATCGAGCGCAGGGGCGCGTAGACGACCAGTTACTTCACTGGCGTGGAGGAATTGGTGAGTTCCAGTATTGACTCTAGAATCCAATAGTTTGTAAGAGTTCAAATGTCTGATCTTCACTCTTTCCGATTCCTTGTAGGTTGCCGGTTTAACCACCATGAAGAGTCCAAATGGCAGTTGGTGAGAGTCAGGTAAGTCTATAGTGGTTTTCCCCTTAGGGGCCGGGGTACGGCGATGATGCAGAGTTAACTACGCCGACCCGAGATGAGGTGAGTACCCCCCTGCGGTAAATCAGGTAAATCTTTGGGGGGGTAGCTGGTAATGTCCAGTGGTTTCCGCTTAGGGGCCGGGGTGCGGCGGTGATGCAGAGTTAACTGCGCCGACCTGAGATGAGGTGAGTACCCCCCTGTGGTAATCCAGTAAGTCTTTGGGGGTAGCTTGTATTGCCCTTTTGCATTCTCTTGCTCACCTGGCTTTTCTTGTCCCCTTAGATATCGGAGAGCGGTCTGGAAGTGCAGAGTTCGCGATGGAGTGAGGAAAAGCTGCACTGGATGGTGAGTTCAGCACGGCGCTGCGAGGTGCGTGGCGGCGCACGTGCTATGACCTCTCTCTTTAAGATCGACGGCGCGATGGATCAAGGATTCAGGTAAGGTTTCAAGTTTAAACCTCTTCTCCTTCTTTCTTTTCGTATCCAGGTGGTCCAGGACTGAAGCAGGCGTGGCTGAAGACTGGAAGCTGCTGAAGGCACGGTGAGCGTTACGCTGCTGAATGCAGAATAACGCGAAGCGTGTGCTGTTGATCGGGCGTGGTTTAAATAGCCTTGGAAGAAGTCCCAGGTAAGTATCCTTCCATAGCCCCACCCGAGTAAAAAGTAGTCCCTCAGGTAAAATAGTCCCTCCTAAGCCTCATTTGGCTTGAGGCCTTTTGCAGTATGGTCTGCATCAGGTAAGTATGCAGCATGGTCTGCGTCAGGTGAGTTTTCTACTATGAGCCTGGCGCCCATGGCGCCAGGACTGACTCCATGTTTATGAGCCTGGCGCCATAGGCGCCAGGACTGCACCCAAACGGCCCCTAGCTGGGGTCTTTGGGCGCCCTCAAAATGGCATGATGCCTGCTTCTGGGGTTGCTGGGCCTGATCTGGTTTCCCGGGGCAGGCATCATGACAGCAGACCAGTTGCGTTTACAAATGTTAGTCCTTCACAGAAATGCAACAAACAATCCTAACAACACTTACAGTGTTTCTGGAATAAGACAGGAATTAGACTACTGTGCAGGAATAGTGAAATTCACAATAAAGACCCAAGAGGATCCACAAGAATGTATAATGTACTTACTGCAAGTACTAGAAAACAAAAACGTACCTATAAATGAAATCTTGCAGATTTCATACAAGTGGCAACATACATGCACTCTCTGCAACCATGTAGTGCAGGAACAAGTCCCTAATGAGCGATGTGTGTATGCATCCATACCTAACTGTGAATCATTTAATTTCAACACCTGGTACAAAATGCAGACAATGGCATGTTATGTACTACTTGCAATTCCAATAATCGTTTGACTTTACACATACAATCGCCTAGCCAATACGTAATAATAGTGCTTTTACGTTACAATGCAGATGCTACCAAAAACAACTGCAAGCTTACTAGCTTCTCACATGGGCAAGTATCACTTGGCAAGAAAACCTTTGCAACAGTAGGCATAATCTACCACACAGGCATCACAACCAATGCAGGTCACTATACTGCATAGATTAAAAAGAAATGTGGATGGTTTGAATGCAGTGATATGTCATTAACTCTGAAACAAAGATTACCAGCAAATCATGCAAATGCCTTCTTAATATTTTTGAAACCAAAATATACTCACTAATCCACAAACGAAGAATAACTTACAAAAGTCCATTTTATGAGCAACTACAAACTGTCCTGAAACCAACCACAGATAGATTAATGCAACAGCTGTCAAAAAATGCACAAGTCAATATGCAAAATGGACAAATCAATGAACTACACCCATAATGCTACAAAAAAGGAATACACAGTACTAAAAAGTGTAAATGTAACATCAAAAATGAACGTGCTTGAAACCATATCCTGCAAAACTGAAAAACTGTAAACAGTTAGAATACGCCAACAGGTATCTAACTGCAACCATAGTACTTCAAGATTACTTCCAGCAATCAATCAACAGTTAGAATACGCCAACCGGGATCTAACTACCCCCACAATTCTAAATATGACTTAAATATCTTCAACAACCCAAAACATAAATAAATAATGCTAAATAGAACAAATAGATAAACAGTTAGAATACACCAACTGGTATCTAACTACAACCATAGTAATAACAATTCCAAAATGAAAATAACATCAACTTTTGTTGTACACTTGTTTAAAGCATAGTACTAGCTAAGTACTAACTATGACGGTCAACAAACTATACAAATGTCTACAATATAATGCAATACAACCTTACAAAGTACCTACCCTAACATGCTATATTTTCTTTTATCACAGACAATGAAAGTAAAATGTGTAAAACAATGAAAACAGACTGCAGAAACCCTTGACAATACAAACAGTAAGTATACAATTAATGATGTCACACTTCTTTATAATTTCAAAATATACATTCTCTACATATTATTCAATCCTTATACCAGCATGAAAATGTTGCCTACATGGCTGTTTTATGCTTCATTGATTGTGGTCAGGGACTGGAGTCTTGGGTGCAGCATGCACCCAAGACCCCAGGCCCTGACCTCATCCACCGCAGCATAATACATCCATACACACACACGTTTGCCCACTTACCAAAACACAAACACATTAACCATATACTGCACTCCCATACCCTAATAAAGCCTGCTTACAATCACTAAAGGAACTGTTTGTCCCAGGGTCTGTCTGTGGACTGCCGCCATGTTCGCAGACACCGCGGACACAACAGTGCAGTCTCACACTTTAACAAATACACCTTATGATCCACCTTTCATACCCCCACCCTTTCCAGCCCTGCTTCCCAACACAAAATGACCCAAGACATGCTTTTAAGGTCCTTTCACCGCTGCACTGTCCGCATATATTCATGGACACAAGATGGCAGGCATTTCTCAAAATGATGACACCCTTCACGCTTCCCTACAGCCAATCATCGACTGCGTCGAGTGTCTGTGAAATTGACGCTAAGCGCTGAACAAATCGGAGTCCTGTCCGCGCACCGAACAGGGACATGTTTCTGCGGACCGGATACAGATATCACTAATTTCTTTTTAATTACTTTTTGGTCATTTAAAAAGAAAACACTGGAATGATTTACACCAAATTTACAAAAGCACGCTTTCAGGATCAAGTTGCCGCTCCTGCCGCAAATTTGGTGAAAATCTATCTAGCGGTTTGAGCTGTAGCCGTGAGCAAAGTTTTTTTCCCATATAGTCTATAGAAAAAAACAGTATTGGGACCCCCCTACAACTTTGCCCCCCCCTTGACAAAACCTCAGCAACCTTTGCAAAAATTCAGAGTGGGTCATATACTCTGTCCGCAAAGTTTGGTAAGGATTAGTCTAGGGGGAGAAAAGTAATAAGCCGCCCAAAAAGTGCTCTTCCTATGAGTTGAGCAACTTAACCATAAGTACACGGCCGCTATATTCAGCGGTGGCGCGAGTTATGGTTGCTTAGCTTAGCATAACTGGCGAATTTCAAGGGTTTTTTGGTTTTACTTCGAACCATAACGTTCCGTTAACAACGTTTTTTTGTGTGAATTTCATAGGTTTTTAGGAGTGCAACTTAACCATAACGTCCCTTTAACAACATTTTTTTTACTGAATTTCATAGTTTTTTAGTAGCGCAACTTAATCATAACATCCCATTAAGAAAGTGTTTTTTTAGTGAATTACTGAATATACACTTTCATCATGTGAATTTGGGAGAAATTTACTAGGATTCCCTTACTTTATATACATGTAACATAGAACATACTGAACCCCCTCGCTAATGATATTTGAAGGGCACGGACTGATCGTATGTCTGCGGACGGGTGCGGACGAGATTAACACTACCCAAACACTCAGGGGTATCTGAAATTATTCTATCATGCCATGTAAAAACAGCACAAGTTTAAAAAGCAGCACATAAACACATTATAAGTAGTAATAAATAACCATTGGAACCTACACAACTCACACATAACCCATCCATTTAAATACCATGCATAATGAAATGGATTATACCATAACAAAAAGAAGATATGCCTCCAACATAATTACCGCACAGAAAGTGCACAGCTAGGGGCGACAGTAGACGAACACAACACAACAAATACAAATTACAAGAAAGTAGTAAGTGAACTTCATTTTTCTTATATGTTTGTATACTTTTTGTATGAGGTGCAGAACAAATAATGTATTTCTGTTTTTTTCACACAGAAATGTGCAGTACTTTGGAGTGGCTTGAGGAGAATTTTCCGCATGGCGAAATGTCAGAAGATAGCGATAATAATGGTACACACTTTTCTGCATAAACAAATTAATAGTCAGTACTTTATGTGTACTTAACATATATATATTTATTTTTAACAGAACATGCAAAAATTGAAGAAAGTCCACCAAAAGACACAGTGCAAGACACCTTGAAATTCATAGAAGAGATAGTGGACATGCTGAAAGAGAATTTTAATGGGTTAAGGCAATTTGTGGAGGACCACGTCAAAGGAAAAATTAGATACCACTGTACTACCTGTACCTGTCCCCCTTCTCCATTTCTCAGCAAACTTTCCCCAAACCCTCAAGAACAACATACACGTTTTGCCAAAACGTCCATCCCTTCATCCCCTCACAACCAGCCTGTGGAAACCCCTAATTCCCCTATATTTGTTTCAGTGCCTGCTTCCCCCTCTCTCTCTTAATTGCTATATATGTGTTTAATAAAAAAAAAATGTTATGTTAGTTTTAAATGGAATTGTTTGCGACAAATTTTTTATTTTTTAAAAGAGTTAAAATGTATGCGGACATCGCGCCTGTTCAGCCTGTCCGTAATTAATAAAATATGGATGTCCTAAGGACAATACATCTACCCGTACCATTGGCAACCAAGATGGAACAGTTCTTAGAATACACCAGCTGTCCAAGATGTCCGTAAATCAACAAAATGGGGGCATCCTAAGGATATTATACCTCTCCGTACTGTTTGCAACCAAGATGAAACTGTTCTTAGAACACACCAGGTGTCTGGGATGTCCATAAATGAACAAAATGGGAGTGTCTTAATGATACTATACCTGTCTGTACCGTCTGCAGCCAAGATGGAACTGACCGTAGAACAGGTGCAGTGTTCGGCATGTCCGTAGTCAAACAAAATGGAGGTGTCCTAAGGACACTATACCTGGCCGAACAGTCAGCAGAACATCTACACACATGCGCACCACACCCGTAAGTCCTGCGAACATCGCGTCTGTCTGTAACTGTCCGTCTCACTTGTGTAGCACGTTCCTGTGCATTTGGTGTCCTGCGGGCACCCATTTCCTTCGTGGATGTGTTCACGACATCCTCATGTGACCGCACCCAAGCTGAGTGTGTGTCCTAATTTGTGCACTTTGTCCGCTACCGCAACATTTCAAAAGAACTTATGCAGACAAGCCAAATTATTGTACAATTTATTTATTTATTTATTGGATAGATATACATATAGCCAATTGGCTTTGTATAACACATTGACAATACAACATAAATACACAAAATCTAAAAAAAACATATTTCATTTTCATATATCCTATACAATACAGTTTAAAATTGCCACAATTTTCAATTAAAATACAACAATAAAATATACCAGGTTAATATCATTGCCTCGCATAAAATTCATCCATTGATCAGATATCTCAGTCATCACAACGCCATTGTTATAAGATTTAAAACATGTCGTTCGCAAATCATTTAAACTTTCACAGCACATGATTAGATGATGAAGGGACTCAACAACATTTACTCCACACAAGCAACAATGCTTCAACATATGTGTGGATCCAATGTTAGCACAGTTAGTTTCTAATGCAACAGACATATTAAAGTTCATCATTAAATAAGTACGAAATGTGCCACCATTGAGATAAGCAAGAATATATGAGGGAGACGACACTCTACTCAAATATTCATCAAGAAACCTGCCACTGAACTTTTTAGATGCTAGATTGATCGTATTTTGTTCATGGCAGTAGTCCTGCACCTTGATCTTAAGTCTCATTTTCAAAGATAGAAGAGAGAGAGTACCTGGTTCAGACTCATTGGTCCATGTGCAGTGTAGTCTTTGAATGATACCAATGGGACCAATGAGCACATTACCTTCCAAATTAAGATATGCTTTTACAAATGGCACAAAAATAGTTTCAGTGTGAAGTGTGACAGCTTTCTCATAGGACAAAACACATTGGCATATGTATGCATACAAATAACTGTTGATATTAAATTCCAAATACAAATATTCCACACTCACTCTTGGAGCAAGACATATTAGTTTTCTTAGGAGGATAGATTCAAAAACCACACTACGTTTAACAAACTTGTGCCCCCAAATTTCCACAGCATAAAGCAGCATGGATCAAATTTTTGCAAGGTAAATATTAAGAACTGCAATGACCGAATAACAGCAATTGCGGCCAATAAAGGCACTTAAGGCGTTAGCAGCCACAATACATCTGCTCTTGATAGTAGACCACTGTTCCTCCCAATTCAGCTTTTCATCAATAACAACTCCCAGATATTTGTATGATTTCACCTGTTCCACTTTTTTGCTTTCGAGGCTCCATGAGTATTTCTTCGGTCTACATTTATTTGAGAAGACCATTATTTTGCTCTTATCGATGTTAATAGTCAGACCATTCTCAGCTGAGTAGATAACCAAGGAGTCAAGCATATGCTGAGGGCCCGCCGGGGTATAATCCAACAATAGCAAGTCATCAGCATAGGCAAGCCAACCAACAGTTACTCTATTAACTCTCACGGGGTTAGCTTCTGGGATAAAGAATGCTTTCATCATATCTGCTAAGTACAGATTAAAAAGGATAGCAGCGATCATGCAGCCTTGCTTGACACCGCAACTAGTAGCCATAAATTTCAAAAGTTTACCAGCTGCGTTGAGTCTAATGCGTAATGATGTGTCAGAGTGTAACAACATTAACATTTTTAACAGACCTTGGGGGATACCCCATAAGCTTAATTTGTTCCAAAGTCTGTTACGAAGTATGGTGTCAAATGCCGCAGAAAAATCAATATATGCACAGTAGACATTCAAATTGCGTTTTTTTCCAGGGATGTTCAATCGAAGATGTAAACATCAACAAATTGTGTGCGGTACTTGATTTTTCTCGGAAGCCTATTTGATTGGGAGGTAAGATATTATTTTCACTAATCCAATCATTAAGTTCCTTAAGCAATACCTTAGTGAATATCTTAGAAGATACATCTAGCATTGCCAACATTCGAAAGTTAGCCGGGTTATCCCATGATCCTTTTTTATGAACAGTAAGGATATGGCTAGTCTTCCACGATGAAGGTATTTCACCAAGTATCCCTATTTGTTTAAACAAGAGTACAAGTGCAGCACCCCACAGTTCAGGCTGCTTTTTTTATTTTTATTACCATATTGCAGACCCCATCTGGCCCTGCAGCCCGTGAGTTCTTGAGATTTTCAATAATATTAATGATATCAAGTTCAGAGGATTTACAGACCCAAGTAACTTCAGGAGGAAGACTTAGTACTGTACCTAGTTCAACTTTTCCCAATGTGCCGTTGATATAATGGGCCCACGCATCTTCGGTGATACAATTGATTGTCAGATCGTGATTTTTATGTTTGCTGAGGAGATGCCAAATCCCTTGTTGGTTATTGGACAAGGCAGCCAGAGAATTTTTTTTCCATAATTTGGTTTCGCATTTGCGTTTATGGATTTTTAGCCACACTTTATAATTCTTTTTAAGTTTTTTAATAAGGCATGCTACCTCATGTACTGACAACAATGAGTCATTATTTCTAATGACAATACGAATTTCATTACGCAGTTTCTTTTTAGCAAGATTGATCTTTTTGTCATTCCCAGTCCTTCGTGGCATGCAATATTTGAACGTTCCCCAATTGATTTGTATGTGCGACGTTCACCCACTTGTTTCTGAATATTTTGCATAAGCTCAGTAAAACTATGCAAAATGTAATTACCAGCGTTTTTACTAGAAACCCCCTCCTTAATGAACTCCGGTAGTAGGGTTGATACCAGTTGAGTGACATGATCAATATTTTGGCTATGCCAAACAATCCTTCATTTTCCTTCATTTAAGCTGATCACCCCATTGTCATCGTAGTCATGGTGGGCAATACCTTTTTCTGAAATAGCAAATAGCAGAGACAAGGGTAGATGGTCACTCTCATCTCTCTCAACTACGCCCATATCGATGACAAGATGAAACCCAATTTGGTTGGTAAAAATGTAGTCTCGGGTAGCTGCAGATCTACCTTCGACCCTAGTGAAGTTCATAGGCACATCACTAGGTGTTAGACCATTGAGTTATTATTGTACAATACAAAATCACCATTTCACATGTCCCAATCAATGGCCCTAGCTTTCCACATATTGTTCTGAGCTATTTGAATGCTTTTGACTGATCGATATGGTCACGAGGTGCACCCTTCCACCCCTATAAAAGGCCACACCCCCAAGCTCATCTTCATTGTACTTCTGGCGATTGTAGATTGAGTTTTGCTGCCTTTAGTGCTCTAGTGGAGATTACCTCACCAACCCTGAAGGCATCCATGGATGCTGTTGCTACATCAGCCTCAGCACCACCTGCAAACCCTCCATAACCACCACCTCCCCAAGAGCCTGCAGAGGGAAATACGCGTGAGAATGTAGAGAGCAAGGAAGAAGACGATCAAGAGAATGATGTGAAGGAATTCCCTACTACCAGCACTCTCCAGGGGGTCGTGGGTGTGGCGGTTGTTTACCATTTATGGTAACGTATCAAAAGCATGTGCGAACCAGGTCACCTGTAAATAGTGCAAGTCGGTGCTGAGTCGTGGCAGACCTGGTGCATACAGCTTTGGTACGACAACCATGAACAGACACCTAACTTCGTTCCACGGTGCGGACACTCGCAAGGTTGTACCATGTAAAGAATGTAGTAGACTGAGTTCCTCCGCAGCATCCTCCGTTTCCGATCCTCTCACCACAAGAGACACTCCTGTGGGAGAGCGCATCCTTCCAGCTGCTTCACAGGCCATTTGCGATGCTGTTGACCCTTACATTTACGAAGTGCTTTCGAGACTACGGTCACGGAGCACCAGAAGAGCTGCTACCCTAAATAAGGCCCACCCTACATCTTCCCTTCCTTACACTCCTTTCCCCTCCTCTCCTAGTGTGTTGTGTGTAAATAATCCCAAAAATATAAAACATCAGAAAATTAAAAAAAGGCTCTTTTCAGAGCCGCCTTTCTCAGTTTAAAAATGGAACTATCAAGTAAACGGTGTAGGCCCCCGTGCATTTTTCAAAAAGTCTGCTGACAGTCCTAGGACAGACAAAATTTTAGAGTGCAACTGTAGCAAAATCAATGCACTTTTCTCTGGGAGTAAGTGGTGGCTCTGAAAAGAGCCTTTTGATGGTGTTTTGTGTGTTTGAAAAACTTGGATTTGTCAACATGTAATGCAAAATAGGTGACTATAATTCCAAAAAAGGTTGCAATGCATTTTGTACATTTCGAAGGAAAATCTGATTGCTAGCATATGTAAGATGGCCTCCATCTCTGCGAAAAATGAATGTGCTACGAAACATAATATTTTCATTGTGGAAAGAGCACATGCCAACATCTCTTAGAAAGGCACAAACAGCCTTATTGACATTGTGCCTCGCTTTCTCCATTTGTGGACCAAATAAAGAAGAACGGAGCCACACTTGTCTTTGCGCAATACGAGAAAAAATTACTTGGCAATTTCCTTCTCAAGTCCTTCCTTCATTGCAAATTGCAAAGAAATTCCAGACACATGCCCTAAACTGTTTCCTCCACAATGAATGATGATTATATCAGGATCACACTCTGTCTGTAAAGTAGCACAGAGAGGTGCCAAGTCCAGCCACTTCATTCCACGCACTCCATGCCAGTGCACTTCCACATGAGGGAATCCAAGATCTGCAGATATACTGCAACGTTCTGCATGCACCTTCAACCAATGTATCCATGAGTCTCCCAAAATCCAGATAATCTGTTTTCGAGCACACACAGACATAGCTGTGTGTTCTCCTCTCAGGAAAAAGACGTTCTCACTAAATCTCTCCATTCACAACACACCCACTGAACTTTACTGACCAATCCCTAGCTCCGCTCATTCTCATTTGCATGCCTCTCCACCCCAGAATCCCTGTATGTAATACGCACTGCCTGCAGACTACTGTCATTTGTCCGCGGACATGTAGAGGATCTGAGCGTGACAAATGTACATTTAAATAGTGTTCCCCATTTAAGGTGGGCTCTGAAAGTTTGTTTTTGTTTTTTTGCAGATGCCTGACAGACACCTGTTATTTTGTATTTTTGGGGGTTTTTTTCTTCTTAGTTTACTCCTACAATCATCACATAACCTGCTCCAAAGCAAGCCGTACATTGCAAAAGAACATGGAATTTCCCAAAAAAAGATAAAGAAACACCATCTGCTTCAGAATAAGCCACATTACTGGAAACAATGTTCTCGTGGCTACAGAAAAACATACCAGCTCTTAACATGAAAGCACGCATGCCGCAATTGATTGCACACATACCAATACTTTGATCTGGACAAAATACAGAAATGTTGTCCTATTTCGCTCTAGGGAGTAAGCCAGAAAAAATTACTTTTGCAGTTGGAAAGATGTTGATGACTGCTTGAACCAACTGTTCCAAATCTCCCAACAAAGTAGGTGAACTCACGTAGCCCAAATGGAAAGCACCATAGTGCAAAACTACCACATGAGGACTGTTCATCCTAGGCATATCTCTGCAAACTTGGAGAATTGCCTCTACATTGCAGTCAGTTGCAGCGCTCCACACCACCTCGACTCTCTTACATCGAAATTGTTTGCCACATGCCTACATTCAGAATAGCGCTGTAAACCATGGACAAAAATATCTCTGGGCACCAACACCCTGACTGTCTCCACCTCTGCCATCTTCACTACACACACTCTCTTTCTACACAAATCAACAATGTCAACATCTGATTGGCTGATCCCTACAGTCCCCTTTCCATGCTGGATTTGCTGTAAAACCCTGTATGTGGCACACCCTACCCGCGTACAGGCACAGCATCCGTGCGGCATGTAACTTTTAGCCAGCCCTTCTACCTTTTCCACATCACTCGCAAATCCATTCCCTCATTAGCACAGATAAGCAGTCACACAAACATCCACCAATCACATCCAAGACCTCTACATCTAACTCCATCATCAGAGTACCGCACTTCAAATGTACTGTTGATCACTCTGAATACAAGTCTCATATCATTGCAAAGCACCTACTAGAAAAAATACTGTGCAAGTCTGGAGGATTTCTACTTACAGCTCCATGCATACCCACATGCATGATTACAAAGTACAGGTATGCATATTTTATTCAGAGTACATGTGCAACTCTTATGATGCCATTTAAACAGATTAATGGCACTAAATCTGCATAGCCAATACATACATACCAACGCTCCCGCTTTAAGTGCGAAACTGCTAATTTTTCTTTAAAAAATAGCACTACTTATTACTATCTCCCGAATAACCTATACGTATGTACCAACCCTCCCGATTTACGTGCAAAACTCGATTTTTCATTAATAAATGTTGCCATTGTTTAATGTCTTCCGCCTAAATTAATGCTACTTCCAATGTGATCGTATGAGAAAAATAAACGTTCCGATTCCTGTGGTGACACCTCCCTCTCAGGTGCTCCCGATTTTTTGCATTCCTACTTATAATATGAAAGTATTCAAAATGTTTCCATCTACTATAATGAACTATCACTTCCAAACCTCTCTGCTATTGTCATGATGCCTACCCCCGGGGACCCAGACCACATCCAGCAACCCCAGAAGCAGGCATCAAGTTATCCTAAGAAAGGCCAACAACCCCTGCTAGGGGCTATTTTGGTCCAGTCCTGGTGCATATGGCGCCAGGCTCATAAGGAGAGTCAGTCCTGGCGCCATAGGCGCCAGGTTCATAGATTAAAACTTACCTGATGCAGACCATGCTGCAAATTTACCTGATGCAGACCATGCTGCAAGAGCTCCAAGCCAAAAGAGGCTTGGAAGGGACTACTTTACTTAGGGACTATTTTTTACTCGGGTGGGGCTGGGGAGGAATACTTGCCTGGGGCTACTTTGGAGGCTATTTAAACCACGCCCGAAGAGCAGCACACGCTTTGCGTTATTCTGCTCACCGTGCCTGCAAGTCTGCATCCAGCCTTCTGCCATGCCAGCCTCGAGTTTGGAGCTCCTAGAAAAAGGGAGAAAGAAGGAGAAAAGGTTAGAAGAAGAGCAATACCTTTAATCCTTACCTGAATTCCCGATCCATCGCGCCTTCGAGCTGAAAGAAAGAAGTTATTTTATGGGCGTTGCCTCGCCTGCTGCAGTGCCGCGCTGAACTCACCAGCCTTCGCAGCATCTTCACATTCCACCGCATCCTCCTGCATGTTCCCGCCACACTCCGGCACCTGAGGAGAAGACAAGAACAGCAAGGTGAGCCAAGGGAATACAAAGAGGAATATTAGATACCCCCCATTGACTTACCTGATTTTACCACCGGGGGTACTATTCCTCTTCACGGGTCGGCGCAGCTTCCACTACATCTTCGCCGAACCCTAGCCCGTAAGGGGAAACAAAAGGACAGCAAGGTGAAACAAAGGGACTAACAAGGGGAACCCTCCTCACCACAATAGACTTACCTGATTTTACCGCCAGAGATATTATTCCCCAAGACTTCATACTTTCTCTCAGCGCCTGAATAAGGGAGAAAGCAACAGGTTACATATTGACATTATTTTATCGAACTGTGTTGGAAAATACAAATCCTTACCAGAATACTACCGGTTGCCACGAGGAACTCTTCATTAGGGTCAAGCTGCAACCTGCAAGGAATCGGACAAGAGTGAAAGTCAGGCATTTGAACTCTTACAAACTTTATACTTACCGCGTCTTTCCGGGAATCTCGGAGTCAATATTGTTCTGGAACTCACCAATTCCTTCGAGCCAGTGAAGCAACTGGTTATCAACGTGCCCTGCGCTCAATGCAGGATGGAGAGCTCATCTTTTCAAACCATCAGGTGAAACTATAAGAGGGGACATCAAAGGCGATCTGTGGGGAGAACAGCGGGGGTGGTGGGATTTATGCTCAACTCCACGGGTGGTTAATTCCCTTTCTCCATTTGCAGAAGAATATTCCTACGGGCCAAGCAAACAAAGCTAGGTGGGCCAGTCCAGTCCGTCATCTCGGCCCTATGCGTCACATTGGTGAAGACCGCAGCTGTCCATTTCCGATCGACGCCTCTGTGGGAGCCAGGTGAGCGTAACAGAATGCGAAACCTACCCACAAATTCCCACCCAGGCGTTATGGATACCTCAGAGACTGACTAATTGGCCCAATTACTAGGGGAACTGAGGGCTGAAGTGCATTCCACCCGTCAAGAAACCAATGCTCTTAGGAGAGAACTGATTTTGTCAAAGGAGGGAACTGATGACCTTGCTAGGCAACTATTGCAAAGCCAGGCTGGACAAGCACCCCTACCTGGTTCTGGGGAAAATCCAGCTCCTGTGTTATCGAGTAACCCTGTGCAGATAAACCTACCAGGAAATATTTTGCATTAGCTCCATCCAAACGCTTTGCCTGGAGATCCCAAAAGGTTCGCTGTGTTTATGAACCAATGCCACTTGCACTTTTTATGCAGACCTGGAGCCTTCCCAAACGATCAAGCCAAGGTAGCCTTTCATTGTCATATCTCAGCGGCAGTGCAGCTAATTGGTCAATTCCACTAGTTACTCAGGATGACCCAATATTTCTGGATTTTCAGGGCTTTCAAACGAGCATGGAAAGACTACTTGCCCGTCACTCCCAAGGACAGGCCCTGGATAATGAACTTGTGTCCCTACGACAGGGTAACCAGGACCTTCTATCCTACATCGCAACATTTAATACGTTGATAGTGGAAACTGGATGCCCTGAGGTAAAACGAATCACATTATTTAATCAAGCGCTTCGAGGAGAACTCAAGGCTGTCTTGGCTCAAGTCGTGAACCCACCTGAAGATAGTGCTGAATATATAGACTTAGTGGTCCAGTTAGATCACAGACTTCAGAACAGAAAGGCTGACCGAGCCAAGTTTGAGAATCGGGTGTTGGTCAAAACCCACGCTAACCCTAAAGGAGCAGATGCTTCAGAACCCATGCAAACCGGAGGGGTTAAAGGATCCTTAACCCAGAAGGAAAGAGAAAGGAGACGGCAAATGCAATTGTGTCTATATTGTGGAACTTCTGGGCATTTTCTACGGGATTGCCCTGCAAAACCACCCGAATAGGAGAACAACCACGCCCGACAAGCGTAGAGATCCGCTTGCCGAGCTTGAAGAAGGATACTCAGACCACACATTTCATCATTCCAATGGTCCTCGTAGATCTAGGGCAGCCATCGCGTATGCACGCAGTAAGGGCATACATTGATAGCAGGGCGATAGGAAACTATGTGGACTATGAATTGGCTTCCAGGATGAATCTACCTCTCTGCCGAAAAACCACCTCAGATGTCATCACCACAGTCGGTGGAACTGAAATTGCCTCTGGGCCTGTAACTCATTCCACCACAGAGATGACACTATTGGGCCAGGATGGGCATCGAGAGACTATTGTGTTTGATCTAATCAAAGCCCCACAGTTCCAAATAATACTGGGGATACCTTGGTTGGAAACACATAATCCTTGTATTGATTGGCGAGAGAAGAGAATAACCTTCCCGATTGTGCACAAACCTGTTACCCAAAGAAAAGTCAGAACGCAGGCCTGGCCACAGTAACCACAGCAGTCATGCAACTACCTCCAGAATACCAAGAATTCCAGGATGTCTTCCAAAAAGACCCCAGTGCACAACCCCCTTGTAAGCAGGATCTATGCCCTTACGGAACCTGAGAACCTTCACCTACGACAATTCTTAGACCAGTACCTTGCCAATGGCTTTATTCGCCCATCCAAGTCCCCTGCATCTTCAGCTATGTTCTTCGTGCCCAAAAAGGAAGGTGACCTCAGAACGTGCATAGACTACCGCGCATTGAACAAGATAACTGTTAAGAACCGATACCCATTGCCTCTGATCCCTGAACTACTAGAGCAAGTGAAGGACGCTTTTATATACACTAAATTAGATCTCCGCGGGGCATACCATCTGGTACGTGTAAAAGAAGGCGACGAATGGAAGACTTCTTTCAGCACTAAGTATGGGTTATTCGAATACCAGGTGATGCCTTTCGGGTTGTCCAATGCACCAGCAGCCTTCCAATACTTCATGAACGACGTCCTTTGTGAACTCATTGACGTTTGTGTTGTCGTATATATCGATGATATTCTAGTGTGCTCCTCTTCAGAATTTGACCATTCGAAGCACGTCCGAGCAGCCCTTGAGAAACTGCGCCAGCACAAACAATATGCAAAACTGGAAAAATGTGTTTTTCATGCCACAGCAGTTGAATTCCTTGGGTTTATCCTGACCCCAAAGGGAGTCCGAATGGGCTCACGAAAGGTGGATGCAATCCTTAAGTGGCCATCACCAAGTTCAGTTAAAGGAGTACAAAGCATGCTCGGCTTTGCCAATTTCTATCGCAGATTCATCCCGGATTTTTCACATGTTGTACATCCCATCACAGCACTCTTGCGAGAAAATAAACGCTTTATGTGGACTGAAGAAGCTGAAAATGCCTTCCAAGAGCTGAAAGCGAAATTCACGTCTGGACCTGTATTAAAGCACCCGCGCCCTGAACTTCCATACATAGTGGAAACCGATGCATCCAGTCTAGCCATGGGAGCTGTCCTGTCTCAAAAGGACCCTGAAACTGGCCAGCTTCATCCAGTAGCATTTTGGTCTAGAAAGTTCTCAGCACCCGAGTTAAACTATGCGGTTACCGACAAAGAGTTATTAGCCATTAAATCCGCCTTCAAGGCTTGGCGGCACTATCTTCTCGGTGCCAGGCATACCATTACTGTGATCACCGATCACCGGAACTTACAGTATTTAAAGACAGCCAAGGCCCAAGCGTCATGTCAATTCCGATGGGCATTGTTCTTTGCCGAGTTTGATTTCGTAATAACCTACCGACCAGGTTGTGAGAATAGTAAAGCAGACACCTTATCCCGAATAGGGATGGGAGAGGCAGAAGTGAACCCAGAACCAGTACCTATAATTTCCAAACAAAGAATTCTTGGCATGACTACTCTACAGACAGTAGAGGATATTCAGGTAAAGATCCAGAAACTCTTTGATCCTACAGCCCTGCAGGACTGGGTAAAAAAAGGCCCGGACTACTCTGTCACCAATGATCTGCCTTATTACCAAGGGCGGCTATTTCTGCCACACAAGGAACTACAAGAGCTAGTCATTTCCCGTTATCATGATATCCTAATGGAGGGGCACCCAGGTATTGCAAAAACTGAAGCTAAAATTAAAAGACAATTCTGGTGGCCCACCTGGCGAAAGGATATTCAATCATTTGTGATGCCTTGTGGCATTTGCGCCCAAAACAAAAGTCAAAAGAAAGAACCAGCTGGACTCTTACAACCTTTAGACATTCCGCCTACCCCATGGCACACCTTATTGTTAGACTTTATTACTGATCTACCCCCATGCAATAGATTTAACACCATTCTAGTTATTGTGGATATTTTTTCCAAGATGGCCCACTTTATTCCTTTAAAGGGATTACCTTCAGCTTCAATCCTCGGAAAGGAGTTCCTTGAAAACATTGTTCGCATACACAGATTTCCGTCCATATTGGTCTCTGACCGGGGCAGTCAATTCATTTCACATTTTTGGAAAAAATGCTGTCAATTGGCGCAAATCGATGTGAGGTTATCGACCAGTCACCACCCCCAGACCGATGGTCAAACGGAGAGGACCAACCAGACTCTCAAACAATACCTGCGTTGTATGTTACATCAGACTGTGAGTAATTGGAAAGACATTCTTTGGATCGCCGAATATGCATACAATAATTCAGTACACTCTGGAACTGGACAAAGCCCCTTTTATACCTTATATGGGCACCATCCTCGAACCTCAGACCTTGACTCACCGCAACACTTAGAAATGCCCGCAGTGGACCATCTGCACGCTACAATTATACAAGCCTTTAAGGAAGCAACTACACATTTAAAACAGGCGAAAGAAAAATACAAGAAAGATGCTGATCAGCACAGAAGTGATACTCCACAATACCAGATAGGGGACCAAGTAGTAGCCACAAAACATATACCTCTAAAGGGAACACGGACCTTTAACCCCAGATATTTGGGACCTTGCTCTATTAAGGCCATTATCAACCCAGTGGCTGTTAAGTTGGACTTACCTGCTAATATGCAAATTCACCTCGTCTTTCATGTGTCACATTTTTTATAGCCAGTGCAACCAGGGACAAGGCTAACCAAGCCACCAGACCCTATCCTTGTAGACGGAGAACTCGAATTTGAAGTTAAGAAAATCCTGGACTCCAAGCTGATAAAGTCAAAACTCTTTTATTTAATCGACTGGACAGGTTACAGACCACAGGAAAGGTCATGGGAACCTAGTGACCATGTTCATGCACCCCGATTGGTGAAAAAATTCCACTGAAATTTCCCAGACAAACTGAAACCACAGGGAAGAACGACTTTAGGAGGGGCCTTGTGGGGGAGTGCTGTCATGATGCCTACCCCCGGGGACCCAAACCATGTCCAGCAACCCCAGAAGCAGGCATCAACTTATCCTAAGCAAGCCCAACAACCCATGCTAGGGGTTATTTGGGTACAGTCTTGGCACCTATGTTGCCAGGCTCATAAGGAGAGTCAGTCCTGGCGCCATAGGCGCCAGGCTCATAGATTAAATCTTACCTGATGCAGACCATGCTGCAAGTTTACCTGATGCAGACCATGCTGCAAGAGCTCCAAGCCAAAAGAGGCTTGGAAAGGACTACTTTACTTAGGGACTATTTTTTACTCAGGCGGGGCTGAGGAGGAATACTTCCCTGGAACTACTTTGGAGGCTATTTAAACCACGCCCGAAGAGCAGCACACGTTTCGCGTTATTCTGCATCCAGCAGCGTAACGCTCACTGTGCCTGCAAGTCTGCATCCAGCCTTCTACCACGCCCGCCTCGAGTTTGAAGCTCCTAGAAAAAGGGAGAAAGAAGGAGAAAAGGTTAGAACAAGAGCAATCCCTTTAATCCTTACCTGAATTCCTGATCCATCGCGCCTTCGAGCTGGAAGAAAGAAGTTATCTTATGCGCGTCGCCTTGCCTGCTGCAGCGCCGCGCTGAACTCACCGGCCTTCGCAGCATCTTCACATTCCACCGCATCCTCCTGCATGTTCCCGCCGCACTCCGGCACCTGAGAAGAAGACAAGAACAGCAAGGTGAGCCAAGGGAATACACAGAGGAATATTAGTTACCCCCCCATAGACGTACCTGATTTTACCACTGGGGGTGCTATTCCTCTTCACGGGTCGGCGCAGATTCCACTGCATCTTCGCCGAACCCCGGCCCCTAAGGGGAAACAAAAGGACAGCAAGGTGAAACAAAGGGACTAACAAGGGGAACCCTCCTCACCACAATATACTTACCCGATTTTACCGCCGGAGGTATTATTCCCCAAGACTTCATACTTTCTCTCAGCGCCTGAATAAGGGAGAAAGCAACAGGTTACATATTGACATTATTTTATTGAACTGTGTTGGAAAATACAAATCCTTGCCAGAATACTACTGGTTGCCACGAGGAACTCTTCATTAGGGTCAAGCTGCAACCTGCAAGGAATCGGACAAGAGTGAAAGTCAGGTATTTGAACTCTGACGGCGTCTTGCCGGGAATCTCGGAGTCAATATTGTTCTGGAACTCACCAATTCCTTCGAGCCAGTGAAGCAACTGGTTATCAATGCGCCCCTGCACTCAATGCAGGATGGAGAGCCCATCTTTTCAAACCATCAGGTGAGGCTATAAGAGGGGACATCAAAGGTGATCTGTGGGGAGAACAGCGGGGGTGGGGGGATTTACGCTCAACTCAACGGGTGGTTGATTCCCTTTCTCCATTTGCAGAAGAATATTCCTACGGGCCAAGCAAACAAAGCTAGGTGGGCCAGTCCAGTCCGTCATCTCGTCCCTACGCGTCACATTGGTGGAGACCACAGCTGTCCAGTTGCGATCGACGCCTCTGTGGGAGCCAGGTGAGCGTAACAGCTATCTACAACACAGCTGCAAAAAAACAAGGGAATTTCATGAACTTAAAATTGTACTCATTTGCGAAGTAGATTTAACTAACATAGGGCAAATAACATATAAAGGTTGCACATAGTCAAATGAAATGCATGCATGCACTGGGCCTCATTACGAGTCCGGCGGGAACCGCGGCAGTAAAAACGCCTGGTTACCGCCGGACTCGTATTACCATTCCGCCTCCATGATTCCTGGAATTACCGGGGCATTACAACCCCGGTTTTCCGGGAATCACGGACGCGGAATGGTGTTAATCCCCATTCCCATGGTGTTAATCCCCATTCCCATCGAGTCCTATGGGACTCGATGGGAATGGGGATCATGGAAACACCGGCAGCATCTCATAATGCTGCCGGTGTTTCCTCGTCCGCCTGTAGGCGGACGGTGTTAAACCCGCCAGGTCAGACCTGGCGGGAACATCACCTCCCGCCTGCAGGGGTCGGACTCAGGCGGTCCGGAAACAACGGTGCTGGCGGGTTTACCGCCACCATTATTTCCGGACCGCTTGGGTCGTAATGAGCCCCACTGTGTTGAGATATCAAACGAGAATACTTCTGCAAAACCTTAAAAATGAACGTGTACATTAACATCACTGCTTTAAACACACAAAATTACTAACTTCTTCCTTTTACAATTGCAGTGAAGACCACTCTCCTGAAAATCAACAGCATCTACACTACAAACAATATATCTGAAGAAACTTGGTCATTCCACCAAAAAAAGTAAGTACAATATTACCTTTATATTCTTACTCTTCCTCAAAGAGACTGTGAGGGTATTTATGTAATTTTCGCACCAAAAAAAAAACATTGATTTCTGAACCATTCTGCCCACAAATCCCCATTTATTAAACAAAGATTAACAGGCAGAATGGCACACAAATCCTCGTTTTTTTGGAGCACAAATAACATACACAAGCCTTAGAATGTTAGTACTACAAAACAAATGCCTGTTTTAATTTTATACCATTACATTTACTATTAATGCTTCTCCTCACCACTAGCTCACTTTCTACTCTCATCTGAAGCACAGTGTAGTAACATACAAACAGAAAAATAGCCTTCCCAACTCATTGTAACAGCCCAATGCACATTCACACACCACCACAAACATTTTCCCCATCAAACTCATACACGCATGCACACAGCACACGTACATTGTAAAACAGACAAACCCATACCTTCTTTTTTTAACAGACCCCAAAAAATGCCTACCAAAAAGCAAGTCTGTAGAAAGGAACGCAGAAATAGAGCAAATGAAAATAAAAGTGTCCAAAGTAAGCATCCATCTCTACCAGAGTTTGTACAAAACGTTGAAACAAAACAGCTAATGCACTAATTTAGCGAAACAATAAATCTGCATATACTAGCTAGAAACCATAGTAAAAAAAGTATTGTAGCAAAAATGTTCCGCCACAGAGTCCTTCAGAATTTAATAAGAAGAGGAGCAAAATCATCCACAGCCCTTAAAACCTACCATAGAAACTTAATCCTAGAAGCTCTCGTAGGCAGTGCAATCCTTCTCAAAAGGAAGTTATTTATTTTATTTTTTAACAGGATGAAACCACTAACAAAACTAAGTCATAAACTACAAAAGAAACTTCTCAATAAACGGAATGTCAACAAAAACTTCATAAATATTTGTGGAGGTGAATGGAGTCACACAACGACCACAGAACCATATTTTAATGAAGAAGCATACAAACAAAACCAAACACACACTATTGCCATCCATAGCAGTGGACGAGGATATGAAAAAATCAATAATACCATCAAGGAACAAGAAACACTGCTTACAAATGTATCCCCAGAAAACTCAGAATTACCTCTCCATTTGACTGATCCAGACCGTCCAGTATACAAATGTGTAACATTCCCAACAAATCTTTCAAATCTTTAGGCCAGTTCCTCAATCACTATGTGAAAGGTAAAGACAAAATCAAAATGAAACTGCTGCAAAATATGGATACCTGTCCAGTGCGCAAATACACTGGACTGCAAGGACATTCATTGGCGTGAATTTCAGGACCTATTTGCAAAAGCACCTTCCATGATATCAAAATGATATCAACACATCATTCAAATGTAAGAAATCTAGTGTATAAACTGTACTATGCTAAAAGTCCAGCTTTAGAACTAGCCAATTTAAATAACACTCTTCTGCATGGTACACCCAAATACCTACAAGAAGAAATCAACCACATCCAGAGAACATATTTTGGAAGTGAAAGCCACTTACAAAATGTAATAGCTTTAGAACAGACTAGCAACAATTCTGCACATGGCAACCTTCTATTACACACATACAAAACAGAAATACTAAAATTTAAAAGTACATCCGCTGAAGTACCAAACCATGTGTGTGTGTTGCCGCAGAACTTTTTACAAAAGTAACACAAAAACTATAGACGTAACATACAAAATAGAAGACAATGAAGATTCCAAATGGTTTGAATGAGCTCTCTGCCTTTTAGCAGAAAACAAGTACGAAATAAGTGAACCCCTAATATGTTGCAGTTACTGCACTACAAAACTTGACAACAACCAAACTCCTTCACGTACTATCACAAATAATTTGGAATTATTCCCACTGCCAAAACCCCTGCAACAACTCAATTTATTTGAGAGCATCATAATTCAAACAGTACACCCATTTCAAGCAATAATACGCCTTGAACCAAAAACTGCAAAATTACCTCCCTCTGAATTGGTGAAAGGCATTAGTGGCAAAGTAGTTTATTTGCCATTAGATCTGACAGAAATGTGCACACTCTAGGAGTGCAACGTCCAGTAGAGCATTCTTTAATTTTCTTAGTAAATGGTGTACCAACAAAAGACAAACAAATTTGGCAACAACTCGTGGACTTACATAAAGTTAGACAAGCCTTGCAATATCTGAAAGACAATAATGAATGCTACAAAGAAATAAATATTGAAGAAAGGTTAAGGGAAACAACTGAAATAATCAAAAGTCATCAGAAACTGGTCAATTTGAACTTCTGGATCCTGCTGCAGTATCCTCTCTTTTGGACCATTATACAATTCTTCCATTGGACGCTAATGAGAGCATACATGATGCATTAGAAAAAATGCATTAGAAAAAAAAAAATGAATGCCTTTTTTCTAGTGCATTTTTTGAGTATGAGTCTGTTGATTCACTGAATACGCATAATTTCCATGCATTCTGTTGAATACATACACATTTACACTCATCCGCACTTGTAGTTCCAATCAGTTATGTAGTTTGCGATGCGCAACGTGGCGTGCACGCAGAATTCATGCCGTTGGAACGACAACGGATCCTAACAGTATTACAAAATCATTAGTGACTCGGCACCACGCTCACACTAGAGCGTCGTGCCCTCGTATTCCAAACTCTGTTGCCTAGTCAACGGGCAACTACAGCACGAGAAACTCCTTAGGCGCGCTGCCGAATTGCTGCACAAGAAAGGATGAAGCTTTGATTACTGGTTAGTTTTAGTAAACATTTGCCCCTTGTCAGTATCACTTTGATATAGTGACTAGAACCTAAGTGGGTTTATTATGTTTACAGAGCATATTATTCAAGCTGCAACCTTCACCGCTTCCATCAGTTGAATTCACAAGCACCGAGCAGTGCGTCTACGGACGGCTCCTTGCTACAACATCTGGAATTTGTCACGCGCGCTTTCTAGCCGCCGTGTAAGAATGTAACCAGCCTTGGTTGCAGGTTGGTCTCTCTATGCAGATTTGCAATTTATTCATTTATTTGAATATTACAATTAGCACTTATTTGTGATTTATTTGATCCCACTGAGTGTTTACAGCAGAGTTAAACCCCTCTGCCTTCTAAAAGTGAATCAATTGAGTACACATTTGAGGCAACTCAGAGATTGGGAGGACCCTGTCCTTATCCTAAACATTCAACCATTAAGATAGGAAACCACTACATTTCTACCCTCCATGTTTTTCACTGTGTTACTTTCTTTTATTCACCCTTCACTAATATTATTTTCACATTATTTCCTTTCCATTGTATGCACTGTGGCGACATTTGACAACAATTGAATATGGTATGTAATGTTTCATTTATTCATGTATATTTGTATTTATGTTCACACAATTTTGATGTTTTCATTATATTTTGTAAGATTCGCCCTGATGAAGGAGGACACTTCGAAATGCATTGGCATTTAAGTCTAAACTATATATATTTGTTGACTGCTTCCTCAATAAGAGAGTATTAGTGAAAAACAAACCTTATGGATACAAACTCATCACTAAAGCAGCAAAGAACTGGTTGATTAATTATAAAACCTCGGTTGAACTTTATCTTTTGTTTACAGGTGAAACAGTATTAGAATAAGTTATCTGCAATTCCCTATATCTCAATATCCCATGCCGGGACAAACAGAGAGCGACGGTCTGGCTTGGTATTTAAACCTAGTCTTCTTGTGCACAGTTGTTTTGTGAGCCAGGGTGTCTCCAGACTCGTGACTGTCTGCTCCTGAAAAATTATTTTTTGAACCATTGATATTTGGTTGATAAAATCAACATAATTGTTCTTAAAGAATTGGAACACTTCTACATAACGTGATTTACATAGTGGTGCCCACTAATTTCTTGTTTGGCTACTTTTTCTCCCGTTGTGAGACACACAGTAGTGGAGGCACACAGATTAACTTCAACAGATTTCAGCAGTATTTCATTTGAAGACATCAAAGGATTGTCAACTAAATGCACAGAAACCCTAGGTTTCTCCACCGAGGAAGCTTATGCAATTCTAGAACTCATTAGTGAAACATCAATTGGCAGACATGGCACCACAGCGAAAGATCCAGCTAAGCACATCAAACAATTAGAATATGTAATACGAAAGGAGATTAGCAGAAAACTCCATGCTATCACACTTGGCCGGTACTTTAAAAATCAACGCATCCCCAGAGGTCTACGAATACAACTCCGTCCTACTTTATGTAAGGAAAGTAAAGAATTTGTTCGCAAATGGGAGGCTATTCTAAATAAATTCTCTTTAGATCTGATCCTTCGGACCATTCTAGAATTATCCAAAAACTTAACATTTCTAAATACGGAAATTAAGGAAATTGAAAAAGAATTGGTAGGATCATTCGGCAAAGAGGAGTATGATTTGATTTTGGCAGACATTAATAACAAACTTGAGGATTATAAGGCAGAATTGGAACAGAAGAAAGTCAAGAAGTTTTAACGGGACACTTACGATTACATTAACAAAGAGGTTTGATACACTTTTTGGCGATCATACAACTTATGTTTAGAAATTTGGCCGGACGTCTGGAGCCATCAGTTTTCCAGGCCCCGAACAGAACCGCCAGGGGGTCGGGGTCAACCACGGTTTCAGTTATTGCAGAAAGTGTTTCCAATATGCTTTCCCAAAACCCAGACAGCTCCCTGCAGGCCCAAAACATATGCAAATGGTCAGCTTCCTCCGCACCATACCGAGGGCACAAGGCAGCTGCGGTGCGGATGAACCTCATGGTACTACGTGGGGTGTAGTAGAGCCTGTTGAGGAGTTTGTACTGCATGGCGTGGTAGCAGAAGTTGAGGGAGACTTTTTTGGTGTGTAGACACATTTCACCCCAGGCAACATCGGATATCTCTAGGCCAGTTCGTCTGCCCAATCGTCCTGTGCTCGGAGAGCTGCGATAGAGGCATTCTCCTGTAGGATCTTATATAGTGAGGAGACGACGCCGCAAGTGCCACCAGAGTTGACAATGTAAGCAATTGCCGGATTATCCGGGGGCTCATCTGGGAATGAGGGCCATGCAGTATGGAACGCTGCCCATAGTCTATAGTATTGGAGGGTCTCTAAGGCGGATCTGTTGTGACCATGTTTCCATGTTTGGGGGTCGATAAATCTGCCTTCAGGGTAAAAGTCGGACAGTGCCTGATATCCCAAGGCCCCCCAGTGTTGGGCTAAGGCAGTGTCATGTGCCCTCCACAACTGTGGCTATGTGTCATGTGTGGGTTCCAGGTCGGGGAAATCCCACACTGGGAGCCATTTATAGTAAGGGGAGGATTCGGGTGTTGGATACAGCAAACGTTTCCAGGCCCTAATGGTCGCACCGACAGGGTCAGTAGGAGAGTCAGGTGTATAATGATGATGTAGTATAAGGGACATCATGTTGGTGTCGAAAGTCGCAAGTCGCTCCAACTTGACATGCGGCCGTGTCGGGGAGCCAGGGTACCAGTGTTGGGCCTGGGCGGCGGTCCAGTAGAGAATCAAGTCCGGAGCCGTGAGACCCCCTGTTTATATGGGAGCGCCATGTCCGTCCACTTCTTGCGCACTGCGCCGGAGTGCCATAGGAACTGCGCGCATAGTGTGTGTAGTTTGGTGAAGTATCCCTTCCCAGGCCATATAGGAACGTTACCGAAAGTGTAAAGAAGCTTAGGGAGAAAAATCATTTTGATGAGAGAGAGTCGACCCGCCATGGACAATGGGAGAGAGCGCCACCTCAACATTTTGGCCTCAACCGACTGTGCTACGGCAACATAATTGTCGGCAAGTAGAGTGGGTTTAGTCAAGGATATCTGCACACCTAGATATCTGATGCTGTTCGGAGACCAGCTGAGGGGGTACTCGGTGGTGGGTTGGTGGGTAGATTTAGTAAGCGGGAAGATATCTGACTTTGAATAATTGATCGTGAAGCCGGAGTACGTGCCAATGCGCGTGATATCCCTCAGTATGGGATCCATGTGGGTTGTGGGCTCTCTGATGTACAATAGCACATCATCCGCATATAAGGAAATTATTTCGGGGTCATCTTTCAGCCTTATTCCCTTGCGGGCGTGGCGTGCACGCACATAGTCCGCCATTGGCTCTATTGCGAGTGCGAAGAGAATCGGGGATAAGGGGCAGCCCTGTCGGGTGCCCCTAAAAAGCGCGAAAGGGTCAGATGTCAAAGAATTGGCCCTTACCCGCGCCACAGGGGAGGCATATAGTAATTTGATAAACCCGATCATGTTTGGGCCAACGCCCATTGTCTCCAGCACCAACCACATGTAGCTCCACGAGACCATGTCAAAGGCCTTCTGAGCATCCAAGGTGACCGCCACAGCCTGGGCATCTTGATCTATACGGGACATAACATTGAACAGTCTCCTGATGTTATGGGAGGTAGACCTACCGGGGACGAAGCCTGCCTGATCCTCATGGACTAAGTATGGCATGATAGGCAGAAAGCGGTTCGCTATGATCTTTGCAAAGATTTTGGTGTCGAGGTTCATAAGGGAAAGAGGTCTATAGGATCTGCACTCGTCTTCCGGTTTGCCAGACTTGAGCAAGACCGTGATGACAGCTTCACGCATGGAAGGAGGAAGGATAGAGACCCGGAGTGCTTCGTCCCAGACCTTGAGTAGTCTGGGGGCCAATATGGCCACGTGCTGTTGATAGAACTCGTCAGTGAGGCCGTCGGGCCCCGGCACCTTGCCCTTGGGCAGATTTGAGATGGCCGTCACTATCTCGTCAAGTATGATCGGGGAGTCCAGCTGGTCGCGGGTGGCAGAGGATATTTCAGTGGTGGGTATCTGGGCAAGCAACTCTCGTATGTGTTGTTCGGTGTGTTCGGCAGGTTGGGAGCACAGGGACCTATAGAACTCAGTGAATACACCCAAGATCTGTTGATCCGCCCATTGTACATTGTCAAAACGATCTTTGACGGAGGTGATCTGGGTTCGGCCAAATTCCCCTCTCACCAACGTTGCTAGTGTTTTCCCCAGTCTATCCCCCTCGCCGTATTTCCTAGCGGCCTGTGGCCGGCTGAAGTATTGGATTTTGCGGGTGGCGAGTGCGTTAAATGCTTGCAATTCCTCGCTAATTTGGGCCAGTATGGCGGTGTCAGCCCCTGTGGAGCATTGCAGCTCCAGTTGCTTCAATTTGGCTTCGGAGCAAATTGTTTTTAGTACACCAGCCTCCCGTGAGATGGACATTCCCCTGATATACACCTTAAAGGCATCCCACCGAACCGCAGCTGAAGTGCCCTGAAGAGAGTTGCGTTCAAAGAAGGATTCAATGTCAGCCAGAATTTCGGCTCTGAACACAATATCCCTGAGGGCCTTGCCAGGTACTGAGTGTTGGGACGGGTATACCTAGTTTCACCGATAGAGTGACTGGAGCGTGGTCTGACAGTGTGCGGGGGAGGATCTGGGACCCCTCCACCCTGCCCATGGTTTCCCTGGACACGAAGAACAGGTCTATTCTGGACGAACTGTCGTGCACAGACGAATAATAAGTGTACTCCCGGCCCTGAGGGTGTAGTGTCCTCCAGACATCGCGGATATTAAGTGTCCGCATGTGGCCGCGGAGCCTACGTGCAGCACTGGATAGGGCACGGGAGGCCGTGCCAATTCTGTCCAGGACAGGGTCCAGAATGAGGTTCAGGTCTCCCCCCCATATAGTCTGGATTCCTACATAGCCCAGCAGTATATTGGTCACCACATCAAAGAACTCAGGAGAGTCGACATTGGGGCAATATGTATTGACAAGTAAGTATTCTTTGTTCACCAGGGTGCGGTGCAGAATAATGTAGCGACCCTCAGGGTCTATGTAGCTCTTATGCAGTATAAATTTAATCGATTTGTGAACCATTGTGAGGACGCCCCTGGATTGGGGGGAATAGGAAGTGAAGAATCTAGCGGGGCCCCATGACGGGGCCATGGTGCCCGGAATATGGGCGTTGGAGTGTGTCTCCTGTAGGAGTAGTACCTTGCAGCTATGCCTACTAGTGAAGGCCATGATCTTACGAGCTTTAGTGTGATTGCTTAAACCGCGGATGTTCCAGGACATTATGACGGTGGACATTTCAATGGCAGATACACAATCTCACAATGCACATGTCAGTGAACATCCCAGGTCCAGCAGTGGTGTGCGTTCCCAAGGTTAAAGACGGGAGTGCGCACGTGGTTTACCTCCGTGCGTGCCGAGGGACCTCGATTGCCTTTTTTATGTAACACCCCATTCCCACCCTCCACCCTCACTACCAACCCAAAATCAGCAGTGTGAACAAAACCCACCCTCAACAGTGCAGAGCTGGGCCGACCCCAACATGGCCCAGTCTGCCGAGATGCCCAACTGGGGCTAGCCCACAACAAGGGCGTATCCAAGAACAGTGTAATCGCAGTGGGGTGCGCTATTGCCGTGTAGGAGCACGCTAGGAACAAGCTGGTTCTGTTACAAAACAAACAGTGTTAGCGGTCATATTGTGAATGTCCCTGTTTTGCTCAATCGAGTGCGGGGGTCATCACAAGGAACATAGCGGTTCAGCAGCCTAGCAACCAGGTGTGACAGTGAAATGGTTCAGAAGGCAACAAGAGTGAATGCAATCAATTAAGCGGAGCGGAAAACATTTGCTCCATGGCAAGTGTGTGAGCGAGGCAACAATTAGACATGCGTAGAGGAGCGTTATACCGGAGTGGATAGAGAAGCGCAACCAACCATGGGTGCGGGAAAACAGTGGTATGGATTGAACAGTATATGGTCGTAGCAGAGAAACAGCACAGACCAAGCATGGAGTTCAGTCATTGTTCATAGAGTCATCCTCAGGAGGTTGCAGGGGAACATGCGCCTCGATGAATTTCACCGCTTCCGATGGCACAGTGAAGAAATATAGTTTGTTATTGAACGTGAACTTCAAGCGTGCAGGGAAAAGTATGGCATAGGGGACGTTTCTTTCTCTAAGGAGTTTCTTCACCCCGAGGAACTGGCAGCGCTTCTGTTGAATTCCGGTTGAAAAGTCGGGGAAAATTCTGATCACCTGCGAGTCCATACGTAGCTTGCCCTTTTCCCGAGCGAGGCAGAGAATTAGGTCGCGATCTTTGAAACTCAAAACCTTCGCAATGATGGGCCTCGGGAAGTCGCCAGGTTTGGGCCGCGGTGAGAGCGCCCTGTGGGCCCCTTCAATGGTGAAGAAGGTCGACATGTCTGGATTACCCAGTAGTTCCTTCAAAAGATTTCAAGTCTGCCCTTCAGCGCATTCTCCGGGACACCAACGATGCGTATATTATTTCTGCGCGACCTAGATTCGAGGTCATCACATTTGGCTCTAATCACCTTCATGTCCGTGACCAGGGTGGACACAGTGCCCTGGAGCGTGGCTATGCTGTCCTCGTTGATTCCAATTCTGTTCTCCGCCTCCGTGATTCTCGTCCCCTGCTGGTCCAATTTGGCTCTGAGCGATGCTACATTGGCATTGATGTCATCGAGCTTTTCATGAAAGGCAGCAAAGTTTCTAGCCATGGATTCCATGATTGCTGTGAGGTCTGTGGTGGGTGCCTCAGCAGGGAGCGTGTCGATCACCTGATCGTCTCACGTGTGGGCCGAGTCGGACCTCGGGGTGGGTTTGGCGAATTTGTCCATGGCCCCGGCTTTATTAGTGTTCCTAGATCTGTTGGACATCGTAGCAGATGATATTAGGATGCTGAGCGCTCAGAGTGGGGACCAGGTTGAGCGTGTTGAGAAGGCACGCCTCAAGCCCCGCAATCGGGGAAGCACGGGTCAGTAAAGCAGTACCACAATTGCGCATATGGTACGTGGGTGAAGGCGGCGGGGTCCACAGCGTCTAGGAGGTGCGGAGCAGCTGCAATGATTGTGCAATCATGTCACCCTGATGGGCTAGGCCAGTATCTGAGCCAGCATTCGAGTAGGCGCGGCAAGAAGGACAGGTAGCAAGAGCGTGGGTACTGGTGTGCAGACAAGTAGAGCGCAAAGCAGTAGAGGCAATGTTCAGTGAAATTGCAGAGCCGAACCAAAGCCGAACCAGAGCAGTTATGGCTAGTTAGCAGGCGGTGTAGCGCCAGGAAGAGGTTAGCCTCTATATCCAATGTCCGGGCGTGTGTCAAAGCCCTCTTGAGGAAGGGCACATGCAGTCCTGTGCAAGGGGCCAGCGGGGGAGCAGTGGAGGATCAACGAGGGCAACACCAAGGAGACAAGCGGAGGCCCGCCGGGATGCAGGGCAACAGTGGCGGGCAACAGTGGCGGATATAGGCTGGAGCCTGAGTTGGCACTCCACGGGTGCGGCCCCGGGGTGAACAGTACAGAGAGCGGCTCCAGCTGGAGGTGGCAAATGGCAGTTGGTTGAGGGGATATTGCTGTTTCGGGTGCACAGCAGCCAAAGCAGCCCCTCACCTGCAGCCCAGTCAGCAAAGGGATGAATCTGCAGTTCTCCGGCAGGCTCACAGTCGAGCAAGGCAGGTCCAGGTATGGTGCTGAAGGCAGCCCCAGCTGTGGCGCCAGTGGCAGGCCAGAGCGGAGCCGTGCAGGGCCCGCCCTGGGCGCACCCGCTGGAGGATCCTTGTGTGGTGCAGTGAGGCGGTCTCGGGCGCGGAACCCCAGGCGCTCCAGACGGCAGGTCCGGGTATGATATGGGCAGGCCGGAACAGAGCAAGGAAGGGCCCAGCCCAGACCACAAGTGTCAGGCCAGCGGGAGCACCGCCCGACCCACGGCGTCTCCAGTGCAGGTCACAGGCGGCACGAGACCCGCGCCTTACAGGACCCGAGCCCGAGGGCCCAGCTGGCAGATTTAGTGGGCGGGTGGGCGGGCGGCAGCAGTGGGCCGAAGAAAATGTCGCGGCGGGCGGGCGTGCACCACCGCAGCCCCGAGGGCGTTGCACACGCCGAACTCCGGCTCCAGGGGTCCGATTCATGCCCAAATTGCAGCAGCACATAGCCACAGTTGTGGAGGGGACAGGGGATCAAGAATCTGGACGCAGGAAAGCAGCAGACCGCAGATGTCGTCGGATATGCAGCGGCAACACACAGAGCTAACAAGCTAGGCAGCCATCTTGACGACTGCTCAACAGCGCCCCCCCAAAAAATTATTTAAGTACCCATCAGATAATACATGCAGCTCTGAATCAGAAACACAGAGAGATTCTGAATCAAACATAGATCAACCTGCAGATAGATCTAGTTGCCCGACAAGCCCACCAACTCAGGCACCCTCAACATCGGCTTTTTTAGACACACGCCCAAAAGAACCTGCAGGGGAAGGAGGAAATCATCAAAAAAACAAACCACAGAAATATTACAATTAAGGAAAACCTAGTTATCAACATTTCTCAAAGGTTGTTAACACAACAAGAAGAGGGAATGTTACATAAGGGCCTCAGTTTTGTCCTATTTGATACTAAATTTGAGTTATACAAATTTGTGAGGAAGCTAAAGCTCAAGGTCTTTTTTGATGAATTAGAGCCTCAAGAAAAATTGATTGCCACGGGTCCTGATTATAAAGAATTCTGAGCCAAGAGCAGCTTCATACCACCCATCACAGTACCATTTATAGATATATTCCAAAAATTAGTCACCAGAGACTTGGAAAGAATAAGCTACAAAACACCACCGCACAAAAATCTGAAACCTCACGAGATGAAACTGATCAAGGACCTCTACAGCTGCAAAGAAATAACTATAGGACCAGCAGACAAAGGGGATGCATTGGTCATTATGAACACAACTGACTATGACACTGAATGTAAGAGGCAATTTCAAGATTGCATGATTTATGCTGCTTTAGATCAAGACCTAACAGCATCTATCAAGCTCAAACTCGAGACACTACTAGACAAGGCCCTAGATCTCGAATGGATCAATGAACATACTCACAAGTACTTGAACAATCTACACCCTAGGATTCCAAACTTCTATATTATACCTAAAATTCATAAGGATCCAATCAAGCCACCAGGAAGACCAAAAATGGCAGGAATGAACAGTATTAACCAACCACTGGGCATATATATCGCCTTCTTCTTACAACCCTTGATACAAAATACCGGCACATACATTCGAGACACCACTCATTTTTTACAGAAACTGAAGTTAACACCATATAACCAGGACTTTTTAATGTTTACCATCGATGTTAAGAGTTTGTACACATCTATACCTCATGATCTTGGAATGGAATTGGTTGAATGGATACTACTACAAGCACCTAAAATACAAGCTAAGAAAGAATTCATACACACTCTCTTACAGTTTATAGATGAGAATTCATACTTTCAATACAAAGACAAAATCCTGTTACAGATCTCAGGCACATCAATGGGTGCCACTATGGCCCCTACATATGCAAACTGCTTCATGCACAAATACGAGACTGATAATGTACTTAACAAAAGGGAATGGAGCAAAAACATCCACATGTGGGTACGTTATATTGATGATATTTTTGGTATTTGGACAAGCACTGAATTTGATTTTAACACTTTTGGTGACTATTTGAATAACATCGACAGCAGAATCCAATTCACTAAAGAAAATCTAACAGCATGATTACCTTCCTAGATGTAAAGATAGAGAAGAGAGAAACAGAATATAACACCTCACTTTTGAGGAAACCCACAGATCAGAATAATTTATTACACCGCTTGAGTTTCCACCAACCAAGCTTGCTTAAAAATCTACCATACAGCCAGTTATTACGGGTAAAGAAAATTATAAGTGATCCTGAAGATTATTTATCACAACAAACAGAGATGTTGGATAAATTCCTGGCGAGAGGATACAAGAAAGTTGAATTAGAGCTTGCAACTCAGAAAATAAATGCTCTTGATCGAGACACATTACTAACATGCACTCAAAAACCGTAAAAGAACTCAAATCGCCAATATAAGTCTCAAAATATTCCATTCAAAGCAACAAGATTAAAAACACAATAAAAAACATTGGAGTATCTTCAAGAATGATATCAAAGTACAACACCAATTTGATGAACTCCCTATTTTTGCCTACCAAAGATGCCGTAATCTATGGGATGAACTGGTTAAAACTCGATCAACCACGAAGGAACCTATCACACAACGCACTGGAACATATCCCGGCTTACATTGCACTAACTGCAACTTTGTGATCAAAGGGAATGTGGTACACCACCCCCGCACAGGCAAGAAAATTTCTCTCAGAACTTATGGTACTTGTGACAGCATCAACATCATTTATGGAATTAAATGCCCTTGCGGTAAGTACTATGTGGGGCAATCCACTAGAGCAGCCAAAACACGCTGGAACGAGCATCGTTCATGTATTCGTAATGAGAATGTAAACTCAGCAGTAACCCGACATTGGGCCAAGGAGGGACACAATCTCACTCAAATAAGATTTCGGATTCTGGAAGTTATCACAAGGAACAATCTCCTTGAGGATCTGGGCTTACGCCTGAATAGAAGAGAGACATACTGGATCGTCAAGTTGGGAAGTCTATCCCCCAATGGTCTTAACGAAGAGATTCATTTTCATTGTTTTATTTGAACAATTTACTTTGAACATTTGGTCTTGAACAATCTACTTTCTAGACAGGTTTGATAAATGCGGTTCCTGAATTATGGTGGAATATAAATATTTCCATTGTTGTTTTATTAGAATATCTTTCTTTGAACATCTGACTTTGAACAGTTTGTTCTTAGACAGGTTAGATAAATGTGGTTCTGTAACTATTGTGGAATACAAATACATTTAAGTTCACACAGTGGATTTCTCCACATAATGTGTTAAACAATGACATTTTAATTGTATCACTGTTCATATTTCAGCCTATTAAATTAGCACTCCTGTGATCATCTCCTGGACCACCTGGTCTGGGACCCTAGGTGCCACCCACGGCGACACCACTACGGTCACAGTGTGCATCACCTTTATTTACGCAAGCATTAAGATCAAACCTATCATTGTTGTGGCTTTTCTGATAATGATCAGTATCTTTTGCTTATGCCGCCAGTATTCCTTTTATCATATTTATTTGAGCATTCTTTCTGTTTTCCATTTTAGTATTTTTTCTATTTGTATTAAACCCTACTTTGTTTCTTATGCATTTTTCTAATGCATTTTTTGAGTATGATCTGTTGATTCACTGAATACGCATAATTGCCATGCATTCTGTTGAATACATACGCATTTGCACTCATCCGCACTTGTAGTTCATTCAATCAGTTTTGTAGTTCGCGATGCACAACGCGGCGTGCACGCAGAATCATGCCGTTGCCATGACAATGGATCCTAACAGTATTACAAAATCATTAGTGTTCAGCGCCGCGCTCACACTAGAGCGCCACGCCCTCGCATTCCGAACTCCGTTGCCTAGTCAACAGGCAACAACAGCACGAGAAACTGCTTACGCACGCTGCAGAATTGCCGCACAAGAAAGGATTAAGCTTTGATTACAGGTTAGTTTTACTAAACATGTGCCCATTGTCAGTATCACTTTGATATAGCAACTATAACCTAAGTGGGATTATTATGTTTACAGAGCATATTATTCAAGCAGCAACCTTCACTGCTTCCATCAGTTGAATTCACAAGCACCGAGCAGTGGCGCCTACGGACGGCTCCTTGCTACAACATCTGGAATTTGTCATGCGCGCTTTCTAGCCGCCGTGTAAGAATGTAACCAGCCTCGTTTGCAGGTTGGTCTCTCTATGCACATTTTCAATTCATTCATTTATTTGAATATTATAATTTGCACTTATTCGTGGTTTATTTGATCCCATAGAGTGTTTACAGCAGAGTTAAACCCCTCTGCCTTCTGAAAGTGAATCAAATGATTACACATTTGAGGCAACTCAGAGATTGAGAGGACCCTGTCCTTATGCTACACAGTCAACCATTAAGATAGGTAACCACTACATTTCTACCCCTCATGTTTTTCACCATATTACTTTCTTTTATTCACCCTTCACTAATTTTATTTTTACATAATTTCCTTTCCATTGTATGCAATGTGGCGACATTTGACAACAATTGAATATGGTATGTAATGTTTCATTTTTTCATGTATATTTGTATTTATGTTCACACAATTTTGATGTTTTCATTATATTTTGTAAGATTCGCCCTGATGAAGGCATTGGCATTTGAGTCTAAACTATATATATTTGTTGACTGCTTCCTCACTAAGAGAGTATTAGTGAAAAACAAACCTTATTGATATAAACTCATCACTAAAGCAACAAAGAACGGATTGATTTATTATAAAACCTCGGTTGAACTTTATCTTTTGTTTACAGGTGAAATAGTATTAGAAAAAGTTATCTACAATTCCCTATATCTCAATATCCCATGCCGGGACAAACAGAGAGCGACGGTCTGGCTTGGTATTTAAACCTAGTCTTCTTGTGCACAGTTGTTTTTTGAGTCAGGTGTCTCCAGGCTCGTGACTGTCTGCTCCTGAAAAGTTATTTTTTGAACCATTGACATTTGGTTGATAAAATCAACATAATTGTTCTTAAAGAAATTGAACACTTCTACATAACGTGATTTACATAGTGGTGCCCACTCATTTCTTGTTTGGCTACTTTTGCTCATAATGAACATTTAATGACCTTTTACAATTTTGAAAAAAGAAACATTGTATGTTGAATTTTAATAATCAAAAAAGACTTTTCCATGATTTTTTAAAAATGGCACAGACTTAAAATAATCACATTTTCATTTATTTTTATAATATCAACCAGTGATATTGAGAGGAAAAAATAAAGAAAAGGTCAGGTAAAGCACCACAAACAGTAATTAAATCAAAAGCAATTCAGAAACATTTATAGTTCAATTATTATACAATTACATGATTTGTGTGATCAATACAGTTTCCAAACATTATAGAAATGATTGAAACTTGCTTTGTATAACATTTTAGAGACCGCAACATATCATTTGAATCTTGAAGTTTACCTCTTGGTGGACAAATCACATTAGCAATGTTATGTGGCATAGACAGGGCCCTGTAAACATGGCCAGCACAGTCATTGTCAGATCTTTAACAAAGTCAAAATCCATTGGCTGTAATATTGGCTTTGCAATCCGTTTTGTGTTTCTTTTTGTGTTGTGTGAAAGTACAGCTAGTCTTTTCTTTTTCTAGCCTCCATACTGCTATGCTGAAATGCAACCTTTTAGGCCTGTACTTGAGGCACATATTCTGGACCACCTCCAAATCTCCAGTGTGACAGAATTCTGTGAGGCTCTTCATGTCCCTTGTAAGCGTTTTTTCACACACAATCTTTTCAAGTGCTGTGTAAGGAGGGAGCTGTTTGCTGCTGCTCCTTACTCAAAGATTCAGGTACACATTTGTGAAAATGCTTGTTTTCTTCCCAAGAGTGCATCTTTGAGCAATGGTGCAACACTGAATGCCACATTTCAAGAAGAATATCTACAGATCCCTCATAAGTTTTTGAGCTCCGCCAAAGACGGTTGCTGATAGACTATGACCATTTCAAAATGTTTTCTGTACACTTTTTTTACCAGCAGCTCTTATTTTGTTATATTGATTTTGCAATGTATCATTCGTCAAATTGATGCTTTATATGTGGGAAGTGCTCTTGCATGGTCTTTGGTATTCCAACTTGCTGTCACTGGCAATCAGTTCTATTTGCATTCCCCTTGATTGCAGAAGATCAATGGATTTAATGAAACAATATTTATCCATGGCACCAGAATATGTGCACTCCGACACTTGCACAATAACAGAACTCAATATTTTCCTGGAAGTGGTAAGTGCAATATTTTTCAGAAAATACAGGAATGTTGCACTGTCCATCACCAGCAAGCCTGAGCCGTTTGTCTGTAAGTGCATTGTCCATTAATATCTGTTTGAGATTCCAGGCCTGACTAATACCGGGGAACAAGACATTTCTCTGATATTTGAAGTTTGCGGTTTTAGCAAGGAACACAAGTCCTACAAATTTACAGACACTTGAAATCTTACTGAACGTCAATCCAGTAAACAATATGGCAGAAGAAGAATGTACATCACCAGCAGGCCCTTTTCCAAGGAGAGCTTCACTAGTGGTTCCCCACAAATCCTCCTTTGTAATTTATTATCACATTTAGTCCTTTGGATAATCTGTAGCAGGCAGCAGGCAAATACAAGGTAATTGTACTCCCTTAAAAGCTAATCGTCCTGCAGTACAGTGGTTTGTGATTCTATGGTGGTTCGCAAGTCCTCCACACTTCAAGAATGAAGTCTGGATCTCAATCTGTGATATTTCACGATGTACAGAATGTATTGGGGAAACAGGGAACAATATGTCTTTCTTTGATTGAAACTGTTGAAGGTTTGTATTGTGTGAGCAGGTCTCCAAGTAATGAGGAATCATCTTCTGTGTTGTCTGTCACTTCTGGTGGATGTTGTGTGCTGTAATGATGATCCATCATCACTTTCCATGATTCACTGGTGACATTCAGTCCAGATTCCGGCCACTGGACATCTGCATCCTGACTCTGAACCTTGAGAACAACATATTGAACCTCAAACAAGAGTTGCTCTTGTGAGAAACCAAAGGGTGTCTCACCTGCTAGTTCCCAGGGATCTCTCTCTCAGGTGGTCAGGGTACGGCCAGCACCTCTGGATCCAGACCCTGGGGTGGACCAGTGTGGTGGGATCACCTGGGTGAGGGGTCTTTGGGGAGTGGGGTTCAGACGCAGAATTCTTCCCTTCCCCATACCCATGATTCCTTCTATTTCTTAGTATTCTGTGGTGTCCCAACTCTGCCCCCCTTTCCACACAAACACTGGGCCAAGGAAGAGCGTGTCTGAGAGTAATAATGCTAACTCTTATATATCACAATGGACATGTCGCGCTAATTGGGTCAGGCACTTAATTCTAAGTGGATACATCTGATACCAATTAGCTCTCCTCACATGGATAAAAGGCGGGACATAGAGACACACTCGGAGCAAGGTGGAACACAAGTGAGAGCCGAATTTATGGGGCAAAGATGAACCTACTGGAGAAGAGCAACAGACGGAGGGATGAGAGCCATGGATAGAGAAGCCTAGGAGTTCCCTGCATGAGGTTGTTGCCTCCAAAAGACTGTGAACGATAGGTTGAGAAGGCCAAATCCCAAACCAGAAGGGTGCATTGTGTTTCAACGACACCAGTGACCCTCCTGGGTTAACGAGAGAGTTGGGGAGGTGAGGACAAGCCTGTGGTTATAACCTTGACTTGTAAACTAAAAGACAGTAAAGGCAAGAAAGAAACACACACAGCTGGTGAGTTGACAAGCGACGTGAGAGAGTGGTGTGTGCTAAAGAAAGATTGAAGTGGCCATATTATATCACACAAGTTAAGGCTGCAAGCGTGTGGATGAAACACAAAGAAAGGCTGACCTATGAATGAACATTGAAGTAACAACAGCTGTAGTCAGCGATACTGAGTAACAGAGTGGTTCGGCAAAAGGAAGTAACCCACTCGAAAGTCTCAGTGAAAGTTCAAAAGATTATAGCGATAAAGTGAATCAAGTGTAAAAGCGAGGTGATTGAAATTGACCCTGAGAAAAGGGGAGAGTAAAAGGTGTATGTTGAACTTTGCTACATAATACAGTGAACTACCCAGACCAGGAAGCACTGGGGCAAACAACATAGGAGTGTGAAGTGAAAGTTGGAAAGGCAACGTGGTCCTGCAGAGATCTGTGGAAGAAAGCCACACACATTTGAAAGTCTTTGACATCAGGAAACGGTCCGAGCCCGACTGAGGGAGATCAAGGTGTAAAAAGTTAGGGGAAGGGAACCCCTAAAGGAGGTGAATAAACCCCTGCAAGTGTATTGTTTTGTTTTGTTGTAAGATGTACGAGCCCGGGTGAGGCAGAGCAACATGAACTTTTTTGGTGAATTTTTACTTTTGCTTTGAAAGGTCCGAACCTGACTGAGGGAGACCAATGTGAACTTTTTGGTGAACTTTTGCTTTAAGAAGTCCGATCCTGACAAAGGGGGACTGAAGTGAACTCTTTTGATGAACTATATTTTGGAAAAAAAAGACTTTAACATGGAAGGCCAGGCGAGGGTCGATCCACGTCTTGAAATGCCTTTGTGTTAAGAGCCTGAGTCAGAGTGTATAATCTTGCCTACAGGGACGCCTTACTCCATGCTGTCCAATGTGGGGAGGAGAGCTGACTCAACCACATGTATTCTTTGTATTTGAACACTCACTTTGCTTTGTATACATATTCTCCTTTTCACACTTTTTGTAAAAGATTTAGGGCATGCATTAGGTTTTTGTTAGTGTAGGCCATTTTGATTCGACAGACTCAACTAGGACTGTTTTATTTATTATTTGATTGTCAAGATTACTCCAATCTTAGCATTTAGGGCAAAGTAGGAGTTTCTCCAACCCCATGGAAACTTTAATAAAGGTTTTACAAATTGTACCTTTTGTGTAATTGTCATACTTGTGATTTCATGCCTCCCATACCCTCCCAAGTGACATCGGTTTGGCAAGCGACATTAGTTAGTGGTGTGGTCTGAGTCTTTCTGCTTTTTTTCTTTGGCCTCTAAATGAAGAAAAAGTTGAACACTGTAAGTAGATCTAACGTTTTAAAAATAAAATATTTGAAATTGTACCTGTTGTCACAGGGAAATGGTGTGAGAGTTAGCACTACACTGTCCCGGAAAACACAGTGAATACATTGTTGCCACCAAAACTCTGCTGTATTATAAAGGTTACATGCATGTCAGTTGGATATCTGAGATGCCTGTGATTTCCTCTGTGGTAACAGTCTGAACCTGTACGTATAAAATAGCCCAACCAGACAGAAAACAGAATTCCACCTATACCACATAAATATTTGAAAGAGTAGAAGGAGAACCCGTCAGCCACACATGCCAAGGTTGTAGCCTGTCTGGTTTCCAAAGATATAGATAACTCTGACTTAATTCCTTCTGAGTTATCTACCCAACAACGAGAAGATCTAAAGGATGTAGTGGTCTCATTTCCCTATGTATTCTCAGAGAAACCATGAAGAGTGAAAGGTATGTACCGCTATATCAGACACCTTAAGGTGAAGTGGTTAATCTAAAGCCATATAGACTACCAGAAGCCCGTAAACAGATAGTGATCAAGGAAGTCAACAAAATGTTCAAAGCCAATATTATTGAGGCCTCTTCAAGTCCATGGTCCTCTCCTATCGTGTTGGCTTCTTCGTAGGGAACAGGAATGTACAGCCCCAACATGAGAAGGTAAAAGCCGTCTTAGATACACCAAGCCTTAAAACCAAAAGTGACCTTAGAGATTTCCTCATGTTAACAGAATACTACCGTAGGTTTATCCCCAACTTTTTGGACAAAGCAGCCGATAAACATAAGAATGCCGAACCCCAGAAACTTCATTGGAATGACGAAGATGAGATATGATATAACATCTTGAAACAGACTCTGTGCCATTCCTGAAGGTAGTCAATTTCTCAAAGGAGTTTGTGTTGCAGACGGAGACCTCCTTTACAGGGGTAGGAGCCAGCCTGTTCCAAATTTGCAACAGACTAGAACATCCTGCACTATACACCAGTCGCAAGTTGTTCCCACATGAAAAAGAAATGACTCTGTGGTATAAGTAGAGACCCTAGCCATCAAATGGTCCATTATCCATCTCAGGTACTACATATAAGGATGAATGTTCACACTGGTTACCAACCACTCACACCTAGTTTGGATTAGCCAAGGTAAAGAGACTCCAACCCTCGGGTCATGCAATTGTTTCTAGACCGACAACCGTATTGTTTCATGGTGGAACACCGAAAAGGAAAAGACCAGGGAAAGGTAGATTTTCTTTCCCGGTTCCCCTGTGAAACAAATGCAGCTACATCGCATGGAGGAAGGGTATGTGAGGAACCTGAAGGTGTCTTCCTAACTAACTAGTAGGAACTAGTATTTTTGGATTGGGTGGAGTTTTGGAAAGCAGGACTCCCTCTCACCTGCACACCCTCTATTCGGTTGTTGACTGAGTTAGACCTGCAGCCAGAGTCCTAGTTTGTCAAGGAACCAATTCCGAGGTTCCTAATGTTTAGAAGATTTGTGGGGTTTGACAAACTCCGGACTGGAAAGGCGCTAGTTGGATTAGATAATCCGGTAATTGTTGGTAGGTAGTTTGCACAAATAATAGATGAGTCAGGTTATTAGTGTGTCAAACATGAGGTTTTTGGGTTTATTCCTTGTTGTAGTCAGCAAAAAACATCATTGGATGTAAAGGTGATATTCATAACATGATGATATCTTACACAGCCGATGCCACACACCAGCACTGCCGAACCCGGCCAAGCACGGCTAACCAGCCCACTGGCACCCACACTTGGGAGGACCAGCCCACCCCACCTGGAAGCTCAACCCTCAAACCCAAATGGCCTTGAAAAAGACTTCGGTTGAAATGCGCGTTGGCTGTGTAACATATCATCATGTTATGAATATCACCTTTACATCCAATGATGTTTTTCATTGGTGCTGACTACCACAAGGAATAAACCTAAAAACCTCATGTTTGACACACTAATAACCTGACTTATCTATTATTTGTGCAAACTACCTACCAACAATTACCGGATTATCTAATCCAACCAGCGCCTTTCCAGTCCAGAGTTTGTCAAACCCCACAAGTCTTCCTAACTAGCCCCCGGGAATCTGTCATCCAGGTCAACAGGACACGGCCATCGCTATTGGATCCAGTTCCTGGGGGTGGAACAGTGAGGGAAGATCACCTGGATTGGGGGTCCTCGGGGAATGGAACTGGGACACCGACAGGTGAACTGCGGTATCCCCCTTCTTTCAACACCTACTCCCCCACCTAACATGTAGGATATTCTGAAGCAAGGCCCCCCCTTTTCCGACATGAACACTTTCGCACACCACAGACATTGGACTAACACCTGAGCTGTTTACATAACATACCCCAATACAAGGGTCAGGCATGGTCAGCCAATTGACCAGAATCACACACACCAACATCCCTTTCCCTTCCGCACAGGGATGAAAAGTGGGGCACAAAAGTACACCACGAGCAAGGCATACAGCACGACAAGGGAGAAAAATGGGTAAGTCCCAGGGTTTTTTGTTTGAGGGGGATTGAGCAAAGAAGGGGACTATTCATGCAATGTAAACAACAAGAACAATGCTCAATTACCTCTCTTTTAGTCCACCTTATAAGCTAGTCAGATAGAAACTTGATCAATTGGGGTGAGTAATCTATTTCATTTCCCCACTAAACATATATGTTGACAAACAACTTTGTCGTACCAGAGAAATACAGGTGTTTAAAACCACATTTTAATCAGCAATTGAATTCAGTACATAGTGTGGTATATGCTTTCCACAAGACATTACCATTTTACAAATATATTAAAAACAAAGTACGTTTGAGAAAGACAATTTAGAAAAAACAATTAGAACAAACAAATCCGGAGTAATGGCCCAATGGTGCCAATTGTGGCTGAGGTTAGTAAATGACAGACACAATTATGCATAAACATAAAATGTTGTTATCAATGTCTATTTTAACAAAGGAACAAACTATCAGTGTTCAAACAAAAGTTACACAGATGTTTTGTGTGGAAAAGACAACGTTGTTTAAGGTGTCTTGGGGATGTCTACATATGTTTCGGCCGAACAGAATTTCGTGAACACCTTCCCTGGTGTTCCGCTGTTATTGTTTAAAGCCCTCTTCAGGACAGTGTGTTGTTCTAAAAAATTGACAGTACGTTCAATGCTCCCGTCTCCGTTTGATTGAAATTGAAAAGGAGACTCTTTTGATCTTGAAATGGTTGGACTAAAGTATTTGGTAGTTTTTTCAGGCCATAGCTTCCTGTTTCGTAATTTGTAAATTTGGACAATTTATCCACTTAGTAACTTCGAATCTGTTTCTCAACAATTCGGAAGACAGACGCGTTTTTGCATTTTTTACTTTGAGGCTCTGAACCTCCTTGCCAAGGCTTCTTCACAGCTTTTTTATGCTGTTTTTTTGTTTCTAAAGGATATTCTGAGGGCCCGCGTGCATCGACTTCAACTTTGTGAACGTCTGCCTGCTAGTTGCTCTCGTTTTCAATTTTCATGCGTGGGTGTCTTTCAGATCTCCGTTCGCGTACACCTTCGTAATCAAATATATTTGAAATATATTCTAAATATATTCTAAATTGTCTTTCTCGAACGTACTTTGTTTTTAATATATTTGTAAAATGGTAATGTCTTGTGGAAAGCATATACTTCTTCACAGCTTTTTTATGCTGTTTTTTGTTTCTAAAGGAGATTCTGAGGGACCGCGTGCATCGACTTCAACTTTGTGAACGTCTGCCTGCTAGTTGCTCTCATTTTCAATTTTCATGCGTGGGCGTCTTTCAGATCTCCGTTCGCGTACACCTTCATAGTCTTTCAGATCTCTGTTCGCGTACACCTTCGTAATCAAATTGATTACGAAGGTGTACGCGAACGGAGATCTGAAAGACGCCCACGCATGAAAATTGAAAACAAGAGCAACTAGCAGGCAGACGTTCACAAAGTTGAAGTCGATGCACGCGGGCCCTCAGAATCTCCTTTAGAAACAAAAAACAGCATAAAAAAGCCGTGAAGAAGCCTTGGCAAGGAGGTTCAGAGCCTCAAAGTAAAAAAATGCAAAAACCCGTCTGTCTTCCGAATTGTTGAGAAACAGATTCGAAGTTACTAAGTGGATAAATTGTCCAAATTTACAAATTACGAAACAGGAAGCTACGGCCTGAAAAAACTACCAAATACTTTAGTCCAACCATTTCAAGATCAACCGAGTCTCCTTTTCAATTTCAATCAAACGGAGACGGGAGCATTGAACGTATTGTCATTTTTTTAGAACAACACACTGTCCTGAAGAGGGCTTTAAACAATAACAGCGGAACACCAGGGAAGGTGTTCATGAAATTCTGTTCGGCCGAAACATATGTAGACATCCCCAAGACACTTTAAACAACGTTGTCTTTTCCACACAAAACATCTAATGAGGTAACTTTTGTTTGAACACTGATAGTTTGCTCCTTTGTTAAAACAGACAAATTATAACAACATTTTATGTTTATGCATAATCGTGTCTGTCATTTACTAACCTCAGCCACAATTGGCACCATTGTGCCACTACTCCGGATTTGTTTGTTCTAATTGTTTTTTCTAAATTGTCTTTCTCAAACGTACTTTGTTTTTAATATATTTGTAAAATGGTAATGTCTTGTGGAAAGCATATACCACACTATGTACTGAATTGAATTGCTGATTAAAATGTGGTTTTAAACACCTGTATTTCTCTGGTACGACAAAGTTGTTTGTCAACATATATGTTTAGTAGGGAAATGAAATAGATTACTCACCCCAATTGATCTAGTTTCTATCTGGCTAGCTTATAAGGTGGACTAAAAGAGAGGTAATTGAGCATTGTTCTTGTTGTTTACAATACAGCACGACGTGACAGCTATCCAGGCATGGCAATTCAAGAGGAGGAGAAAGGCGGTGAATATCGAGAGGCTGACAAGGAGAGATGCGACCTTGCCCTTTCTGACCCAGACCTGCAAAACCTAAGAAAAAAGAATTGTAAGACCAGAGACAATAGCTCAAGTGTGTTGCAGCAGATGTCATAGGTACACAGAGCATACCTACTCTTATAAGCAGGGCTGAGGGAGGCACCTACTACCGTGGTACCGGCCTTGATTCCAGATATTCTGAAAAGCCAAGTGGTTCACCAAAGCTGGTGAGTCGAGGGGAGAACCAATAACTGTGTTGAACGAAAGCCACAAAGTAACAACTTAAGGGAAGTTCAAAGAACTTTTAGAATAAAGGGGAGACTGGCTGCAGACAGATCCGGCACCACATGGGTGCCTACTCGAGAGATTATGGTCAATCCCGTGTTTGTTGAAACTGCTAATACCAGAAGGCCTTGGGAAGGTCACAAAGGAATGGTCAATGTGGTCATACAGGGGTCTAGCCAAAGTTTCTGTACAGTTCAAAGTCTTTGACCGGCAACCGAGTGAAAGCTACGGGTGACAAATCCCATTTAAAAGAAAGGGAGGCAGAACTATATGTGTGACAAGAGTGAACCCGATGAAGGCAAGTCAACAGTTCATTGTTTAAAACGACAATAAGATTTGTGAATGGAAATGGTACAAGTGTACTGAATAGAAGCAAACAGTCGAGAAGGGGTCGGAGCCTGGCAGAGGGGGATCCAAGGGTGAAAAGTCATCACCCAAAGACTGGTGAATGTAAAGGAGAAGATGCGCGAACAAGAGTCACAGTGAATCCGGCAGAGGGAGGCTGGAAATCAAGAAGGGTCTGCGCCCAGAAGAGGGAGAACCAGGGGTGAGCCACTATTACCCTAAACACCATATGAGAGGGACTTTTTTGTTTATTATTTTCCAACCCTCGAAGGCAAGAGACTTTTAAGTTAAAAGAAACTTGCCCATCGAGGCTCCGGATAAGCTAAGAACGGAAATGTCATCTCATGCTGGGGAAGCACGAGACGTGGGCTGTGCTCAGAGGTTCCACCTTATCCCGTGCTCAAACCGCGGGGAAGGGAGACCCTGACTACTGCATCCTGACATATTACTTGTGAACACTTTTTTCTTTCTTATGAATTCTATCCCAAACTCGTTTGAATGTAGTTGTAAGGTTTGGCAATAGGTTTCTAAGTAAAGTCCCTTCTTGATTTGACAAGACACCACAAGGATTGCCTTATATTTGATTTGATGGTCGAAGCTTGCCCCCATCTTAGATTTAGGTTTAGATTAGGCATTTATCTCACCAACTTTTGCAGTTTGATAAACACCCTTGACCTGATAATATTGTGTCTGTCTTTACTGTTGCCACCATGAGTACCTTACAGCACCTCAAAACAATACATGAAGGGATTATTTGATTTTCCCAAAGATCTCAAAAAAAGAAAAAGTTTGCAATTAAGAAAACATCACAGTGAGTAATTCAAACATCAAGTAGCTTTGAAAAGAGACCCTTTTTTAGAGTTTACAAAATGCCCTGTGATCTGGTCTAACCATCCCAGTGATCAAATTAGCCAAAAATCATTGGTCTATCACAAGTAGAAACGTATTACTGGTACATTGACCATCCTTTGAGCCACCTAAAGTAAACATGCATTGAAAACCTGCATTGCGAAACATTACATTTCCAAACTGTTATTCCAGAGATAAAAATACTTAGAAAGGTTGATAATGGTGAAGTCATTGAGATACATGAAAATAGAAATAGGATGTACATTAAGTAAAAAGCACTAGAAACATGCAGAGCTGAAAACAATGACACTTGAAAAACTAAGAGTTGATTAATCTGTACTCGAAAAAATAGAGGAGCCGATTCAGCAACCAAGGTAACAAGTGGCTCCTTGACCGTATCCATTGTAGACTGCAGTGATGTGTTCTTGCTAACTTTGAAGGTGTTTATAAATGCTTAGACAAGTGGGTGTTTATGTGAATGTGTGAAGTGTGCATTCCCATCTACCCAACCCCCTTGCGAGAGCACAGTCACATGTGTGAACTGTCATTGATACCGGAGGGGGATGGATGTGGGTGAGACAAGTGCATTAGACCCAGAACTTAGTTAAAGGATACAGAGATATGCTGGTTGAAGGGACAGGGTCTTCAATATGGTGTCTGGTGACAATCTGTCTTGGGAGGCCAATGTTTCCATGTGAAAGAACCCTCTTGTAGTGTACATTGTATTCGACAACTTGTGTGTTCCCACCGACAAACCCCCCTTGTGAGTGCATGGGCCCAGGTTACAGCTGCGTTTGAAAAGAGAGTGGCGATTGATAAGGATGAATCTAGTGCAGTATGCCAGGAACCTTGTTAAAGGACACCAAAGTATGTTCAGTGCAGGGATGTGGAACTGTAAGGTGGGTATGCAGAAATCAGGTCCAAGGTGGACAATTGTCATCAGGCGTTATTACAATTGTGGCCTAATTCACAGAAGCGTTTTATAATGGTGCAATCCTATAGGAAAATGCTCTGTGAATTAGGCCCTTGGAGTAGTACATTGACTGCTGGCACAACAAACAATAAGAAAATAAAAGGCATTGAATACATGAGTGCATTATGAAGGTTAGAGTATGGTATAAACAAAAGGACATTTAAACATTTTTCATGTAAGTAACAGTACTCTATCATCAGCTTCATATTATAGCATACATTTTTAATATTATATGCTTGAAGGTGTTGGTGACTTACAATTTAGTTTTAATCACTTGCCATATTATCTCATTGATTTAATTTCAGTGAAAGTATGATGATTGTTAATTTTTATTGAAAGAGGAGTTTATTCTGAAAGATCATGTCATGTAATACAGGGTACATGAATACAAAAAATAAACATGTTAGTAAATAAGATTATGAATTGAAATTGCCCTTTATTTTCACTGTAGCATTTGTGACTTGTTGTATGTTGATGGTGACAGTTTGAGAATACAAAGACAACATTTCAATTTTAAATGTAACCCATACTCAATGGAAATAATTACAAAAATACAATGTAAAATTATACATATATTTTGCATTGGAAAATAAATGTTTGTAAAAGGCCACTTTTTTACAATAAGTTTGATGGCATTGACAAACTACAAATGAGATTTATGTGGTTGAGATGCTGTCTGTATAAATCCTTTGTATTGTCCAAAGTCACTGGGTCATTTTCCATGAATGTCTCGAACCACACAGGCAGTTAATACTTGTTGAACGCAGAATCCCAGTCTTCCATGAATCCACCATGTAAACGCTTGATAGGCCACAAGCCTGACCATCTGTCTAAGAGATACAGAAATAGTTTACTTGAATGAATCCAATAATTGCATTTATATTGGTTTGACGGTCTTCAGAAATAGAAGAGAAGGCATTGGTATGCTTAAAAAAAGTACCAATGCGAGCAAAGTACTGACAGTACTATTGGTTTCAAGTAGGGATGACATACAAATGAGAACGCCCATTTCAGCAATAAAGGTTTGGAACATAGAGAAATATTGTTTGTAACTTTAAAGTAAGAGACATTTTATTGTTAGGTCATTAAAAATAATGTTGAATATTTTCACTTGAGCTAAGAATGAGACCTTTTTTCATATATAAGAACACTTCTACTCTCCATGATCCAACACAGTTATAATGTAGTAGGAGAACAAAATAAAATGTTAGCACTCTAGGTTGTCAAAAATACAATGTATAAACTTGAACATACTTATTACTTGGATTGCGAGAGCGAACTGTTGCTCTAAGTACATGCATCAGAACCATCATTGTTTTCAACACAGATCTTGTAACGCAAGCTGCCCTGAAGTCATGCAGCTGGGTAACACATAGTGGTGGTGTGTGTTTTTCTGCTATGTATGCTGATCAGTCAGAGTTTTCTCTCTACAGCATTTCTACACCAAAGTTGGCATCACCTCACATCAGTGACATGTACACCATGTGGAACCGTCTTCCATGCAACTTGGATCAGTATTCGGTGATTGGTCATCAAGACTGTCATCAAATTCCCCATAATTTTGTCTTCATTCTCTCTCAATCATTTCCTCTTCTGAATACTCTGGCTCGTACAGGTAGGGATGAACTGTTGCAATTATTCCTGAGTATTGAAGAAGTATGAAATCAACAGTGATACAAATAAAAATGTTGTTTGTATAAAGTAATGGAATTAGGTTTTACTTTAAAACGCAATGTAAAAGAAACATAAGAGAAGGAACAGATGTGTCACTAAAACCTATAGTGCAAAGACAAGAGGGATAGACCCAAACTTTGAAATGTTGCACTGACATATGTAAAGAAGCGGTAATGTAAATGTAGACTCTTTATATGGTTTGTTAAAAACATTTGTAAAGTAGAGAAACTTTTTCTATATACAAAGCGCTTACACCGTTAATTCATTAGAGGTATTGTAAGTACCTGTTCTCAACACGTCATCCATGGTAGATAGCTGAACAGAACAAAAACAAATTATGGATGCTCGGAATGAAATGCACTGAAAGTAAGGAACAAAAAACTCCAATGTTGTCTGACAAAAAGGGTTTGGTGGTAGTTGTCGATGTAAGAGGCATCTTGACATTTCCATGTCGACACATCAATAGATTGCGCACAGAGGACTTTGACATGAAACGCGCTTTGTCATTGTGTCTAGTGATGTCAGCTTCATGGGCGTGTGATCTGATTTACTGCTGCGAGGGCACTTGAACTTAGGACATTGGATCAGCGGATAAGATTAGCACAAAATGGCAGTTCCTGACCAATGGGTTTTGCATGTGTAAATGTGAGAAAACCGAAGTTAAAATGCATTGTTATACAAATTCAGACCAATCGATGTATGCTCAAAAATACATGCCCTATCAATTGGGCCAATAGAATTCATGAGATAACTTCCCCTTTAACTATGGGCTTGTACAAGCAGTATCCTCAGCTTCATAAAGTGAGACAGCAGAAGCACATCTAGGACCTACCTCTCAGATCTGTTCACTGTGCTTCTCATTTTTGGTGGCATTCATGATGTTTTGCCTTTTGCTTGATTTGATTGGCCAAGCACTGAGAAACCTCCGGTAGAAGTGCCTGTCCCTGTTGCCCAAATACAAATACAACTCCAATCTGCTCAGCATGAGGTGGATTTCTCCTGCTAATGCAGAGGGAGGATGCTCTGTGGGGACAGGTACATAACACCAAAGTGCCACCACCAGAATTACTGGAACAAGAAGGGGAAAATGGAGAAAGGGCAGGAGAAGGGAAATAAAGAAGAGCAGATAGAGATGTGGAGCTGGACATTAAAAATATGTCATGGTGATATGTAGACTGGGGATAGTGAGGTATGAGAGAGCTAGAAAAGTGACCCTTTAGAGATGGATGTGAACACTAAAGAGGTTTGAGAAATGGGTGCCGTTGAAGGCGAGGACAAGGGGATCAGTAACGAGGCTTGTGGCATATTTGCCTACATGCCAATGTCATTGAGGAGCTGCTTCATTGGGCCCGTTTTCTCTTTGCATGCTGGGGCTTTTAGTCATCCCTCCCCATAATAATCTATGATTTCATGTACCATAATGCAAAACGAAAAATTAAAAAATAAACAGGATTTGAACATCTCCACAATGACATAGGTCAGGCTAGTGTGTATGCAGGGGCAATAGAGGGCTCCAGAGGTGATGGGTGATATGGTAAAGGTGAAGCCGGTAGGAGACATCAGAGAGCTGTAGTGTGATTGAACAAAATGTGAGGGTTCGAATGCACAATAAATCAAACATATTGGAAGTAGTGAAGTATGGGGGAAATAAAATGAGGCAAGTACGACATTTGAGGGATTTGAGTCATATGGACCCTCATTATGAGTTTAGTTGTAGTTTGCTGTCATTCCGCTGACTTACCACTACAAATAATTACTGTTACTGCCACTTGGCCCAGTGGATTTACTGCAGAATTACAAGTGGTGATAGGCAGTGTAGGTACCCATTTTTTGGCATCCGTATGACTCAATGTGGATTTCAGCAGGCGTGATGCTGGAGTTAAATCACCCATTTCATTACCAAACTTGGGATTTGGCAGAGAGGTACACGTTGTGCTAATTCTGTTACCACAAACCTTTTGCCATTCTGCCAGTCTCGAATGAGGACCATAGTGCTTGGTGAAGTCAAGAGAGTGGGAGTTGGGAGAGAGGGTGGGATGGGAGAGCTGGAGGGGGCAAGGGGATGAAAAAGCAGGAAGGACTGATACATATGCTAATATGCCTTCCAAGAAGCCTCGGCCCCATGCATATTGAGCCTGCTTTGGTGCCCTCTCCAGGACACTTGCTGACACTATAGCAGTGATTGCTCTGCTCCAGTGGGCAAGACAATGGCGCCCCTGCTTCCCCAAGCATCCATACTGTTCCACAGCGGATCAACCTCTCCCCCTTTCTATGTCCAGGACAGGCAACAGCATTTCACGTATGCATCTGGCTTGCTATATTTAATTTAACCCATTTGACCTTTTACCTGCGCTGGTCTTGGAATGTAAAAAATAAAAATAAATACATGATCGCTTCAGACACACGAATGTCATATGTAACCACCCTCGGCTTTCTATCTCTGTAACTAAGTACCTATGTTTCCTATGTTTACTTAATCTTGCTTGCATACACCTTCCTGTAACAGTGCCTCGATCTCTATGGGCTGCAGTGCGCTCTACAAATGTAAAAAATAAAATAATAAAATTGGAAGCAAGACCATGCTTAGCAAAACAGGTTCGAACCGCGGATCCACGCAACAACAAAAAACAGAGCGGTTATAAATAACCTGCCCTTCCCCAATACAATGAAACTAGCGCCTACATACCTATGGGTTATGTGCGCTGCAAAAAAACGCCAAAAAAAGAAAGACATGTTGCCATCTTGTAATCCCTTTATCGCGCTGCAGGTACCAACATTTTTCCTGAGCAGTGCGCGGAATAGTTACTCTACACGAGAAGACACTTTGAGAAGTAGTTTATTGCAGCAATATTTACAGATCGCCACCGAAAGTTAGATTTAAACCCTGACACATCTGTATTTGTTTTTATAGAAATACCATCGGCAGTGTTTCCCTTTGTAGAGCTAGAATAATACGGACCACATGACCCTTCGCTTCCTGCAATTTTGTCAATACAGAGCATGTTACATTATTTAACCATTGCCACACTTCCATAAGGAATCTTATATTGTTTAATACTACAGACACCCCCACATTTTGTGAATTAAGGTCAGGATTATGCAGACTCAATAGAGCATTATTGTATAAATGCAACGCATGTCATCATTTAAGGATTATCTAGAACCTTGGGGGACAGAATTACAGACAGTGGGGGCAAGGTGGCGCTACAGCAGACACTTCTCTTTTTCGCTTACCGTCATTAGAACTGCATTGTAACATTGATGGTGTCGTGCCTGGTTCTTGCTTTCAACTAGAGCAGTTGCCACAGTTCAGGGGGACCAGATTTTCAATATGAAAAACCGTGACGGCCAACAACATAAAAGAACTACCTCTCCCCCCCAAATCCCACAGCCCACCCCAACCCTCAAACAGGTCCCTCTTCCCCCTCAATCCCACAGCATTAACAGCAATGCTCCTGCTCCTATAAATTGAGCACTTTTGGCTGGGGATATAAGCTTATTAATAATAATGAGAACGTTTGTTTTGAGAAATATTACAAGCCTTGCTGTTCATACTTTTTCTATTTGGTCTCTGTACACAATCAATGTATGTGTTTGCTGTAACCCATCAGGTTGGAGGTTTGAGCGCAGCCTCCCATGGCAAAATTGTGTGTTTGTTTTAATGCATACTTACTTTATAATTGTTGCCTTACTTTACAATTGTTGGCCACCCTCCCTTTCCAGGACTGGCACTGGCCCTTTCCCCAAGCCCGGGACAGTGTTTTGAAATGTAAAAAAAAAAAGAAAAAAAAAACAGTTGCGCACTGGGAGACAGAGGGCCCAATTCCGGGACTGACCGGGTAAAACCGGGACGTCTGGTCATCCTACCACAGTTGCCCGAATGCTTGCAAATCAATGAGACTGTATTGCAAATCACATAGTGGAAACCATGTGTACAGTTAAGGACATCTACTTTCCATTTATACTATGACTTGCATGGCACCATCTCATCTCTTAGTGGCCATTTCACAGCTCTGAAGTTTCGTCATATGCTGGTCCGATAGCATAGCAAGTAGAGCGCTTGCTTTGACATCTGTGCTAAGCCTGCTGGCACAGGTTCGAATCCTGGCACGGCCAAACTCAGTCTTTCGGAGGTCGATAAATGAGTACCACACACCATGGGTAATAACAAGCAGCTCTCAGTTACCTGATGGTTAGTAGCACTATATAAATGCTAAATTATTATTATATGGCCTGGGATCTTTGGTTTCCCAGGAAAGCAGTAGATGGGCAGTCAGTTATATCGGCATTCCTGGATTTTCTATAGTCAAGTGTGAAGTGGTCTGTATTAGTAGATGAGATCACGAGATCAGTGTAAATTATTGGGAATTATGGTGAAATAGGGCGCAGAACCCACCATTTACCAGCTTGCAGGCACCAAAAGCTCATAAGAATAGAAGGGTTTGGAATTACAGCCAAACTAGTTGAACGTTACTGCCATTCGGTGCCATGGGTTCAGAACCGGGTTATGGGCAACAGTGGTGTTATTCCTTGTTCCATGGGGCTTTTGTTATAGGTACCAGTAGCAGTAATTCTTCTGCATTAAATGTGAGGATTTCTGGAGGTGTAGCTGAGGATGTAGATCCAGTAATATGCGCCCATTTCATCTCTGAAGGCGATGTTTGGCAGTGCAGAAAAGTGGCTGGAAAAAAAGTGACTGGAAAGTGGCGGTGACGGAATTTTCATCACGTTACCTTCATTGTTGCCCTCACTGCCAAACTCTTAATGAGGCCCAATGTGCTTTGTCACCAGTTGCACACGACGTGGAGCAAATATGCCAAGTGCGCTAAACAGAAAGGGCCACAACGTTAGCATATCATTTTAGCAATGCCCATCATTTGTTTCGGGATACACAAGAAGCCATTTTATTTTACCTAAGGAGTAGGCGCGTACTTTCCTATGTGGTCTGCTTCAAAGCAATGCATATAAACCTTTAGCAATTGGCTGTTTATGAAAGTGGATATCAGTAGAACGTGTACACCAGATTAAGTTTGCTGTTTTGCCATCAAAGGAGCAGATTCATTTAGCACCAATTGATCTGTGTAGACGATACTGAAATAAAACAAAACGGTTTACCCCCAATATGCAGGAAGCGGCTCGTTTTATTTACGTTGCTGCATAGTATGACAATAATTGTAGTAGATACATTTCTTTTTATTTTATGCAAACATTACAGCACAAAACACAGTCAGTCTTGTTCTCGCAGCGCAAACAATTTTAGATATTTGGGATTATGTCAGAACATGTTTGCTCCATTCCAAATGCTGCAAGCATTGGGAGGATAGCTCAGCTGCAACGTGCTCGGAAGCGACATGGAGCAACACAGGTTCGATCCCAGGGTCCGCGCTTAGAAACCTCTGGTTATTAAGAGTGTTATAAATAACATATCATAAATTCTATGACAAGACAGGAGGCGAGCATTATGCTTCATCTTCTTTTATTATACTCCTCAGCAGTTCAACAACACATATCAAACTATGGAAAAATACCCAACAAACTTTTCCATTTTTTTTTTTTTTTTTTTTAACTACAACCCCCATGAGTCTCTGTAGTCTGTACTCCTTCTACCAGTCCTGATCTCCTTCCTGTACTTAGGCTCCTCCTCTTCTTTTACTGCTCTTCAAGCAGATAAGTACCTTTTCTCCACTCTCTGTATGACTGGGATAAGATGCCTGTGTGAGAGTGAGAGATCATCAGCAAATGAGTTGAGACACGATGGAGTGTATGAGAGATTGTAGTTTATAAAAAAAAAAAAAAAAAAGCGGACGATTCAGGGTTTTCACATTAGAAATCCGGTTCGCGAGACTGACGGCCCCGTGTCGCATACCCGACACCTCAGGGGCTCAGTCAGGCCTCGCGTACTACGCGGCGGAGGCCGCGGGACACTCGCGAGCCGGCCCGCCCTCGCATTGGAGGAGCCGGCGCTCGCGAATGATTCGAGGCCGCCAGACGGCTCTCGCAGAGGTAGCCCCCACCCGCGGGTGGGCGGGGCTACCGCGCGTGAAGCGCGAGGGGCGACGCTCGCAGAGCAGCCCCCACCCGCGGGTGGGAGGAGCCTAGTGCCGCGCAGTACATTCTGCGACGGCTGTAGACTCCGCGATCACGGCTTTTGAGACGCCGCGAATCCGAATAAGATTCCCCGGAGCAAGGGAAGCGCCAGACCGCAGCGATCTGATCGCTCGGGAGCTCCGTGCCTAAGGAGAACATCACACGGCAGCTCACGTGTATATAAAAAAAAAAAAAAAGAACATAATAACGATACTGCTCCCAGCAGAGAACCGGCGCTACTGAGGAGAGGATTCCTCTCAAGAACCACTGAACTGTGGACAAGCAAGGAGCAGCCACTGAAAGAAAAAAAAAAAAAAGAAGACAAGTAGGGGACCCTACTGTCTCTATAACATCTGGAGGGAGCAGTGGGCGTGCTAAGACACCTGATTCAGGTAATTCGGCACACAGCACTGTTTAAAAAAAAAAAAAAAAAAAAAATGTCAGAATTTGAGTGGAGCGAGGAGGAGCAGTCACATGACCTCGCTGCCAGCTTCAAAAAAGTGCTAGGGAGCTCCCTCATTGATGCAGTGGCGGAGGGCGTGAGGCCCCTTCAGGAAAGGCTGGAGACACTGGAAGCTATGCTTTCGCAGCCTGAGGACAGCACCACAGACCGCAAGCGCACGCCCACAGATCCCTTGATAGAGGGACGCAAGGGGAGTAAGTTAGCCCTTAAGAGGAAAGCCTCTACCGACCCCCGGGGCTTTTGGGACGGGGCAGAAGATGAGGCCCCAGAGGTGCCTGATGCGTTCGCAAAGCTGAAGGAGGCTTATCTACGACGACAGGCAGTGCCAGACCTCATGACCCCCTCTCCAGGGGAGGACAATACTGGAGAAGACCCAGGCTCGGAGGAGGAGCAAGGGGAGGATCAGACCTCGCAAAGGGACGAGGAGACCGAGGAAGACTGGGTCCAGCCCAGTGGGGGAAAGAGAGCTCGGAAAGAGAAACACTTGACTGATGGTCAGGATGATATGTTTGACCCAGACAGCATCAGGAATCCAAGGTCCACCGAGTGGCAGCCGTCCCCCCGAGTAGCGCAGTACATGACGGCCAGGCTGCGCAAGCCATTAGACAAGGAAGTGAGACAACGGCTGCGGGCAGAGTGTCCGCGACCGGATCTCCCGGGCAAAGTAGCAGAGGCCCCCGAACTCGACCCGAAGATGCTGACCTTCGTGTCAAAGACGAATAAGGACCCCCGGAAAGGAATTGATAGGTCCTGGAAAAGCTGCCAGGAGAAGGTCCTAGACCTGGCAGGGCCACTGGCAAAGATAATGGACCTAGCAGAGAGGTCAAAGGACACTGGGGAAGCAGTGGACCCGGAGGCCCTCGCCGGATGGGCGCAGAGAGCGGTCTGCCTGCTCGGAAATGCGAATTGCGCCATAGCTTCAGAGAGGAGAAAGGGGCTTCTACTCAAGATTGATTCGAAGCTCAGCGATCTATCATCATATGAAGCAGGAGAAGGGGCGCAAGGCCTTCTATTCGGAGAGACCTTTGGGAAAGAGATGGGGCGATTCGTAGGTACATACGCCTCCCTAGAGAAAGCCCAAGCTTCGATCCGCAAAATCTTTCCGAGTAGAGTTTTTGGAGGGACCGGCCGCGGTCGGGGTCGCGCAGCCGGTCGTTTTCAAGGAGGAAGAAGACCCCATAATCCCAGAGCTCAATACTGGGAGAACAAGAGCCAGGATACATTCTTCCCGTCCAGAGGGAGGTTCCCTAGAGGTCGCAGAGGCAGGGGAACCGGCCGAGGACAAGGATTTACGCCAGGTGAGAGCGACTCAGTATCCTCCAGTAGGTGGGAGGACGCGCATGTTTTTAGTAAATTGGCGCATGATTTCAAGCGATTCCTGGATATTGCAGACTGTCAGAGGGCTGCAGCTAGATTTTATAGAAACCCCAATTCAGCGGCACAGGCCACAAGGTCAGAGACTAGCGCAAGAGGAGCAAGCATGGCTAGACGGCGAGATCAAACAGCTAGCGCTCAAACAGGCGATAGAGAGGTGCGCGAGGGAGCCCAAATTCGTGAGCAATATGTTCCTAGTGCACAGGAAAGAGAAAGTGCGCCCAGTTATAAATCTCAAGGAGCTGAACGGATGGATCGTATACCGCCACTTCAAGATGGAGGGCATACACCAGCTCAGAGACTCCCTAAGAGAAGGAGACTGGCTGACGCGTTTAGATCTGAAAGATGCCTATCTCACGATTCCGGTACTCGAGGAGTACAGACCCTACCTAGCTTTCCGCTGGCGCAAACGATTCTGGCAATTCAAGACGATGCCGTTCGGGCTAGCTTCGGCGCCTTGGGCATTTACAAAACTAATGAAACCCGTAGCAGCGGCGATCAGAGAGAAGGGCGTCAGGTTGATCATCTATCTAGACGACCTTCTGCTGCTAGCAGAGAATCGGGAGGTGCTGATATACCAAACGAGATGGGTACAAGACCTTCTGATATCGCTAGGATTCCTAGTGAATATAGAGAAATCAGATACCATACCAGAGCAGAGATTAGACTTTCTAGGGTTTGTGCTAGACACAAAGAAAGCGACCCTAGAGCTACCAGCGCGGAAGATGAGAGATATAAAGAGAGAGATCAGAGTATGCCTAGAGCGAAGACTAGTATCCCTCAGGACATTGGCGAGGATAGTCGGGCTATTAGCAGCATCCATTCAGGCCATATTCCCTGGGCCGCTACACTACCGAGCACTGCAGAGGCTGAAGATAAAGCATCTTCAACAGGGTCTGAAATATCACCAACAGGTACCTCTAGATCAAGACTCCATTACAGAGCTGAGGTGGTGGTTAAAGAACATGGACGCCTGGAATGGGCGTGCCATATTCGGAGACAAGCCGGATCTAATCATAGAATCCGACGCCAGCCGGCAAGGCTGGGGAGCCAGATGCGGGAGCCTACAGACCGGAGGCAAGTGGAGCGAAGAGGAGCTCCAGCTTCACATAAACTGTCTGGAACTCCTAGCGGGATCATTCGCGATCAAGGCCTTCACGAGAGGGAGAGTGAAGTCTTGTGTGCTGCTGAAGATGGACAACATCTCGGCAGTAAGGTACATAAACCACTTAGGCGGCACGAGGTCCAAGATGCTGGCGGAGTTAGCAAAGGACTTATGGCACTTTTGCCTTCAGTCAGAAACGTCAGTGACTGCAGAGTACCTGCCGGGTTCACTGAATGTAGTAGCGGATTGGAACTCCCGTTACCTGACAGATGCCAGCGATTGGAGACTGGACCCAGAGGTGTTTCGAAGACTAGACAAGGAGTGGGGTCCTTTGCATACAGACCTTTTCGCCTCCCGGCTCAACGCGCAGACGTGCTTATATTACAGCTGGAGGCTAGATCCGGGAGCTCTAGGGACGGATGCATTTCTGCAAGAGTGGACAGGGGGCCCGCATTACGCTTTTCCCCCCTTCGCGATGTTGAGCAGAGTTCTAGCGAAATGTCGGAGGGAGAAAGCAGATCTAGTATTAGTAGCACCCCTGTGGAAGTCTCAAGTGTGGTTCCCAACGTTAATGGAGCTAGCAGCAGACGTTCCCAGAGTCCTTCCCGAAGGAGAGCGACTGCTCACGGACCCAGCTGGGTCGTGTCATCCTCTGAGAGTGAGAGGGACACTCCCATTAGTCGCGTGCAGGATATCAGGAGACGCTGGGATCTGCCAGGAATTTCGGAGCAGGCTGCGCAGCTTATCGCTGAATCCTGGGCTCCTTCCACTAGGAGGAGCTACGACGCAGCTTGGGCAAAATGGACGAGTTGGTGCAAGAACAGAAGTGTTCATCCCGTTTCAGCACCTGTAGTGGAGATCCTAAATTTCCTAGCGCAGCTATTGCAGAACGGGAAAGCTTTCCGCACGATAGGAGTGTACAGGTCAGCTATATCAGCGGGACATATGTCAATTGAGGGAGTTCCGGCAGGGGAACATCCAGCGGTTGTAAGGCTCGTCAGAGGAGCGAGATTTAGAGCGCCTCCAGGGCCTAAATATAGTACTACATGGGACGTGGCGACAGTGCTACTATTACTATCAGAATGGCCAGCAGATAGATACCTCTCTCTCAGACAGTTATCAGGTAAATTAGCTATGCTATTGTGTCTGATCTCATGTAAACGAGTGTCGGACGTGAAGGCGTTAGAGATTAATAGACGAGTCTTCGGACCAGAGGGAGTTACGTTCTCCATAGTCAGGAGGACTAAGACAGGCACCTTTGCAGTCCATTATCCTTATTTTCCGGGCAACTCGAAATGGTGCGTAGCTCGATGCATTAAAGAGTACGAGAGCAGAACAGCAGAGAACAGAGCAGTTAGTACTACTCAGTTGTTAATAGCGCGCAGGAAACCTTATCACGCTGTGGCATCAGCCACCATAGCCAGATGGGTCAAAGAGATCATGCATGCAGCTGGAGTGAATGTGGACACGTATGGAGCTCATTCAGTGAGAGGGGCGATGGCTTCGTCAGCCGCGAGAGCAGGAGTGCCTTTAAGTGAAATAATGAGAGCAGCGGATTGGGCGAGCGACCGTACATTTAAAGAGTTTTATTTTAAGCCAGCAGAGGGTTTGGTTAGTACGGTCTTGGGGAAGCTTTGAACAAGCATAATGCTCGCCTCCTGTCTTGTCATAGAATGTAGATTACCCCTGCTATCTGCGCAGGGAGTATTAATTCTATTAAAGACTAGGGAGGCGAGCATTAAATTCCCGCCCGAGGGATGTACTGTATAAAATGTTGAGAAATTATATGCGAGAGTACAGTACATACGCACCACCCTAAAATTTATTATTGTGTCTTCATAGGAGAGGAGCAGAAGAATCACTGAAGACAGAGCTGTAGAGAAGTCCAGCAGAAGGCCGGGTGTGCACCGGCAGTTGAGTTAAAGTTCGGATGATTCTTCGCACCGTTGACGAGGATCAGTTATTGGACAGGAGTGAATATCAGAGCGAGTAAAAGCAGAGGAGGAGCCTAAGTACAGGAAGGAGATCAGGACTGGTAGAAGGAGTACAGACTACAGAGACTCATGGGGGTTGTAGTTAATAAAAATGGAAAAGTTTGTTGGGTATTTTTCCATAGTTTGATATGTGTTGTTGAACTGCTGAGGAGTATAATAAAAGAAGATGAAGCATAATGCTCGCCTCCCTAGTCTTTAATAGAATTAATACTCCCTGCGCAGATAGCAGGGGTAATCTACATTGTTAGCACCAGTTCAAACGTAGAAAATCTGAGCACAGGATGGCATTTGTAAAATGTGTTGGACATACAGCACAAGAAACATTGGCTACATCATACTTTGATTTGAACATTACATCGGTTCCTATAGGTGACTATAAACAGTCAAATGCAACTAAAAGTATGCAACTGAGCAGAGCACCATGTGGTTGTAATTTGGCGTTTCAACTGGTATGGCAACAAAAGCGTGCACACGCCCTACGGTAACAATTACGCCTGAGCTCAGCTGGCTACCTCAGTGTGGCCCTGTCTGATGTGACTGCCCAGTACCCACACCTACATCCAGAGTGATTACTAAGAGGGGTTGGGGCAATATGTATACTCAGTTCACCTACCCCACTAGCAGAAGAAAGTGCATCACTCTCAACTATAGCACCGCTTTCAGATTGAGTGCGCTATTGCAAAGGAGCAGCATTGGACTTTCTTTTTTAATGCAGACTGTTCGAAGGAGGCCTTCACATTCTTGTTGTGGTCACAGTCTCTGTATATTTCTGTGCACATAAATCTAGCACTTTCAATGTTTCGCCAAGCTCCTTCCAGGTATTCTGCAGAATATTGGCCAGGTTGCTGCCTACCGTGCCTTGAGCTTTGCAGTTCCCCTGTGGCACGTTGGTGAAAGTCCTCAGTATGTTAGCATTGGTATTGCTTTCTGTTGCCGGTGTCATGGGACAGATTCAAGAATGACTCATTGCTTTCCTATCCAGATGTGCAAATGTATTGGTGCTTTCTTTAAACAGCATGGCGCATTGTCTTACTTCCATCAGATCACTCGGATCTATTGGTCATCAAAAACAGGTTTCTCCTGTGTTTCTTGCACTGCTGCACTTATAGAAGCAGATCTAGGTTTCCCGGTCGCAGCCACCCCCCCCCTGTGAACATTAAGCACTGTGCACCCAAGTAATGGTGTAATGCCCACACCGAAATTGGAAGAAATGATCCATCAGAAAGTGACCAAAGCAGAAGAAAGGAGATGGATCACAAAGAAAGAAGCAGAATTCCTCAGAGCAGATAGTCAAAGGATACCACAATTCTATATCCTCCCGAAAATTCACAAGGCCCTAATTAGACCTCCAGGGAGACCAATAGTGTCAGGTTGTGACTCAGTGCTAGAACCCTTATCCAGGTTTGCAGATCATTTTATGCAACCAATGGTCAGAGAGATGTCTTCCTTTATCAAGGACACCACACAGATAATAAAGGAAGTAGAAGGGAGACCATTCAATCCAGCTGAAGAAATCTTGATATGCCTCGATGTGGTATCATTATATACTAATATACCACAGAGATTGTCGCTTGAGGTTCTGGAAGAAAGACTACTTATGGGGAACAGAAACACTGAAACTCCAGCCTCGTTCATCCTTTGGTGCGCGGAAGTAGCACTAATGGAAAATTATTTCCATTTTAATGGATGTTACTACAAACAAACACAGGGAACGGCTATGGGGGCGACACTAGCCCCAAGTATCGCGAACCTCTACATGGAGGCCTTCGAAATAAGTACTATCTATGGTGACAACAACCCTTTCAGAGATACGATCCAGGCCTGGAAGAGGTACATAAACGACATTTTACTAATTTGGAAGGGTGATGAGAGTGAAGCAACCTCTTTCTTTAAATGGCTGAATGAGCAAAATTAACATTTAAAGTTTACTGAAAACTTTAGCAGAAAGGAAGTGAATTTCCTGGATATAACAATAAAAGTTGATATCAATAAAGGAGAACTCTTTGTGAAACCATATAAAAAGCCTACCGACCGCAAGGCATTATTACATTATACTAGCTTCCATCCAAACCATACGCGGGATAACTTGCCTTTTGGGCAGTTCCTACGGCTTAAGAAAAATAGTACAAACAGAAAAGACTATATAGAAGGGGCCAACAAATTGAAAATTAATCTACAAGAAAGAGGCTTCCCCAATAAATTGATAAATCGAGCTATGAAGAGGGCTGACAACAACCATCGGGAAGCGGTACTGGAACAACAACCGGCATCCAAAAAAGAGAAAAAGAATGAGAAATTGTTTTTTGTGAATACGTACAGTAATTTGTCAAACCGGATTAGAAAAATCATATACCGGAACTGGACGATCATGGAAAAAGGGAAACACCCAATGGAAAAACCACTAATAGCCTTTAGAAGAAGTAAGACTGTGAGGGACCAAATAATGCGTAATGACATTACTAAGCAATATAGAATTCAACCTACAATCACAGAGAGTTGGGGAATGAGAGCACCGGAGGGACATGTGCCATGTGGCAGCTGTATGTGCTGTCCACAAACAAAGAAATCTACCCAAATAGATCTGGGCCTCAAGAGCGATTGGAAACAAAAGACACTAACGAATTGCAACTCCAAATTTGTTGTCTATGTGATATGGTGCCCCTGTAAAAAAATCTATATAGGGAAGACTGAAATAAAAATAAAAACCAGGGTAACGGAACATAAGAGCTGCATAAGAAATAGAATCCATTCTGCACCAATGGTAGGACACTTTATAGAAATGATCCATAAGGCAGAAGAATTGAAGTGGTCTGTGGTGTACCAGGTAAAGGAGAGTAATGACGCAAATGTCGACAGGAGGAAATTACAAATGAAAGAAAAGGAACTAATCTTCCTTACTAAATGCTGCGAGATAGGACTCAATGAACGAGTTGAGTGATTACATGCATCAAATAGACATCATGATGTGGATAACACAAAAATGTATCGATAAGCTACAAGTTCCTGCTCAAAAAGTAATCGATGAGAAAACACAAATGAAATGGAAATGGAGACTGGAGGCGACTCCACACAGAAAGGTGCATCAAATGGAAGCTGTACTACGGCAGCAGATACGCGCATAAACGTGGTAAGCATTAGTCGGAAAAACAACAGATAACTAAATGAAAACAGTATAATGCAGATTTCCTCGCCCGGTGGATTTAGCATGAAAAACAGTGGGAGAGGACATGGACAAGTACATGCTGAGCTTAAACGTTATATGAGTAAAAACCAAAAGCCTTACGAACAGAGCAGGATCGGCGGTAACAGATCTGTACAACACAGACTCGCAAAGGTAGAAAAAAGGACCTTTGTTTTCGAGACAATGATGCGACAGCATCCGACTGGAGGACTGGAAGCGTGTCCTCTAACAGGTCAGCATAAAAGAACACGGAAATGGCTGCAAGCCGAAAAGAGGAACGAACTGGATGCGGACGAGCCCCTCCAACGGTGTAAGAAGAGACGGCAGAACCTGACAGAGACAAGTGAACGCCGGTATTGAACCGCGAGGCAAAGACATTCAGCCATGGAAATATAAGGTAAGAAAGATAGTGGAATTGACAAAGGGTAGACTAGAGGAGGGTCACAAAATAGCGTGGGTGACTTAAATCTGACCGAACAAACATTTTTCCTTGGTAGGTGCCCAAACTTAGAGAATTTCATGGTACCGGAAGAAAAACTATACGTGAATTCGGGACGAGTGTGAGCATAATTTGTAAGTATGCCTCTGTTATCAAGTAGCCCGAAATTGTCATTTAGCGCTAAACAAGATATGGGGATTAATAAGTGATGCAGACAATCTTTCTCACCCTACTCGATTAGGGGAAAAGGAAGCCTCCAACTCAAATGAAAATCTGGGAGGAGCCGGAAAGAACTATGAAACTACAGACGTAGCTGATTGTGTTCTAGAATTATGGGAACCTCTATAAAAGGTACACCTTCAAGCATAACATTAAGTGATATTTCAAATAACATTAAAAAGACATAAATCATTAGCCCTTTTTTTTGGGAATACTAGTAAGATACATCCCTGTACCTATATGTTTCAAAATAGGTGACCACAGAAATTAAATAACTCACTGTGAATGGGAATGAGAGAATTTCCAGAGACAGATATTGGGATGGAAGAAAATAAACAACCAATCTACTACAACTAGAAGGTAAATAATGTACTTCCACTGTACTGCGAACCTGGAGAAACTACAAATAACTTAATAAATAACCCATGTGAGAACAGGGGAATTACTGTGTAATATAGAGAGGGTAGGATACTAGAATAAGGGTATACCTCCTTAAGAATTGATGTTGTGTCTTGATAATGTCCTCTACTAAGTCGTGCATGTCATCACCAAACCAAATGAATGAAGGAAGTTAATCATATTATTGATAAATTAAATACCTTAAATGTAGTAATAAATGCTACAGGGAAGTTGGTTTAGTAATTAAATCCATTCTTCATATACTTGCTTCTCACAGATACCGCGTCCTTTGGGAATCTGGCTCAGAAATGAAATAGACGTCAGTGGAACTCAAGAGTCTTGACCAAGAAGTCTAGAGAGCATAAGAAGACCAATTGGTCATTGTATAACAGACTGCTACTATATGTTAATTAAATCCTGAAGAATTTCCTTGAATTGTATAAATCGGTATAGGAAAGAAACATGTTGGGGAGTGTGGATTACAGAATGAGAGAATGTATGGATGATATGAGTATGAATGATTAGAACATATAATATGGGAATATTAACCCAGTAAAGAAAGGGGAGGACACAAAAAATTGATTAAGAACTGATGAGTCTGTCCTCTACTGATGAACTATTTGTTAGTAAAGAAATGTATCAGATAGCAGCCTGTTTTAGAGATCCTTGTTTTGTTGTGGCCAATGAGGCCAACAATAGAGAAAAATGTGCAATAATTTATCTTAGGTAATAGTGTAATAATTTGTATTAGAGAAAATTGTGATTGTATTTTTAGTGATGCTTTTACTGAGAGTAAATAAATTGATATTTTTGATAAAAAAATTGCCCAGAATTAGTATCTTGTGATATAATGAACTAAAAAGCATAGATATATGAGTCAATAAAAAGGTACTGGAGAAGCAAGGGAACCTTTAAGCATTAGTGTGGTATATTCTTGGTCTTTCAAGTGTTGAGGGTTGTCTTAAAGAGGTCCTGGAAAAAAAATATTCCCTCTAGTCTCTCTAAGTGTTGGTTATGTAATGCTACATGGGACATTATAACCACTATCATTAGTACATTTATAATTAATGGTTTAGGAAGATTACAATGTGGGAGATTTCGTCGAATTCGTCAAATTTTTTAAATCAAATGTGGCTGAAAATATATATGAGGGGGATAGGGGGGGTAATCGTGATAATTAAGACAGGGGGAAGTCGGGGTGTGGGGGTCTCCCCCTGAATATATTAGGTGCCAAATGTAAACAAAGAAAACAAAAATAATTTGACAAATTCTAATTCGACAAAATAATATCAACCATATCCCACAGAACCAAATTTTTTAAAATTAATTAAATTTAAAAAAATTACCTTGTGACTGCACATGTATCGTTAACGGTTTCAGCTGGAAATGGAACAATTTCCACTTCGTTGATGGTGTTGTCTGCTTTTTCGATCCCTTCTATATTGCACTTTCTGAAACAAAGACTGGTGGAGCATCACAAATAGGAAGAATGAGCAGTACTTTATGAGAAAGTGTGCAACATGAGCACCCTCATTGCACATTACTTGTTAATGTAAAATGGCTGCAGTGCAGTGCTGTGTTGCTACTCAGCCAGGTGTTCTCAATGCCAAGCATAAAAACAAATCACTTTCCAGATCACCAAATCCTTATATCACCCCTGCTCCCATTAGTGTAAGGGCGCACTCATGTCAGTGCAACAGATCTTAGTGATACTCTGTCGATGGCACGGGCATGTTCATTGGACTCCTGCACCTACTCGTTCACATGGCACCAAGGATTTTGGCAGTGCTTTTTGATTCTCCACAATCTCGTACCATGGGAATTAATGTAATCAAGAATTTCTTCTGAAATACTGCTCCTGCCAGATAAAGGTGTTCTGACTCCTTGGTAACAATACAATACAGGGTTCCACTCTGCTAAAATTCTCTTTCTAGAGCGCATTTTAAGAATACCCCATCTTCGTCTTTCAATGGTAAAGATATGCTCCAACCTTTCCTGGGCAGATGATCCTTTAAACTAGTTCCGGGCCATGGAGGTTCACTTGGAACATTGCACGTGTGCCCGTAAGTGCACTGGTCGACAAGTGCATATGTATCTTCACTTCCATGGGTGCATCGCAGCTATTTTTTAAAACAACCAGGTTGTGCTCTTAAGAGGTGTGTGAATGTGGTACAGTAGCAACCCAAACAGTGAAGTATTACAGTCCAAAATAAAGGAATTGGCCATAAAGGTTCTATACAAATATATACACTTTAATTAAACACACCATGTACAATAATAACAAACTAGAAAAACACTACACAAAACCTGCACACAAAAAAGACAGAATGCGCAAAGAAAATAGATGCAGCACTCCGTGTAATGATTCCTGAGAGAATGGCATGCAAAAGCAACAAAGTGCTAGAAAAAGGATAAGTACTTGTGAGAAAAATGTGTTAAATGACCGAACCAATCTCTAGGGCCCAGAAAAAGGATGAAGGCGGAAGTTAGCAGTCAAAAGTACCTTCTTTGCAGTTCTTGGTGGTTTGGCAGAACCGAACTAGATGTTTTGGTGCTGTACGAAGATCAGGAGAGAACAAAAGGAAGTAACAGAGGGTCCTTCTGGTTCAAATTTGCTAAACGATTCTTGATACTTGCTCCAAGCATTTCAATAGTGAAATACACTAGGATCGGAGCATTCTTGGCTCTTGGGGTGCTATGAATCCTAATCAAGGGGCTCTGAGAAAGATGAGTCATTTTCTTGTGCTCACAAACATGGGGGAGCTGACACACAACTGTGGGGATCATCAAAAAGGGTGAGGGCTTGTGTACCACTGTGGTTGGCAGAAAGGTGGCTTTGCTCCAGCAGCAGGTTACATCCTAGGTTGCTGTGAGTTCAGTTCCACTCCAGGGACTCATAGACATGATGGACCCTTGTTCTTGGGCTCCCAAACACAGAGTGGGCTGGCACACAACTGCGGGGGTCTCCTGCCATCGTTAGGTTCTGGGTACCGCTGTGGATGCAAAGAGGCAGTTCCTGTTTGAGCAGCAGGTCACCTCCAATGGTCCCTGGGGATTTCAAGGGGACAGAGCTTGTCTCTGCCATGAAGCCCTGCCTTCACCTCACAACTGGAAGACTTTAGGAAGAACCGCTCTCTCAGCAGGGCCAGTGAAATCTTCTCAAGTGATGATCCAAAGATGCTTCAATATCCTTCCCAAGATGATTCAAAGAAGTGCTGGGAGACCCCTTCATTATGTGAATTTGCCTGATGTCACACCCGAGGTGCTTTGCTCCAGAGGAGGTGGATGGGACAGGAAAGAGAAAGAGAGGCAGAGAGAATCAAGATGCCAGAACCCTCCTAAAACTGTACAGACCCCACTCTAGATGTCAAAGCCCTGCCCTTTCCCTTCTAAATAGGATTAAAGGTCTTTAGAAATGCAGCACCCTGGTGTGAGGCCTGGCTCTCTGTGAATGGGTGTGCCTCTTTTTTTCTGCTATCAGGCCATCAACCCGTGGAGTGGTTGTCCAGGTATAAGGGTGCTACCTTCTCTTACAAATGAACACAGAGAAGTACCACACCAGGCTACCTTCCTATCAGTAGGGCAGGGCCCAGGTGGTCTGTGGAAATACTCAAAACCCTTGAATGGGCTCATCCCCCAACATAGATCCCAAATTTCAGAATAAATGGACACATCATAGTAGGGAATGAAACCAGAGATAGATTGCAAGTTGCACAAAGTTTTCTGTCGGATAAAAGATGCCCGCAGAGAACTCTGCTGCCCGAGAGCTCCCTGCCAAACATTACACAGGCAACACATTATAAGATTGAAACGTGTCACTGCTGACGCTGCGATATAGGTACATAATACTTGAATGTCATAGGTTCAACGTGCGGACACAGTATAGATACAAAAGAGACAGTTGCTCCAGATTGGTGCGAGGCTTGGGTGCTTGTTGAGCAGCACGTGGGTCAGCTGGGCTCATCTCTGTGGGTTGAAGGTCAGACATACACACAATGAAACATAGCTAACTAATCTATCTCAGCAAAACAGGAAATGATGGCATGCAACAAATAAGAATTGAAAAAAGTGGACAGTCATGGATATGCTGTGAAGTTCATTCTGTTAGACATTTGATCGATTTTACCCTTTGAACCTTGGGGGCTGTGAACCCTGATGACCGGGCCCAGGTGCCCTGCTTGATGCCTCATGATTTAAGTCGACATGTGTTAGGTTCACCAGTGAAATACAACGGTAGGGGATTAGATTTGCGTTGGGGGTTGGCCTGCTCATAAAATGGGGGTCAGATGTGTATCTGCATCAAGAGAGGTTGACGGACTGTGTCTTCTCAAGGTGGGGGTCGAGGCACCATAGACAGGTTTGTGGAGATGGATAGGCACGCAGGCAATGGTTCTGCTCTAGTCACACACAGGGCAGTGAGCTCAGAGGAAGAGAAAGAATACTCTATCTGTTTGCAACAATTTGCACATAGGCTTCTGTGAGAAAAGGGCTGGTGTGGTGTAGACAGAGAAAGAGATGGTGGGGGAGGCTGGGTTGGCTGTGCGCGGCACTGGACAATGGGAGAGATGGATTTTAGAAATCTTTGTGTGGCCTACTAAAAAGATAGAGTTAGGGGTAGTGTAAAATGGAGTCTTCATGTGTCATCAAATGGCTCCTTTCCTCTGTCTTCAGGGGACAAAACATGGGGATGTCTCACATGTTTGGATGAGCATAAGATTCATTTCATACTGAATGTACAGGGGGTCAAAAGGACCCTTCCTCCCTCACATTCTCCCCTTTTGTTACTCCTAAAGTAACAAATAGCCCTTACTGTTAGCATGCCTATGCTCCTCTGCCTCCATTACTGCTTCATCCCAGGCTGGGGTCCCTTTACTGGCATCCATGCTCGGCACACAGATCTTGGACCCCTCCTTGCATATTCTTTAGGCGTGCAGGTCATGTAGAAGCACCCACCCTCCCCGGCCAGATCAACCCAAACCTCCTTATACCACTACAACTCCTGGGATTCTTTGATAGTTGTGTGCCACAAGTTATCAACTCTATCCCCTGTGTTATACACTGCTGTCATGCAGTATTTGGGCTCATGGTTGTCACCTGTTTGTACTTGTGCATCCCTTACGTCATGAGGCATCTTTGTTGGGTTGCCCACTGTCACCATCATCATTGCACTACTACGCATAGATTTTGCGCAGCATCGAATCCCTACCTGGCACACACAAAAACTTAGTAGCAGAAAAACAATGATGGGGACCAGCAGCTTCATTGCAGTCCCGAACCATGATGGAACCCAGTCAAAAACTGTACTGAACCAGTCACTATGCTCGATGCCGCCTTCTTTTTTTATTTTTTTATTTTATATGGTTTATACAAACCTTTAAAATCTTTTACACACATCGACAGACAAACAAACAACATACATCAAGTTTTGTTAGGCTCCGCTCCTCCATGTCCTTCCGGCATCCAATTACACCGAGGCTCCTTTGGTCGCGACTCGCTTCCTAGTCGCCAGAGTCCATACTTAATTGAAGTTCAATTATCGTTAAGAAGTGCGTCAGTGGGATTAGCAATTTTGAGTTGATTCCGTTAAACGTATGGTGCCACCATTCATCCGCACACAAGGAAGGATGGTTTGTGCTCCACGGACTCAAGTGCAAGGTTCTTTCACTGCGAAGACTGTTACAGAATAGCACTAAATGCTTGAGTGTTTCTGTTTCATTTGCGCAGAATCTGCACATAAGATTTAGATTCTTGTTGCGCCTCCACGTCTGTAGTCGCTCTTTAGTTTTAAACAGATTCATACGAAATAGCATGAAGCGTCTCTGTGCATTGGTGTCTGGGAACAAACTGATGTAGTGGTGAGCAGTGTTGAAGGCGCGTACTTCAGATGGCACGTCTACCATCAGTTTCGCCAAGGCTCTTTGAGTGCAAGTTCTCTCCCAATCTTGGCGCTAAATTTTCAATTTTTCAGCGTTTGGATTTTCGTGGAGCATGTTGATCTTGATGTCGAATTCTACCAACAAGCTTTCACATCTCTGCATCCACATTGATACCAATTTCCGACCGTTGGCCTTCTTTCGCTATCCTTTCTCCAAGATCGTGCAGTGCAGCTATTACATGTGATAATGTCCCATTATCAGCGTCTGCAGAAGGTGTGAATGTGCAATATGCACTACCGAATTTTCAACAAACACTGCCTTCAATTGCTGTGAGCAGGTCCAAAAGGTAGCCATTCTGCATGGTCATCAACCGCAGGGCTCTGAGTTCTACCTTGATGACGTTGAACCCCTCTTCAGTGTCGTTGGCCAACTGGATCAACTCCCATCTTGCAATCTGTAACCATTTAGCATTTGCTCGGGCCTGGATACTCGGTATGAGTGACGCAAAAAATGTCTCTTCCGTTCTGACCAACTTGAACTGATATGGTATCTGTGCTAAGAGAGCGGAGGAATCTTTGGAAATGTAGTTTGATGCTCTCTTTTTATGCGACACTCTGTCTTGCAGCTTGTCCTCTGACAGCACATCCTACATAGGGGGTTCTTCAGTTGTTGACTGGGGTGCTGATGATCGTTTGGTGGGCACCCTCTCCCCCTGGACATGGCTCTCCAGAATTACCATTAGGGACAAATGCAGTGTAGCCAGGGCCCAAGTACCTCTCCATGATTGCAGGAGGTGCATGTACGCTTGTTTGCCACATACCCAATAAGTGTCCATTAATGAAGCTGTTCCTTTTCGCATGTCGGGGAGGACAAGTGTTTGGTTGCAGTATTTGCTTGAACCCATGGGCACCTTCCCTTCTCCGTGAAAACAAAGTTTGTATTCCACTTCGCGTTGGATCTTGATTTGCTTCTCGAGAGCTGTTACGTATTTTAACTTAGCAATGTGCTGTGACCATGTTTGTGTGCACGTCATTCTACCCATTGAAATATTTCTTCTGACAGTCCTTGCAGTGCATCTGCTTTGCACATCACTGTTTTTTCTTGCCATTTGTTTTCTGCAAACATTGTCCCTTTAATGATGGAAAACGGTTCCTGGATGCAAACTACTCCTTGACGCTTACTGTAGCAAGTCTTCTCGTTCTGGATTAGTTGTAACGTTACTGTGTGTACCTTGAAGGTATTTTGAATTCTACAAAGAACAAGATGAACGAGACACTGGGCATCCGCTATGGGCACTTCTTGTGGAATTAGAACCTTAGGTGTCCCTGATGCATGAGGTATCAGAGAATATACAAAGCAACTCTCATTTGTTGCCCGTTTGCCCATAGTGCTCATGTCAGAGTACCACTTATTAGACTGATCTGGGTGGCGGGGTTCTTCTACTGCATCCAGCCCTAGGCCATGTTATGCATCATATCTGTTTCGTTTTGTTTCCCTTTTCCATCTGTTAGTCCCCCCTAGGCCATGCCGCATCTATACAATTATTTGATAAAGTATAGGAAAAATACCTGTATTCAAATTTTCATTCTGTCCATAATTTTGTTGCCAATACTGTGTGTTTGGAGGAGTGTTTGGTGTGGTTGCTTGGTACATAATGTGTATATGCTCAACATTTGAGGTCATATCAGAGGTTGTCTGAGAGGGAATATGTGGCAGCATTGAAACATTGGGGATTGGTTGATATTCATTATATACAAAAATTATATTTTCACTAACATTCACTAGAGTGGCTCCCAGCTGAGCCTCTTTCATTGTGTGTTTTTTATACAAGGAGGTAAGATTTGCAGAGGTATTATGGGCCAATATCAGCTTTACACCATCCCAAATTAGCTGTGTTCCCTCCTGCACCATTTTTCCCCCACCCCCTTCTTTTATATCTCCATTAATAAAATAAATACTCCAATAAAGTCCTAAACAGTAAAGAACACACTCATAAGAGTATGCCCTAGTGGCACTAACATTGTCTCTATTGCTAACTGATTCTGTTGTGGCCCCTCTCAGGGCCCTCCTTTCTGCCATTGTTGCACCTACAGGGTGGAATACAATGGGTTAAGTGCCCTTTCATTTATATATATTTCATTTTATCACTTTACTATAGCAGAAGGAAGGGAGAGAGAGAGCAAGAGAGAGAGAGAGAGAGAGATAGAGAGAGAGAGAGAGAGAGAGAGAGAGAGAGAGAGAGAGAGAGAATTTCATACACGTACATGTACTCATTTCATTTACACGATATACATATTCATGCAGCCTTTGTTCTATTTACTTATTTTTACTCTTATTTTTTCTCTTCTCTTATCTGTACTCTGTGTATCCCTCTATACCTTTAGGGCACTGCCGTTTCTCGCTCATTTTGGTTCCCCTTCTCTTTGTACCATGCTGTCATGTGCTTTCCAAACATCGGAAAGGTGGATCCAATGTTTCAGGTCCTTTATTTTCACTGCCGATGGTGTACAATACATCACTTCATACAAGCCATGAAATCTTGGCGAGGTCCACCTTCTCACAAAGCTGCGTACGTACACTAACTCCCCTGGCATCAATTGTTTTCCTGGGCTGTCAGTAGCTACTGTAGTGGTGTCTATTTCATTGTCATTGGTGAAGGGTGGGCCGTTTGTTATGCTATGCTCCACACAGCTCGTGTTAGTTGTGCCAGATACTCATTGAATTCCTCACCTAATATTGTTGTTGTTCTGTGTGCATCAGACATTCTTCTTGCTGCTGACAGGGGAGTTTGCATGCGCCTTCCTGTCACTATCTCGTATGGGGACCAGTTGTTCTCCTTGCTGGGTTGTGTCTATAATTGGAACAACACCAACGGTAAGCAGTGAACCCAATATTTCTTGAGAGTATGACATCATTTGGAGAGTCTGCTTTTAAGGAGGCTGTTGATCTTCTCGGCAACCCTGTTTGCTTGCGGATGAATAATTGAGCACATCTTGTATGTAATCCCCAGAAGGTTTGTTACCTCTTTGAATAGATCATTAACAAAATGTGTTCTGTTGTCGGAGCATATGACATCACATATCTCCCAATGCAGGAACACTTCTCTCAGTAGAACTTCGCTGCAAAGTTTGCATCTGGGTGTGCACATGGTCCTGCTTCCACCCACCACGAAAATGGGCAGACCACCAATATTAAGTATCGTGCTCCATTGCACCTTTCTCCGATGTCTGCATAATCGATCTGCAGTTCACGGAAAGGTCTGATGCGGCGGGACAGTGTTCCTCGTAGAGTTTGGAGGGTCATCCCTGAATTGTATGTTTGACATGTGACACATTTGATCGTTAATTTCACTAAATGCTCTTGGAGGTTTGGAGCAAACCAGTCATCCTGAATGTCTGCAGCTATATGTTGTTTGGTGATGCGTGTGGGGAAGTGCAATTGTTGGAACACTATTTGTAATAGCTCTACGGGCATTACCACTTTGCTTGTAGCATCCTGTCTCCATAAGAGGTCTGTTGATGATTGTGTACAACCCCTCCTTCACCATAGGTCTTGTTCTGCAGAGGGAGCTCTTTTTGTAGCACTGTTATTTGGGCTATTGGTAGTGTATTGTACCCTTCATCCTTCTCTGTCCCTGCATTAGCTTTTTGCACGCACCCTGGCAATGGTTTTGGAAAATAAGGTGCTTTTTTGGCAGTGGCATCTGCTGTGGCGTTTCCCAGTTATATTTCATCATGGTTGTTTGTGTGTGCTTGGCATTTCACCAATGCCACCACTGAAAGTTCTGCAAGAGCTTTTATGAGGTCATTCAAAAGCTCGGCATGCTGCATGGGCGATCCATCTGCTCTCCTGAACCCACCGTCTCCTCCACCTTGACAATCCAGCATGCACCATACTGGTTGTATATGCTGAGTCAGAATAAATAGTAACCGCACATCCTTTTGCTGCATGCAATGCTTCAATCAGCACTACTAGTTCTGCAGCTTGTGCTGAGTAATTCTCTGGTAATCGTTACTGCACAATGACCTCATATTCCCCTTCCTCTTTCCTCTAGTCTCACTATTGCTGCACCCACATGTTTTTCTCCTCTCTCTGGACAAATAGATGCTAACCCATCTATGAAGTACAATTCCTCCTCCTTTGGGGCATTCTCACTTGCTTTGGGAATGTCGTCCTCTTCCCCTTCATATGTGGCACAATCATGGTTTTGCATGTCTTCTACGGTGAATGGCTCAGTGAGAAATGTGGCTGGGTTTACTATTTTGCAACATACTATGTGAATGTCAGGGCTAGAGATCGAGTATTACCTCGTAGGCTGTTGCTCTTTCTGTGGTGACGGTAGATTTTGAGCATTCAAGAATAGCAAACAAGGAGTTTTCAATGAATAATGTGACAGAACATCCCATTCCTATTGTTGGACTTTTCTCAATTGCAAAGGCGGCCGGAGCGAGTTCCTGTTCGCACATGAAGTGCCCCTATATTACTGAGCCGAGGGTGCCGCTGTAGTAAGCCAAAGGTTTGTGCCCCAAAGATGTCTTTTGTGTTAATACTGCGGTCATAAGTGTTCCATTACAATGTGAAAACAGGTAAAATTCCCATTCCTAGTCTGGAGTCACTAAAACAGGAGCTGTAGATATCAGTTCCTTCAGCGTTGTGAAGGCTGTGTGCATGTCAGGTGTCCAAGTGATGGCGTCGTTGTATTTTTGTGCTTCTTTTAGTGCTTGTAGCAAGGGCTGTGTGTATGCTGCATAGTCCAGTATCCATGCTCAGCAGTATTTACAGATGCAGAGGAATTTTTGCATTTATTTCACTGTGTATGGTTTTGCTGCTGTGCACACTGTTACTGCTTTGTCTGGGATTATCATTTTGCCATCTTTAGATATCAGTTGTCCTAAGTGCAACACCTCAGTCAGAGAGTATTGTAGCTTTCCTTTATCTACTTTATATCCATTGTGTGCTAGCAGATTCAGCAGTATTATGGAGTCTTCTCTACATTTTTCCTCACTCTCACTGTAAATTAGGAGATCATCTACGTATTGTATCACCATACTCATGACATCAATATTACTGAGATCTTCATGCAATATTCTGTTGAAAATACTTGGGCTTTCACAGTACCCTTGAGCCAATCTGCAATGCTCATATCTCTTTCTCCTCAGGGTAAATGCAGCCAGATATTGGGAGCCAGGGTCAAGTGGTACTGAGAAAAAGGCATTTTTCAGGTCCACCACAGTGAAGCGTGTAGCTTTCTTTGGAATACTACATAGAATGGTGGCGGGTTAGGGATTAGGGGGAACTCTTTTTGGATAATGTCATTAAGTGGGCGAAGGTCCTGCACCATCCTCCATGCCTCTCCCTTTGCTTTATTAATCAGATAAATTGTGGTATTGCAAGGTGAATTGGAGGGTACAATGAAACCTTGCTGTAATAGGCCATGTATCATTTATTTTATCCCTTCCTCAGCTTCTCTCGACAAGGGGTATTATCTTACCTGGGGCAGCACACGGCTGGGCTTCAGTTTAATTTTCACAGGGGTTACCTCTCAAAATAGCCCCACATCATGGGGGTTAATTGGACATAGGTTAGGGGGTACCTGCTTTATGCCATTGTTGAAAAATGATGGCAGTGCACTGACCACGGCCATGAGGGGGTTGATCACTTGTCTCTTTTGTACCATTATGTCACAGGGCATACATATTTCCATTATTATTTCCCCATCAGTGTCATTGTCAGCGAACAGCTCCTCATCTGTTAGTTTGTGCAGCACTGAGTTTGGGTCTGTGCATAGTACTATTTGCCACTCGCATCCATGCGTGGCCAGCCCTATTGCCACAATACGTTTAGCTGAGAGAATTGATCCGGGCAATATTTCAGGGGCTGCCACTGGGCGGAAAACAAAATCAGAAGGTAGTCTCAATTCTTTTTGCGTTAATTAAGGTACAACATTTGCCAAACCTTGTATCCCATACACAAACATGTCTGCATTAATGGGCACCACCCACACTGCTACTTTATTTGTTATTGTGTTGATCAATAGCATTGCCCAGAGGGGGCATATCCCGGGGGTGGAGCACACTATGCCCCTTTCTGTAAAGGAGATTGTCATATTGAGCGTACTAAGGAGATCCCTTCCCAGTAGATTGGCTGGTGAGTTTTCATGATATAGCAGGGAGTCTTGCACTGTTTTACCCCCTAATTTTACATCTAAATCTTTAGTGTATGGAACCGTGACCACAGCCTCAGAGAATCCCTGCGTTTCAAAATGTTTTCCCGACAGCGTAAAATTGCCTTCTCATAGCCGCAATTTCTCCACTCCTGAGTTCACCATGAAGATGAACTGTTTGTCACCTATCTCTGCCCCAACCAGTGGTTCCTCATCTGGACATAAGGTAATTGATAGGACTGGACACAGAAGTGTTCTCTGTGGGCTGTCCTAATCTGTGTGTGTGTTGGTCCCCTGGAAAGAGAATAAGCTCTCTCCTACTAGGGTTGTTCCTCTGAATGGCGCAGGTGAGCCAATTGCTGTGGTGGTGAAAGGGTTACATTGTGTCTCTCCCATTGGGTTTTGGCGTGTTAGTCATGCCTGCACTCCTTGCGGTGGCGCCCTGGGCCCTGGCATGAACTTGCTGTCATGCTGCTCCTCTTGTCCCTACCCTTCCATGGGTAACCTATAAGGACTGCCTGGATGGAGATTGCCAAATTGTGGTGGATTGTCATATCTGTGTGTGTTCTGATAATAAGCCACGGGACGAATACGACATTCCCTAGCAAAATGACCCCTCCTCCCACATGATCAACATGCTCCTTGTCCTCCTCCTCTAGGTCTCGGTCTTCGGTATCCCCCTCATTGCCACTGGTACCCACCACTTCCTCTTCCAGGCATTTCTTGCCACTGGGGCCCTCCATACTGTTCTTCTCCATCCCACTGTTCTTGCCCGTTGCCTGTCCATGTGGCTGCCACCCTGGTCTGTAATGCTATCTGCCCCTCCTCTCCTTCTCTCTGCCATTCTGAGGGCGGTGCAGCTGTTACAGCCATGATCTTTACTAACTTGCTCTGCACCACTTTGGCTTCATCTGCCAATCCTTTTGGTGCAATTTCTTTTTTCCTCTCTTTGATCCCTCCTGCAATGGTGTACTATGATGCTTTGTAGTTCGGCCAACCTTTGGCTCCTATCCCAGCAATTTTATCAAGGGCCTTCTGTACCTCCTTCGGGAGCCCTCTCTTGATAATGAAGTAGAAGAGGGAGGTGGACTGATCCCAGGCCATGCCCGTCTCCGCCCTCCAGATATCCTGCACCCGAAGAATGAATGCACAGGATATTTTCCATCCCCCATAGTGCATTGCATTACAGAGTGTAAATCAGGGGTGTTGAGGAAGGTTCTCTGCAGTGCATCCCACAACTGTGCTCTTACTAAGCAAGTATTCTTAACAGCGCTATGATGCCCGAGGGCTGTTGTGCGCTTTACAAATGCAAATAAATAAATAAATAAATACGTTATTAAAGGATGATCCATCATGCCTATCATTTCCCATGGTTACTCCTGGAATCCCCGCCTTCACCCGCACTCCATCAGCTTGGTCACCTACTGCAGATACTAGAAGGCTTTTGATGTTCCCTATGGCCAGTGGGACCCCAGCAGTGTTTTTCTCAAAAGCATATATCCATTTTCCTGTACCCCCAGAGAGTCGGGGGAGCACCTTTAACAAATTGTTCTTGTCCATCAGTGCCCAGGACACATAATGAGGTCTTCCCGCCCCCTTGTGAATGAGGAGCATCTGCAAATTGGTCTATCCCCTGCTTTTACTCACCTTCACTCTTTTTTTCTTTGCTAATGCCATTCTTCCCAACCTATTTCAAAGACATCCCTGCCACCTTTCTTCATTCCCTTCTAACCTGTAGTGTTTGCCATTTCACTTGTGTGGCCCCACCTAGGGCCCCATCCTCATATTCATCAATATCACTCCAACAATCTTCTTCTCTATTGGATGTCGCGCTGTCATACCCTGTACTTCCCGGGTCACCCTCTCGTTCTACTCATACTCTTCTAATCGGGGTACTGTCTATACAGAAGAGGAAGTCCCCAGACTTCCATTCATCCTCAGGAATCTCAGAGGAGTTTCTTAACGGGGGTGGCAATTATGACTGCCCTCCCCCTGTTGATGATAGTGTATTTTCACACAGTGTCCTTAATCGGACTGGTCACTAGCACTCCTAAACCCTGTGTTGTGGGTCTTACGGAGTTTGGGGGCGTTCTTGTCAGCCCATATAGGCCCTTGGGATCATTGGGGGGAGGGTGAGCTGCTGCCATGGCAGTTGGTGCACTTGGCTGAGGCAGAAATAATGGCTCACAATATCCTTCAGCAGGCTTTGTCAGTAATGGGTGTTACCTTTTTGGTACTGCTCCCTCCTTGCTCTTTTCTTCTTCCCCCTCCACCTCGGTAGCAATCATATTGTTCCCTCCCTTCTCCTTACCTGCTGTGGGGGGTGTTTCTTTAAACATCCTCCACAAATCCAGCACCTCTGTTCTATTTTGAAAGTATTTCCCCTTATATGTAGCCATTAAATATGTTGCTACAAGATCCAACACAGTCTCATCAAAAGACCCATCTTCTGGCCAGATTTAAGATGACCCCTCCCCTTTAATCTCTGTTAACTAGTGCCCATGGTATTTCTTTATTTTTTCGCTATAGAGGGGGAGGTGTTTGCAAATATGTAAGGGTGGCGTGTCTTCCCCCATGGTGCTGCTTTGTGTACCAACACTGTTAACGCTTCAACCATATGATAACTTAACTTAAATTCTTTCAATTGTACTTCCAAACATATTACTTATTTCTTGCATTGTCTTAATTATTGCATGAAAAGAACAACCACATTGAAACATAAACTAATTGACAGTTTAACAGGACAGACCAAAGCACTTTACTGACAACATAAAACATAAAACATGTATTTTAGGATAACCCTTCAAACCCTGATCCCTACTTCAGAGTTTCATATTTCCCCATTCACTCACACTACTCATTCACCTCACTCTGGCCCCTTCTGGGCCGTCCTTCAAAAAGAGATAGAATACTAAAGAGTAGTCAACACTACTATTGTCTCGAGCCCACAAAATATATGTGGCTCCTACGTTTTTCCTCTTATTACCAGCACTGGTCGAGACAGTACTCTGCTGTGCCGCCTTCCACCCCCTGCCTACCTTCCACTAGTGAATTAACAAGCAAGAATTGAAGTTGCTTAACGTGGCCTGAAGATATAGCCATTCAGATCTTTTTTTTAGGGACTCTGTGGAAGAACACAGGAAAAATGCAAAGGGAATTTGTCCTGGCTATTGACAAGAAGCACAAGATCTATATATTTTCATCCTTGAGGAATGTCCAGTTTAAGTTTTCGGTGACCGCTCCGTGAACATCATCCTCCTTGTTTATAACGTTCCAACTAGCTACACGGTATCGAACACATGCACTCTGTGATGCTCGTGCGGTGCCCGAGAGACCGTTTTTGGAGTGAGAGAAATAGGATAGATTCGCATTTGATTAGATTTGTTTATGTACTGCAAATCCTTCTTTAGTTCCTATACCACCATCTACGCATGACCAAAGCCCTAAGCATTAGAGTTCTAGTCTGTGTTTACCCCCTAGATTCATGACAGACCAACCCAAAACCATAGACAACTCTACGTAATCAGCTATTAAATCCTCCTGGGGCTCCCAAGAGCGCTCCAGAGCGCCGCCTCCAAGTCAAAGTCTAATCACAGTAGAACCAATAATACTCCACAGTGTAAGGGTCTACAGCCATTGGCTCTCCAGGTGTTTTGGACTACAACTCCCACAACCCCCACCATTGACTGTGTTATATAGCGCTGATGGTACTTGCAATGCAAACCATCTGAAGAGCCAAAGGTTGCAGACCCCTGCCATAGTGTCTGATCACAGACTTTCCTATGAGCTGCGTAGATGTGACCTTGGCAAGTTGGCTTCTCCTTTGGTGTGGATATCCACACTCCCACTTTGCTCCAAGCAGCTTATAAAAACACTCCTACTTAAGAATTCACCCCACAACACAGGAGCTGATGTGGTTTAAGTATTAATTTTTCCAAAGTTGTCCCAAGCGAAGTAACTGCACACCTGTCTTACTTCTTGGGCTAAGCAGTTTCCAATTCTGAAGAGAAGTGGGAGTGATTGGCAGCTACTGTCAGTTTCCATGTTGATCCGCACAATGAAAATAAACAAAGGTGCAGCAGCAGCAACAGGAGGAACAGGGAGGTGAGTGACACAGGTGTATAGCGATCACGTTGACTGAGGCAATGTGCTGCCTTTATGACACCATGCTGAATAGACAAGTCTCTTTTCCTGGGAGAGTGTAACTTTCATATCTAAGAGTCAAGAGTACTTGCTTGAACACTTTAAGGTCACACTTTTTTAAATGATTAATATGCTGCATACCTAGTGCATCAATGAATCACAAGCTACCGCGGTAAAGGTCCATTGTAGCCTGTAGACCCTGTATTTTTTGGTTATCTTTATCTGCGTGGGCAATCATTAACACTTGTATTGGTGAATCATGCGCTGATCAAGAGCTCTCTTGCCCTTTCCCTTTCTCTCACTCTCTATTTGATATCTCTTTCTATATCTTTTTCATGCTACGGCCCTCATTACGATTTTTACCAGCAAACTCACCTTACCATTACCGGCACCTGATATCTTGGTGTTGCTGGGAAATTCCAGGTGCCAGCAACGGCAGTAAGTTCCCATTCCATGGAGTCCTCCATGGGGTCCAAGAGGACTCCATGTGATGGGAACTACTGAATTACTGGCACCATTGCTAACGGTGCCAGTGATTCAGTCATTTCTCTGCCAGTAGGGGCCTGAAGTTCTTGCAAGTCAGGTCTGCCGGTAGTTTACTGCCCCTTCTGACAGACTCAGAGTGAGCCAGTCCGGTAAAAATGCTGGAGCCGGTTGTACCAGCATTTATTCTGGTATTCTGTCTCTTTTTATGTGGATAAGGGTGGCATAGTCACGTGTGTTTTTGCTAGAGCACAGCGAGCGCTTGCTGATAGCTGCACCACCAAAGAAAACAAATCATTTCATGGGGGCAGAGGGCAGCGTGTTTTGGCAAAAGCAGATAATAAAGAAAACATAGTTTATTTATACTAACATTGTACATTTTCACTATTTAAAAATGAACCAAGCATCATTTTCTAATGATCGTTCATGTATATTTTTAGTTATAAGAAGAATGTTACACTTCCCCTACAGAGCAAAACACATTATCCAAACCTAGACCAATCATTTACATTGTTTGTTGACATTTTATAATTCCAAGATGGAAAGTTTGGCACACTCCTGTTGTACTCTTTCGAAATACCCATATGAAAAGGGGGAAAAGGACACATAAAACAGTGTGGATTCCTGCCTGTTTTACATAAAGTCAAATAGCATTTTGGAAACATAGTAGTGACTACAGATCTCTTTATTTGATAAATACATATGTGATAACAGGAGTAACTGTCACAGTAAATTGAATAGACCTGGAACTTCAAAACACAAGGCGCAGGAATGGGGCCTTACTGTATTTGAGTGTAAAGTGTCTTGCTAAACTCCTTACAAATAGTGTGGAACGTGTGAAGTGAAGAATGACACTTTATTAGAAAATTTACAATTTTATATAAATGATGTAGTTTCTACCAAGGACCTTCATTTAAGAACATTCATTATATTCACAATTGATAAACCCGAAACAGACAATGCAGGGCGAGTACGTGTGTGCAAATATCATTTGAGAAAAGCTGCTAGGCATCTAAAGAAAACCCAGCTCAAAATGATGCATTCTGAGAAACGTGTAATGATAGAAGCGAAGTGACTCACGTTATTTCCATGGGCCATCATGTGACATCAACGGCATTAATGTGATGCAACTATGTACGCCTACATGGTTTGTGCACACCAGAGCCAAATTATTGTATTTTAGAATACAGAAATTAAGCAGGAATTGGATCTATCTGTATTAGAGAAAGCATCGTCCTAAAAGTGCCTTTGCCTATACCTGGTTTTCAGTGAAGTTCCATGACAAGGTCATTTAAGGCACTTTTGTGTTTGACAACTTGTGCTTGGTGAGGTCTGAGTTGGTTAAAAGATAGCTACCTAAAAAAAGGAACATATTCTTAAACTGTTCACCATTATACAAGAAACCCATTAAGAGTATTACACCCACTCCTATAAAGGTTTAGAAAATCATAAAATAATGTCCATGTTTGGTGCAATCAAACCACTATTCTGTGCGCTCTCAAATGAGAGCACAGCTTCTCTAAACCCAGGCCTGTACATTTTGATGCAACATATCATAGTGTGTATGTTATATACATGCACACACTAGAAGCCAGCAACTCTACATATGGACATGGGAATACAATATCAATGGGGGAATGCATGTCAAAGGTAAAACACAAACCAACAGACCCACCAGGTCGCCCCACGCCCAACTCCTCTGTGTCCCAGATTGAAACTTAAAAAATCGGGCAGCCTCAGCGTCCCAGTGGTAGCAACCAAACTATGAAATGTACTCCCATTCGCGCTAAAATCAGAGACCTCCATGTGGTCCTCCGAAAACATCTCAAAGCATGGCTCTCTGCACAAGACCTATAGGTCACTGTGATGCTTACTGTACCGTGTACCTATGCTGGCATGTAACCGCTAGCACTTTGGGGGCTGGACAGGCTCCTATGTAACCAGCCACCAGACCCTTGCTGTTTATGGAATTGTACATAACACCAACCGTACTGTATCTATCTATGCCTTGACAATGTTCTACTCAGTGCACAGATGCCCCCGGGCTAAGAGCGCTTTACAAATGCGAAATAAATCAATAAAATACAAGTGTGACATAGATATTCTTAGTGAAACCTTTCGCTGATAGCAACACGTGTCGCTAATATTGGAAAAAGGAAAGTGAGTTGAACTATTTATGATTGCCGTCAATTGGCAATGCTTGAATGGAACTGCTGAGCAAATGCTGAGAAATTCAACCACCCATCTCCTGAACTCGAATCACATCACATCATTTTCCTACAAGAAACATGGCTTACAATGGATTCCTAATCTTCCTCAACCCAGCGCCTGAAAGAACTCAGTGCAAGATATCCTCAGGACTACTTACGCTGATCAAGATTGACACCGCATGGAGCACAATATATTCAGAGAATATCAACTCCTGGACTCGAAAACACTGTAATAAAAATCCAAACTAAGGGGGCCACTGAACATACTCCTCTTGTCCAGCAGGCTGGTGAAAGACTAATCGCCATCATTAACCTATACTGGAATCCGACAGCCATAAACAACGACACCTTCCTTGACTGAGTACTTCTATCGATTGACAAGCTAATAAACAAACATAACTCCATGGAATTTATGATCTGCAGAGACATAAAAATCCACCTCCATGCTCCCGACAGACAACTAATCGACCATAAAAATCTGTCAGCACGCGCATGAAGATGGCTCAAGGAAACAATGATCCGTAACCTTACGCTAACTGATCATGCAACCGACGAGAATAATAATATCATACCGACTTGGTCACGAGGGAATTGAACAGCCGTAATTGATTTCATCTACTCGTCCACAGAACTAAAAGTGTCCATAAAAAAAGTACACGCTCTTCCAATGACGAAAAGGAACCACAACCAGTTGGTAATACAAGGTTGGGGCATGAGACAACAAACACTGAGCCAACCAACGATGCAACTAGAACTTACTGCGACAAACAGAAGACTATGCATAAGTCAAAAGCAAACTGGTACTTTACCACACCGATTCCAACAAGAACCTATGGAGGATGCAGACAAACTCAATTACCAATGGCTCCTTATTCCTTTTTATGAGAAGAATCCGTTGCACCTCAGGAAAGCACATGCCCACGCCTATAATCCAGAAATAGCAGAGAAAAAAAAAGGCACTACGGAAGACACTTCGCTTATTAAGAAAAACCAACACAGAAAACATCACTGCAAAAGTAAAAGCAGAGAAACAAGAATACTCAAACTGGAGGAAATCATATCATATGATTTTGCAATAAAAAGATGCAGAAGCCATGTTGGAGACATACAAAACACACAATCTGAGAGAATTATGGAACCTTTTGAACAATAACTCTCAAAATCAACACAAATTGACTGCAAATGTCACACAAAAAAGATGGATCCAGCACTATTCCAACATATATAAGGCCCGGCCCTCAGACATTGCTTTAGTTGATATAGGCAAAAAAGAAGAATGGCATGTCCACTGGGACAACCATGATATCATAGCGATGATACAGAAACTAAACAATTCTCGTGCCCCCGGCCAAGACGGAATTTCCAATGGGATCCTCAAGAAAGACCCCCAAACCTGGGCAACCCTGATGGTGAACATTCTCTCGCTGATTAACAAGCTAAACCAAATCCCACTTTCCTGCCAGACCGCGACAATAGTACCGATCTACAAACAAGGTCCCCGGGACGACCCAGCAAATTTCTGACACATTGCTCTACTTGACCCCTTTGGGAAACTGTTTTCCTCATTCCTCCTGGAAAAGCTCAAGAAAGGGGCCATCGATAACAAGCGCTTTGCCATAAGACAAACAGGCTTTGCAGAAAATGTTGGCACAAACATCAACTTGTTCCTACTAAATCTGATTAAACATGAAGCCATAAAAAATAACAGCACTGTCTATGCAGCATTCATTGACCTCCATATGGCGTTTGATGCAATTTCCAGACATAAATTATGGACCAAACTGGAGACATGGAAATGCCCCAAGGACATCACTGGGCCCATCAAACATCTTTACTCGAACACCTCAATAACGATTAGACTGTCCAAGGAAGGCATACCACTCCTGCCATCCAAACATCTAATGGCCTAAAGCAGGGATGCCCATTGGCCGCCACGCTTTATAATCTGTTCACTGCAGACATTGGGAATCATCTCCCAAAAAATGCTTTGAATCCTTCGACGATCAACTCCATACCAATCCCAATTATGATGTATACAGAGGACATCATTTTACTTGATAAAACAATGTCTGGACTACAAAACAGCTTGCAACGACTGGGTGAATATATGGAAATGAATGAACTATCCATCAACACAAAAAATATGATACTCATGTCACTAGTGAAACAGCGCTTCAAGAAAGGAAAACGACTAATCCTGTTCTTAGACAGAAACCCACTCGACGAAGTCAATACGTTCAAGTATCTAGGAATCAATATCAACCAAGCCAAGTCGGAAAAGCAATGGATAATGAATCTCGAAGAGAAATTCAATCCTTAGCAAGACAAGGCTGCGTCTTACACTGCAAATATGGCACATTTTCTTTCAAACCCATATTCGTATATTATAGGCAAAAAGTAATCCCAACTATTACTTAAAGAGCAAAGCCATGATCAAGGCAAGAGCCATTAACTAGACAAAATTTAGAGCAATTTTTTGGCGTAAGATTCTACAGCTCCCGCCGACCTACCCTATGGTGACAATAAGATAGGAGATATCAGTACAATCAATTGACTCCATTTTTCTATGGAAACAGTTTGATACATTTACGCAAGATACTATCGGACGAGAAAACTCCTGCCATCCAAATATTAAGGTTCCACCCGAACATCATGAACAACTTCGTTTTACAAGCATGGAAAGACAACCTAAAACAAGAACTTGCAAACGAGGAGATCTCATTCGAAATGCTAACCTTACGGCCACAAAATGCAAAGACAAAACTGATGAGAAATGACTGGATAAGGACCATCAACCAGGAAGAAAAGACCACAAGATGCCAAAATACCTGGCAACTTTCCCAGATAAGGATATCAGAACAATTTATATAAAGATGCGGCTAAACCCTATACCAACACGCTCGACTTAGCCAACTCCAGATTGATTCCTTTCTCTGAACAACATTGTCGCTTCTGTCAAGACCTCGCAAGACCAGAAACATTATACCACCTTCTGATGGAATGCACAGAGCTCGCCCCCCAGAAATCCCGCTTTGGAGCAGTCTTTGAGATCTCCTCGCAGAACTTGGACACAGAAACAAGATGGGCAATGATGTTGAATGGCCAATCGAACAAGCTCATCTTCACAATCACCCAATTTCTCCAAAACATATTGGAACTGAACAAGAGAAGAAAATGAAGAAACCAGGTCGCGCTCAGTAATAATAATAAGAGACAGAATCCCTCCTTGCAGTTGTCTGAAACATAAGAACGTTTATATCTTCTATAAATGAAAAGTTTAGAATTTAAATTAAAAATAAATAAAAAATAAATAGCTATATTGATGTACAGATATGTTTGTTTTTGAATGATTCTATGTCTTCTATCTATTAGTCAGAATTTATAGTCAGTAACATTGTTTTTCTTTTTGTAGAGAAGATGTCTCTGATTGTATAACATTGTTGGTGATTTCCCCAGTATAATGTAGGGGGACCATTTTTTGATTTGATTTAATTTTTAAATAAAATAGAACCTTAACTCCAAACACAGCCTATTTCTTGTCTCAGGATTGTGGTTGATATTTTTCCCATAACGGTGTTAGACAAGACAGTACTGTTGTAGCAGAATTCGACTTGTATTCACTAAATATCCAACTAATCAATAAGTACATTATGTACACTGGGCTTTGGTGCTTATTTAATATTCCACAACACCCACCCTAACAATGACATGTTTGGAACATTGACCCATGTACTGGTTCGGACATGCTCTGTATTTAGAAGTTACTTCAGAAAGTCTGTGACATCAGTCACTCCAGTGGGATCAGAAGGCAATCTGAAGACAAGGCTTTTGTTGACGTCCTAATATTTGGGTTGGCACATTAACCATGCCGACATTGCTTAGGCCAGACCCTAGTCATTTATAACGTACCTGTACACAAGTGTTTCTAGGCGAGACAAGACAAGGGAGGGAAGACAAAGGGAGGACAAGACAAATGATCTTGCTAGGCCTTGTGTTATTCAGATCGTGCAAGTGCGAGAATGAAAAAAGCAAGGGGATGCAGGGTGGGGAAGTGCCAAGGAGGGGGATGGGCAAACAGGGCAGCAATGCTCTGAGTAAGTGCAGCACAGGGCAGTGCGGTTCAGGGTAAGTGCAGGAGCCAAGGGACTGTAGAGTTTACAGTTACAGATCCTAAGTGCATGGATGGCCCGGAGTCAGTGCATGGGTGATTGATCAGGAAAGAGCCTCGTGCCCAGGGAGACTCTCAGGGTAGCCAAGCCACCAGTTGGTGCAGCAGTTAGGTCAGTTAGGTCAGCATGGGAGGGAGAGGGAGAAAGCAGAGCAGAAGAGGAAAGTGTTGATTTGCGTCTGGAACTTAGGTGGTCCGGCTCAAGTTTGAGAGGCGCAAGGAGGCTATTCCAGAGGTGGAGAGAGATCTACCCTGCACTCTGTGCCTGGAGAAGCGTCTGACCATTAGTGAGTTGGAGGTAGCTGAGCAAAGGGCTAGCAAAGGAAGGTATTTAGGAAGCAAATGTTGGATGTAGTGCCGCCCTCGGTCCCATAAAGTCTTGTGGACAATGCAAAGGGTCTTGAATTTCCTCCTTGCGGCCACTGGGAGCCAGTGGACAGATTTCATGGCTGAAGAGATAAAGTTCCTGGGCTTGAGGCCAAGGATAAGTCTTCCAGTCCTGTTCTGGATTAGTTGCAGCGGGCAGAGAGATTGAGAAAGAGCCTGTTGGAGTGGTCCAGCCTAGAGCGAACAAGGGCTCTGGAGACAATGAGCTTCTGGCGGAAGGTGAGGAAGGGAAGAGTACCTTTGAGGAGGTGAAGCTGGTAGTGAGACTTCTTGTCGACGTCCGAGATGTGAGGAGAGAAAGAGAGAGAGGTCAAAGATGACATCAAGGTTTTTTCCTCACAGGAAGGCAAAGGAAGATGGACCAAGGAGGGCAGCCAGAGTGAGAGAGAGAAAGCGGGAGCGGGAGACCCAATGAGAGGGATCTCAGTCTTACTGGCATTAAGGTAGAGATTGTTTGAGGCACACCACTCCTGAATCAAAGATAGACAGTCAGGAATGAGCAAAAGAGGAGAGGAGGCTGAGGGGAGCCTGAGGGAGAGCTGAGTGTCATTCACATAACACTGAAAGTTAGAGTAGAAGGTAGAGGTCAGGTGGGCCAAAGGGGCCAAGAAGGGGTTAAAAAAAACATGGTTAGTGGATAGAGCCCTGGGGGAAGCCACAGGTGGAGAGAGAGGTGGCAGAACCAAGTTGGACCTGGGAAGGGTGATCCAAGAGGATGGACGTCAACCACTCCATGGCCTTATCCGTGATGCCCAGGTTCTCACTGTTACGCTCACCTGGTTCCCACGGGGATGTCGACCGGAACTGGGCCGCTGTTGTTTCCACCAGTGTGACGTGTAGCGCCGAGATGACTGACTGGACTGGCCCGCTCAGCCTAGTTTGTCTGGCTCGCAGGAATATTCTTTTGCAAAGGAGAAGAGGAATTAAAAATCCGTGGAATTGAGTGTCAACCCACCTTCCCCACTCCCCTTGTCTTCCCACTGATCACTCTTGATGTCCCCTCCTTAGTCTCACCTGATGGTTTGGAAGGATGAGCTCTCCATCCTGCGTCGACCGCAGGGGCGCGTTGATGACCAGTTACTTCACTAGCATAGAGGAATTGGTGAGTTCCAGTATTGACTCTAAAGTCAAATTGTTCATAAGAATTCAAATGTCTGATCTTGACTCTGTCCGATTCCTTGCAGGTTGCCGATTAATCCACTCGAAGATTTCCAAATGGCAATTGGTAAGATTCAGGTAAGTCTATTGTGGTTTTCCCCTTAGGAGCCGGGGTACGGCGATGAAGCAGAGTTGACTGCGCCGACCCGAGATGAGGTGAGTACCCCCCGTGGTAAATCAGGTAAGTCCTTGGGGGTAGCTTGTATAGCCTTAGAGAGTCCCCTTGCTCACCTTGCTGTCTTTGTCTCCTTAGGTGTCGGAGGTTGGCCGCAAGATGGAGAGAGCGTGATGGAATGCTGAAGTACCGCCAAGCAGGTGAGTTCAGCGCAGCGCCGTAGGAATGCGAAGCGATGCTTCAAAGACTTCTGTCTTTCAGCTCCGTGGCGAAATGGATCAGGATTCAGGTAAGGATTAAAGTTAAAACTCCTGTTCTAACCTTTATCCTTCTTTTCTTCTTGTTTCAGGAGTCCCAGGACTGAAGCGGGCGTGGCTGAAGTCTGGAACTGCTGAAAACGCGTTGAGCGTTACGCTGCAGCAAGCAGAATAACACGAAGCATGTGTGGCTGTCCGGGCGTGGTTTAAATAGCCTTGGAAGAAGATCCAGGTAAGTATTCTTCCACAGCCCCACCCAAGTAACAAAATAGTCCCTTCAGTAAAATAGTCCCTCCTAAGCCTCATTTGGCTTGAGTCTTCATGCAGCATTGTCTGCCTCAGGTGAGTATGCAGCATGGTCTGCTTCAGGTAAGTTATCAATAATGAGCCTGGCGCCCATGGCGCCAGGACTGACTTTATCTTTATGAGCCTGGCGCCATAGGCGCCAGGACTGCAACCAAACAGCCCCTAACTGGGGCTTTGGGCATGCTCCAAGTGGCATGATGCCTGCTTCCGGGGCTGCTGGGCCTGGTCTGGTCTTCCGGGGGCAGGCATCATGACAGCACTCCCCCTCAAGGCCCCTCCTAAAGTCGTTCTCCCCCTTGGCCGTGGTTTGTCTGGAAATTCCAAATGGAACCTCTTCACTAAACGAGGTGCATGCACGTGGTCACTAGGTTCCCAAGACCTTTCCTGCGGACCATAACCTTTCCAGTCAATTAGGTAAAAGAGTTTTGATCTCACTCTTTTTGAGTCCAAAATATTCTTGACTTCGAACTCAGGCTCCCCGTCTATGAAGATAGGTTCAGGTGGAGTGGTTAGCCTAGTTCCTGGTTGCACTGGCTTCAAAAGAGACACGTGGAAGATGGGATGGATTCGCATATGAGCAGGTAGGTCCAACTTGACGCCCACTGGGTTAATAATTGCCTTGACAGAAAAAGGTCCCAAATACCTGGGGTTAAAGGTCTGAGTCCCCTTGAGTGGTAAGTGCTTAGTGGCTAACCATACTTGGTCCCCTATTTGGTCTTGAGGAGCTTCACTTCTGTGCTGATCCGCATCCTTTTTGTATTTTTCCTTAGCCTTTTGCAAATGGATGGTTGCTTCTTTAAAGGCTTGTGTAATAACAGTGTGGAGATGGTCCACTGCGGGCATCTGTAAATGCTGGGGTGAGTCCAGTTCCTGAGTGTACGGAATTATTGTACGCATACTCTGCGATCCACAGAATGTCTTTCCAATTCCCCTCAGACTGATGTAGCATACAACGGAGGTACTGTTCAAGAGTCTGGTTGGTCCTCTCCGTTTGACCGTCGGTCTGAGGGTGGTGACTGGTCGAAAGCCTAACATCAATTTGTGCCAGTTGGCAGCATTTCCTCCAAAAATGTGAAATGAATTGACTGCCCCGATCTGAAATTAACACTGAAGGAAAGCCATGCAGGCGGACAACATTTTCAAGGAATTCCTTGGCCAGGATTGAAGCTGAAGGTATCCCTTTTAAAGGAATGAAGTGGGCCATTTCAGAAAAAAGATCTACAACAACTAGAATGGTATTGTAACCTTGGTACGGGGGTAAATCTGTGATAAAGTCTGATGACAAGGTATGCCAAGGGGTAGGTGGTATGTCTAATGGTTGCAATAATCCAGCATGTTTTTTCTTTTGCCCTTTATTTTGTGCGCAAATGCCACAAGACATGACAAATGACTTGACATCCTTTCGCCAGGTGGGCCACCAAAATTGCTTCCTAATTTTAGCTTCGGTTTTTGCAATACCCGGATGCCCTTCTATTAAGGTGTCATGGTAATGGGAAATGACAAGTTCCTGTGGTTCTTTTTGCGGTAAAAATAGCCGGCCTTGGTAATAAGGTAAATCATTGATGACAGAGTACTCTGGACCTTTCTTTTCCCAGTCCTGTAGGGCAACGGAATCAAAGAGTTGGTGGATCTTGTTTTGAATGTCCTCCAGTGTCTGTATGGATGTCAGGCCAAGGATTCTCTGTTCCAGAATTATGGGTACGGGTTCTAAAGTTATTTCTGCTTCTCCCATTCCAATCCGGGACAAGGCGTCTGCTTTACCATTCTTACAACCTGGTTGATAGGTTATTACAAAATCAAACTCGGCGAAGAACAATGCCCAACGGAGTTGGCGCGAAGATTGGGCTTTGGCTGTCTTTAGGTATTGTAAGTTGCGGTGATCGGTGATGACCGTGATGGTATGTCTGGCACCCAGTAGATAGTGGCGCCAAGCCTTAAAGGCGGACTTGATGGCCAGCAGCTCCTTGTCGGTTATGGCATAGTTTAATTCGGGGGCTGAACATTTTCTTGACCAAAACGCCACTGGGTGAAGCTGGTTAGTTTCGGGATCCTTTTGGGAAAGGACTGCTCCCATGGCTGAACTGGATGCATCTGTTTCCACTATGTAGGGAAGCTCGGGGCGCGGGTGTCTTAATATGGGAGCAGATGAGAATTTAGCTTTTAACTCTTAGAAGGCGTTCTCGGCTTCCTCTGTCCACACAAAGCGTTTGTTTTTTCGCAATAGCGTCGTAATGGGATGTACAATGTGCGAGAAGTCTGGGATAAACCTGCGGTAGAAATTGGCAAAGCCAAGCATGCTTTGAACTCCTTTGATTGAACTTGGCGAAGGCCAATTAAGAATGGCATCCACTTTTCGTGTATCCATCCGGATTCCTCTCGGGGTCAGAATAAATCCAAGGAATTCCACTTCCGTAGTGTGGAAGATGCACTTTTCCAGTTTAGCATATAATTTATGCTGGCGTAACTTCTCTAGGACTGCTCGGACGTGTTTTACATGCTCAGATTCTGATAAAGAGTATACTAAGATGTTGTCGATGTAAACGACCACACAAACGTCGATAAGCTCTCGGAGGACATCGTTCATGAAGAACTGGAAGGCTGCTGGTGCATTGCATAGTCCGAAGAGCATCACCTGGTACTCAAATAGTCCGTACTTGGTGCGAAAAGCAGTCTTCCATTCGTCACCCTCTTTGACATGTACCAGATGATATGCCCCCCGAAGGTCTAGTTTCGTGTATATACAAGCGTCCTTCACCTGGTCTAGTAGTTCTGAGATCAAAGGCAGTGGGTATCGATTCTTGATGGTTATCTGATTCAGTGCGCGGTAGTCTATACATGTTCTAAGGTCGCCTTCCTTTTTCGGTACGAAGAACAAAGCTGAAGATTCAGGGGACTTGGACGGGCGAATGAAGCCATTAGCAAGGTACTGGTCTAGGTACTGGCGCAAATGGAGATTTTCGGGTTCCGTAAGGGCATAGATTCTGCTGCAAGGTGGTTGTGCTCCAGGTACAAGATCTATTTGACAATCATACGATCTGTGAGGTGGTAAGGTGTTTGCCTGTTCCTTTTGGAAGACATCCTGAAAGTCTTGGTATTCAACAGGTAATTGTATGGCTACTGGAATTACTGGGGCCAGGACTGAGTTTTGAGTTTTCCTTGGGTAGCAGGTGTGAGCACATTCTGGGAAGGTTAGTCTCTTCTCTCGCCAATCAATACAGGGATTATGTTTTTCCAACCAAGGTATCCCCAGTATCAGCTGAAACTGTGGGGCCTTGATTAAGTCAAACACCATAGCCTCTCGATGCCCATCTTGACTCAGCAATGTCATCTCTGCAGTGGAATGATTTACGGGTCCAGAGGCAATTTCCATTCCATCTACAGTGGTGACAACATCGGCCGTGGTCTTGCGGGTGAGAGATAGATTCATCCTGGTAGCCAATTCCCAGTCCAAGTAATTTCCTATGGCTCCACTGTCTACGTACGCCTTTACTGCGTGCATGCGTGATGGCTGCTCTGGATCTACAAGGACCATGGGTATGGTGAAATGCGAGGTCAGAGTGTCCTTCTTTAAGCTCGGCAAGCAGACCTCTACGCTTGCCGGGCGTGGTCATTTCCCGAGTCAGATTTCACATGGTTTTCGTCTGCTGCTCCTATAACTTTCTTGGGTGGTTTTACAGGGCAGTTCCGTAGAAAATGACCAGTAGTTCCGCAATTTAAACATAATTGCAGTTGTCGTCTTCTATCTCTTTCCTTCTGGGTTAAGGGTCCTTTAACCCCCCCCGATTTGCATAGGTTCTGAGACATCTACTCCCTTGGAGCTCACGTGGGTTTTAACCAACACCCTGTTCTCAAACTTGGTTTGGTCAGCCTTCCTGGTTTGAAGTCTGTGATCGAGCTGGACCACTAGATCTATATATTCAGCACAGTCTTGAGGCGGGTTCATGATTTGGGCCAAAACATCTTTGAGTTCTCCCCGAAGTCCTCGATGGAATAATGTGATTCGCTTGGCTTCAGGCCATTCGGTTTCCACTACTAATCTATTGAAAGTTGCAATGTAAGATAAAAGATCCTGGTTACCTTGACGTAGGGATAAATGTTTGTTGTCCAAAGCCTGTCCTCGGGAGTGTCGGGTGAATAGTCTTTCCATGCTTGTTCGAAAACCCTGGAAATCTCGAAGAATCGGGTCATCCTAGTTAACTAGTGGAATGGACCAATCCGCCGCACTGCTGCTGAGATATGACAGTACCAAGGCTACCTTGGCCTGATCGTTTGGGAAAGCTCCAGGTCTACATAAAAAGTGCAAGCGGCATTGATTCATGAATGTTGCAAACCCTTTTGGGTCTCCGGCAAAGCGTTCAGGCGGAGCCAAAGGAACGGCTCCATGTAAATTTATCTGCACCGGGTTACTCGATGGTACAGGAGCTGGACTTGCCCCAAGTCCTGGTAGAGGTGTTTGTCCAGCCTGGCTCTGTAATAGTTGTCTGGCCAACTCATCAGTTTGTTCATTTGACACTATCAGTTCCCTCCTGAGGGCATTGGTTTCTTGGCGGGCGGAATGCACTTCGGCCCTTAATTCCCCTAATAATTGGGCCAACTGATCAGTTTCGGAGGTCTCCATGACGCCCAGATGGGTATTTGTGGGTAGGCTTCGCGTTCTGTTACGCTCACCTGGTTCCCACGGGGGCGTCGACCGGAACTGGGCCGCTGTTGTTTCCACCAGCGTGACGTGTAGCGCCGAGATGACTGACTGGACTGGCCCGCTCAGCGTAGTTTGTCTGGCTCGCAAGAATATTCTTCTGCAAAGGAGAAGAGGAATTAACCACCCGTGGAATTGAGTTTCAACCCACCTTCCCCACTCCCGTTGTCTTCCCACTGATCACTCTTGATGTCCCCTCCTTAGTCTCACCTGATGGTTTGGAAGGATGAGCTCTCCATCCTGCGTCGACGGCAGGGGCGCGTTAATGACCAGTTACTTCACTGGCGTAGAGGAATTGGTGAGTTCCAGTATTGACTCTAAAGTCCAATTGTTCATAAGAGTTCAAATGTCTGATCTTCACTCTGTCCGATTCCTTGCAGGTTGCCGATTAATCCACTCGAAGATTTCCAAATGGCAATTGGTAAGATTCAGGTAAGTCTATTGTAGTTTTCCCCTAAGGGGCCGGGGTACGGCGATGAAGCAGAGTTGACTGCACCGACCCGAGATGAGGTGAGTACCCCCCGTGGTAAATCAGGTAAGTCCTTGGGGGTAGCTTGTATAGCCTTAGGGAGTCCCCTTGCTCACCTTGCTGTCTTTGTCTCCTTAGGTGTCGGAGGGCGGCCGCGAGATGGAGAGAGCGTGATGGAATTCTGAAGTACCGCCAAGCAGGTGAGTTCAGCGCGGCGCCGTAGGAATGCAAAGCGATGCTTCAAAGACTGCTGTCTTTCAGCTCCGTGGCGAAATGGATCAGGATTCAGGTAAGGATTAAAGTTAAAACTCCTGTTCTAACCTTTATCCTTCTTTTCTTCTTGTTTCAGGAGTCCCAGGACTGAAGCGGGCGTGGCTGAAGACTGGAGCTGCTGAAAACACGGTGAGCGTTACACTGCAGCAAGCAGAATAACGCGAAGCACGTGTGGCTGTCCGGGCGTGGTTTAAATAGCCTTGGAAGAAGATCCAGGTAAGTATTCTTTCACAGCCCCACCCAAGTAACAAAATAGTCCCTTCAGTAAAATAGTCCCTCCTAAGCCTCATTTGGCTTGAGTCTTCATGCAGCATGGTCTGCCTCAGGTGAGTATGCAGCATGGTCTGCTTCAGGTAAGTTATCAATAATGAGCCTGGCGCCCATGGCGCCAGGACTGACTTTATCTTTATGAGCCTGGCGCCATAGGTGCCAGGACTGCACCCAAACAGCCCCTAACTGGGGCTTTTGGGCATGCTCCAAGTGGCATGATGCCTGCTTCCGGGGCTGCTGGGCCTGGTCTGGTCTTCCGGGGGCAGGCATCATGGCACTCACAGAGTCAATTGATTAGGATGGTGTGGTTTACCGTGTCAAAGGCAGAGGCTAGATCAAGGAGGATGAGTACCGAAGAAATGCTGGACTCAAGTTTAGAGGGAAGATCTTCGCAGGTGTTCAGGAGAGCAGTTTTCATGCCTCTGACAGTTCTAAAGACAGACTGATGTTCATGGGGATTCCAACATATTCAGTGTGGAGAGTAAGCTGGAAGATTGCCAGCTTTTCCAGGATTTTGCCTGGGAAAGGGGTGATAGAGATCAGGTGATAGTGTGTCAGACCGGTAGGATCAGCAGATGGCTTCTTGAGGAGGGCGTGCACAAGGGATTGCTTAAGGAGAGAGCGGAAAGTTTCAGTGGTGAAAGAGTGATTACAGAAATCGGCCAAGGATGGAGCAAGTGTGTTGTCCTCCCAATGAGATTAGGGACTTTCTGGTGGCAGTGAAACAAGTACGGATAGGAGGGTTTGCCGTCACATGGTGTGGCTGGCTCGGGCAAGCAGGTATGACACACTAGTTGCCTGACTTTCTCCTAAGAGCAGAGTATCAGAAAGATGACAAAAATGGGGAAGGATGCTAACAAGGGTGTAATTATGGACTCCAGGTGTTATGAAAACAAATGATCTGAAAAGACGCCATCACAGGGGTGGCTGACTTGGGCAAACAGCTAAGCACGGCTGGTATTAAGCAGGTGAGCCACGCTAGATGCATGATGTTCTCCTAAGAGTAGAGGATTAGAAGTGGGTAACATGCTAACAAGGTGGTGATTATGGACTCCATGGCATGGTAACACAAATATACTGAAGGAACGCCATCACAGGGATGGTGGGCTGGGGGTCAAACAGGGAACTGAAAAAGTGCATAACAAGGGACTGAGTAAGGGGTTAAACTAAACCACTGGGGAGAAGAGAATGGGGTAAGAAGTGAGGGTCTGGGACATGATGAAAGGAGTAAGAGGTCAAGGTACCTTGGGACTTGGCTAACTGTGTAACAGGGCAAAGAACCTGGGAAATGGTGAACAATGTAAGAGGGGACGAGACCTGGGAAATGTGTAAGAGGTGAAGAGACCTGGGAAATGTGTAAGAAGTCAGGAGACCTGAGAAATGTGTAAGAGTCAAGAGACCTGGGAAATGAGTAAGAGGTCAAGAGATCTGGGAAATGTGTAAGGGGTCAAAGCACCTGGGAAGCGGGGACTGATGGAAGAGGGGAAGAGACCTGGGAATTGTGTGAGAGGTCAAGAGACCTGGAAAATGTGTAAGGGGTCAAAGGACCCGGAAGCAGAGAATGGTGTAAAAGGTCAATGAGACCTGCGAAATGAGTAAGATCAAGGCACCCGGGGACATGAGTAAGAGGGGAATGAGATCAGGACACCTGAGCAATAAATAATTGGGCAAGGAGTTAAGAATGATTGGTGGGAACGCCACTGTAACGGGGGGTTGACTTGGGGCAACCAGGTCACACACACGCCAAGGGTACAATGTTCACTAGGCATAAGAGGATCATGACTGCCACATAGAGAGATAATATTCGGGAGTAAGGAGAAGAGGCAGGGTCAAGTCACCTGGAGAAAGAAGTGTGAATAACCATGCAAAAGGTCAACGCACCTGAGGATAAATAACGGTAAGGGGACCTGGAAAAGGAAGGTCAATTTAGGTACCATGCCGATGAGGAAACGGACCAGGGGAAAACAAAAATGTTTGAGTTAAATGAGCATGGGAAAAGAATATAAGAGGTTTGGGCGAAGGAAATAAATAACTTAAAGTAGGGACAACAAGGTATTAAACTCAGCATAATTCCCCACCCTTTGGCCCCTAGAGGAAGGTGGGGGAACTCCCTGATGGTGGTAGCCACCAGAGAGTCATGGCGGGTAGGGGCAAGAATAGTGGGGAAACAAGGATTATGGGGAGTTGGGCGTGGAATGAACAACAGGGAAAACAAATTGGAGAAGAGGGCAGGAAATCTAGAAAATGAAGGAAAGGACATGGGGAGGGAAGTTGGGGAAGGAGGAGGTCAGAGGGTCTGGGAAAATACAAATTGGTAAACTTGAGAGGTTGGGAAACGAGTAGACCACCAATGAGTTTGGGAAAACCAAGTGAGGGTGTGAGAGGTCAGGAGACCTGGGAAACTAAGTAATGGAAGATAAGGGGACATAATATCGGAAACCAAGGACTTAGGTAAGAGGGCCAGAGACCTCTTAAACCTAGTCGTGTGTAAGAGGCGGGGAGGCTTAGGTAACCGGGTATGGTGTAACAGGTCTGGAGCCCTATGAGTACTGAGCAATGGCGTAAGGGGTGTAAAACCCAGGAAATAAGCAAGGACAAAGAGGTGGGGAGGGACTGGGGAAAACTGTGTCAGATTGTTAGATGGTGGGAGATCTGGGAAACTCGCAAGGGCGTAAGAGGACAGGTGACCTGGGAAACAGAGGAAGGGGGCAACCTAGGCAGAAGTGCAGGTAATCTAGGGTGGAGGTACCGTAATTGTAAAGACCCCATGCTCAGTGTAGAACTCGTTAGTATGTGTGGCACGAAGAGATCACCAGTAAGTTACCTCCTGCCTAATAAAGCAACTGCGGCCATTCCTACCCACAGAAATTGTGTGTGTCCTGTCATTGATTGTTTGATAAGGCACAAAGGGGGGACGCAGGTTGCAAGCTCCTAGGGCTGGAGCTCGGATGGAAGTTGTGAGTTGCTAGTGGGAGGTAGGGCCACTGGGGCTAGGTGTGGGCTGGTGCTGCTATGTCTGACCACAATGCCAGAGAGGCATGCCATTTCTGCTCCACGTGCTTTTATACACTTTGCATTTTTTTTTGTTGCTTTGTTTTCTTAATGCCCTGGAATTAGGAAACCTTCATTTGTTACGTGTTACCATTTCCAGGTGAAAGGTTGCCACTTTGAAATGTGTGGGCTTTGAATCTTTTTGAGTGGATAGCCAAGTATAATAGACCTTTATAACACATTGAACATATAAGTACCGCAAGACCTCAATTGCCATTTTTGTGTAAAAAAACAAACTGCAAGATGTGTTGATTGTGCAACACAGTCCATGCGTTGCATACAATATTGGATTTGCAATTGCATTATTTTGCAGTGCATTCTCTGCACGCAAGCACAGGCCGCTGTAGAAGCGGTTGGGAATGCAAGGAGGTCCAGGAGAATCCGTAAGCTAATGATGCCACATTCGTCTCTGTGCATTTAACCCCCCCACCCTCCCCCCACCCCCCCCACCCCCCAGTCAAAGCTCGGCATTGTGTCCTGCTTTTTCATCCTCATTTCCAGTGTGATGTTTCTATTTCAATCCTTTTATAACCCCCTTTGCACATGTCGTGCCCGAGGCCTATTAAGCTGATCTTTTCACCTAGAGCTCGCACTGCTAACACTTTCATCTTTCAGCTGCTAGTGAGCTCTGCCAAGACGCGGAGATGAAAAATAACGTGTGATTCCCAGAATCCCCAGGGAAGAAACACGCTGGCAGTGAAAAAACGCATACGCCTTGCCCTTATCTGGAGGTGGATGAGCTACTGGAGTCCAAAAGACGATTTTATTCGGAATGTTGACTTCAGTTATTTTTTAACTGAGATATATATATTTGTAATTCCTAGGGTGTTCGTCTGAGCAATGCCACTTTTCTATGGTAGTTGCTCGTGCTGCGAGTACGATCTCATAGCGCTTTGCAAGGCTCGGCACTGGCTCTTCTTAACTGACTGGGTCCCATTAGACCACTGTGTCGTTGCACTGTGTAAGGCTGATGCAATGGACCTTTGTTCTCTGTTGTACGACGTCCTGGTGCCATGTGTCCTGGCCTGCGATCTGCCATGGCCCCTTTCCATGTGTAGCACAGGAAAGAATGCATAGTCCCACTCTTGATGCATTTTATAAGTTGCACTGCCAGGATGATTACCAAGGTATAGTTGTGTCGCCCATTATAGTCCACACCTGTTATGGTATGTGCGGCTTCGTGCTGCGACACGGTGGTTAATGCATGCATGCAACCAGCAGCGGTGTGTGGTATACATCCCAGTCTATAGTAGAAACAAGGCATCTAGCAGTGTTTTCACTTAGGCTACATCTGGTATTCAATAACATTTAAGAAGGTTAATGCCTCATTTGTAATGCTCAAGTTGTTGCTTCTAAATACATGACGTCTTAGACTATTGTGATTGCAAATCATGAGCAAAAAGGCTAATGGCTTCAGCTCTTGCCTACTGTGGTAGATCGCATGGGGGAAAACAGCTTGTGAGGCTTTCCTGCAGGCAGTTGTCCCTCTATGCTGAAAATGTACTTTGGCACACAGATCACAGGTGGCACAGGGAAGTGCTCCACCATTACCATTAATTCACTGTGTCATTTGCATAGCGCCTTTCAGCATAATTGTGGTTCCAACGTGCTGTTGATTGAACGACCTCGGAGGGACGAGAGTCCACATTTGAGAGAAATGGGAGGAGCTATTGTGCGTGTGTGCGTTGCAGCCATTAAAGTTAAGTGAGGGTGGCCAAGACCCTGCTAGTCACCAATGTCTGAATGCCGTGAGGCTGGGTGTGGCGAGGTAAACTATAAACTAGGCGGGGTGGGTTGTTTTTAAGGAGATAGAGGATTATGTGGGAAGCTACAGTTCGAATTTTTCTTGTTAATGGTATCTTCATTCTTGCGGCAGAGTTGTTGTGTGACAGCGTTTGTGTAGTATGTGAATGCAGGTTGTGTGCAATGCGCCTGTGCCTTCCGCTAAGCTACAATGGTGCGATGTGGGTTATCTGTACAAACAACATCTACATCCTGGGTTCCGTCTATGTACACAGAGCAGTGCTACAGGTCACAGATGAATTACGCTTTAAATTCTTACCATCTGAGAGGATCTTGGAGTAATAAAATGCAATCCACAGTTCCTCCTAGTGCGAACAAGACCCCTTTTCATGTTTTCTTACGCCAGCATGGGCCACCCTCGTGTGCTTTAGAGTGACATGCAGTGCCTACTAAGAAGAGAAATCCGATGTGCCCCATTGCCCTCTTCCTGGAAGATCCGAGGTTTTCCCTAAGGGGCATCATCAAGGTATGTGGTTTTGCAGCAATGCCCAGATTTAGAACGAAGACTGCACTTCCATCAGACCAGTTTGGCCCCTATGAATTATACCCTTTTATCATCTAAGGCCCCAGAGGTGGTGCACGTGTGTTGACAATGATGCTACATGAGAGGACGATCCAGTGGACCACATACAATTCTGTGTATATGCATTTTCAGGGCAGGATGTGGCTGGAATCTGCACACAGGTTTTTGACCATAAGAAGTCTACATAGATGCAAAGGGAATCCTAGATGTACTCCATTTTTACAGTCCAGGCAGGCACATACTATTTGTGTAGTCTGCCATGATTGTTTGCTTGTGTTTGGGGAATGGAGTTGGAATTTGAAAGTAAGGTGTTTTGATTCAGAATGTTAGGGTTAGGTGTGAGCCAAGAATGGAGGAATGTTTTATTTTTCTTTTATCGTTAAGGGCCAGTTAAGAGGCCAGCTTGCAGAAGCCAATTGGAGGACAATATTAGCAGAGGACCAGCACCTCACTATTGTCAGGGATAACATAAGTTGCTTAGGGTCATCCATCAATCAGGCAACAGGGTATTTGCCCAGGTTGCTGAAGTCATTTTAGGATAATTTGGATGACAACAGCATAATTGTAGCAAGTCTCATAAAAGGAATGATACAAGGATTTACTCCTCCTAAACACCTAGAACGTCACTTTAGCTTTTTATATGGACTGGAACCGTGGGGCTATTCTGTGCTCCCATCATAACTGCCCTTGGCCATTGCCTACTCCCCATAACCATTGCACACATTGGCCCCCTCCTGTCGAGCCGCCCCAGCTCTGTTTCCTTCCTTCTTCTGCCCGTCATTCCCATACCCTCTTCTAAGATACCCCGTGGTTGCTTTTACTTTTACATGGCCCCATCCCGCTATTGGCGGTCTCTGGATTGTCACTCCTCCCACTTCATCGCTCAGTCCTTGTTTCTATGCTATACCCCTTGTTACTTGTTAAGACGGATTTCTGAACTCTGTCCTGGTGGCGCAAAAGTTCAGAAGGCCAACTTAATTACTTGGAACAGGGTAACCTCTGGACGAGCCAGACCAATCAAGGTAGCGATCGCGGCGGTCAAGACTAGGTCTCAAGAGGGGTGAGGGTGACTGAAAGCCCGCAATGAGCACACAAAGCAAGATCACTTACAAACTACTCCAAACAGTTGTTATATTAAAAATATATACACATTTATTTCAAGGCCTTTAAAACAATGACCGTAGCGAGAAAATCACAATATAACGATAGTAAACCAACACATACCATATCAACACAATATATATACAAATACGACAGTCTCAAGCGTTAGATGCACGAAATGGGTAGTCCACCTAAAAGGGAAGGAAGACAGGCAGTGCGAAATAATGCTTAGACCCAGTTCACCTTCAGAGGCACCTAACTAGATGGAAGTCCGAGCCCTGCGAAGAGTGGAGCCTTGTGCTCAAAAGTACCTGCACGCGCTGGTGCCAACGGGCAAAAGGAGAAGCTCTTCGAGGGAAATCAGGCAGTTCAGTTTAGAGCACAAAAGAAGAAGAACAAGTTCCGCGACTCAAGCGCAGCCTCCACAGTGGGCAGAAGCAGAGCGCGAGTGCGAAAAAGGGTGCTGTTTGACACAGCGGGGAAAAGCAATGGGCTCCTGCAGGAGGGCGACCAGATCCTAGCTATGCTACTCACCGGTCCCCGATGCAAGCAGACCCAGGCTTCTCCGTGTCCGTTTCAGTGGCTGGCAGGTTCAGAAGAGCAGGGAACGCCTCGTCGTCGTGTTGAGTAAAAAGACGTCCTAATCGAAGAAACCCGCACAGTTTGTTACCACAGCAGGGCAACGGAGCGGCCGTGTGTATCTGAGCCAAATGTACACTACTCACTTCAGACTTGGGAACGCCAAGTGTACGAAGCGTGTGAGAGTGACAAGGACTCGAAATACTACACAACCTGGCGGCGGTTACAGAGCAAGACTCCTGTGTAAGCTGGTCAGTCTACTGGATGGCCCAGAGACGCTTCCGAAGGCTTAATGGCAGGAGATGGTGAAGATGCCGAGAATAGCTGTTCCCGCTATTCCAAGGGTCGAAGTACCAGTACAGGCCTTCTGGTTCGATCAAAGGTGAAAAGGGTTTCACAAGGCGACAGCAGTGCAGAGGAGAAGTCCTTCAGCGGGTCACCAGCGATTCCTCGGTCCAGCCTCGTGGTTGCAGGATACTTGGCTCCTGTATTCCTTCGTTCGTGAGAACTCAGGAGATCGACATGGTAGTGGTGTTTCCAGCCCCCTCTTATCCACGGTTCCCTTCGCGCCAAAACGGAGGGGACCCAATGGGAGATCCGCTCATCAACACTCACACCATTCGTGGACCAATCACGGACCACGGTGGTCCCAGGCATTCACACCACCCTAGACTCTCTGGCACCCAGGATGTGTATTGGGACCAGACATCCCAGCCCACATCCTGGAGGCACACACAAGACATGTAGAAGCCCGTGAAAGCATCCGTGTTTCGCGGGAAAGTACATGCCCAAATAAGGAAGGCCCCGGGTCGGCTTGACCTGGGGAAGGTGAAGGGAGCAAGACGGTCAGCGGACAGGACAAAGGAGCCTCGTGGTCTGGCCATTTTGGGAGCCAGGCCACCATTTTGGGTTAAGCGCGGAAAACGCGCTTAGAACGCCAAAAGGAGCTCAAAACACAAGAAACGATCGCTGCCACCATTCCCATCCCTGAATCACTTGCACCGATCAGATACAATCCTAAATGAGTATCTAGGGCCTGTGGAAGGCTAGAGACCCAAGAGAGCTGTAACTTAGCTTACAGTGCCCTCTTGTGTCATGTTGCACGAAAGCCGCAACATGATAAAAGAACTACGGGAAACAGCGTTCCTCGGTACTGACTGTCTTAAGGGCATGTCATTTTCCCCGTAAGAAAGGAGCGAAAGCCCAGAGGAGTGCGGCAGAAGGCTGCACTTCTCTGGCAAAGTCGAGAACAAGGTGAAAAACAACAGCAAAAAGTTTAGGGGTTGCCACATGGAAGGAAAATTACCTACAATTACGAAATCTTTCCTAACACTCGCCCCTCCCAGACTATGGACAGGGGGAACTAATCCACCCCTGGATGAGTCTCTTGTTCAGGTCGGTTAAACATTCTGGACAACCCATCAGCATTGCTATGTTGGACACCTGGCCTATGCTCAATAGTGAAGTCGAAGCCTTGTAGACTTATGGACCACCTAAGCAACTTTGGATTCTCCTCCTTCATGTTCATCAGCCACTTTAACGGCTTATGGTCAGTTTGCACAGTGAAGTGGGTCCCATAGAGGTAGGGCCTCAGCTTCCTTAGGGCCCACACAACAGAGAAACATTCTTTCTCTACCGTGGACCATCTGAGCTCTCTGTCCTTAAGCTGGCGGCTAATAAAACCAATAGGGTGTTCCTTACCCTTCTCATCTACTTGTGATAGTACAGCTCCTATCCCAGTGTCAGAGGCGTCCGTCTGCACGATAAAAGGTCTTTGATAATCAGGGGCCCTGAGGACAGGGGCCTGGCACAAGGAGTCTTTTAAGCCATTGAAGGCCTTCTCACACTCGTCGGTCCAAGTTACCTTCTTGGCTTTCTTCGGAGTTGTGAGGGCAGTCAGAGGGGCAGCTATGGTGCCATAGTCTGCCACAAAATTGCGGTAATACCCCGTGAGTCCTAAGAAGGCTCTCACTTGGGTTTGCGTAGTGGGGGTAGGCCAGTCTTGTACTGCTTGTACTTTACTGGGAAGAGGCTGTATCCTCCCTCCACCTACTTCATGTCCAAGGTAAACCACTGAGCCTTGTCCAATCTGGCATTTACTAGCCTTTATGGTCAGGTGTGCTTTCTGAAGAGCCTGGAGCACAATCCCGAGGTGTTTCACATGGTCTTCCCAGGTGGCACTGAAAACTGCTATATCGTCCAGATATGCAAGACAGAATTCGTCCAACCCATTCAACACATGATTCACAAGCCTCTGGAAAGTGGCAGGTGCATTCTTCAACCCGAACGGCATTACCTGGAATTGGTAAAGGCCGTCTGGAGTAGAAAATGCTGTCTTCTCCTTGGCATGTTCTGCTAAAGCTATTTGCCAATAGCCAGCAGTGAGGTCAAAAGTGCTGAGGTACTTGGAGGCACCCAAAGTATCCACCAGCTCATCTGTTCGAGGCAAGGGGTGTGCATCTGTCTTGGTGACAGCATTCAGAGCCCTGTAATCCACGCAGAACCTCAATTCAGAAGTGCCTTCCTTTGGAACCAAAACCACAGGGCTGGACCAAGGACTACTAGAGGGTTCAATCACCCCAAGGTCTAACATCTTGTTGACCTCGGTCTTAATATAAGACCGTACTTTGTCTGACATCCTGTATCCCCTACTTTTGGTAGGTACACTGTCTCCTGTGTCTATGTTATGTTTGCACCAAGGTGTCAAACCAGGCGACTGTGAAAACAGGGGGGAAAGCTGCCTAAGCAAACTTTTCAACTCAGCCTGCTGATCAGAAGTCAGGTGAGGGGCCACTCTGACACCCTCAAAGGAGCTATCTGAAGGACCGCTTTGGAACAGGTCGGGGAGAGGTTCAGACTCCTCTTCCTCAACATCTGAAGCCAGTAGCAGTGCTGCGATTTCGACTCTTGGGACGAAAGCCTTCAGCCTATTCACGTGAAACACTTTTGGAGCCTGTCCAGGCCTTCCAAGGTCCACTAAATAGTTAACCTCACCCAGGGGCTCCACCACTGTGTAAGGGCCTGACCATTTGTCCTGTAAAGCTCGAGGCCTTATGGGATTCATGATCAGGACTTGCTAACCAGGTGTAAAGTTGATGAGGGAAGCTTTCTGGTCGTACCAATGTTTCACCAGCGCTTGTCCTGCCTTCAATTTATCACTAGCCAAGCCCATCAGAAGTACCATCCGTTTTCTGAGCCCTAGCACATAATCAACTACGTTGGTAGTAACAGGGGGAGTGGGCATCTCCCATCCCTCTTTGACGATGGCTAAGGGTCCCCGTACGGGATGACTGAACAGAAGTTCGAAGGGGCTGAAGCCAACACCCTCCTGTGGTACCTCTCGGTAGGCAAACAGTAAGCATGGTAAAAGAAGATCCCATTTTCTTCTCTGAGGTTCCTCCAGAGCCCCAATCATGCTTTTTAACGTTCTGTTGAAACGTTCCACCAGACCATTGGTCTGGGGGTGGTATGCAGAAGAGAACTTGTAGGTGACCCCACATTCTTTCCACATAGCCTGCATATACCTCGACATAAAGTTGCTGCCACGATCCAACACAACTTCTTTAGGGAAGCCAACCCTAGTAAATATGCCAAGTAAAGCTTTTGCAACTGACTTGGCAGTTACAGTTTTCAATGGGATGGCCTCAGGATATCTGGTTGCATGGTCGACCAGCACCAGGATAAACCGATTGCCTGAGGATGTTTGCGGGTCAAGGGGACCAACGATGTCGATCCCTACCCTTTTAAATGGTACCCCCAGAACTGGGAGCGGTACCAACGGAGCTTGGATTGTCGCGCCAACCTTACCAGACAACTGGCAGGAGGCACAACTCCTGCAGTGACTTTCTACTTGCACCCCCGTCTTGGGCCAGTAGAAGTGCATGGATAACCTTTGCTTGGTCCTCTTCATACCAAGGTGACCAGCAAGGGGAACTTCATGCGCCAACTGCAGGAAGAAGGGCCTAACAGCAAGGGGAACCACCAACCTCCTATGGTCTCCTTCTGTAGACTCTGTGGGCTCACTATACAGGAGTCCACCTTCCCAATAAATCCTATGCGTCCCAGGAGGTTCACCCTCAAGCTGGGAGCAGGCCTGTCTCCTTAGGCCTTCCAGAGATGGGCACTCGCGTTGGCCTTTACTGAATTCGTCCCTATCAGGACCTCCTTCAACTAACAAGTCTTTTAGTTCAGGATGATCGTTGGGGTCAAATACTTCAGGCATCGCCACCTCCTCGTCAGGCCCGGGCGATTGACCAACTTCCTCCACCGCAGTGGTAGGGGAGCTCGGGGGAATATTCTCTTTCCCTCGTCTTGACTTGTCGACTCCTTTCGCCTTGGGTTTCCCCTTCGGCTGGGGCGGCGTATTGGTCTTGGCCAATGCTGCCCGTGCTTGAGACCGTGTGTAGGGTCTTTCGGCAGTGTCTCCTACGAGCCATAAAGCTCTGAGATCATTACCTAAGAAGACCTTTCCCGGGACGTTTCTCTGAATGCTCACTGGAATCCTGACTGCTGTACCATTTAAAGTAAGATTTACAGGTATTACTGGGAACATACGGAGTGGGCCGTCAGCCAACTTAGTGGGCATCAGAGTAGCTCTCGCAACTTCCTCTGAGTCTACCAAGGTAGAATCCACTACAGTGCGACTGCACCCACTATCCCTAAGAGCTGGAGTATCTACTCCATTGATCAGCACACTGTCTTTAAAGTAGTGCTTGGTATTATCCGGAATCCTAGCATAAGCCTCTGCGACTTTAGGCTCCCAGGAACCCAGGTAAACTAAAACTACCTCAGCCTCTATCCCGCTGGGAAATGAGTCTGAGGAGAAGGATGCTCCTGTGATCTCTTCTTCCTCGTAGGAGGAGAAGGCCAGATTAGCGGAGTGGACCCCCAAAGGTCTAACCTTACACCGGGGATCCCCCTTCACATGGTCAGTTGCTCCACAAGCAAAACAAGATCCATTGGGTCTGTTTACATAGGGAGGCTTATTGTAACCAGAGTTCTGTTTCGGAGGCTGACCTCGACTACCCTGGGAGTTCTCTTGTGTCTTACCCTTATTTTTCTTTTTGTGGCCCTTATGAGAAGAAGATTTAGCAGATTCTCCACCCTCCATATCTTTTGACTTTTTCCCTTCCTCCTGCTTACCAGGATGAGTTTTGTCCTTATGGGACACTCGATGTGACACCCATAAGTCTGCTGCAATGGCCAGCTTCTTAGGATCTATCTCCTTTGAATCGGCCAAATGCTGCTTAAGCTCCGGGGAAGAAGATGCAAAAATGTGTTCCAGCATGACAAGATTTATCATGCCTTCGAAGGTAGAAACCTTATAACCTTCGACCCAGCCAGTTAAGTTTTTCAAGGATTCAGTGACATAAGATACCCAAGTACCACCTTCCTTTTTCTTATACTCTCTGAAACGTTTCAAATATTGGGCCGGAGTCTTCCCAAACTTTAAAATGAGAGTTTGCTTTAACATTGCGAAATCAGCTCGCTCAGCCTTCGACATTTCCATAATGGCACTACAGCCAGAATGGGGCAGTCTGCTGAGTAACCAGGCAATCTTATCAGCATTGTCAACTTGTTAAACTTCGCATGCATACTCAAACACATTCAGCCAGTCCATAATGTCATTCCTTTCCTCATATACACTGAGCAGATCTTTCGGAAACCGTAGATGAGAGGAGGCCCCAGACCCATGTCCAGGACCCTTGGACCCATTTGCAAACTGAAGCTTGGCCACTTCCAACTGGTGATCCCTGTCTTTTTGTTTTTCTGCCTGTTCGATTTTTAGTTTGGCTATGCTGAATTCAAGCTCCTGCTGCCTAAACCGCAGCTCTTGCTTCTTGAATTCAAGCATAGCCTCCCCATCAGCACTGGCAGAGGAAACATTAGACATCTCGTCCTCCCTGTCCTCGTGGTCGCGATGGATCAGTGCAGCGGCAGAACTGTCGGTTCTACCAGTGAGAGCAGCCCCACCTCCTTCCGCACTGTCCTCAGAAGTTATAGCGTCAAGCTGCGCTTCTTGCCACGCCACGATTCTTTGGATCATTTCCAATTTCGTGCCTTGAGAGGAAACACCTCTCTCCGCACACATCTTTTTCAATGTTTCTGATTTGGAAGCATTTAAAGTTAACAAGGTATTTGTTTCCATACTGTTAGATAGGACTATGGCCTTTTTAAAGTTATACTACAACAATTCACTACGTGTCCTGGTTGGAATAACCTGAAATGCCTTAGTTCGTGCGCAACACTGGATACCTTCAGTCGTATCCCACCGCTGTACACCAATTTGTTAAGACGGATTTCTGAACTCTGTCCTGGTGGCGCAGAAGTTCAGAAGGCCAACCTAATTACTTGGAACAGGGTAACCTCTGGACGAGCCAGACCAATCAAGGTAGCGATCGCGGCGGTCAAGACTAGGTCTCAATAGGGGTGAGGTTGACTGAAAGCCCGCAATGAGCACACAAAGCAAGATCACTTACAAACTACTCCAAACAGTTGTTATATTAAATATATATACACATTTATTTCAAGGCCTTTAAAACAATGACCGTAGCGAGAAAATCACAATATAACGTATAGTAAACCAACACATACCATATCAACACAATATATATACAAATACGACAGTCTCAAGCGTTAGGTGCACGAAATGGGTAGTCCACCTAAAAGGGAAGGAAGACAGGCAGTGCGAAATAATGCTTAGACCCAGTTCACCTTCAGAGGCACCTAACTAGATGGAAGTCCGAGCCCTGCGAAGAGTGGAGCCTTGTGCTCAAAAGTACCTGCACGCGCTGTTGCCAACGGGCAAAAGGAGAAGCTCTTCGAGGGAAATCAGGCAGTTCGGTTTAGAGCACAAAAGAAGAAGAACAAGTTCCGCGACTCAAGCGCAGCCTCCACAGTGGGCAGAAGCAGAGCGTGAGTGCGAAAAAGGGTGCTGTTTGACACAGCGGGGAAAAGCAATGGGCTCCTGCAGGAGGGCGACCAGATCCTAGCTATACTACTCACCGGTCCCCAATGCAAGCAGACCCAGGCTTCTCTGTGTCCATTTCAGTGGCTGGCAGGTTCAGAAGAGCAGGGAACGCCTTGTCGTCGTGTTGAGTAAAAAGACGTCCCAATCGAAGAAACCCGCACAGTTTGTTACCACAGCAGGGCAACGGAGCGGCCGTGTGTATCTGAGCCAAATGTACACTACTCACTTCAGACTTGGGAACGCCAAGTGTACGAAGCGTGTGAGAGTGACAAGGACTCGAAATACTACACAACCTGGCGGCGGTTACAGAGCAAGACTCCCGTGTAAGCTGGTCAGTCTACTGGATGGCCCAGAGACGCTTCCGAAGGCTTACTGGCAGGAGATGGTGAAGATGCCGAGAATAGCTGTTCCCGCTATTCCAAGGGTCGAAGTACCAGTACAGGCCTTCTGGTTCGATCAAAGGTGAAAAGGGTTTCACAAGGCGACAGCAGTGTAGAGGAGAAGTCCTTCAGCGGGTCACCAGCGATTCCTCGGTCCAGCCTCGTGGTTGCAGGATACTTGGCTCCTGTATTCCTTCGTTCGTGAGAACTCAGGAGATCGACATGGTAGTGGTGTTTCCAGCCCCCTCTTATCCACGGTTCCCTTTGCGCCAAAACGGAGGGTACCCAATGGGAGATCCGCTCATCAACACTCACACCATTCGTGGACCAATCACGGACCACGGTGGTCCCAGGCATTCACACCACCCTAGACTCTCTGGCACCCAGGATGTGTATTGGGACCAGACATCCCAGCCCACATCCTGGAGGCACACACAAGACATGTAGAAGCCCGCGAAAGCATCCGTGTTTCACGTGAAAGTACATGCCCAAATAAGGAAGGCCCCGGGTCGGCTCGACCTGGGGAAGGTGAAGGGAGCAAGACGGTCAGCGGACAGGACAAAGGAGCCTCGTGGTCTGGCCATTTTGGGAGCCAGGCCACCATTTTGGGTTAAGCGCGGAAAACGCGCTTAGAACACCAAAAGGAGCTCAAAACACAAGAAACGATCGCTGCCACCATTCCCGTCCCTGAATCACTTGCACCGATCAGATACAATCCTAAACGAGTATCTAGGGCCTGTGGAAGGCTAGAGACCCAAGAGAGCTGTAACTTAGCTTTCAGTGCCCTCTTGTGTCATGTTGCACAAAAGCCGCAACATGATAAAAGAACTACGGGAAACAGCGTACCCCGGTACTGACTGTCTTAAGGGCATGTCAGTTTCCCCGTAAGAAAGGAGCGAAAGCCCAGAGGAGTGCGGCAGAAGGCTGCACTTCTCTGGCAAAGTCGAGAACAAGGTGAAAAACAACAGCAAAAAGTTTAGGGGTTGCCACATGGAAGGAAAATTACCTACAATTACGAAATCTTTCCTAACACTACTAACCACCCACTTCATGTAGTTTCCCCTATTGATCTGTAAAGGGCCCCATTCCTTTCTGAATCTACGCTCCCGCTCAAGAAATACCCAAATGCTAATAATAATGATAATACTTATTCTCATCATTATCATTATTATCAATATGGGAAGGAGACTATATTTCATGGTTCACACATAGCATGCCATTTTCTTGGTAAAACATGTTCTGGGTCTTGTGTTTCAATGGGGCTGTGGGCCATAAGAGATGTCTCCAATGAAAGTCTCATACTGAGATTCAGGCAGGACTGCTTAACTCTTCAGAACTCTACCCAGCCAAACAAACCCTTCTATACCCGCCCAGTTCCCCTAATCTTCATAGGCATTAGGGTGGGTAGGAGTCTAAGTAAGTGGAATTACTCTCTGGAAGGTCTGGACGTCTACCACTTGATTGAAAAACATTGGAATGTACATTTTATGTAACAATACATGGATTTACGCCACACCATAGCATTGGGTGGCTTAATTATAAATCACTGAGAAATGAGATTACTTTATTGCTTTTTCATATGTACAGTGTGTTTTATCATAACCCCCACAGCCCTCAGATTGTCTCGTAGATTTCCAGTGTTGCCCACAGCCAAACAATCTATCAACCCTTAAAACACTGCACACTTAGTCACAAAGAGACCATGGATCACATCGCACTCCAGATGCACGGCTCATCCTTCTTGGGCTATCCATCACAAATGACAACGCAGAAGGAGTTGCAAAGCCTGAAACACTGAAGTCAACTCTGAAGCTTACTTCACCCCATGCCAGGATTCACCACCTTAGTGAAGGGGTTATTTTACTTCAGATGTTCAGTGCAAGGAATGTGTACCTATGATATTCTCCCACCAAGAGCTGTTTGGGATGTCCATGAAATATTCGAATGCAAAATGTCAGACGGAGAAAACAACTAAAGCTATCTGAAAGCAAATGACTTTCGTTTTTTTCTCCCGTGGACATTTCTGGCAACCCACCCTTACTTAGCTGTTGGCGGCACGCCTCGTTGTGTACTGCCATCTCCTCCATCCCTCTGCGACGCCAGTTCCCTACACTTACCTGGATGGAAACCGGCGCTGCCGGGTCCTCTTTTTTATTTTAACTTTTTTTAACTTTATTTAATTGGGAGCAGGGGAAACCCCCACAACTCCTGATGCCATTACAGTGAACAAGGGTGGGCGGACAGCCAAGCAGCCACCACTTCCCTTGATCACTATAATGGCACCGAATGGCATATTTATTCGAAATTTTTGGCTTTAAGACATTTTTGTACAGGCGAAATTCAAACAAATGTACCATTCGTTTTTGTTTTTTTTCAAATATTTACACAGATACCAGCTATTTGAGCAGCACAATACCATCCCTTGCCTCTACTACAGTGATGACTTCTACCTTGTACTACGCTAATTTACATTGACCACACGTTTCTGCAAAGGAATCGCTTCACAGGTTTCCGATCATGGAATGACCAAAGTCCATTGATTATCCATAATGCTCTTCACAGACTTGCCTTCTATTCTCCAAAGGTTCCAATCTCCACATCCCACTACAAGTGCTCTAAATTATTATTGTTTTCCAGTGTTGTGTGGGGTTAAACAAAATCAATTACGTAATGAATGAATTCAAACAAATTCAAAAACATTGCCTCTGTAGACAGATTTGCCATGTTTTTATTTTAAACGTTTTCTGAAAATGTTACTGTAAGTCAACATTTACAAGTCCAGGCCATTCTACTCGGCCACCTTAATCTAGGCCTAAACAATCTTAAAGACAAAGCAGCCGTAGCCCTAGCCAAGGAACTCAGTGACCTGGAATTCATAGAAAAAGTCACCAGCCCGACTCACTTCAAAGGTCGCACCCTTGACTGGGTGGCTGACCACAACTGCTCCCCCACTGTCAGCTCCAACTCTGCCAACCCGTGGACTGACCATATTTGTATCCAATTTACCATTCCTACAGCCCCAACTACCAAAGTTCTCATCTATGCTCCACCATTACATCAGGACAACCTTTGTCCTTTTTTGAAAGTCCCAGAACTCAGGCCTTCGTTCTCTAGTGACCCATGCGCACTAGCAGATATCTACACTACCAAAGCAATTGACGCCATAGCCCTGATCGAATGCAAAAAACAGAAAAAATCAATACACATTAACTCATGGTTCACAGATGAACTACAGGCCCTATATGCAAGTAATTGTGATGCTTTAACCAACTGGCAATCTAAGTCAAGTGACTCCACAAAAGAAGATTTCAAAAGGATATTCCCTCAATATAAAAAAGTGATTATTAAAGCCAAATCGCACTCCTTCAACTCACGGATTTCTACGGCTAACTCACAACCTAAGGAAATATTCGCCATTTTCAAAGACTTAATCTCTCCCTCCATTAGCCCGGACGAGATCATTAAAGATGAAGCGTGGTGCTCAAGCATACAAGTAGCCCTGCTAAGCAAAATAAAACTACTCAAGAAATAATTTGGGCACAATTCAAAGCCTTACCCAAACACGACCAGCCTCCCTTGCCCAGCCGCCCCTCCTATAACCCCAAGGCCCCACTCTTTTCCTTCCAAGACGTCACAGAATCGGAAGTCCTCGACCTCCTCCAACATCTGAAACCATCTATGTTCAAAGGAGACATGTGTTCTCCTAACATTATTAAAGAATGGGCTGATGCCCTGGCACATCTCCTAACAGCGTTCATTAATGCCTCTTTTAAAACAAGTACTGTCCCACCCTGTCTCAAAGAAGCATTGGTGCGCCCACTTTAAAAAAAAATATCCCTAGATCCTACATCCCCTAATAACTACCGACCCAACACCACTGTCCCGTTTCTCCTAAAAATTCTGGATAAAGCGGCTCACAACCAGATTCAACATATCCTCAATCTAATTCCATCCTCGGCAAAAGACAATCAGGATTCCGTAAAGACCATGGCACAGAAACCACCCTGCTAGACCTTAAAAACCAAATAACAGAAATTATGGACAGAGGTAAGCCAGCTCTCTTCCTACTTCTGGATCTCTCGGCTGCCTTTGATTTTGTGGATAACAAGTGTCTTACCTCACATCTCACTCATGCAGCACGATCTCCAAAGAACCCTCCTTGTGGACCACATCCTTCCTAGAAGGAAGAGTCATGAAGGTTTTCTCTGCTCCCACTCTCTAAAACCTGTTTAATAAGCCGCTCTTTGACAAATTGGACTCCCTCGGCCTAGCTTAAACAAACTATGCTGATGATACGCAGGTACTCCTTCCACTCTCAGGCTCTTATCACCAAGACGCTGCAACCCTCCATTTGATTTACGCCACCATCCAAGCCTGGATGGCGGCAAATGGGTTATGTCACAATGGAGATAAGACAGAGATCAGGGGAGTTGCTAAGTATGGAAAAGACCCGGGGCTAAGCTGATGTTGGAAGTGTTGGGACTGGGGGCTAGCTAGTCTTTTGGCTGTAGCTCCTGAGATTCTATCAGGGGCTACAACCAAAAGATCAGGGGCTATAGGCCCCTTACCCCCCTAGCAATGCCCCTGACAGAGATTATTATTATTGGTCCTAAAGAAATGGTATCCAGACTTGGTAAACAATACTGTAACTTCACCATTGATAACTCCATCATCCCTGTCTCCTCTTCACTAAAGACAATAAGGGTTTACTTAGACTCCACTCTGTCTATGACGCGACAGGTCAGCACCATTGCTTCTGCCTCTGCCCACACCACTAAGCTAATAAATGCAGTTAAACCCTTCCTATCCAAACAGAATTGCCTATCAATAGGTAGAGTTACCATTGGGGCTAAACTAGATTATTGTAATGGCCTTCTAGCTGGCACCTCGGCAAAAAACCTAAATAGACTCAGAGGCATACAAAATAATGCTCTCAGAGTAGCACTAAACATCCCTAAAAGAGACCACATCGTGCAAGTCAGGTGAGCTGCTCACTGGCTCCCTGCAAAGGAACAAATAACCTTCAAGACCCTCACCCTAACGCACAAGTGCTTAACACTCACAGCCCTGCCCTACCTATCAGAGACCATCATCAGAGCCTCCTCCTCGCGTCCTAAAAGGACCTGCGACACCAACAAACTGAGCATCCCTCCCATCAAAAGGGTCAAAGCGGGTGGGACCGGCTTCCCCCATATAGCACCTAAACTATAGAATGCCCTACTCAACACACTCAGAGCTGAGAGCTCACTCGCAGCTTTCCGGAAAATGCTAAAAAACACACATTTTAACTAACACAACTTCACTCCCCTACACTGCCCCGTGCCTCCCCTCTCTCCAGCATTCCGTATGTAACTAAGAATGTTATGTAACTAATCATGCTGTCATGTAACAGCGCCGCAATGCCCTCAGGCTGCTGCGCACTCTATAAATGTTAATAAATAATAATAATAATTATTTAGAACCTATGCATTTATTTATTTATTTATTTATTGGTTTGGTCGTTTTTATTAGATGAGTAAATAGCAAGTAATACAAGAAAAAGATACACAATATTTTAACAGAGTTTAACAGATGTTTAACACGTGTACTCTTTTGGAGTACAATATCTATGCCAGAACAACAATACAAATAAAATAAAAAAACAAGTTTTAACCAAGTAGTGACAATAAGTAGTATATTCGATTATCCAGTCTGTAGTACTGGACACTATTTTGATTCCAGGTTCCTACAAACCATATTACTGAAATGAAATAGCGTGTAATTATAAAAGTATTTCTTCTGTTCCTGTATGTGTGGAAAACTCTCCAGCAATGATGGGGGAACGAAGAAAAGAAGGTCTTCCAAACAATGCGTTTATCACCCGGTGCACGCAAAGTGACAGGCCTGTAAGGAAACGATGTGTTCTTGTCAAGGGAAGAAATGCTTCCAGGTATCAAAATACACTGTAAAACATGCATTATGCACGATAAGTCGCAGACATAATTACCTGTAAGTGAGTTCTTGACAACAGAGGCTAATAACTTCCCCGGCCTGCGCCTTCTCATTAAAGAAACAGCACAGACACAGTTCCGCTTATCAAGCACACTCTAATCTCAACACATAACTCAGCTGTGTTTTACAAATTAAAACACGAGGCTTAAAAAATCTCATAAACCTTCGGTGTGGTGACCTTTTTAACCGAAGAATGTGTTTATAGCTGTAAATCCCGATCCTCGCTTTGGAAGTGCGCGGCAATGGCAGGGTCACCCACATCCTGCACTCCTCGTGGAATGATAAACACCACATATTATAGACTCCTGAAAGGCCCACCATTTAGTGACACGACGCACCTGCCATCGCGATCAGTGCACCACAATGAAGTAAGTGTTCGTGTGCAAACCAGGTCTTCAGAGGAACACTGACAAATGATCACAGCTCATTTTCATCAGCAGGCCCAAAGTTGGTAAATTCATCCTTGGTCAAGACATGTCAGTTAAAAAAAAAAAAACGGTTTGAATCATGTGACTATTTTACAGTGCAAACGCATCTAGATTTTTTTTAAATCGCTCTAGATCATTGGGCCTCATTCCGACCCAGGCGGTAAGGGGTTTACGGCAGCGTAAACAGCGCCGACCCTTACCGCCTGATTCCGAGGTCCCTTAGCGCCATGGAGGATTTAACACCTGCTTTTAGCAGGTGTTAAAATCCATGGCGCTAAGGGACCTTGTTGTTAATTACGCCACCGTAATTTACGGTGGCGTAATTAACGCCTTCCCCACTCCCATTATGCCCTATGGGGCAAAAATGGGAATGGGGAAGGGTAAATGGGGATTGGGGACTTACCGCCCCGCCAACCTCGGAATGGGGCGGTAAGTCCGCCAACAACCATGGCTTAAACGTAGTTTACGCCATGGTGGTAAAGGTACGACCCAGGCGGTAACTTGCCGCCTGGGTCGGAATGAGGCCCATTGAGTCACATTGATCTAGTCACTCCTGATCCCAGAACTGTGCATGCTGGGGTTAGGAGTGCTCAACATTTCCAAAATGTTCCCTGTGGGAAGGTCAAGCTTTTTTGGATAGGTTCAACCTGCCATGCATAATTCCAATGGGATAAACAATATCTGAGACCCAGGTGGTTTGCGGCCAGTCGTTCAATAGCAAAGCCCGAGGCTAAAGCATGGAGTTTCACCTGCCCATCAGTAGCCCTGAAACATTCCAAAATGGACTCGAGGTCCTTGCTGAGCTTGCTTCCTGCTTCTTGCTTCCTGCTTCTTTTGTGAGCTGTGTTAGCCTGACAAGTTACTGCAGGATTGGGCAGGACAGGTTGACAAATATGTGGCTTTGGAGCAGTTCTTGGGTGCTTTTGATGAGTTTAGGTGGAGCATATTTTCTTATGCTGATTGTGGTGCTTTTGTTGTTTCTTGATTCCTTTGTTATTCACTTGTGTCTGCTTGTGTGTGTTCTTTAGGCGTCTATGTTTCCTAATTCCGTACCATTCCTGTGATCCTTTGTGTGTAAATCAGTGAAGTATTCCTCTGCTGTTCTCAGTCACCTTCGATATTGATGGTGTGCATTGAATACTTTTTCCCTTCTTGAGTTTTTGTCAGCTTTGTATTCAGCACATCTACACCAGAGGCACAAATAGGCACCTTAGGTGCATTAGTGTTGTGCACATCGACACCTCAGTCAACATGTCTTTTAATTTGGAGGGAATGAGAGAAAGGAGTCTTTTTATTTTGTTGTTTAAGGTGCATACCTAGCTCGAGAGCCAGCGGTCGAAGTGTACAAAAATAAGTAGTTGAACTATGTTCCCTGCTGGCCTGCCCCCACTCTCCACAAACCCCATCGCTGCACCCCCTCCCACACACAACCTAAACCTATGTAAAGGAGTGTTCAGTGTACTGCACTGAGGTGTAAGCTTCAACTTCTTCCTTCACTTTTATTTGAAAACAAAACCATTCCAGAACGGTTTCTATTTCAAATAAAAGTATAGGAACAGTGAAACTTAAAAATAAAAAGTATAGGAACACCGCTCCCGCCCACTTCGACCTCTGTCGAGACCGGCAGAGCACTGAACAGTGCTGTGAGTTGTGGGCTGCATATCAGTGTGTGCATCCATCGGGACTAGCCCTTGGCAGGTATTCTTGAAAAAGACCCATTTGGGGAGCTTTGCAGAAATTAGGATTTGTGGGGGCATTCTGAGCTGATGCAGGGATCGAGTTCCAGAGAGTGGGCATATGACAAGTGAAGGGATCTTATGTGGGTCTTCTCTTTGCAGGCGAGTTCTGATTTGAGGCAGTTGGTCGATTTGTTGTGTGAGGAGTGTGTACCACCAGATATTTGGGGCTTAAACATGGGGTCCACTGGAGTACTACTTAAGAGTGCTTTGCAGATGATACATAGAGTGTTGAACAGTACCCTGGCCACTTGGAGAGGAAGCCAGTGTAGTTTGTGTAGGAAGGATGTGATTCAGAACAAGTTCCATGAACCTGTAATGAGGACTGCTGCAGTTTGGTGGACTGCTGTCAGGAAAGACAGGTAAGGGCCTGGGACACTTATGTTCTGGAAGGCCTGTGGCAGAGAGGAAGGGTTTGATTTTGTGAAGGGTGGTGATTTGGCTCTAAGCTCTATAGACCCTCTTGGCTATGTGTTTCTGGAAGGACGAGCTGCTGTCGATGTTGTAGATTAAAGACTTTGCTGAATCCGAGAGTTGCAGATCAAATAATTCTAGGAACACATCATTGAGCTATTATTGGATGTGTTATTGTTTATCGGTTGATGGATGAAGATGGATTTTGTCTTTGATGGGTTAGGTTTGGGGTAATTAGTCAACATCTAGGACTGGATGATGGGTAGGTAATTGTGGAGAAGACTGTTGTCCTCTGGGGTTTTTACTATGTTGCATAACTGAGTATTGTCTGCATATTGGTGGATGGCTATATTGGGATCTTTGAGGAAGGTACCCAGAGGATCCATGTAAACGTTAAAGAGGCTCAAAGAAAGGACAGAGCCTAGTGGGACCATGCAAGAGTGCCATACTTAGTTAGCATGCAACATGCTCATGTGGATTGCCTGGTATCTCCCCCAAGGTTTAGGAGGTAATCCAACTTAGAACAGTGTCAGTGAATGCCATCCAGCCAGTAAGCAATGAGAGGAGATGTTGATCAACATTGTCTAATGTAGCCAAGGGGACAAGAAGGTTGAAGAGGCATGAGTCACCCTTATCTGTGATTTGGAGGTCGTCATCCACCACTTCGATAGTCACTGTCTCAATGCTGCATTCGTGACAGAGTCCTGACTGATTTTTGTTCAATTCTAGTAAGTAGTTGTGTAGCAACAACATTTTCCAAGATTTTGTCGTTAAATGGGAGGTTTGTAACTGGCCATTAGTTAGTCCTTTCATCTGGGCCTAGGGTCAGTAAGGGTAACGAGTAAGAAGAATTAGAGAATGCACAGTACTCCAAACCCCTCAATGCATGACTTTGAGGTAGCCAACCAGCAGGGGCATATCGAGTCTGGGGGAGTATATAATGGTTGAGGAGGGGGAGGCAGAAGTTGAGAAAGGGCAGGTAGTGGATGAGGAGGGGCAGGTCAGTTGTGAAGAGGAAGATGTGGCTACCAATTCTCAGGAAGTTGTGGTAATTGCAGAGTAAGAGGTGCAGGAGATTGGTAAGTGGCCTAATCTTGGAGTTAGTGAGGTGAGGTAGGGGTGCAACAGAGAGAGGTAGCCACAGAGGTTCAGTGCCAAAGGGCTGATGGGTAAGCAAGAGATGGTGGACCTACAGAAGGATCTATGGCATTTACGTTGAGCCCATGTGCTTGAGTCCCATTCCCTCAAATAAAAAAAGACCGCATTTTACCATAATAATGCATGGGGAGAACACCCCAGTGTCCTGTAACTCCCCACATTTCTAAATACCTCACCACAACCCCCATCTACATTTCTGCAGTAGAATGCAGTTAGAAACTGTGGTGAAATGGGATTTGAAGAAATGGACTGCAGGCAAAGTTGTAATACCCTGCAGAAGACCAAAGAGCACCAGGCAGTGATGGACCCCTAGCATATCACTCAGGAGGAGGAGACTGGGGCCAGTTTAGCATCTCTTGAGAATGTAGATGGGGCAACAAAGGCTCAGGTTATCCTTAACAGGATGAACCAGACAGATATCATGCCCCCCAGAATACTACTGCACTTCCTATCCTGAATGTAAGACTACTTCAGGGGTGTGAATGCTCATGGGGATAGAAGGCAGTGTAATTTGCAATCTCTGCCAGAAGGCAATTCCTGTGTGGCAAACAAGTAACAACACCTTGTGCATAACATTGATAAGGAAGAACTGTAGCCTGTAGCAAAATGATGTTTTCAAGCAGCAAACATTGCATGCCACAGGCCCAGCTACTGCATTACCCATATCCTGTGGTGATGGTGGACACAAGGGAGTGTACATTGGCAATCCAGCTCATCCTTTGGGATGCACCAATGCTCCCTGCCTCTGGGCCAGCCCAACTGTCTTCCTGACTCCCTGTGTCTAGCCATGCTTAGCCTAACCCAGAGGCATCATCAACTCGCAAAGTCACATCACCACTATTTGTAATGCAGCCTCCAATTGATGGTGGTAGAGTTAAAGGTGATGGTGGACAACATTGCCCCTATTCTTCTTAAAGCAAGAGATCTGAATCTATCAATAGATCAGTATTTCGTGCACAAAGACCCACATAACATCTGGGCATTTACAATAAAATAATTTACTGTAGCAGGTGAAGAATATGCAACAGGTACATTCCTTTCTTACCTCATCACCCTATCATGCTTAAGTGTTTCAGCAATTTCAGGAAAATTTAATTCATGTCTGCCCTTCAATACAGAGGGCCTCATTACGATTTTGGCGGTAGCTATGCCGCTATTGGCACTGGTGTCATTACCGGTGCCGGTATCCCTTTGCGCCCACCTTGTAATGAGGGCCTTGGAGTTCCCACAGCTTGGCCTTCTCCCGTGCCAGCACAAAAGGCACAAGGGGTTCTCAGTGCTTTTGCCTTCTCCTTCATCTAAAAAATTAATTGTGATTCTCAATGCATTGAAATTCTCACATGCCTACAAAGGTACACATAGGGGGTCATTTTAAATGAAATGGTAACGGCATGAAGGGGATCACCAACAGTTGCACTTATGTATTGCTGGTCCCCTGCATACAATTTCAAACACTCCAAAAGTGGAGTACAATCGTAAAGAGTACATTAAGGTGAAACTGTGAAAATCACACCCAAATACTGTTTGCAGTTGGTGTGTTATGATGTTTTCCAACAGAATCTGCCTGCTCGTTAGCAGGTGCAAAAGATAGATGTATTTCATTGGAATTCTTTGATTTTACACCTGCATGAACATTTTATGCAGGCATAAAACAAATACTCTCATGAGATAGAGGAGGAAAGCAAAGTGGAGGTGCTATCTCTGCTTTGCTGCCCTGCTATGCCGCACAATGGCAGCAAACTGTGCTCAAGGGGAAAAGTAACACCTTTTTGTTATACTTTACTTTTATGCTCCAGCACATTCGAAAATGACCCCCCTAGTGTTTTCAGTGCTTTGGCCTTCTCTGCAAATTGCAACTGGGGCATCAGTATGATGGCCTTCTTCTCCACCTAAATAGGGCCTTGTTACGAGTATGGCGGTAAGGGATACCGGGCAACGGTAAGGAGACCAGTGCCGGTAATCCCCTACCGCCCTATTCTGAGGTCCCTTGGCGGGGACCGTAAGGAACGCGTGATCAGACCACACATCCATTACGGGTCCCGATAAGGGACCAGGGCGCTAATAACGGGCTTGCACATCGCAAGCCGTTATTAGCGCCCTCGCCATCCCCATTGAGCCCTATGGGGGTTCAAATGGGAATGGCATGTTCAATGGGGACTTACCGGTCCGGCCAGGGTCGGACTAGACCAGTAAGTCCCCATTGAACAACACCGGTGCCGGACCCGTTATTGGTGGCAGTCATGGTGCAAATAGCGCCATGACTACCACCAATCTCGTAATGAGGCCCATAGTGTTAATGTGTTTCTCAGTTCTTTAGCTGTCTCCCACGCCAAACCTGAATGAATGTAGTGGTCTCAGTGCTTTGGTTTTCTCCCCACCTACGAAATTCGAATGTATTTTTAGTGCTTTGACTACTCCTATGTCTGTCTACAAATTGCACATGGGATTCGCGACCTTCTCCTATTCCTGTAAAAATACATATGGGGTTCTTAGCGCTCTGGATTTCTTCTACATCTACAGAATTCACATGCTTTTCTTAGTACCATTGCCTTCTTCTAAGCCTATTAAATGCAAATGAGATTCTCAGTTCTTTGGCCTTCTCCTCCTTATTATGCACATGGAGATTTTGCTGCTTTTACCTACTCCTATGCCAAAAAAATGCAAATTGTGCCTCAATTCTTCTTCTGCACCTTTAAAATGCAAATGTGGTCCTTATTGCTTTGAAATGTTCCTATGCCTATAAATGACATTTGATTCATGAGTTGTAAAGCATGTGATTTGCCCAAGGGCACTGTGGCGCTATTAATGAAGAGAGAAAAGAGGAAAAAATCTAGAAGAGATATGTTTTCAGTACTTGACGAAAAAGGAGGTGGGAGGGAAAAGCTTGCATAGAGCAGGGAAGAGAGCTCCAGAGGGTGGCTGCTGCAACCGAGAAGGAGCGTTCACGAACCCGGTAAAGCTTAAACCTAGGGATGGAAACCAGAAGAGCATTAGATGAGTAATGGGCATGCCCAGGAACATAAGTGTGACTTTTCTTAGTAGGTATTCAGCCCATTGACCATAAAAGGCCCGATGGACAAGGCAAAGAACCTTGAAATGAATACACTGGGCTACCAGAAGCCAATGAAGCTTCCGTAGCACAGGAGTAATGTGGGTGTAACGCTCACCTGATTCCCGTAGAGGCGCCGGTCTTGACTGGGCGTATACCGTATCTTCAAAGGTGATGTGTAACACACGGCTGGCTCTTTGGGCTGGACCTCTGTGCACTGTATGTCTGACTCGAAGGGTAAGATGTCTTAGGTAAGTGAACGCCATGCTCTCCATCTGCCTCGGGGCAGGGTGCTGTAACCAGTTTCTTCACTGGATAAGGGGAGCAGGCCTCTTGACTTCAGAGGACTGCTGTCCGTCGTTTACTGCACGAACGGTAAGTTTCGAGTAATTCTAATGTCTTTAAAAGTCTTTAGTAATGATGTCTCTTGTTTTGCAGGGTTCCGGCGATGGCGGATGACGGGCTGAAGTGAGTTGAAGATGGAGCCCGTGTGATGAATAGAAGCACCTGGAAGCACGTAAGTAAGCGCTTGTTGCCTGCTTCACGATGCGCTCTAACTGTCTTTTTATTTTGCAGGTACAAGTTCGGAGCGGCTGCAGGGTGCCGGAATACCCACTGGGTTAGATGTGAAAAGGAGTAATGGCACGTGAGTATTAAAGTTCCCCAATGTCTTTAAACGCACTTTGTTTTGTCTTTCAGATGCGGGATGCAGCGCCGAAGGCCTCCGGAGCGTGCGAAGAGTTGGTAAGCTTTTGTCTTTCAGATGCCGGAATGCAGTGCGAAGACCTCCGGAGCGCACGAAGAGTAGGTAAGCCTTTGTCTTTCAGATGCCGGAATGCAGCGCGAGGCGTTGGTGACAGCCGATGGACCAGGTAAGTGAAGCGCTGTCACTGAAGACCGTAATGCTAACCTGTTCTTTCTTGTCTTTATATGTGTTGCTGAAGACTGGATTCAGGATGGTAAGCCTTTTTCCTTAGGCCCAGGATCAGATGCAGAAGACACGATGAGCGTTCTGCTGCAGAGGATGCAGAATAACGCAAAGCAAGATTCATCCATCGGGTGTGGTTTAAATAGCCTCCTGTAGTGCTTAGGTGTCTCCTTCCACAGCCACGCCTAGGTAAGAAAAGAGTTCCTGCTTTCCAGAAGAGTTCCAGTGTTCTGGACCTAGGGAGTGGCTCCTGCCCCACCCAACAGGAAAAGTAGTTCCAAACAGAAGAGGATCAGAGGCTCAACTGGCAGGCAAGTAAGCAGCATGGTCTGCTGCAGGTAAGTCCACCCAAGCATTATGAGCCTGGCGCTTCCAGCGCTGGGACTTGGCATATTTATGAGCCTGGTGCCACTGGCGCCAGGACTGGGTCCAAAAGGTCCCAATTGGGACTGGTTGGCACTCGGAACCTGGATTATGGATATGCTTCCAAGGGAGTTGGGAAAACCCTGACCTTTTGGAAGCAGAGATCATGACAGTGGGCCCAGTGAAAGGTATAAGTGGCCAACTGGGCAAACGAATTTTAGAGGACGTGCAACTGCTGCTGAAGATAGGCAGCCTCAGATAGATAAAGAGAGTTGCAATAGTTGATAAAGGAGATTACCAACGCAGAGACCACTGTGGCCCAGAACTGCACAGGGATAAGAGGGAGGATCCTACGAAGCATCCGAAGATGGAAATAGCCTCGGTGACACACTGCCCCAATTTGGGCCTCCATGGCAGTGAGGCAGGTTTTTTCACCCCCAGATCCCTAACTACAGGGACTGGGGAGGGGAAAGGGCTGAGAGTAGAAGACCAAAACCCAGGGGTCCAGTACAAAAGCACAGACAGAGGGCCTACCACCATCACCTCAGTCGTATCACTGTTTAACTTTAACCAGTGATCCCCCATGGCCTCCAGACAACTCCTGAACCTGATAGCACACTCAGAAGAAGACAGATCAAGGCGACCAGAATCTGTATGTTGTCTGCATAAGAAAAACAATGGAAGCCACGAGAGAAAATAAGTTTGGTTAGGAGCTGGATATGCATGTTGAAAAGTGTAGGTGAGATGGCAGACCCTGTCGCACACCACAGGAAAGAGCCATAGACTTAGACCGAAAAGGAGGACGAAAGAGGGTTTGGCAGCAATTTGCAAGAAAAGAGGAGAACCAAGAAAGAACTGTACCAGAGAGGCCATCCTCCGACAGACTACCGATGATCAACTAGGAAACTGGTGGTGAAGAGGTCCAGTAACAACAAAGCCCCCATGCCGGCCCGATCACACATGATAGTCAGGTAATTTACAATGGAGACCAGAACACTCACAGTACCTCTCACTGGTCTAAACCCAGACTGGGATGGATATAAAAAAGGGATTCTTCCAGAAAGGCAGAAAGCAGAGAGCCTGCCAGGGATTCAAGAAGCTCGGATTTGGGTGTCTTCATGCTTTGGCCTTCTCCTGCAACTACAAAATGAATGTGGATTTTTCAATGCCATGACCTTCTCCTCAGCATACTACACGCACATGGGGTTCTTAGTGCTTTGTCCTTCACCTACATCCTCAAAATGCATTGGAGGTTCTCAGAGCTTTGTCTTTTTCCAACGCTTACAAAATGTATTTGGGGTTCTCTGTGCTTTAGCCTTTTCCTGCACCTACAAAAATGTATGTATGGTTCTCGGTACTGGGCCCTTCTAATCCCTGTACTAGATTCATATGGGTTCCTAGTGGTTTGGCCTTGTCCTATGCCAATAAAACTAATTTGGGGTTGTATGTTCTTTGGCTTACTTCCCTGCCTTCTAAATGCACATGGGGTGTACTTAACCTCCACCCACACATTATCCTTGATCCAACCACAATTCATGCATCCCAAACATCCCCCAAAACCTTTTTAATTTAATTCATCGATGTAATGTTGTATCTTATAGAAACCTCTTTTCTCAAAATTCAGAAAAACAAGATTTAAACTGGTGAAACCCTGGAAATTCTAGGGATTGTAGTTTTGCACAAATCATCGCACCCATGATTAACTGGGAATAGTACTTTTACAATCGCACCTATAAATGTAGCCTGCAAGCTACATCATGTAAAATGCTGCTAGCTCTAAAATGCCAAACATATAATAGAGTCTAATGCTCTTACGCCTTTCTGGCAATACTGAATTAATCTAGATTCAATTACATTTTACTGAACCACAATAAACATACAGAACCACATGGAAAACATGCATTGGGCACCATTTCTAACACATACCTAAGCTTTGATTAGCAATAGTGTGCCAAAATTACTACTCTCGGCCACATTAAAACAACAACACCAAACAACCTGACATCCATACCTGGATCTCTGATATGAACCTCAACGGTGTCACACCCCAGCTGTCCACCTGCGCCAATTCCCTTGGGTTTGATATCGACAGATACCTCTCCATCAACCAGCACATAGCAAGGCCAACACAACTTATTACCAACTTTCTCTCCTGTGTAAAATCAAGTCTTTGTCCTCTCCCACCTGATTGTTAGCAATGCCCTTGTAGAAGGGTTTCTGGTGACTACCCTGGCACTCATGAAATGTGTCCTGAGATGCTGCGGCACAACTTATTAAAGTACTGAAAATTTGACCACATCGCCCAGACCATCATCAAACTGCATTGGTTCCTGCTGCAAGTGGACACCATCTTGACATCCTGCTGCAGACCTGATCTCCACCATTGCAGGAAAGAAAGAACCAGAGAAGACAGGCCTTCTCTGTTTATGCCCCAAGACTCTGGAACCTCCTCCCCATCAACATCAGACTCAAGGAGAGAACTTGCCTAAAAACATCTTTGAGGGAGAGCTGCCAACATCTTTCCGGACCTGCCCTTAATCCACCTGGGGGAATCCTGAGACAGCTGCCTGACATCTTGAGTGGAAATGTGGGATGTTTTAACCCACTCATCCAAGCCCTACAACAGAACTGTGCATTACTGGCAGCTGAAACATTAGAGTGGCCACTGGAAAGCATGCTGCTTGCCAGAAATCACCCCGAAAAAGCGCAGTGAAAACCTGACAGATAGGCCACCATCCACTTTTGCCTCTGTCAGTGTTAATACAGGAGACCATTGCCAGACCCCATCCTTTGGCTGCACACAGAGCAAAATCAGTGCAAAGGAATACAGAGCTGTTCAAAAATCTGTTTTATTTGGTGTCAAAATTGCTAAAATCATGGCTCACAAAACCACCAAAAGGATTCAACCTCTTGTTGGGTGTTCTACATTACTCTACTGCAAGAATCCACATCAGTACAACATCAGCAAGAATCATATGTTATTAGGACACAATCCCATGTTAAAGACATTTGATTTAAAGACAGCTGTCAAAAATGGGTGCAGTACCGGTGCTCGCCACTGACAGGTGCTGGCAATTCTAAATCTTGACAGGAGAGCTGTCTTGCAGAAGCTAAATATGCCAAAGCAGAGAAGTCTATCAAAATGCCATATAGAGTGCCACACATTGATTTAATGTGGAAAAAGACTTGATTAAAGATATGTTGCTTATTTTCAGTTTATAATGTTATATTTTTTTTCACAAGGAACTAAGTTGCAATTGATTAGAAGGCAGTCTGATTTAATTAAAAGTTCAAGAGGCCTTCTGTCCCTGGGAAGCCTTCACACCTGGTCTTACCACCAACAGCAGAGGATATCGCATTGACATGTAAATCAGGAGAGGAGGAGATTTTCTCTGCAGCCCGGTGGAAGGAACAATGCGGCTTTGGGATGAATAGAACATGCTGATATGAGGTGTAACTGTCAACACTGCTCTGAGTGAAGCAAGACATGTGGCCATCTGACTCACCAAGCTTCTAGGGGAGGACCAGACTGGGTTGTGGATTTAATATTGCACCAAATATATGTTTAAGGAAAATGCTTCTAAAATATTGTATCAAGCTGACAGAAATGTACAACCTTGGGATTCTTAATATGACAAATGCCCTCACAGTTTGAGACTAAGTTGAAATCCGTACGATAAGACCAAACCCTGGGATTTATTAATATTTTGGGTGCAGTGTTTATGCTAGAAACATAACAACTTATAGTAATATGCTCAGAGAGGGTGTGTACGTCTGGGTAAAATTTGGTGCAGAACCAATATTACGAAACCCAGTAAAATCGCGAATAAGTTGTCATTTCTGAACTAAAGCTCTTAGGAAAATCAGAGTTGGAACAGAATGTACCTTAATTAATGTGGGATGTGTACATGTATTCTCAACAACTTGTGTATCTGGGAAGCATGTTTGGTTATGAAAAATTGATTTCTAAGTAAAAGCAGAGGGGAGGGATTTCAGCTTTAGCCATAAACATGACACCTGATGACCATTCTGACTCACTAATCCATTCTCCAGTCAGGTCACAGGGAATCGTCTAACCTATTAAATCCTTAGTGGGTTGGGCATAGAAAGTCAGCCTCCACACTCCCTTTGGAAACACATAAAAAGAACAACTGAGACCCAGATAGGGACTCACTTTCCACTTCAACTGATTTCTTGCGCAGCACTCTGCCGGACCGGATCCAGACAATATCCAGAAGAACTTAGACTCCAGATAGATCCAGAACAAAGCTCTAGAACCCAGCTCTAGAACCTTAAGCAGGGGCCTAAACCAAAAGCTGAACTCTTCTCAGCAGGCCTCAGAATCCAGCAACCTAACCAAACTATTCAACAGCCTTGCTGTGCTGTTTGCGACTGGCTAGAACCCTGTGCCAGAACCAGATCCAGGCCCAGAAAGCAGCGCTGTATCCAGAACCCACTGGATCCAGTCCAAGAGGCCAGACCAGACCGCCGTGCCGTGCTGTGAGCAGAACCAGTGCCTGAGACCGTCCTGTGGCGAGTGAAGTCCAAATCTGACCAAATCGGTGACGTGGCCCATTTCCATTCCATTCCAAATCTAGGAGTGAATATTTAGTCAAGAACTGTGCATAGTCATCTCTTAGTCTAAAGTAATATTTTCCCATCCATTTCAACCTGTCCAGAACTGCATTTAGAATTTTGTGTCCATCCTGGTGATTTCAAATCTGTAACGCGCATTTGTTATTCTGAAAGATTGACTTTATTTCACAAAAACGTCTGTATCTTTTGAACCGCACGTCCTAGAAACGAAATGTAACTGTCATTTTAAAGGTAAGATCCTAAACTTTCCAAAATAATACAAAACGACATTCCAACTATAGTTTTTCTGTAATCGCGATTTACGCACGCAGAAAAAGTGCAGCGAATTGCAATTTTGCTCCATTTCACCACATGTTAAAAATTGCTGTTTCTTGATCTCCACTGCTGAAATTCGTTTTTTAACCTGATAATCACTCATGAATCATTGCTAGTGGACTTGAATCAATCTAAAGTAACTATCACTCATCCTGAATCTTCTTTAGTGATTTAATAATTATAGCATTTTTGTCACATTCCCTGCAACCACCATCAAAAGTATTTTTGCCTGTTTAAAATCATACTGGTTTCCTCTACGCTTGCTGGGGGGAACTGGAATTGAACTGCATTTTGATTGTATTCCTGAAACCTATGTGCTCTCCTTTCCATCTCTTCATATTGCATAGGGGGAGTGAGTTGTCACAAGGGGAAAAAGTGATCATATTATCTCTTGTTGAAACCTTATCAAGTTTATTTCTGTGTTGCATTCTTTACCACTATTGCATTTCCTTGAACCATAAAAGTATTCTCTGCTACCTTATCCTTCCTATTCCAACTCCTCAGTGATTAAAGAGAATGTTCTTTTGTAATATTACCCATTGTCGATCACTATTATATTCATAAGTGTGCTATCATATATTAATTTATTCATAAAAGTGTGATATATATTGTTTAATTCTTCAAATAAATCTTTTAATTTGCAAAACAAACCTACTTCTTGGCTCAGTGAGGTCAGGGGGATTCAAAGAGAGGGGCGTTATATAAGGGTTCATCATCCAGATTCAAAGAATTTGACATAAAAATATATAAGGACTTCCATTGGGCATCCCAGACTAGGCATTGACTTAGTTGGATTGCTGGATTGATATCACTTACAGAGTGGGGGCTCGTCCGGGATTTCTGGATTAGATCTTACACTTGTGCAGCTTAATACAGTGTGCTAACTGATAGGATACATAAATCCTGTTGGATCACCACGCTGTGTTACACTGTAAAAGCACCCCTCAAAAGGGAATGCTCTCAGGAAACGGTCGGTTTTGCAAAATAAAATTAAATTCTGTAAGTCAGGAAGGAAATCAATTTCCAGAATGACGTCATGGGTAGATATCAAGATAGCTAGGGAGCACCTTTTGCATAAGTTGTTTGTGAGAGGTGAATGGACTGAGCAGGGCCAGGATGTGTGGTTGCAGGCAATCACACAACAGTTCACTGCAACCGGGTTAGATACCTGGAAAGATCAGGGTCCCTTACACGTGGCCCTGAGTGAACTACACATGGTCCCTCTTGCCAAAGATGAGCACAACAAGATTGTCAGGATAGCGGCATATTTGTATTTATATATGGGAGCCATACAGGACAAATGTGCTGAAGGCCAAGATCTGGCAAGTAGGCAACTGATGGCATTAGAGAAGGCCCAATCTGACCTGGTCTCTTCTGAGCAGAGGCTGCAGAGAAGCCAGGAGTCAGAAAACTAAAGTAGGCAGTATATCATTAAAATTAAAGAGGACATGGGTATCCTGCAACAGGAAAGGGCAGACCAGGATACCAGAATTCTTGCCTTGCAGAAGGAGTATCAAGAAGGTTTGGACTCCCTACTGCAGAGCCAGAAAAAGCAGGAGCAACAACTATACCTCACCAGGGCATGCACAGAGCAGGTAGCCACCCTGCAAAGCCACCTAGATAGAGTGAAGGCAGAGAGCAACAAACTGATTTTGAAAGACCTGGATACCCAGGCAGAGTTTGATGAGGAGCGCCAGAGAGCTGGTGCCTTTCAAAGGCAGAGGGACAACCTGGCGGCACAGAAGCAGGCCCTTACTCAGGAAAGGGACACCTTAGGCCAGGAAGTCTGCCGCTTAAAAAGGAAAATGGAAGAATATCACTTGGCCCTCCAGGGACTGGGGGACCTCCAAAAAGAGCATCAGAACTTGTTAGAGCACACATGGATGGTGGAGATGCTCTGGCAAGAAAGGAGCAGGCCAGTAGGGACGGTACCCAGGAGGTAACCCTCCTGCAGCAAAGACTGGCCCAGTACTCCAGGACAAACCAGGAAGTACAGAGAGAGAATTAGTCTCTTTGTCAGCACAATGATAGGCTCCAGAGACAGGTAGCCATGCAGACTGACCTGATAGAGTCTAGTAAGGCCTTGATTGAGGAACTGAAAGCACAGGCTCTTGCATGGCAACAGGGAGCAGGGGCTGATAAAGATAAGGTTCGCTGGGAAAGGGAAACACCTGAGCATAACCTCAGGAGCCCTAGTACCAGAGGCCTTCATCTCTCCCAGTCCCTGGACTCTGCCACCCCATGTCTTCCGGCGCACATGAGCCCAGGGCCACGGGGATGGCAGATTACTATCCAGTTAGGAGTATGGGACTCATGAACCAGTGCCTCCCAGGAATGGATGTGTGGGCATCGGGGTATGGGCACCCAAGTACAGTGAAATTTAGTGGGGAACCCCAGGAGAGTAGCCCCACTAAGGGCATCCTGAAAACCTCTGTCCAGTTAGGTCAGTGGGGGGGGTACCCATCAAGTCCTGGCAGCAAGGCGGAATCTGAAGACTCCTCTGAGCGTCACAGGACACAGGAGACCAGGTCCCACATTCTGCCAGCCATTCCCAGGCTCGCAGAATCCGGGAAAACCTGGAAGATCAGACAGGCACCTCTGGCAGCAGTGCTTCTGAGTCAGAGGATGAAAGTACCCGAACCAAGAAGGCCAATAAGGCAAAAAGGGCCTTGCTTAAGGTCCCCTTAAAACAGATCAAAGCAATAAGGAGCGTCATCACTCCTTATCATAAGAACTCCAAGTATTCTGTTTGGGAACACTTGGAGCTCTTTGAGCAAATGATGGAGACTTTTCATTTGAAAGACAGCAGTAGCTGCGTTCAGTATGTAAAATTGACATTTTCCCCAGAATACTCCAGTTTCTTTGCGGGGCTGGAGGACCAAAATCATTCAAGATGGTCCACATATAGGGCGGCCATCTTGAAACACTTTACTGTTCACCGAAATCCCCAAGAGGCTCGCAAGGCAGCCTACAATTTGCAATGTGGGGAGGATCAGGCCCCACAAGAATTTGTTAAGGAGTTGAAGCGTGCCTTTGCACAGACTACCAAAAGGTTGCGCATGGATAGCAAAGAATTTGTTAAAAAAATGTTCCATGCCTTGCCCAAATACATCATGACCCAGCTAGTGAGAGATTTTCATGAGAAAAGGTCACTAGACTGGGTCATTGAACAGGCCACCCGAATCTATTAGGTGCAGAAGCCCATAGAAAATAAAAGTAATGCTCAGAAAAGCCCCAAACCGACCAGCACCCCTGCTGCTGCCGAAGTGGCAGAGGTAAAGGTTGCCCCCATTTTGGATTTGGAGATGGGGGGGCCTAAAAACTTGCCTGCACAGAATAATTCCAAGCCCAGAAGGCCCTCGGGCCAGTCACAGACAGGGAGCCAAGGAGGTAGTCCCACAAATGGGGTCCCTCACTCCCCTGACTATTTAAGTCCCCGCTACAAGGGAAACCGGCCCATCCTGGGTTATGTGTGGACTCCTCCAGTCCAAGGGGGGATCCAGCCAAGCACCTAACCCAGGGAACTTCCCTCCTAACTTCCCCCAGTAGGGCAGAAATTCACCAAACCCTGGGCAGAACTTTTTCCCCAGGTATCCACCCAATTTCCAACCCCAAAATCATCCATCCTTCTTTCCCCACTTCCCTGAGCCCAGACCACCTAATCTGGGAGAGGGGAGGCCAAGGATGGAGGGGTACCCAAATCTTCCCAACCCGGAGTACTACCAGAGAAGGGATAGCTACCCCTCCCGGGATCAGCCCAGGGGAGAAAACAGAACCCCGTATCAGCCTGAGCGGGTTTCACAGTTAGAGTGCCAGGTCCAAAATATGGCACAGGAGCTGGGTCGTGTGCTGAGGGCTCAGCAGAACCCTCAGATGGGCATGCCGGTGCAGAATGCCCCAAACTCTGGGCCTGGTGCTCCAGAACAATGACGGGGGCAGCACCCCAATAACCCACCGGTTCCCAGGGAGGAAGCACAAGGTGAAGGGGGTGTAAAGCTTTGGAGGAAGCTTCCTTCCCCACTTGTGAACAGCCCCTAGAAACCCAGGAACCAGAAACAAAATCTCCTACCCCTGAAAGTCTGCCACCCAAGGAGGAGAGAGGAGGTAGGAGAAACAAAGGACCCAAACAGACCCACTTTGAGGAGGAGGTACAGAACTTCCAATTTGAGGTAGAGGGATCCTCAGAGGATCCTGTTAAAAGGATCTTCTCCTTCAGAGATGGGGGAACTCCTCCCAAAGAAAAATGGGTCCCAAGGGATTCACATCCAGACTGGGTAGATGTGGGGACTGAGCTAGCGCTGCCCATCATCTCATCCCAGAAGCAACAGCATCAAAATCCCCTGGTTCAAACCCATTCTGGTGGCTGCCTCCAAAAAGGGGGAGAGGGGGCGGCCCAGAACCGGAACCAGGGGAACTCAAAACGTCTCCTAGCTCCAGTTGCCAACTTTTTCTTTCAGATTCCCAAGACTCTCTGCAGAATTCTGCCCAAAACTCTTCTCTTTCAATGTCCAAAATCAGAAAATTGGCCCACCAGTTGTCCAAAAATGTGCATTATCTGTGCCCCCTTGCGGAAAAGGAGGGAAGATACTATGCCCAGGTACAAGTACGGGGGCAGGGTACAATTTTGGCACTGGTAGACACTGGATCCCAAGCTACCCTTTTGTCCAAAAAGCCCTTTGATGAACTGCATTCAGGGAGGGGGGAGAATTACCAAATTCCTCTCACCTCTCTTCCTGGACAACTTCAGAACTTTGACAGGATGGAAATTCCCGTCGAGGGGACTGCGGATTTGGACATTAAAATTGGGTGACACAAGGTGAAACACCCGGTCATAGTAGTGACTCCAGAGGGCACCCCTTCTTTACTAGGGAATGACCTGCTGAGAAGGTTATCACCCCTAATAGATTGTGTAAACAAGGTCCTCTGGACCCCGACTAGCCGACCAATAAAATTAAAACAGAGTGTCAACCATGTTAGTTTAAACGGCACATGCCACATGGTTGAACAGAAATCTGACCACGTAGAATTTCACTTCCAGAACAACCAAACTCCAGATGTGACAGTAATAGCAGTAGGACAACAGACTGGTGATGGGGGGTCCTCTCTATTTCTGAAAATCAACCTTCCTTCCAGTTTAAGGTGGCATTCCACACTGAAAGGAAGCACTCTGAAATTCTTTACCAATCCACAATCAGGCATTCCCACTCCTATAGTCCAGAGAGATGTGAAATCAGCTCAGAGCCTGGCTGATGTTCAGCAAATTGAAGAGCAGTTGTTCATCCCTGTCCAGTTAAATGAACGGAAGGACTCTGTTCTCGCCCGAGTGTGTGTGAACAACGGTAAGAGCTTCATCAGTGAAGCCATGTTCTGCCAACTCCCAAAAGATCCAGCCATTCCCACATTCAAACTGATAGACAAATGGGAAATGGATCTGGAAGCACCCAATTCCAAACATCTCCTGCCAAGCAGGTGTATGCTCAGAATCTCCATTGGCAACAAGCGCATAGTCCATAATTGTTGGGTCGTGCGAGACGTCACTGCCGCCTTTTACTTAGGCAGTGACATTCTCAATCGCTTTGCCATTAGTTTGGACCTAATAAACTTCAAAGCTTGGTCCCGATTAGTGGATAATCCCATGGGCTTTGATGATCCAGAGAAAGCAATTAGGTCAGCTCAATTGCTACCTTATGCAGTTGAAATTCAGATTAAAGAGGAAGTCACCAGCCCAGAAAGGACCCGACAATTCTCTCTGGAAGTGAAAGTTAAAAGAGGACAAAAATTGAAAAACCCTGATGCTTATATTCATTTAAATGCTTCTTTCCAACTTCAAGGGTTGGGGATAAACCCAACACCATTAGTCAAGAAAGAACATGACACCATTCCATAAGAGGTGGATAACAGCGACTTAAAGAGTATCACTCTAGCCGCAGGCACAATTATTGGAATGGCGGTTGATGACTGACATTTTTCCATTGATTTAGGAAATGAACTGTTAGGACCAATCCCCAAGCACTGTTTTGACAGTGACAGTGATGACCATACAACACCAGACAGGATCTTTACCCGGCATGGGGGGAACTTCCTGGTGTAAACTTCCTGCCCTTATGGTAAGGAAGATGTGACTTGTGACTTCAGAGGGGATGAGGTGATTTTCCAGGTCCATGAGGGCTGCCTTTCCCCCCTGAAGCCAACAGTCCAAATCAGCACTCTGACCAGGGACTTCTCCACTCAGCTGGAGGAGGCCGCTTAGATAGCGAAACCAGAAATCTTTCCAGGCTTCAGGCAGATGGTTGAAGAGAGAGTCAACCTAGCTGATGCCTGTGTGACTCTGGAGCAGAAGTAAAAGTTGAAACAAATTTTCATGGATTTTCAAGATCTCTTTGCAGTGGACTCATATGACTGTGGTCGCACCGACATCCACACAACAACAATTCCCACGGACCCTGGCATGACTCCAGTGTTTGTGAAGCAATATTGAAGCCAAACGGCCAGTGGAGACTCAGTGCCGACCTTAGGGAGCTCAACAAATGGGTCCATACTTCCCGATGGCCTCTTCTCTACATTGACCAAGGGCTGGCCCAGATCCAGGGGTCACAGGTATTCACTGCAATAGACCTGACCAATGGATACTGGACTGTGCCTGACAGTAAGGAGGAACAATACAAACTGGCTTTTACCTTTGGGGGCCAGCAGTACACATGGACCCGGACTCCCTTCGGATACCTCAACTCCGGCAATGAATTCAACATTTTCCTACACAAGGCTATGCCCGACCTGGGTGCGAGGGGTAACCTGGCTGATGTAGATGATGTCCTTATCAAAAGCTCAACTGTGGAGGAACACATAGCAGAGATCTGTTATGTTCTGACACAGTTGAGGGCCGCCGGAGCAAAACTTTCCTTTCAGAAAGCATAGTGGTGTAGAACCCGTGTCAATTTCTTGCAGCATGAGATTACTCCTCAGGGTCTCTTTCCCCAGGAAAAGAAAGTGGAAGCACTTCAGACACTGAAAGACCCCACAACTCTGCGGGAACTAGGGAGCCTCCTTGGACTGACTAATTACAGTAGAAAGTTCATTGAGGGCTACGCTGAGATCACCAGACCCCTGATTCATCTTTTGAAGGGGGGTAAGTGGGAATGGGGTCCAGAACAAACCGAGGCAGTAAGACAGCTCAAAAGAATCCTCTCACACGCACCTTGCCTAGCTTACCCTGTCAGAAACAAGGAGTTTTTTTGGAGACAGGGTTCTCTAATACATGCTTGACTGCAGTATTATATCAAAAGCATGACAAGGTCAATAAAGTAATCTCCTATGCGAGCAAAACGTTATCCTCTGTGGAGGAAAAATTCAACGATTGTGAGAAGGCACTCCTGGCAAAGGTGTGGGCATTGAAGACTTACCGCCCGTTTATCCAGGGGGAACACATCATAGAGGAGACTCCACACCAGCCTCTGCAATATCTCCAAAGTGACAGAATCCCGGCCAGAAATGTGAGTAATTCCCGAATTACTTCCTGGATTCTTTCAATGCAAGGCTTTCCTGTGGAGGTCAGATATGGCCAAAACAAGAAGAGTCCCCTCGCGCAAGGTCTGGCTGACTTGCATGATTGTGCCAGAGAAAACTTGAGGACGAAGTCTAAAAATCAAGGACAACATGGAGGCATACCTCAATTCCCCACACAAAGTCTTGGAAGAAGATAAGTGTGAGGGAATGCCCATTGTCTATGTGGATGGATGCTCTTACCATGTTGACAGCAACGGGGAGAAAGAACTTGTGGCCGGCGTAGGGAATGCATGGGAGAATGAGTCCCCAGAACCCTCCGCTGGGTACAAGATTGGTCCCCAAAGTAGTCAAGTGGCAGAGTTGATGGCGGTGCATCAAGCCATCCTCACTGCTTTCCAACATCAACTCCACGAACTGGTCATAATCACAGATTCGGATTATGTACGGAACGGGTTCGTGGAGCACCTGGTTAATTGGAAAACCAGAGGCATGCTATGTGCTAATAACAAACCCTTGAAACATGGGAAGTTAATCCAAAATATTGATGATCTGGTCACCTCGAATGGGATGACCATATACTGGAAAAAGATCAAGGGTCATTCCAAAGTAGAGTGACCAGACAAAACTGGAAATGACTTATCTGATCAGCTGGCCAAAACCGGGGACATCCAAGGGAATCTAATAGAGATTGAGTCCCTGTTGGGGGAAATCCAGGTCACTGCCATCACTAGGTCCCAGACAAATGCTCACAATGATCTTTCAACTGCACAATGGAGTAAGGAGACCCCAGATGCTGATTTGATTACGGCTCAGACAGGGGATCCAATAATTGGTAAGTTTTACCAACACATTGAGGACCCTGAGAACTTTCCCCTGACGGATACTGATTACGTTGGGAAAGAGGACCTCAGAGTGTTGCTGAAATGTCCAAAAATGTTCCGAATCCAAGACGGTTTGTTGGTAAGGAAATCCCAAGCTGGCCATGATCATTGGGTGGTTCTGACCTCATTCCAAAGCCTGATGTTAAGTAACGCCCATGACGCGGCCACAGTCGGTCATAGGGGGTTTCATACAACACTTGAAATCTTAAGAGAGGTTGCATACTGGCCACACATGGGGCAGGACCTCGACCAATACTTGAAGGGGTGTCTTGTGTGTGCACAATTTCAGCCAACAACCCTCACACACCGTGCGCCTCTCCAAAAGAGGGGGATGACACTGCCAAGGTCAGATTTGCAAGTCGACTACATTGGGCCCGTGATTCGCTCCTCTAGGGGAAATAAGTACATGTTGACAGTGACATGCTTATTTACTAAATGGGTGGAATGTCTCCAGGCCCCAAACTGCAAGGCAGAAACAGCAGCTGCCCTGATGATCAACCACATCTTTTCGCATTTTGGTCTACCCCAAAGGATTGAGTCAGACAGGGGTAGTCATTTCACCAGCGAAGTAATGACAAAGATGTGGGAGATACTCTGGGTTAAAGGGAAGCTACACATTGCTTACCGGCCAGCCTCTTCGGGTGCAGTACAACGTTACAACAAAACCACTGTGAGCATCTTAAAAAAGTTTGTGGCAGATTCTGTGCCAAGTTGGGATATCCGATTACCTCTTGTCCTAATGGCCATCAGATCTACCCCTTCATCTGCAACTAAAATGTCACCGTTTGAGCTGATGACTGGACGCAGGATGGTGCTTCCCCAGCATCTGCTCTACAGGACCCAAGAGCAGACATTGATCAATGCCTCCACAACTCATGAGTATGTTGAAAATTTAAGAAAACACCTTCAACAGGTTTTTGCCTATGCTCAGCGAAATCTAGAGAGATCAGCCGATAGCATGAAGACCAACTATGACTTGAAGACCACCAGAAAGGAATACAATGTAGGAGACCGGGTTTATCTGTACAATTTCCAAAGGAACCAGGCTAAACAGTGGAAGTTTCTGCCTACCTGGAAGGGGCCTTTTGAATTTGTAGACAAGATCTCACCGGTCGCCTACAAGATCTGCATCCCGAAAGGCAGTTTGGTGGAGGGGGAAGACAAATGGGTCCACATTAATCAGCTAAAGTGTTGCCATCCCAGGCACACTCTGCAGCAACTGGAGCAGTCCTCTGGAACCCCAGAGGGGGCCGCTCCAGATGAATAAAGTTCCAACCCTAAAATATTCCACATATAGGCTATAAAATATCATAATAAGAATGCAAATGTCTCCTGATTTATAAAATTTATATGCCCACCCCACTACATTAATAGTGGTGTGAAAATGTCTACGGATATGTTTCTGCCGCTTTGCTTTGTCATCCTAGGAGAGATAAACCATGGAGACTGACCAAGGAGGGCGACCCGGGGACCGGGAGCAAAAGATCCGAGGGGCCCGGGGTATCGCTCTATACTCCCATCAGGACTGGCGAGGAGAACCGATCGATCCACCCCTGATGGAGGAAAAGATACTGTACTTGCCATCTATGGAATCCGGAGAGATGATGCGGACATCCCAGTCTTGCGAAGTTCCATCGATGAAAGTTCAGAATGGCCATCGCAAGAGGGTGACTTGTGGGATGTTTTAACCCACTCACCCAAGCCCTACAACAGAACTGTGCAATTCTGGCAGCGGAAACATTAGCGTGGCCACTGGAAACTCATGCCGCTCGCCAGAAATCACCAGAAAAAGTGCAGTGAAAACCTGACAGATAGGCCACCATCCACTTTTGCCTCTGTCAGTGTTAATACAGGAGACCATTGCCAGACCCCATCCTTTGGCGGCACACAGATCAAAATCAGTGCAAAGCAATACAGAGCTTTTCAAAAATCTGTTTTATTTGGTGTCACAATTGCTAAAATCATGGCTCATAAAACCACCAAAGGGATACAACTTCTTGTTGGGTGTTCTACATTACTCTACTGCAAGAATCCACATCAGTACAACGTCAGCAAGAATCATATGTTATTAGGACAAAATCCCATGTTAAAGACATTTGATTTAAAGACAGCTGTCAAAAATGGGTGCAGTACCGGTGCTCGCCACTAACAGGTGCTGGTGATTCTAAATCCTGACAGGAGAGCTGTCTTGCAGAAGCTAAATATGCCAAAGCAGAGAAGTCTATCAAAATGCCATATAGAGTGCCACACATTGATTTAATGTGGAAAAAGACTTGATTAAAGATATGCTGCTTATTTTCAGTTTATAATGTTATATTTTTTCACAAGGAACTAAGTTGCAATTGATTAGAAGGCAGTCTGATTTAATTAAAATTTCTAAGGCCTTCTGTCCCTGGGAAGCCTTCACACCTGTTCTTACCACCAACAACACAGGATATCGCATTGACATGTAAATCAGGAGAGGAGGAGATTTTCTCTGCAGCCCAGAGGAAGGAACAATGGGGGCTTTGCGATGAATAGAATATGCTGATTTGAGGTGTAACTGTCAACACTGCTCTGGGAGAAGCAAGACATGTGACCATCTGACTCACCAAGCTTCTAGGGGCGGACCAGACTGGGTTGTGGATTTAATATTGCACCAAATATATGTTTAAGGAAAATACTTCTAAAATATTGTATCAAGCTGACAGAAATGTACAACCTTGGGATTCTTAATATGACAAATGCCCTCACAGTTTGAGACTAAGCTGAAATCCGTACGATGTTCTGAGACCAAACCCCGGGATTTATTAATATTGTGGGTGCAGTGTTTATGCTAGAAACATAACAACTTATAGTAATATGCTCAGAGAGGGTGTGTACGTCTGCGTAAAATTTGGTGCAGAACCAATATTGCAAAACCCACTGTAATCGCAAATAAATTGTCATTTCTGAACTAAAGCTCTTAAGAAAATAAGAGTTGGAACAGAATGTATCTTAATTAATCTGGGATGTGTAGATGTATTCTCAACAACTTGTGTATCTAGGAAGCATGTTTGGTTATGAAAAATTGATTTCTAAGTAAAAGCAGAGGGGAGGGATTTCAGCTTCAGCCATAAACATGACACCTGATGACTCATTCTGACTCACTAATCCTTTCTCCAGTCAGGTCACAGGGAATCCTCTAACCTATCAAATCCTTAGTGGGTTGGGCATAGAAAGTCAGCCTCCACATACCCTTTGGAAACACATAAAATGAACCACTGAGATACAGATAGGGACTCACTTTCCACTTTCAACTGATTTCTTGCGCAGCACTCTGCCGGACCGGACCCAGACAATATCCAGAAGAACTTAGACTCCAGATAGATCCAGAACAAAGCTCTAGAACCCAGTTCTAGAACCTTAAGCAGGGGCCTAACCCAAAAGCTGAACTCTTCTCAGCAGGCCTCAGAATCCAGCAACCGAACCAAACTATTCAACAGCCTTGCCGTGCTGTTTGCGACTGGCTAGAACCCCGTGCCAGAACTAGATCCAGGCCCAGAAAGCAGCGCTGTATCCAGAACCCGCTTGATCCAGTCCAAGAGGCCAGACCAGACCGCCGTGCCGTGCTGTGAGCAGAACCAGTGCCTGAGACTGTCCTGTGGCGAGTGAAGTCCAAACCTGACCAGATCAGTGACGAGGCCCATTTACATTCTATTCCAAAACTAGGAGTGAGTCTTTAGTCTAGAACTGTGCATAGTCAACTCTTAGTCTAAAGTAATCTTATCCCATCCATTTCAACCTGTCCAGAACTGCATTTAGAATTGTGTGTCCATCCTGGTGATTTTAAATCTGTAACGCGCATTTGTTATTCTGAAAGATTGACTTTATTTCTGAAAATCTACCTCCACAAAAATATCTGTATCTTTTGAACCGCATGTCCTAGAAGCAGAAATTTAACTGCTATTTTAAAGCTAACATTCCAACTCCTTTCCAACTCCTTAAAAAGTGCAGCAAATTGCAATTTAGCTCCATTTCACCACATGTTAAAAATCACTGTTTCTTGCTTTCCACTGCTGAAATCCGTATTCAACCTGATAAAAACTCATGAATCATTTCTAGTGGACCTGAACCAATCTAAAGTAACTATCAATCATCCTGAATCTTCTTTAGTGAATTAAAATCATTTTAGCATATTTTTCACATTCCCTGCAACCACCTTCAAAAGTATTTTTGCCTGTTTAAATCATACCGGTTTTCTCTACGGCTTCTGGGGGGAACTGGAATTGAACTGCATTTTGATTGTATCCCTGAAACCTGTGTGCTCTCCTTTCCATCTCTTCATATTGCATAGGCGGGGAGTGAGTTGTCACGAGGGGAAAAAGTGATCATATTATCTCTTGTTGAAACTATATCAAGTTTATTTCTGTGTTGCATTGTTTACCACTATTGCATTTCCTTGAACCATACAAGTATTCTCTGCTACCTTATCCTTCCTATTCCAACTCCTCAGTGATTAAAGAAAGTGTGATGTTGTAATATTACCCATTGTTGATCACTATTATATTCATAAGTGTGCTGTCAAATATTAATTTATTCATAAAGGTGTGATATATATATTGTTTAATTCTTCAAATAAATCTTTTAATTTGCAAAACAAACCTACTTCTTGGCTCAGTGAGGTCAGGGGGATTCAAAGAGAGGGGCGTTATATAAGGGTTGATCATCCAGATTCAAAGAATTTGACATAAAAATATATTAATAAGGGCTTCCATTGGGCATCCCAGACTAGGCATTGACTTAGTTGGATTGCTGGATTGAAGTCACTTACAGAAAGGCCTTAACATTGAGAGGCCTTAAACGTTGCCTCGGAGAGAGAAAATGGGGGCAGCCAACAGCTGACTAGGCCCTGATCCTTAAGAAGAGCCCGATCAGGGAGAAAAGCTGAATCTTTGACTGAAGTGACCAGAACCTGAGCTGTCCAAAGAGGAGCCTGGTTGTCTACCCCGAGAACCCCAAACCATAAGTCCCATGTAAGTCAAACTTATCCATTTGAAACTAAGTGTGTGGGGTATCTGCTGTCTTAATAGCTTCCCTGCATAGTGGGTGGAGGGCCAAATTATGTAGCCCCTTAGCATATTTGATTATATGTTAATTTAATTAACTCCCAGATAGATGAGCTTGGAAGAGTTTGAAACTTACACCCTCTCTCCGAGGGGGAATAATGTTGTAGTCACATAAAGTAATTGGGTTGTCCTGGCCAAAAAACAAAGTTTGTAATTGTCACCATTCCCAATCATTACCTTTAAAATAAAAATATGTTTGTTTCATTCCCATACCTCACCTTTAAAACAAAAAGGTAATTGTCCCTAAAATTAAAATCACAATTGTTACCAAACCTTAAATATTGTATTTAATTAAAGGGGTCCCTTTGGCCCCAAATTAAATTCCTAAGCAGTTCTCACTCTCTAGACCTGGCATTTAAACAGAGGGGTGCTGCATATCACTGATGCATGGGTTTTTGGTGCTGGGGGAGAGGCAGTTTGCATAATGTGCAGACTCTCCTTAGAGTGTGTAAGCGACCCTGCTAGAAGAATGATTTTAGATTGTTTTTGAAGGTGATGGAAACAGGGTGATTTGCCACAGGCATATTTCTAAGTCTGTGTTTCCGAAAATGCAAGCATTTTAAAGTGTGCAGGAAATTAAACAAAGGACTGAATGTCCCATGTGTAAAGTGTTCTCATGTCAAAACTGTGCTTTGTTTTCACTCTAAACTATATTATTTACCTGTTTAGTAATTGAAGCTTTGTTGTCTGCCACAGAGAAAGTGGTGTGTGTAATTAAGTAAAGTAATTATTATTTGAGCTTATCATTTAAATAAATGTATATTCTTTCTATTAATCCGGCCTGGTTCTTGGCTCACTGTTGGCACAGTGGGGGGTGATTTATGTGGCACTATTTGAGTCATCAATAGGGCTAGCGCTAAAAGCTTAAACACATTTTTGTAGGGCTCCTTGATTGGGGGGCAGGAACTTCCCAGGCTAATGATTTTCTCTCAATACACAGCTACTGGTGTGCCGTCTGCGTGGAGGAATCCCCTCCTTTTCCAGCATGACAATCCTGCATGTAAGGTTGACGTCACATAAGCGGAGTCAGAGTATACTGTCACTTCCTCATCCTCATATCTCTGAAGTGTGGCGATAAGCACCACTAATTCTGCAGCCTCTGCTGAAGAAATGGCGAGGCAATCTTGAATTCATCAATACTTCAAATTCACCATTCTTTTTTAATTTTACTACTGTCAATCCTGAGTCCATGTTGTTTGGTCATTTTCTGAAGAGCCATCAATGAATTGAATTACCCCACTCCTAGAGCGTTTTCTTTAACATAGGGCATATTGTCATAAAACTCAGTATAGGTTGCACAATCATGTACCTACTCCTCTTTTCCAACTGGTTGTGCTACGAATGTTACTGGGTTCACTACTCTACATATAACAATTTTGAATGCTGGGTTCGAAATAATCACCTCATAGCCTGACGCTCTTTGTGTAGTTAACATGCTTTTAGGTTTATCCAATATGGCGAATATGGAATGCTTGAATATCAACGTCATTGAAGACCCCATTGTAATACTCTTCAGATCCTTTGGTTCTCTCATCTATCCATGTTTCTCAGGTTTTCCAGTGTTCATGATCGCTTCTGCTCTTCCAGGTATGACTTTTGTCCCCTCTTGAGAGATTAACTGTCCTATATACAGGACTTCTTCCTGACAATACTGTAATTTATCTTTGTCCACTTTGTATCCCTTTTCTGCCAATACTGTCATTAGCTGGACTGAGTCTTTTCTTCATTTTCTTCTGTCTCGCTGCATACTAATATGTCATCTAGGTACTGAATTATTGTTCTGTCAAGTTTTTCATTGTCTGGGTCCAACTGAAGGGCACTATTAAAGATTGATGGGGACTCACAGTACCCTTGTGGTAATCCTGTATGTTTCTACTGCTGATTTCTATTAAAAAATGAAATCAAATCTTTGGAGTTCTCAAGAAGGGGAATTGAAAAGAAAGCATTCTTTAAATCTATTACTGTAACATTTTTAACTGTAGCTTGGATGTTACATACTATCATAGCTGGATTCGGAACCTGAGGAAACTCTGCTACAACAATATTGTTTAGGGGGCATTGATCTTGAAAAAATATCCACGACCCCGCCCTGTTGATTTCTTTACTGGGTACACAGCTGTGTTACATGTGGAGTTTGATGTTACTAGTATTCCCATATGCACTAAAGTGGAAATAGTTTCAAATAGACCTTTATCTGCTTCTCTGGACATGGGGTACGGTTACACTCATGGTAAAATTACTTCTGGCTTAAGATTGGTTTTAACTGTTCCTGCTCCACTCAATAGACCCACATCATATGGACTGGTGGTCCATAAAATGCTTGGCACTTTTTCTAAATCTTCTTGAAAAAATGATGGTTTCTTTTTTACCAATGCCATTCTTTGTGGTATTTCCCTATTCAAAACTTTTATCCAAAAGATAAGGCATATACAAAATACTAGTTCATCATCTGAATACTCATCCCTGAACAACTCTTCGTCTGTCAAGTCTGTTAGTCAATGCCCTTCATCGAGAGCTATTACTGTTCTTCATGCTCTTCCTTCATAATCTGTCCCATGAACAACCACCCTTTCCTCTCTTACCACTGTTGCTTCTAGTTCTATGGGAATAACCTGTCCTCCCTTGTCTTCCCTAGGTATTTGTGGTCTAATCAAATATTTGTCAGGTATCCTCAGCAATTTACCTATCAATCCAGGAAGCCATGTCAACAAAATATTTACTCCATAGAAACATATTTCTGGGACAACTCGTAATGCTTTATTGGCCTGTAACTGCTAATATAAATTGTCATGCAATGTATCCCTGGAGTAGAACATATAATCCCTTTGTCATTAAAAGATATTGTCATGTTAAGTTTTGTCATCAAGTCACATCCTAACATGTTAACAGGCGTCTGTCGGGAATACAATAGTGGCATAGATACATCATGTTCTCCTATTGAAATTGGTAATTCATCAGTAAAAGTAACTAAACTCATAGCCCCAGAGAATCCCTGTGCATTCATGGCAATGCCAGACAATGGGTATTTATTTCCCAATCGAACACAGAAAGGAATCGCTCCTGTGTCGACAAGAAACAAAAGTCTTGCCTCCTATCATTAACCTGACCCTTAGATCCTCTTTAGGGTCTGGTGTCACTGATAGTACTGAACACATCAGGTCGCTCTGTGGGCTTTCCTTTTGTGGATATAAGTGCATCACTGTACCAGTGAAAGGATTTCCTCCAACCACTGTAACACTCCCTATCCTGTGTGTAGGTGTTTGTGGGACCCTGTATTTGGATTCCATTGTGACATCATCACCTGTTGTGTCTGTACTTGTCTTTGCATAGGTGCTTGCTGTGTTTTCCCTTGTGGTGACTGTGATTGCAGCAGAATCTGCTCCGTTTGCTGTATTTGCAGCGCACGTGTCTGATACTGCATGTGATCTTAGGCAGAATACTCTGGTGGTTCTGAACTATACTGTGGAAAATAGCCTGTCCTCCTTCTTGGAGCTTGCTGGATGTGCTGCATGCCCCCTCTAATTCTACATTTGTGGGCCATATGTCCCACTCTCCCATAATTCCAGCATCATTGTGGCTGTCCTCCATTAAATCCTCCTCCCCTTTAGGGTTTTAAAATCCACCTTTTCCTCCTCTAGGTCTATTCCTTATACCACATAAATTGTACCCACCCTGATCAACTGGGTATCCTGCATTGATTGGCTGCGTAGGCTGTAACTCTTGTGTAAACACTCCTTCACTGCTTGTCAGTGCTGCTCCTTCTAGGGTGAATTCCATTTTTTTCTAAACATACTTTGCTTCCTCAAGCTTCCTATTCTCAGCTTGTTCTTATTCTTCACTTGTAACAATCGACAATGATGTACAATAGTCAACTGTATTTCTGGCCATGGCTTTGCTTCAATCCCTGCTTGTTTTTTCCATCTGCCTTTGCACAGGCTTTGGCAGTTCCTGACATTAAATATGATAAAATAATGCTACTGTTTTATCACATGGTTCTCTCGTCGCAAGACACCAACGTTCTAGAATTTTCTGAATGTAAGCAACAGGATCTTCGTTCTCTCCCATTTTCCTTGTCATAATCGCGCCCATATCTAACGTATCAGGATACTGTACTCTAAGTCCCTCCATATGACTGCTTTGCAATTATTAATGGTACTCCAACAGGTGTCATTTTTTGTGCTTTCACACTTGCATATCCCACTCGTCTCCAAATGTCATCAGCTCTCTCTAGGATAGGTGCTAGTAGGCCTTTTATGTCACCTATTGCTGATGTCATTTCTGCTGTCATTGTTTCTAACTCATAAATCCATTTTCCTGTGGTAAAATTAGGTAATTTGCATTTTAAATTATCTTTATCCATCTTTAGCCACAGTATATATTGTGGTCGTCCTCCCTCTTTCTCTAATAACAGGAATTGTGTGAATCCTGTTCTACAATCGTATCCACCTATGCACTTTGTCTTCCAGATGTGGCTGGTTTTGCCCAATTGTCTTTGTCATGGTAATTACCTTAATCTACTTACATAATGAAGTGACATTTCCCCTACAGTATGCAATCATCCTTGTGGTCGTTCAGGACATTACATAGGTTCTGGTGTTTTTATTTCTGGTTCTTCTGTATCTGACTGCTTTACCCCTTTTTCCACATATGGATCTATTGAAGAGCCACACGTGCCCTCTTCTCACCTCTCTTGTTTTTTTTCCCTTTCTTCATCTGACATCATTATACCCCAACTGGTATGACTGTTATCCCTTTCCGCATCATCAAGATCTAGTCAGTTTAGGCACAGCATTCTATGCTTGTCCATTATCATGTCATCAGATCTATCCCTTGTTTCTTTCGGTGGAGATCCTTCGATACTCCCTTTGGTCTAGTAGCCATCTATTTCCACATCTTTATATCTAATGTTCTGATTCTTTTCCCTATGCCTTCTGCCTTCTACCTCATGCTCATCACCCCATGTCGGTGTTCTAGGTATGTCGTGCAGCTCCATATAGGACTGTTGCAACCTCCTCTCTTCCTCCCATCGTTCTCATTCTCCAACTGGTGTTAACAATGTGATTTATTTCGTCTTCACTTCGTCCTCAACTTCTTCTCATTTCCTTTTGTTCTTCCTCTTCTCATCTTCTCGTCTACTTCTCCTCTTCTTCCTCTTGCCTTCTTTGCAACCCTCTTTCTTTCAATCCATGTGTTTCTATGTCCTCACGTTTCTTTTTCTCCCCATCTTTTCTCTCTTTCTCTTTTATATGCTCTTCATACCTTCTTTGTTCTTCCTTTCACTTCCTCTCTTTTCCTCTTTCTTTAACCTCGTCCGTACACTTTCCGACTAACTTGAGTAATAGTTGTCTTCCCATGCACACATTCTGTACAGTTGTCACTTCACAGGCTTTGTCTTTCTTTCCTTTTTGTCTCTTGGTCTCTTCTTCTATCTCTATCAATCTATCCCTTCTCTTGTTACGCTACTCACTTTTACTCTGGACATGTATTTCTACACTGCTATAAGCAGCACGTGCATATATCACATTAATATACCCTGCTGCTACTTTTAACTCCTTTGAAGGATAGAATCCCTGTTGCTCAGTATCTGTACTCTTGTCTTCAGAAGGAGAAAGAGGAGCCAAGGGTTCTGTGCCCTCTCCTTTATGCTGATTAAGCATCCACTCCCTCTCGGGTGTGTCTTTGCTCTCGCTCTGATACATTTTCCATAGCTCTAAAATAGCTAAACTTTGGGTTGCTTCTTCCGTGTGTACAGGTCATGTAAGTATGTTGTCATGTGTTGCAATTCTGTTCTTGATAGACACCCCTCCTGAGGCCAAGACATGAACATTTTGTCAGCCCTGACTCTTACGCATTCAGCATGATATTTCCTTATCTTAGGTGTACACCTGGGTAATGTTTTTCACAAATGTAAAAAAGGATTCTCCTCCATGATGACAACTCGTTTCTAACTGTCAATACTTACCAGACCTTTTATTCTAATATTACTTTAATTAGTTATTTCAGAACAATAAATTCTGGCAAGCACCACCAATCGCCATCCATTACCCAAAAACCATTTTTCAACCAATTTTCAAGCCTACACAATAATGTTCTCATTGCTTTTTTATTATAGTTCAATTGATTCTTGCTGTCCTGCTGTTTTATTATTGACAATTTTAAGAATCTTCCTTTGTCTATTTCTTCCCTCAACTGTTATCCTTGTATGATCTATTGATTGGTGCCAATCACTTGTTTTTCAGGTCTGATAAACAGCTAGATCATTACTATAATTCTATGTTTCTAGTTAATCAAATCAACTTTTTATGCTAACATATTAATAATCCCAAATGTGCAAAACAATTTCTTCGATCGTCTTTCTTTTACTTTCTCTAGTAAAGATATCTCATCTCTGTTTTACCCCATTTTGGAGCATGTAATGCATTCTTCATGTCGGCCTTGCCTGGGGAATCCTCTCTAAAAAAAAAAACACTTGGATTGCAATGTGTCAACTTCTATCTCCTTGAGAATAGGAATCAAGGTAATATCTCTCTCTCTCTTAAAAAAAATCCTGTTCTCGTTTCCTTACTAAATATATTTACACTTACAAGACAATCCTCCCCTTTTATTTGCCACGTTTGATGTTCTTCTTATATCCATTGCTCATTTTGAGCCCTTCGGTATCGATGCTTCCCAACCTGCCAGTTCACCTTCAGTTTGTGGGGCGCCCACTGAGACCGACTGAGACCGGACAGGAATTCGGACAGGAATTTGCACCTTCGACTGTCTCGTTTTACACACACGTTTTCTCCGCTCTCCACAAGAAACTCTGCAATCTTCTGGCTAATGGTGGAAGGTGTCAAAAATCTGAGAATCTGCATCTGAACCTTCCTCTGCTACCAAAATGTGTAGTTGTACCTGGAGCATTCCAAGTGCTGAATAGGTTACCAAATAAATGATCTCAGGCCCAAATAATGGACAGGCTGAAAAGATATGTCCCTGTAGGAGTCCCTGGAAAACAGAATGTAGCACATACACTCTCGGCACATTTCGATTACGCAAAAGGATTTATACTTTGATGTACGTCAGCTATGACATCAACCTACAATGCAAACAGTAAAAATCTATTGGGCAGAGGGACTGGTTAAAGGAACATATATACCTATAGTCTACATACGTTTTAGTATCATCATTGGCTGCCCCTTATCTGGTAGGCACACCATGAACAACCTCTAACTACCTAAAATACCGATAATAGCATAGCAACAGCAGCTGATGGGCTTCTGCAACAATATATAGTTCACCATCACATCGGCCCTCATGATTGGTTGGCACTCTCTTCCAATGTTGGACATTCAGCTCATTAGCAGCACATACGCAACAATACCCAGGTGCAGAGGAACATCAGACAACTGCCTTTATTAGCTAATTAGCCAACAATCTCACGTCAGTTAGGCCATAAGCCAATTCTTCTACTGTGTAGTGGACGTTGCTGCCCGTTCTCTTCCTCGGAACATTAATGGGAGTGGAGCTTCATGAATAGGCATGGTCTTCTGGTCTTACACTACGTGTCAAGAGACCATGATTTTGTCCGTTCTGTTCTTCTATTTAGTACTATTTGATTCAATTATTTTGGGTGTTATTACTCCTCTTCGCCTCTGGTGACTTGATTGTGCCATCCTGCATGCCCTTTCTGTATCTTTGATTGTTCAATACTTAGCACTTATAATTATTCACTCCTTTACTTAATCTGAGAGAAATATGTCTTATGTACATGGTTAATCCTCTTCAACTCCTTTTGTACTTGCAGTTGCTTCTTGCTGTTGCATCCTAGATACTGAGCCAAGCAAATACCATTTGTTCTTGCACAAATCTGTATTCCAGCACTTCTCAGCTCTGCAACCTTGGTCTCTCTCCTCAAGATCTCTTGCTTACTATTATACAATGCCTTCATCCATTTTCTCAACATATCTGCTTTAATCATGTTAAATTTCCTACATTAGAAACCTTCTACGCTGTCTCATCTAAATTGCATTTCTGCATTTATACATCTGCATCTCTTTTCACTTGTCTTCTATGTGTATATGGTTTTCTTCGTATTCATAAATATGTTTACTTCTTTAGTTCAGTTACATCTTCATTCTTCAGACATTCATACTTCAGCTTCAGTGTGTCTATGTACCTTTTCTCTTCCTGATGTCACTTCTCTTCTTTCCAATGTTACTTATCATTCTTCTATATCCAATGGTGTCTGCAAGCTCTTGTCTACCACATCAGTTGTCTGAGCGCATAACGTCTCTCATACCTTCATGCCTTCTATATGATATTGGGATCATACCAGGTGTCATGCGCAGTGTTCTCTTGCTGGTCTTCCAATATGATGGAGGCATGGGGGGTGGGCTGTATGATGACGTGTACATGTACCTCTCGAAAAGATATTAAGGACTTTACTGTGAAGGTTGGTGGAAAAGGATGGCAGAAATTGGGATCTGATGATTCCATGGGCTTTGTTTGCAGTTAGAAATATCCTTCAGGCTTCCACAGGATTTTCCCCATTTGAATGACTTTATGGGTGGGAAATCCGGGATTTCTTAGATATGTGAGGGAAACCTGGGAGGAGAGAGAAGAAGCCCCAATACCAATCTCCCAAACTGCAACTAATCCTAAAGAACACATGACAGCTGTTAGATATTTGGTGCAAATCCATATGGCCAAAGCACAAGAACAATAAAAAGTCTCTTATGACGAAAATGTGTCTTTGAGATCTGTTTTAATAGGTCACAAAGTCTTAGTGTTGTTGCCCACTTCTGAGAACAAACATCTATTTAAGTGGCATGGACCATATGAGGTGTTGAACAAATGGGACTGTGTAACTATAACATTTTTCAATCTGATAGTCGCCTAAAAACACAGGTCTACCACATAAATACTTTAAGGGAGTGGAGGGAAATCCTAAAGAGTCTAATGCCATCATATATGCTTGTTTGCTAACGGAAGATTCAGATATTACCACCTTAATTTCCACTGATCTTAGTTAGTATCAACCAAAAGCAATATCTGTATGATCTTATGAGACAGTTTAATGATGTGCTTAGCGAAGAGCAAGGAAGAGTGAAGGATATTTATCAAAACATCCGCAATCCAGAAAGCAAAGTGGTACATTTAAAACCTTACTGATTACCTGAGTCTCAAGAAGACACCATTATCCAGGAAGTCAAGAAGATGCTTGAGGCTAACATCATTGAACCATCTAATAGACCCTGGTGCTCCGCTATCATGTTAGTGGCACAACCTGATGGAAGTTGGAGGTTTTGTATCGACTTTAGAAAGGTAAATGCCATATCTACCTTTGACACTTACCCAATGCCACTTATTGGCAATTTTATTGACCGGCTGAGTAATGTTGTTTACCTCTCTACTATAGACCATACGAAAGGCTATTGGCAGGTACCACTGTATGGGCCTGACAAAAAGAAAGCTGCATTTGCTACTCCCATAGTCCTGTTTCAGTTTAAAGTATTTTCATTTGGTCTACATGAAGTGCCCAAAACATTCCAGAGATTAATGGATAAAATGTTACAACCTTACACAAACTTCTGCAGAGCCTATATATACGATAGGTGATATTGTGATGCATAGTAAAACCTGGGAAGGCCATCTGTAGCACCTTTACACAATCATGAGACTTGCTCAATCTGCAGTTTAATATCTATACTTTTCTGAGGGAAATGGTACTGTCTAACCCCACCAGGAAAAGGTTAGAGCTCTTCTTGATACCCATACACCAAAAACTAAGAAAGAGCTGAGAACCTTTTTGGGACTACTAATGCTGGTGTATTCCAAACTTTTCAAGCAAAACCTCATGTCTAACGGAAAAACTGGAAAATGCAGAGCCCCAAAAGATCATATGGGAGAAGGAAGATGAGATTTGTTACATCACCTTAAAACAAACCCTGTGCCAGAGTCCTATTTTGAAAGTAGCTGTTTTCTCCATGGATTTCATCCTTCAAAGTTATGCTCCCTTAATGAGACTAGGAGACATTTTATCTCAAAACCATGATGCACTAGAACACCCAATATTGTACATCAGTCAGAAGCTGTTTCCCAGGATAAGAACTACTCAGTGAACAAGCTTGATGCACTGACAATTAGGTGTGCTGAACTACATCTCAAATCATATATTTTGACTAATCATGGATCACACCCCTTTAGTGTGGAATAGTCAGAGAAAATAATCCAATCCAAGAGTTATGCAGTGGTTCCTGCACCTTCAACCCTATTGTTTAACAGTGGGACACCGAAAGGAGTGAGAGCAAGGTAACATAAACTTTCTCTCCCTGTTTTCATGTGAAAAATTCAGGTCCAACCCACATATGGGAAGGGTATGTGAGGACCCTGTGGCATCCTCACATCTACTCCTCTTGTATCCTCTTTTCAGGTGGCCAGGGTAACGCTGAACGCCGGCAAGCATACCCCGCACAAGAGGCAGTTCTGAGTGCAAGCGCCAGTAGCCATACCAGGCATCCACCACAGCTTCTGGGAAACAGTTTCTGGAGCAAGCCATTACACGACACAGCAGGCAATACCTATACAGCTAGCAGAACTTCTTTTGTTCCAAACAACTGTCCGGGTTCCTGCCATCTTTATGGGACCCGAGTGATGATCCATGCTGCCCAGCACCAAGCCTCTTAGTGACCGACAACCAAGTACTTGGGATGCATAGCACCGGCAGGGTCGCCCATATGGATCCCTGATGAAGGCAGACTTAGTTTCACTGCAACACCGCTGAAACGTGAAGCAAACTGGGAACACCTGATCAAGTCTGTTCCCAGTTTTACAGAACCTGTTCAGTCAGTCTCTGCCACGTTGGCAAAGATATCTTTCATTCTAGGACCCTGGAACATTTATTGTTCAACTTGAGTTATATCTTTACAGAACACTCACTGTTCAATTGAAATTATATCCTAATTAAGGAGCCTTTGAAACTCGGCCAACTCACCAGTGTAGGTGATTCATTGTACCTTTAACCTGCACCTGAGTGACAAGTGTCAAATCTTTAGAGCGAGTTCACAGGCACTTTGTTCTTCCTTTACTCAACTCAAAGTACTTATGTACTCACATAAGCATGTACACTACTTGTGTCAATGAATTAACAATTGATACCTACTTGTATATTTGCTGTATAGTATATTATGTTTTTCTTTTGTATATTCTTTATGATGTCAATGTCAACTGTTCATTTTTACATGTATGTTTCAATTTTTTAGCATGTCTCATTTATGTATTACATGTCTCACATGATTAGAAAATAAATAATTGTTTCCTAGCACTTTAATATACCAACACAGCGAGTGGTTATTACTTTCAGATTCACTTTTTGGATCTCTTACTTAGCCAACCTTTGATAATTCTCTGGACAGGCCTAAAAATCTGTATCTGTTCTCTACTTAAATAATTCTTTACCAGTAAGGGTACAAATAATTGTTTACATGGCCAGGGTAAGGCCACCACTCTTGGATCCTGACCCTGGGGGTGGAGATGTGACGGATGATCACCTGGGTGGAGGGACCTCAGGGAGTGGGGAGAGGATGTCTTTGGGTGAGACATGGTATCCCCTTTTCTTTGTAACAATACATCCTCCCCTCCCCATACCTTCAAAGGTTATTGCCAGTAATTTCCTCTTACTTTCCCTCAGTCACTCCACTCTCATAATGGAACGGGGAAGAGGCAACTAGGAGTTGTACACACTAACATTCATTTAGACCACTCTGATACTGAGACAAGAAAGAGACTGGAAGACTATTGTAAGGGTCAGGCAATTGAAATAAAAGGACACTCCAGTGGCTACAACTGGGCATATGGTAATGCTGAATGAACTGAAACATGTGACAATTGATGGTGAAACCAAAAGTGAGTGGTTTAGGATTTTGAGCAAGCTGTGAATTATAATTAAATGAACTTGAGTGGGAAGCAAGTATTATTGAATACCAAATTAAAGGAAACTTCCCATGAGCCTACAAATTAAATAAAAACAAATGTGAAAAACAAGTAATGAACATTTATGAAGTAAATGTTTTGGAACCATGTGAAAAAGCAAGTGATGAACACTTAAAGGCAAATGATGAATCTTTATGAATAAAGTGAAAAGCAAGTGATGAACACTTACACATACTTTGAAAGCATGGTGGTGGAAGAGAGTGAGCACCACAGAGTGAGTTGTGCAGAATAACACAATGTGGCAAAGCCAAGAGACTGCCAAGAAGAATCACCAGTGAATGTAAACCAAAGCACAGGTGCAGTGAGAGAGAAACCTGTGTTAGCAAGAAAACCTAACAAATACGGAAAGCTTACAGAATGCCAAGGGTTATCAGTTGCGTGAACTGTAATGGGTGGACCATGTGGTCTGACAACTGTGTCTCGCCCGATGATACCCTGCTTGGAATTAGCCAAGGAAAGTAAAGATACAGAATCTACAAGAATTGCTGAAGTGAATGAGAAAGATAGCAATCTGTATGAACTATTGAAGAGCTTCAATGATTATAAAGTTGACCTGGAACTGGTTTTGAAAACTAAGTGACTGGAATGGATTGTAAGTTTACAAGCAGGAAGAGCTGATGTCTTGGGGAAGGGAAACCTGAGACTTTGTGAACTGTGTTGTCGTCTTGGGGAAGGGAACCCTGCAGCCTTTTAGGAAGTGTGTTGTCTTCTTGGGGAAGGGAACCACAACACTTTTTGCAACTGCTTTGAATTTGGGGAAGTGGAGCTGGAAAGTAAGCCAATAGCTGGAAGAAGCTCAGAACTTTATTTGGAACAGTATTTCTTTTGTTGCTGACAACCCTACACCTTGTTTAGCTTTAGTTGTGCGGGAAAGTACAGGTTTTGGATACAGACAGGCTTTTAACTTGAACTTACTGACTCAGACTATCCTTAGTTTCACAATCCTCCCTCATCACAGGGCAAGTTAGGCCTTAGACCATCCTGACATTTAAGTAAATACAAGTGTTTTATTTCTTCATGATACCTTCACAGGAAATAAGATGGGTATGTGAGAATAAAGACAATAGGAATAAGTTGAGTGGGTGGAGATACAGACAAAAACAAATAGAATGTGTGGAAGGTTGTACACATGGTGGAGATAAGGGGGATGCATGCAAGTACAAACACTGGGGGAAGCATGCCTTCACAAGGCTACACATAGTTTAAAAAAGTACACATGTAGAAAGCCTACATTTGTCATGAATTCTTTTCCCCGGTGAAATATGCCCAGGTTTTAAAAACCTAAATGTTTATAAGCAGGTAAGTGTCAAACAGTATCAATCCAAAATCATTAACATGTGTACATATATACACATCATTACTACATGTACATTGAAATAAGGGGGATAACTAAAATACTTAAGCCACAATAACAGGATATAACCAATCAGGTAGTTTAGCCAGTGGCCCTCCTCTAAACTTAAACTTAATGTATAGGCGGTGCTGAGCACCAGTACTCATAACAGTTCTGAATTATGCATTGTGTCAGGTCTGCAGTATGTATTTTGCTATCTGACCCTTATAAGAATGTGGGCCTGTATCCTTCTTACACAAATCCATACCGCTCATCTGCACCTTTCCTATTTTAGTATCTGGGAAAGCATTTACAAGGCCTTCCTATGCACATTGACAAACAAAGGATCTGCACTTCTGTTTTGGACTTATGATAGGAAGCTTCTCTGTTATAGACATTGTACGTGAGGGAAGTGTACACTGCTGAGACCCATGCTGCAATCATTCTATTTGATGGAGGCTTGCACTGCTGATTCAATCTATTCTATATGACTGCATGCACTTCCATGACTCATGCGTACATAGTCTGTGTTGAGGGAAGGTTACCTTACACCACTGCAGGCCACAGTGCTCATTTCCACTTGCAGGAATGTCTTAATGCTGAGCCAACAGTGACTTGTTCTGTGCAAGGGAACCTTACAATACTGTCATCCATAGTGATGCATCTGTGAGGCAAACATGTACTTCTACTGCCCATGCTGATGTGCACTATGTGTACAAAATTGCACTACTGTGCCCATTTCTGTACCTGAACTGTTTGGGAAAATATTGTTGTACTGAGGCCTATTCTCACCTACACTATTAAGGAAGCTCATGTTGACCTGTAATGGGTTTGTGTATGTGAAAAACTGAGAAGCATAGATTTTCTGTATTTGCAAAACCTATGTTACTGTGCTACATGTTTTGTCTGTTTGTTGTGTTAATGAAAGTTGTAGTACTGCTACCCACAATGCCCCTGTTCTGTGTACAATGAAGAGTCCAAACCAAACTCAACATATTCCAACGTAAAATGTATTCAACCCCTTCTGGAAGGGTACTTTTAACACTGCTGAGGACCATGCTTCAACCCTTCTATTTGACAGAAGCTTACATTGGTAATTCAATCTATTCTATATGATGCATTTTTGCACTTCCATGGCTCATACTCACAAAGTCTGTGTTGAGGAAAGTTCACCTTACACCAGTGTACCACACAAGGCTATTTTCTATTTGATGGAATGTCTTAAAGTATTGTGCCAATCCTACATGGGGAGAACTAAAACACCCACGCTCATACTTCAACTGTTATATATGGGCTGGGATTGAACTTCTGAGTCCCATAGTGTGCCTGTTTTTCTTGGGGCAATTTGCTCTTGGGAAACAATTCTGTGTTTTTATTTTTTTTTTTACAAAAGGGGAACTTGCATTACTGAAGCCATTCCTATGTTTTTTATGAGTGCAGGTTTAACTGCTAGGACCAATCTTATGTACACTGCATGCAAGAGACGTATGCATTGCTGAGACATATGCTGTCATCATTCTATTTGATGGTAGCTTACACTACTTAATCAATCTATTCTATATGATGAATGGTTCCACTTCCATGGTTCATGCTTACAGAGTCTGTTTTGAGGGAAGGCTACCTTAATTCAGTGCAGTCCACACAGCTCTTCTCTACTTGAGGGAATGCCTTATTGCTGAGAACATCATTGGCTTCATCTGTGCAACTGAATGTAGCAATACCGCACTTCATAGTGACATATTTGTGAGGGAAACATTCAATTGTACTGCCCATGTTGATGAGAACTATTGCTATAAACTTGCACTACTGTCTAATTCTGCACCTAATCTGTTTGGGAACATGTTGTTCTACTGAGGCCTTTTGTGACATATGCTATTAAGGAAGCTTATCTTAACCTCTTATTTGTTTGTGTGTGTGAAAAACTGAGACGTGCAGTTGTTCTGCATATGAAAAGCCTATGTCACTGTTCTACATGCTTTGTCTGGTTGTGTTAATGAAAGTTGTAGTACTGCTACCAACAATGTCCCTGTTTTGTGTATGAGAAAGAATTCTACCCTGCTACCCCACCAAACGCACAAGATTCCAGCCTAAAAAAAAATGTGACCGCTTCTTCACCTCTTACCGAAAGTGCACTTTTAACACTGTTAAGGGCCTTGCTCGTACCATTCTATTTTAGGGAAGCTTATACTGGTAATTATTTCTATTGTATATAATGAATGCTTCTACTTCCGTGGCTCATGCTTACAGAGTTCGTGTTGAAGGAAGGTTACCTTACACTAGTGTACCCCATAAGGCTATTTTATGTTTGAGGGAATGTCTTAAAGCACTTTGCCTATTTTACATGAGGAGAGCAGGCACAACCAAGCCCACACTGCAACTGTTAATTGTGGGCTAAGATGGCACTGCTGAGGGCCATAGTGTGGCTGTTTTTCTTGGGGCAATTTGAACTTTGGAAATGATTCTCTGTCTCTTTTACATATTGTGAGCTTGCACCACTGAGACCCTTGCTATGTTCTTTAGTGTGCATTAAATGCTAGGACCAATGTCATATACATTGTACATGAGGGAAGTGTGCACTGCTGAGGTGCATGCTGCAACCATTCTATTTGATGGAAGCTTGCACTGCTGGTTCAATGTCATCTTTAAGATGACTGCTTCCACTTCCCTGGCTCATTCGTACAGGGTCTGTGTTAAGGGAAGGTTACCTTACACAAGTCCAGCCAACAGGGCTTTTTTCTACTTGAGGTAATGTCTTGAAGCACTCCTGGCAGCCAAAGAAAATTATTGACCCCACACATTTTCATTTTACAAATTAAGCACTGGAGCAAAACAACAACAAAAAACAAATGAATGCAATCTATTTTCTCTCATAGATAACCGTACAGTAACATACAAAACAGTTTTTAAAACACACATATTTTCAGATTACCACTTAACTCTTTTAAAAACACTAAAATGGTTATAAAACCATTGTTAAAAAATCACATTTCTATTGCTCTGTGATCATTTATTTTTTCTCCATTGGAACAAGTATACTCAGTGTTTCTATACCATGCACCTCAATGTACAGTCTACAGCTTCAAATGGAAATTCATGTTCTTTCCTAATAAATAACTTCCAGGAATATTTGCCATAAATGTTTTAGATATGCTGCAGTACTACTGCATTTCACACAATTACAGTAAGATACACAAAATAACATGCCAAAGCCCCATTAACAGCAAACTATAAAATAAAACCTTCAGCAAAATAGTGAAAAACAACATATAAAGTTTTTTTTCTGTCACAGATAACCATAGCTTAACATGGACTGCTGTTTGATCACTCTCCTCAAAACACACAAGTAAACCAGAAAATTCTAGCTTTAAAAATCAAATGTATAACCTTTACTAACTCAAAGACAAAAGGTATCACATACACATAGATGTACTATCACTCCCCTACAACTGTTCCAAAGTATGCACAGATCTTCACAACAGTCACAGACTCAACATCTGCACAGTGTGGGTTCTGCAATCAGAATGACAAAAGTCTACACAATGGTGGCTATCATACATTTGAAAATCAATACCAGAAAAACAGGACTGTCGAATACAAATGACTAAAATGGCAGGCGCATTTTCACTGCAACCTATCACCATCATCATTTCCAACAGTAACACCAACCAATTGTAAACACCACAACTCACACATCATGCATTCCCCACTCTTACTATCTGTACAAATTCAAACTAAGAATAATCTTCCTAGTTACTGAGAAGTAGAACAGGTATTGTGGCAGGTTGTAAAACTGCGTGGCTTATTGGAGATAGTTGGCTCTTTTGGTGTCTAACTTTTTGTGAGAATCTATTAACATGGACCTGGGTTCGACTGATTTTAAAATGAAATGGTTTGGATTGCGGGCAATGTAGTGGTCCCACGTTTTTCCTAAGTTGTTCAGTCTGAAAAGTACAGGGCAGCCAGACATCATACTAATTGATTGTGGAGGCAATCCATTGGTTTAACGATGAAACAGGACTTGCAAAAACAAATAGAACCTTTTGCTCACACCATCCTTATTTATTCCAATCAGACTCACAGGCAAAAATGGAAGAGGACCACCAGATTTTATTCTAAAATTGAAAAATCACAGAGACATTTTAATAAGATAATATCAGCTTTCATCAGAGAACAAAAACAATTATGGATATCAAACAACAACATACGTTTCTACATGACTAATCTGCATAGAGATGACAGAGTACACGTAACTGATGAAGGAAATGTGGTATTCCTTGATAACATCAAAGCGGTACTCAAAATGTGCTAAAATACTACACTGAGCACTACCTTTTAAATACAATTGCAAACATATATTAACATACACAATCTTATTTAATTAATTTTTCATAGCCGTGGATATGCTACCCCTATGAACAATCCGTTATAGCAGTGGGTACATGTACATATTTTTCATATGCTCAAAACCAGATATTGCAAAGGTTTCAAATTTGAAATGACACAACGGTAGAGTTGGGGACATGGAATCAGAAAGACATGTAAAATTGGGTCATGTAGCATAAACAAAATAACATGATTACTGCACAGAAATTCATCTAATAATAGCTGCAGATACAAGTAGGTATTTATACCTGTACCTACACAATCCCGCTAAAATACAAAATGTTCCATTGGCTTGATAGCCATGGGAATGAATGCCTGCTTGTAGCCGCAGGTACACATACATTTTTTACATACTAAAAAAAAACATATTAACAAGGTTTCAAAGCTCAAATGACACAAGGGTACAGTTGAGGTCATGGAATCAGAAAGACATGTACAATTGTGTTCCAGTACCATGAAATAATATGATTACTGCACAGAAATTCGTATTGCAATAGCCACAATGCTGATAGCAGTTATAAGCATGGCTACACAGGCCCACCAAAATACACAATGTCCCATAGGTTTGCTGATACCCGTGGTTATAGAAGTCTCTGAGAGGATGCGATGATTCATTGGCGGGTCTATAGCCATGAGCATAAAGGTACCCTTTGCTATACAATAAAATAGGCATCCAAGAACATTTTTTAATTTTCAATAATATTTAAAAGCTTCTATGGGTGACACTTAAAAGAGCCTTTGTGTTTTTGTCCCAATATATAACCCAACATTTTTTTTTAATTCAGACAAATAGTCCTCTCCTCTATTACATTTCATTTCATAAAATCTTGAACATTTCTCTGTGCTCTTTCTTTAGATTAATAATTTTATTTACCCAAAGAGAAAAAATCATATGCTAACTGTCAAAATTATTTCTCCACAAATTACGCACAAACCTCTCATTTCAATTACCCCATCTAAGGTTATATTATAGAATTTCATAGGTTTTTGGTAGCACAACTTAACCATAATGTCCCTGACTTAATATACATGTAATATAGAACATACTGAACCCCCAGGTAGTGATTTTGATGTCCGCGGACTGTGCGTATGTCCGCAGACGGACGCGGACAACAGCAACACTACCCAAAAACTCAGGTGGTATCATAAATTGTTATATCATGTCATATGAACACTGCACAAGTTCAATAACCAGCACACAAACACATTATATGTAGTAATAAATAAGAAGTGAAACCTATATATCTAACACATCAACTATCCATTTAAATACCAAAAGAAGAAAGATAGGCTTCCAACATAATTACCTCTCAGAAACTGCACAACTAGGAGCAACAGCAGGTCTACAGACCAGTAAGAACACAATTTACCAGAAGCTAGTAAGTATACTTCATTTTTCTTATATATTTCGAAAATGTCTGTATTAGATACAATAAAAGTAATATATATTTTTTTTTCACAAAAATGTTCAGTACTTTAGAATGGCTTGAGGAGAATTTCCCACGTGAGGAAATGTCTGAAGATAGTGATACTAATGGTAGACACTTCTCTATATAACCAAATTAATAAGCATTACTTCATGTACACTTCACATATATATATATATATTTTTTAACAGACCATACAAACATTGAAAATAGTACACCAAAAGATACATTGGAAAAGACTCTCCAGCACATGGAAGAAAAAATGGACTTCCATCCCTTCATCTTTGTCCTATCCATCCTCTTGAAACCCCCAATTCCCCTGTGTTTGTGTCAGTTTCTGCTTCCCCTTCTCTTTCATAAAATGTACCTCTATATATAATAAAACAAAAATATTATATGTGTATTAATTCAGTTCTTTTTTGTGTTTTTTTTTTTTTAAAAGGCAGTTGGGGTGTACGCGGACAGCACGGGTGTCTGGGATTTCCACAATTAACCAAAATGGGGGTGTCCTAAGGAGACTATACCTGTCCGTACTGTCCACAAGCAAAATGGAACTGTTCTTAGAACACACTCGGTGTCCGGAATGTCCACAATTAATCAAAATGGAGGTCGCCTAAGGACACTATACCTGTCCGTAATGTCCGCAGTCAGGTTGAAACTGTTCTAAGAACACACTCGGTGTCTGGGATGTCCGCAATTAACCAAAATGGAGGTGTACTAAGGACACTATGCCTGTCCGTACTGTTCGCAGGCAAGTTGAAACTGTTCTAAGTACACACGCTGTGTCCGGGATGTCCGCAATTAATGTTAATGTTAATGTTAAAGGACATTTGTACCGCGCACTATCACCACCGGAGTGGTCCCTTGGCGCTCTGGTGGCTCTGAAAGAGGAGGGGAGGTTGAGTTAATGGGAGGAAGCAAGGAAAGTGAAAGAAAGCAGTGATGTGCAGTTGGCGGCCTCAGCCCTGTGGGTCCGTTGGCTGGGCCTGGGGTGTTTGCGGCCGGTAGTCATTGTGTACTGTTGTACAAGACTATGTGTGTTTTTTGTTTTGTTGTTGTAATGTAGTGAAGTTTGTGCGGTTTGTTGTGCTGTAGGTTTTGGTTGTGTTTGGTTTGGAGTTTGAGATGTGTATGCAGAAAGGGAAATTGTTAGTAGGGTTGGTTAGTTTGCGTCTCTATCCTGAATTGAAGCACTCAGCTTTTTTAGTCTCCCCTGTTGCGGCTCTGTCCAGATCTGGGTCTGACTGGCATACAGGTTCCTTACTCCTCTAGCCCCCGCCTCTAACATGCTCTCTCATAGCTCTCCTTATCTTCCATTCATACTCCTGTGGCCATTGCACCTGCCAATGACAACCTCTCAGGTAGTGGGGTGATTGCCAATATCTCGATAACTCCACACCAGTGTGGTACCTGGCGGTGATTAAGTAAGGATGTGCGAGAGTGTTGGTGGGATTGTCTGGGGTAATTAACCAAAATGGGGGTGTCCTAAGGACACTATACCTGTCCGTACTATCCGCAAGCAAAATGGAACTGTTCTTAGAACACACTCAGTGTCTGGAATGTCCGCAATTAACCAAAATGGAGGTGTCCTAAGGACACTATACCTGTCCGTACTGTTCCCAGGCAAGTTGAAACTGTTCAAAGAACACACATGGGGTCCGGGATGTCCGTAATCAAACGAAAATGGAGGTGTCCTAAGGACATTATACCTGCCTGTACTGTTTGCAGGGAAGTTAAAACTGTTCTAAGAACACATGAGGTGTCCGTCTCACTTGTGTCGCACTTCTAATTAATTTCAGGACCCGAACACTGTCCGTAGAATATCTACGCACATGCGCACCACACCCATAAGTCCTACGAACATTGCGCCTGTCCATAACTGTCCGTCTCACTTGTGTTGCACTTTTAATTAGTTTCAGGACCCGAACACTGTCCGTAGAACATCTGCGTGCATGTGCATGACCGTTCCCGTGCATTTGGTGTCCTGCAGACACCAGTTCCCTTCCAGACATGTTTGTGACGTCATCATGTGACCGCACCCACGCTGAGCATGTGTCCTGAATTACGGACACTGTCCGGGTCCCCGAACATTTTAAAAGTACCTTTTCAGGCAATCCACAGTATTTTATAGTAAAAATTCACCATAGCACATGTCCCAGACAATGACCTTGACTTTCTACATACTTTTTGGAACTTTTTGAGCCTTTTAGGGGTGTTCGATCTGTCCGCGGACAGTACTGGTATCCGCGGACCGCACCTGCACCCCTATAAAAGGCCACACCCCAGAGCTCATTCATCTTCTTCTGTCTTTCTACTATTGAAGATTGACCTGCTTTTGCTGCCTTTCCTGTTGCAACTTGAAACCAGATTGCATCCATGGCTGCTATACTTCAACCTGGTGCTACATCTGCCTTAGCACCACCCCCACTCCCTACACCACCACCACCTCCCCAAGGGCCTGAAGAGGGGAACAGGCTTGAGGATGTAGAGGAGGATGAAGAGGTTGACGCGGATGAGGTAGTGGAAGTCCCTACTACCAGCACTCGCCGTGAGTCTTGGGTATGGCGGTTATTTACAATTCATGGTAACGTACCCAAGGTGCGTGCGAACAAGGTCACCTGCAACCAGTGCAAAATAGTGCTGAGTCGTGGGATGCTTGGTTCGTACAGCTTTGGTACGACAACTATGAAACGACACCTAAGGTTGTTCCACGGTGGGGCCGTTCGCAAGGTTGTACCTTGTGAGGAGCGTAGTAGGTTGAGTTCCTCTACTACATCCTCTGTTTCCGCTCTTCTCACCACAAGAGACACTCCAGAGCGCATCCCTCCAGCCATCCTACAGGCCATTCACAATGCTGATGACCCTTACCTTTCGAGGCTCACAGTTTTGTGTATGTACTGCAACGCAGTACTCTGCAGGGGGGAGAGACTTTGAAGTGCTTTCGAGACTACGGTCTCAGTGCACGAGAAGACCTGTCCACTACCTAAGTAAGGCCCACCCTACATCTTCCTCTCTCCACCCGCCCTTTCTTATCCCCGTGGTTGGTGTCCCCCCCTTACCCTCCTTTCCCCTCCTCTCCTAGTGTGTCGTGTGTAAAAAAACAAAAACAACAAAAATCCCCCCCAAAAAAAGGCTCTTTTCAGAGCCGTCTTTCACAGCAGTCTAAAAATAGAAGTGACAAATAAATGGAGCAGGGCCCTGTGCATTTTTTTTTTAGAAGTCCGCGGACAGTTCACGAACATCTAAAATATTGGGGTGCTGCCCTATCAAAATCATTGCACTTTTCTCTGGGAGGATGTGGTGGCTCTGTAAAGAGCCTTTTGGTGGGTTTTTTTGTGTTTGAAAAACTTGAAATAGTAAACACCTACTGCAAAATGGATGGGTGTAATTCCACAAAAGGACGCAATGCATTTTGTAAATTTCTCAGAAAAATCTGATTACCAGCATAAGTAAGATGAACTCCATCTCTGCGAAAAATGTATGTGCTACGAAATATAATCTTTTCATTGTGGAAAGAGGACATGTCAACATCTCATAGAAAGGCACAAACAGCCTTATTAACATTCCACCTTGCTTTCTCCATTTGTGGACCAAATGAAGGAGAACGCAGCCAAATTTGTCTTTGCACAATACAAGAAAATATTACTTGGGAATTTGGAAACATGTCCATGACCTTCCCAAGTCCTTCTTTCATCGCAAATTGCAAAGAAAGTCCTGACACATGTCCTAAACTGTTCCCTCCACAATGAATTATAATTATGTCTGGATGAAGCTCTGTCTCCAAACTAGCACAGAGAGGTACCAAGTCCAGCCACTTCATTCCACGCACTCCATGCCAGTGCATTTCCACATGAGGGAATCCAAGATCTGCAGCTACTCCACAGTGTTGTGCATGCACCTCCAACCAATGTATGCATGAGTCTCCCAAAATCCAGACAATCTGTTTTTTAAAGCACACAGCCATAGCTAACTGTTCTTCTCTCAGGAAAAAGACTTTCTGACAAACTCTCTTTACACAACACACCCACTAAACTTTACTGACCAATCAATTGCTCTGCTCATTCTCATTTGCATGCCTCTCCACCCAAAAATCCCTGTATGTAATACGCAGTGTCCGCGGACTACCGCCATATCCGTGGACATACCGTAACTTGGACAGCTTTTCTACCACTTCCACTTCACTCTCTGTGTCATTCCCTCATTGGATGCAGCTAACCAGTCACACAACCATCCACCAATCAGATCCAAGACCTCTACATCTAACTCCATTATCAGAGTTCAGCACTTCAAATGGACTGTAGATACAAGTCTCATATCATTGGAAAGCACCTACTACAAAAACTACTGTACAAGTCTCCAAGATTTCTACTTGCAGTTGCATGCATATCCACATGCATGAATACAAACTACAGGTATGCATATTTTCTGCACCGTACATGTACAACTCTTAAATACGAATATAAACAGAGTAGCTGCCACTTAACCTGTATAGCCTATAAAATTAACTTATGGTAATTTTTTCCATCTGCTATAATCAACTGTCACTTCCAAACCTGTCTGCTATCTATTTTTTTTTTACACACATAACTACCTAAAAAATTATAATATTAGAAGATGGAAGAAATAACAATATAATTGTGGAAAAATACTTAGTAGTGTATCACAAAATTACACACAGCCAGTAAAATTTCATGCATCTTCATACACTCACACACATAGGGTCTCATTACGGCTTTGGCGGTAGCCATGCCGCTATTGGCGGCATGGCTGCCTCCAAAACCGGGTCCGGGTTCCCTGAATTGTAAATTACCAGGCCATTCCGAGTTTATAGGGCCCGGTAATTCCTCCCTCAGGGAACCCGGGCCCAGACCTTCCCCATTCCCATTCGAGCCCCCATAGGGCTCAATGGGAATGGGTGCAGGGAGCTAACAATGGCCGATTACAACCGGCCCGTTGTTAGCTCCCTGGTCCCCTCGCAGGACCCCGTAACAACGCCTGCTTTTACCAGGCGTCCTTACCGGGTCCCGCGAGGGGACCTCGTAATCAGGCGGATTGGATTTAACGGGTCTGCATCAATAAGTAGCACCCGTTAACCACCTGACTAATGAGTCCCATAGACACTTTCATTGAAGTACTCCCACCTGCAATAACACCACTACCTGTAAATCACATCCTTCTACTTTATTACCCACAGCTTCACAAATAGATATATTCCATGTGTTTCTATACAGTTTCTTGCTATTTACCTACTAAAAATTGCAAAATAAATATAACATTCTTTTTTCTTTCTCCTAACATTCTATAACACATTTTTAAAAAAACAAAGTGAATTTCATACACTTAATATTCTAATCATTTACAAAGCATGTTGAACTAACATAATATAAATAAAATATAAAGACTTCACATAGTCAAATGAAACTGCATGCATACACTATGTTCAGAAATTAAACAAGAATACTACTACAAAGACATAAAAATGAATCTCTCAATTAACATCTCTGCTGTAAACACACAAAACTACTGACTTCTTTCTTTTACAATTGCAGTGAAGACCACTCTCCTGGAAAACAGCAACATCTGAACTACAAACACCGACTATAAAGAAACCTGCTCATTCCACAAAAAAAGAGTAAGTACAATACTACCTTAGTTTATCTGACAAGTCTTTAAATCTCTCCACAATCTTGCTCCCCCTTATCTCTCCTCTCCCCTCTCATTCTACACTCTCTCCCACTCCCTTCACTCTGCTGACCATTTTCTTCTCACTGTTCCTCGCTCCCCTTGTGCCACATCCCATTTCCCCTCCTTCCATCTCCTAGCCCCCCTGCACTGCAACTCCTTACCTCTCTCACTCTGCTATATTTCTACCTTTTCCTCATTCTACACTTTCCTCAAATCTCTCCTTCTCCATTCCCCGCCATGAAACCTCTCCCACCTTCTTGAACCCTCGCCCCTTGCCTTATATCCTTAATCATCTCCCTCCCCTTCCCTCTCCCCATTCTCATCTTTAACCCCATCCGTTTCCCTCCTCCTCCTCTTCCTCACCCTTCCCTCTCTCTCACTTGTACTGCACTACTCTCCTTCTCCCCTTCAGTTTAATTGCTCTACTTACTGTTTTCTTGGTCTGATTCTCAATGTTAAATTGCTTCCACTGTTTCCGTTATAATGTTAATTGTTATATGTATCCTCTTGTTATTAAACTGTATTACTCAAACACACTGTGTGGGTGATTCATGTAATTTGTGCACCAAAAAAATGAAGATTTGTGTACCATTCTGCCCACAAATCACCATTTATTAAACAGGGATTAGCACACAGAATGGCACACAAATCCTCGTTTTTCAGAGCACAAATAACATAACTCAGCCCCTAGAATATTAGTATTACAAAACAAAGAATTGTTTTAATTTTATACCATTTGATTTACTATTAGTGCTTATCCTCACCACTAGCTCACTTTCTACTTTCATCTAAACCGCAGTATAGCAACACACAAATAGAAGAATAGCCTTCCCAACTAATTGTAGCTGCCCAATGCACAATCACACACCACCAGATACATCTTTACCATAATACTCAGACACTCATGCATACAGCACACATACATTGCACAACAGCCCAACCCATACCTTCTATTTTTTTGTTTCAACAGACCCCACAGAATGCCTACCAGAAAGTAAGTCCGTAGAAAGCAACGCAGAAATAGAGAAAATGAAAATAAAAATTTCCAAAATAAGCATCCATCTCTAGCAGAGTTTGTACAAAAAGTTCAAACAAAACAGCTAATAGAGTCAATTAGCAAAACAAAACAATCTTCCATTACAGAAACTGTGCCTCCTCTATCAAAATGTAAAAGAAAACAGAAAATGATTAACAGAAATGTAGCTACCACTACTGCTAAAACTGCTCCTATAAACCTTGATATATTTGGAAGTAACCATACCAAAAGAAGCATATTAGAAACAATATTCCTCCACAGAGTCCTTCAGAATCTTATAAAAACAGGAGACAAATCATGCACAACCCATAAAAACTACCGTAGAAAATTAATCTTAGAAGCTTTGATAGACAGTGCAATCCTTCTCAAAAGAAAGTTATTTATTTTAGTGAATGAAACCACTAACAAAACTAAGTACTAAATTACATATTTCAATTAAGAAGCATACAAACAAAATAAAACAAACACAATTGCCATCAATAGCAGTGGACGAGGTTATGAAAAACTTAATAATACCATAATGGAACAAGAAATACTGCTTACAAAAATATCCCCAGAAAACTCACTATCAATTTTCCATTTGACTGAACCAGAACGTCCTGTATACAAATGGCCATGCACGCCAATGTGTAACATTGCCAAAACATCTTTCAAATCTTTACGCCAGTTCCTCAACCAATATGTGAAAGGCAAAGACAAAATCAAAATAAAACTGCTGCAAAATATGGATACCTGTCCAGTGCGCAAATACACAGGACTGCAAGGAAATTCATTGGCCTGCATTTCAGGACCTATTTGCAAAAGCAGCTTACATCATATCAAAATGATATCAACACATCATTCAACTATAAGAAATCTAGTCTATAAACTGCACTATGCTAAAAGTCCTGCTTTAGCACTAGCTAATTTAAATAACAATCTTCTACATGGTACAGCCAAAGACCTACTCAAAGAAATCAACCATATCCAGAATACATATTTTGGAAGTGAAGACCACTTACACAATGCAATAGTTTAACAACAGACTAGCAAAAAGTCTGCACATGGCACCCTTCTACTACACACATACAAAAAAGAAATACTAAAATTCAAAAGTACATCCGCTGAAGTACCAAACCATGTGTGTGTGTGTTGCCGCAGAAATTTTCATAAAAGTAACACAAAAACTATAGACATAACATACAAAATAGAAGACAATGAAAATTACAAATGGTTAGAATTAGCTCTCTACCTTATAGCAGAAAACAAATACGAAATAACTGACCCCTTAACACTTTGCAGTTACTGCACTACAAAACTTGACAACAATCAAACTCCTTTACGTACTATCACAAATAATCATTTTATAATACAATAGACTACGTTCACTATACACCCCCCATCTAAAAACATATCCTGTTCCACAAAAAGGAAAACGTTGTAAAAGAAAACTAATTCAAACAGAAATGCTACAGGATCTCACTGCAAATCCTCCAAAGAGACGAAAAGAAGCTAATACTTCATCAATTACCACAACCAAAGAAGAACCTATTACTCAAAGTAACTCAGGTACTTCTTCAAATAAGCAACAAACACTCGGAAAAAATGACTTGGACACAGACCTATCTGGTCCATTCAAATTTTCAAATATAACTGGTGTAAGTTGCTACGCAAATGTAGCAATGAATATTCTATGTCAATTACCACCAATTGTTGAAAACATTTACTTACACAGTACAGACAAATTGTGTTTTCAAATGTTAGTACTTCATAGAAACGCAACAAAGAATCCTGACAACACATATAGTGTTCATGGAATAAGACAAGAATTGGACTACTGTGCTGGAATGGTAAAATTCACTATAAACTCACAGGAAGGTCCACAAGAATTTCTAATGTACTTACTACAAGTACTGGAAAACAAAAACATACCTGTAAATGAAATTTTCCAGATTTCATACATGTGGAAACATACATGCACTCTCTGCAACAATGCGACACAGGAACAAATCCCTAATGAGCGCTTCTTGTATATATCCATACCTAATTGTGAATCCGTTCCATTTCAGCAACTTGTACAAAATGCAAACCATGGTAGATGATGCACTACTACCTGCAATTCAGATAATCGCTCCACCTTTCTAAATACGTAATACGAATGCTTCTACTTTACAATGCAGATGGTGCCAAAAACAACTGCAAGCTGACTGGATTCACATATGGTCAAGTATCACTTGGTAAGAAAACCTTCACAACAATAGGTATAATCTACCATGCAGGAGCCCCAACCAATGCAGGTCACTACACTACATATATTAATAAGAAATGTGGATGCTTTAAATGTAATGATAATACCATTACTCTAAAGCAGAGATTACCAGCAAATCTTACAAATACTTATTTAATCTTCTTAAAACCAAAATTTAATAACTAATCTGTACTTAAACATTAACAAAACTTCAATTAAAAAAAATAACTATAAACTGTTACAATACACCAACAGGTATCTAACTGCCCCAATATTCTATAACATCCAAACAGATAAATTGATACCACTAAATTATAACAAGAAATAAACAGTTAGAAAACGCCAACAGGTATCTAACTGCACCAAGATTTTGCAAGACCCAAACAGATAAATCAATACCACTAAATTATAACAAAAAATAGACAGAATACGCCAGCAGGTATCTAACTGCTCCAAAACTGTGCAACAAGCCAACAGATAGAACATTGGACAAAAACAACAAGTGAACACTAAAACAAACAAACAAATAGACTGTAGCATAACAAAAAAAGGGTCTTTTATCTAGAAAGCATGGGCCACAACCAAGGCAGGTCACTACACTGCATATAAAAAGAAATGTTGGTGGTTCGAATGTAATGATAGTACCATTACTCTAAAGCAGATTACCAGCAAATTTTACAAACGCTTATTTAATCTCCTTAAAACCAAAATGTAATAACTAATCTGTACTTAAACATTAACAAAACTTCAATTAAAAAACAATAAACTGTTAGAATACGCCAACAGGTATCTAACTGCCCCAAGATTCTATAACAACCAAACAAATACATGAATTATAACAAGAAATAAACAGAATACGCCAACAGGTATCTAACTGCCCCAAGATTTTGGAACAACCAAACAGATAAATCAATACTACTAAATTATAACAGAAAATAGACTGTTAGAATACGCCAACAGGTATCTAACTGCTCCAAAAATATGCAACAAGCCAATAGATAGAACATTAGCCAGAAACAACAAGTGAACTCCGAAAACAAACAAACAAATAGACTGTAGCATAACAAAAAAAGGTTTTTTTTAGTCTGACATGGATTTTTTTCCCACAGACCCAATGATTTGAAAAACAAACACAGAAATTGAGCAAATTGCACAGTACACTGGTTTGTAATCTACTAAATATGAGGGTCGAAATGAATAAAGAATGTCTATTATTCAATGTTATAAGTCCTTACACACTACCAATGCTAACATGATCTTTTCTTTTATCAAAGAAATTGACAAAGAATATATGTACTCCAGTTACCAAACCAAACAGTAAGTATATTACAATAAGTACAACTCATAAATACTGCTCCATAACACAACCATTGAAGCAAACAGTGCATATAACTTCGGTCTTGGGTGCATGGCCCATGCACCCAAGAATCTAGGACCTGGCCACAACCACCGCAGCATATCAGACCCATGGTAGCTTATAACTTCCGTACTTATAACATTGGTCTTGGGTAGGCCCTGGCCACAACCACCACAACATATCACACCCATGGTAGCTTATAACTTCGGTATTTATAACTTCGGTCTTGGATAGGCCCTGGCCACAACCACCGCAACATATCACACCCATGCTAGCTTATAACTTCGGTACTTATAACTTTGGTCTTGGGTGCATGGCCTTTGGCCATGCACCCAAGACTCTAGGCCTTGACCACAACTACCACATGCACCCAAGACTCTAGGCCCTGACCACAACCACTGCATGCACCCAAGACTCTAGGCCTTGCCACAACTGCAGCATGTCACACCCATAGATCACACCCATATTTGATTCTATGGGTGTGATATATGGGTGTGATATGCTGTGGTGGTTGTGGCCAGGGCCTAGAGTCTTGGGTGCATGGCCTACAGCCTACGGCCTTCAGCCATGCTCCCAAGGCTCTAGGCCCTGGCCACAACCACCACAGCATATCACACCCATAGATCACACCCATAGAATCAAACATTTTAACTATGCCATATGTCATATGGGCAATTTTTATGACCACGGACACTGTGTGTGTTCTTAGAACAGTTTCAACTTGCCTGTGAACAGTACGGACAGGTATAGTGTCCTTAGGACACCTCCATTTTTGTTTAATTGCAGACCTTCCGGACACCGTGTGTGTTCTTACAACAGTTTCAACTTGCCTGCGAACAGTACGGACAGGTATAGTGTCCTTAGGACACCTCCATTTTCATTTGATTACGGACATCCCGGACACCGTGTGTGTTCCTAGAACAGTTTCAACTTGCCTGCGAACAGTACGGACAGGTATAGTGTCCTTAGGACACCTCCATTTTCGTTTGATTACGGACATCCCAGACACAGTGTGTGTTCTTAGAACAGTTTCAACTTGCCTGCGAACAGTACAGACAGGTATAGTGTTCTTAGGACACCCCCATTTTGGTTGATTACGGACATCAAGGTCAGCGCGGCTGTCCGCGTACACAACGAACACAACAGGGGTGCCTGCCACCTAAATAGATACAATATTTGACCCATCTCTTACTCCCCCACCCTCCCCAAACAGTCTTACACGCCAACAAACTTGCCAAAATTGTATTTCTCCACCATTTGTCACCGCGCTGTCCGCGGATGTCCGTGGATACAAGATGGCGGGCGTCCCCAAAAATCTGACGCACTCCACGCTCTTCACCATCTAATCAGCGGACACGTCACATGTCCGTGGACATGGCTCAAGCCGATTAGCCAAACTGGACACTGTCCACGGAGCGAACAGGGAAATGTGTCCGCGGAGCGGACATAGATATCACTAATTTGTTGTGACCTACTTTTTGGTCATTTTTAAAAAAAACTACTGGATGGATTTTCACCAAATTTACAAAAGCACGCTTTTGGGACCAAGACGCTTCTCCTGCCGCAAATTTGGTGAAAATCCATTCAGCAGTTTGGGCTCTAGGTGTGAGCAAAGTTTTTTCCCCATTCAGTCTATGGGGAAAAAAAGAAGTTTTGGGACCCCCCCTATAATTTTGCCCCCCCCCGGACCAAACCTCACCAAAGTTTGCTAAAAAATTCTGAGTGGGCCATATACTTTTTTTTGCAAAGTTTGGTGTGGATTCATGCGGGGGGAGCGAACGAAGTTATAAGCCACCCAAAAAGTGTTCATGGGATTAGCAACTTAACCATAACTACACAGCCACTACTATATATATATATAAAATATTTGTTCATAACTATGGCTGCAAGAGACGCTATTGAATAGGCTTCCAGGCCCAATGGACATTTATTGTAAGCCACAACTACTGGCATTAGTGTCATTGTACTCGCAGCTAACATGATAGATGCGATTGAGGTCATATCTGCGGCTACTAAGTGCCAATAAGTGCCCTGGTCACAGCTATACGCCCACTGTCAGTGCTGTCATTGTACCCATTGCTACCATAAAGGATGCGATTGATTAAACTGCAAGCTCAGTTAATCGCAGCAGCAACTGGAAGATGTATCTGTGGCTATTAAGTGTCAATCACTGTGTGGCACCCCTAGTCACTGCTATACGCCTACTGACGTTACTGTCATTGTAGCCACGGCTTGCATGCAGGATAGCGATGAAGGATAGCCATGGCTATATTAAAAATGGCTACAATAAAAACATAAACAAATGCTTTTTAACATACACTATACTAAAAAGACCAATGAAGAATTATTTATCCATTTATACAGTCTCTTTTTTTAATGTCTACTTTTAGAACTGAGCACTTGGACCTGACAAGGGCCATTTGGGGGAGATGGAAGGAGGAGGGTGGAACTGGAAAAGGAAGAACATTAGCGTTCAATACATATGACAATGGGTCAAAAAAGGGCACATATTTTGGTGGGGATTTTTCTTGATTTTTCTTTACTTAAATTATTTCACAAAACGGTGAAAATTGCTACATATAAAAAAAAGATGCCTACTGGTCGCAGTGAATCTGGTGTTTAGAAATGGTTATTGCCGATGAAGGTAGGGTGGCTTCTCCCACCACATCCCAATTGTGACATGTGCAGCACATAACTTTGTACTGCGTCAGATTGTGGGCTATCAGCAGTGGAGGTGGTTCAGTAGTAGTCTTTGATGATGGAGTACCCGTTGAGTGTGCACTTGTTCCTGGCGGTGATGTAGCTGGAAAGGCAGAACATGTTGTTAGGATAGAGGTAGAGGTGTTTCTAATATATCGTTGTACCGACTGCGGTCTGTGTGCCTTTAGTTTATTTTTTAAATGAGCTAGCCGGTGTGGCTCATCAACATCATTCCAGTGAACTCTCACTAATTGCTGAATGAGCGCTGAAGTTTGCAGACTTTGAGACAGTGCCGACACTGGTGCCCTCTGCAGTGTTTTTTGGCACAAAATGCACATGAGCTCCTTCTGGCTATGGTGTTGTTGCACCATAACATTTTTCCAACTCTCTGCTGTTGTCTTCATCCCACACTATTTCTTGTGGGGAGATAAAGCAGTAGAGGCCCAAGCCAGGTCGGAAAATGAAATAATTAAAAAAGACATGTCAAAAAATTCCACTTAAACTGAAACAACTATTAAAAAAAGGAAATAATAAAGTCAAATAATAAATGTAGACAAGCCACCAGGTACAAGACAAAGAAAAAAGGTTTAGGAGTAAGAGAGGTCAAAAAATGATTGGAAAAATTAAGTTTGAAAGTTTGGACTTTTCTTGGAGGATTATATAGATGTGTCAGGAACTAAGATCGAAAAAAAGAAATGAGGAAAAGTAAAGGGGATTCCTCAAAAATGAAAAAGGTATCCGTGGCAAAGCCCACAAACCAATCACTGTGCGCTTTTTGTAGCTGAGGATATAGCAACATTTCTGCTTGCAGCATTGACCAATCATAATGCACGCTGCGGCTACCCCAATACCCATGACATATATCTGCATCAACATCTTCACCCATTGACAGTGCAAGCCTCATCAACGAAAGGGTCCAATCAGGTGGCGTAGTTTGTTGACACGGCTGCATGCATTTGCATGTGCCACATCGACCAATCGGATTGGGCGCTTTATATAGCCACATCAATAAAAGCATCTAATCAGGTGACCCGGTTCATTGATGAGGCTATGCCCACGCCATATGATGAAATCTGCATGTGTGAAATTGACCAATCAGAACGTGTGCTGGGGCTTCACGGGTACACATGACATATATCTACATCAACATCTTCTCCCCATGACAGCACGAGCCACGTAGCTGCGTCAATAAAAGAGTCCAATCAGGCGGCACGGTTTGTTGACTTAGCTATGCGTATGCCGAATGATGAAATCTGCACAAGCAAAATTGAACAATCAGAATGCACAATGCGGCTGGGTGGGTATACGTGCCATATATCTGCATCAGCAACTTCAACCAATGATAGCGCGAACTGCATAGGCGCGGCTATGCCCATGCCGTAAGAAGAAATCTGCATGTGTGGCATTAACCAGTCTGAACGTGTGAGATTTAGTAGCTGAGGATATTCACCACACCCATAGCAAATCACTTATTATTTATCATTGCTTTCAGTCCTTGCTAGTGAACAGGTGTCCTGAATTACTGAGTCAAATGCCACGTATTGCAGCATTCAGAACCGTCTCCCATTACCTGGCAATTACTTACAATGCTGTACATTTAAAAATGTTTCTTTTTAGAAGCATTTTCATAAAAGTAAAAAAAATACATATGTGCATTTATAGCAGCACTGTGTGTAATTCTTTCTAAAACAAAGAAAAAGCAGATGTAAAGATGCAAAAGATTTGCACAACATTTTTAAGTGTGTGGACATTTAACATCTTGGCAGTACATACGTGCCTGGAAACATGACCAGTTCCAATCTATACATGCTTATCCACTCCTAGTTTTTTTTCTGCATTCTAGGATTTGCAGTCCAAGTTTCCATATACAAAAACTCCCACAATGTAAAAAAAAAACAACACTTGAAAGCAACTACATATTACAATATATTTTATGGCAAGTATGCATGTACTGCCAACATATTAAACTTCCACACACCAAGTGCCACATTAAAATGTTCTGCACAACTTTTCCATCTGCTTTTCTTTTCTTTTGCAAAACATTTATACACAATGCGGCTATAACTGCACATATGAATGTTTTACCTTTCATGAACATGCTCCTGAAAACAAAAATGTTTAAAAGGTCAGCATTTTTTCGATTTTTCATTCCATATAAATGTCACATTCAAACCTCACTCATTACATCCCTTACTGCCATATTCTCCACCTGCTCACACTTGCAGGGTAATTCATAGAATTTCGCAGAAAAGTGTCGCAAGCGGCTGGCGCAGAGTGTCCGCGTGCGATTGTCTGCGCCAGGCACGTGCGCTAAAACCGATTTCCGCGCACAGCGTATTCATGGATTTTAGGCTCCCAAACCAGCCGTGGCGCAGAGTATCGCAGCGACCCTGCAGCAGCGCCAGTAACGCCCCCAAGAACGCCCTCGCGCAAGGAAAAGCCATCACAATCGCTAAATCATCGCAAAGGGCTGCGCTAACCCTGGACCAGTTTACAGGGCTGCCAAACAAGGAACGCAAAGCGGGTAACGTTCATATCAGGGGTACGCGGGAAGTTTTACACGCGATTAGCCAGGGTACGTGTATTACAGGGGTACGCGGGAAGTTTAACACGCGATTGGCCAGGGTACGTGTATTAGAGGGGTACGCGTGAAGTTTTACACGCGATTAGCCAGGGCACGTGTATTACAGGGGTACGCGGGAATCATCACACGCGATTTGGCTGGGTAGGTGTATTACAGGGGTACACGGGAAGTTTTACACGCGATTTTGCTGGGTACGTGTATTACAGGGGTGCGCTGGAATTATCACACGCGATTTGGCCAGGTACGTGTATTACAGGGGTGCGCGGGAATTATGACACGCGATTTGGCTGGGTACGTGTATTACAGGGGTGCGTGGGAAGTTACACACGCGATTAGGCTGGGTGGGTCCTCACAGGTGTTCCCTGTACACCCTCCACGGCCCCTGCAGGCAGCCCACAAAACAGGGGACTACCCTGCACACCTGCTCATGTCCCCCTGCACCCCCACCCCCCAGCCACCAGGGGCAACCTCCACCAGGCCCCCACTCATGTCTCCCTGCACCCCCATCCCCCAGCCACCAGGGGCAGCCTCCACCAGGCCCCCCTCATGTCTACCACCCCACCCCCACCCCCCAGCAGTGCAGGGGCACCCTCCACCAGGCCCCCACTCATGTCTCCCACCACCCCCACCCCCCAGCCACCAGGGGCAGCCTCCACCAGGCCCCCACTCATGTCCCCTATCACCCCCACCCCCCAGCCACCAGGGGCACCCTCCACCAGGCCCCCACTCATGTCCCCTATCACCCCACCCCCCAGCAGTGCAGGGGCACCCTCCACCAGGCCCCCACTCATGTCCCCTATCACCCCCACCCCCCAGCCACCAGGGGAAGCCTCCACCAGGCGCCCACCCATGTCCCCCTGCACCCCCACCCCCCAGCCACCAGGGGAAGCCTCCACCAGGCCCCCACCCATGTCTACCACCCTTCCCACCCCCCAGCAGTGCAGGGGCACCCTCCACCAGGCCCCCACTCATGTCTCCCAGCGTGCTACGTGTATTTCAGGGGTGCGCGGGAAGTCCCACTCGCGAATAGCCTGGGCGCGTGTATTTCAGGGGTGCGCGGGAAGTTCCACACGCGAATAGCCTGGGCGCATGCATTTCAGGGGTGCGCGGGAAGTTTTACACGCGACTTCGCAGGGTACGTGTATTTCAGGTATGCGCGGGAATTCTCACACGCGATTTGGCTTGGTACGTGTATTACAGGGGTGCGTGGGAAGTTACACACGCGATTAGGCTGGGTGGGTCCTCACAGGTGTTCCCTGTACACCCTCCACGGCCCCTGCAGGCAGCCCACAAAACAGGGGACTACCCTGCACACCTGCTCATGTCACCCACCACCCCCACCCCCCACCATCCAGGGGCACCCTCCACCAGGCCCCCACTCATGCCCGACTCATGTCTCCCACCACCCCCACCCCCCAGCACTGTGGGGCACCTGCCAGCAGGCCCCAACCCATGTCACCCACCACCCCCCAGCAGTGCAGGGGCAGCCTCCACCAGGCCCCCACCCATGTCTCCCACCACCCCCACCCCCCAGCCACCAGGGGCAGCCTCCACCAGGCCCCCACTCATGTCTCCCACCACCCCACCCCCCAGCCACCAGGGGCAGCTTCCACCAGGCCCCCACTCATGTCCCCTATCACCCCACCCCCCAGCAGTGCAGGGGCACCCTCCACCAGGCCCCCACTCATGTCCCCTATCACCCCCACCCCCCAGCCACCAGGGGAAGCCTCCACCAGGCGCCCACCCATGTCCCCCTGCACCCCCACCCCCCAGCCACCAGGGGAAGCCTCCACCAGGCCCCCACCCATGTCTACCACCACCCCCACCCCCCAGCCACCAGGGGCAGCCTCCACCAGGCCCCCACTCATGTCCCCTATCACCCCCACCCCCCCAGTCACCAGGGGCAGCCCCCACCAGGCCCCCACTCATGTCCCCTATCACCCCCACCCCCCAGCAGTGCAGGGGCAGCAGGCAGTCAGGCAGCAGCAGGTGGGAGCGTGCTCGGGCTCTGGGGGGCAGTAGTTCGGCCTTCCGGGCAGGAGCGTGGTATTCCGTGTGCGTACGCGTGGCCAGCTTGGTACGGAGTGATTTTGCACGTGAAAATCCTGCACGTCAGCGTGAAAACTGAGGAAAGGCCCTAGGCGCGTAAGCGCGTCTGTGACGTGACCCGCACAGGTGTTTCCCACACAGCACGTGATGACAGAGCACACGTGGAAAGACTGCACGTCAGAGTGTAATCGCGTGTGATTGGTGGAAATGGCCCTACACGCAGAAGTGACAAAGTGTGTGATTGGTGGAAATGGCCCTACACGCAGAAGTGACAAAGCGTGTGATTGGTGGAAATGGCCCTACACGCAGAAGTGACAAAGCGTGTAATTGGTGGAAATGGCCCTACACGCAGAAGTGACAAAGCATGTAATAGGTGGAAATGGCCCTAGCGCGTACATGTCGCGTAAGTGACGCTGGACGTGTGGGCCTGTATAAAAGGTACGTGTAGAACACGTTTTCCTTGTACGTGCTTTTCGTGGAGAGCGAGTGGGTGAATTCTGTACTTCTTGTCGTTTCACACGCGATTTACTTCACGGCGTTTCAAGTTCGTATTCCCTGTTACCTCTGACAGCTTTTTCTCTTTTTTCTCTTTTACTGGTTTACCTGGGCCTGTTCCCTCAAACAGTGTTCCCTTCTACTGTTGTCCTGTCTCCTCAGACAGCGGACAAATCTTCTTTTGGCGGGGGTGTTGCCAACCAAACGTGCTCCTTTTACACGCTCGTTTACCAGGCAGACGGTGAGTCACGCACGTATCTAACATCTGTGCTTGCCCCGTGTGTAGCCTACCCCTTCAGAGGTCATTCTAGGCTGCGTGTGACACGCATACGTTCATTCTTGTGTTTCTGGGTGCCACAGCGTAGTGCAGGTTTTTCTTTCTGCACACGTGGTCTAGGAGGGGTTGCGTGCACGTCATCTCCCTTTTTTGGGCCTCCTGTGCGTTGCGTGACCCGTCATCTTTCCCCAGGGGTTACATTCAGCCTTGCTAGAGCACTAGGGTACAATTGCCATCTGGTACCCAACCCCTTTGACCCCCAATTGCCCAGGACAATAGTCTACATCCACTCCCATACGCACATTAACATCAGTGCCATGGCTGGGAGGCGAGGATTCCGTAAGGGTGGCAAAGGTGGAAGAGCCACAAGTGGTGGCCGTGGTGGATCCGGTAGGAGACGTGGTCGTAACTTGCAGGGTGAGCCTGTCCCCCCATGTGTGGAGGACCAGTCACGGGCACCCATAATCCCCCCATCTCCCCCCCTCCCATTGAGGCTGACGTGGCTGACACCATCCATGCTCAGCCCTTGTTGGACCAGCCCATTGTGGCACCAGACCTGGCTGACTCCATGGCTGACTTCCAGGTCAGCAGGGCTACGACACGTGCGCTGGTGCACGTTGATGCCATCATGCCACGTGTATCTGGGGCAGCAAGGTCATCTGCTGCACCAAGGAGGCAGGGCGGAGAGGCTGCAGGGGCAGCTGCGGCTCCATCAACCCCAGCCCTCACACACCCAGCCAGGACAGTGTCGGTCCTAGTCCATGCTGCTGACATTCCCCCTGACACCATCACACTAGAGCCAATGCCTGCACCAACTCCCATGCTGAGTGTGCAATCCCACACTCCTGATACAGAGTCCACCAGGGCTCCTGCCCCTAGTGTCCAGAGCGGCGCAGGACACTCAGGATCACCACCACCTTCCAAGCGGAAGAGGAAGAGTGCTCGTCCGGCACAGGCTGATGCCCCAGACACGGCTACACAGTCCGGCCCGTCCAGGAAGCCCAGCTTCACGGATGACGAACTGAATGCACTTGTCGAGTATGTGTCCGGACATGACAACGAGATGGTCATTGTTGCAGGATCCAAGACCACACCTGCACAATGCCAGGCACACTGGCAGACCGTTGCGGACATCGTAAGTGCCCTTGGAATCGTGAGGCGCACAGCCAATGATTGCTATAAGCGCTGGAATGACCTAAAGCGCAGGGCAAAGAGTAAGCTGGCCTCAAGTCATGCCGCAACTCTAGTGACTGGAGGTGGGTCTCCAGTAGTAGACATGGAACTCACTCCACATGAGTCAGTCGCTGGGACCTACGTCACGGAGGAACAGATCCAAGGCGTGGGAGATCTGGCTGATTACGAGGCATTGTCCGGTGAGTGCACATGCATGTGTGTGTCATCCATGTGCATGGTGTGTGTGTGAGGGCTTCTGTTCGGGTGCCAGGTGAGAGTGTGTGCGCCTGAGTCGTATGGGTCAGCCATGTGCTTCATGCAATCCTTCCTGCGCAGCTGCATTTGGCCATAGCAGTATCCCTTCTGCCAACAGTAGACATCTAGCCCAACTGCACGCCAGTTGCCCTTGAAGTGTCACCTTGCCACAACATATTTGCTTCTTTTTCACTGTTCATTCAGTCAGTTTGTTTGCATTCCACCACTTTCACTAGGCATGTCGCTGTCCACTAGTCACATGTCTGACATGGGTATGGTAAAGTGGAGTGACTTTGTTACCTGGATATCATTTGTACACACATGTCCCCGTGCAATTTGACCATTTCAGACTGGCAGCTCCAGGTGAAAAATCTGACCTGTTAGAATTAGAAAAGCAATTACATGCGGGAACTGGACTGAATGAATAGGTGCTGCCCTCCTCTCCATCTTCACTCAATAGCAATGGTACATGCCATCTGTGTGATGGCATGTGTGTTTCACCTGCCAATCACAGGCCAATGTGTGATGCCACTGCCAGGCAGCATGCAGAAAATGTGTTCATCTTCCATCTTGGTGTCATCAGTGTGTGCCATTTGCCCGCACTTCATACGCAGTGAGGGTGCATGCATGGGAGGGTTTTAGTCATGTGGGACATGTGTCAATCAAGTACTGGTTCTCTTGCTTCTCAGCCCTCAATGTGTGCCATGGTGCTAATGCCTGTTTCCATTTCTTTGTTTTCATGTCTTTGAAGGGGAAGACGCACCTGATACTGCTGGGGTTGTGGAGATGGTGCAGACCCAGGAGGGGTCCGAGGGCCGACCAACCACCAGTGAGGGACGTGGTGTGGTGGTGGGGGAGAACCCACAAGTGCTGCAGGTCGTGCTCTCAAGGGGTGTCTCTGGCTGCACCTCCCCCGAGCTGTACTCAGGTGTTGATTCAGATGAGACCTACATGCCGTCGCAGGTGAGTGTTCCAGGGAGGGATACTGTTCTGTCTCACCCACCTGCACCAGGGTCAGAACCCCCCATGGGGATGTCAGTGTTGGCAGCTACGCCTTCGGTGGTTACGGATGCAGGGTCACACTCCGCGACATCTGATCCTGTTCCTGGGCCAGCAGATCAGAGGGGGAATGCAGTCCTGCAGCCTCAGGCAGTGCCGGCACAGCAAGGCGCAGTTCGCCTTGCCCCAGACAGGTGTGGTGCCCGCCGACGTGGTGGCCGTACGCCACCCGGCAATACCGCATGGGAGCAATCCATTTACGGTATGGCTACCCAACAGGCTGCATCATCCGAGATGATGGCTCAGGCCATGGATAGGGTGGCCACTTCCATTGTCCCCCCAGAAAGGCTGATGGAGCGACTAGAGCAGGCAACCGACTCCATCTGCCAGTCACACAGGGAGGACATGTTGGGGTCCAACAGGGACAGGCGGGGCGGCACTGGCGTCTCTGCAGGAGGCCATCTCCATTGAGTCCCAGGGCCACAGGGAAGCCCTGAGGCAGGAGCTCCTTCACCTCAGGACGACTCTTGTTGAGCTTGAGGCTTCAACACACCAAAGGACAGAACAGCAGCTGGAGCGTCTCACCCGTACGCTCTCAGCTGAGATGCAGGCAACGAGGGCGGAGGTCCGGGCATCCCGTGAGTTGTTGCATGGGGACCTCCGCACACTCATCCTCCAGAACCAGACCTACCACACCCGCATGCTTGCAGCCATGGAGGAGCAGACTAGGGCCTTGCGTGGGCTGCCTCCCATAGTGCAACCACCTCCGGATGCAGCTGCACAGGGTGATAATAGCGACAGCAGTGATACTCCCACAATAGGGTAGCTGTGTGGGCCATGAGCCCATGGAGGTGTTTTATCTTCCCAGGATCCACGCAGGTGGGTTCTGGTGTGCATCCTGTCCTCGGACCTCCTGGGTGGCCTCCCCAACCCCCCCGGGCCCATCAATGGCCATTTTTGATTGTTTCTTATTTTTATTTTTATTTTGATTTCTTTTATTCCCAATTTTTTTGGGATGATCTGTTGGCTTCCGTGGTTCCTGTGGGCATACGCTGCATTGTGGCTGGGCACATGCAGGCTTGTAATGTATTTGGTTCAGATGCTTGGGTTTGAGTCACACACACCCCTCCTGCTTCCCGTTTCCATGGGCTTGCAAAGGGTGTGCCCAAGTGACAGTGAATTACACAGTGACGTTGGACTCCCATGAGCTGTGTGGGCAGTCTGTAGTCAATACTGTGTATACATTCCTAGTGCATATTGCTGTTGTGTTGTACACTGCATGTTGCATTGATGTGTAACTCTTCTTCTGTGTCTACCTCCCAATTTGCAGGTCCCTTCCTCATGTCCACACAAGGACCTCTAGTCTGGAGATGGGGTCCATGTTGGTAGCAGTGCACCTACAACTCTACATGGCGACAACACTGCACAGTTGGTAGTGGTGGGAGTGCAGGCATTTCCAGGTGGTGAGACTACTAATCTGTAACATTTGTGATGTCATGTTAATGGTACTACGTGCTCAAGTATGTTGTTGGTCCGGCATTGCTGTGAGCATTTCAGGTGTTTCAGGTTTCTAATAGTGCCACTGTACATAGTGAGACTGATGTCATGTTGTGGGGATTACTTTGTTTACCTGCAATTAGCATGACATGGCACGGTGTGTCGTGTGGCGGTGCTGGGGTTGGGTTGGCTGACATGGCACTGTCCTCTTGTTGCATTTTGCAAGTGGGTATTAATTTTAGCTGCTTCAATGTGTAACTTCACAAAACTGCATTGGTGGTGTCTGTGTGGGTAGGGATGCACACATTGTGACACTTCCAGGTGAACAATCTCAGGCTGACATGGGATTCCCGGTTCATTCTCCAGACATTCAGGATCAGTGTCAGGTTGAGTCATCATTGATTGTCAGATGGAATGTGCCAGGGCAGTGTGCACTCCACAGGGGTGTGATTTCTATGTGAAGTAATTAGCCACTAGCTGTGTACGGGCTGCCTCCCCCCGTGCCCTTTCCCCTCCCATGCGCAGCGGCTGTGCATGTGGTTGGGGATGTGGGGCCACCACCATGTCCACGGCCAGGCCCCGGCGTGTTGCAACATTGTGCAGGACACATGCTGCCACTATGATCCTGCACACTACTGGGGGAGCGTATAACAGCTGCCCGCCAGAACGGTCAAGGGAGCGAAAGCGTGACTTTAGCACTCCAAATGTGCGCTCCACTATGCCCCTGGTTGTAATGTGGGCTGTGTTATATCTTACCTGGGGTGGCGTGGTGGGGTTCCGAATTGGCGTCATCATGTGGGGGCTGAGAGGGTAGGCACTGTCCCCTGTGGAGGTGGTGATTGGTATCATTGGTGGGGTTGTGACCTTGCTCAGTATCCAACATGCATGCATGTGCAGTGGCATACATACTCACCAAGCAGCCATGTATCGCCATGCCGCCCAGCTTCTAGGTCCCGGCTTAGGGTGGACATTCGGTAAATGAAGCTGTCGTGGGTGGAGCCGGGATAGTTGGCATATACTGAGGTGATGATTCCCTTGGCATTACATGCTACCTGCACGTTGATGGAATGCCAGTGCTTGTGGTTCCTATAGATGTGCTCAGATGCCCTGGGGGGACGTAGAGCCACATGGGTGCAGTCGATGGCACCTAGCACTTTGGGGAATCGTGCCACAGCGTAAAAATCCAGGGCGGCAGCATGCCTTTCTGCAGGTGTTCTGGGCAGGTATATGTGCCTGCGGACTGATGGGCGTGCAGTGATGATGTTCAAGACCTGGTGTAGGCAGCGTGACTGGGTGGCCTGTGACACCCCACACACTATGGCACTTGTCCGCTGAAATGATCCAGTGGCTAAGAAGTGCAGTACATTGAGGACCTTCTCCAGGGGGCTGAGTGCTTGGGAGAACAGGGTGGGTGATGTGAGGTCATCCTCCCACTCACTCACCAGGTCCAGTATGATGTGTGGTGGAAACATGTACCTCCCATACACCTGGTCATCAGGCATCCCGAAAAGGCTGGTTCTGGGTGTGAATATTCTGGCCCTGACTATCCTCCTCCTCCTCCTTTGGTAGCCCACTGCCACTGCTGCTAGGAACGGTATGTTCATCCTGGCGTCTGAGCTTGTTATTGTTAAAGTCCGCAAATTTATGCTTTGCGCGTGTTCTAGGCGAGCGTGTGACCCGCGCACCCCTGGAATCCAGTTCCCAGTCCAATAGTGTGTGGAAATTCACACGCACCACGGGATACAGCGTGTGACCCGCGCACCCCTGGAATCCAGTTCCCAGTCCAATAGCGTGTGGAAATTCACACGCACCACAGGATACAGCGTGTGACCCGCGCACCCCTGGAATCCAGTTCCCAGTCCAATAGCGTGTGGAAATTCACACGCACCACGGGATACAGGTTCGCTGACGTACTTGCGTGTGTAAGTGGCCGCGCACCCATTAAATACACGTACATAGGCCAATCGCGTGTACGCGCACTTTTGTCCAATTACACGCGATGACACTCTGACGTGCAGTATCTCCACGTGTGCCCCATCATCACGTGCTGAGTGGGGAACACCCGTGCGGGTCACGTCACAGACGCGCTTACGCGCTGAGGGACTCTGGTCCAATAGAATCGTGTATGCGTGCTGACGCGCTTACGCGCTAAGGGCCTTTCCTCGGATTTCACGCTGAAGTGCAGGATTTTCACGTGCCAAATCACTCCGTATCAAGCTGGCCACGCGAAAACACACGGAAGACCACGCTCCTGCCCAGAAGGCCGAGTTACTGCCCCCCAGTGCCCCGAGCAGCCTCCCACGTGCCATCTGCTGCTGCCTGCCTGCCTGCCTGCTGCCACCGTGCCCTGCCATTTGGTGCCTGCACATCAGCCATCTGCAGGGGTCCAGTTGCTGTGTCCACCCCTGCTGGAACTGAAGACTCCCGACTGGGATTACATCGCTCCACAGCCCAGCCCCAGGACCCAGTTGCCCACCCACACCTGCCTCTGGGGTTGCCATGTCGGGCACTTCCACATCTGGCACCAGTGGCAACCCCAGGCCAGAGGGGCAGAGGGGCACCAGCTTCACTGTCACCGAAGTTGGTGTCCTGGTGGAGCATGTCCTGGGGCAGTATGATGCCCTCTTTGGATCGTCCCGCGCCAGCAAGGAAGGACGGCAGAGGATCTGGGCCGACTGTGTGGTTGCCATCAACGCGGAGGGGGTGGCAACCCGCGACGTCCTGAAGATCAAGAAGCGCTGGGAGGACTTGAGGTCCAGGACCCTTGTGAAGGCCCGGCGCCTCGTGGAGGGGGGCCGGGGCCGCATGAGTTCCATCCAGATGAGGGTCCTGGAACGCGTACGCCCAGCGCTCCACGCCCAGATCCTTGAGAGGGAGGCCCGTCTGGAGTTGAGCGGTAAGTGTCCATGCATTACTGTGTGAGACAGGGCATGTTGCGGTGTGCTGGTTCTATGATACTTGCCTGTATGTGTGCCATAGGCCATGTATGCATGTATGTGTGCAGGGACATCATGGTAATGCCTGTGCGACCAGTGATGTGTGATGCACATGGTTGTTGCATGTGTTGAAATGCCGCATGGGGAGCCCTATGCAGATTTTGAACATGAGAGCATGCCAGTCTCTGTACCTGGACATGGGTGGGGGTGAGGGATGGGTGCTGATGCCAGGTACATATATGGTAGCCATGTCTGTGTGCCTGACCTGCGTGTCTGTGACTTGTGCATGCCATGGATGCATGACACATGTGTGTGACAATGCACAGATTCAGTAAAGCAGCCAAATCCGCTGTGTTTGGTGTGTTTGGGGCCAGATGGATGTGACTGAGGTGAAGTGTGTGCATGTGATAGGCATGAGCCATGATGCATGTGAGTTACATATCATTGAATGTTTCAAGAGTCCATTGGACATGCATGGAAATGTCCATGGCATGCACCATGCCTGTTACTGTGTGTGTTTTGCCTGGACTGACCCATGTGTTGTGGAGGGACATGATGGAAGTGTACTTTGACAGTGGTGTTCATCTGCTATTGCTTCCTGTCTAGGGGACCATTGTACAGTGCCCTGATGCTTGTGTTCTTTGTCTCCCTCTACGCAGCGGCTAGTGAAGAAGAGGGCGGAGACGGCGCTGTGGAGCAAGGCGGCGGGGATGCCCCCACGGCTGCAGCGGAAGGGGTGGGTGAGCCCCCACAGGGGCCTGCTACGGTGGGAGACGGTGAGGAGCCATCCAGGTTGGTGGTTTGCACAGAGGAGGAGGAGGCCGCCACTGGGGCACACATGGGGCCTGGTGGGGGCATCCCTGCTGGTGCAAGTGGTGCAGTCCAGGGCCAGGGGCAGGAGGCAGCACAGGTCACCGTGGAGGGGCCTGTGCATGTCGCTGTCCCTGACCCTGTGAGTGCACCACCATGCACCAGCAGGGATGCCCCGTCCCAGGCCTGTCCGCAGGTAGAGGGGATGTCCATGTCACCTGACTCCCCTCCACCTGCGGACGTGGGAACCCCTGGCCGTGCGGAGAAGGTCCTGATTGGGGTCGCGATGCGCACGGCTGTGATTCGTGATGCCGTGCGTGCTTCCCGGGAGGAGCACGCACGTCATCACGAAGTGCACCGTGCCGACGTGGCCCAATTGGGATCGGCCATGTTCGGGGGTTTCCTGCATGTGTTGGCCAATGTGGCGGCCCTCTCCTCCTCTGTGCAGGCTATCCACCAGTCGTTCTCCTTGCCGTCTTCCAGCCCAGATGCCACCAGGGCCCCCTGTGGACCTGCCCCGACCAATGCAGCCAGCTCGGTGGGGATCCCATCCCTGCCACAGTCGGGAGTCAGAGATCCAGCAGGGGTGGACACCACAGCAACTGGACCCCAGCAGATGGAGGATGTGACGGCATCATCGGGCAGGGCACGTGCACGACGGCGTCGGTGGTTTCCATCAGCCTGGATGCCGTCGTGCTGGCACAGGCAGTTGCGTCGGAGGCAGCAGCAGGCTCAACGTGGGAGGCATCATGGCTCGGGGCCATCAACATCAGGGGTGCAGGCATCGGCCGGAGGGCAGGAGAACCCTGGAATGGGAGTGGCTTCCGTGTGGGAGCAGTTGTGCCAGCGGATAGGTGCGGAGCGGCAGCGGGCAGAGGATGAACGGCTCACGATGGTCAGGGCGGAGGACTCCATGCGGAGGGCGCTGAGGCGGGCTGAGTGCCTCGAGGGTCTTCGCAGGGAGTTTGAGCTTGACACTGCGTTATCCCTGCGGGACCTCGGGGCCAGGGAACATGCCCGCCTCCAAGCCATTGACCAGGAGTTCGATGATGCCCTGGCCCATGACAACAACCAGTGAGCCGTCCGAATAGCCCGCTGCCTTTGTATATAGTTGTATAGTTAGGGTTAGGTTTCCTTTGTTTTTTTGATTTTTTTTTGGATGCGATTGGACAATGCACCACTTTTTTGTATATAGTTCAGTTTTTAGTTAGTAGTCATAGTTAGGTTTAATTTGGTTGGGCTCATGGACCCAGGATGATCTTCTTCATGGTTCTTCATTGGCTTATTTTAATTTTTCAGATTATTTTCTTGGACATTCATCTTGTTTTGTTTGATTTGCTTTGTGTTTTTTCTTATTTCATTTCCATTCTACTTGCTGTTCAATACATATTTATTTTTTAATCTTCAATGTGTCGTATCATCTCATTGCTTTCAGGCATGTCATGTTGGGTGTTTTGTCATTCACTTGCAGCCATTGTGTGTGACAGACGTGTTCAATTGCATTATTTGAATTGGGGGTGTAACATGTAATTGCCTTTGATATGTGGGTGGGTGTGATAGTTGGTTGGGCCTTTTGGCAGGGGAGGATGGGCATTACGGACATGATTGGGGAATGTTGGGACCCAGGTGCAGGGGGGCATGGATTGGACATGGGCGGGGGCCTGCTGGCAGGTGCCCCACAGTGCTGGGGGGGTGGGGGTGGTGGGAGACATGGGTGGGGGCCTGGTGGAGGCTGCCCCTGGTGGCTGGGGGGTGGGGGTGGTGGGAGACATGAGTGGGGGCCTGGTGGAGGGTGACCCTGGTGGCTGGGGGGTGGGGGTGGTGGGTGACATGAGTGGGGGCCTGGTGGAGGGTGACCCTGGTGGCTGGGGGGTGGGGGTGGTGGGAGACATGAGTGGGGGCCTGGTGGAGGGTGACCCTGGTGGCTGGGGGGTGGGGGTGGTGGGTGACATGAGTGGGGGCCTGGTGGAGGGTGACCCTGGTGGCTGGGGGGTGGGGGTGGTGGGAGACATGAGTGGGGGCCTGGTGGAGGGTGCCCCTGGTGGCTGGGGTGTGGGGGTGGTGGGAGACATGAGTGGGGGCCTGGTGGAGGGTGACCCTGGTGGCTGGGGGGTGGGGGTGGTGGGAGACATGAGTGGGGGCCTGGTGGAGGGTGCCCCTGGTGGCTGGGGGGTGGTGGGAGACATGAGTGGGGGCCTGGTGGAGGGTGACCCTGGTGGCTGGGGGGTGGGGGTGGTGGGAGACATGAGTGGGGGCCTGGTGGAGGGTGACCCTGCACTGCTGGGGTTTGGGGGTGGTGGGAGACATGAGTGGGGGCCTGGTGGAGGGTGACCCTGGTGGCTGGGGGGTGGGGGTGGTGGGAGACATGAGTGGGGGCCTGGTGGAGGGTGACCCTGCACTGCTGGGGTTTGGGGGTGGTGGGAGACATGGGTGGGGGCCTGGTGGAGGGTGACCCTGGTGGCTGGGGGGTGGGGGTGGTGGGTGACATGAGTGGGGGCCTGGTGGAGGGTGACCCTGGTGGCTGGGGGGTGGGGGTGGTGGGAGACATGAGTGGGGGCCTGGTGGAGGGTGACCCTGGTGGCTGGGGGGTGGGGGTGGTGGGAGACATGAGTGGGGGCCTGGTGGAGGGTGCCCCTGGTGGCTGGGGTGTGGGGGTGGTGGGAGACATGAGTGGGGGCCTGGTGGAGGGTGACCCTGGTGGCTGGGGGGTGGGGGTGGTGGGAGACATGAGTGGGGGCCTGGTGGAGGGTGCCCCTGGTGGCTGGGGTGTGGGGGTGGTGGGAGACATGAGTGGGGGCCTGGTGGAGGGTGACCCTGGTGGCTGGGGGGTGGGGGTGGTGGGAGACATGAGTGGGGGCCTGGTGGAGGGTGACCCTGCACTGCTGGGGTTTGGGGGTGGTGGGAGACATGAGTGGGGGCCTGGTGGAGGGTGACCCTGGTGGCTGGGGGGTGGGGGTGGTGGGAGACATGCGTGGGGGCCTGGTGGAGGGTGACCCTGCACTGCTGGGGTTTGGGGGTGGTGGGAGACATGAGTGGGGGCCTGGTGGAGGGTGACCCTGGTGGCTGGGGGGTGGGGGTGGTGGGTGACGAGTGGGGGCCTGGTGGAGGGTGACCCTGGTGGCTGGGGGGTGGGGGTGGTGGGAGACATGAGTGGGGGCCTGGTGGAGGGTGACCCTGCACTACTGGGGTTTGGGGGTGGTGGGAGACATGAGTGGGGGCCTGGTGGAGGGTGACCCTGGTGGCTGGGGGGTGGGGGTGGTGGGTGACATGAGTGGGGGCCTGGTGGAGGGTGACCCTGGTGGCTGGGGGGTGGGGGTGGTGGGTGACATGAGTGGGGGCCTGGTGGAGGGTGACCCTGGTGGCTGGGGGGTGGGGGTGGTGGGAGACATGAGTGGGGGCCTGGTGGAGGGTGACCCTGCACTGCTGGGGTTTGGGGGTGGTGGGAGACATGAGTGGGGGCCTGGTGGAGGGTGACCCTGGTGGCTGGGGGGTGGGGGTGGTGGGTGACATGAGTGGGGGCCTGGTGGAGGGTGACCCTGGTGGCTGGGGGGTGGGGGTGGTGGGAGACATGAGTGGGGGCCTGGTGGAGGGTGACCCTGCACTGCTGGGGTTTGGGGGTGGTGGGAGACATGAGTGGGGGCCTGGTGGAGGGTGACCCTGGTGGCTGGGGGGTGGGGGTGGTGGGTGACATGAGTGGGGGCCTGGTGGAGGGTGACCCTGGTGGCTGGGGGGTGGGGGTGGAGGGAGACATGAGTGGGGGCCTGGTGGAGGGTGCCCCTGGTGGCTGGGGTGTGGGGGTGGTGGGAGACATGAGTGGGGGCCTGGTGGAGGGTGACCCTGGTGGCTGGGGGGTGGGGGTGGTGGGAGACATGAGTAGGGGCCTGGTGGAGGGTGACCCTGCACTGCTGGGGTTTGGGGGTGGTGGGGGACATGAGTGGGGGCCTGGTGGAGGGTGACCCTGGTGGCTGGGGGGTGGGGGTGGTGGGTGACATGAGTGGGGGCCTGGTGGAGGGTGACCCTGGTGGCTGGGGGGTGGCGGTGGTGGGAGACATGAGTGGGGGCCTGGTGGAGGGTGCCCCTGGTGGCTGGGGTGTGGGGGTGGTGGGAGACATGAGTGGGGGCCTGGTGGAGGGTGACCCTGGTGGCTGGGGGGTGGGGGTGGTGGGAGACATGAGTGGGGGCCTGGTGGAGGGTGACCCTGGTGGCTGGGGGGTGGGGGTGGTGGGTGACATGAGTGGGGGCCTTGTGGAGGGTGACCCTGGTGGCTGGGGGGTGGGGGTGGTGGGAGACATGAGTGGGGGCCTGGTGGAGGGTGACCCTGCACTGCTGGGGTTTGGGGGTGGTGGGAGACATGAGTGGGGGCCTGGTGGAAGGTGACCCTGCACTGCTGGGGGGTGGGGGTGGTGGGTGACATGAGTGGGGGCCTGGTGGAGGGTGACCCTGGTGGCTGGGGGGTGGGGGTGGTGGGAGACATGAGTGGGGGCCTGGTGGAGGGTGCCCCTGGTGGCTGGGGTGTGGGGGTGGTGGGAGACATGAGTGGGGGCCTGGTGGAGGGTGACCCTGGTGGCTGGGGGGTGGGGGTGGTGGGAGACATGAGTGGGGGCCTGGTGGAGGGTGACCGTGCACTGCTGGGGTTTGGGGGTGTTGGGAGACATGAGTGGGGGCCTGGTGGAGGGTGACCCTGGTGGCTGGGGGGTGGGGGTGCAAGGGGACATGAGTTGGTGTTCATTAGTTCAAGGAAGCATGTGCCTTTGCTGGGGGGCATGCCCATGGTGGGTGGGCTGCCTGCGGGACATGACCAGGGATGCAGGGTAGTCCCCTGTGGTGTGGGCTGCCTGCAGGGGCCGTGGAGGGTGTACAGGGTACACCTGGGAGGACCCACACTGTCAAATCACATCTGGAACTTCCCGCGCACCCCTGATATACACACGCCCAGGCTATTCGCGTGTGGAACTTCCCGCGCACCCCTGAAATACACGCGCCCCCAGGCTATTCGCGTGTGGAACTTCCCGCGCACCCCTGAAATACACGCGCCCAGGCTATTCGCGTGTGGGACTTCCCGCGCACCCCTGAAATACACGCGCCCAGGCTATTCGCGTGTGGAACTTCCCGCGCACCCCTGAAATACACGCGCCCAGGCTATTCGCGTGTGGAACTTCCCGCGCACCCCTGAAATACACGCGCCCAGGCTATTCGCGTGTGGAACTTCCCGCGCACCCCTGAAATACACGTACCTTGCTGTAATCGCGTGTGGGACTTCCCGCGCACCCCTGAAATACACGTACCCTGATGGAATCGCGTGTGGAACTTCCCGCGCACCCCTGAAATACACGCGCCCAGGCTATTCGCGTGTGGAACTTCACGCGCACCCCTGGAATACACGCGCCCCCAGGCTATTCGCGTGTGGAACTTCCCGCGCACCCCTGAAATACACGCGCCCAGGCTATTCGCGTGTGGAACTTCCCACGCACCCCTGAAATACACGCGCCCAGGCTATTCGCGTGTGGAACTTCCCGCGCACCCCTGAAATACACGCGCCCAGGCTACTCGCGTGTGGAACTTCCCGCGCACCCCTGAAATACACGCGCCCAGGCTATTCGCGTGTGGAACTTCACGCGCATCCCTGGAATACACGCGCGCCCAGGCTATTCGCGTGTGGAACTTCCCACGCACCCCTGAAATACACGCGCCCAGGCTATTCGCGTGTGGAACTTCCCGCGCACCCCTGAAATACACGCGCCCAGGCTATTCGCATGTGGAACTTCCCACGCACCCCTGAAATACACGCGCCCAGGCTATTCGCGTGTGGAACTTCCCGCGCACCCCTGGAATACACGCGCCCAGGCTATTCGCGTGTGGAACTTCACGCGCACCCCTGGAATACACGCGCCCCCAGGCTATTCGCGTGTGGAACTTCCCGCGCACCCCTGGAATACACGTAGCCCGCTCCCCCAGGCCCGATCGCGTGAGGAACTTCATGCGAACCCCTGTAATACACGTAGCCCGCTCCCCCAGGCCCGATCGCGTGAGGAACTTCACGCGAACCCCTGTAATACACCGAACCCCTGTAATACACGTAGCCCGCTACCCCAGGCCCGATCGCGTGAGGAACTTCACGCGAACCCCTGTAATACACGTAGCCCGCTCCCCCAGGCCCGATCGCGTGTGAAATTTCACGCGAACCCCTGATATACACGTAGCACGCTCCCCCAGGCCCGATCGCGTGAGGAACTTCACGCGAACCCCTGTAATACACGTAGCCCGCTCCCCCAGACCTGATCGCGTGTGAAACTTCACGCGAACCCCTGAAATACACGTAGCCCGCTCCCCCAGACCCGATCGCGTGTGAAACTTCACGCGAACCCCTGAAATACACGTAGCCCGCTCCCCCAGGCCCGATCGCGTGAATTACTTCACGCGAACCCCTGTGATGCACGTACCCTGCTGAAATCGCGTGTTAGACTTCCCGCGCACCCCGGTATACACGCACACGTATTTTTTGTCAGCGGGTGTCCGTGTTTGTGGGTACCCCTTTGCACGTCATTTTTCCTGGAGGGCCACAGTATGGGACGTTCATCATGGCAGTATATAGGTGCTATTTGTTGGCGCACCTTTTGGCGCACATTTCGCAGAGACGCTACCGCCTGCTTTCTTGTGGCGGTCGTGTTTGTGCCTGTGCGCTGGTTTGAGCGTGCGCTTTTTTGCCCTATTCTATTCCATGAATACGTGTTGTAGGCGAGCGTGTGGGCGTTCTGCGCACTTGTGCCCTGTACTTCCCCCGTGACGCCCACGTTTTGGCAAGTTGTTCCCCATTCCGAGTGTTACGCCCGTGTTCCGCCTACTTTTGTTGCGTGCGCCGCGCTATGTGCGAATTTTGCTGTGGCCTGTGCGATTTTCGCTGTGACCTGGCGCACACTGTTAGATGGCCTGTGCGCCAACGTGCGGCGTGCACTTTTTTATCGCACATCCGCTGGTTTTTTTTCGCGCACAGACTTCCATGAATCGACGTGCGCTGCTTTTCGTGCGATTTTCGCACTTGCACTGCGATTTTCGCTATTCCACTGTGATTCGCACGTTTTTGCCCACTTGCGCCGCGCTAATTATTCCATGAATCGATCTGTTATTTGTGTACTGGTGAAGTATATATATATATAGATACATCACTTCACCTTACATATAAAGTACTCTTCTTTCCCAACCTACACTATAAGACACCAAACACTGCTGCAACATCAATCCACTATTGCATTACCACAAGGCCAGTTTCACTATTCTTGAAAAACACTGCAAAACATTACAAATACATTGCACCACAAAATCAGCAGCACACAAATAACTTAGACATGCACCTTTTTCTCACACCCATTTTTGCCCTGTTCATTCTAAAGTCCCAAACAACACTACTCATACTTCAAATGTTCTAACAACAGTTACCATACTTTAGTATACCACCCATAAAACAACTTTACTAACTCTTTCTGGCCAAAACTCCTCCTACCTTCATAAATAACAACCTCTCTTGCTAAAAGTACTAGACCATTATCAAATATACCCACTAACTTTATGTTACATTTACAGCAAAGAAGAAGATTCCCGAAGACAGCTACCTAAGAAAGAACACTCTTCACATCCAATAAAGTAAGCACATTGATATATAGCATTTGCATCTCTTTAACTGTAACAATGTACTTTAACTATATATTAGCCTAGAGTATTCTTTTTGAATCAACAACATTTCACTCTTCCTCGTTATATTGCAATGTTCACACTCTTTCTATTCTCATCTTACACCACCATTATAAAATCCACTGCTTTCCTCAAAACATCATAATGGCCCTACTTATTCAATCACAGCACCACTCCCTTTCTCAATTACACAAGCCCATCACGCCTCTACATACTCTTACTGAATGGAGAAACATGAGGAGATAGTAAGATGGTGTTTTGTACAGCAAACAGAAGAAGGCCATGGTATAGATATGTAGAAATGTCACGACGACCAGAACACGCAGTAATTGAAAAGTACAAGACATGCATCACAGACTTGTAGGCACTGCTCAGATTTAGAAATGCCAACAGATAGACAGAGAGGCATTTTAGCTTAGAGAGACATGTAACCATGGATATGTATTTACGTCATTGAACAGTATAATGAGAGGTGAGGCTTTGGGAGTTGGTAGTTCTAGATGGAGTTCGAGATGGACATGACACACTGAGTAGTTCTGAGAATGAGGGAGCTGCTCTCTGAGATGGAAGAGAGATGTTTGGCGGTGGCATAGACGTTTGGATGACTCTGAGAGAGGAAGCATTGGGGAAGCATTCTGATGAGAGCTGATGAGATCGATCTGGCTGAGAGCATTGGCAGGAAGACCAGACCACTAAGAGGAGAGGCCTGGCCCTGACTAACTGGCTGGTTGCAGAGTTAGCTGGAGAGGAGAGACAGAGCAAGAGGGGAGTATCGTTCTGAATAAGACACGTGCATGGGCAATTAGGACAGACACTCACACAGAGCTTTCGCTGACAAGATAGATGGGGTAATCAGACAGGAATTGTCTTAGAGAGAGAGTGTGAAGTGTGGTGTGGATTGGAGAGGAAGGGTGTGGATTGGAGTTGCTATTAGATTGCTTGATTTAGAAGCCTGCAAGGCTTATAGTTATTGCATTGCATTGTAGATTTGCATCAAAAGCATAAAAGGTGCAAATTCGAGATTTGCATTATAGTAGTGTTTGCATCATGCATTGCTGTGTATGAATAAAAGTGTTTCTATTGTTGAATCGATTCATGTGTTTTCTTTGTGTCTTATGTTAGTGTGCCCATAGGAATAATTTAGGAGTAACTTAGGAGTAACACAGTGCACAAAGGTCCTGAGATAGATGAGCGGGGGCATAGTGATCCACACACCCCTAGGAGGTAGATCTGGGTATGACATTACAGCCTTCCCACATACACCTTTCATCCCACTACACAATCACAGAGCACTCTGCACATTTCTACAATCACACGCACACACCCATGCACAATTCAATAAAATACATTATACAACTTTCAAACTCAAATTGTCTTTTTTCCACCAAACAAAACAAAATGTCTACTAAAGTTTCAAAACACATCTGCTGAAATACCAGATACATTTTTTTTGTTGTTGTCGCAGAACCTTTTATAAAAGGAGCACACAAATAGTAGATATGGCCTAAAAAATAGAGGACAATGAGGAATCCCAATGGTTCCTATTAGCTTTATATCTAACAGCAGAAAATAAATACAAAATAATGGACCCGTCAATAGTTTTCACGTACTGCAATACAAAACTTGACAATAACCAAATGTCATCACGGCTATCAATAATAACTTAAAAATATTCTCACTTCCAAAAGTTCTCCAACAGCTTAACTTGTATTAAAGCATTATAATCCAAACAATACACCCATTTTAATCGAAAACAGCGAAATTGCCTCCATCTGAGTTTCTAAAAGGCATCCATGGCAAAGTTGAATATTTGCCATTAGATCTTAAAGAAAATGTAGAAACTGTAGGAGTACACCGGCCAATAGAACAATCTTTGATTGTACTAGTTAATGGTGTACCAACAAAAGACAAAAACATTTGGCAACAAATAGTCGACTTAAACAAAGTTGGACATGCCCTACAATATCTGAAAGAAAACAATGAATACTACAAAGATATAAACATAGAAGAAAACTTTAGAGAGAAACACCCAAATAATTCAAGAATCCCCAGCAACTGGCCAATTTGAACGTGCAGATCCTATTACTGCAGCCAACATTTTAGAACAGTATACAATTCACCCACTACACTTCAAAGACAACATTGAAGATGCTTTAGAAACATATCAAATGCGTCAAGCCAAAGGATCCCCAATGGGAATATGGGAAAAAAGTGTGGAAGCAAGTTATTTTTCTCTACTCTTTCCTGCAGGAAAAGAATGAAGATATGATGAAAGATCCACACAAATTAGTGCATCAGAATATCACTCTTTATGAATGTATTCTGAAGACCTCAGATTCAGACAAAATGTAGAATACATTTTCCACCTCCTGTTCGAAAGTGAACTAGCACCTCTATGTTATGAAGTTGCACGCAAATTAAAAACAGGCTCTAATTTTTAAAACATTTCCATAACTAAACTGCTTCAAAAGATAAGAGACAAAGATGAAGTTTTGCAGTAAAGCATCACAATTCTCTTGGCAAACAGGCGTTGTACAAAAGAATACTGGTTTGAGCGTCATGCTGATGTACGTTGTATGCTAAGGAACCTAGGCCCACCCACATGGTTTGTTACTTTAAGTTGTTCAGAGTACACATGGGGTAACTTGCACGACTTCTAATGCACTGCAAGGCAAAAAAGGAGGAATAGATAAACAACCACTAGGAGAACTCTGTTCTCTTAACCCTGTCAATGTATCAAGGTACTTTTATCATCACATAATTGTCATGTTGCACTTCATCTGCAATAAAACTACCCATCAGCTCAGGAAAGTGCAACACTTCTTTTGGAGAAAAGAATATCAATCAAGAGGAACACCACACATCCACATGCCTTTGTAGATAGTAGATTCTGCCAAATGTGTCAGTGACGGTGCTGTCACTGTTTTATAGTTTATTAAAAAATACATTAACTGCAACATCCCTTCAGAAACCACACAAAGTGACCTACGTACACAAATCTTACGCTTACAAAAACATAAGTGTGGCAAATACTGCAAACGTCGTTATAAAAACAAAGGTAAATACTATACCAAATGTCACTTTTGCTACCTTAGACCAGTTTACAAAAAAGGACAATTAAATAGCCTGATGTCTTCTGTTTGACACAGTGTAAAAGGCAAGTCCCTTAAAAACACCTACAACATTAAAAGAAACAAAGCATTCAAGTACATCAATGATTACAATTCAATAATTGTCCTCTTGTGAAATGCAAATATAGACATACAATTAATACATTGCAGATATGTCACAGCCTTGCCAAAGCTAAGAAAACAGAGCTAAACAACGTTTGGGATGACATATCATCTGACAAAACAAGGTCAGAAAAAATGTACAGCTTTAAATCACATGATTTCTAAAAGTTGACACAGAGAGACGAAGACCAACATTTAATGAAGGGATTTATCCCACTAGATGAAGATACATTTTGAACCAACCATGTATGTTATCATTCAAGAGTACCAAATTGGCCCCGATTTTAAAAAGACACATGCTGTGTCGAAACACTCTCATAGGGCAAAGACAGCTAATCCACAGTCAATACATGAAACTTTCATTCAAACTACATTTGTGTGGTGCAGAAATCTTTGTGCAAGGACAACCCTTTGTTCAATGTTTCAAAGCAAGAGACTGGGGCGTGACCTCTTTTCCTAGTCCTTATATATCTGCGACACTGGGGAAAATCCAGCTATCTAGGGCCAGGGCCCAGTTAAGCTGGCACACAATAAAACCCCACGTCTTATGCAGTAAAACATTATAAACCTCTCCTCTTGTATGTAAGTGATGAAGCTGGCTCTGGTAAAACATTCTTAATTAGATTATTCAGCAAATTTCTGCAAGACTTAACAAACACAACCTTTCATCTGTTGTAACAGCCCCCACAGGGTTAACCACGTGCAACATAGGAGGTGTAACTTTACACCGGCTAGTGCTCCTCCCAGTAGAACACCAAAACAAATTAGAATACTACAAATTATCAGCAACAATTCTGAAACAAATGAAAGTGCTTCTGATAGATGAAGGAAACATGGTTTCCAACCTCATATTGGCTTTAATTAATCTCCAAATGCAAGAAGTCCTAAAAACAGACTAGGAAGAACTGTTTGGAGGAAAACACATTACTGTTTTCATAGACCTCCTTCAGTTAACAGCAGTAAAAGGCCAAACTATTTTCAAAACATTAGGACACAAAGAATGCAATAACTGTTACTCCCTGGCTTCGCCGGCACTCCATTTGGCACTGATGGAAGCAGATTTTTAGCATATTTGGTTCCTCTTCTAAGATGTCACCCATTGTGCCGAATGCGGTCTAGTGTATGGTATGGATGCTGCCTCCTTCCTGTTTCCTCATTCTTCCTGTGTCAGAACAAGTTATATGAAGCCTGCAGGATGTTATTGGTGCTTCGCTACTCCTTCTAAGACACTTTGTAAGTTCGCTCTCCTTTTTACTAACAAACATCTCAAATTACTATTTGACTCCTCGCTCTCACCTTATATCTCATTTAGCTTTGGTGTGGAGCGCATTAGAACTGCTTATCTGTATTACACGCAGATACCTTTGTGTCAAGACTCTTGGCATGCTATGCACCCATACACCCATACTTGCTATAATTCTGTAGCTGCTTGTTTATCTCTGTCTCTCGCTCTCTCTTAATTCAGTGCTACCACACTATACTGAAGACACAGAACATGTAGCAGTATTCAGAGGGATACAGAATAAGCTGAGCATCCTCCTGAATGTTTGTTGAACCTGACAATAGGGTTTCCCTACGATCACTGTGATCCCCTTCTTGTGTTATTTGGGAAGGGGAGTTACAGGGGTAGTTGGGGAATCTTTTCCCTGTCTGCAATTCTGCTTCTGATCAGGTTAGTCACATTCTGCCACTTATGCTAAAATGTTTGCATTAACCATCAGTCTATGATTTGCATTGGTAATACAACCACCAAATAGAGACATGGAGCTATTTTAACGACGTGGTGACCGGGCTCCTAAGCACAAATTCAGGACAGTCCTTCAACCAAAGATCTAACCACGTCGACCTGTTACCCCCTCATGAATTTCCCAGGCACAAAAAAACACAACCACTTAGTGCTTTTAACAAATAGGTACTAAGTCGACTCACAATTTATACATCACAATTTTAATTTCATATAAATCACAAAAAATTATTGCAATCTATAAAAAATCACTTTAAAATTGCAAAAATTCCTAAAAACCTTTGACAAAATTTCTCATAAAACAATTTCCATACATAAAACAACCTGTATTGTGCTCAACCCTGTGACATCCTGCCTATACAAAACTAAATAATGTACAGTACTAAGGAGAACACTGTACCTCAAGAGACCAAATGGTCAGTAACTAATGGGTTCCCTTTCACTAAAGGATACCACAGATCACGTAATTCATCTATTTAGTGCATTCCTACCCCATTCAGTGCTACCCTGGGGTGGATTCCAGCCCGATATTTTGGAATAATTCATATATTGTCACAAAATCACAATACCCTTAATTGCCCAACATGTTTCGTTCTACACCATTTTATTCAACAAAGTGTAAAAGAACTTCATAATGGGGACCATCTGTACCCTTAAACAGTCTCGCTTCACCTATAGTAGGTTCAACAATTATAAAACTCTTCACTCTGAGTGCTAATTTCAATTTACAATTAACACTACGCCACACAATTCTTGACCGTGTCGCTCTTCTAAATAATCACTTGACAACGGTTTCTGTAGGGGAGAGTCACAACAAAAATGTTGGACCACTCAATTCCTATCTTGGGGTGTCCAATTCTCTTGCAGTCAAAATGTGTGCGTACCAGGAACCGACTCTCTAGCCGCTATATTCGCATGGTGCGGTTTTCTATTACCGTAGTGGCGTTTTCGACTCCACCGCCACACATTACCCGCGCCAAGGAAACCCAATCCGTGGCCAATACAATCACATCGCTCTTCCTCTGCACTGTAACTCACTGCATTATTGCTGCCGGGTGCAGATATGTTCTAAAATGCTGAAGAATGAAAACTACGTTCAGGAATCCACTGGAGAACGTAGTTTTCATTCATTCTTCAGTATTTTAGAACATATCTGCACCTACTTGATGAACAAAACCTATTAAAGACTTAAGAATTTCTTCATCCAGAAAGCAGCAGACACATGGACAGCCCACAGTGGCCTAACATGTGTTTTTAGAACGCCATAGTGCACCCACATGCACTTGAAAGCCAAGACAAAGACACATGCCCATCCCAATCTACCCCAATAAAGAAACTGTTTGTTCCTGAGTGTGACTATAGAATTGGGCAACCCACAGTATGCAAACCCACAACAGTCCCTTGTGTTTTTTATAGTCTTACTGAATAACCTGTGTTCCTCAGGAATAGAGTTACATACTGTTATTGATTTGGCTGAGAAATAATTCTCTCTTCTTGTCCAACTGAGAATTTTAAGCAATCTTCTTTTCCTCAAATGGGCATCCACTTTTGGAACTTCACCAATGTTTAGGTCGCTTTGAACAATCACTCATGCTGGAACATGAATGAGCACCGAAGAACATACTCCGCCAGAATCCTTGGGCAACCTTATGCACGCTCCAGATCCACAAGCCCAATATCGGTGCATAAGGACGGCTATCCCTTCTCTCATTCTAGGAACATCAATTGTAGTTTTGCATTCTTTGTTATATCCCACATGATTCTCCATCTGTCTTCAGAAGCACAGTGTTGCATTAACCAACAGGATTACACCTACTGGACCTGATTCATCTTCTACCCTTGTCAGTAGTTTGGCGTGTTTAGCCCATTACTTTAAACACCCATCAGTCCCCCTTTGCACATCTTGTATGTGTTCTGTCTTCAACAGATGAGCTGCACAGGACATCATTCCTTCTTCCCATCCCTTCTTGGACTTCACTCATCCATATATCACAAATGTAGTGTGTTCCCAACATCCAATTGATCCAGCTATTTCTGTCACATCAGGGCAGTTCATTCTCTTCATCTCTTCAATGATCACCTCATCCTGTCCTGCAGCAGGATACACAAGCACATTGCTCTTCCATAAATGTTTCTTTTCCATTTGTAAGGTCTTGATGTAGTCATCCTGGTATGTAAATGACCATTTTGATCCCCATCGCAAAGTTGACCAAATCCTTGGAATTGTCCTGGCGTTGTAAATGTAGCAAGATGACTGAGACACCTTGCATCGTGCTGTGGAACTTCTCTAGCAATTAAAGTTTGTACTGTATTCATGGAATAGGGGATGAGAGAGCAGATGTAGCAACCCCCTTAGATGTTTTCTCCCCCACTTTTCTCATATGCTGGTACCACACGTTATTCCCGAAGTGTGCTGTTTTATCTAAATAGGTATTTATCACTTCACTATCTTCCTCTGCATCTCCTTTCTATCTCCCAAAGTCTGTATAGTAATCATGGAGTAAATCAAAAACAGAGTTCATAGTAGGGAGTACCATAGGGACTTCTCCTTCAGCGGAAGTACTAACATGGTAGAGACTGTAAAAGATGAGAAACAGAAATACAAAGAGAACAATCATGCAAGCATATATTATGCATAAGAACATAGGCATCTATCTCTCATGCCATCCTACTACTTGTTGCACTTGTTTATCTTCTGGAACCATGCCACTCTCTTCATTAATAATGTTTAATACAATCATCAAATGTCTTTATGTTTGTAACTGTAAAATCTGTTCAATTATAGCAATAAGGAGTCTTCTTATCACTGGGCCATTTTTAAGATCCTGTGAGAAAGTGTGAATATTAACGTCTCTTCTAAAAAAGAGCAGGGTAAGATCGAAGTATGAGTACAAAGACAGCTAGCACAAGTCGATGAACAACACTATCAGCCAGTACCATATGTTTAATCACTTAAAACAAATACTCTCCATGAAATGAGTCTGTATACTGTTCTTGTTTCCAATTCGTGATCAAGAACTGACATTTAAACATATCACTGATGCGCTACTTTCTACTTCAATATGTATTTCTAAATGTTCATTTCAACATTGCTGAAGTTCTCCGCAGGTCTTTCCACTCTCTGCTAAAATATCTATAAAGAGTGTCTTTTAAATTCCAGTCCTATATAAAATCTGTATTAAACACGCATTGTTTTGTCATCCTTCTTCTTTGTCATCGAGCCGGTCTGCACCTGCTGACAAACTTCTTCTTGTCTTGCTTCTGGATGGCAATGGTGGGAGGGCAGATATTTCCTTTATAGATCTTCGCATCGCCCATGTGTAGATAAGCTCTTCTTCCCTGTACTCTAATCGCAGAAGGGGACAAAAGGGCCATTAAAACGTGGCACTTTCTGGTGAAATGTATAATAGGGACAGGTCCCCAACATATATCTTAGGTGATGGTAAAAGTTAACTTGGATTAGTTGTCAAATTATCTTCTTCTGAGTTCTTAAACCAACTCCCCTTGCGCTTGACTTGATCTGAAATGAAAGAAATACTAGAGGTCATACATGTCAAATAATCATGCATCTCATTATCTAAAGTTTTCACTACACTCTGGGCATCACTTCTGCTCCTAGATGGAGGTGTAAGGGGCATTCAACGTGCCCTGTAACTAGCTTGTGCGGGATGAGTTGGTGGTCTGATCCTGGCTGATTCCAAAAGGCATATAAGGCTGGGGGTAGGAAATACAGTCATCCCTTTTTCAAAGTCAATTTGATCTTGGCAATCCTTTCTTAGAGGAGGGCGTTGAGTCTCTCACATTTCCTGTATGCTTGTGGGTGATAAGCAGAAGAAAACATGTGCTTTATATTAAAGAGAAGTCCTATCTGTTTGAATAGTTAATTAACAAAATGTGGCCCATTATCAGATCTCAGCACCTCACACACTTCACCTCAGGAAAACCTTGTGCTCTAAAAATGTTGCTGTGCAAGTGGCATCAAGGTGTGTACACGGACCTCCTTTGATCCACGCAGAAAAGGGACACACCACCACCACATAGTCGATATGTAAATGCTGAAACAGACCATTTGGTCGAGGTATTACTCCCCTAATCATTCTCAGTGTATGCCCAGCAGTAAACCTTTGACACACTATGAAGTTCACCATAAATTGTGCAACATATTCCAGCAGATTAGGAATTAACCAGACTTCTGCAAACGTAGCAGCAAGACTCTCTCTAGTTACATGTGTGGGGTAATGCAGCTGTTCAAGCGTGACCTTTAATAACGTAATGGAATCACTGGCTTTCCAGGGCTGTCCTGTCGCCATAATGCTTCAGTGGGGGATAAAGAACCCCCCCTTCATTTCCACAATTCTTGCTCCATAATTCTTGCTCTTTCTGTGGTGCGCTTCCATGAATCTCTATTAGTTGGGTTATCAGCAACTTATTAAACTGCTCTTGCACTAGCATTGTTGTAAATACGTTTACATTAAAACTCTTAGTGTCAAGACTCGAAATTTCTAGGGAATATGCAACCCTTTTGGCTTCTTCATCTGCAGCTTCGTTCCCGCAAGAGATAAAATCTGTTTGCTTACTATGCGTTGCACATTTAACGACTGCTATGGCCACTGGGAGTTGTAGTGCCTTACTTAGCCTATCCAATAAGGATGCATGCTGCACTGGAATGCTGTATGTGTGGAGGTAACCTCTCCTTTTCCGACGTGCTAACCCTGCGTGTATGTTTGACATCACATAGGCAGGATCACTGTACACCGTCACTTCCTGCCCTTCATGTTTCTCAAGCATGACATTAAGCTTTACTAATTCTGCTGCTTGCACTGAGACAGTAGCCTTGAACTTGCCACATCTTCAAATTCTCCATTTAACCTGTCTTATTACTGCATTGCTTGAATGCCTTTACCCACTAGTCTGATCAATATTCAAAGAACCATCATTAAATAGAATCCCCCTCCCATTAAAGAATTATATTTCACACAGGGTATATCATCAGAAAATGAAACATAATTAGCACAGCCATGCACATGATCACCTTCTTCTACTTGCTAAGCTATAAACGTGGCAGGGTTCACTATTTTACATCTTAAATTTTAATCACTGAGTTAGAAATCATTTCCTCATAAGCTGAAGCTCTTTCGGATGTTGATGTGCCCTTGGGTTTCTCTAAAATGGCAAATAGAGCATGCTCACAAAGAGGGTCATAGAGCAGCCCATAACAATACTTGTAGACTTCTCAACTTCATAACTGGGTCTAAAATTCCACTGTAATATGCCAACGGTTTGCAACCTAATGTGGTTCTTTGTATAAGCACTGCTGTCATGACTGTCCTATTTGTGTGCGAAAACAAATACAATTCCTCAGCATAATCGGTAATTCCTAAAACAGGGGTTGAACAAATTGCTTTTTTCAACTCTTCAAATCCTTCCTCCATTTCCTTAGTCCATTCTAATTTTGTTTTACCAATTTGTGCTTTCTTTAATGCTTTCAGAAGTGGTGTTGTGTGTGTTGTGTGTTGTGTGTGTGCTATAATCAAACACCCAGGCTCAAACATAGTTACATAGACCCAAAAACGGTTGCATCTGTTTCATTGTGTTTGGTTTTGAGGTTTTCATAATCGCATCAGCTATTTCAGGTGTCACTTTCATTCCTTCATGTGAAATCCACTGACCTATATATAACATCTCTTCTTGGCAGTATTGCAGCTTTTCCATGTCTACTTTAAATCCCTTGTCTGCTAGAATAGTAATCAACTGAACAGAATCCTGTCTACACTCATCTTCTCTGGTGCAGCAAATTAAGATGTCAGCTACGTATTGTATCAACGCACTTTGAAATCAATATTGCCTAAATCCATTGGTTGGACTCTGTTAAAAATCGATGGGGATTCACAGTACTCCTGAGGCAGCCAAGTATGTTTCAGTCTTTTTTGGCGAAACGTAAATGAAGTCAAGTCTTGTGAGTCCTTGTGCAATGGGATTGAGAAAAACACATTTTTTCAAATTGATCACCGTAAAATATCGAGCTTCCACCGGGATACTGCACAATATTGTCACCAGATTAGGAAGTAATGGAAACTCATCATCTACAATCTGGCTAATCGGTCTCATATCCTGGATACATCTCCACAATCCCCCTATAGATTTCTTAATCAGATACATCGCAGTATTATATGATGATTCTGATGGCACCACAATTCAATGATTCATCAGTGCTGAAATAGTTTTCAATATACATTCATCAGCTTCTGGATACATGGGGTAGTGTCTTACTTGAAGTATAATCGGTCCTGACTTGAGCTTTATTTTAACCTCTCCTATCCCCTTCAATAAACCTACGTCATAGGGGCCTGTGGTAAATAAGGCAGTTGGCACTTTTTCCAAATCTTCCCGAAAAAATGATGGATGTTGCCAGACTATCGCTATTCGCTGTGGGTTCTTCCCTTTTCTCTATCCTTATCCAGTATGTAATGCTCATGAAGAACACTACTTCGTCATCTGTTCGGTCCTCTCTGAACATATCATCATCAGTTATGTCAGTCAATCTATACCCTTCCTCAAGATCTATCACTGTTTTCCAGGGTCTACCCTCATTGTCTATCCCTTCGAGCATTGCCATTTCCTTTTGTACTATAGCTGCTTCCAATTCTATAGGAATAGTCTGTCCATGTTCCTCATCCATAGGTACTTGTGGTCTAAACAGAAACTCATCTGGTATTCTCACAATCTTTCGCACCAAGCCGCCAGGTAGCCATGTCAGTAAAACTCTAACTATAAATCGCATCGCCTTCGAGGCTCAGGAGGTGAGCCAATGCAAGGAGTCTCCCACAAAGAAGTCACTGGAATGGACACGCGAAGAGGGGGGTGGGTGGGGTTCGGGGTGGGGTTGCAAAAGGAGGGGGGAAAAAGGGGTTGATCAGTTCTTTTTGTTGTTTGTTATATAAAAATGCAAATAAAAACGAAAGTAAAAAAAAAAAAAGTCTCTAGATCTTCTGCAACGCCTCACAGAGCCAAATGCCAAATGCCCTGTGAACGCCAGTATAAACTCTCCCATATTTAAATAGTGTATTCCTAGAGTGGAGCAGACTATTCCTTTATCAGTAAATGAAATTGTCATATTAAGTTTCATCATTAAATCTCTTCCCAAAATATTAACCAGTGTCTGTTGTGAATATAACAAGGGAACAGACATGTCACATTCTCCTACAGAGACTGGTAATTTATCAGTAACAGGAACTCGACTTGTAGCTCCAGAGAACCCTTGAGCATTCATGGCAATATCTGACATTGGATATTTTCTCTTTTGTATACACAAACAAGTTACTCCAGTGTCTAAGAAAAGGATTTTCCTCCTATCTTCACATTGACCTGAAATGGGGCAGACAACCCAGCCCTTTAAGACGAGATAGCAATACATAGAGACAGATGGGGCTGCAGAATATTATTCAAACATCAATAATCAAACTAACTCAGGAAGTTGCCAAATGCCAAAATGCGACTGTTTCAATGTCAATTATCTAAAACAGGGAGTTAAAACGAACATCAGCACGTTCACTCAATCCTCACACTCAATTAAACACATGAAAAAGCAGGTAAGTGTAGTGCAAACTCGTCACTATTGACGTCAATTTACGTTGCAAACTACAAAAACCTATTCTGAATGGTGATAGGCTTACAAGGAACATCCAGGTATACGTTCCATACTGGTCAGGGTCAAGTGATTGGGTGTCTAACATCAGTTGGGGCAACTAAGCCCTCCTCTAATGCAGGTCACCATGAATATCATCAAATACACAATGTCCCATTGGTTATACAAACTATAGGGCTCTCTATTACGTGTCCCTCTATAATTGGTTGCCACCCTTGTACCCCTCAAATAATATTCCACATGCATAAACAGCACGCAGGTTGGCATCCAGGTGCCAGTTCGATGGCCACAACCATAGCTGCCCACCAATTAACCCTGGCATCCATCATCAACCTTGCAGCGTACTAGTTAATTAAAGCTTTGAACTCGGCCTTGGAAATGTTCTCCGTGCAGAAGAATGTGAAGGAGTATAGCATACTCTGTCTTCTCGATTTCGATACGGTTCATCATAGTGTCTATTTTCATCTGACCACGTGACTGTAGACAATGATTTTGAGTCTTACTGCATTTAAAATACTACTATTTGATGAACCTCTGACGTCTTTTTTTTACTTGCCTCTCACCAGACACAGAAGGTTTGTTCTTTCACACGTTCTGTAATTGTTTGTACGTACATCCAGGCCCAAGATGACATTGACTTCTTGGTGTTGATCCAACCAAGCCTTTCTTTGATACACCTCCATGGTTCAGTTTTCAATTTCTAGCTGCGCCACACTGAAAACATCTTCCTGCTTTTGGAATCCAGCTCTGCTAAAGCGCATTGTGGAATTGTCGATAGTTCTTACATTTCCTATGAAAATACATTGGTGCATCGCCGCAATCTATTCACTACATAGCCAGCCTTAAAGAATACTTTGTCTACTTGCGTTACTGCTTCTGTACACTTATAAAATGACTTGATATCTTCTTTATTTATTCTGTAGCATGAACATCTTCATCTCAAACCCGAAATGTTGCACATCTTTAACACCTGGAACTTCGTGCTTATAGAATCTTTATGTTCTCTCGTCTTCTGCATCTTGTCTGAGTGTGTCAACTCTGTTTTCCTTGATGTCACCAATTTGCTTTCTCACTTGCTTTTCACTTTTCCTCTGGGATTTCTTTCAAATGACCACTCTCTCATCAGTCTTTACATCTAGACATCCTCGTCTGAAAAACTGCTTCTTTGGGATCCATATCTGTATTACTCCCTTCAAGCAACCTGCTGATTTCACATGCTCATCTTTATTCCAAGACATAATCATGAATTGTCCACTGGAACTGCAATAAATCAATTTTCTCACATACTTCCTGTGGGTCTTCGGGTACAGGAACTTCATCCACTCAGGTGCATGAACACTGGCCTTCACGTAGTCTCTGATCTCTTCGTCTGTCAGCTTTTTAGTCTTCCATCCTGACTCGACATCAATCATGATCTTGCTTTCCCTAGCTGCTTTGCAGCCTTCTTGCATTGTGAGATAACTATCCTGATTACACAGAATCCAAGCATGATCATCTCCAACGAAGCCCCAAGAAACTTAATCATATCTGCCATCCATTGTGGGACCCACAAGAAAAGTGATCCAATCCAACTATCATTTGTGATGTGTTCTACTTCATCTATAATTTGGATATGTAGCTTCTTCAGGATTTCTACTGCTTCTGTCAAGGTGCCATTCTCATTGTCAGGAGCAGGTGTGAATGTGCAACATGATTCTCCGATTTTGACACAAACACCTCTGTCCATAGCTGTAATCACATCAAGGACCATCCTATTCTGAAGAGTCATCAGTCGTATGGCTGTCAGCTCTTCCTTGATTGCATTGAATCCCTTGATAGTCGTATTAATCACCTGTAGAAGTTGCCATGTGGTTATCTGTAACCACTTGGTATTCGCTGCAGTCTGGATCCTTTGCATGAAGATTATCCTGAATATCGATGAAGTCTGACTAAATAGTCTGTGCTCATACGGAATATAATCAAAAGCTTCTATTGACTTGGCTGAGAAATAGTTCTCTATTTTCATGCCATTCAGAAGCTCAACAGATCTCTTGTTCCTCAAATGAGCATATGCTTTGGAAAATTGCCAATATTCAGATCACTTTTAGGACTCACCAATGCTGGAACATGAACATTCACTATAGAACACAATCCTCGCCAATCCTTGGGCAGCTTCATATAAGCTCTGTATACACAAGCCAAGTAGTGATCCATGATCACTGCTGTTCTGATGCTCATTCCTAGCACGTCCAAGATTCAACCATAATTCCTGTTTACTCCAAGTTTTCTTGTGCCATTATTTCTGAAACACAGCTCTGCACTTTGCAGAGGCACTATCTGCAAAGGCCCTCCTTTATCTTCAACCTATGTCAGTAGTTTGGCAAATCTCGGCCATAAAGGTTTTCATCCATTATTTACAATGTCAATGGTTGGTTTGTAGAAACCAATGACTACCCATGCTATGCAGTGACCACATCTTCTTCCCATCCATCTGGTGAAAGTGCTGATATCCAAATCTGCATTGAACCTCTATTCTTTCATCTTCAAATATCTTCTGAAGATTTTCCTAGTCAAGTCTTTTGTTTCCTTCCCATCTAATTCCAGCCCCTTTCACACCAGTCTGTTCATATCTTATCACATGATTCTTCATGTGGGCCCTTGATCTTGTCTTTGTGTCTTGCACATAGTCATCTTGATCTGGATCTGTCCATTCCATTGCCCACGCTAAATAAGCTGTTTGGCCCATGATTTGAACTCTTGATCGGCATAGTGCAATTTGAGATAGACAATGTGCTGTCTGAACATCAATTTCAATTGCTACGAATATCTCAGACATCCCCATACTATAAGGCAGGAGTGCTCATACACAGCATTACTCTTTTGAGGATCTTTTGCCTACCTCTTTCATGTGCTGATACCACAAGTTGTTTCCCAAATGTGCTGTGCTGTCTAGATAATCATTCAAGTCATGATCATCCTCCCTTGTACTTGTCTTTGGTCTCCTTCTCTCCTCATGAACTCTCATAATCATATTGTGAAGTATATCTGCATAGTTCCTTCATACTGGGGGAATCATAGACACATCTGTCAGTAGAAGTGGTGTTTTTACAGGTGCTACTGCTGTAGGGACAATCACATAAAGTCTTGGTGGTCTTAGACTTGCCACTTCTGTACCCTCCTGCTGCATAGGAAGATACACAGAAACTACCGCTTTATTTGGATCTACATAATAGACAGTACGGACTGAGAGAGAAAGTAGAATAATAATAAACATGTGCATGTATATACAAAATACCAATAGGACATCTGGATGCAACAATAACCTCTTGCACGTCGTAAAGGTCTCTCATTGTTTGTCACATTGTTATTACTATCAATGCTACCCATTTTCTACTTTTACTTTTAAGGAAAGAAAAATCAAACTTTAATTGTGTAATTTCATAAAATATTCTGGAACATCTAAATCTGCTTCACAAACTCCACAAGCAACTGGCTGATAGCAGGACGGTTGATAGGGTTCCTGATGAACATAAATGAGTCATCCTTTCACCAGACGAAATCAGGATGTGCTTATAGTAAGTAATAGAAGACCAAGGACAGTAAGTTTTGAATGTCTTCACTCGAAAGCTTCATTCAAGATGCTCTCTGTGTTGCCTCAGAAAATAGATGTGCTTGTTCAGTTATGTTACATAGCAATTGATTGATTGCCAATTGATTCCTAGGATGTCTCAGAAATGTATGAACATCAGTTTGTCTTCCAACAAGATGCAGGCGTTCTTCAATCAAAAAATAAAAGACCATTCCAACTAGTTTATTCACATCATCATCATACAGAGGCATTCGTGTTTTCCATACAGTACTCAGGTAGCTGAAGGATTTGCTCTATTATAGCTGCGAGCAATCTCCTTACGAATGGACTATTTTTAGGATCTTGCAAGAATACATGAACTTCAGTAGTTCCCCCAACCAATGATGGATAAGCATGAAGAATTAAGAGAAAAACAGCAAGAATGATCTGCTGAACGTTTCCATTAGGCAACACCATGGACACTTCCAAAGAGACTTTCAGTTAGAATGGAATTGGAAAACTCCTCCCTTTTCCAATTGTCAAAGACAAACTCTAAGTCTGGCATTTCTTTTCAAGACTTCAATATTTCTCAGTCCAATGTCCACAAATTTCTGTGGCTCAAGAACAATAGCTTTTTTCTTTCACTCCTTGTTCGGCAGCTACAACAAGTGTCTTGAATGAACCACAGTCCAATTAACTCTTTATCTGTCTACTGGACAGTCTCTGCATCCTTCTTCCTTGTCATTGATCTTGTCTGCACGTGCTGAACTACTTCTCCTTGACTTGCTTCCGAATGGGGTGGGGGTGGGGTGGTCTCGCTGCTGTAGATCTTCACATCTCCCAAGAATATCCAAGTGCGTCTTCCTTGCACTTTCACTGCCAATGGAGTAACATCCTCCATGATGAATGGGCCATTAAACCTGGGTTGGTGCCATTTGCAAATGACATTTCAGATTAGAACTTGATCTTCAGGGAAAAGTCTTGGCAGTAGAAGTATTTTTGATCCAGCTGTGTTCTGAGACCTTGACTTGTTCTGAAATAACAGAGCTACTTGTAGTCATACATGTAAAGTAGGCACATAGCAGATCTCCTAACAATTCTGCTGTTGTCTGGGCATCATTTATAACCCTCGATGGAGGTGTAAGAGGCGGTGTCATTCACCTCCCCGTTACTAGTTAATGGGGGTAAGATGATGGTCGGAGCCTGGCTAAGTCCTCATCGCATATAATGCAAGAGGCAAGAAATGCAGCCATCCTTTTTTCAACATTAAGTTGAGCTTAGATAACCTTTCTTTAAGCAGGTTGTTGAGTATTTCACAGTTTCCATTGGCTTGCGGATGATAAGCCGAAGAAAATTAATGCTTTATACTAAGCAATAAGCTACTCTGCTTGAATACTTCATTCACAAAATCTGGGCCATTATCTGATCTTAATAACTTACATACTCCCCATATAGGAAATATTTCTCAAACGCAAGTGGCATCTGGATGAGTGCACAGGCCAGCTTCGACCCACCTTGAGAAAGGGCACACTACCACTATCATATATCTGTAACCATGACAGACCTGCAACATATCAACATAGTCGATATGTAAATGCTGAAATTTACCATTTAGTTGAGGAATAACACCTGCAACTGTTCGCAGCATGTGCCCAGCAGTAAATGCTTGACATATGATGCAATTTACTACATAAAATGCAACATGTTCTAACAAAATTGGCACAAGCCAATCATACGCAATGGTTGCTGCAAGGCTTTACCTAGTGACGTCAACATGGTAGTGTAGCTGTTCCAACGCCACCTTTAATAAGGCTATAGGCATCACCGGTTTACCAGTTGTTTCCTATCAACACAACACTTCGGAAGGGGATAAAGAACACCCTCCCGTGTCCATAGATCTTTCTCATCCTGTGGTGCTTCACTTTGAACTTCCATTCACTGTGTTTTCAACAAGTTATTGAAACTTTCATTAATGATCATCATCACCACCATTCTCTCATTCACATCAGGCGTATCAAAACTCATAATATTCTTAGAATATGCAACTCGTTTCACCTATTCATCTGCGGCTTGGTTTCCTCATTAAATAAAGTCTGCTCTCTTAGTGTGAGCTGCACATTGAACGATTGTGATGGCTACTGGGAGCTGTATTGCTTTAATAAGTCTGTCCAATAAAGTGGCATGTTGCACTGGAGCTCTGTCCGCTCCGAGGTATTCCCTCCTATTGCAATGTGCTAACCCTGCATGCACTGTTGACGTAACATTGGCGGAGTCACTATACACAGTTACTTCCTGATCTGCACTATTCTCTAGCGCGACAATCAGTGCTACTATTTCTGCCGCCTGTGCTGAAAAGTGAGACGGTAGTCGTGCACTTGTCAATACTTCAAATTCTCCATTAGCATGTGCCTGGTGTCCGGTCAACGGATCGACTGAAAAGAATCGAATGACAAAAGGGTCGAGTCAAAAGGATCGAAAACCAAAGTGTCGATTTTTTTTTTAAATGTATTTTTTTTGGGGGGGGATTTCGTATAGGTAAAAGTGGTTTTTACACCAAAAACCGGAGGTTAGGGTGGGACCCCACAAAAAAAAAATAATACAAGAAATTGACCCTTTTTTCCGTCCTTTTGACTCAACCCTTTTGTCATACGATCCTTTTCATTTGAACCTTTGACCTATAAACCATGTGCCTTACCAACATGGCACCTGTGTATCTTTGCTATCAGTTGGTCCATTTTCAAAGAACCATCTATAAAGAAAATCTCCCCAGCTGCTAGAGCATTTTCTTTCACCCTTGGAATCTCGTCATAGATCTCCTCATAGTTAGAGCAATCCTGTGCCTGCTCACCATCTGCCAGTGGTTTGGCTACAAATGTGGCAGGATTCACTGTTTTACATCTGACTATTTTAATCACTGGATTCAATATAACCACTTCATAAGCAGAACCTCTTTTAGATGTCAACAGACCCTTTGGTTTCGCCAAAACAGCAAAAAATGCATGTTCATCAAACATTGTCATAGAACACCAAATTAATATGTTGGCTACCTGCTCAATAGCAAATGTGGTAGCTGCCAAAGACTGTTCGCACGGGAAGTGACCTCTCATTACTGGGTCCAAAATGTGGTTCTCTGCGTGAGTACTGCTGTCATATCTGTTGCATTTTGTGCGAAAATAAAAGAATTCCTCAGAATAATTAAGAACCCCTAGAACTGAGGCGGTGCAAATTTCCTTTTTCAACTCGTCAAACCTTTCCTCCATTCCCCGGTCCATACAATCTTTTCCTGACGTTGTTGTGACTTTTTCAAGGCTTGCAACAATGGCTTTGTATATGAACTATAATCAAATACCCATGCCCTCACATAACTGCACAGTTCCAATTTCTGCATGTGCTTTATCGTGTGCGGTTTTGCTGTTTTCAAAATGGCCTCATCCCTTTCAGGTGTAACTTTCTTTCCTTCATGCAAAATGAACTGTCCTATATATAAAACACCTCTTCTTGGCAATATTGCAACTTCTCCTTGTCCACTTTATATCCCTTTTCAGCTAAAATAATCATTAGCTGAACTGAGTCTCGTCTGCACTCTTCTTCTGATGTGCTGCAGACCAAAATGTCATCTACGTATTACTACACAACACTTGGCAAAGAAATATTGCTTAAGTCCATCTGCAGGACTCTATTGAAAAACGATGGCGGCTCACAGTACCCCTGCGGTAATCTTGTGCTTTTTAACTTAGTCTGTGTGAACGTAAATGACGTCAGACCCTGAGAATCTTTATGCAATGGGATTGAGAAAAACTAATTTTTCAAATCAATCACAGTGAAATATCGCGCCTCAACAGGGATACTACATAAGATTGTCACTGGGTTAGGAACTAAACAAAACTCTGCCTCTGCAATATGATTAATTGGGCCCATGTATAGCACTAAATGCCACAACCCCCCCTTCGATGTTAAAATAGGATACACCACGGTATTGCATGGAGACTCTGATGTCACTAAAATGCCTTGATCCATCATGGCGGATATCGTCTTAAAAATACCCTTGTCTGCCTCTCGAGACATAGGATACTGTCATGGTCGAGGTAAAATTGCTCCTGGTTTCAGCTTAATCTTAACTTCTCCAACTGCCTTTAATAGGCCTACATAATAGGGGCCTGTGGTCCATAAAGAAACTGACACTTTTGCCATGTCTTCATCAAAAAATGCAGGACGCTGTCTCACTAACATCATCCTTTGTGTAATCTCGTGTTTTTCTGCTCTAACCCAATATGTAATGCTCATCTCGAACACTACTTCAGTCCTTAAACATGTCCTCATCAATGACATCTTAATCTGTAACCTTCTCCGATAGCAATTACTGTGCTCCATGTTCTGCCATTATCGTCAAATCCTATGAGCATAGCCAGGACCCCCCGTATTACAGCTGCTTGCAGTTCCAAGTGAAAAATTGGTCCCCCCCTCTTTGTCCATGGGAATCTCTGGTCTAAAGAGAAAATCATCAGGTATTCTTAGAATCTTACCTTCTATACCAGGCAGCCATGTTAACAGAATGCGTACCCCATAATGAAACACCTCTGGTTCTAATGGTACTCCTCGTATGGCTATCTGTCCTGTAAATGCCATCATTTAATAACATTTAAATAATGTATTCCTGGTATTGAACACGCTATGCCTTCATCAGTAAAGGAATTGTCATATTCATCTTCGTCATTAAATCTCGAACCAGTATACTAACTGGTGTCTGCCTTGAATACAACAATGGCACAGATATATTACATTCTCCTATAGAGACTTGTAATTTGTCAGTAAAAGGAACTCTACTTGTAGCTCTTGTGAAACCTTGAGCATTCATGGCATTACCCAAGAGTAAAAGTGTTCCCTCCCATATGCATGAGTGTGTCGCACCCGTGTCTACAAGAAAATAAAAGGATTAGCCTCCTATCATGATGTCAACCCTTGGTTCCTCTTGAGAATTTTGCATTACGGATAGTACTGAACACATCAAGTCTCCCAGTGAGCTGTCCTATTGTGGGTACATGCTTATTCCTGTGCCTGTGAAAGGATTCCCTCCCTCAATGCTGACACCCTCTATCCTAGGAGTCAGTAACTGTCCCGTGTTTGCACTCTGCTGTATCTGCATAGGGGCATGCTGTGACTGCCCTTGTGGTGGACCCAATGGTGCTTGCCGTGGTTGCAAAGCCTGTTGTGTTCTCTGTGCTTGGGCTTGATACACTGTTTGATCTTGGGCAAACCCATCCCTACTTTGTGTGCCATATGCAGGCAGGAAAGCGGTCTGCCCTCTTGAGAACTGCCCATTCTGTACATACCCCTGGCTCCCACATGTTTGCGCTATATGTCCTGTCATTCGACATGTTCAACATACAGTAGGTAGTCTCGGAATCTGCCCTCCCTGCATGCCCTGATTATCATTCTGTATGGACTGAAACCCACCTCGGTTACTCTGAAGGTTCCCTTGATTGTTCTGAAAGCCTCCTCTTCAACAGAAGTTTCCTGTACCTCGTGGTACAAATCCCATCCCTCCTTGATCAAACTGCCACTGGTTATTCACCTGTGGCATACTTGTTACTTGCTGTGCCCCCCGCCCTTCTCCCCTGGTTAACATCACCCCTTCTATAGCATACTTTGATAGCTTTTTCTGTACCAATTTAGCCTCCACAAGCTTGCTTCCTTCTTCTTTCTTTTGGTTTTTCTCTTGTAATAGACAGAAATGATGTGCTATTGTCAACTGTATTTCTGGTCACGATTTTGCCTCCATACCCACCACCTTCTTCAGCTGTCTATGTACCTTTTCTGGCAAATCCTGAAATAATATATGATGGAATACAGATATAGATTCCCCCCGATGGCCAGCACATTTCCAAGCTCCATTGCTCTTGGAAATTCTGAATATAAATCAACAGATCCCCTCCTTCCTACATCTTTTGTGCCATTATAGCTCCCATATCTGACATGTCTGGATATTGTACTTGAAGCGCTTTCCAGACCACCGCTCTATAATTATTGAATGGTGCTCCATCATGAGCAGTATTCTAAGCAATGACACCTGTGTATCCTGCTCTTGCCAAAATGTCATCAGCTCTTTCCCCAGGTATAGCTGATAGAAGACCCTTAATGTGCCCTATAGCTAATGTGCTTCCTCCTAGCATTTTCTCTAATTCATAGATCCATTTTCTGACACCAGACTGGCCTCCTTGCTCTAACAATGGGAATTACGAAATCCCAAACTCACACTCATCCCCCATCGTCTGCCTGTTCAGAGCAGGGACAATAATTCCACACCGCCTTCTTCCCGGTAATGACCTTAGTCTACTCACATATGGTGGCGAGTCCCTCCTCTCACTATGGGATTGCCCTTTAGGTCGATCTAGCCATGCCATTGACTCTGATGCCTTAGATTTAGGTAGGTCTAGATCTGACCATCTTACTTCTCTCTCCATAGGAGAACACCCTTCAGGACCTTATGCACTAGCCCCTTCCTCCCTGCAGAAAGTTTCTCTATCTTCATCTGACATATCCTGTCCCCAACGCGTGTGACTTTCCTCTTTCTCTTTTCTATTCAGAGTCAGTCTGTCCAAAGACAAAGCTCTATGCTCAAGGCTAAACAAGCTTCCCTCTTTGCCTTGCGACTGTGTACTTTCAAATCAATATTTTTTCCCTTGCCTTGTCATTCCTTCTTGGTCCTCATGTCATGGTAAACCTTATCAATTTTTTCCCCAATGCTTCTGATATCAAAATCATCTTCTAGATTTGCTCTAGATGGACCTGGTATTGGCTCATGTGCGAGGATGAATTCTTCTATGTCTTCCCATGCTACTACTGGATTGGCTTCCATGTATTCTTTCTCTATGCGATCAATGTGTGTGCCCTTTGCATTCTCTTCCATTTCATTTCTTCATCAATTTACCTTCATTTTTTAGATTCTTCTCTCACCCTTTCCTCTTCCTGTCTTTTCATCTCTCTTCTCTCATTTGCTCTACGCACTTCTTCATATCTTCGTCTTTGTATTCCTTCATCTCTATTTTCTGTTATTCCTCTTCCTTGCTTTTCTTTTCTAGCTTATCTCGCTCTTTGATTGCTCTTTGTCTATTATCGTACTTTCTTTGTTCTTCTGCTCTTTCTTGTTTTTTCAACTGTTCATCTTAATACAGCTGTTCCCTTCTTTGTCTGTCTTTTCTTTTAGCCTCATCCTCTTTCAACCGTTTCTCTTGTCCCGTGTCTTTTTACCTGTTCCTCCTGTTGTTCTTCTTGCCTTACTTCCACAATACTCATTCCATCAAGTTTAAGCAATATCTGACCACCCATCCATTTGTTATGTATGAGCACTATCTCATCAGCTTTGTCTTTCTCTCCCTTCCATTTTTTTATTTCTCTCTCTATATCTAAAGACATGCCTGGTTTGTCACTTCTTTCCTTGTCCCGTGGGACTTTAGGAATCACATCTCTTGCTGGAGTCTTGTCAGGACTTTCATTACTGCTACATGCAGCTGATTTATACGTTGGGTTACTATATCCTGTCTCTGCCTTAAGCTCTCTTAAAGGATATAATCCTTCATCTTTCATACTATCGCCATTTACTTCAGGTGCAGAAGGGGGATCAGAAGGCTCTCCACCTCCCTCTTTACACTGATTAAGCATGCAGTCCTCAGGAGGTGGGTCTTCCCGTTCCTCCTGGTATATCTTCTAGAGCGCTAAGCTTGCTAATCTTTTTACTAACTTCTTTCCTGTATATGCTGCTTGCAAGTATGTCGTCATATGTTGCAGGACCGCTTTAGACAACGATCCTCCTTGTGGCCATGGCATGAACATTTTATCTGCCACACCCTAAACCCATTCTGCACTGTATTGTTTAAGCTTGGGCATGTATTTTGTCAGCTGCCTGCACAAATGTATGAGCAGGGTAATATCCTCCATCATGACTTAGTTACAATTTGACTATCACCACTTTCCATTATTTTACACAAACAAATGCTTTCCAGAAAAATAATACAATATGAGTGTGCACCAATTGTCACAGCTCCATGCCTTTGTATCACATTTTACTTCAGTCTACCTCATTCATTGAACATTTATCAGTTTAACTAATAAATACATAATCAGATTTCTTCAAATCTCATTGTTTCCATCTCAGTCTATTTTTTCTTTATTTCTCAATTTTTCATTTCCTTACCACATATATCTCATGCAACATATAAACAAACAGACAATACTGACAAACTGGCCAGGCCACATATACTTTAGTCCACGATCCTTGTGACTACTTCTGCCCCTAAAAAGACTCCAATGGAGTATGAGCTGTCCTCTTCAACAATGCCTTGGTTGTTTGTAGCCTAGATATCCGCTTGGATTTTAGGCCACGTTCCTTATAAACATCCTTCACGTAGGTTAACAGGCTTCACCTCATAGGACGCTCTTCATCTATAGGTCCTTAAACTGTGACGCTCATTGTCTCACACTCTGATGCTCATCGTCTCAAATAAATAAATAATAAAATACCCCAATCAACCCTCCGATACTCTATCCCCTTTGTCACGTTTCCCCCTTGATACTTATTCAGTTTTCCACATCACTCAGCCTACTCACCATTCACGTTTTTGACTTCTGACCCTCATGAACGTCTCTTTCTGAAACCAGCAGCTTCAGCCTTCAGTCCGCTCAGCTTCCTCTAGATGTCGGGAGGGGATTACGCCTGAAAATCGAGGGACCCGTCCACCTGAACTTGCAGGATTTTTTAAACTAATCACTGCTATCTACAGGGAGCCTTACGTTCTTGCAGTTAAATTGCAAAGGACATCGGATATTACCGGGGACGCCAAAGCTTACTAGATCGATCGGTTTTTAACCATCAGCTCTGCTACCATGTGACCTGGGACAGCCCACCCAGCGCCTTAAGATGAGATAGCAATACTTAGAGATAGATGGGGATGCAGAATATTACTCAAACATCAATAATCAAACTAACTCAGAAAGTTGCCTAAATGCGACTGTTTTAATGGCAATTATCTAAAACAGGGAGTTACAATGAACATCAGCACGTTTGCTCGATCTTCACACTCAAATCAACACAAAAAATGTAGGTTATGTACTACAAACTTGTCACTATTGACATCAATCTACGTTGCAAACTATAAAAACCGATTCGGAATGATGACAGGCTTACAAGGAACATCGAGGTTTACGTTCCATACTGGCCAGGGAAAGTGATTGGGTGTGTAACATCAGGTGGGGCACCTAAACCCCCCTCTAGTGCAGGTCACTATGAACGTCATCCAATACACAATGTCCGATTAGTTACACAAACTATAGGGCTCTCTATTACATGTCCCTCTATAATTGGTTGCCCCCCTTGTGCCCCTCTGTAATATTCCACATGTGTAAGCAGTACGCAGGCTGGCATCCAGATGCCAGTGGGATGGCCGCAACCATAGCTTCCGACCAATTATCCCTGGCATCCATCATCACCCTTGCAGCCTACTAGTCAATTAAAATGTTGAACTCGGCCCTGGAAATGTTCTCTGTGCTGAAGAATATGAGGGAGTATAGCATACTCTGTCTTCTCGATTTCAATACAGTTCATCATAGTGTCTCTTTTCATCTGACCACATGACTGTAGACCATGATACTGAGCCTTACTGCATTTAAAATACTATTTGATGAACCTCTGATGACTTCAATGTTCTTGCCTCTCACTAGAGACAGAAGGTTTGTTCTTTCACACATTCTGTAATTGTTTGTACGCACATCCAGGCCCAAGACGACCTTGACTTCTTGGTGTTGATCCAACCAAGCCTTTCTTTGATCCACATCCATGGTTAAGTTTTCAATTTCTAACTGTGCTACACTGAATATGTCTTCCTGCTTTCGGAATCCAGCTATGCTAAATCGCATTGTGGAATCGACCATAGACCTTAAATTTCCTATGTACATACGTTGGTGCAACCCCGCAATCTATTCACTACATAGCATATCTTCTTTATTTATTCTATAGCATGAACATCTTCATCTCAAGCCTGAAATGTTGCTCATCTTTAACACCTTGAACTTAGTTCTTATAGAATCTTTATGTTCTCTTGTCTTCTGCATCTCGTCTGAGTGCATCAACTCTGCTTTTCATGACGTCACCAATCTGCTTTCTTGCTTGCTTTTCCCTCTTCCTCCGGGATTTCATTCAAATGACCATCATATTGTTCTGTATGCATGTACGGCTTCCTCAATGGAAATCTTACTTCAAGGATTCTCTTTGGTAGGATTCTCTTTGGTATAGGTATTCTTACTGGGAATGCATGTGTTTCACATTCTGGCTCCCAACATATAGACATCATGGCAGAGGAGCTTTGGGTGGGCGTACTCGACTCCACCTCTACAGACCCTTGATTCCCCTTGGGCATCTGGTGTCACTGATAGTACTGAACACATAAGTCACCCTGTGAGCTGTCCTACTGTGGATACAGGTTCATCCCGTCCATGTGAATGGATTTCCTCCTACCACAGTGACACCTCCTTTTCTCGGTATCAATACTTGTCTTGTGTTTGCATATTGCTGTGTCTGAATAGAGGCTTGTTGTCACTGCCCTTTTTGCCGGATTCAATTGTACTTATCCCTGCTGTGGTACCTGTCGTACTTGCAGTGTTTGTGTCTGATAACATGTGTGATCTTGGGCAAAACCTTCTCTGGTCTGCGCACTATATGGTGGGAGATAAGCTGTCCCCCCTCTTGAGAATTGTCCATTCTGTACATTCCCTTGGCTCCCACATACGCACGCAATATGTCCTGTCATTCCACAATTCCAACATATTGGAGGAACTCTCCTATAAGTCCCTCCTTGGTTATATCCTTCCTGAACATTCTGGTTCTCATTCTGTGTACCTTGAAACCCACCTTGATAATTTTGAAATTCTCCTCCTCTTCCTATGTAATCCATACCTCTGCCTCGTGGTATGAACCCATATCCACATTGATCCATCCGGCGCAGATTGTTTGCCTGCGATGTACCCATTGCTTCCTGCATTCCCAATCCTTCTTCGCTGGTCAATACCAACCCTTCATTGCACATTTTGACAACTTTTTCTGAACTAATTTAGCTTGCTCTATTTTCCTATTCTCATCCTTCTTCTTGTTCTTCTCTTGTAATAACCGACAATAGTGTACTATCTTCAACTGTATCTCAGCCCATGGCTTCGCTTCCATCCCTACTTGTTTTTTCATCTGCCTCTGTATTGGCTCAGGAAACCCCTTGCATAAATGTGGTAAAATAATGCCACTGTCTTTTCCCACAGCTTGCGAGTTTAAAGCTGCAATTTCTCCTAAATACCCTGAATATAAGCAATAGGGTCTTCATCTTACAAGTCTTAATTGCACCCATATCTGATGCGTAAGGATACTGTACCCTGAGTGCCCTCCAAACATCAGTGCTACAATTATTAAATGGTGCTCCATCATGCGCTGTGATTTGTGCAGTCACACTTGAATATCCTGCTCTCCTCCATATGTCATCAGCCCTCTCCCCAAGAATAGCTTACTGTTGATAGACCTTATACTTCCTTTCCCCAATGCTTTCTGTACCAAATCTTTCTTTGTCTTACACAACCCTATATTCTGCTGGCATTACTTCCTTTATCGGAAGAATCTCTTCCACTCTATCCCATTGTATTTCTGGGCTCATCCTCATTTGTTCTTTACGAACAAGACTGGCATCGAGACCTCACTGTCTGCTTTTCTGTTCTATTTCTTCATCTACTTCTCTTTGCCTTCTCGCATCCCTTCTAATTCTTTCTTCCTCCTGCCTTTGTTCTTCTGCTCTCCTAACTCCATCCCGTCTTTCCTCTAAGCCCCTTCATCTTTGTAATCTTTTGTCCCTTAATCTTTGTGCTTCTTCCCCCTCTCTCTTTCTTTCCCTAGTATCCCTTTCTTCTATCACTCTCTGCCTATTGTCATACTTTCTTGGTTCTTTTGCCCGTTCTTCTTTTTCTCTTACTTCTCTGCTATATCTGCTCTTCTCGCTCCCTGCTTTTCCTTTTCTGATCATCTCCTTTGAATCTCTTCTCTTTGCCTAACTTCCTCGATACTTTTCCCATCTATCTTATGTAATATATGTCCTCCCATCCATTTGTTCTTCATGAGTGCTATCTCGTCATCCTAATCCTTCTCTTAATCTCCCTGTCTATCACTGTTGACAATGTTGACCGCTCACTCTAGTCTTCTTTGTCATGTATGATCTTATAAATCTCTTCCTTTCTTTTATTCTCATCTGGACTGTCGTAACTACTGTAAGTGGGGGGGTTCATATATTGCATAACTAGTGCACTCTTGTGTAAGTGGCCTTTTGAAGTGGCCTGTTACACCTGTTAGGCATGGGTGTGGGGGGTAGAGCTCGCTATTTTGCAAACGTGAGGAAAACGCTGTTGTGGTTTGGATATAACTAATGTTTTTGTGGCTATTCTAATTACCTGAATTTAACAGTGAGTGTCGAACACTCTTGTATGATTTACTGCTTCTGCCTGTTTGATCATTTTGTTTTAGTCTTGGTCTGAATAAAACATGGTGTGTTCTCCCAGTAAAAATGAAGAGGAAAAATACTATTACAAAGGAAGAAGCTGCTGCTGCAGCGTCAGTGCCAGTGACACAATGAATTAGTATTTCGAGTGCTGCTGCTATGCCTCTTCCAGTGTCATCAGACTGTGACGACGACTTGCTGGAATGAGCACAGCAATACACTAATGAGCGGGTAGATATAGAGATAGAGACTGCTGAAACAATAATAACAGAAATCTATGAGAATTCTCAATCTCTACTTGGCAAAGCCCATTACACAGAAGCTCTGAAACACAGTGATGTAGGGTCTGAAACCGCAATTCTATCTAAAGATTTTGATTCAAGCTATCTAAATATGAACACTCTGCCAAATTTGTGTACATTTGAAATCACCTTACTAGGTCCTTCCCAACACCTTGACACATTATCTGGGTGCTGGGATGTGCCCAATAATAATGCGATGAAGACGAATGACGCACCTGCAGTGTCAGAGGTGAATGGACTCCTGAACTGTCAGATTTTAGCAGAATTAAAAAAAAAAAACATTTACGAATTCTAAATGAAATCATGTTAGTTCTAACGTCAATGCTTGAGATACTGGGGAAAACTGTGTCAAGTATGATGTTATCTCCTAAACAGGATGTTATGCGTGTGAGGAATACCCTAGAAATAATACAAAAAACTGAGAGTAGGACCACTTGTGGAGTGTCAGACTTTAACGCAGAAATATCTGTGGCAAGTAGTAAAGCTGACTCTCTAGACCAAAGGACTGATCTAGAACAATACTTTGTAAAAATATTGAAGAAAAAGAAAACAAAATAGAAGAAATAAGGTATCCAATACTTCATCCCACAAGTTTCTGAGAAACAGAAACATGCGTGAAATCATGACAGACAGTCAGTCTGAAAAGGATGTGATACTCATCACAGAAGTGTATGCACTGTGTCCAAGACAGAATGGGACCTTAGGTTCAAAATGTACTTCAAAACAAAAAGATTCATGAAAATAGATCTACTCAGTGTGAATACTCAGAAGGAACTAAACGTCTATCTGAGGCACTTAAGAACAAAGAACCTCTGGAAGGATATACAAACAAAGGGGTGGACAGGTGGCAGTGCAGGAGGGTGGCAGAGTGAGCAGATACCTGGGCCCAGGTGACAGAGGGTGGCCAGGTGCACGGTGCCAAGAGAGAGCAGATCATCAGGGGAGAGGGGGAGCAAAGGCAGAGCAAAGAGGAATGTCTTGAGGTGCTTCCGGAACCAGAGATGGCTCTCCTCATGTTTTAGAGTGGCAGGGAGGCTATTCCAGAGGGAGGCCCCAGACGAAGACAAATATCTACCCCCAGCTCATTTCTTTGAAAAACGACTGACCCTGAGGGAGTTAGAGGTAGAGGAAAGAAGAGCTCGAGAGGGGAGGTATTTACGGAGGGATAGCTGAATGTATTTTGGACCCAGGCCCCAGAAAGCCTTGTGGACAATGCAGAGAGTTTTGAATTTAATCCTTGCATCCACTGGGAACTAATGGAGAGATTTCAGAGCTGTAGAGATACGATCCCAGGGCTTGAGGCCAAGGACAAGTCTTGCAGTCCTGTTCTGGATTAGTTGCAGAGGGCGGAGAGTAGAGGCAGGTAGATTTAGGAAGAGTCTGTTACAATAGTCCAACCTGGAGAGAACCAGAGCTTGGGAGACAGTGAGCTTCTGGGGGAAAGGATAGGAAAGACAGAGTACCTCTGAGGAGGTGCAGTAGGAAGTTTGATTTAGGAGTAGGAGTATGTGGCACTCCGAATCACCCTCTCCCCAAGTTAGGTTAGTTAGTTAGGACACTGGTAGCACAGTATCCTCCTGCTGCACTCTGAGTACCAGCAATGAGCGGGGAAAAGGGTGAGAAGTGGGGATTCCTGAGATTCAGTTTTGGAGCTGAGCAAAGCTGGGGTCCGGGAGTCTGAGGAGTGGGGGTGGTGTTGGGGTAGTTATCGGTGGGGCGGCCTAAAGACACGAACTAAAGAGCGAGCGGATAGGAGTGATTTAGGGGAAGTGGGGGATGAGACTAAAGATAATGGGTGAACTCAGGATTGTAACTTGGAATGTACGGGGCCTGAACAGTAATATTAAAAGAAGTTGAAGTGGGAGAATGGGATAACACCCTCCCCCCAATCACATCCATACCATGGCCTAGGGGATCACGGCCCAGGCACCCCCCCGAGAGGAGTTCGCTTATTTACCAGATGACAAAATGCCCTGCTTCAAAAACATGCATATACGAAGACTATGCCCACTAGTACGCCCGGGTCAAGCCGACGCCTGCAACATGGATCAGCTCGACTAGAACAACAGCCACAAGTATTCACATCGTTAGAGATGCCATGACATCATAGCCAACAGACAAGAACACACGTGCCACAATGCACACTGGTCACTCACACACCAACCAACACGAAGAATATACTATGACGTAGCGGACTGACATACCCACGGACATGCATCATTGTTATTTTTCACATGGGCCTTCTACAGCACCCCAGAAATGCAAGACGCCTGAAGAGCTTGTGTATATGCTTGCCGATGCTTTTTGCTGCCTATCACTATGAAGATGCCACCATGTATATCTAATGCTGCGCATGACACTCTGTCACCCTGCAACCCCCACTGTATGGATTATGGACTGCCACCCACGGACTAGGCCCAAGTAGGCCACAAGCAAGAGACCCCAGGCAGGAGCCTCGCAAACGAAAATCCTCTCAGAACGAAATACAAGTGCTGACCATGCAGAACAAGCCCCAACGAGAGCCCGCAGCCAAGGCCACGATGTTGCAACTTGCATGCCGCGTGCCTAGCACCAAGGTTATACCTACAGGTGCCAAGCCCTCAGAGACAAAATACAAAATTTAATGCTCATAATTCTACTCCAGCTTTGTTCTCCCCACACGTGACCAAGCCGAACTGACAAGGTGCCAAGTCCACGAGACAGAGAACCGCCAGGGTCCCACGTCTGGGACACAATCTGCAACAACGAAGCGGCAAGTTGGACACCTACAGTGATGGGAAAGACCTGCTCACCAGCCCATAAGCAGACCTGTCCCTTGTCCGCACAAACACATAGTTGCACATTGTTGCTAATGTCAGGTACACCGCGAGCTGGGAACGACGATGGTCCCAGGCTTGTGGGCTCGCGGGAGAGCCAATCAGAATACAGGGGGGCTCATCACTTACGCTATTACTCTTAGCCAATCACCAAAGGTCCCCTTGTAACAATTCCAATGTAACAACTGTTAGGGACAACCCAAGTGTACCACCTGACCCGTCCTCATCCACTAACATTTCTTCCCATAGAGGATCTATACTAACCCTACCGCTCGGGGAACCAACCCGAAGTGGCGATAGGTTTTGTGATGATTTTCCGAGGTGACGCAAGTAGCACGTCATACTGCTGTAAAAAGGGCCTGCGAGCCCCGCTAACGACGAGAGCCACTCCGGATGCATACGAACTGAGCGTATCCCTGCCGTTACTCTAATAAACAGCAGTAGTTGCCTTGCTCCTTGTGTGTGTCTCATACTCCTTTTGGGACGCGGGAGGAGTTGGGGCCTCCCCAGCCCCGGAGGTCTGCGGACGGCTCTGCCGGCCCCCAGGAGATCACCTCGACAGAATGGTGTCATGACTTATTTGAGACGTCAAAAAATAGAAATAGCATTGTTGCAGGAAACCCAACTAATGCAAGAGAAGCAAGATATAATTACGCTTAAATGGAACGGAATGACCTGTGGAGCGGCCTATTCGGCATATGCTGGAGGAGTTTTGATTTGGATAGCCCCACATGTTCCATTCAAACTTCTACAGTCCTTCTCAGACAAAGATGGAAGGATAGTTATGTTGCGTGGGTTGGTGCAAAATAAAGAAATCTGTGTTGTTAATGTATATGGCCCGAACCAAGACACTGAAGCTTATTTATATCGCTATACCTGAAGGGTAGTCCATATATAGACGGTACAGTGATATGGGGAGGATTTTAATTGTATTCTAGACCCACTGATGGACAGATCAGATAACAAGACTGTGCACCCAGGCCCCACGGTTAAAGCTTTGAATACATTGCTGCATGTCTTTCAATTAGTAGATGTGTGGAGAGCGAAACACCCACAAGATCGGGTATACTCACATTATTCGGCTCCACAAAACTTACACACAAGCATATACTATGTGTTTACAGGAGAGGGGAAGATACATGAGGTCACAGCCGCTGAGTACAAAGCTACGGTCTTGTCTGATCATGCCTCTCTGGTAGTGAAATGGCAGGATTTTCCCCCCAGGGCCACAATACCAATGTGGAGGTTGAGGGTTGAGGGACTGAAGGACACAGGTTTCCGGGAAGACCTGAGGGCAGAAGTGAAAAAGTATTTTGAACATAACACCGGTAGTGTGGACCCGACAGGGACATTGTGGGAAGCCTTTAAGGTAGTGGTGCGTGGAGCAGCTATTGCCAAAACAAAGGGGATTCAAGAGGTTAAAACGCATGACTTACAAAAAGTGGAGATTAAATTAGAAAAGATAATGCACCCAGGCAGTAGATCTCTAGAGGAAGCCAAGGAAGTATTCAGGTGGCAAAATGAGTGCAAGAGTCACTAGGAATGGCTGGGCAAATTGAGTTATAAGAAATATATTGAGAGGCAGCATGCAGAGGGGGATAAACCAGGCCGATTGTTAGCCTGGCTGTACAAGAGTGAAACCTCCCAGCAGATGATAAGAGCGATGAAAGGGATGGATGGACAGTTGCTAGAGACCCGAGAGGGAGTGGACAAATGTTTTTATGAGTATTATAGACATTTATATGAAGACTGCCACGGCTACAGAACTACAGATACCTTTGGATATATGTAGCCATTAAACTTGCATTTATCGGCAAAATGGCAAAACCCAAAAATGATTCCCGGCCCTCCCAAGTCCTCACAGACTGCCCCCTTCCTGTGTGCCTACTTCCCTCCTCACCACCCCTGCTCTCTCCCATTCACCCACATCAATTGCTGTTTCTGTGACGCCATTCGCTCTGATATGTTGGCTATTTGCAGCTATCTTTCTTATAGTCGAGGCTACAGAAAATCTTTGTGTAGCAAAATCAGCAAAATCAGTCCCTAGACTACTTCCAACTCCCAAATTTCACTTGGTGCCCTCTTGCCGCCCCCGCAAATCCCCTCACCTCGTCGAATCTGATGGCATTTGCATGTTTTTGACCGGCGAATGGCTTTTTTTCTATGTTTCACTTGCATAGAGGAAAAAACTTGGCAGCATTTCCATTCCTGTTAACCACGATGCTGCAATTCACCATGGGAGGTATAACTATTTTTTGGGGGAAAAATAGTTCCGTCTCCTTCAAATATTATATAAACTACTGCACAAAATAACCCCAAACCACAAAAAGGTTTCAATTCAACGCTATGTGACCTGGTCCAAATCTGTCGAGTGGTTTCTGCTGTGCAGTCTGGCAAAAATGTACCTTTTTGTCTATGGGAAAATGAATGGGAAGTAATCTGAAACATTTGTTTGTTTTGTTTTCTTAATAATGTTTTTATTTTTTAACACATCTTTCCCAAACGTTGCAGTCTAGGTGGGGCCACCTTTCCCTAATTGTCTTCAGCCAAATCCATTGCATGAGTCAAATGTTATTAGCAATTCATTTTTTCGGGTTTACTATGGGAGTCCGACTCACGTTAACTATATGTATGTATCAGATTGATAAAGTATGACCCTAGGTGGGAAGCAATGGAGCGCAGTACAAAGGCGAAGCTCCCATGGGTTACAAGTAGGGTACCGATGTATCAGAGGAGCTGGAATAGGTAGGGGCACTAGAAAGATGGGAGGGCTGCAAACGGGGACAATAACTTTGTTTGATACCACATTACCCTTTTGATGATTCTACTCTACAGTACCTTTTAGGAACCTTGAAATCTGGATCAATCCTGAGAACATCTACACTACTGTGAGGCTTATGATGGAACTGGTTAAATTCTGCTATCACATATGAGAAGTGTCCCTCAGAAGCAGGAGAGCTGTACCATTGTCAGCAGGTAGATTCCAGGCAAGAGTAGCAGCTCTGTTTTACTTTTATCCATGGAATCTTTGGGCTCTTGGGCTGTTTAAGAGTGAGTCATGGATGTGCTGCATCACGCAACAGAACTCTTAATTTACTTCCTTGCTAGAGCAGCGGTACCAGAATGCTCCATTTTATACACATTTTTTATATTTACATATTTTTTATAGGCAGTGCAAGAACTGATCTCACAATGTTATATGAAAGCAGTAAAATATTCAGATTTGTACAGGACTCAACATTATTTTCTAACTCACCTACAATTATTTGAAAATACTATTCATTATTTTGATACTGAGCATTTACTTCAGAAATAATTGTCCTGGGTGTAAACGTAAAACACTATGAATACATCTTAAAGAAGGGAAATGAAGACAACGAGAGATGTGTGGGTTCACAGAGAATACAAGAGGGAAAAAAACCATGCAGAAACTGTTATCTCACAAAGAATTCAATAACGTGTACTCCCCGGGAGGCTTTACGGAGAAGCCCACGATTTATAACACTGTTTAAATGAGACCGTTTTTATTTGTTTCATTCAAGTAAGCACGCATTACACATTCCTCAAGTCAATTGCCTTAGTTGCGCTTTCTAATATAAGCACCTCTCTTTTAGCACCGGTGACTACTTTCCCTAGACACGTTATTTTCACTATTAGAACTCTTTGCAGGTCTTGCACTTGCCTTGTACACATGTTTATATTGACATCGTTGCACTGACTATATACATCATACACCGCCAGCAGTGTACATATTTCTGTGCATAAACAAACGCACAGAAAGATGCACACTAGGTCTGAGGAAATACACACGTGTACCTTCTACCTGCAATGCCTGCTGAGGCCCTTACTTAGCTCGCACGCCAGACAAACATGCTGGGTCTAGCACGGTGATGACCTCTACATTTTCCTTAGTGCCGACCCTGATCCGGGCCATTTGCTGAGTCCACCTTATCTTAATACCAAGGCCGCAGGCTCTCCATCCACACCTTTTCTAACACAGATGTAGCTCACTCAGCACACTACCTATATTTCCATGTTTACATGCAGTATGGGCATGTGCTGATGCCAACAGAAGAAGCAGCATGGTTATGTAGATATCTATGGGCTGACTAGAGCACACGCCTAGCTCTGGATTCTGCAAAGGAAGGCGGATGGAATCATGGATAGAGGAAGCGGGCAGGGATAGATGCAGGTTCAAGTGTTTTTTTCTCTGCACTATGGTGATCAGCCGCCGGCAAGCGGTTCTTTGACTGGAAGAGCCATCACCTCCTCTGTGAAACGCATGAGCAAGCTGCTCCTGCCGATGGCTGCTACTGTTTTTTGCAGATTCTGTTTTCCAGCCTGGCTATAGCTTCTTATATTATGCTGCCCTTTGGAAAGGAGGAGTTTTTCAGACCTCCATTAGTGGATTGTTTGTCACTGATGTGTCTGTTTTGTGGGGGAACTGGAAGTCGATGTTGGCCTTCATGGGCAGGTAGGACAGCCCCTCCAGGATGTGTGATTGGTTGCCGAATTTCTTTGGATCTTAATCCAGTGGCTCTCTAATATCCCTGTTCCTCCCAGTAACGATGGGGATTAGGTTTACTGTCAGGATGCCTTAGCAAATCGCCAACAAGGAATCTGGCTATAATTTCAAATATTTAGGGCCTCATTACACGGACGGCGGTAAGGGTTAACGGTCACCGTTAATGGCAACGGTGACCGTTAACCCTTACCGCCGTACTACGAGGTCCCTTTGCGGGTTGGAGGATTTAACGCCTGCTTCTTGCAGGCGTTAAAATCCAACCGGCTAAGGGACCTCGGAGCTAATTACGGCACCGCAAAATTGCGGTGCCGTAATTAGCGCCTTCCCCATTCCCATAGAGCCCTATGGGGCAGAAATGGGAATGGGGAAGGGCAATGGCGGAAGGGGGATTTACCGCCCCTCCAACCTTGGAATGGGGCGGTAAATCCCCTTTCCGCCAAGGCGGTGCCGGTATTTTACTGGCATGAGCCATGGCGCTAATAGCGCCATGGCTCACCGCCTTCCGTGTAATAAGGCCCTTAGTCTTTAGTTTTGCCAGGAAGCAACGATTTGACATAACAGATTAATCAGCACCTGTGTGATATGCACATGCTACATTCTATCCATTCCCATTGTTTGTTACATATCAAAACCGGGCTGTACATCTTAATGTGTATGACTATCATCAACGTCTGTGCACTGTCATGTTCTTCTTAGCCTATGCATGCAGCTCGCATATCACTCTTTTTCCATTATTCGGTCTGAAAATTTAGAGCTGTCACACAAAACGGTATGTATGTTGGTTGATAATGGTAGCGCACAATTTCTACACACTGATTCTCTTAAATGTGTATGTAGACAGATCAAGGGTTTGAATCCAGCGTGAGCCTATCACCCCTTGTCTAAACCGAATACTGGACTTTTCTACTAAATCAGAAAACCCCAGAGCATTCCAATTCTGTTGAATTCTGATGAGCATAACATGGTTTCTTTCTCTGTGTCCTGAAAACTGGCAGAAGGGTAAATGCTCAGCCATATGTGTAGTGACGGATTCAGCTGACCCAGGACTAACTAGTGTGTGGCAGAAGCAGCTGGAGATTTAGGGAGAATATAATCCAGCAGCAAGTCCCTAGACCAGGGTTGTCAGGCCTTGAGGGCAGGAGTCATGCCAGGTTTTCAAGATATCCCTTAATAGTCATGAGATACATTTACATACAATGATTCTAAATGTATGCAAATGTTTCCACTTGAATATTTTTGAGGGATATCCTGAAACCCTGCCAGGATTCCAGTGCTCGAGGTGGGGAGTTGGACGACCCGACCCTAGAACAAGGAAGAGTTTTCCTGGAAAACACATCTTTTGCAATGTCAACATGGAAGAGGATGCACATGTGGAAGACATATCAGTTGAGGTTTATATGTGAAGAACCGGTGGCAGTATATCTATGCTGTGGAAACAATTGTGGCGGGAGTCACTTTACCTTTTTTGAGCAGAAAGAAGATTGAATAAAAAGACAGAAAAACTACAAAACAAAGAACACTATAGTAAAACAGGCCCAGACGTCAGACCGTTTCATGTGCTTAATTGATTAAATATAGAGAGGTCCAATCTCTGTCAGTCATTTTTCAGTGGAGCATGACACTTCATACACTGTCCCCACTCGTGTCCACTCCCCAGATCTGTTTAGATGGCCGGGATGCTTCACTACCCTCTCCTGCACATTAGCTGCACTTCACTTGCTCCCCTGGCTTGTCACTTCAGTAAAGGATCGCAATCGGGCATCACACACGGACCAGGACTCTTGCCCTTAGCCTAGGATGTAGCGCTCAATTAGAATACTTTTTTCTTTATTTTCTACGAATTCGGATTGAGCTGGCACCCAACCCGTATCACAGCCCATTTTATAAATACTCTGGGTCACAATGGACCACGAACCAGGCCGGTGGGTGGTAATACAATATTTATTTATTTTAAATTAAAAGAAAATCACACAATTTGAATATTGGGCAACAATCACTGGGGTCATAATTACAATGTAAACCAGTGAAATACACTTGGTTGATCTTCTACTAGAACATATCCAAAGCACAGATGAGTAGAAGCAATTTTTCTTTTCGGGTAGATAGCACCTGAGTTAAGATTGACCCATGCAATGCTCCCTAAAACACCTATTAATCACATTTTGAGTGGATAGGAAGGAGCAGCATGGAGTCAGGGATACTAGGCAGCAAACAGAACAGATTTTAAAACCCTTTGCAGTTGCAAAAAATGACACTCTGAATTGGTGCAGTTGAATAAATGAGGTAGATATGATTTATCACAGTATCATGGATGTAATATCACTAGCAACTACAAGGCAAGGTATCAACAAGGAGCATACAGTTCAGAAAGCAACTTGAAAGTAAGAACACAATGCAGCCTACATCACACATTGAAACGTTGCAATTTCCACTTTTTGCAGTTTTAAATGTCAAAATGGTTTAAAAATAAATGGGTGAATTAGACCGAATCCGAATGGGGTTTTTAGGCTGGGTGATAGATGCACATCACAGGGATAATATAGAAGTGAAAGAGTGGCTCTAGCTGAATACCTGGATGAGATTTTCAATGTGGAAGGTGATTCGGTTTTTGGAAAATAAACGCTGTTAACAGAGAAAGTCGGTTTGGAAAGAAAGGACAAGTTTCACTTAAACTAGATGATCAAAACTAGAGTGTTAAAGAAAGACACAGTACGCTCCAAGGTTAATTTGCAACATTAACCTTTTCACCCCGCTTTCAGCTCTATGTGGGAATTACTTAAATTATTCAAAATATGACTAAGGACCTATGTAAAACATAGATGAGTGGAATAATGGCACTAACACTCGAAAATCAAGGACAGGATGCACAGAGAATTCAAGCAGTTTTAAATAACTTACCAGTGTATGGATAGGATTACTTAGAGAGTGGGACAAAGACAAGGTATCAAGATGGGGTAGGCTATGTGTGGCTATGTGATGGGGAAATACTCACAATCAGCACTTGATTTTAGAATTTTGGGCAGCCAACCGGGTTTATGGACTCAAAGTCTCTGGTCACAGCACAGCGGGCTCTCCTAACAGCAAACAGCTGGGCCTGTCTGGTCACAGGATAGAAAGGGTACAGCTGTCATGCAGATAGTGGGGCAAAAAGCTGGTCTGGTGACAGGATACGCCCAAGAGGGTACCACAGCTTTACCCCCTAGGTATTGGGATTTTTTTAGTGGGGTTTCTGGATCAATGGTCCTGTCTGGATAGGGTCAGCCATGCTCTGGCCTGGCAGTAGAGTCTGGAATCTTGCAAAGTGAAGTGGAATATCTGGATGCACAGGCACTGTAAAATTCAGAAGAGAGTGTCCTGTCTCTGTGAGCTTCCCCCCTTTATAAAAGGCGGGTGACATCACAGGATTTATTGTTGGGCAGAACTAAGCTAGACCTACCCCTAAGAACTGGATAGGTCAGCCTATGTTGGTCGCCTCCTCCAGGAGGGGCCTCCGTTTATGGGGTTGGGTTTTATGGGGTACAAGGCCATCCCACAGTCATTTTTGCAAAAAATCAATTATGACATAAAACACTCCTTTATACAATTGTGGCACTTTTGCGAATTACATAGGCACATTACACATTTCATACAGAGCATGGTATTCCATCTCCCAGGACTGTACGATATTGTTTCGCTCCTTCTAATAATTTTTTGTGAATTTTAGTGGGAACCGCTTCACCCAAAATTCCACAATTTTACATTTATGCACATATTATCATAGAGCATATTTCCATAAATGTTTAATTTTCCACCTTATGTACTTTTCCCATGATTTATATTTTCCTGGCTAAAGACAGCCACAATATCTTGTTTTAAAGCAACAAAAATTCCAATTAAACTGTAAAACTTTTACATTACTGCATTGTCCGGTTGTTAAAATAACAGTCTCAAAGTTTATTCATTAAAATAATCTTTTCAGCCAAAGGGGCGGGCCTTTGTCACCAAATGTCAGTTTAGCCCAGGATTGCCATGGAGTTTGTCTTTGGAGCTCCTTAGTTTGAGTGGATGGGAGGTGTCACTTCCAAAAGTAACGTGTAGATGTCCAAGAATCTATTGTATCAAGCTGGAGCCCAGACAGAAAGTCTGGACAAGTGTGTTACATTCTCCCCCTTGGTCCATTCAGAGCTTCCAGATGCTGGTCTCCTTGGGGGAGGGGGGGAGGGGGTGCAATGTCCTTTGAAGCAAGGGCAGAAAATATCTTGTTTGGCTGGTTCCTCAGTACAGCCAATGCATGTATTTATTTATTTATTTATTTAGTTTTCCTGAGCCCAAAAGGCAAGGCTATTGGAATAACCATGATATTAGATTGCAAACAAACCCCCCTTACATTTCCAGGCAAGGACAGGGCCTTATTCAACACTACACTTTTAAAACAGATATTGTTCTTGTTTGCAAAAGCACATTTTGACACATGGTGAATTTTGCTGGGATGTCCCTTTCAAATCGGTTTTCTCTTCCATCTGGATTCTAAAGATTGTTTGCAGTCCTAGTCAGTTTCTCTTACATAGCAATCTGTTCAAGTTACAGGTCCACTGAAATTGACATATGCACAGAGACCTAAGGTTTCTTTTGAAGAGTTTATTTTGAAATTTTGTAGCATAAAAGTCAAGCATTTTTCTGTATGGCTGAGAGTAAAGTTTCTGGTGATTTCCCAGATCTTGCCTGACACAGCCTGTTATTCATTTAGAAATGATTTATTTTGCTAAAGCACAACTGGAATATGGTGGGGCATAGTTGGGCCTTACTGGATCAGAACTGTATGTTGTTTAACAGATGAAAAAGAGCATAAGGTTGACATCATTTTAAATGTAAAATATTCCCTTTTTCAAAGGGACATTTTTAGCTTGCAGCAAAGCAGCGCTGCTTTTCAATTCTCTTCTTGGGTGCACCTAAGAAAACACACTGGCAGCCTTTCTCGGTGTGCTCCCTGTTCCATCTTGCCCAATAGGTGCTTGGCAAAACAGTGCAGCCATCATTTTGTAGCTGCAAAACACAGTTTTGATGCATGGCCATGGTGCTCAAAGGAGCCAGCACAGCCATTCTGTTGGTAACTGCTGAAGTAAAGCTTGGTGATGGAGGGGAAATTTGCTGAGTGGGTAAATGTGCCCCACACTTCTTTATTCCCCACTCCTAGCCTGCACCATTATCTCCATGGCTTGGGGAAGTCTTACTTTCTGTCCTGCTGAGTGGTGCTGCCTTCAATGGAGACACCCCCAAGATGCTGGTTTTTTTTTTTCTTTGTACCCAAAGGACGCCCCTTTGTGGCCCTGGTGCCCCTTTATCTCATGGCATTACCTTCCACAAACACAATCAGCCGTCCACTCCCATACCACACCATTAGGAAGTATTTCTGTAGAGTCCACACTACTGCACAAATGTCCCATCGTGCATTACACTATATGCTTGCATTTTATTACATGCTTATATTCATTTTCTATGGTTCTCAAAGACAATATGCAGACCTTGAAATAGGTTTGTCGTGAGAGTGAGATGTGTTTTTACTGTGAGATAACTCTTATAGCTTCTTCTGTCGTGGTGCTACTAGCTTCTCAGTCATTGAGGCGGATGATAGAGATCCCCCTAGATGAAAGTAAAACATGGCAGCATTTCCAAATCACATCAGGTCATACGTTTCTTGCCATTGCTGTAAAGAAGTAGATTGTTTGGCAGAGATGATCATCCATCCATGCCAATATGTGGATTAAGCTGCAAGAGCAGAGGCTACTGCTCTTTGCAGAGATTTGCCCAGGTACTTTAGAGCAGGACTAAAAGAGACAGATGTGCCACTCCAAAGCCTGATTGTTGTGGGGTGGCTGACTGTTTCCCTTTCTAGGTCATCTCTTCAACTCACACGTGTATGCTGGTGCTCTGGGGGCCAAGCACCCACTGGCAAACCTAATCTTGTAAAATACAGGGACATCATTTCACCAAAATGCCAGGGGTAGTGGAAGTGACATCACACAACCCTTAACCTCTGATGACATCATAGGAAATGCTGTCATTTGTGCCCACCCCAAAGTGACATCATGGAAAGCGATGGAACACTACCCCCTTGACAAAACAGGAAGTGGCATCACATAGCATTGTTCCTAAGTACACTATGAGAAATATGGTTATGATATCACTGTAATGTGATTCATACAAAAATGGATCACTATATAAATCATTAATATCAGTGTGTATTCCAAATTACTGTGAATGCAAGCAGACGTCCAAGGCCAAATGATAATGAAGTGTTATTATATAGCACTTATTCATAAACGCTTTATATAGAACAAATATACATAGAATATCACCCAACCTGTGTTGGTACTCATTTATCAACCTGAGAAGGATGAAAGGCTGAGTTGGCCTTTGCCGAGATTCGAACCTGCAACCTATAGTTCACACACACATTGCAGCAGCAAGTGCTCAACCCACTGAGCTATCTTACTGGCTTTAGCTGTCTTTCCAGCTATAGTGAAATGAGCAATTACATGTCTGTAGTGGATGCCATTAAACTGGTAACTGAGATTTAACAGCAGGCCAGTTCATTTGGAGGTCGGGTGCAAAAATTGGCCACATGTCAAGCCTACGTGGAAATAATTTTCAGGCTTCAGGGGTTGGCAAAATACATACCATTGGGAGGGTTCATAACTGTGTATTCAAGATTTTAAAGTAGCGCAGGGAAAGCAGCACACTCACACAGCATCCGGTACTCTGGGCACTCGTTACCTCATACATGCAAACAAACATCCTCAACAGAATGCCATGGAGCTAGGAAAGATAGACACATTACAACAAAGCCTTAATGTGGGACGATGAAATCAAGGGCCACTTTAGGTGCTATGGCAAACATTTCTACACTGTACACAAGTTTTTAGGCACAAAGATTTTGTCAAGTGATTGAGGGCACCGAGATGGAATGTCTTGTGATGATCATAACAGAGACAACTGCAGAAAAAATAAAAACTTTCTATAAGTACAATCTATGAAAATCAAAAGACAAAGTCCGGAATGGATGCTTATTCTACTCTAAATGCTTTTGCGAAGTGTGGGTCTGCATTGTGACTTTGAGGTGTTTAAGAACAGACTAAATCAGTGACTCACCCCTGAAGTGTGCCTGAGATAAACCTTTAATGAGTCTAGCACTTGTTATATAGAATTGCAGAAAGACAAATAATGTGTTATTCCTATTCTTTAATATTTAGTATCACTGCTCAAAGTGTTACACTTGTGTAACCTCCCTGCTTTTTTAAGGGGCCTGAACAGAAAATCCAGGCATTCAAGAAACAAAGATCCATATGGTGATGTCCACAGCCAAAGAGCTTCCATTTAAAAAAAATAGATTTTTCTTTGGGGAGTAGCAAGGGAGACCTCAGGGATCGCAGACGGGACGCCTGGCGACCCCCAAATGACATCCCTCCTAAAATCTTAGTACACTTGCAATGAAAAACTCTCTCAATGCCACTGCCCTCACATCTGGATGTGCATGGAGAAAGTGTGACTGTAGTTGGATTGGCAAATTACCAACAAATCAACATGGGCTCAAACTATTTACTTTTAGAGGATCACCAAAAATGTTACATTTGGATGTCTTTTCTTTCTTTTTTTCTTTATCTTCACATTGTTGCCATCAAGGCTCTCGGGGTCCACAAATGTTGTGCAGCGTGCACTGCATCTGGTGCATACAGATGTATTTATAATCATGCCAGGTCATAATTGGCGTCAGAAAGTCAATTTTAGGCAACTTGTCATTCGAGAATGTGCAAAAAGCTCAAGTTAATAATGGACAGTGCAAGATGCCTTTCACATGTTCTGCAAGCAAGTGACTCACGTGAACCTGCCTTCTCTTAAGTGCACTTTGAGTGTATCCAGATACAAGGATATATGGGCAGGTAGGCTGCTTCAGCCATCAATTTTCTGAAAAAGGCCTACCCAGAGACAGCCATGCCAAGCACCTGAACTCACTTTAATTGTGGAAGTGGCCCCACATGTTCAGGGATTTCACATACTTTATGGGGAACACTCAGTAAGAGGCGTTGCTAGTGGGGGGGACTGAGGGGGCTATAGCCCCGGGTCTTTTGGTTGTAGTACTGGGTAGAAGCTGAAGGTTTACAACCAAAATGCTAGCTAGCCCGAGTCCTGACAGTCCCAAATCAGTGTAGCCCGAATCTGTTCCAGACCTAGCAACACTCCTCACCTGCGATATTCTGTTCATAAACAAATCAAAGGGTAGATTAGTAGCATGACTTTTGTTTTAACCTTTTCCTCTCAGTGAGATCATCTTTTGATTATTTCGAAATGCTTTAAATCCATCTTGTTTAGCCATACTATTGGTTTCATACAAGACCTATGCAACAACGCAAAAGTGCATGCTGATTTCAAAATGTAATTGGTGTGAAAATCATAGTTAGCCAATAGACCCTTGGGGTCTGTTGTTAAGATCTACGGATGAAAAAAGCACCATTGTAGTTGTTTGGGAAAGTATAAAATATAACCCAGCTAGTAATCAACCGTACTGAAGATCCCTTTACAAACAACTAAAGCATTCGCCACCATAATCTCTAAAATGGCCTTGCTCTCATTTACCCCCACCTTTTTTTCATGTGTATTACTTCGCTCCTACCAGAACTCCCTCCCTTCCCTGATTACCCTAGCCATTCCAGGTACCTCTGCACCCCTTAGTGCACCCCCTAAGTGCAATGCTATAGTGTTTCCCAGCTCCGTTTGTGCTTTAGAAACACCATACATAAGTACATACATATGCCAAACAGCTCTCGAATGTTGCCTCCTCATTAATTGTTTCTTTCTGAAGTATTGTGACACTGCTAGTGGTCAAAGTGGGTGGGAGCGGTTGGCAGCGCTGCTTAATTTTAAAAAGAACCCGTTCCAGAATGGTTTTATTTTAAAATAAAAGTGTAGGAAGCAGTTGAAACATGCACTTCAGTGCACTGAACGTGCCCCTAAACAGGCGCATTTGTTTGGAGGTTTGTATTGTGCGTGGGAGAGGGCGTTTCAATGGGGTTTGTGGAGAGCGGCGCAGGACAGCCCATTTGCATACATCATTACTGGCTAATATACATTTAGTGGAAACCAAAGATGCATAGCTACATTTGAGTAAGTATATTCAAACGTATTGTGCATGACGTAGGTGGAAGCAGGAGTCCATGAATTCACAAAACACGCAAGTCTCAGATCAGCATGGCTACTCTTGCTCTCTCTTGTTGACTGTCCCTGAGAGATTTGTGCTTCTCTATTGAGAGATTGCCCATGCTAGGAGCAGAAATTGTAGTGAGCGCTAGGTGGCTTACCTCATGCACTACATGGCAGGTTACATGATCAGGGTTCTGGAGTGGTGAGGGAGATCATACCTCCTGCAAGTTAGAAAGGCATTTAAGAGAAGGTGATCACTATGATGAGATGAGAGCTGGCGTGCAGTGGACACTGAAGCAGGTCAAGTATCATAGAGGCAACATGTGTTTCTCATTACTATTAACTTTATTTTAACTCACTTTAAAATCTCTAGACTCTACACTCTAAATTATGACCTCTAAATTAAATGAAAACAGTCAACTCATAACTCTAAACTGCCTTTAAACTCTACCAGGACTCTGTTCATCAGTCTCTGGAATGTTGCTATGTCTCCATGTAGACATTGAATTGAAACAGACCCTCAAGGCTGAAGAAGGCAGTCTTAGGTGTTGCCTCTTCATACAAGGTAACTTGCCATTAACGTTTCATGAAGATGAGGTTTCAAATGAATCATATCTTACCCAGGGAATCTGCCAACTCATCAATCAGTGGCAAGGGATGAGTATCAAACTTGGAGAATTTGTTTCGCCGGTGAAAGTCAATGCAAAATCTCCATGTGTTTTCAGTGTTTGGGACGAAGACGATGGGAGAGGACCACTTGCTGTACGATTTCTCAATGACCCCACTGTCATGCATTTTCTTCCATTCCTCACATATCATTTGCTTCCAATTCTCAGGTATAAGGCTTGAGTCATATTATTCTTTGTGGGGTATTTGGATCTTGTTGACCAACCCCTTAACCTGTCCAGGGTTTGGGGAGAAAACATCTGCTTAACTGTGAACCAGCTGGGCCAATTCTTGATGTTTAGTCGTGGATAGTCCCACTGGCACGGTTATATCCTGGATCTCAATTTCCTGTGTTGTTGGCATGTAACAGGAGCAGCTGTGGGTTGCTGTTTTCTTCCCATGTCTTCAGTTAATTGATGTGGTACAGCTGGGATGGATTCCACTGTCTACTTGCTGTTAATTGTGAGACAATTTCTGTAATTACATAGGACCCATGGCACCTCACTAGGAGCTTGTTCTGTGTGGGTGAGAGCAGGACCCTAATGTTATCCCCAACATCAGAGGTTTGGAATCCTTGTTCTATTCTTTGTCCTGTCAGGTCTGTGCCACTTGCAGATGGGTTGGCACACCTTCTCCATGTAGCCTCAGAAATTCCTTAGCATCAGATTGTCGCTGGTCTGGTGGCTCTATGGTCATTCCCATTCCTCTCGCATGATATCCAGCACATCATGGGGGTTCCTGCCCTAGACCAACTCAAATGAGGAGAAGCCTATGAAATGGAAACAGAGCCTATGGATTTGCTCATCCCAATTCCATCCATCTTTGGAGACCAGCTTTCTAAGGATGTTAGTTTAAAGCACTCCACTAAGCTACCAGCCTTAGGGTGATAGATTGGAGGTTTGTATGGGTCTTGATGTTCAGCAGCTGATTGGAGGTTCGTATGGGTTTTGCTGTTCAGCAGCACCTTAATTTTAACCATCAGTTTCTACATAAAACTACTTCCCCTGGTCCTTGAGGATATCGGCTGGGAAACACACTTGAGTAAAGAAAGGTATGCAAACCTCCAGTATAGCTTTGGTGCTTTGCCTTTCAAAGCAACTGCTTCAGATATCAGGTCACATATTCAATGACTAACAAGATATATTGATTAGAAGTTTCCAAGGGGTCAGACTGATCCTTAAGAATGTGACTTCTATAATTGGTAAAAGTTGACAGTGTGCTTGTGGCCCATCATTGGAGAGTTCCTTAGACAGATTGGATAGTAGGTGTAAAACTGTTTGATCTTAGCATATAGACCAAGCCAGTACAACTGGGTGAGCAATGTCTTCTGCATCTTCTCCATTCCGAGATGTCCCGCCATCAGGTTAGTGTGTGACAACTCTAATATGATATGATATGATGTGACATTTATAACACACCTGTACACACGTGTTTCTAGGCGTGATAAGACAAGGAGGGGGAACAAAGGGAGGACAGAATAATGATCTTATTGTGGCTTCTGTCAATCAGATCACGCAAGTGCAGGGACGAGGGAAGGGGATAAGTGCCAGGGGGATGTGAAAGAGGAAGTGCATTTAACTCACAAGTGCAGCCAGTGGGTGGTTCATAAGTGCAGAGAGAAGGGGCTGTTGGGTTGCAATTACAAAGTCTTAAGTGCTGGGGAGCCTGGAGGCAGTGCGAGGGCAACTGGACATGCATGAACTTTGAAATTGTTTTAGCACCATAAACCAGTGATAATTTTTACCCTCTAGATGTGGGTTAACATCTACTTTAAAAAAAAGTTCATTGTTGTATATGAACTGAAGAGTCTTCAGAGTTCTGCTTGTGACTTCTGATGCCAAGTTCTAAAAAGTCTTGTCTAGTAGCATTACTGTTCTCTGTGCATTGTTTAATTCAGCATAGCCTGGTCCCATGGGGTCCCACAACAGCTTTTTCCTCATGTGCCACTATCACCTCATGCAACTCTGCTTTGGCTCTTTCAGGGGATTCCAGCATCTCCACACCCTTGATATCTTGGGACCAGGATTTTTTCACATATGAATTGAGCTATGGGTTGGCCCGGTCTCACAGTATAAGTGGTGATTCCAAGGTTCAATATGATTGCTTTTACTTCTCTCAGGTAATCTCGGTCAATCACTCCCACTCCAAGCTCAATGGAATACTTGTGGGTTAACCCAGACTTCGGAGTGATTCTTCCATAGGTTCGTGTGGTATCACCAATTTTAAACCAGTGAGAATCATGGCCTGTCTCATTGAGGAATACTTACTTCTTTGTCCTCCCTTAAGTAACATCCCGCTGTTTCTGATGTTGTTCTCATGAGGATTCAGGATGTGCTTGTCATAGAGTTCTGATTTCATTTTTAGGAAGCTCCCCTGATGGTCCATTTCTGCTGTCCTGATCCTCCCTTTCTGAATAGAGCAATTTATTTTTTATGTATAAGTCACACCTCCAATTATAACAATCAAAAGGTGCCAGCTTGTTGGTGCTAACTTTCCCATTGGAGGATCATTCTCTCCTCCTCCTCCCAAGAGCTAACCTTTCTCTGTGGATAGGCTAGTGAGCTCTGTGATTGAACAGAAGTGAAGAGGTACACACCTCCTATCAATTCAATCAATGTTTTAACATGATGACAGTTTTTACCTCAGAATGTACCCATGTGGCTTGTTTTATTAATTTACTAATAAATACCATAATATATAGCTATTCATATTCCCCTCCTCATGTTAAATTATAAATTGAGTGCCAAAAGTCGTGTGTGGATGAAGTTTGTGGCAACACAATCACCTTGAAATTAGCTTTCAAATGACATCTGCTACAACCCTGGACGTCTATTGGTGTCAATATTATTAAATAAACTATAATTTGCAATGAAAGTCAATCACCACAAAACTAACATGGGCAAATGGCAGTTTCAGTTTTCCATTTCCCTGAACCCACGTGGTTCAGGGCTGTGCATTAGGCTGCTGCATCAGGCCTACAATAAGTTCCATTTCCCTGAACCCACGTGGTTCAGGGCTGTGCATTAGGCTGCTGCATCAGGCCTACAATAAGCTGATCAGTCACTCTTGTGGAGCCCAAAGTTGAATTAAGGGAAACAGCAAAGATTGAATCTTTTCTTTGTGGCATGCCATGCCCCAGTGAAGCAAGGACTTAGTCCACACAGTTTCTTTAATTTGGGGTACTTTTCAAAGATCAGCTTCACTTGATTGTAGTCTCTCCTTATCCAGCCCACCAATGAATACTGGTCATGCTCTGGCAACATCCTTCTGCTTGGACCAGAAAGGTTTGCAGCAATTGTTTATTGGCTGGGATGACCTGAGCTAAGCCAGGAGTGGGGGACGTTTGTTTTGTGACATCAGCCCCACTGTCCATCAGAAATGTCATTTTGGCTAACCTAGAGTCTTTGTTTTTTTTGCACACAGACATTTTATTAATGTGGCAAACTTTAAGTGAAGGGCTGCTGATTTTGATCACTTGTAAAGGCATTTTTGATTACATAATGTTGTTTTTGTGCTGAAAAATGGGACTTAGTCACCTTAAAGGAAAAATATTAGAATAGTTTTAAATTTTGCAAGCAAGGCCCACTTTGGGCTTGAAATTGTCAAAGTGAACAGCCTTTTGATGTGTGGCAGTTTCAATGAAAAATGCTGTTTTTTTCTCTCAGCCAGTATTGTGACATTTCAATTGGCAATCTGAAATCTGATTTGCAATCTGATTTGACTTTTCAGCATACTCCTTATTTCAACTGCAATAAGACACACACTTTCATTAATACGCTGTTCCCTGTGTCATCTTCCAGCAAGACATGTATATTTAAGTGTGTTTTTTTTCCGATTAGAACAATGTATTTCAAATCAGAGGCCTAACCTGGCCTCTCGGTTATATCATTCTGCTGTCATTCAACCCCACAATAATGTTATGCAAAAGGAGAATAACTAAACGTGTATTTTCACCAACATAAATGGAAGTCTACAAGTACAAAAATGCATCTATTCAGCTATTCCTACACATTGTTGTGCAACAGAAAAGGAAACTATATACCTGCAGGGTGTTGATCAATTCAGAATGCCAGTGATTGTAGATCGAGTATTTTGATTGGCTGAGGCAGGATATATAATAGAATCAAAGTACTAATTAAGCATTATGCATCAAGAGATGGGTCAATAATTTGGGATAATGCATACTCTCACATTTTTCCCAACGCAAATCCAAAGGGAATACGTGGGGAAGGTTCATACTCCATAGCATTAATGACCCCTTCCAAGGGTTATAGTGCTATTAGCATCTGCCCACCTTATTATGATTCTTTTATCAAATGGTCACAGAAAGAAAGCACACTATGGCAAAGTGACCACTGAGCATGGCACACAGTATACCTTTCCTATGAATGGCAGTGGACTTCAGCAGCAAAGAAAGAAGAGGAGCCAAGGTGTGTGTCATAATGATGGCGTTGGTAAGTGCTGGGACAGTGGTTGGATGAAGATAATGGAATGAAGTTCTAGACTGCATTCCTAGCACTCTGATTGGTTCTGAGTTGCTCTTTGATCTCTGTTGGTTACTAATGTATTTTAAAATCATGTTAAAGGTTTTCAAACTCATTGTAAAACATTGTGTTTTAAAAAATATATTTAGATACATATTTCATCAGCTCAAATTGGGGGAACACATTATGTAAACTTTAAAATTAACAGTGTAGCATTGAAGCAACAGGTGTTTGCCTAATTAGTTAGATTTCCATATTGTGCTGTCATTTCTGGGGATAGTCTATTCCTTCCCTATAACTGAAATACAGTTTTTAATGATAGTTGTTAATGTTGCAAGAGAACTAATGAGATATTGAGCACCATTGTGATGGTCCGATTCCAGGCAGTAATTAGACTAATTAGGTTTCAGGCAGATTTGTTATATATGTTTAGAGTCACATGTGTTTTGAATACTAATGTATTAAACACCATTTTGTTTGGAGTATAGCGCTATAGTTTTAAGTCTCATAGACCAAAAATAGTTAGCAAACATCAACAGATTATTCTATGGACCTCATCATGAGTCTGGCGGTAACCCTTAAATGCAGCGGTAGCGCTGTTACCGCCACATTTAAGGGTCCGCCAGATCATGGCTTTGGCAGATTTCCCCCCAGCTCTGAGCTGGGGGTAAATCTGCAGCAAAATTGCTGATTTTCAGCGCGTTTACCGCCGGCGGGAAATCCGCTGGCAGTAATAATTCAAATTTTCCCCATTGGGCCCAATGGGGAATGAGAAATTCCTGAATGGGCCCAATGGGGAATGGGCAATAACCCTTCCGCCAAAACCGTGATCCGGCGCTAATAGCGCTGGGGGGTTTGGCGGTAGGGCTATTAGCACCACCGCTAATAGTGCCGGCGTTACCGCCCAACTCGTGATGAGGCCCTATATCATTTAATCACCTTTCATAACTTTATTTACAGGTGGCGATGCTGAACAAAGCATGAGATGTCCTTGGGTATAAATAAAACCTGTGCATGAATACATGGATAAATACATGCATGCGCGACACACACACACACACACACACACACACACACACACACAATGCCTAATTTCTTTAGCTGCAGTGTTGCTGTTACTAAAGTAGAACTGTGGTAAAGGCAGCACTACTGCCATATCCCTGTAGCTGTGGAACTCAAAGGTCTTCAAACTCTGCCCCAAAATCTTGTTTGTACAGCTTAGTTTTTTGACCTAAATACAAGTTCCCAAATGTATGTGTTGTTCAACGTTATGGAGACACAGGTACTCCGGCAATACATTTCCCCCCATGACTACATTAGATTGCACAGTTTTATTCATTTCTCCCTGTTAGTACCAGGCACTTGTCCTGCAAAACATTCAAAATGACCTGTCAAACCCTTGACCTTAGTGATGGAATGCAGGCTAAGCCCACCATTTGTAAACCTTGTAAAATTGACCTGTTAATCCCACTAAACCACTCCAAGCTCATTGACGACCAACAAAGGAACTTTTCTTTCTATCAGGAGACCAATATATTGAACAAAGTTGCAAAACGTGGTTTAAACACCTTAACCTTGCTTGACATGGTCAGAAACAAGATGGCTCTCATTATGCACAGTGTTTTACAGCATTAATCTGTGCAGGGGAAAGAGGGGCCAGCGGTGAAAATCAGACACACGTGTGAAATGAACGTGGAGGAATAAACAAAGACATGTTTAGGAATTTCGAGAAATGTTCACAATGAATATCTCTATTCTTTTACTAAAAAATATTTCTAGTTACATTTAAGAGATGTGTCATGCAAATGATGTGATAAAGGAAGTGTATCAATGATTGTTTGTCTAACCTAGCGACCTTGTACAGCGGATACAGCTGGTGTCATTCTCTCTTGGGTGAGTGGAGTAAATAACTCAACCCTTTCACCTGATCACATTATTTCCCCTCCTATCACTTTTTTTTCTTCTTTTTGACCGCTTGTTTGCAGCCCAGTATAGAGCTGAAAAACGAGCGTTAGCAGAACCGATGAGCGCGAATTGTTTTAAGTGTATGCTTTGTATAGTTAGCGATAGGTGAATTCGCGAGGAGTGGATGTGCTCATAGCCAGATTGGGACAACATGCCCAGATAGTCCTATCATATGGCTATGTAGTCTGTTATATGCTGGGTATTGCCCTGATATGCCTCTGCGCATCTCTCTCTCTCTCTCTCTCTCTCTCTCTCTCTCTCTCTCTCTCTCTCTCTCTCTCTCTCTCTCTCTCTCTCTCTCTCTCTCTCTCTCTCTCTCTCTCTCTCTCTCTCTCTCTCTCTCTCTCTCTCTCTCTCTCTCTCCTCTCTCTCTCTCTCTCTCTCTCTCTCTCTCTCTCTCTCTCTCTCTCTCTCTCTCTCTCTCTCTCTCTCTCTCTCTCTCCTCTCTCTCTCTCTCTCTCTCTCTCTCTCTCTCTCTCTCTCTCTCTCTCTCTCTCTCTCTCTCTCTCTCTCTCTCTCTCTCTCTCTCTCTCTCTCTCTCTCAGTCTTGCAAGGCCAACAGACATGGTTGAAGAATCTTTTAAAGCTCGGAAACCTTTTCAAAAACTGGACATCATGTAAGGTTAAGAAATACGTTCGACGGAAAACTCGGCATGACAAAAGCAATAACCATTGCAATCGCACTCTTAGCAGTACACGGGCATACACAGTCTCTACGACTTTGATTTAAAAATGCAGTTATTAACTTTGTAAACGATTCGATGTATTTGACGGGGTGGTTTCAATATTGAATTGTGTTCTCATAGCTCGAAGTTCGCTCTGTGGGCTGCAGCCTGGGGACACTGAGGCAGGGCTATTATATGGCTCGCCATGAAAGCGTTAGCACTGAGGTGCACACAGGGGACATACATCGAAAAAGTTCTCGAAGCCAGCTGAAAAGCATAGGCGGCTATGGGGCACGAAATGTGTCAACATTGGTTTGAATCATAAGGTGCCCTTCATAATAGCACTAATCTTACAGTTCACTGCCCTCATTTTCTGAATCATGTTATGTTCAAACATGTGCGGATTTGGGTATTTTGATGAACAGACATGCACCCAGCTGGAGTGATCGCTGCGGGTCGGTGGAAAGGATAACCTCATATTGATGCAGAGTATGTAGAATTGCTTGTGTTGTGCCCGCATTGACGCCGTTAAGATAGCTCACCGGGTTGACTGCTTGCTGCTGCAATCTGTGTATGACTTGCAAGTCCAGCTCATCCTTTCATACTTCCAAGATCGATACATGAGTACCAACATTGAAAGCGGTATGTAAATAACACATTACTCGCATCTTCATGGAAGTCTCAGATAAGGACACTGAGAGCCAATACATGTTTAAAGTTAGAAACACATATAAAATGCTTGCCTGTGTTCAAATAATAGGTCTACACATGATATCGGGTTTTTTGCAGTACATCTTAAAACACAATAAATACATGTAACACTACAATTTTGATGCGAAAAATAAATCCTACTACTGCACTTAGATACACAAAAAAAAACATCTTGTCATGACGATTCACGTCCAGGAACAATCAGAAGCCAAGAACCAATGGAGCCTTCAAAATCATGTTATGCTTCCCAAGTCAGCTGACTGGCAGCAGAAACTTTAATTAAGCCATACTGACGAGTTCCCCGGGCCGTACTGGGGATGCAACAGCCCTCACCCGAGTGAATAATTCTGAGGAAAACAAGGGCCTTTAATGAGGGCCCACCCAACACATCCTGGGAAATCATCATTATGTCTATTCATCAGTGCTTCATTTGTAAACAAATAAGTGCCATAGCCCAAAAAATCTTGGCCCCAGAATGCCAGCCTGCAGTGCAGGTGGCTCCAGCCAGTTTAGTGCTAGACCTAGATCGGTCCACCACCAGCCTATCACACTGCTGCTGCTGCTCCATGTCACATGTTTGACACTGCAAAGTGCAAGTTGCCTCCTTTTATCCCCCAACACATCACACTGAACCATACAATTTTGTGGCTTTTGAAATGTCGTTCTGTAGTGAAGTACCCATGCCCGTCTCCATTTTAAAAAAAAAAAACAACCACTTTCCTTGAGTCAGTAAAACAATTACACCTCACTTATGCTTGATAACGTACGTCCTACCTTGTTTTCAGGGACAAGGTTGCGTACCACACAGCAGCCTGCAACTCTCAGACTCTGACAGCCACCACGATAAACCTCTGATGAAGTCACTCACTGCAAACCTAAAGAGGGCAAAGGCACTAAGTCAATGAAATTGCAAACCCTTGGCGTGATACCTCGTATGCACAATAGGAAATTCAACTGCTGGACTCAGAATTGGGATATTTGGGTTCACAAAAAAAGGCATGACCATTGCCCACTGAACTGTATGCACCAAACGTGAGGTTAGGAACATGAAAGCCTTTTAGGACACAGTGGGCCAAATCTGTAGGTATTGCAAGTGAGACATTTTACTAACAGGGCAAAGTTTCTATGTCAGGGTGGAATTAACATGACGGGACGTTACACTGCAGAATATTGTACTGACCTCCATCACAGCACCTGCAGACATATGTTTGACTTGCTTTCAAGAGGGGGTAGAGTGACACCCTTTGCAGTTGAAGTCAGGGTGAGATTACATTATTTGCCTGGGATCACACACTTATGCTGATCAGCGAAGCAGGGATTTTAACGCACTCTGCATTTTGGGAATAGTACAGCCACCTTCTTCCACGCTTTACATGGAACAAATATTTAAGTTTTGGTTGTCAACAAGACTACAATAATACTGACATGAGAGTAATAGTTGTGCAGCTCTACTGCGCAGTGACCTCAATATTAAATGTTCAATTCCTTGACAATGGTATGAAAGCTATGAGTCCTTGTATAATAAAGGTGAACATCCGAAGTTGTGAATGGTGATTTATTGTGGTCACAGCTGACACGTGTTTCGACCAATAGGTCGTCCTCAAGGCTGGTTTGCATGATCATAAGATAACAGTTATGGGATAACATGCACATGAGTACAATCAAAATGATGAGAGTGACAAGTTGAAATCATAAAAACATGAAAGAGTGAATGTAAACATTGGTGAAAAGGAATCCAAAACCACATGGTAGGGTTACATGTACCCCAATAGATGGTTATTCATTAACATCGATTCAGCATTTACATCAGTTCGCAAAATATCAGCAAAATTGGTCATAATTAGAATATTGACAGTAAGGGCACACATACCCAGATTCATATGGTTTCCAAAATAACCATTTCGGGGCAGCCACAGGAGTGGGGAAAGAAGGAAGGTATGATGAGCACTGTGAGGTTATATGCATTGGTTACCATAAAGTCTCCAGTGAGAACAATCCACAGTGCTGCATGCACAATCCAATGATAGTTGTGCGTATTCTGGCCAGGGAGTGAGTGTATTGATGTGTGCCCATACCAGTGGATGCCAAGGGGTGGAAAGGGTCCACATATGTAATTGTTTTTTTGCAGAACTGAAGGTAGAAAGTGATGGGGGTATTAAACGTAGTATTGGATGAGGATGGCATGCAAAAGTACATGCAAGCGCATTAGAGATAGCACTCACCAATAAGTAACGGGTTAAATCCCTAATAGAACTACTTGGATAACACAGAGTAAAGTAATGGACCTAAAGGAAACAAAGTAAAAAGGGTTTCACTGCCAGGTCTGATTAAAGGACGGCAAATCTGAATGGGACTCAAGTGTGATATAGATAAAGTCTTACCTAAACAGATAGCCAGTGAGTGTACCGAAGTACAAAACACTCTGAAGTCATTTGAGGCAGGTAGCCGGACCGGATATGGCGTTCCCGTATGTAAGGTAAAATACCTGATGATTAGAGAAGGAAATGGCACGTGTGGGTGGAGGTCAGAGTGCCAAGTAAAGAATCAAAGGGCCGGTGATCCTGAGATGGTTACCTGTTAAAGAATGGAGGGGATGGATCCTGTGTGCGCCGTCTAGGAAGCAGCCGTGTGATGGAAACTGCTTGCACTGAATGTAATGAAACCCCCATCAGTGATGTGTGAATGTCTAGCGTCATGCGTGTACGCGTGACGTCACACGCATGCGCATTGGGACCGTGACATCATGCGTGTGATCCCATTGTCTAAACAAGCATATTCAAGATGAGCAGCAGTAATACATACGGGATATGTGTTCGAATTAAGTAGCGCAACAATATGGGAGCCATGAAGGCCGCCATGAAGGCCCTTCAAACGTGTGCAAGTTGCACTAAGAGGAAATCATGCAAGCTTAAGAAGCTGTACGGACGTATGGTGTCAGGTAACATACCCGTAAGAATAGATGCAATGGATGCAATGTATACAATAATATGATGCTTATCACAGAAGAGAGTCATATAATCTATGTTACTTTAGAATGACAGAAATGCCCAAGAGGAGGCTCGAATACTAAAAGTACATAGTGAAGAGGGGGGTGATAAGCCTCTGGCCAGGATGCATAGAGTCTACTGAGGCACAAAATAGGACGGGTAATGTCCAATGGTGGAAAAGCAATTATCGTGTGAAGAGGAGGTGTGTGCACCATGACAAGGTTGCACACTGAAGGGAAGGCACAATGCCCAATGCTGGGAAATGGTGTAAACTGTAGGTTAGAGATCTGTTAGTAATGTATGAATGTGTCTAGGACTAAAGGCATCCTGATATGGGAACACATCAAGGCATGGCCTGGATGTACAAGTCCCATGTGGAATATGTTTAATAAAAACCAGTCCATCTCATGGTCCGTGTTTAATCCATGTTGTACACAGTGTAGATAACAGATGGTTTTGGCCTTCATTTGCCTGGGCTTACGTTTCAAATCACCCCCTCTGATATCAGGAGAGGCTTTCTTCAATCCAACAAATCTAATATCATGCACTTTGTCCATCTGATGGCATTCCTGCCAGTGGGCAGCCAAGGGCAAAAGATGGTCCTGTTTCGTCAGACAAGTGAGATGATCTCGTATATGGGTGCATAGCTGTCTGATGGTGCTTCCTACATAGACCATCTGGCAGACGCATATGATAGCATAAACCACATACTTGGTCCTGCAAATAATGAAATCAGTGATCGTGTTCTTAATACCCAAATGGGTAGTGAAGTCTTTACAATCAGGATACGCAAATCTACATAAGGTACAAGTACCGCATTTGAAAAATCCCCTCATGGGTCTTAGCCAGTCCGAACCTTTGGACTTGGGGTTGATGACCAATGAGGGGCACAATCTGTTCTTAAGTGTCTGTCCCCTAGTATACACAAATGATGGTTTATCAATGATAAATGGTGAAATATCATTGTCTAGCTTCAGTAGCTCCCAGTGTCTGCGCACAATACTATACATTTTGTGAGCATCAGTAGAGTATTGTGTGATGAAATCCAGAGATTTCCTAAGTGTTCTATAGGGTTTAGTCAGATTACTTGGATTCAACATCTCTGTTCTAGATTTCCTCTCAATTTTGTTTTGTGCTGAGGCTAGGATGCTATCCGGATAACCCCTTTCTTTGAATCTGCTCATCAGGAATCTGACCTCTTGCGCAAATGTGGTATCTGTGCTACAGTTACGACGTGCCCGGAAGACTTCCCCAGCCGGAATGTTCATGACTGTAGATTTGCGATGGCAACTCTCTGCATGCAATGTACTGTTGACTTCAGTGGGCTTTCTGAAAATTCTGGTCTCAATCTTATCCTGCGAAATGGAAATGGTGAAGTTTAGAAAATTGATAGATGTGCTATTACTCTCTCCAGTCAGATTGATACCAAATTCATCATTGTTCAAGTGCTCCCAAAGGCACTAAAGTCGTCTGCTGTACCTTTCTAAATTATCAGTACATCATCAATATAGCGCTTTCAGAGCACCAAATTATCCAGAAAGGCATTGTTAGAGAAAATATGTTGTTCTTCATAGTTTGACATAAAAAGATTGGCCATGGAGGGAGCATAATAACACATCTACCAATTTTCTAGACCTCACCATTTCCATTTCCCAAGGTCAGATTAAGACCAGAACTTTCAGAAAACCCACTGAAGTCAACAGCACAGAGAGTTGATCAATTACATGACAAGTACCATTCAGGCTTACATAACTAGTACTCATTTTCTATTTTATAGGACAGTTAGTCTGAGTCCAGAGGACCTTGTTTACACAGTCGATCAGAGGTGATAACATCCTCAGGAGTTTGTTCCCCGTAAACAAGTTGTGCCCTCTGGAGTCAAAACTATCACTGGAAGTTCCTGCTGATGCCGTCCAATTGTTATGTCCAGTTCTCCAGTCCCTTCGATGGAAATATCATTCTCGTAGAAAATTTGGAGTTGTCCGGGAAGAGGTGTGCAGGGAATTTGATGACTCTCCCCACGTCCTGAGTTTAGTTGGTCAAAGGCCTTTTTGGACAGGAGGGTGGCTTGGGATCCAGTATCCACCAGAACAGATAATTCACACTGACCCTGCACCTTGCCCGGTGCAGAAAACCACTCTTCTTTCTCCTCCAAGACGCAAAGAAAGTGTGAGTTATTTATGACAGCCCGGTGGTCATTTTCTTGATATTGAACTCTGACACTGTGTGATCTTGAACAGTTTTCTGTGTCGGAGTTCAGGAATGTGTAAGAAAAACGTTCCAACTCGCAATGGAAATTGTTTGGGAATCCTCCTTTTTCTGGGTCCTTGGCTGTGCACCTTTACATGGTGACAGTTCTCAGAACCTGTTTGGAGAAAGGACACCCCCTCTGTTTCCATTTTGTCTGGCTCACACTTTGGAGTTGAATAGGTTCTGGTTCTGCATCGGTCTCCATACTTGCCCTGTCCCACTCAGGGTCTTTTGGGACCCATTTTTCTTTGGGAGGGGTCCCCCCATTTTTGAAAGCAAAGGTCTGCTTACCTGAATCCTCCATGGATTCTTCTCTTTCAAAGTGTGTTCTTCTTTGGCCTCTCCTACTTAATCTTTGCTCTTTGGGGGGTAGAAAAGACTCTTTTAGGCTGAGAGGTTTTTAGGGGTTCTGTTCGGGTGAGAAAAGAAGCTTCCTCTGGGGGTTGGCACATCACTTCCACCTGGGCCCCCTCCTCAGGAACCTGTGGTTTGTCAGAGGTTTTCTCCCATCATATCCCCCCTGGGGCATCAGACCTGGGTGTTGGGGAATTCTGGGAAGCAGGGTTAGGTTGAAAGTTAGACTGAGCCCTCAGCACGTGCCCCAGATCATCGGTCAGTTGTTGGACCTGTCGCCCCAATTGCGAAACCTTGTCTGGGTGGTAGGGAGGTTTCAAGCCATACCTCTGCTGCTCCCGAAAAGGGTAACTGTCCCTTCTCCTGGAGTAACTTTGGTACTGGAAGTTTCCCCCATAATTGTCCATAATTAACCCCTCTTCTCTCTGGTTCAGGGATCTATTGTCCTGGAACCGGTAAATATAGGAGGATTGTTTTGGAAGTTCTGGTTCGGGGAAATCTCGGGAAAAAGTTCAGATTGAGATGTGGAGTGATACTTCTCTCCTGAGGGAAGTTTGGTGGGGAAGTTACCCGCACAGTACTTACATGATTAGTCTCCCACCTTTGGCCGGGGTAGTGTATACATACCCCAGGATAAGTTTAGTACCCTCGTACCAAGGACTTATATAGGTGGCAGGGTGAGAGGGATCATTGTTCTGTACCCCTGCCTGACTACCATTTGATTTGGACAGGTTGGGGAGTTCCTTCTGCCTTCCATTTTTATTGTTGGCAGGAGGCCTAATTTTAGGGCCCCTCCCTCCAGATCCAATGGAGGGGAAGTGTTTACCTATGTCACCTTTGCAGCAGCGGGGTTGTTAGATGGTTTGGGGGTTTTGGCAGTATTTTTACTCTCAGCAGGCTTTTGCACCTCATAGATCCTGGTGGCCTGTTCAATCACCCAATCCACTGTCCTATGCTCATGAAAATCATGCACCAACTGAGTCATCATGTATTTGGGGAGCGCATGAAAATATTTAGTTAAACTCCCTACTCTTGGTCTTTACCCGCTGGTAAGTCTGAGCAAATGCTGGCTTCTTTAAATCCTGCACCAAATCCCTAGCTACTTGATCTTCCCCACACTGCAAGATATATGCAGCCTTGCGGGCCTCTTGTGGGTTCCTATGTTTTGAAAAATGTTTAAAAATGGCCACCTTTAATTGCTCCCCACCTCCTAGCTGCAAGAGCATGCATAGTGATCAAACGGAAAGCTGTCGTGTCCCAGAGTAAGAAGGAGTGGGAAAATGTGGCTACTAGCATTTGTTTGTTGGAGAGGATCACTGCGGCTCTACACGGGAGATCCACACAATATGAGAAATTATGGAAAGACTTTATTGATAACTATATTACTGGACCTTAGGTCAAAACGCACATTGGAATCCCAACGAGGAAATGTCGTAGCACATATGAGCATGTGATGAGGAGCATAGTGTTGTTTGAGGGAGTCACATCAAATACATGTGAGCAAATGTCCAAGGGAGCATCGTTAAGTGTTTTTATTTACCGTTCTTTAACCTAGAATAATGTACAAGACCCAAAGATGAACATGTGTGGTAAACCGAGGACAAAGACCTAGGCGTGGACTAATTTTGAGCACAACACTGTTCTGGGGAGGGAGGCAGGAAGGTGGGAGGGGAAACTTGTTTGGAGCCTAGGTGCTAACGTTTGCCGGAAGGAAAGGGTATAAGCCCTCCCTTCACTATTCTGACAATTAAGTGTTTAACTGTACTTGCATGATGTTTTTCTTGTTATGTTTCAAACTCAATAAAACCCATTTTTAAAATAAAATGGCCGCCTTATAGGTGAACCACTTATAATGATCCCGGTCCTCCAGTCCTGCAAAGAAACTGGAGTACTCAGGTGAGAAATTCTATTTTTCAAATGGTCTACAATTCACATCATTCCTGATCTGGCATGATGCCATCATCTGCTCATAAAGTTTCAGGTGCTCCCATGCCGAATATCTTGCATTCTTGGGGTAGGGAGTCAAACAGCTCTTTAAGAGATGCTCCCTGGCTTCACCAATGTGTACAGCACTCATTTACACAATGGCTTTCTGCACCTAAGGAAAACTTTCTTTATGCTGGGGCAAAAATCACCCTGTTCCTGCTTGATTTCCTAACAAGAATCAATTCTTACACAATCTTAATTTTTCACTTATACACCTCCCTGGAACTCAGGGGTCAAGTCCCTGCAGCACCTTAACAAAACCAAGGTGACTTTCCCTAAAACTTAATGCAATTGCATCAAAATGAATAGACTGTCACAATGTCAAGAATAGGCAGCTAAAACCCGGCCACGAGGCCCCAATTTGTAACAGTTTATTGAGAGGCCACCCTCAACATGGAGAGTTGCTTCCCTCCCCACTCAAGGTGTCATGCAACAAATGGTTTAATGGATTCTTTGATTCAGCCCTAGTTCAGAGCCATATCATGTCCCTTGGATCTCACCCCGTGTGCTACCAATGAGGAGCCAAGAACCAGGCCGGTGTACAGGAAATATATTTGTATTTATTTAAGTTAAAAGTATAGAAATCACACTGAACTACACGCACCACCTACTTTGTGGCTTACCATTAACTTCTTGTTTCTCAAAGCTATTACACAAATCTTTTTTTTTGTTTAAGCACAAATCACAATTATTTACTTTCTACAAATTTCACTTCAAGAAATAATTAAAATGATCAATAACCAAAGGAATTATGACACTGATTCATGGAATTATTTGTGTGAAAAAGGCAGTTTTGCGCACCTTTCTGCCCGAAAATCCCCATACTTCAAACAGGGATTTTCGGGCAGAAAGGCGCGCAAATCTGCGTTTTTCACGCAAATAATTCCATGAATCAGACTGTGTATATGTGTTGTGCAATTTTCGATTTTCCTGTGGGCTTTAAATGCTAGCAGAGGATTTCAAGATTGGTACAAATACAGATGGAAACTATGATTTCACCCACACTTTGGTTTAAAATAAACACAGGTTGTTTTAGCAGTTTGTATTTTAGACCCCTCCCACTTACTATGGTCTGGGTTGGGAAAGTCTGAAAGAAAAATTTGAATGATTTGTGAATTTGGGATTTTAGACCCACGCCACTGAAAAAAAGCCTGCATTAGGGAAGCTTGATGGTAAAATGTGGTATGAGTTGAGAATTTAGGATTTTCAGCCCCACGCCCCACTTCAAACCCTGTGTTAGGGGAAAGTTGGACAAAAATATTGGACTGATTTACGAACAAAGACACACCACTTCCTTAAGGAAGTTGAGGTCAACAGGATAAAAAGGATTAACCAATTGAATTATAGACTATAGTGTTTCAGCGCACACTGGGATAGGATAAGGATCTACACCCCACCCACTCTGAAGGGAAAAGAATTAAGGCAAGAACACTCCCCACATTTTGGTTTCCCATGGACCAGTTCTACTTACATAGAAAGCCTCTGTTTAAAGTTCAGGACAGCAAACTGCATGTCAGGATCCCCTGGAAATATATGGGAGGGGTCTGGTCACTCCACTCTCAAGGATGGCCTCCCGCTCTCCACCATAGAACCCAGTCAGCTCTTATACCTTCCTAGAAATACACAACTCCACCCAGATTTACTCTCAACAATCTCCTCTGGTGGTTCCTTGCAGTTGTTACATGTTAAGTTTCATCAGCGTTCTTCAAAGGTAAATTTCATCCGCTCTGTCCCTTACTCCTAGAGCAGGTCCCCTTATATAGCAGCAATGACACTACCAATTTTACAATCTTGAGGGAGTACCCTGCAAGAGGTCACACAATATAATTGGGCAGTTACCAGTCTCCCTTCTCCCCACTTCAGTCCCTCTCTGCGGATTTGTTTAAGAGTCTGGAGCAGACATATAGCAGCTTAATTTACAAGCCCCATTTGTTCTCGTGTCACATATTTGTCGAAAACTAGTTGCATGGTAAAACTTCATAATTTAACTAATAACTGCCATAATATACATACTTTGTGATTCAGCAAATCATAGGGAATTAAATAAGATGGCAGCAAGGTCTGCAACTTTTTGCACAGCCAGGTGGCAATTTTCTGCCATTTCTGAAAAGCATAACAGTTATGAATATGTTATTTTCAGATCAGCTAGAAACACATATTAGATGGCCATTACAATTCCCTAACTTGCACATGCATGATTTTTATATCTCCAAAATCGACAAGGAAATTATCGATAAAATGGTACATAAATGAAACAAATCTACCTTATGATAGTTGGAAAAAAGGCCTAAATGATAATAGACATTTTAAATGAATAGTAAATCTTCATGTGGGACAAAAGGCAATTCTCCTGCCTCCAGGCCATATCGTCTCAGTGGGCTCGCCTGTAACCAAAGGTTTTATTATTCTCTTTGAAGTTAGAGTTTCAGCCTCCTCCCCTGTACCCCCCATTTTCTCCAGCTCAGGGAAATTGTCCTGCAGTAATTGCCTTCAGAGCCAGTCAGTCTAGGGAACACTGGGCTTTCCACTCCTTTAGCAGGACACTTTATTGCAGTTTGTAATTAGCTGGGGGACTTAAAATCTAGACTTGTAGAAGGGGATTTCTTTGTGAAGTGTCCCACAGCCAGCAAAATGCTTAGCCTCTGGTTTATAGGCACTCTTTCATGAAAACAAAGTGGCTTTTCCTTTCAAATGTCTGCTGGTATTTTGAATGCAAAACATAATATACATTACTTTTTGTCAACACGCACCATGTCTTTTCCCTGACATTTTTCTGTTAGCAGTGGTACATTTTCACATTTAAACTGCTAAGCAGTTTTTGTGTCAGTGTTGAAAAATCCTGCTTTTCATGTGAAATGTATTTCAGTCTGGGGCCTTTGAATCCACCCCACAATACTTTTACAAGAAATCTGGGCACAAACTTAGTAGAACTCTAAGGTTTCCAGACTTTCCAAATCCCTGCCTAGAAAGTCTATAGAAGTCGCACAAGTGGAGGGCTTCTTCTGTGGATCGACCCAGCTCTAAAATGGAGGTTAACAGTTTGGGTTACAACCACTCTACCTCTCTAGACCCAGGGATGTCATTTCACCAAACTGCCAGGTGTAGCGTAAGTGACATCACATGACCCTTAACCCCCTGATGACATCACAGGAAGTGATGTCATTAGACCACACCGTGAAGTGACATCACGGAAAGCGATGGAACATGACTGTTTACCCCTTGACAAAACAGAAAGTGGCATCACATAGCATTGTTTCTAAGTACTCTATAAAAACTATTGTTACAATATCACTGTAGAGTGATATACATTTCATACAAGAATGGATCACCATATCTATAGGCAGAAAAAACATGCTATAACCGCAACTTGCGAAAAGCACAATACATAGTCCGAAATGAATGCTTATTCTACTCTAAATGCTTTTTGGAGGATTTTGTCTGCATTGTGAATTTGAGGTGTTTAAAAACAGACTAAATCAATGGCTCACCCCCTGAAGTGTGCCTGGAATAAACATGTAATGAGTCTAGCAATTATTGTATAGAATTCCAGAAAGACAAATTATGTGTTATTCCTATTCTTTCTTATTTAGGGTCACTGGTCAAAGTGGTACACTTGTGGAACCCCCTGTTTTTTTTTTAAAGAAGTCTAAAAAAGAAAGCCAGCCACTCTAGAAACAAAGAGTCACATGACATCGGCGAGCTTCAATTTGGAGAAAAAAAGTTTTTTTATTGTTTTTTTAGGGGTAGCAAGGGAGACATCAAGGGTAACAAGGGAGACCTCAGGAGTCGCAAGTGTGACCCCTGGCAATCCCTAAATGACATCCCTGTCTAGACCTCCAACACTTGACAGTCACCACCAAAGACAGCCAATGCATACTGTTGTTTAATGTTTAGGACAGGACAATATGTATTTTTTCCTTATAGAAATCCAAAAGCTGGTCTCGACTTGCTAAGATTCCAATCTTAATAACACCTTCATAGTTGTTGCAGGGAATATCAACATCTAACTAGAACCATTGGCAGAGCTTGAGGGGATTTGGGACGATAAAGACAAGGCGTGAGATATCACACATTTAATAGCTGCACAACCAAAGGAAGTTCCTAGAGTAGCATTAAATACTATCCTCATTTTATATGTTTTCGAGCTATGAACATGTAACAAGAGTTTTCCCAGTGAACATCCTGCTGGCAATACATATTTTGGACATAAGGACTCCTCCTTAATTGATGACATTTTTGTATCTGCTAGGGCTTGGAAGAAAATAATAAAATTTGAGATTATAAATAAAAACGAAAGTGATCATAGGGCACTCACGTCAGTATTATCATCTCTCCGGACCCAAGAAAATTGTACTACTAATCAGTCCTTAACTATAACTGGCCACAATGGCAGGGGCATTAAATGGGTAAAGGTATTGCAGTATGATTTCAAATCTGCCCTCTAAAAGGAGGCTGTTCCACACATCGAAAACAATCTGCTTTAACGGTATCAATGACTGGGAGGTCCTCCAAGAATTTGGGAGGGTAGCAGAACCTCCTGTAACCCACTCTAGACCTTTGGTCAAAAAACAGGATTTGGCTAAGGATGAATGGTATGAGCAGGCGTGTACCATAGCCAAACAGGCATTGGTAGCCAGTATAGCCCTGGAAATGCTTGTAGATAAAAATCTAATGCATACAAAACATTCACAGTATAAGAAAATTATTCATGGGAATAGCGAGTCATATCTCAAGCCTAAATGGGAGAGCTTCACATCTGCTCTCCATAGAGGGGACAGTGTTACCTTCTGGAAACATGCGTCGGGCACTGAGGTTAAAGGGGATGTGGATATACAGTGAAGTATAACTGCAGAGGATTGGCAGAACTACTTCTCTAAACTGTATTGTGGTGGGTGCGATGTTGAAGACCTGTAGGATGCAAATATAATGCCCTTGGTAGCAGAAGGAGAGTTAGAATTGAAGACGTCACCATTGCCATTAAATCACAGAAGGCAGGCAAAGTGGCAGGAACAGATAAGGTATCAATTGACATCTTCAAAGATCTACCATCGATTTGGGTCCCAGTACTCTGGAGGCTTTATACCACCTGCATTCATATGAACAGGAATTACACCATTACTGCACCCCATCACTGTGACCTCAGAAAATATCAACTTTTTTATTTTGACCCCTGTACACATATATACGTGTGGGTAGTAAGTGTATATAATGCAAGTAGGGGGAGCTGCAGGGGTCTCCCCCGACATATATATATATATTTCGTGTAAAGGGTGGAAATAAAAATAACTAAAAGTCGTCAATTTCGGGGTTGCAGTGATGGGGGTAACAGTAATCATATAGATCCATTTGAACACAGTGCCTAAATCCTGGTGATTGGTGGAAATCTTGCCCATCTTTAAAGAAGGAGGCAAAGAACAGCCTGCAAATTACCACCCAATATCGCTTTTCGATAGTTCTGGCAAAATCTTTGCCAAAGAGGTTCTAAAACATATCCAGTCATTGGTCGCTGAGAATACAATAATTAGTGCACTTTAGGTGGGGTTCCAAAGTGGTAAGTGTAACATAGGTCAAAGCTTTTGGCTCTTCCTCTGTTATCCAAAAATATACCATCCTGAGGAATGAGAAATTATATGCCACCTTTGTGGACCTTAGGACGGCATTTGATTGTGGTCCCTGTGACCTCCTTTGGGACATGTTAGTCAAAAGAAATATACCACGTTGCCTAATCTCAACCATACAATCACTCTATAGAAACAAAAAGGAGGTTGTCCTCTGTGGTTTGGGCAAAGAAGTTAATGCACATTTTTATGTAACCCAAGGAGTAAGACAAGAATGCGACCTGGCCCCTCAGTTGTTTTATATACCCATAGAAGAGGTCATTAAAAGTATGCTACTGGAGGGCAAAGACCCCCCCCTAAATTGGGCTCAGATAAATTCCCTGCTCTCTTCTTCACGGATGATCCCATGATTTTATCTACCACCCACATGGGTTGAGATCATCTCTGCCATCCTTCTTGAAGAGGTGTGCAGAGTTGAGGCTGAGCTTAAACACTGACACAACTACAACCCTGGTATTTAAGCTTAAGTTCGGAAAACATCAGAAAATGGATGTCAGGGTGGAGGGTAACACCCTACAGCAAGTCAAGGTCTATGCCTATTTTGGTATGTGATTCCACGAGAATGGCTACTGGACATGCCAGCTGGAAAAGGCTTGTTTCACCCTGGAAAAATTTTGCAGAGCCTTGGACCTGTCTAGAAAACTGGCCACTACTTCTGCCCTCTATAGGGCCGAACTTTGGTGGTAAGTAATTGTCAGAAGACTAACTGTTGTAGGAAACACGTATTTATAGAGCCACCTACTGTTATCACGTGGCACACCCAATGCCTTAATTCATCTAGAAACAAACCTGTGCCCCATCGACAGCATTGCCTCAATTAAGCCAACTCTATGCTGGCTGCGTCTATGGCATGCCCCGGAACCTGCAGCCTTCAGGGATGAGCTACTTCATGTGATCAATCTAGAGGAGGATATGGATTTGGGGTGGGCCGCCCATGTCAATAAAGGCCTTTGGGGTTTGAATGAACATGATTTAAGGATACACGCTGGGCAGATCAACAGAACCACGTCCACCAGAATGAAAAGTAAGCTACTCTTGGATTATTATAGGAAAAACATGGTGGGTGCCTGCTGTAACTTGAAGCTGGCTCCCAGTTATCTCAGTATCAAGCATGTATTTTGTTTTGTTAAAGTCAATCCACAACCATTTGCTCTTAATATGTTTAATTTCAGACTAGTATTCCAAAAAAAGGTACCAGGCGCTCCTCTCCAGAAGGAACATGGCATGATAACTAGTTCTGAGATGAAAGTTTGCAGCACACACTTTTTGCTCACTGTACCTTTCACAGATGGCAAATATCCATTTACATATCAGTCTTTGTCCCACCCACATGGGCAGTCCAGCACCAAAATGCTATGGCAATTCCTCTCTGAACAAGAGTGCCAACAGCAACCCCATACACGTGTTTCAGCCTTGTTGGGCCTCATCAGTGAGGTGAAGCTGCGCCTCTCTGAGCACAATGAGCAGGGAGTCCACGTCTGGTTGCCCCCAGGGAACTCAGGGTGACCAACCCCAAGTTTCTTACAAATATTTCAAAAAAAGGTAGCAGGCGCTCCTCTCCAGAAAGAACATCGCATGATAACCTGTTCTGAGATGAGAGTTCTCACTGTACCTTTCACAGATGGGAAATATCCATTTGCAAATCAGTCTTTGTCCCACCCACATGGGCAGTTCAGCACCGAAATGCTATGGCAATTCCTCTCTGAACAAGAGTGCCAACAGCAACCCCATACACGTGTTCCAGCCTTGTTGGGCCTCATCAGTGAGGTGAAACTGCGCCTCTCTGAGCACAGCGAGCAGGGAGTCCATGTCTGGTTGCCCCCAGTTAACTCAGGGTGACCAACCCCAAGTTCCTTACAAATATTTCAAAAAAGGTAGCAGGCGCTCCTCTCCAGAAAGAACATCAGACTAGGCACACTCAAGGCCTCCTTTACAAGGGTGTTCGGGGTAATGCCCTCACTGCACTATCAATGAGGAAACAATAATACATGTTTTGTTCTTCTGCCCCCAGACAAGGGGCTTAAGAGAGCACTACCTCATACCTTTCCTGCAATATGCAGGGACACACACTACTTCTGTCGATCTGGAAGCCTGCAAACGAGAGGATGATGCAGAAGCAGAGTTGTCAAATTTCTCCATCGTGCCTGCCTATTAATAATTTTTTTTATATATATAACTTTACATAGGACATATTTACATACATAAATTGGTACTTATTTATCAACTTTGGTAGGATGAAAGGCTGAGTAAATCTTGCTCGGATTTGAACCCTAGACCTGCATATCAAACACAGATCACACCAACAAGCGTTTAACCCGCTGAGACATCTTACCAGTCATTGGGCCTCATTCCGAGTATGGCGGTAAGGGATAGCGGCCACCGGTAACGAGACCGGTGGCGGTGATCCCTTACCACCATACTCCGAGTTCCCTTCGCGCCCTCGCCCTTAACGCCTGCTTTGAGCAGGAGTTAAAGTCGAGGGCGCAAAGGGGCCTCCAAGCCAATAACGGTGACCGTAATGAACGGTCACCGTTATTTGCATCTTCCCCATTCCCATTGAGCCCTATGGGGGCTCATTTGGGAATGGGGAAGAGCCTTGGTGAATGGGGAATTACCGCCCCGCCAACCTTGGAATGGGGCGGTAATTCCGCCATCCACCAAGGCGCTGCCGGTCCGGGTACAGCGTCAACCAAGGCGTTAATAGCGCCATTGGTTAGCGCCGTACTCGGAATGAAGCCCATTGTGTAAATCAGGAAACAAACCGAATGAGGGAAACTGGGCCATAACCTAAGGTGCGAAAACATTTTGGGTGTGGAATGTGAAATGTGGGGGTCATGTATATTTCTTGCCTTGCATTTGTAACCCTACTATTGTTAGGTTATGCTGCTTCTATTATGGCTTAAAGTTTTATTTAAAAAGATATAACTAAATAAAGGGAATCAGGCTACAAATCCAAGGAGGGCTAAACGCTTGATAATGGAAGGCTTACATTTGGGGGCTGCATGGATCCCTCTCCCTTGCACTCACCCCCTTATCATTTCTGGGGCTAAGATGTCTTTGTTGATGAGACTGTTAACATTAGTTATTTATATAACATTCTTCTTAAAACATGTTCTTATATACGTATATGTATATGAACTATTCATAATAATACTGATTTAGAATTAACACTGTTTGAATTGTTTTTAATTCTGCATGCGTTTTATGGCTCTGTGCCGAATACCTGTTTTACAACAACAACAGCAACATATTTTGTTGCAGGGTCTTGCTGTAACTCGGCTTTGGCACCAGCGTCTCTGCAACAAAATACATGATGTTACTGCTGATGTTCCATTATGCACCACCTCGCTATGTTCAATAGCACAGTAACTCATTCATTCATGATAGAGTGATCCTAGCATGTTTGCATTGCAAGGTGAAAAAAGGAAGCCATTGGAGTAAACCATGTGCACATCTCTGACACAGGCCAATACCGTAATGTACAAAACATGGAACTCTCTGTAAGGCATATGATATTCAGGAAACATGAAAATACAGAAAATCGCATGTGTGTGTTCTTAAAATCATCATATCCCATTGAAGAGGATAACTCAAGAGCCATTGCATAACGGAATCAGGAAATGTTAGGTTTGGTCAGGTTAGGAGATACCAGCATCTATATTAAGAGGGCACTCATCTTTCCCAGCGAAGCAATCGTCGAGATCTGAAAATAATGTGACCATAGAGGTAGCAACGCATTCCCCATCAATTCATAGACACACACTATAGGTACTGCATCGAGACTGTTAGTCCAATGGTTGACAGATCACGTTTCTAAATGCTACATAGTTTGCCCATTTTGTTCACACTTAAAAGCTATTTTGCGGTAAAACGGAATATAGCTGGGTGGGGAGTAGACAGAGCTGTTGAGTCCAGAATGTAAGAAAAGTGAATGTGAGGGTGAGAAGCGGATGGGGTAAATGCAGGTTTCATAGCTAGTGCCCTAATGCCATGAAAACAATGGCTGTGATATGCATTATTGCAATAAAATCGAACCTCTTAAGGATATGTTGAAATAATGAAACCCTTGCATGGGAAATACCAGAGTATATCCCATGGATGTGCTTTGCTCTGTAACATTACCAGTTGATTCCATAGTTGTCCACTTCAATAGGACTCTCTCAATAAAATAATTATCTTCTGGTCCTGAAAATACATTATGCTTTCTATATTTTGTTTTGTCTGTATGTTCCCCCCTTATGATTCATAAGCCAAGGTCCGGTTCTACTTTTTCTCTTTTTCATTATGAAAGATGTACCAACTTTCCCTGCCTTTGCATCTAGTAGTGTTGCATGTAAAAATGGATGAACCAAAGGCTCTAACAAACATGTGCAAGTTCGATGGGGCCTGTCTGTCGGAACACTGTTAAGAACTATCTGTTGAGATTCAGGCAGAAGAGGTTACAGTAACAACGTGGTCTGTGGTTCACTATTTGCCAGGTGTTTGTTGAGAAATAACAATCCATACCAATGGGGCAGGCTGCATCATTTTCTAGACAAGGGTTTAATTGTTTTAACATAGCCTTAAGGAGGTTCCATGCCACTGTATTGTGATTGCTAACTAGTGGCCGACTCCAAGGGAGGTCATCTGTGTTTAGTGTTTAGACAGAATTAATCTATAAAATTGCCAGATGAAGCTAGGGAACTGTTATCGGTATTACTAACCGAAGCAGACATGTCCTTGGTCATCTCCTTAGCTCCTCAGCACCAGCCAAGAAACCTGCAGGAGAGAATGGATTTCTAAGTGAAGTATATACGATTTTATAATTGGAGAGATCAATACAGCTATACAAATATATTTTAGAAGCCTGGCAGGTCGATGGTTAACTGCATAGGGTGTTGCACCGGCATGTTTTAGACATTTCTCAGTCACTGCTATAATGATACTAACTGGCCATACGATGGCAAAAGCTGGAAAAGGGGATGAGTACCTCTGCATATGATGCCACAGCCTGGCAAATGTCCAATATACATAAATTAGCAAAACATTAGCAAAACGTTTTGCTTTGAAATAACACAGGCAGTTCCTATAGAACACGCAGTTTTAAATTACTCCATGAGAGAGCGAGCACATAGAGAGCCTGGTGGGATGTGATTTAGGGCAAGGGCTGGTAGTGGGTTTGAATGTCCACAGAGATTAGCATGACCTTGGCCGGCCAATGTGTGGGTAAATCCCAAACAACACCCTTAATCTGTGTGCCCCTCCTCATTTCTAACCTGCGTCATATCTACTCTCCAATGCAACATCTTTCGTGTATAGGGTGTAAAAATTAAAAAGGGAAGGACCATTAAAGAAAGACACCATAAAGACCAATGTCCCTATTAAACACGGTTAATACAGTCATTACACTTATTATTTCTGAGATGTTGAACCTATTTAGAGTAGCAATTTTGGGAATGTCCTGACAGAAGTTAAGAGGCTTTGAAAACAATGGGCGTCTACCCTCTGAGTAGACTGTGCCAAACTAACTTATACTATACATGCTATTAGGATAGTTATGGAATGATATACCAAAGTTCCCCTAACTCATGTCCCTCTGTTTGTTACTATAGAGGAAACCTTAGACAGTCCGAGTCTGGCGGAAACCAACCACAGCCTGGACCCACTGATGTTGCCTGAAACATGGCCAGTACATGGGAGGCAGTGTGTGTGGATACTGACTGTTCATGTGAGACATGCACAACAAACACAAAGGAGATGAACACCAATATAACTGCGCCCAAGTCCAGGATCAAGAGTCATGGCATTGCATGACTTAAAGAGGAGTTTCGTAGGACAACCAAGGAGATCAGGATGCAACATGGTCATGGAAGCCACACACTCAAAGAGGACTGTTGTCAAACAAACACCAAGGAGATGAATACCAACACACATGAACCCAACGCCTGGTCATAGGCGTTCATGGAATGCTTACATGACCGTGGGGAGGACTAGGGAAGCCTACCTTTTATGCACAAAAGCATATTGGACCTGGGGTTTGGGAGAGCACTCTAGCCCAGCCACTCGTCCTTGTTCCTGGGAGTCCATTTTGATAAACCTGTGTCTACCTTTCACTCCAATTAGCTTTTGTTATTACTGGGGGAGCCCCTGTGCATGCAGGGTGGGACACAGGGCTGAATGCAGCAGAGAAATGGATGCGCGGTTGAAGTCAGGGTGACTCCTTGAGACAAAGGGTGAGCAGTAGACAATCTGAGAGGACAGTTAGAAAAGTGACACATGATAAAGTAATGGTACAAGCTAAGGTTTCAACATAGTACTGTGCTACACTTACTGTACGGAAATAAGTGTGTTTCATGGCCCCTCATTTAAAGGCATAATACAAGGATGGGCAGGGACGATGGAGGCAACTATTAAAGTAAACTAAAGTAAAGTAAACGTGCAGATGGAAGATATTGATAACCCACCAAACGCTGATGAAGACATTCCAGATTAATTAATACATTTAGGAAGATAAATAAGCCAGCAACAGCCCTAACAACATGCTGGAAACGATACAGATGGGCCAAAAGTAAATGTATACTAATATGTGAGTTAGAGACCAGGGTGAAGTATCAAAGGGATGCCCTTGTAGGGGAGAAATTGAAAGGAAGGTAGAAATGGTCAGAACTTATCAGACTTATGTCCCTGCAATTATGTCACTTATGAACCACAACGCATTATAATGTATTCAGAACCCACTGCCAAATGCAACATTTATGCAGCAACGCCCTACGCCCATGAGTTATGGGTTTCCTGGAATGTGCTTTTACATGAATGTTACATATTATGCCCACTGTACACCCAATATAGCCCCCTGAACCATGAAGCGTGGCTTTCATAGAATGTGTTTTTACATGAATGTTACCATTTGTGCCCACCGTACACCTAATGTAGCCCTTTGTACCAGGAGGTGTGGCTGTCCTGGAAAGTACTTTTACATTAATGCTACCTATTATGCCCATTGTACACCTGGTGTAGACCACCTTATAATAAGGTGCAGCTTTACCGGATTATGCATTTACATGAATGTTACCTATTTACAGGCCGATTCATTAAATAATTAGCGCGGCGCAAGTGGCCAAAAACGTGCGATTTGCAGTGGAATAGCGAAAATCACAGTGCAAGTGCGAAAATCGCACGAAAAGCAGCGCACATCGATTCATGGAAGGCCGTGCGCGAGAAAACAATCGGATGTGCGCTAAAAAAGTGCGCGGCGCACGTTGGCGCACAGGCCATCTAACAGCGTGCGCCAGGTCACAGCGAAAATCGCACAGGCCACAGCGAAAATCGCACATAGCGGAGCGCACACAACAAAAGTAGGCGGAACACGGGGCGTAACACTCGGAATGGGGAACAACTTGCCAAAATGTGGGCGTCACGGGGGAAGTACAGGGTGCAAGTGCGCGGAACGCCCACATGCTCGCCTACAACCCGTATTCATGGAATCGAATAGGGCAAAAAAGCGCACGGTCAAACCAGCGCACAGGCACAAACACGACCGCCACAAGAAAGCAGGCGGTAACGTCTCTGCGCCTGTAATAAATGAGCGCCAAAAGGTGCGCCAACAAATAGCACCTATATACAGCCATGATGAATGTCCTATACTATGGCCCTCCAGGACAAATGACGTGCAAAGGGATACCCACAAACACGGACATCAGCTGACTGAAAAATAACGTGTGCGTGTATTCCGGGGTGCGCGGGAAGTCTCACACGCGATTTGGCAGGGTACGTGGATTTCAGGGGTGCGCGGGAAGTTCCACACGCGATTTAGCCGGGTACGTGCGCGGGAATTTCCACACACGATTTGTCTGGGTACGTGGATCTCAGGGGTGCGCGGGAAGTCTCACATGTGATTTGGCAGGGTACGTGGATTTCAGGGGTGCGCGGGAAGTTCCACACGCAATTTGGCCGGGTACGTGTGCAGGAATTTCCACACGCAATTTGTCTGGGTACGTGGATCTCAGGGGTGCGCGGGAAGTCTCACATGCGATTTGGCAGGGTACGTGGATTTCAGGGGTGTGCGGGAAGTTCCACACGCGATTTAGCCGGGTACGTGCGCGGGAATTTCCACACGCAATTTGTCTGGGTACGTGGATCTCAGGGGTGCGCGGGAAGTCTCACACGCGATTTGGCAGGGTACGTGGATTTCAGGGGTGCGCGGGAAGTTCCACAGGCGATTTGGCCGGGTACGTGCGCGGCAATTTCCACACGCGATTTGTCTGGGTACGTGGATCTCAGGGGTGCACGGGAAGTCTCACACGCGATTTGGCAGGGTACATGGATTTCAGGGGCGCGCGGGAAGTTCCACACGCGATTTAGCCGGGTACATGTGCGGGAATTTCCACATGCGATTTGTGTGGGTACGTGGATCTCAGGGGTGCGCGGGAAGTCTCACACGTGATTTGGCAGGGTACGTGGATTGCAGGGGTGCGCGGGAAGTACCACACGCGATTTGGCTGGGTACGTGCGCAGGAATTTCCACACGCGACTTGACTGGGTATGTGGATCTCAGGGGTGCGCGGGAAGTCCCACACGCGATTTGGCAGGGTACGTGCGCGTGAATTTCCACACACGATTTGGCTGGGTACGTGTATGACAGGGGTAGGCGGGAAATTCTACACGCGATTTGGCTGTGTGCTCCCAGGTATTCCCTGTACACCCTCCACAGCCCCTGCAGGCAGCCGACACCACAGGGGACTACCCTGCACACCTGCTCATGTCACCCAGCACCCCCACCCCCCAGCCACCATGGGCAGTCCCCACCAGGCCCCCACTCATGTCCAACTTATGTCTTCCACCACCCCCACCCCCCAGCCACCATGGGCAGCCCCCATCAGGCCCCCACTCATGTCCAACTCATGTCTCCCACCACCCCCACCCCCCAGCAGTGCAGGGGCACCCTCCACCAGGCCCCCACTCATGTCCCCCTGCACCCCCACCCCCCAGCATCCAGGGGCACCCTCCACCAGGCCCCCACTCATGCCTCCCACCACCCCCCAGCATCCAGGGGCACCCTCCACCAGGCACCCACTCATGTCCCCCTGCATCCCCACCCCCCAGCCACCAGGGGCAGCCTCCACCAGGCCCCCACTCATGTCCAACTCATGTCTCCCACCACCCCCACCCCCCAGAATCCAGGGGCACCCTCCACCAGGCCCCCACTCATGTCCCCCTGCACCCCCACCCCCCAGCATCCAGGGGCAGCCTCCACCAGGCCCCCACTCATATCCCGCTGCACCCCCACCCCCAGCATCCAGGGCACCCTCCACCAGGCCCCCACTCATGTCCCCCTGCACCCCCACCCCCCAGCAGTGCAGGGGCACCCTCCACCAGGCCCCCACTCATGTCTCCCACCACCCCCACCCCCCAGCATCCAGGGGCACCCTCCACCAGGCCCCCACTCATGTCTCCCACCACCCCCACCCCCCCAGCAGTGTGGGGCAGCCTCCACCAGGCTCCCACCCATGTCTCCCACCACCCCCACCCCCCAGCCACCAGGGGCAGCCTCCACCAGGCCCCCACTCATGTCTCCCACCACCCCCACCCCCCAGCAGTGCAGAGGCACCCTCCACCAGGCCCCCACTCATGTCTCCCACCACCCCCACCCCCCCAGCAGTGTGGGGCAGCCTCCACCAGGCCCCCACTCATGTCTCCCACCACCCCCACCGCCCAGCAGTGCAGGGGCAGCCACCACCAGGCCCCCACTCATGTCCCCTATCACCCCCAACCCCTAGCACTGAGGGGCACCCTCCACCAGGCCCCCACTCATGTCCCCTATCACCCCCACCCCCCAGCAGTGCACGGGCAGCCTCCACCAGGCACCCATTGATGGAATCCACCGACGCCGTCGTGCACGTGCCCTGCCTGATGATGCCGGAACATCCTCCATCTGCTGGGGTACAGTTGCTGTGGTGTCCACCCCTGCTGGACCTCCGACTCCCGACTGTGGCAGGGATGGGATCCCCGCCGAGCTGGCTGCATTGGTCAGGGCAGGTCCACAGGGGGCCCTGGTGGCATCTGGGCCGGAAGACGGCAAGGAGAACGACCGGCGTATAGGCCCCTCCACGGTGACCTGTGCTGCCTCCTGCCCCTGCCCCTGGACTGAACCACTTGCACCAGCAGGGATGCCCCCACCAGGCCCCATGTGTGCCTCAGTGGCGGCCCTCTCCTCCTCTGTGGAAACCACCAACCTGGATGGCTCCTCACCGTCTTCCGCCGTAGCGGGCCCCTGTGGGGGCTCACCCACCCCTTCCGCTGCAGCCGTGGGGGCATCCCCGCCGCCTTGCTCCACAGCGCCGTCTCCGCCCTCTTCTTCATTAGCCGCTGCGTAGAGGGAGACATAGAACACAAGCATCAGGGTACTGTTCAATGGTCCCCTAGACAGGAAGCAATAGCAGATGAGTACCACTGTCAAAGTACACTTCCATCATGTCCCTCCACAACACATGGGTCAGTCCAGGCAAAACACACACAGTAACAGGCATGGTGCATGCCATGGACATTTCCATACATGTCCAATGGACTCTTGAAACATACAATGATATGGAACTCACATGCATCATGGGTCATGCCTATCACATGCACACACTTCACCTCAGTCACATCCATCTGGCCTCATACACCCCCAACACAGCGGATACAAGGGTAACTAGGCTGCATCAGTGAATCTGTGCATTGTCACACACATGTGTCATGCATCCATGGCATTCACAAGTCACAGACACGCAGGTCAGGCACACAGACATGGCTACCATATATGTACCTGGCATCAGCACCTATCCCTCTCCCCCACCCATGTCCAGGAACAGAGACTGGCATGCTCTCATGTGTAAAATCTGCATAGGGCTCCCCATGTGGCATTTAAACACATGCAACAACCATGTGGTTCACACATCACTGGTCGCACATGCATTACCATGATGTCCCTGCACACATACATGCATACATGGCCTATGTCACACATACAGGCAAGTATCAGACAACCAGCACACCGCAAAATGCCCTGTCTCACACAGCAATGCTTGGACACTTACCGCTCAACTCCAGACGGGTCTCCCTCTCAAGGATCTGGGCGTGGAGCGCTGGGCGTACGCGTTCCAGGACCCTCATCTGGATGGAACTCATGCGGCCCCGGCCCCCCTCCACGAGGCGCCGGGCCTTCACGAGGGTCCTGGACCTCAAGTCCTCCCAGTGCTTCTTGATCTTCTGGACGTCGCGGGCTGCCACCCCCTCCGCGTTGATGGCAACCACACAGTCGGCCCAGATCCTCTCCCGTCCTTCCTTGCTGGCGCGGGACGATCCAAAGAGGGCATCATACTGCCCCAGGACATGCTCCAACAGGACACCAACTTCGGTGGCCGTGAAGCTGGTGCCCCTCTGCCCCTCTGGCCTGGGGTTGCCACTGGTGCCAGATGTGGAAGTGCCCGACATGGCAACCCCAGAGGCAGGAGTGGGTGGGCAACTGGGTCCTGGGGCTGGGCTGTGGAGCGATGTTATCCCAGTCGGGAGTCTTCAGTTCCAGCAGGGGTGGACACAGCAACTGGACCCCTGCAGATGGCTGATGTGTAGCACCAAATGGCAGGGCATGGTGGCAGCAGGCAGGCAGGCAGGCAGGCAGCAGCAGCAGATGGTACGTGGGAGGCTGCTCGGGGCACTGGGGGGCAGTAATTCGGCCTTCTGGGCAGGAGCATGGTCTTCCGTGTGTTTTCGCGTGGCCAGCTTGATACGGAGTGATTTGGCACGTGAAAATCCTGCACGTCAGCGTGAAATTCGAGGAAAGGCCCTTAGCGCGTAAGCGCGTCAGCACGCATACGCGATTCTATTGGACCAAAGGCCCTCAGCGCGTAAGCGCGTCTGTGACGTGACCCGCACGGGTGTTTCCCTCATAGCACGTGATGACGGAGCACACGTGGAAAGACTGCATGTCAGAGTGTCATCGCGTGTAATTGGACAAAAGTGCGCGTACACGCGATTGGCCTATGTACGTGTATTTCAGGGGTGCGCGGGCACTTACACACACGAGTACATCAGTGCACCTGTATACCGGGGTGCGCGGGAATTTCCACAGGCTATTGGCCTGGGTACTGGATTTCAGGGGTGCGCGGGAAGTTTCACACGCGAGTACATCAGCGCACGTGTATACCGGGATGCGCGGGAATTTCCACACGCTATTGGCCTGGGTACTGGATTTCAGGGGTGCGCGGGACGTTTCACACGCTCGCCTACAACACGCACAAAGAAACACGTACGCCAGTAGGAAGCAGGCATACGTCGACCCGCGACGCATAAATTTGCGCGCAAACAAAATCACAAGCTCAGACGCCAGGATGAATATACCGTTCCTAGCAGCAGTGGCCATGGGCTACCAAAGGAGGAGGAGGAGGATAGTCAGGGCCAAAATATTCACACCCAGAACCAGCCTTTTCGGGATGCCTGATGACCAGGTGTATGGGAGGTACAGGTTTCCACCACACATAATACTGGACCTGGTGAGTGAGTGGGAGGATGACCACACATCACCCACCCTGTGCTCCCAAGCACGCAGCCCCCTGGAGAAGGTCCTCAATGTACTGCACTTCTTAGCCACTGGATCATTTCAGCGGACAAGTGCCATAGTGGGTGGGGTGTCACAGGCCACGCAGTCACGCTGCCTACACCAGGTCTTGAACATCATCACTGCACGCCCATCAGTCCGCAGGCACATATACCCGCCCAGAACACCTGCAGAAAGGCATGCTGCCTCCCTGGATTTTTACGGTGTGGCACGATTCCCCAAAGTGCTAGGTGCCATCGACTGCACCCATGTGGCTCTACGTCCCCCCAGGGCATCTGAGCACATCTATAGGAACCGCAAGCACTGGCATTCCATCAACGTGCAGGTAGTATGTAATGCCAAGGGAATCATCACCTCAGTATATGCCAACTATCCCGGGTCCACCCACGACAGCTTCATTTACCGAATGTCCACCCTAAGCCGGGACCTAGAAGCTGGGCGGCATGGCGATACATGGCTGATTGGTGAGTATGAATGCCACTGCACATGCATGCATGTCAGATACTGAGCAAGATCACAACCCCACCAATGATACCAATCACCACCTCCACAGGGCACAGTGCCTACCCTCTCAGCCCACACATGATGACGCCAATTTGGAACCCCACGACGCCACCCGAGGTAAGATATAACACAGCCCACATTGCAACCCGGGGCATAGTGGAGCGCACATTCGGAGTGCTTAAGTCACGCTTTCGCTCCCTTGACCGTTCTGGCAGGCAGCTGTTATACGCTCCCCCAGTAGTGTGCAGGATCATAGTGGCAGCATGTGTCCTGCACAACGTTGCAACACGCCGGGGCCTGGCCGTGGACATGGTGGTGGCCCCACATCCCCAACCACATGCACGGCCTCTGCGCATGGGAGGGGAAAGGGCACGGGGGAGGCAGCCAGTACACAGCTAGTGGCTAATTACTTCACCTAGAAATCACACCCCTGTGGAGTGCACACTGCCCTGGCACATACCATCTGACAATCAATGATGACTCAACCTGACACTGATCCTGAATGTCTGGAGAATCAACCGTCAAAACCATATCAGCCTGACATTGTTCACCTGGAAGTGTTACAATGTGTGCATCCCTACCTACACAGACACCACCAATGCAGTTTTGTGAAAAAACACATTCTAGCAGCTAAAATGAATACCCACTTGCAAAATGCAACATGAGGACAGTGCCATGTCACCCAACCCATCCCCAGCACCGCCACACGACACACCGTGCCATGTCATGGTATGTGCAGGTAAACAAAGTAATCCCCACAACATGACACAAGTGTCACAATGTATTGAAACTCGCGACACCTGAAATGCTCACAGTAATGCAGGACCAACAACACACTTGAGCAGATATTTAGCAATAACACTTATCAGCCACTGACCCTCAAAACTACCATTAACATGACATTACGAATGTAAGGAATTAGTAGTCTCACCACCTGGAAATGCCTGCACTCCCACCATTTCCAACTGTACAGTGTTGCCGCCATGTAGAGTTGTAGGTGCACTGCTGCCAACATGGACCCCATCTCCAAACTAGAGGGCCTTGTGTAGACATGAGGAAAGGACCTGCAAATTAGGAGGTAGACACGGATGATGAGTTACACATCAATGCAACATGCAGTGTACAACACAACAGCAATATGCACTAGGAATGTATACACAGTATTGACTAGACTACCCACACATGTAGTGGGAGTCCAATGTCACCATGTACGTCAATGTCACTTGGGCACACCCTTTGCAAGCCCATGGAAACGGGAAGAAGGAGGGGTGTGTGTGACAAAAACCCAAGCATCTGAACCAAATACATGACAAGCCTGCATGTGCCCAGCCACAATGCAGCGTATGCCCACAGGAGCCCCGGAAGTTAACACATTGTCCCAAAAAAAAAAAAAAATTAAAAAAAAAATCAAAAATGGCCATTAATGGTCCGGGGGGGGGGGGGTTGGGGAGGCCACCCAGGAGGTCCGAGGACAGGGTGCACAACAAAACCCACCTGTGTGGATCTTGGGGAAAAAAAACACCTCCATGGGCTCATGGCCCACACGGCTACTCTCTTGTGGGAGTATCACTGCTGTCGCTATTATCACCCTGTGCAGCTGCATCCGGAGGTGGTTGCACTATGGGAGGCAGCCCACGCAAGGCCCTAGTCTGTTCCTCAATGGCTGCAAGCATGCGGGTGTGGTAGGTCTCGTTCTGGAGGATGAGTGTGCGGAGGTCCCCATGCAACAACTCACGGGATGCCCGGACCTCTGCCCTAGTTGCCTGCATCTCAGCTGAGAGCGTACGGGTGAGACGCTCGAGCTGCTGTTCTGTCCTTTGGTTTGTTGAAGCCTCAAGCTCAACAAGAGTCGTCCTGAGGTGAAGGAGCTCCTGCCTCAGGGCTTCCCTGTGGCCCTGGGACTCTATGGAGATGGCTTCCTGCAGAGTCACCAGTGCCGCCCGCCTGTCCCTGTTGGACGCCAACATGTCCTCCCTGTGTGACTGGCAGATGGAGTCGGTTGTCTGCTGTAGTCGCTCCATCAGCCTTTCGGGGGGGACAATGGAAGTGGCCACCCTATCCATGGCCTGAGCCATCATCTCTGATGATGCTGCCTGTTGGGTTGCCATACCGTAAATGGATTGCTCCCATGCGGTATTGCCAGGTGGCGTACGGCCACCACGTCGGCGGGCACCACACCTGTCTGGGGCAAGGCGAACTGCGCCTTGCTGTGCCGGCACTGCCTGAGGCTGCAGGACTGCATTACCCCTCTGATCTGCTGGCCCAGGAACAGGATCAGATGTCGCGGAGTGTGACCCTGCATCCGTAACCACCAAAGGCGTAGCTGGCAACACTGACATCCCCATTGAGGGTTCTGACCCTGGTGCAGGTGGGTGGGACAGAACAGAATCCCTCCCAGGAACACTCACCTGCGACGGCACGTAGGTCTCATCATCCGAATCAACACCTGAGTACAGCTCGGGGGAGGTGCAGCCAGAGACACCCCTTGAGAGCACGACCTGCAGCAGTTGTGGGTTCTCACCCACCACCACACCACGTCCCTCACTGGTGGTCGGTCGGCCCTCGGACCCCTCCAGGGTCTGCACCATCTCCACAACCCCAGCAGTATCAGGTGCGTCTTCCCCTGCAAAGACATAAAAGAAAACAAATGGAAACAGGCATTAGCACCATGGCACACAATGAGAGCTGAGAAGCAAGAGAACCAGTACTTGATTGATACATGTCCCACATGACTAAAACCCTCCCATGCATGAGCCCTCACTGCGTATGAAGGGCAGGCAAATGGCACACACTGATGACACCAAGATGGAAGATGAACACATTTTCTGCATGCTGCCTGGCAGTGGCATCACACATTGGCCTGTGATTGCCAGGTGAAATACACATGCCATCACACAGATGGCATGTACCATTGCTATTGAGTGAAGATGGAGAGGAGGGCAGCACTTATTCATTCTGTCCAGTTCCCGCATGTAATAGCTTTTCTAATTCAAACAGGTCTGATTTTTCACCTGGAGCTGCCACTCCAAAATGGTCCGATTGCACAGGGACATGTGTGAACAAATGATATCCAGGTAACAAAGTCACTCCACTTTACCATAGCCATGACAGACATGTGACTACAGGACTGAGAAATGCCTAGTAAAAGTGGTGGAATGCAAACAATCTGCCTGAATGAACAGAGAAAAATAAGCAACAATGTTGTGGCAAGGTGACACTTCAAGGGCAACTGCCGTGCTTTTGGCCTAGATGTCTACTGTTGACAGAAGGGATACTGCTATGGCCAAATGCTGCTGCGCAGGATGTATTGCATGAAGCACATGGGTGACCCAAACGACTCAGGCGCACACACCCTCACCTGGCACACAAACAGAAGCCCTCACACACACACCATGCACATGGATGACACACACATGCATGTGCACTCACCGGACAATGCCTCATAATCAGGCAGATCTCCCACGCCTTGGATCTGTTCCTCCGTGACGTAGGTCCCAGCGAATGACTCATGTGGAGTGAGTTCCATGTCTTCTACTGGAGACCCACCTCCAGTCACTAGAGTTGCGGCATGACTTGAGGCCAGCTTATTCTTTGCCTTGCGCTTTAGGTCATTCCAGTGCTTATAGCAATCATTGGCTGTGCGCCTCACGATTCCAAGGGCACTTACGATGTCCGCAACGCTCTGCCAGTGTGCCTGGTGTTGTGCAGGTGTGGTCTTGGATCCTGCAACAATAACCATCTCGTTATCATGTCCGGACACATACTCAACAAGTGCATTCAGTTCGTCATCCGTGAAGCTGGCCTTCCTCGACGGGCCGGACTGTGTAGCCGTGTCTGGGGCATCAGCCTGTGCCGGACGAGCACTCTTCCTCTTCCGCTTGGAAGGTGGTGTTGATCCTGAGTGTCCTGCGCCGCTCTGGACACTAGGGGCAAGAGCCCTGGTGGACTCTGTATCAGGAGTGTGGGATTGCACACTCAGCATGGGAGTTTGTGCAGGCATTGGCTCAAGTGTAATGGTGTCAGGGGGAATGTCAGCAGGATGGACTAGGACCGACACTGTCCTGACTGGGTGTGTGAGAGCTGGGGTGGATGGAGCCGCAGCTGCCCCTGCAGCCTCTCCACCCTGCCTACTTGGGGCAGCAGATGACCTTGCTGCCCCAGATCCACGTGGCCTGATGACATCAACGTGCACCAGCGCACGTGTCATAGGCCTGCTGACCTGGAAGTCAGCCATGGAGTCAGCCAGGTCTGGTCCCACAATGGGCTGGTCCAACAAGGGCTGAGCATGGATGGTGTCAGCCACATCAGCCTCAACCAGGGGGAGGAGGGGATTATGGGTGCCCTTCACTGGTCCTCCACACATGGGGTACAGGGTCACCCTGCAAGTAACCACCACGTCCCCTAGCGGATCCACCACGGCCACCACTTGTGGCACGTCCACCTTTGCCACCCTTACGGAATCCTCGCCTCCCAACCATGGCACTGATGTTAATGTGCGTATGGGAGTGGCTGTAAACTATTGTCCTGGGCAATTGGGGGTCAAAGGGGTTGGGTACCAGATGGTAATTGTACCCTAGTGCTCTAGCAAGGCTGAAGGTGACCCCTGGGGAAAGATGACGGGTCACGCAACGCACAGGAAGCCCAAAAAAGGGAGATGACGTGCACGCAACCCCTCCTAGACCACGTGTGCGGAAAAAAAAACCTGCACTACGCTGTGGCACCCAGTAACACAAGAATGAACGTATGCGTGTCACACGCAGCCTAGAATGACCTCTGAAGGGGTAGGCTACACACGGGGCAAGCACAGATGTTAGATACGTGGGTGACTCACCGTCTGCCAGGAAAAAGAGCGTGAAAAAGTAGCGCGTATGGTTGGCAACACCCCCGCCAAAACAAGACTTGTACGCTGTCTGAGGAGGCAGGACAACAGTAGAAGGGAACACTGTTTGAGGGAACAGGCCCAGGAAAACCAGAAAAAGAGAAAAAAGAGAAAAAGCTGTCAGAGGTAACAGGAAGTACGAACTTGAAACGCCGTGAAGTAAATCGCGTGTGAAACGACAAGAAGTACAGAATTCACCCACTCGCTCTCCACGAAAAGCACGTACAAGGAAATGGTGTTCTACACGTACCTTTTATGCAGGTCCACACGTCCAGCGTCACTTACGCGTCGTGTACGCGCTAGGGCCATTTCCACCAATTACAAGCTTTGTCACTTCCGCGTGTACGCGCTAAGGCCATTTCCACCAATTACACGCTTTGTCACTTCTGCGTGTAGGGCCATTTCCACCAATTACACGCTTTGTCACTTCCGCGTGTACGCGCTAAGGCCATTTCCACCAATTACACGCTTTGTCACTTCTGTGTGTAGGGCTATTTCCACCAATTACACGCTTTGTCACTTCTGCGTGTAGGGCCATTTTCACCAATTACACGCTTTGTCACTTCTGCGTGTAGGGCCATTTCCACCAATTACACGCTTTGTCACTTCTGCGTGTAGGGCCATTTCCACCAATTACACGCTTTGACACTCGGACGTGTCTTTCATTTTTTTAACACGCAACATTTCCAACGTGTGCCCTATTCAACGTGCACGTGACTTCATAGACACGCATACGCTGGTGGCCTTTGGGCCAATGAATGTACAGTGTGCTGACGTGTTTACGCGCTAAGGGCCTTTCCTCGAATTACACGCAGACGTGTTGGATTTTCACGTGCAAAATCACTCCGAATCAAGCTGGCCACGCGTTCACACACGGAAGACGACGTTCCTGCCCAGAAGGCCGAATTAATGCCCCCCAGACCCCTGAGCACGCTCCCACCTGCCATCTGCTGCTGCCTGACTGACTGCTGCCCACATGCCCTGCCATTTGCTGCCTGCACATCAGCCAGGGGTGCTGTTGCTGTGACCACCCCTGCTGGAACCGAATACTCCCGACTGCTTTTCCATCGCCCCACAGCCCAGCCCCAGGACCCAGTTGCCCACCCACTCCTGCCTCTGGGGTTGCCATGTCGGGCACTGCCACATCTGGCACCAGTGGCAACCCCCGGCCAAGGAGGCAGAGGGGCACCAGCTTCACTGCCACTGAAGTTGGTGTCCTGGTGGAGCAGGTCCTGGGGCAGTATGATGCCCTCTTCGGAAGGTTGCGCGCCGACAAGGAAGGACGGACTCGGATCTGGATGGTGACTGCCATCAACGCGGAGGAGGTGGCAGTCCGCGACTACGAACGTGTCAGGAAGCGCTGGGAGGACTTCAGGTCCAGGACCCTCAACAAGGCCCGGCGCCTCCTGAAGGCAGCGGATGCTAAGGGGCGCCGGGGCCACTTGTCGGAAGATCAGATGAGGGTCCTGGAACGCATATCCCCAGCACTCCACATCCAGGTCCTTGAGAAGCAGACCCGTCTGGAGTCGAGCGGTAAGTGTACATGCATACTGATTGTAAGCTGTGCGTGTGGTGGTGTGCCAGGAGTGTGCAGGTTGAACATTTTTGGCGTATTTTTATGTGGCCAAGTAGGGGGGGTGTACAGGGTTGTGAGGGTGACACATGCGAGGGGTCTCATGTGTGACACATGGATGGTGCTTGTGTGTGTGGGCTTGCATGGCACAGGATGTGGAGGAATGATTGTCAGGTGTGACATGGATGTCGATCAAAACACTGCGACAGTTGGCGGAGGTGTACACATGCATGCAAGTTTGGTGTTGTGTATGCATGTGTAGTGTACTCCCTATGTTGCATGTGATGTGTGGATGACCTTTGGCTGCTCATGCTGTTGTATGTGAATGGATGGTGCTGGCTGTTGCAATATGGCTGTCGTATGGCTCATGTGTGCAAGTTGAAATGACATGTGTGTTGGGGATTGTGATGCCATGTCTGAGGTTTACCAATGCCACTCATGTATAACTGTCATGTGTGTATGAGTCCATTTTACAGTGCCCTGATGCCTGTGTTTTCTTTCTCCCTGTCTGCAGCGTCAACTGATAAAGAGGGCGGAGAAGGTGCTGTGGAGCACAGCGGCAGGGGTCGCACCACCAGCTGGAGACGCAAGGCCCGGATCCCCTCCCAGGTTGTGATCTCGTCGGGGAGTGAGGAGTCCGGTGCCGCGTCCCAGGCCGCAGCTGCCGAGGGGAGGTCCAAGAGGCGGAGGTTGGAGTTGGACTCCTCGGCAGCAGAAGGGGCAGCTGGGACCCCACAGGGCCCAATGGAGGAAGATGGCACGGAGTCATCCAGGTTGGTGGGGGGTTTGGTGGAGGAGGAGGCCGTGCAAACGACAGTGGCGGGGTCTGGAGGTGGGGATTCCACTGGTGCTTGTGGTGCAGTGCAGGATCAGGGACAGGAGGCAGCAAAGGCCGCCGCGGAGGTGCCTGTGTGCAATCCTGTCCCTGCTCCTGTCACTGCATCATCTTGCACCAGCGGGGATGCCTACCTCCAGACCCGTTCTCAGGGAGAGGATTGGCTTACAACACCTGGCCTTCCTCTCCCTGCGGATGTGGCAATCCTGCACCAGGTTGAGCCTGTCCAGGGTGGAGTGGCGTTGCGTCAACGGGCCATGTGAGCTGACCTGCAGTCTTTTCATGATGAGTCTGCACGTCTTCTCGCATGGCTCGTTGACCGCGTTGACCCACTGGGACAGCTCACCAGGGCTGGATTCCTCCATTTCCTGGACCTTGTTCCGACCCCTTCTCCACAGAACCCCCTATGCCCCAGTCGTCCTCCATGCTATCTTCCCACCCATGTGTCACCTGGGTGCCCTGTGGAGCTGCCTCCGACCGTGCGGCCAGGCTGGTGGACAACAGATCCCTGCCACAGTCGGGAGTCGGACGTCCAGCAGGGGTGGCCACATCAACGACTGCACCCCAGCTGGAGGAGGATGTGCAGGCACCATCGGACAGGGAACATGGACAGCAGCAGCTGCAGCAGCAGGAGGCTGTAGGTGGGAGCCACGATAGCTCGGGCCCTTCAACATCGGAGGGGCAGGCATCGGCCGGAGGGCAGGTGGACCCTGGACGGGAAGAGTCTTCCGTGTGGCAGTGGTTGGGCCAAGCCATAGATGCGGAGCGGCGGCGGGCGGAGGAGGCGCGGCTCACGATGGTCAGGGCGGAGAACTCCATGCGGAGGGCCCTGAGGCGGGCCGAGTGCCTCGAGGCAATCCGCAGGGAGTTGGAGGTGAAAATGTCGGCGTCCCTGCGGACCCTCGGGCCATGGAACAGGACCGCCTCCGGGACATAGACGAGGAGTTCGATGATGCCCTGGCCCGGAACACCACTAAGTGAGCCGCTGGACTGGCCCATTGTATATTGTATATAGTTATTTAGTGATAGGTTTCCTTTATAGTTTATTTTTATTTGGAGTCGACGGACACTGCTCCACCTTTTGTATATAGTTCCATTTTAGATACTTTGTACATAGTTGAACTTTGGATTTGGATATTTTTTTACTATGAATCTTTTTTCCCATGGAGCAATGGTTTTCTATTTCTTTTTTACCTTCATTTCCTTTTCATGGACTTGAGCTTTGGAAGACATTTTTTTGGATTATCATTTATTGATTTTAATTTGAAAAGGGACAGCCAGCTTAATTTTGTTATTATTTTACTTGTGTATTTTGGTTAATTTTGATTGCCATTGCTGTTGTTTTTAATACATTATTTGGATTTTTTCATTCTACAATGTGTGGTTTCATCTCATTGTTTTCATGCATGTCATGATATGGGTTTTTTGAGGTTCACTTGCAACCATTGTGTGTGTGTGAGACACATGTGTTTATTTACATTGTTTCCATTGGAGTAGTATCATGGGCACATGTAATACTTGGTTGTGTCTTTGGGCTGTGGTGGCTGGCCATGAGGCATATGCTTGAGGATTGTCAGGGCCTGTGGGCAGGGGGACATGAGTGGGGGCCTGGTGGAGGCTGGCCCTGGTGGCTGGGGGGTGGGGGTGATAGGGGACATGAGTGGGGGCCTGGTGGAGGGTGCCCCTCAGTGCTGGGGAGTGGGGGTGATAGGGGACATGAGTGGGAGCCTGGTGGTGGCTGCCCCTGCACTGCTGGGGGGTGGGGGTGATAGGGGACATGAGTGGGGGCCTGGTGGAGGGTGCCCCTCAGTGCTGGGGGGTTGGGGTGATAGGGAACATGAGTGGGGGCCTGGTGGTGGCTGCCCCTGCACTGCTGGGCGGTGGGGGTGGTGGGAGACATGAGTGGGGGCCTGGTGGAGGGTGCCCCACACTTCTGGGGTGTGGGGGTGGTGGGAGACATGAGTGGGGGCCTGGTGGAGGGTGCCCCTGGATGCTGGGGGGTGGGGGTGGTGGGAGACATGAGTGGGGGCCTGGTGGAGGCTGCCCCTGCACTGCTGGGGTGTGGGGGTGGTGGGAGACATGAGTGGGGACCTGGTGGAGGCTGCCCCTGAACTGCTGGGGGGTGGGGGTGGTGGGAGGCATGAGTGGGGGACTGGTGGAGGCTGCCCCTGCACTGCTGGGGGGTGGGGTGGTGGGAGACATGAGTGGGGGCCTGGTGGAGGCTGCCCCTGGTGGCTGGGGGTGGTGGGAGATATGGGTGGGAGCCTGGTGGAGGGTGCCCCACACTGCTGGGGGGTGGGGGTGGTGGGAGACATGAGTGGGGGCCTGGTAGAGGCAGCCCCTGGTGGCTGGGGGGTGGGGGTGGTGGGAGACATGAGTGGGGGCCTGGTGGAGGCTGCCCCTGGTGGCTGGGGGTGGGGGTGGTGGGAGATATGAGTGGGGGCCTGGTGGAGGCTGCCCCTGCACTGCTGGGGGGTGGGGGTGGTGGGAGACATGAGTGGGGGCCTGGTAGAGGCAGCCCCTGCTGGCTGGGGGGTGGGGGTGGTGGGAGACATGAGTGGGGGCCTGGTGGAGGCTGCCCCTGCACAGCTGGGGGGTGGGAGTGGTGGGAGACATGAGTGGGGGCCTGGTGGAGGGTGCCCCTCAGTGCTGGGGGGTGGGGGTGATAGGGGACATGAGTGGGGGCCTGGTGGAGGGTGCCCCTGGATGCTGGGGGGTGGGGGTGGTGGGAGACATGAGTGGGGGCCTGGTGGAGGGTGCCCCTGGTGCTGGGGGGTGGGAGTGGTGGGAGACATGGGTGGGAGCCTGGTGGAGGCTGCCCCACACTGCTGGGGGGGTGGGGGTGGTGGGAGACATGAGTGGGGGCCTGGTGGAGGGTGCCCCTGGATGCTGGGGGGTGGGGGTGGTGGGAGACATGAGTGGGGGCCTGGTGGAGGCTGCCCCTGGTGGTTGGGGGGTAGGGGTGGTGGGAGACATGAGTGGGGGCCTGGTGGAGGCTGCCCCTGCACTGCTGGGGGGTGGGGGTGGTGGGAGACATGAGTGGGGGCCTGGTGGAGGCTGCCCCACACTGCTGGCGGGGTGGGGGTGGTGGGAGACATGGGTGGGAGCCTGGTGGAGGCTGCCCCTGCACTGCTGGGGGGTGGGGGTGGTGGGAGACATGAGTGTGGGCCTGGTGGAGGCTGCCCCTGGTGGCTGGGGGGTAGGGGTGGTGGGAGACATGAGTGGGGGCCTGGTGGAGGCTGCCCCACACTGCTGGGGGGGTGGGGGTGGTGGCAGACATGGGTGGGAGCCTGGTGGAGGGTGCCCCACACTGCTGGGGGGTGTGGGTAGTGGGAGACATGAGTGGGGGCCTGGTGGAGGGTGCCCCTGGTGCTGGGGGGTGGTAGTGGTGGGAGACATGGGTGGGAGCCTGGTGGAGGCTGCCCCACACTGCTGGGGGGGTGGGGGTGGTGGGAGACATGAGTGGGGGCCTGGTGGAGGGTGCCCCTGGATGCTGGGGGGTGGGGGTGGTGGGAGACATGAGTGGGGGCCTGGTGGAGGCTGCCCCTGGTGGTTGGGGGGTGGGGGTGGTGGGAGACATGAGTGGGGGCCTGGTGGAGGCTGCCCCTGCACTGCTGGGGGGTGGGGGTGGTGGGAGACATGAGTGGGGGCCTGGTGGAGGCTGCCCCACACTGCTGGCGGGGTGGGGGTGGTGGGAGACATGGGTGGGAGCCTGGTGGAGGCTGCCCCTGCACTCCTGGGGGGTGGGGGTGGTGGGAGACATGAGTGTGGGCCTGGTGGAGGGTGCCCCTGGATGCTGGGGGGTGGGGGTGGTGGGAGACATGAGTGGGGGCCTGGTGGAGGGTGCCCCTGGTGCTGGGGGGTGGGAGTGGTGGGAGACATGGGTGGGAGCCTGGTGGAGGCTGCCCCACACTGCTGGGGGGGTGGGGGTGGTGGGAGACATGAGTGGGGGCCTGGTGGAGGGTGCCCCTGGATGCTGGGGGGTGGGGGTGGTGGGAGACATGAGTGGGGGCCTGGTGGAGGCTGCCCCTGGTGGTTGGGGGGTGGGGGTGGTGGGAGACATGAGTGGGGGCCTGGTGGAGGCTGCCCCTGCACTGCTGGGGGGTGGGGGTGGTGGGAGACATGAGTGGGGGCCTGGTGGAGGCTGCCCCACACTGCTGGCGGGGTGGGGGTGGTGGGAGACATGGGTGGGAGCCTGGTGGAGGCTGCCCCTGCACTGCTGGGGGTGGGGGTGGTGGGAGACATGGGTGTGGGCCTGGTGGAGGCTGCCCCTGGTGGCTGGGGGGTAGGGGTGGTGGGAGACATGAGTGGGGGCCTGGTGGAGTCTGCCCCACACTGCTGGGGGGGTGGGGGTGGTGGCAGACATGGGTGGGAGCCTGGTGGAGGGTGCCCCACACTGCTGGGGGGGTGTGGGTGGTGGGAGACATGAGTGTGGGCCTGGTGGAGGCTGCCCCTGGTGGCTGGGGGGTGGGGGTGGTTTGAGACATGAGTGGGGGCCTGGTGGAGGGTGCCCCTGGATGCTGGGGGGTGGGGGTGGTGGGAGACATGGGTGGGAGCCTGGTGGAAGGTGCCCCACACTGCTGGGGGAGTGGGGGTGGTGGGAGACATGAGTGGGGGCCTGGTGGAGGGTGCCCCTGGATGCTGGGGGGTGGGGGTGGTGGGAGACTGCTGGGGGGTGGTGGGAGACATGAGTGGGGGCCTGGTGGAGGCTGCTCCTGGTGGCTGGGGGGTGGGGGTGGTGGGAGACATAAGTGGGGGCCTGGTGGAGGGTGCCCCTGCACTGCTGGGGGGTGGGGGTGGTGGGAGACATGAGTGGGGGCCTGGTGGAGGGTGCCCCACACTGCTGGGGGGGTGGGGGTGGTGGGAGACATGAGTGGGGGCCTGGTGGAGGGTGCCCCTGGATGCTGGGGGGTGGGGGTGGTGGGAGACATGAGTGGGGGCCTGGTGGAGGCTGCCCCTGCACTGCTGGGGGGTGGGGGTGGTGGGAGACATGAGTGGGGGCCTGGTGGAGGCTGCCCCTGGTGGCTGGGGGGTGGGGGTGGTGGGAGACATGAGTGGGGGACTGGTGGAGGCTGCCCCTGCACTGCTGGGGGGTGGGGGTGGTGGGAGACATGAGTGTGGGCCTGGTGGAGGCTGCCCCTGGTGGCTGGGGGGTAGGGGTGATGGGAGACATTAGTGGGGGCCTGGTGGATGCTGCCCCTGCACTGCTGGGGGCTGGGGGTGGTGGGAGACATGGGTGGGGGCCTGGTGGAGGGTGCTGGGGGTGGGGTGGGTGGGAGACATGAGTGGGGGCCTGGTGGAGGGTGCCCCTCAGTGCTGGGGGGGTGTGGGGGGTGGGAGACATGAGTGGGGCCTGGTTGAGGCTGCCCCTGCACTGCTGGGGGGTGGGGGTGGTAGGGGACATGAGTGGGGGCCTGGTGGAGGGTGCCTCTCAGTGCTGGGGGGTGGGGGTGATAGGGGACATGCGTGGGGGCCTGGTGGTGTCTGCCCCTGCACTGCTGGGCGGTGGGGGTGGTGGGAGACATGAGTGGGGGCCTGTTGGAGGCTGCCCCACACTGCTGGGGGGGTGGGGGGGGTGGGAGACATGAGTGGGGGCCTGGTGGAGGGTGCCCCTGGATGCTGGGGGGTGGGGGTGGTGGGAGACATGAGTGGGGGCCTGGTGGAGGGTGCCCCTGCACTGCTGGGGGGTGGGGGTGGTGGGAGACATGAGTGGGGGCCTGGTGGAGGCTGCCCCTGGTGGCTGGGGGGTGGGGGTGGTGGGAGACCTGAGTGGGGGCCTGGTGGAAGCTGCCCCTGCACTGCTGGGGGGTGGGGGTGGTGGGAGACATGAGTGGGGGCCTGGTGGAGGGTGCCCCTCAGTGCTGGGGGGTGGGGGTGATAGGGGACATGAGTGGGGGCCTGGTGGTGGGTGCCCCTGGATGCTGGGGGGTGGGGGTGGTGGGAGACATGAGTGGGGGCCTGGTGGAGGGTGCCCCTGGTGGCTGGGGGGTGGGGGTGGTGGGAGACATGGGTGGGAGCCTGGTGGAGGCTGCCCCCACACTGCTTGGGGGGTGGGGGTGGTGGGAAACATGAGTGGGGGCCTGGTGGAGGCTGCCCCACACTGCTGGGGGGTGGGGGTGGTGGGGGACATGAGTGGGGGCCTGGTGGAGGGTGCCCCTGGATGCTGGGGGGTGGGGGTGGTGGGAGACATGACTGGGGGCCTGGTGGAGGCTGCCCCTGCACTGCTGGGGGGGTGGGGGTGGTGGGAGACATGAGTGGGGGCCTGGTGGAGGCTGCCCCTGGTGGCTGGGGGGTGGGGGTGGTGGGAGACATGGGTGGGGGCCTGGTGGAGGGTGCCCCTGGATGCTGGGGGGTGGGGGTGGTGGGAGACAAGAGTGGGGGCCTGGTGGAGGGTGCCCCTGGTGGCTGGGGTGTGGGGGTGGTGGGAGACATGAGTGGGGTCCTGGTGGAGGCTGCCCCTGTACTGCTGGGGGGTGGGGGTGGTGGGAGACATGAGTGGGGGCCTGGTGGAGGGTGCCCCTGGTGGCTGGGGTGTGGGGGTGGTGGGAGACATGAGTGGGGTCCTGGTGGAGGCTGCCCCTGTACTGCTGGGGGGTGGGGGTGGTGGGAGACATGAGTGGGGGCCTGGTGGAGGCTGTCCCTGGTGGCTGGGGGGTGGGGGTGGTGGGAGACATGGGTGGGAGCCTGGTGGAGGGTGCCCCACACTGCTGGGGGGGTGGGGGTGGTGGGAGACATGAGTGGGGGCCTGGTGGAGGGTGCCCTTGGATGCTGGGGGTGGGGGTGGTGGGAGACATTGGTGGGAGCCTGGTGGAGGCTGCCCCACACTGCTTGGGGGGTGGGGGTGGTGGGAGACATGAGTGGGGGCCTGGTGGAGGCTGCCTCACACTGCTTGCTTGGGGGTGGGGGTGGTGGGAGACATGAGTGGGGGCCTGGTGGAGGGTGCCCCTGGATGCTGGGGGGTGGGGGTGGTGGGAGACATGAGTGGGGGCCTGGTGGAGGCTGCCCCTGCACTGCTGGGGGGTGGGGGTGGTGGGAGACATGAGTGGGGGCCTGGTGGAGGCTGCCCCTGCACTGCTGGGGGGTGGGGGTGGTGGGAGACATGAGTGGGGGCCTGGTGGAGGCTGCCCCACACTGCTGGGGCTGTGGGGGTGGTGGGAGACATGAGTGGGGGCCTGGTGGAGGGTGCCCCTGGATGCTGGGGGGTGGGGGTGGTGGGAGACATGAGTGGGAGCCTGGTGGAGGGTGCCCCACACTGCTGGGGGGGTGGGGGTGGTGGGAGACATGAGTGGGGTCCTGGTGGAGGGTGCCCTTGGATGCTGGGGGTGCGGGTGGTGGGAGACATGGGTGGGAGCCTGGTGGAGGGTGCCCCACACTGCTGTGGGGGTGGGGGTGGTGGGAGACATGAGTGGGGGCCTGGTGGAGGGTGCCCTTGGATGCTGGGGGTGGGGGTGGTGGGAGACATGGGTGGGAGCCTGGTGGAGGGTGCCCCACACTGCTGTGGGGGTGGGGGTGGTGGGAGACATGAGTGGGGGCCTGGTGGAGGCTGCCCCTGGATGCTGGGGGGTGGGGGTGGTGGGAGACATGAGTGGGGGCCTGGTGGAGGCTGCCCCTGCATTGCTGGGGGGTGGGGGTGGTGGGAGACATGAGTGGGGGCCTGGTGGAGATTGCCCCTGGTGGCTGGGGGGTGGGGGTGATGGGAGACATGAGTGGGGGCCTGGTGGAGGGTGCCCCTGCACTGCTGGGGGGTGGGGGCGGTGGGAGACATGAGTGGGGGCCTGGTGGAGGGTGCCCCACACTGCTGGGGGGGTGGGGGTGGTGGGAGACATGAGTGGGGGCGTGGTGGAGGGTGCCCCTGGATGCTGGGGGGTGGGGGTGGTGGGAGACATGAGTGGGGGCCTGGTGGAGGCTGCCCCTGCACTGCTGGGGGGTGGGGGTGGTGGGGGACATGGGTGGCGGCCTGGTGGAGGGTGCCCCACAGTGCTGGGGGGGTGGGTGGTGATAGACATGAGTGGGGGCCTGGTGGAGGCTGTCCCTGCACTGCTGGGGGGTGGGGGTGATAGGGGACATGAGTGGGGGCCTGGTGGAGGGTGCCCCTCAGTGCCGGGGGGTGTGGGTGATAGGGGACATGAGTGGGGGCCTGGTGGTGGCTGCCCCTGCACTGCTGGGCGGTGGGTGTGGTGGGAGACATGAGTGGGGGCCTGGTGGAAGCTGCCCCACTCTGCTGGGGGGGGGGGGGGTGGTGGGGGTGGTGGGAGATATGAGTGGGGGCCTGGTGGAGGGTGCCCCTGGATGCTGGGGGGTGGGGGTGGTGGGAGACATGAGTGGGGGCCTGGTGGAGGGTGCCCCTGCACTGCTGGGGGGTGGGGGTGGTGGGAGACATGAGTGGGGGCCTGGTGGAGGCTGCCCCTGGTGGCTGGGGGGTGGGGGTGGTGGGAGACATGGGTGGGAGCCTGGTGGAGGCTGCCCCACACTGCTGGGGGGGTGGGGGTGGGGGTGGTGGGAGACATGAGTGGGGGGCTCCTGGTGGAGGGTGCCCCTGGTTGCTGGGGGGTGGGGGTGGTGTCAGACATGAGTGGGGGCCTGGTGGAGGGTGTCCCTGGTGGCTGGGGTGTGGGGGTGGTGGGAGACATGGGTGGGAGCCTGGTGGAGGCTGCCCCACACTGCTGGGGGGGTGGGGTGGTGGGAGATATGAGTGGGGCCTGGTGGAGGGTGCCCCTGGATGCTGGGGTTGGGGGTGGTGGGAGACATGAGTGGGGGCCTGGTGGAGGCTGCCCCTGCACTGCTGGGGGGTGGGGGTGGTGGGAGACTTGAGTGGAGGCCTGGTGGAGTCTGCCCCTGGTGGCTGGGGGTGGGGGTGGTGGGAGACATGAGTGGGGGCCTGGTGGAGGGTGCCCCTGCACTGCTGGGGGTGGGGGTGGTGGGAGACATGAGTGGGGGCCTGTTGGAGGCTGCCCCTGGTGGCTGGGGGGTGGGGGTGGTGGGAGACATGGGTGGGAGCCTGGTGGAGGCTGCCCCACACTGCTGCGGGGGTGGGGGTGGTGGGAGACATGAGTGGGGGCCTGGTGGTGGCTGCCCATGGTGGCTGGGGGGTGGGGGTGATAGGGGACATGAGTGGGGGCCTGGTGGAGGCTGCCCCTGCACTGCTGGGGGGTGGGGGTGGTGGGAGACATGGGTGGGGGCCTGGTGGAGGGTGCCCCACAGTGCTGGGGGGTGGGGTGGGTGGGAGACATGAGTGGGGGCCTGGTGGAGGGTGCCCCTCAGTGCTGGGGGGGTGGGGGGTGGGAGACATGAGTGGGGGCCTGGTGGAGGCTGTCCCTGCACTGCTGGGGGGTGGGGGTGATAGGGGACATGAGTGGGGGCCTGGTGGAGGGTGCCCCTCATTGCTGGGGGGTGGGGGTGATAGGAGACATGAGTGGGGGCCTGGTGGAGGCTGCCCCATGACTGCTGGGGGGTGGGGGTGCAAGGGGACATGAGTGGGGGCCTGGTGGAGGGTGGCCCACAGTGCTGGGGGGTGGGGGTGCTGGGGGACATGAGCAGGTGTGCAGGGTAGTCCCCTGTTTTGTGGGCTGCCTGCAGGGGCCGTGGAGGGTGTACAGGGAACACCTGTGAGGACCCACCCAGCCTAATCGCGTGTGTAACTTCCCGCGCACCCCTGTAATACACGTACCCAGCCAAATCGCGTGTGATAATTCCCGCGCACCCCTGTAATACACGTACCTGGCCAAATCGCGTGTGATAATTCCCGCGCACCCCTGTAATACACGTACCCAGCCAAATCGCGTGTAAAACTTCCCGCGTACCTCTGTAATACACGTACCCAGCCAAATCGCGTGTGATAATTCCCGCGTACCCCTGTAATACACGTACCCTGGCTAATCGCGTGTAAAACTTCACGCGTACCCCTGTAATACACGTACCCTGGCCAATCGCGTGTAAAACTTCCCGCGTACCCCTGAAATACACGTACCCTGGCTAATCGCGTGTAAAACTTCCCGCGTACCCCTGATATAAACGTTACCCACTTTGCGTTCCTTGTTTGGCAGCCCTGTAAACTGGTCCCGTGTTAGCGCAGCCCTTTGCGATGATTTAGCGATTTTGATGGCTTTTCCTTGCGCAAGGGCGTTCTTGGGGGCGTTACAGGCGCTGCTGCAGGTTCGCTGCGATACTCTGCGCCACGGCTGGTTTGGGAGCCTAAAATCCATGAATACGCTGTGTGCGGAAATTGGTTTTAGCGCACGCGCCTGGCGCAGACAATCCCACGCGGACACTCTGCGCCAGCCGCTTGCGACACTTTTCTGCGAAATTCTATGAATTACCCTGTGAGTCTAGTATCCTTGTCTACAGTGCCAAAGTAGCTCCCCTCACCATGCTTTATCTGTCTGCAGTCACAAACCTATCTTGTCTATAACCCATATGCGTGCTTTTGCACTTTATGTTATGCACTATGAACTTTCTGTAACTAGTGCTTAGATGCCTCAGGGTGTTGTGTGCTGATAGAAATACATGTGAAATGTGAACTAGCGTGTGACATTCTGAAAAAGATGCCTGGCTATGTTTATTTATGTTGTGCATTTTCTCCAAAAATGAATATAAAGTGTGACACATTATTGCACTAAAAGAGAATGTACATTACATAACTTTAAAAACAAGAAATTTGGAGTGTGACAAATGCCAACCAACATTTTCTGAAGACAATACATACAGAACCATTCTCTACAATTAGTGTGGAGAAAAATGCGAGAAACCTTTGAGGAGTCTGGAATAGATGCGGACACAGAGGACCATGTTTTTGGTTATAAACTATTATTAAATGATAAAGGGTTGGAAAATGCCTCACTATCCCTAATCTAGGAGGTATTTCCCTACCTCAACCTAAACTAAATGTCTGTCATGTGTCAAGATGTCTAAAGTAACACTTTACTGTGTCTGAAATCCTATCCAGCCCTCACATTCTAAAAGTAACTCTAAGGAATTAGGGATATTGGCCCTCATTAGGACTGTGGCGCTAAACCATGGTGCTATTAGCACCATGGTCGATGCCAGAGTCCGCCATGGCGGAATGGGGAATTACCACCCCTTTCCGAGGTTGGCGGGGCGGTAATTCCCCCTTTCTCCATGGCCCTTCCCCATTCCCATTTTTGCCCCGTAGGGCTCAATGGGAATGGGGAAGGCGGCAATTACGGTACCGTAAATTGCGGTACCGTAATTGCCATCAAAGTCCCTTTGCGGGTCCCTACTTTAATGGCTGGTGTAGACCAGCCGTTAAGGTCGGGTCCTGCAAAGGGACCTCGTAATTAGGCGCTAAGTGTTTAACGGCGCTGCAGCCTTTTACGGTGCCATTAAACACTTAGCGCCACGGTCCTAATGAGGGCCATTGTCTTTGGCCTAGCAAGTGCACAAGATGTTAAAAGCCAATAAAATGGTATGAACCCAACAAAAGTCTCAAATAATAGTCACAGTTGCAGGGAACAAAACCCCCTTCTCCAGGTTTCTCTCCACCAAAACAAAACTTCACACACAAATAATAATCAAGTTTTTGTAGACCAAGAGGATAGCTCACTCCTCTTGGTGTCGCAATGCACTCCCAGTGAAATGTCTCCCTACCCCGGGTTTCTTTCCACATTTACAATCCTAAGCGCATGTGTCTGCCTTGGGATTCTCTATTCAAAATACCACAACTTTGAGAGCAGGTGCCAAACTCCCAGAATACCTGATACCCCTTTAAGGGTCTCTTCCACATTCAAAGTATTTCAAAATCCTAAGGGCATGAGTCTTCTTTGGGATTCTCTTATGCAATTCAATTCACACACTTAGCTTTGCCTGGTATACTCTTCTGCCAAGACTATCTTATGCAGTTTACTTCATACACTTGGCTTTGCCTGGTATATTCTCCTTCCTAGATTTTTTTTTCAAACTCATGGGTGCAAATTCCAAACTCATAGGGGACCTGATAAGTTCTCTTGTCAGGACTTCTCACATGAAGTCTCTTTACACACCGTGTGCCCAGTTCTCTTAATCTGTTCATTCACTTTGATACAAAAAATACCTGGTATACTCTCCTGCCAGGTTTTATTACACAATATCTCTCTAGTTTTCCCTTCTTTTTCTTCCCCAAGTTTGTACTATGGGTCCCAGACCCCAGTCCCACTGTCTAGGGCTTCCAATACTTTACCCGATAGTGCTGCAGTGTCCCAGACCTTTCCCTGGGATTATCAGTTCTTTTCTTGGAGTCTCTCTGCATTTCCCATTTGGAATCAGGTGCTTCTCTGTGGCTTTCCCCAACCCTTTAGGCACCTGCGGTAGGTGTTCGGTCCTCGGTTGGCATCCCAGCTCCCTCGGCTGCCAGGAAGCACAACTTGCTTCCTCTTGCTTCGACACAGTCTTTGAAGAGCTTCCCTGAGTGCAGGCACTAACCGGACTGCCTTCTCGTTCCGTCTTCCTGCTCCACCTTCTGTACTACCATTGGTCGCCACACTCCCCGTATCTCTGCTTGCCTTTAAATGTGACAGCTTTGGTTCCCCTGCAGGGACTAGCTGGGTTCCTTTGCAGTGGCTAGCTGTCTCCGGTTCTCGCAGTGTCCTCGAACTGCACCACAATGAAGAAGAAGAAGAGCTCAAACAAGACCTCAAACTCAATAATTCTCCTGCCAGCATGGTTTTAAACTGTGTTGGGGTAATAGGATTCTTCCAGCTACTAGCATGTTGGTGTTGGTTCTCATTGGGAGTAATCCTCTTCCTCGTCTCAGTATTGAAGACTACTGTCAGTATATTTGGCAAGTTGTTGATGGGGATTGTGGCATCAAGGCATGAAGGATTAAGGAAATATCCCTAAAAGGGAAATGGGGATACTATGTCTCACCTGATGATGTCATGTGATCTCCCTGAGGGTTTCATCCCCCCATGAGGTCCCCCTCAAATAGCTGCCACCAGGGTCAGGATCAGGTAGTGGATGCTGTTCACTGGCCACATGAGGAGAGGCTACCTCTGGGAAAGGAGTAATGACATCATCTGCTTCATCATAAAGCCTCAATATGTGTTTCAGTGCTTGGCAACAACTTCACTGAACTTGTGTTCATCTTACTAACGTACACTAGCAGCATACTCACATGCGCATTTTCCACATGTTTCTGACTATGGCGTCAGCATCTACTTATTTAATAAGCACTCACATGCAATTCCTCAACACGTGGTGTAGTGCTTAGCAACAACTTCACTGCACTCGGGTTAATCTTACTAACATGCACTAGCAGCATACTCACTGTGATTTCGCACAAGTCTTTTTTCCAATCTTTCATGTGTCTTTCATCATTTAATAGGCACAAAGAGGAGTTAAATCAAAAGGATCACGTGGCTCAAACTTGACCACGTTGCGTTAGACCGTGTAAACTATAGGAAAGCATGGTAAGTCTCACCCCCTGCCCGCCGGAGACACTCTCTCAGCTATTCATGTAGCTTTATAAACATGATCCCCTGACATACACACTAAGATCTCCTATTTATTTATGTTGTGGAGTCACATCACAGAAAATGTTGTTAAGAGCCCAGCAAACAATTCCCAGTCCTGATGAAGGCTGTTCCTAGCAATAGCGTATTGAACTGCTAGAGGCCAAAACACAGAGGTGTTGACTGTTTATGATTGCTGGTGTCCACTACAGACACCGGATACAAATGATCTACTGTTTAGTTCTGCAACAATGTTAAACCCCACATAACTCGCAAGGGGATGTATACTGTTAGCCACCTAACATGGATACCATTTGTCTAAATATTTGTAAAGTGATATATTTGTTGTTTTTTGTATAGGGAATGCATTGGGTTTAATCACTTGTGGCGACTTCTTTGCCTTCTTGAAATGTGCAATAAGATTTCTATGGGCCTCATTACACGTTAGGGGGTTAACGGGGCCGGTAGAGCTGCCGGCCCATTAACCCCCTACCACCTCTTTACGCGCCCTCATTGCGTGACCCGCTAAGGACGCCTGGTAAAATCAGGCATCCATAGCGGGTGCCACGAGCAGACCAGGATGCAAAAAATGGGCCCGTCATTAACGGCCCCGTTGTTTGCATCCTTCCCATTCCTATTGAGCCCTATGGGGGCTCAAATGGAATGGGGATGTACTGGGTCCGGTTTCCCTGAATGGGTAAATATCGGGACCTCCAAGGTCGGAATGGCCTGGTATTTCCCCATACAGGGAACCCAGACCCAGTACCCGGAATGCGGGTAGACATGCCGCAAAAAGCAGCATAGTTACCTCTAGGGTCGTAATGAGGCCCTATGTTTTATATGACCATATAATTGTTTGTGTTTTTGTGTAACCGGGCTTGTCCTGATCTATTATTTATATAGAGGGCCTCATTACGAATGTGGCGGAAAGGCAACAATGGCACCGGAAGTGCTACCGGTGCTGTTGTTACCTCCCTGCCACATTACAAGTTCTGCTTGCCAGTGCCGGATTGCACGTGTGGTCTGACCAGGCAAGCAGAACTCGTAATTGCACCGGTACCATTATTAACGGTGCCGTTGCAACTATGCCCCCGATCCCCATTCTGCCCTGGGTATCCCGGCACCCGTGAATGGGCAATTACCGGCCCATTCATCTCGGAATGGGCCGGTAATGGCCCATTCGCAGGTGCCAGTAGCGAGTTTGGCGGTAGCCATGCCCTTAATAAGGGCATGGCTACCGTCAAACTCGTAATGAGGCCCATAGGGCCTCATTATGAGTGCGGTGGTAAGGGGTTAATGGCATTGGTAAGGGTACCCGGTGCCGTTAACCCCTTACCGCTGCATTCTGAGGTCCCTTAGCGGTTCCCACTAAGGCTGGCTGGTTTTACCAGCCGCCCTTAGCGTGTCCCGCTAAGGGACCAGGGAGCTAATAACGGGCCTGCTATTTGCGGGCCTGTTATTAGCTCCTTCCCGATTCCCATTGAGCCCTATGGGGGCTCGAATGGGAATGGGGAATGGTTTTCAGAATGGGGATTTACCGGGTCCTCCAAGGTTGGAATGACCCAGTAAGTCACCATTCTTAAAACCGGGACCCGGACACGAGTTTGGAGGCAGCCATGGTGCTAATAGCGTCATAGCTACCTTCAAACTCGTAATGACCCCCAATACCTGAACAAGATACAGGTGGTAGTAACGAAACAAGGGGAACCAGTGAGGAAAACATGTGCAGAACCCATAGCCATGGTAAACCCAGACAATGCACTGGATGGAAATAAGGTGAACGGCTACAAATAACTCCAAGTGGCAGTGTGCAATCAAGGTCCCACTATTAAATATTGGTAGTATAGGTACACACTGAAATGAATCACAGACAGGGCCACCAACCACATTCAACTGCAACATGGTAAATGGGGTTGTGACACACTCTACTGCACATTTTGTGCAAAAGGAGTAATTCACAGATCAGCAAGTCGGATTTACTGTGGTACTGACCTGACTGAGCAACTACGCTCTCTAGTTTCCTTCATGTTGGTTTACTGGAGCAGTACTATTTCTGACTCGGCTCAGCAACATGTTTTGCCACCAGTATTTCAATGATTTGACAGTGTGGAGCCCTCAGGGCAAAGTGTGACAGAATGTTAGGTGCAAGGATCTACTGCACAAGTCTATCTACACTCTCTACTGCTTTGGGGGCGGTGCGTTCATCTCTTCAAATACGCTTGGTACAGCGGAGCATCTACCGAGTGTGACAGAGTGTTAGATGGAGGGAGCAACGGCACGAAACGATCTAATCTCTCTACTTCTTTGGAGGCAGCTCTTTCATCTCTTCAAAAATGCTTGGTACAGCGGAGCATGTGCGGAGTGTGACAGGGTGTTAGGTGTTGGGTGGCGCGTGATGGGAGCGCCTCTCCCTCCTTCCTCAGCCGAAACTTCTAAACTTTGTAAATTGTGAAGAAAATTCCCCAGGTGGAGGTTGAATTCAAGAATCTTTTGACACTTACAGGGCAATACTAAAATTGCCATTGCGATCGAGCAATGACATTGGATCACTCTGTAAATTGCCCTGTTTAAAGCATTAAACATCAAGCGTCTCATATAATGTGATCCAGGGAAGGGCTTGCGGGGGCATACGATTGCGTGGGAAAAAAAGGGGAGAACAAAAAAATAATGTGGTTCTGCCATGTTACAGTAAATTTCTGTGACTAGGACATATTGACCTTGAAAACATTGGAATGGTGGAGGGCAACCCATCAGTATTTCTCCAATGGAAACTTAGAGATAGCAACAAGTATGCATGGGTAGGTAGGGGAAGACACTATATTGAGGATGGGCTTACTCAGAAGCCCTGTACGTGTCATTGCCTTTGAACACATGACTATACGGCAGGCACAGTGTCACCCAGGTACCGAACGTTACATCCAGATGTGTATGGCCATTGATTCTACCACAGAAAATAAAGCGATATCTGCCAGGCACAAATGGCAAACACAGTGCTCTGGCACATGGGCCACTCACAAATTATAATTTGGGCAGATCGCAGACTGTATCCAGAAAGAAGTAATACTTAACCCACAACACGTCACCCATACCCAGATGCGCCAGAAAGCTTTGTTCAAATCAATGAAACAATAATGGGATTACTAACAAGAGGGGTCATTGAAGTGGTGTAGCAGTCCCTCGAGTTCTTCATACCAGCATTCCCAGTCTGCTATACAGAAGGGGCATAACAAACTTTCACCAACTGAATAAGATTCCAAAGCCTGTGGCATTGGTGGTGGGATCACTTCAGGAACCACCGGCCAAAGTGTTATGAAAGTGTTACATCTATGATGGTGTTCATTGTGATTCACATGGGCAACAAGCTTGGCCCTGCCCACTACACCCAGACTGAAAACACCCAATTCAGTTTGGGTGGTTTAGAAACACACATGTCGGGAGAGTATTAACACAGGAAATGAGAAACAATCATCAAATAGTCCACGAAACACATCTTAGGGAACCCCGACTGCCAGGGTAATGTGATACAACATGTAGATGATATGTTGATTTGTAGAAAAGGTTCCATGTCATTTCACCGTGGGATGTTTTTTCATGGGGTTTGTTAGCGCAGATTCTTTAACAAAAAAACTCATAGAATGTTTTTTTGTTTTTATATTTGGGGGTTCCCTCCCCAATCCCTCCATCCCCTTTAATTTTGTATATATTCCCAAACACCCACACCCCATATATTATTTTCTAACCTCCTCAAAAATATTTTTTTTTGTAAAATAATTCACAGTAAAAAAAAACAGTGAAAAGACATCCCGCGATGAAAGGACGTTGTACCATAGAAAAAACATGAAAGAACACTAACAACACTGTAGAAAATTGTTTAAGGCATCAGAGGTACGAGGCATCAAAATAAACACTGCCATATTACAGTAACATATCCCATGGTATATTATCTAGTAGTGACAATATCACTTCAACAGGGATATAGCACAAGAGATTCTTAAAATCAACCATGCTCAGTGACTACAAGAGCTTAGAAACACTTCTCAGGATAATAGTAATCTCAGGGTCTTTCATACCACTATTTGCAGAACAAGTCAACTCCCTATATGGTTTGCTCAGATAGATTACGTGTCACTATTCAGAGGGACCCACAAGTGGCTGAGTGGGTTAAGGTGATCATTAAGGGAAGGACCACAATTGGTCATTACAGCCACAGGCCAGCTTTTTTTCATTTGGCAAACAGAATCCAAAAATATATCTTCTGCAATATTGGCACAACAATATTGGGATAAACAAAGGATGGTGGCATGTAACAAAACATTTCTGAAGGTCAGTTAACTCTGATACACTGTGGGGATCATTTTAAAATGAGCAGAGTGGGAAACGAAAGCATAAAAGCAAGGTGAATTGCTTTTACACTTAATTTTCTGCTCCAGCTCATGTTTGTGCCTTTTCAAGTTGCAAGAGAGCTGCAAAGCAGTGTTTCCATATTCACTTTGATTTCCTCCTCAGTCTTGAAAGAGCACCCAGTTTAACAATTCCATGAGATTTTTATGAAGGTGTAAATCCAAAGGATTCCTATGGCATGTACCTTGACATACCATCTGACGAGGCACAGAACACGGTTACATGTCATTTCACTGAAAAATGTTTCATTGAAAGGTGTTTCATCGAAAATGTTTAATTGAAAACTTTTTCACGTAATGTAGATTATTGACACTTTTCACCAAAAATGTGTATACCGAATTTACCCATTTTTTAAAAAAATTGGGTTCCCCCCAAAGAACTGTTGTCTGCCCTTTAATACACCCCAAACATTCCAAAATATATATTTTATTTTCTATTGGGGTGTCCACCACAAGCCCCTGTTTTCCAAATGTAACAGTTTACCCCACCCAAACATACATACATATATTTTAGAAACATTTTTCAATGAAAAGACTATACCATAGAATACAAATGTGGGTGGTTAAACTGAAAGGACATGCCAGTGAAGGACAGTGGAAACAGTGTAATTATAGGGCGGATGAGCTGGCAAAGGAGACCTTACCACTGGTCAGATGAACATTTTTCCTATGGATGGAACAGAAGTTGCCTATGTTGAACTTGCTGTTCAAAAGATAGGTGTTTTTTGGTAAGGCATAATATCTTACTAACTCTAGGCAATTGTTCAAATTGAAACAATTGAAAGAGTTAGAACTAAAAAAGAGCACATTTCAAAGTCCAATTTCATTATTATTATTATTATTATTATTTTTATTTTCTCTTCTTTCTTTTTTATTATGCCAGAGATTGGATCATATTTATCCTAACCCCCAAAATTTGTGTGCCCGTTATAAGGTATTTGACTCAGACTTATGGCATATGTTTATTTTCCATTTTGTTTAGCTACAGACCTATCAGAGTTATGTGCAAGAAAGACTGTATTATAATAAGTGCAAAGATTGTTTACAAAGACATTTTTTTATTGATTGGATTGATGTTAAATTAATATGAAATCCAGCAAATGTGCACATTATTGATCTGTAAATATCTTGATTGCTTGATTGAAAATCACCCACAGATGTATTGACAGAATTCCTCATCTGGGTACATGACTGTATGACAATTTTTGTAAAATGTTTATTTAGAAAGACAAGACCTAATAGGTAAAGGATATGATACATTCTATAGATGGTGGGTCCCGTTTAGAAAATATCTCAATGTAGTCAGACAGATCACGATCAGTTTTTATAGGGCAACACATGAAAAATACAATAGATACAAGTCACCAACAGTACAAAGGAGCTTTTCCAAATGCATTTCCATGATGCCTTTCCCCACAATATATGCCAGAATAAAATACATGTTCACACTGGATGTGCCAATACATTTCCATGCTGGCTTCACCTATGCATGCCGTTATTACGAAATTAAAGCAATTAAAAATACTCATGTTTGTTTTGTGCATAATGCCAATAATTAATGATACTATAAGAAAACATGTCCAAGCTGTCTCTGCCAATACATGCAAGTACCTGCACATACTCGTGTTGGCTTTGCCATAAACATTGCCATGCCACAATAAGAAAACATGTCTTGCAATTAATAATACTTTTCATGTTTCCTTTTAATAAATGCCCAGTAAAAAATATCATGCCAATGTAAGAAATGGCTAGACTGGCTGTATCAGCATGGCCGTCTAGCCACTTAATAACACATAACACTTGATGTATTATAGATGCACAGTAATAAAATGTCATGCACAGTAAGGCATGGCTAAACTGGCTAGACCAAAAGGTAAGTCTGGCCATGTGATAACAATTGTCAATCACGATGTGTTGTCACATGGTTAGACTGGACCGTATTGCAGCAGTCAGTCTGGTTACTCTGTGATGGCATGTTTTGCTGGCCACCAATGTTAAAGCAAATATGATGATTGCTTTAACATTGATGCCCATTAAACGAAATGCACCCTTCCCCCCCCCGAATACCCAAATCAGATTTGAGGGTGGGGGGTTACCAGCAAATCAGAAAGCCTCCTACAGCTGAAGCAGGCAAATACCATTAAAACGTCTACATAGTTCATGGAGGAGTTTGACAGCTAATACCACCGGGGATCGACCGCCAGGAGAATGATCACGATGCAGAGGTATTATGGCACACTATTGCACAGTTCTGACAGCTAACAATGGTTCCAATATTGTTACATCCATAAGAATCTTCCGCACAATGCAAATCCCTTTCCTCACCCTTGTTTTCTAACCTGTGGTCACGTATTTGATCAGTAAATGTGATCCACGAGATTGCATGATTGGTCTGGCACAGAACATAATCTTCCATTTCATTCAGTCCATCAGCGTACCCATTGCTTTACGAAATGAGCAGATGCACCATGGCTTGCCAGGCTACCAGCTAAACCCTGGTATGCAAAACAGAAGGGCTTTGACAGCAGGAATTTCTGTACAGCAGTGCAAGCAGAGAAACTCGGTGACTGAATTTAAATTGAGAAGATTGCAGAAATGAGAACAGTGCACAATTCCCTCTTTGATGTATGCACTATTTATAAATTGCATCGACTGCAGAGCTTTCGAGTGAGTGGTAACAGGGCTTTCCACATATAGAATCAATGGAAGAAAAGACATCAGGAAATGGCTCTTGATCCCATTCGTTCTATGGTAATAACATGTTTCATTTGTACAGTATAAAACCGATCTCTAAGTTACAGAAACCTTACCACTCGTCCAATAAGTAAATAGTTGTAATATGTTCTTGTATTAATAATATTCTTATCCTGTTGATTCTGGATGCCAATAGGTATTTTCCTCACGCAATCTATTTGCAGGTCAATAGAGTTACATACATATCCAATTTCTACAGGAAAACATAAGCTAGAAATGCATGTATGTGCACCAAAAGACATCATTAAATGTGTACGATATCAACCTAATTCCATTATCTTTTGAATTTTACAACACTGAGGAAAGTCTGCACAAGATTGCTTTTTATCACAACAACTTCTCAATGAAGGTTAAGCACAGGCCATTTTAATGAACAATCAAAGGTATCAAGATGCAATTGCTTAGAGAGAAAGGCATAGGGCTGGTTTAAATGCAGGACTTGGACAATGTGCCCCTATGCTCTAAATAAGGTACACAACTTTAACTTTGGTACTATAAATACAAATGATCACATTCAGGATTTAATGAATTGCAGAATCAAATATGTAATGTTTTGTATCACAAGTAAAACAAGCATTATATTTGAAGCACAATCTAGCTCATCCACGATCAGATCACTGAGCATGTGAGAGCTTTACTAAATGAACAATCGCAGATATCCTATTGCATTACCTTGGACCTTAGAGCATTGATTGGACAGTATTGAGAACATATGCATTTTATGAATTGAGAAGTTGAATTCAAATTTCTTTCTGACAACGTTTAACACTATTTTGCCACTGTGGATAAACTGAATACAGTATTACAATCGGTTGAAATAACACACTTTGGTTCAGAACCATTTTTTAAAAGTTCTGTCTTGAACCTGGTTGTTCCAATGTTATGCATTTTAAGGAAGTCATTTGTCAAACCTTCAGTATGGCTCTCTTTTGAATCTGTTTCCAATCAAACGTCAGGCAAGGTCTGTCTGTCTTGTCAGGAGACCTTATATTTGTCAAAATATATGTACAACATTTGGAGCTTGCAGGGTGGTGACATGTGGATAGTACTCTTTTTGTATTGTTTGAGGGCCAATTTGATCTTAGAGAAACTCACCCAAAGTATAAAAATCGTTTCAGTAATTTCAAAAAAGCATGTTTGCCCTCCAGGAATATTTTGAACTAAATGGAGGTTTGTGTTGTTTGAAGTTATTGCTTTACAAACAGCTACTTGATATCATTTTACAGTCAGACTACAGACCAAACGTCCTCTAAGCTTCCTCCTAAAGAGTATTCTTTTTACATTAGATTTGAAAGAAAATGTTTAGAATCTGGATATGAGACGGCAGACTGAGGATGCTCTGCTGATATCAGTTATTATTAGCAGAGGGTGTAGCTGCTAACGACAACAATATTTGGCAGAAACTTGCCAGCCTTAAAAAGGGTAAAGCAGCACTGGAATATTTGATAAGGCATAATGAGATTTATGCTGATCTTCCAGGATATTACTTCAAAAACACATGTACCGTTTGAGTGCATTAGTGATGCGGAGGCTGGCAGCCTAATTGAGCAGGATACCATTCTTCCTTCGAATTCTCATGAAGTTATGCAGCAGCTAAGAGGTACACCAATCAGAGTGTAGCAATTGTTTCCCAATGGTTTTTATCTCTGGAAGAAGTAGACGAGGAGATGAACACTTCACAACCATTCTTGCATCAGAAAACCGTTGTATGTGCATGCATTCTGAGGACCCACGATTCAGGACTAAAATTGAATACATTTTGAACTCTTGTCTATTCATTGGCAGATACACTGAAGGCTGGCACTCATGATCAGAATGTCACTGCAAGTGAGATGGTGCAGAAGGTGAAAGAAAGGGATGAGGTTTTAGAAACCAATATTGCAAATATCCTTGCTAAATTGCATGGAACTAAAGTGTACTGGTACAGATGTCATCCAGTAATCAGTGGCATGCTGTGAAACCTACGATCAGCCCTCCACCCCGCCCCCTCCTAACCCCCGATTTTGTAAATCTGAGCTATGCAGAGTGCAGATAGGATGCTCTGGAGGATTTCATCCATGAAAGTAACTACACAAATAGTGAAGTAGAACATATGCCAATGGCTGAACTCTGTGCTAAGTACCCCTTCTGATGTCACAGCATTGTCTTGCTATGTTGCATTCCATAGGAATCATCTCTGACTGATTCATTTACCAGTTGAACAGCAAAGAGTGGAATAGACACTCTCGGACATGATGTGGAAAATGTATTACATGTTATTCCTGAATCAACGCTCCTGAGAATACCTACATTGGTACTCTGATGCAGAAATAGGCCTAAAGTGTTAATTTCATATGTAGCAAAGAGCATATTCCCATGGAATTATAGAACCTTTTATTTGGAGGAAGTTGTATTAGGCTCATGGAGAACCCCAAATTCACATGCTTTTCTGGGTGGCAGCTCTGTTTTGGAATATATTGAGAAATATGCAACCTGTGCAATTCCAGCAGAATCTGCCAATGCAGAGTTGTGTGGCAAGTTATTGCATTTTCAAATTTAGAAGTGAGACAAATGTTGCTGAAGAAGGTACCAGTGCAAAGGGAAACGTTGCAGTACAGATTTGATTTCTCCCAACTTGTATAGGCAGCTGCTCAGGTGACCATTGTTATGTTTTCTGTTTCCCCAATGTGACTGGGAACATCACGAACACATACTTTGAACCGTTCCAGTTCATTAATGACTACAGTCCTGTCAACGTGCCTGACATGTCAATATTTTGTGACTCAGCCTTGGACCTGCCATTTGCAGGAAATTAGTGTTCACACATCTGAGTGAAAATGAATATTTGTGGAGAACGAGGCCTAACAGTAAAGAGAATAAAAAAAAAATGTAATTAACAGTTATTATCCAAAGAGAGCGAGTCTAATGGCATTGTCCAGTTTGCCTAGTGAGGCATGATAAACCCTATCGCATCAGCTACACAAATTGGTTTACTTATGTATTGTGCAGTTATTCTTACGTTGACATACTGAGGAAGAGCTTTGTCTTAGTTTTGAAACTGACCAAGCAGTATTTGAGAAAAAAGAGGATAGTGGGGCTCATTGTGAGTCTGTCGGAATACTGTGAAAGTGGTGGTAGCATAATTAGCGCCACTTTTACCAGACTGACAAATTAGGAGTCAGTGCTAATTACATCACCTGAACTTGCTCCCGCGGAATTACCTCCAGCAGAATTACCAGCAACATCTGGCAGAATTAACACCAGTGCTAATTCTGCGAGCAAAATTATCACTGAGATACAAAAAGGTAATTCTGCGTTATGCCACCGAAATACTGGCAAAAATGGGCTGCCAAATGCACAGTGCAGTCACCTCCACCGGAAAGATGGAGGTAAATGCATCCAGGCGATGAAATTATGCCACCGGTGCACCCAAACCACTCAGAAAGGGTACATATAAGGATCACAATTTCCCCAAAAATACTTTCCAACAACAGGCTCCCACTAGCTTCTGCGAACTGGGACGTGCAGCTGCTCCTGCTCCACAATGAGCTGCAGAGGCTAGAAGAGCAGAACAGGGTACAGGGCACAGAGAGGAAGAAGTGGAGATACCATGCAAGGCAAGCACCCATAGGCCAGGTCTGGCCATCACCCTGGACCTTGATTGACAACCAAACTATCACCCTGTACTGACTGAACCGGAAGATCATTGCTGAGCTGCTCATCGAGAGCCATAATGACATAGAGAGCAGGATAAACATTAGAACAACTTTACCCACGCTGGTGAAGCTTGTGTCAGTCCTACATTTGTTAGCAACTGGCACCTTCCAGAACAACATGAACATGCTGCATGGCATCACCCAGCCAACATTATCTAATGTGCTTATACAGGTGCTGGAAGCACTCCTGCACCATGCCTCCGGGGCCATCTCCCTGACCCCAACCCCGGCACAGGAGAATGACATGAAGGCACATTTCTATGCAGCAGCCCCCATGCCCAATGTGATTGCTGCCCTGGACTGCACCCATGTGGCCTTGGTGATCCCCCAGGCATCTGAAGAATTATACCACAACAGGAACCACTCCCTGAATGTCCAGTTCACCTGAAATCCTGGTTTCCTCATTACACACTGCTGTGCCCACTTCCCTGGTGCCACCCATGATGCCATGGTCCACCTGGATACATGGATAGGCACAGAGGTCAAACAATATGGATATTCTGTGAGTACAGGTGCTATCACACAAACCGATCTTGCAGCACCGTTTGGGGGGGGACATTACCACACCCGAACAATACATGCCTTGCCAAGGCCCCAGGCATGCAGGGCCTGATTTCTCACCCTGCCCATGACAGCCAATAACCCACAGAACTAAGACATGCTTGACAATGCAGTAGTAAGTCGCCAATGAATATTGTACCAACAGGCAAGCAACACACGTACATAGGACTACAGGAACTACAATGCAACATAATATATCTCTATAAATGGAATGGCACAGTGCAACACTGCACAAAGACAATTCAACACTGGCAGCAATGAATACCATGCACTCTGCCACAAACCTGCACTAGTACAACAAATCACCCATCAGGGTACATGCATGAGAGCAATCATAGATCCTGAACATGACAATGAATACGTTCCCCCATAGAGAATGACTCCACATTCAAGTACTGTGATATTAAATCATGTTGTACGACAATTCGTGTAAAACGTATGCACAAAGTGTCTATTAACATGTAGTTGGAAAAGGCAACACATTCACAAAGCACTGTGACTGGCACCTATGACCTTTGCTCTTGCAGGTGACTCTGGATACCCGCAGCTACCGTGGCTGTTAACACCTGTGGTGCAGAATCCATCTATGCCACAGGAGGTGGCCTACAACAAAACTCATGTCAGGACCAGGCCTGTTGAAGTATTGTTTCCGGTGTCTACAACAGACCAGAGTGGTCTCGATGTACAGGTCTGACAAGGTTGGCCAAATTGTTCTTACATGTGCCATGCTGCAGAACATCTGCCTCAGTTGGAATGTCCGCCTGACCCCTGATGAGAACATGCCACCCTCAGAAGAGGAAAACTCACTACCTGTGGTTCCTCTGCTGTCATCCAGTGAGAGGTAAGAAGGTAGGTATGGTCGTCTGGTTCAGCAAGAACTCATGGGCAATGTATTTTTAGCACATTGATATCCACATGTTACACACATCTGTGTATAGCCACATGATGGATTAAATACATCCACACAAAGAGGAATGTCCTAGTATTACTTCAGGTAAACAAGCATGTAATGATAAAATGAGAACACCCTCACCACCCACCTCCCAACAAAATACCCCAACACATCCACCCAACACAACCCAACCCTCCTAAACACAACCACCCCACCCATGTCCCCCTTCCCAATCAACATCACAAACCTACCCACCACACTTACTACCCCCTCCCCAAAAGACCATCACCAAGACATCCACCCCACCCATCTCTCCTTCCCTAACACACCATCCCCAACACATCCACCCCAACCACCTTCACTGTCCCCAAGGCACTGATCCCTCTGTGGGGTTGATGGAGCTGGAGGGCTTGCACCCCTGTCCCTGGATGTGGTGCAGCATCAACTGCATGCAGGATTTGAGGGACTCTACAATGGCTGACATGCCCTCCATGTGTTTCCACATGCTCTGCACAGTGGTGATGGCCTGACAGAGGTTATAGGAAATCTTCAGTCATGATCCCTGTAGGCAGTCCCTCATTGCCTGCATGTGCTGCACCTCCTGGCCTGCCCGTTGTTCGCTGGAGTCCTGGTGCTGTTCCATGGCATCCAGTCTCACCTTTATCAAAGCCATGGTTTTGTGTGCCACTGGTGGTGGGCTCTGGGTAGGGATGGGGCTGAAACCGCACAAACAGAAGCCAGTGTCATCCTCCTCCTCCTCATGCATGGAGCACCACTGCCTGTATCAGCAACAAACTGGTGCTGGTGATGGTCATCCCACACTAGTGATGAGGGGGTGTCAAGGGCCAGATAGGTGGGTGCTGTCATGTGAACGGCATTCTTTTGTATCACCACACGGGCTGGCTGTGTAGTGGCTGCTGCTGCGCCTAGATCCGCTTGTGCTATACCATCTGCATGGCTGGTGGAGGGGCCACTGGGCACCAATGTGGGGATGGCAGGTGCCTCAACATCTGCCACAGTTGACAAAGTGGGCGTGTCCTATGGCATTAATGTCTTCTTCCTGCTCTTCCTTCTGCTGCTTTCAGGTCCATCCTGTGAAGGTATGTGTACCTGTCGGATGGATAATTACATGCTGTCAGGCCTCTTGCATACGTGTTAGTGGGCTAGCAAGACACCCATGTGACATGGGGTTTATTCTGCATAGACATAGTTTGTACGGTGGGCATGGGTGGTTTTAGGCCAATGAGTGCTGCAACTACTAGGTGGATGTAGTGGCTGCTGAGGGTGAACACAGTGCATGCATGTGTACATTGCCTTTTGGCCTGTCAATGTTGGTTGTTGTCGCACTGCTGGGGGTTCACTTGGCAACATGTAGTGTCAGCACACATGGGAACTTCTCATGGTTCCATGTCTTTGCATGCACATTTCACCTACTTTGCTTGTGCATTACTACATTGTTCCATCTTCCCTGGTACATGTGTGTACTCACTGTGCTTTTAAACTTATTGTGATGCGTTTCCCATTCCCCTGCCCATTGTTCTCATCTATGCTGGGGGGCTTATGCTTTTGGCCAGTGCATTCACATGAGAGTGGGAACCAAAAGACTTACCACCATCCCTTTGCCTTGATGTTCTTACTCCACGCTGCCAATCCCCTCCAGGTGGAGGATGGAGCCCACCTTGTCCCACGGGGTCAGGACACAGGGGTCCACAGTGTCTCCTCCTGTGGATGATGTCTCCTGCCGGTGTTTAGACAAGTAGCTGTAGACCCTGGCCTTCAGGTTGTTCAAATAATTCCTGCAGTTCTCACTGTGCCATGGGACTGTGCCCAATTCTGCGACCTTGTCACAGATGCCTGCCCTTATTGCTGCTGTCCTCTGACCTGATGATCTGCAGTACTGAGAGCCAGATAACACATCGGGATGGGTCACCATCTCATCATTGAGGACCTGCAGTTCTGTCTCACTGAACTTCTGCTTCTGCATGTGTAGATCAGGCACCTTCCCTTTGTCTTTTTTTGGGACATGAGTTCCCTCCCCTGTGGGTTTGTATGGCTACAGGAAGAGAGAGATTCAGACTGGATTGAGTTTTTCAAAATGGCTGCTGCTCTGCTTCCCGTTCCGGCGATGTTGCTATTTACACTGGCACTGTTTCGCTGGCGGGATTATCAGGAAATGTGGTGGTGGTAATGGTAAATCGCCTGGTTCTGGGTGAAATTACCGTTGGATACTCATTTTTGGCAGTAACTCCACCAGACAGAATTACTGGTACCACTTGTAGTTATTTTAATGGACACGATTGAACAGGGACACATTGTTTTAATAAGTGCCCCATGAGATTGTTTCTAGAGCTTTAGCTTTTGTAGTGACTGCCCCATGACTGTACCCATTGGTTTGACAGCATTTACCATAAGAGGTGTCGCTCTGCAAGGCCTGTTCATGTTACTAGTTGAACATGACAAGGTGTTGAAATTCAGGAAACTCTCAAGCCAAGTCCTCATTAATTTAGCAGGATTCTTAATACAATAAAACATTCTCATTGTAGATGAAGGTAGCATTTTATCCAATATAGTGCTTGCTTTTCTGCATTTGAACATGCATGAGGTGCTGAAGCGGGACACAAATAATATTTTGAAGGAAAACATGTGATAGTGTTTGGCAATCTCCTGAAGTTAAGTCCTGTCAAGGATCAGCCAGTCTTCAAGATTTTAGATAGTAAAGATGCTCAGAAATGTATTGGCAGTAAAATAAATATCATGAAATGAAAAAATGCCAATATGATGCAATCAGCAGATATTGTGGAATGCTAAACAATATACTTGTGGGAGTATATAATGATAGTGTTAGTATGGCCATTCAGAGGAGACTAATGTCCAACATATTGCATAAAGGGTCTGCTACTTCAGAGGTTATGTTGGATTTACAGCAAAGGAATGTTCAGGGTGTTTTTATGCTCTCAACTATTGCAGAAAGTGAGCAATTTAATGTGCATTGATGGCAACTCAGAATGTGTTGTACAAATAAAGTCTTAGGGGCTGGGTAAAGCAGACTCATAGTTAATGTGGTATCGTTTCCATCCCCTGCCAAACCTCAGGGGTTTTGCTGCATTAAACTAGCACCTTAACACCACTTATAGGTTCATCAACTCAAGACGGACAATTCTCAAGGCTGGCTGGAGGCATGTGTAGGAACCACCAGCAAAAGAAAAAACATGCATAAAAACCTAGTTAAAGGGACATTATTGTTAAATTGTACTAATAAAAAGCTGTGAAATTCAGTGAAAAAACATAGTGAAATGGATGTTTTGGTTTAAGTTGTTCCAATAAAAACCTTTGAAATTCAATGACAAAATGTTGTTAAAGGGATGCTATAGTTGCACTGAGAAATGTGCCAGTTATGGTAACCAATGCAATCATAACTCGTGCCCCCGCCATGCACTGCTCAGACTAACACTTGGGGTATCAAAGATGACATCAAAAATGAACAGATGGAACTAAGCTGTTGTGAGAGTGAAACTGAGTCCCTGATAATAGGGAGTTAGGCTCTGTTATGCAAGCATTCCAAAATCAAAAGAAATCCTGAGACAACAAAATCTTTACAATTATTTGCAACAAATCCAACATCATAGCAAATATCAAATAGTGTCCCAAGCTTGGAAGCAATACCTTTCATAGATATTTTCCAATTTTTTTTTTTCTGAAATCAACCCGTGCATTGGAGAAGAATATTTTAAAGTAGCCACATTTCACCAATACTGATAATTGTAATGGTTTAAGAGAAAACTACATACAATGTTTTGTTTAATTCTTTATTCTAAAACCTTGTTTACATGTTGATTTCAAAGGATGGATAGTTTAGGATAACCACATTTCTCTATTGTAGATCTTTTGATTTCGTTTTTGTGAAACCATCAATATCAAGTTGAGCGCCTACATATAGCAACTTATCCGAACACATTGACCCTCATTATGTGTCTGCTGGTCCGGAAACAACGGTGGTGGTAAACCCGACACCAGCGTTGTTTCCGGACCAGCAGATTATGAGTTCTGCAGGCAGGTGGTGTCACTCCTGCCAGATCTGAGCTTGCGGGAGTAACGCCACCCGCCTGCAGGCGGAAATGGAAACACTGGCACCGTCATAGATGGAACCGGTGGTACCATGGTCCCCATTCCCATAGAATCCTATTGGACTCTATGGGAATGGGGTACAACACAGTTACCGCCTCCGGAATTACAGGCACCCAGGGTTGTAATACCCTGGTGTTACCGGGTGGTCCAGAGGCGGTAACTGTTTACAGGTCCAGTGGCTGCCTGCCGGTTTTTCCAGCACGCTTACCGGCGGACTCTTATTGAGGCCCATTGTCTAGACTAGGCATTCATCTTTGGTTTTCTACATATGGATGTCTGTACAAAAATGTAAAGTAGACTGGATAAGTTATGTTACATGAAATTCTTACTGAGACAATAGTAGGCAGGTCACATTGCATTCATAATCATTATAGACAAAAGCTATTTTTAGTGTTTTAAAAGTGACATCCCTATCATTGGAAATGTCGGTACTACTTGTATTTCCTTGATTTATTGTTATAAATAAAAGAGCATATTAGATTGTAAACAGCCATTTTCTTGTGTCAGACTGTCAGGAGGGAATGTTGCAGTAGGCAGTATTAGATCTGGATATGACACGGTAATCAATTAACCAATTATAAAAGTGATGATACATTCCTTACATGTATTTCATTACATGCTACCGTGCAGAACAGTCTTACATGAGCGCCATGGTTGACGCTGGTATTTTAGCAACTCCGCCATGGTGAATGGCGGAATTACCACGCCATTCCAAGGTTGGCGGGCGGTTATTCCCCATTCACCAATGGCCCTTCCCCATTCCCATGTTTGCCCCCCCATAGTGCTAAATGGGAATAGGGAAGGCGGTAATTGCGGTACCGCAAATTGCGGTACCGTAATTACCTCGAAAGTCCCTTTGCGGGTTCCTTCTTTAACGGCTGGTAAAACCAGCCGTTAAGGTTGCATCTCGCAAAGGGACCTCACAATTAGGTGGTAAGGGTTTAACGGCGCCCACACCTTTTTACGGCGCCGTTAACCTTTTACCGCCTGGGTCGTAATGAGGCCCATTGTAGTTGTATTGTTTCTAGAGTTCTTTTCTGGTGTTTCAAAGGTGTATGTCCCTGTATTGGAAATTAGGCATTCATCTGCATGTCCTTGACTTAGTGTTTTAAATAAAACAGCATTTCATAATGAAAATTGCCTGTTACTTGTGCCAGAATGTCAGGTGGGATTGTTGCGGTAGGTGGTATTTGATCTGAGATTTTTCTCTGTAATCAAAGATAATTTTTTTAAAGTAAATAGACAATTTCCTTCCTCATAGTTCACCCCATGTCTATCCACACTTCAAGGCCAATACGTATGCCTCACCTGATGTCACTAATCCGTAAACCACCTAAACGGGACACATTGCATTCAACTCTAGGAACTATAAGCAATCAGTGACACGTTTCCTTGACAAAATGCCAGAAGCAATGGCCTGCTCTTTTGTTTATTCCTTGGCTCCTGAGATACCAAAGCCATCACCCTCCCCTCAATGATGATATCATGAGTATGAGTAAATAAGTGGCATTTCTAGGGCATTTGGTATATTATAGACACAGCTGAATATGTGAGGAAGCACATTATGTATGATGACAATATCAAGCATTTCAGGCATTGACTGTAATGCGTGGGTTATTTGAAGCATCACAACAAAACGCACTGCACATGGTATACTGCACATCATCTATTGTGACTACACCGTACACATGAGACAGTAACTGCATTTCTGGGACGTTTGAAGCTGCATTATATATGACATTATATATGACGGATAAAACATGCATATGAAGCATTCACCAGTCTTGGAAGACATTGCTGGGATATTTGAGACTGTGGGTCACCTGTGATGACGGAATATTGATGTCTGAGGAGTGCAAGTGGTAGCTCTAACTTCAATGTGGGCTTGAATGGGGGAAACTGACTGAGAATGAAGTGCTTTACGAGGACATTTGAGGCTGGCTTGTCATTTGATGCCAGAAACTAGACATGTATGATATACCTTTTGGACTCTGCCCGGTTTTTGAGACTATAGCGTACATATCAGCCTCTGCATGTAGGTGGCACCACTTGGCACATTTAGTCATATTATGATATCTCTGGGGAACGAGGGACTATTTAACATAAAGTCACTACACCAGTCATACAGTGGTTTTCCCCATGGGCTACGTGTCTTTTTCTGGGTATAGCCACCAATGGCATGTCAAAGCATCTCTAAATTGTATTATGGTTGGGAACTGAAGCAGGCAAACATGTCTTGAAGAAACTATTTGTTATTTTACCAATCATTACATGTTTCTACTTCATCTGTGCTAGCCCTTCCGGTCATGTAATCAATACCAAAGGTTGTATGGTGTCCTTCCCCATGATATCATCAGGGCAAAACATCATATGACAGCACTTCTTGTGATGTCATCAAGTGTGTGAGGTCACTTCTCCTACTCCTGGCATTTTGGTGAATTAACATCCCTGAAACCCAATAAGGAGCAAAACCATTCAAGATTACCATCTGAACATTTTAAAGATCATAAATCCATCAGCTTGTTCCATCATTCCTCTCTAAATATACTCTCATGACAACCCTTTTGCCATAGCGTGTGTCACTAGCGTAACACTTATGAGACAAAACATGCAATGCTTAATTCTGTCCAACGGAATAGAATGTACCTTTGCAGGCCTGAATTTAGGATTAAGGTGGGGTGAAATGCTTGACTTGAATGCCGGTTCGAGCCTGTGAAATGCTCTGCCAGCTACCAAGTGGGTGCTGGTAGACTGTCATACAGCGGTGTCATGAACATACTCCCAACATTAATGTACGCAAGGGTTCTGGCCAGCAGATCATTTGTGCTGCGCCACAGCCCATCTGACATGCACAGGTCAACTTTGTGGATAACAAGTTCCAATATCTATTACAGCTACCCAGTTTCCCCTAGATCTTTATTGTAAATTCCAGTATCAATCCTCATAACATCACATCCTTGTATCATCATAACTTAGTTTCATCAATTCTTAAGCTGATCATATTCCTCTCATTATGGCAAAACACGTTTAGAGGATACAAGCGTCTGTGAAGATATACGTTTATGAACATTGGCATCAATTGTGATGATATTAAGCTGTCAGGACATGAGCATGAGACCATTTGAGAACATATAAGAACACAATCATGTTTCACAATAATTAGATGACATTAAGATACGAAGACATACATTTATGATACAAAGATGAAAATATGATCATCTGAGAAACATATGTATATAAAGCTGTAATAGACATTGGAACTTGTTGTTTCTTTTAAAGGTTGTGTTCATAAACCTATCAATGATTTGAATCCTAAAGCACATGACCTCTTTCTTTACTTTAATAGTAAAAATTAGAAGGCTAGTGATGGAGTTCCAAGGAATGAAGAAGAAGAAGCTACAGATCTGAGCACCTTTCATCAATTGCCATCTGACATTTATTTATATCACCTTTGTGGAAAAGAGGATTTTTTTTGCAGATGTCATAACTTGAACCAATATTATTGCACCCTATTCCCAAATACATCACACATGTACGCAGTGGAGTAACTTTGCTGAAAATGTTGGGGGGACATGACGTCTGGAGGAAAGGGGCCCCAGACAAATGAATGGGGACAAAATGATGTGGCATGAAAGTTGGTGGGGACAAACACCCCTGTCCCGCCGCTAACATTACACCTGTGTACGCAGATATCGTTTTTCTCCCATTCTGCTCATTGGCACTCGTATGGGTGTGTTTCTGTGCATCCCAAATCGGGAAAATGCATGCTCTTTGAAATGCCCAGACAATCGCCACATTCCCCTTCACCTATTTATGAATTGTTGCAAGGGTCTGTGTGATGCACGACAGGGCTATGTGCAAGCCTCGCCTTCATTTTCCTTTCTTTTTTTATGGAACAGCAGTGACATTAAAAGCTGCACTCCAACTTGCCTTTCTTTTCCTCAAACGAATAGAAATGCTTTTTGTTTTTACATTTTACGATCGACAAGCCCTTTTAGGGCCCATCCTTGAGAAATGCATTCCTAACCTCCACGTGAGTGCTGGGACCCTGCACAGCCGACCTGAAATGCGTGGGTCATCCTTGTGAATAAGTTGATCTGTGCATTTCTAAAATGAACGTGAATGAACAAAGTGCATTCTCTACACGTTTCACTTGTGTTCCCTTTTATATCGTTTCCTTAATGACCAGTAACACTGAATATTAGGATACTGATTCAGTAAGCTAGAATTCAGTATAACCAAAGAGCTGTATTTGAGCCAAGTTGAATGATCAAATCCCCACATCTATACTAGCGCTCAAGTTTTGGTTAACATGTGTTGAGCCATTTCGAGCCTCTACACCAAATGGTTTGAATCTTTCGGCCGGAATCGAGTTGAATCCTTTCTATTTAGATATGCTTGAATCTTTTTCCAGCTGGTTCGCCCATCGCTATTTAGGATATTGGAAGAATATTTAATTGACTTTTTAGCCGTGCAGTTCAAATGCAGTTTTTAAACACAGCATGCCTCTTGCATTAAATGTTAATCAACACTGTAATTGCAGGAGAAATAAACGGGCCGTCCATCCTTCACTTTACAGAAATTCAGCTTTGCACACAGCCCCCTTCACATGCACAGGTCACCGCTGTGGATATAAAGTTTCAATGTCTATTACAGCTTCCCAGTTTCTCACATCTTATTTGTAAATTACAGTATCAATCTTGATAAGATCCCATCCGTGTATCATCATAACTTGCTTTCATCCATTTTTGAGCTGATCATATTCATCTCGGATCCATGTGTTTATAACGACAACAAAAGTCACAACATTCTTTTTCAGTGATACTAGTCCCCCCCTACCAACCCCCTGTCTCTACAGATTTTTTACGCCCCCAACTGCCTCCACCCCTTTTAATCTCTTACCCCACCCCATATTACTTTTCCTAAAAAATTCAACTTTTTTGTCGTTATTCGGGTGTCACTGAAAAAGTTTGTTGTTATTTATTTTTCGTTATTAACACTGCATACCAATCATCTCATTATGGCAAAACACGTGTAGAGTATATAATCGTCTGTGACGATATAAGAATATGAACATTTGAATCAATTGTGATGATATTAAGCTATCACAATGAGGATGAGACCTTTCGAGAAGATATAACAAAATTATAATGTTTCCCAAAAATTAGATGACATTAAGATATGAAGACATGTTTACATCTACTGTCTGGAATTCTGATTAGCCAAGCCTAGTCTGTCTGCAAGTTTCTCAGAAATATAAGAAGCTAGTCGCTCAAAAACATGTACTGCATTCATGTGCAGCTTAAATGAGGAAGGATTGGGAGAGCAGGCATTCAAGGCTGGCAGAGATTACTCTTATTCCAGCCATGACAACTGTTGAATAAACTCCTTCCCTAAAAAACAGTTGGAAGTAGTTCCTAGTTAATTGAAAAAAGGCATTGCAGATTACTCAACAGCTAAACAACTCAGTGGACACTGCATATCCAGGACTCATGGGATTGGATTTTAGTAGAGGCGCAGGAATTTTAAATTGTGATAGCAAAGTTGTGCGAAATTCCACATTTTTAATTTTGTACAAAATGGTGAATCTTAATGGGAAAATTCTTTTAAAAAAATATGATTTTCAATTTACCTAGTTCTTGCTAGATCCCCAAAGTTCAGGATTGACTTAAAATAGGATGTTCTGTACATTACATAAGGTAACAAAAATGTTATGCACACTGTGTTAACAAAGAGATTGCACATTTTAACAGAAATAGAATACAGATCCAAAACGAATGATAAAGGGCCTGATTCAAAGATGTGTTTTATAATGGAGCAATCCCATAGGAAAACGTTCTGTGAATCAGGCCCAGAATCTTCCAGAGCAAAATTATATTAAAAAAGGGAGTTAGTCATTACAGATTTGCAACAGTCCTGATTAAGACCATGTTGGAAAATAGAATTGATTTGCCTAGTTTTTTGTGGCCACAATATTTCCAGTGAGTTTGCAGGTTTGCCCCATATTTGCTCCGCATGCCTTTTCACATTCTTCAGGGCACTTCAATGTATAAATCCAAATTCGGGGTATTTGGAGGGCCCTTCCCCTTGCGGCCAATAAGCTGCAAATATTTGAGGGCACCGTTTGCACACACTTGGCGCCATGTGTACACACTAGTGCAAACACATATGGTTCGTCTACCGTTGTATTAACCAGGAACAATTTACCCCAGTTCGCAAATTGTCCTTTCTCGTGAGCAGGGGCGTTGCTAGGGGGGGGCTAAGGGGGCTGTAGCCCCTGGTCTTTTGGTTGTAGCCCCGGATAGAATCTAAGGAGCTACAGCCAAAAGACTAGCTAGCCCCCAGTCCCAACAGTTCTTACATCAGCTTAGCCCCGGGTCTTTTCCAGACCTAGCAACTCCCCTGCTCGTGAGTGCAGTCTGCTCTCTTAAAATGGCTTCGTGGATTGGGACACGTATTTGGATGTTCAGTTGACACAGTTTAGCTGCTGTCCACAAGTCACGTGCCCTCTTGGAATGCCGCACATGCTACAGGCCACTGGCCCTCGCAGCGTTCACCACGTGAACACATAGCACGCAGCTGAATCAATCTTGACGGAAGGGCGGGAATTATTTATCTTTGCATTGTTTTCTGATTCTTTTTTTTTTTTTACTATGCACCACGATACCAAGAGTGGTGAGGAACCCGGCCCGAGGGGTGCTGCCATTGAGAGGTGAGAGAGAAAGCCGACCCTAGCGTGATTTACACCGGGGAATGGGAAACAGCGTATTTGCAGAGAAAGCCCATTTTTCGCAGATGAAAAGGCCAAGACGCAGTTGTGAATGTCATCACCTGTGGTTCAACAGTTACTCAGCAAAGAGCCTCGCCCCAAAACTGCGCTGGGTGGTTTCAATTAGGAACGGGCCATGTGTGGGTTTGGCATTCGCATCGAATTTAGAAAGTGAGAGGGCGTGCCACCTGCTGTGCCGGAAGACCCTACTGCTTTAAAAATCAGAGACTTCTCGTTGCAACTATGCATGGAAACTGTAATACCCATACTGCAATAATCAGCTATTAAAGTACAAGAGAGAGTAATAAACAGGACATTGGATACCTGGGAAGCGAATTTGTCAAGACCATATCAGAGAAGAGGAAATACAGCATGTTTTTCTGGACTCTTGTGTAGGTTTTTTCTGAGTTATGTGACGGTGAGGCCTAGAATGAGCTGCCACGGTGTAATAAATATCCCTGGCAATAAAGGAGATTCATGAGAAAATGGCGCTTCAAGTTTGCGACCGAAAGTCAAGGAATGCTAGGGGTCTTAGAGCAATTTGTTAGGAGGAGGAGCTGTCTGAAGACCTTTCAAAGCATCCCTTTTAAGTGGTGCAATTATTAATGAAAGGAAAACAGAGAGCATGACAACAGACAAGCTAGGCTAAGTTGTGCTTTATGACACTTTTCTCCCTACTGTGCTCGACGCACAGTTCATGAACACTTTTCCTCTATGCCTTTCTTTCCTCCGAATTGTTCCTCTCTGTAAGAGGCAGTCCGTTTTTCTTCAGCAAACTAAGTGAGAACATTCAACTGGAGTGTTCCACTTGTTTTGCTAATAAAAAAACCTTGAAAAAGTGGCGAATGGTTTTTTATTTTATTTTCTGCATTTATGTTATTGGTTATTTGTAAGTTTTCTATACAACAAATGTTGTTTCAAGGTGCCACAAGACAGAAAATGGGGGGGGGGCAAGGGAGAAAGATACAATAACAGTCCTACTAGGCCTTGTGACATTCAGTATTGTGCAGGACAAGAAGTGGGAGGGACTGGGTGGGTGGGAGAAGTGCTGGACGGTGCAAAACGCACAGTGCTAAGGTGGGAAGGGGGAGAGGGGAGATACAAGTGCTAAGGGGAGGCCAGGGGGCAAGTGGCAGGGATTGCAGAGGTGAGGGTCAATATGATAAGTGTGGGGAAGGCGAGGGTGGACTAGGAGCGGGAGGTTGAAGGGGTTGGAGCCCTGTAATACTCAGAGGGAGCCAGGCAGCCGGTCACAGAGGCAGAATGAAGGTGTTAGCATGGGAGGTGGAGAGTGAAGGAGGAGAAAAGGAAAGCCGTGAGGTGCTTCCGGGACTTAAGGAGATACAGCTTCAGACTGAGAGGGGCAGGTAGGGCATTCAAGAGGGAGGCTCCTGAGGAGCAGAGCGATCTACCCCCCACTCTTTGCTTAGAGAAGCATCTGGTTTGAAGAGAGTTGGAGCTAGCAGACCGAAGGGAGGTATTTAGGGAGAGAGAGTTGGATGTAATGGGGTGCCAGGCCCCAGCAAGCCTTGATGCAGAGGGTCTTGAAATTGATCCTAGTAACAACCGGGAGCCAGTGGAGAGAAATTAGGGCTGGAGAGATGAAGTCCCTGGGCCTGACACCAAGGATGAGTCTTGCAGTCCTATTCTGGATTAGTTGAAGGGGCGAAGGGAGGATGAAGGAAGTTTGATGGAGAGGCTGCTGCAGTAGTCAAGCCTAAAGATGATCAGAGTTCTGGAGACATTGAGTTTCTAGGGGAAAGTGAGAACGGGAGAATGCCTCTGAGGAGGTGCAGCTGATAGTGGCTCTGTGCCTCTGGCAAGGTCAGCGATGTGGGGAGAGAAGGAGAGAGAGGAGTCAAAGATGACACCAAGGATTTTTGCCTCACATGAGAATGTGTTGTGGGGACCCATAGAGGGTAGCCATAAGGAGGAAGTGAAGGTGGGAGCTGGGATCCCAATGAGAAGGATCTCAATTTGACTGGCCTTAAGGCAGAGATCATTGCCAACACACCATGACTGAATACCAGTCATCCAGTCGGGATGAGAGAGGAGGAAGAGGAGGAGGAGGAGTGAAGCTTGAACGAGAGCTGTGTGTCATCTGCATAACACTGGAAGGGAGGAGAAAAGGAAGAGATCAAGTGGGCCAAGGGGCAAAGTAGATGTTAAAAGGCCACAGCGAGAGGATAGAGCCTTGATGGATGCTGCAGGTGGCAAGTGTGATAGGGGAGAGAAAAGGGCAAAGTTGAACCTGGGAAGGTCGGGTGGAGAGGAAGGAGGTCAACCAGTCCAGTGCCAGGCCTGTGATGCCAAAAACATAGTCATCATTTGCTGTTGTACAAAATTAAAATTTGGAATTTTGCACAACTTTGCTATCACAATTTAAAATTCCTGCGCCTCTACTAAAATCAAGTCCCATGAGTCCTGGTTATGCATTGTCCACTGAGTTGTTTAGATGTTGAGTAATCTGCAATGCCTTTTTTCAATTAACTAGGAACTTCTTCGAACTGTTTTTTAGGGAAGGAGTTTATTCAACAGTTGTCATGGCTGGAATAAGAGTAATATCTGCTAGCCTGTTCCCCTTGTTAATGATAATCTTACATACACTTGGTATTAGTGGATTTCACTGCAAGAGTTTGCATATGATGTTAATGATTTCTTGCAGATAAACATGGGGCTATTTTGGTGAAAGGTACTGTGGGTGATAAAAAATGCTTTGGCCCTTTTTCACAGAGCGTTTTCCAATGGGGTTTTGCCATCATAAAACACTTCTGTGAATTTAGCCCTTTGCCATTGATAGACATATTCAAAGTCAATTCATTTGAAGCCATTTGAACTAGCTACATTTACTTTTTCCTGCATAGATTTATTAACATTTGATTTATGTCATGTTAGACTCTTTGATGTCTACTCCATGACCTTCACTTGCTGCACTTGGCTTCTTCCAACTACATCCGCCATCATCTTGTCCTCACCATCTAGCCCTCTGTATTTTCTTCAGAGTGTGATAAAGCCCACACACTGTTTTTTTCTTCTTTCAAATCCTATAAGTTCCCTTCTTTCTAGTCCATAAGCAAATTAAGACAGTATCACTAGTCTCCTCATCTCTGTTATGTTATGATTATTTGATTCTGACATTCACCTCCATAGTGATGTAAGAGCACTAAGGCTTGTCGAAGAATAGAATTTATGCCTCCATCAGAGGTATCCCGAACTTAGTCTTTGAGAGAATAGACACCGAAAACAGAACAGATGACAAGTAAAGGGGGAGCAGGGTTAGAGACTCATGAAAGAGTTGCACAAGTAAGTAAGGGAATGATGGGTTTGGATGGAGTTTGGATTCCTGAATAGTCAGTTTAGAAAAATCAAAGCATAGCATTGATCAGAAAAGGGCAAACGCTTAATACTGAGATTATAAACATACACACATTTTACATTGTTTTAGAGATACGTTCTGAAATAAACCAGTAAGTGGTTGAAGGATGTGCTTGAGATGTGCTCATGCGGACCATTGAAGCATCATGTCTTGTTAGCCCATTTCTTGTTACAGCAACCCGACTGACCCTGGACAAGTACATCTGGGATTGACCTGCTGACTTGCAAAAGTAATACAACCGAAACTGGATTGTGTGAGAGGTAAATGAGGTGGAAGAAACGGCGAAAAGAAATCAGGTGCTGTACCTGAGACCTGGCCACAAAATGGGGAGTTGCAGAGGTACCGTCAGTGGCAAAATGGAAGGTAGGGATGGATAAATGCAGAGCCCTAGAAGATATCGTCTTTAGACATAGGTGGGATTTGGAAGGTTTAACTGCATATTGTGGAGGTCCATGGGGCAGGGCAGAGGGGGAAATGGGTGGGAATTGGGAGACGGCAAGCTGTAGGGAGGAGATAAACGATGTGGTGCGCTAGCAAAATTGTTGGTGATGTTCTATTGAACTTGGCACTTTTGATTCGCTGTATTGTTTAATTGAAAAATTATTTTAAATGGGTTATAATAAAAGAGTGCTCTACCTAGATTAACACTTATTGAGGAGCAGGTGTAATAAAAGGGAATAGTGCAGTCTACTTAGAAAATTAAGCTTGGAATTATGCAGCAATATCCCACACGTTTGCTCAAGATCCCTCAATATCCAGTGTTAGGGATCCATGGAACGTTCTGCTTATATTAGGTAACATCCCAGAAATTATGCCGAGATCAAATTAATTCTAAGTGTGAATATGAAACTGAAGGTACGGTGTAAAAGAAATTACAGAGTAGGTAAGCTTAACCATAAATCATATTCCAATAAGACAAAGCACCCTAACTGGGAATTCATCCAATGTAATGCCCTATATTCTTCGAGTTGATCTCGTGAATGGTACTCTATAGATGCCATGTGCGCTGTGTCATGTGGCTTATAATGTAAACCAACATACTGATCTCATAACAGACAGGGTCCAATACAGGACAGAGGGGTGTCATAATGGTGTGAGGCCACCAAAGGGGGATGCTCACGTTTGAGGTTGAGGGCAAGGAGTATTTAGAACACTTGCACATGAACAGTAGCATTCTATAAAATTCTGTTGAAAATGTAAAGGTCATTGCACTAAAAAACACAAACAAAGCTTAACATTATTTCACAGGTAGTACAAAGGACAGATACTGGTCTATCGGCTGTTGTTTTAAATTGTTTGAATGTGTATATGTGGGGGATTATCCATTTTTAAATTGGGAAATGGTCAGCACTGTCTTTAATACTGAAAACAGAAATGTCAAATAAACAGCTTTATTTGAATCATAATTGTGGATCACTATGGAGCTATGATAACTATGGTGGTATTGAAGAATTAAACAGACAACCTGTAAATTGGGATGCTGTTCTTTAATGAATTACACTATAATTGTGGTCATAGAAGGGTTATGTTATTATTATTATTGTTTGGGTATTTATTGAGCATGAACCTTACATAGGCAGCAACAGAATGCTTTACAATCATTGGGGGAAGAACACACTGAGGGAAGCAGAGAAAAACATGAGCGGGCGTTAACAGGATAGGATGAGGGTGGGAAATTTGCAGCAAAGGATCTACCACCAGCCAGAGGAGGAGACAGTGGGGAGCAGATCACCAAGTCTCAGGACAGATGGGGAGTGCAGGATGTGTGGACCTAGTTGTTATGGAGAAGCCATTGAACCCTTTCCTGAATTGTAGAAGTGATGGGGCAAACCTGATGTTGATAGGGAGGATATTCCAGAGTATTACAGCATAGTCAGACAAGGTCTGTTTTTTGGTTCTTTCCTTCCTGCACTGTCATAATTTAGGTCTGCACATTTCCTTACTTCAGGAGGGAGACAACCAAGGCTTGGACATCAGATTTTCTGCAGGAGAGAACGTTGCTAGTAGGTTATTTCTGTCTTCCTTGCTATGTGCTGTATGAATGTGAGGTGTTTGTTGATGTTGAACCCAAGGGACTTGGCACAGGTGGCGTGCTGGGATGTGAATCCCTCGAGGTTCATTACAGAGAGTCAGGTCTGGATGTCAGGGTGTTCAGCTTTTTTAATCAGCAGTAGGAAATAATTCTTGGAGGGTTGAGCTTCAGGTGGGTAGGCACTCGACATCCAGGACTGGTTTAATGTGAGGCAGGCCTTGAGCTTCTGGATGTCTTCGATGGAGGATATCTTGAGGTAGATCTGCCTGTCATCTGCAAATTGGTGAATGTGGATGTTATGTGGAGCAAGGAGGGTTCTGAGTGGTTCCATGTATCCATTTAATGATTGAAGATCACAGGATACAGGATTGATCTGTGTGGGACTCCACAGTTGATGGATAGAGTTGGTGATCTGGAAGAATCCATTTGTACAAACTATTGATGATTTACAAGGTAGTATTTGAACCAGCTGAGAGACGATCTTGCTGATCCCCATGTGGTGATGAAGATTGTCGGTGAGTGTCTGGTTGTCTACTATGTTGAAATCTGCTGAGAGATCGTGGAGAACTAGGAGGCAAGGATGGCCCTCATCAAGGATTTTAAGGGCATCATTGACCACTTTGTTGGTAGACGTTTCTGTGCTGCATCTGGGTCTGAATCCAGATTGGTAGACTGAAGAAGGTTTTTGGCTTCAATGTGTTGGAGAAGTTGTGTGGCTACGGCTTTCTCAAGGATCTTACCTAGGAAGTGAATATGGGCAATGGGGCGGTAGTTGCTGAGATCGTCAGGGTCCATTGTTGGTTTCTTAATAAACAGGAGGATTTGCCCAGTCTTGAAGGTCGAGGTGAAGGTGCCTTGAGTTAGGGAGCTGTTGATGATTGTCAGGTAAGGGAGGATTGCTACATTCAGAAGGGTCTTGAGTACGGTGGTAGGGAGGATTTCATATGAATCCGATGTGGCCTTGAGGGATGCTAAGGTAGAAGTGAGGTCTTCCATAGTCAGTGTCTTGAAAGTGATACAAGGAGGGTCATGCAGAGGGGAAGAGACTGGGGCTCATTACGTGTATGGTGGTGCAGGAAGAAAGTGGTGGTAACAGACTTATCACCACTTTTCCCCCTCACCATACTAAGAGTTTGGGCCTGGAGTGGGGGATTTACCTCCAGTATTATGTGGAGCGAAATTCTACCACTTTCTGCTGAAAAATCAGCACAATTGGCAGAATGACCACTGGCAAAATTACTACAGCTGAAATCCCCCATGGAGTCCTATGGAGGCCAGATGAATGGGTACTAACACCACCACCGCAAAGAGGCCCATAATTTCTACCTAAGATTTCAGCATACAGTTGCCTTTCCCACATTGGAGGAGAAAATAACTCAAGCTTAAACAGGAAGCCTCCTCAATATGGTAAGTTCACACCCACAGTCTTCCATGAAACAGGATATATAGTGGTTCTTAAAATAAAATTCAAGATAGACCATTTGGATGCTATGCAGGTAGCATCAAGAGGAATGGGATGTTGAAAGGGAACAAGAGCTGACTTGGCTTTAACTAAGTGGGGGTGGATCCCATTAAAGAGCGTGTGGCCATTTAAGTGGAGTACCAAAAGATTCTTCTGATTATATCCTGGAAAGGAGTAGTGGGGATGGGTGGCAAAAAGAAATGGTCAGAGCTGTTTATGCGGCCACTAAGAGTTGTTGACATAATGAAGCAAATTGTGCGTTACACACACAATTACGACCAGAGTTTACATATCATCAGTCACTATTAATCCAAGAACATTAGCGATCTAACCATACCAACCAGGATCATGTGTTAAGCAACCGCATGTTTATCTTGCATTAAGCTTTCACAGTTGAAATTATTGGTCAACCTATTGGTGCCTTACGACCCTCTGCATGATATTTGCCATGAGCAAGATTAGGAGTTTACTTTTTGGACAATAGGAAGACACAACTTAAATGCAACAATATTGAAATAGGCAGTCATATTTGATAATCAAATAGCAGTGTATCCTACATTTTCAATTTAAATGTATTAATATTCTAGAAACATCAATTTTTGCTCTGCCATTACAGAGCAACCAACAATTGTGTTATATGATTTGTTTTACGCATAGGAACCAGGCCATGAAGACCTATTGCTATGCTTTCCATATTCTGATACAGGATATAAAATCAACAGTGTTACTTATTAGGGTGCACACCAAAGACAAGCCAGAAAATGCTGCTTGCATTTGTTCTTGCACATAAGAAGTGGGAACAGGTGGCAAATTAGCAGTTGCAAAGTCCTTTACATAAATGTACACATGGTACACTGTTGGTAATCATGGGCTACTGTCACCAGTGACTTACCACACACTGCATAAGTTGCACCATGAACATTGACTTGGAGTGTTCATGCAATACACACTACCTTCCTTGCAATTAGCATGGTCCTTGCATCATATGATCTGGACACATTGTCTAACTCTGTCAGTAGCAATTTACAGATGTAATGCAGAACCAGCATCGTCTATTCCACTCTTAGATAGTTTCAGATCAACGTGCCATGGGCTTTTGCAAAATGTATCCTGAAATGTAAGCCAATCACCAAATACTATCTGGAACTAAATAACCAACCAAAGGGCAAATTACATAGGTAAATGTAACATTTAAATACAGCTGTAGTAAATAATTACAAACCTCCACTGGGCAGTTCTGTTTGGGCAGTGTGCACCACTCTTCCTTCAATGGACTTGCAGAGGAGCAGCTGCATGCCTCTCCAGGAAATCCTGCCCCCCTACCTCCTATATTTCGGAAGCCTGAGATTGTGCCTTGTTTGACATGTGCAGTTGTGCCAATATTGCAGCATACAATTAAAAGAGGATATCCATTGAGACACCACTATCAAATGTATTCCCGAAATCTAGACAATCTGAAGGAACATGAAAAAGAGCAAAGAAAGAAGTCTGTGACATCATAAGAGAGTATGAATGACGTGTCAGAATATAGGTTGAAGAGGATGTATGGATCTTAAAGACACTAATGATGAAGTAAAGAATCAAGTGAACTCTTAAATGTGAAAAGAAGATTACACGTGCACAAAGTGTTGCAGAGAATCAACCGTTCAATAATTGTACAGACGCTGAAATGCAAGGTAGATTAAGTCATCATAGAAGCTGGCTATGTGTAGTGAATAGAATGCAGGCGAAGCTGCCACTGTGCAGCAGCTTGACACAGGTATCATGAATTTAGTAAGCCAAGACCAATGAAGAGGAAAGGGAGAATCAGGTTGCAGCAAGCATAAGCTGAAATCGTGGAGTTGCATGGCGAGGTAGTATAGCCTGAAGTCAAGATTGAAGCAGCCAAGGCCAGCTATCTATTCTGGAAAGTAGCAAACGTAGAAAGGATGAATCACCCCTTGTTAAGGTGCAAAGAAAGAGCACCAAGAGTGCAGAGTTTAATTAAATTAAGACATTTAAAAGGCTGCAAAATGGACCAAATCCTGGTCTCCTGTCATGTGAGCCAAGGATGAAAATAGAGTCAAACTTGGATTCCTAGAACGACGATAGTGAGTGCCTGAAATCGCATGTATTAACAGAGATGGATAATTTGAAAGGCCAAGTTCAAAGACAATCATCATGGCAGAAGGCTTGGGTGATCAGAGATGCAGGGCTAATTGGGTGGGGAGGTAGGGTCAGGCCCACCTCCATTTACCTTGGTATGGGCTTGCATGCTGCTAAGTGAACCGAATGTTACAGACACGGCACAAGCATGCCACCCAATTGTAGAAGTCCATATAATGAAGGACCTCATAGTTTGAAGACCAATTAGAAACCATTTACTTAATGGTTTTGAAGTTGACATGATTTAGAGGTCACCTCTGATGTATTTTTAGTATATAATCTTGTTTTTATGAATAGATCATAGAGAGAAATCGAGCTTACGTCCGTTGATATTCGTTGTTACTCCCTGTTTTAGGTAATTGTTAATAAAACAGTACTTTGCCATCTTCCGGAGTTAGTTTGGTTATTTGGACTCACAGTTATTCTGTGAACCCATGTATTGTATACACGTTCCTAAATGGCTCTAGCAAGCATTTGTGCAGCATACTATTTGAATGTAATCAATGCACGACATTTTGAAGTACAGTTACTCCCTGTTTTAGGTAATTGTTAATAAAACAGTACTTTGCCATCTTCCTGAGTTAGTTTGGTTATTTGGACTCACAGTTATTCTGTGAACCCATGTATTGTATACACGTTCCTAAATGGCTCTAGCAAGCATTTGTGCAGCATACTATTTGAATGTTATCAATGCACGACATTTTGAAGTACAGTTTTTATAGTCCTATAGGATGTTTGTTTGTTCTATATATAATAGAATGGTCTATGCTAACAGAGGAGAATCTAGGTTGCAGCTCTGTCCTGGTATACTTTTTAAAATGTTTGCAATCATTGCAGCTGTCATTGGACAGGTTACAATAATAGTGTCAACATACAGATGACTGCAACGGGGATGATAACTTCCACACTGGTTATTTCACAAAAAAGCCCAAAATTAGCTACTAATTGTATGATTTCTTTCAAAACGATAACGCCGAGGTCCCCAACTAGCCCATATTGTAATCTGTCCGGTTTTATTTCAGGGATGGCTGTTTGGGTGTCCTGCAAACAAAGGAAAATGTATGCTGGAAAGTCAAATGTTCTTTACATAAAGAATAAAACACTGCATGTCTGTCAAATAGCGACAATATGCAGGTGATCTATGAAACTTATACTTTGTTGAATATCTCAAGTCTATATTTTCCAAAGACAATAATAATCCATTTGTATCCTGGTAGATACTTTGCATTCATGATGGAGAAAATAAAGCTGGAGTACTCCCTTTGCTTATCAAGTTTTTTTAATGGTGTCATGTGTATTGTCAAATTTGCTTTGTCATAATATATGTATACTGTACAAGCCCGTTCTATTAAAAAGTACAGTTTTAGTTGTTGACCAGTTCTCCATCCCACAAAACAAATGTGAAGAGTGTATGACCGCAATTAGAGGTAGAAAGAATGTCTTTTTTTCCGCTGTTCACAATGCAGGCAAGATAGCACATTCTGCATGCATTATTGATAGCAAACAACAAACTGGTATTCGTGCGCTTAAAAAATAGCGGAGTTGATGGTAGCATAACAATAAAAAAGCATCAATATTTCTGCAAATCAGTCGTGTTCTACGTGGGCCAAAAACAGGATGCCTGAATGACATACAACTTAGTTGTAATAATATAACACGCCTTATTGAATGAAAGGCAGTGCTGTGTTCTTTGTGAACGTTTAAGAAATCGAAAGGGTCAACCCGAAATTGCAGCGGTTCTCATTGTCCCATGTGGAAGAGCACATCTGCACTTGCCTGGGGTGAAGGTGAAGGAGATAAACCATAACATGTGGGGCCAGATTGTCAAAAGTTGGCCGTGTACAACAACAAAAAAATGTAACACATGCATTCAGCACCACTATTGCTAATCAGATCAAATGATTGGACGAACACGATTTAGACCCAACCCGTCTAAGCATTTGCTCCACGTTAAGCACTGGCGAAAATGTTATGTAATGTGAACCCAGGTGGCCTTCAACCTCTTGCTAAATGTCCATTTAGGAAACGTGTCGAAATGGGATCCCTCGTTCTCATGAATCAATAAAAGAGTTTCAAATAAGAGTCTCACGAGCCCCAGGTCTGTGGCTGCGCTGTTTTCGATTTGTGCACCTCTTTAGTAACATATTCTTTCATTTCCTTAATAAAATGTAAATTAATGCTAATGAGTTATTTATTGAATAAAACGTGGTGTTCTGCTTCCTGTCTTAGGATGTAAGGCCCTTGTTCATCTGTTTGTGATGCTGGAAATGCATTGAAAGGACAGGGCATCCCTGACCTTGTCCTGTAGTCCTTTTTCATTTGTGTTCTGTATTGTTTTCTGCCCAGGAGTCCATGTGGGACTCCTGGCAGTGCAGCTCTTCCTGTTTTTGGTTTGGTGTACAGACCCATGGGATACCCTTATGGCACCCATGGGTGGGGGTACAACCCTGTACCCCTAGTGTATGTTTTTTGACACCTGTGTGTGGCCGACAGAGCAAGGTTTGGGCTGGTGGCAGCTCCATGCTGAATTTGGCAGGTCCTCCATTTTGGGATACCCAGGCCCTGGCATTGGAATCAGTTGATTCCTGATAGGAAACAAGATGGCCCCTGTGGCCTCTTGCTTTCTATTGCCTGTTACCTTGTTTTCCCAAAGTCCTGGGAAGCCCTGACTCTGTCCCTTCCCCCCGACCGGCTGTTGGGTGGAAGTGCCATATATGGTGTTGTTGTGAAGTCCAGGCCAGACTGGCTGGAGCCTTCCCAGTGACTTTATGTTGTGGGTACACCCTGTGGGTGGGACCTGGGTGAATGGAGTGTCTGACCAATAAGCACTTCTTGTTGTGGATGTCTGGTTTCTGGTGTTTGACACAATGACTGAGACAGCCCTGCCCAAAACTGGTATGAATGCAATGTGTAGTGTTGAATGGCTGGGTACTTGTCCCAATACACATTTCTTGTTGTGAGTGTCTGAGAGGGAGGAGTATGGCCCGAATGCACTGTATGCCTGATTGGCTGATTGACTGCATGAATGCCCTTCTGTATGATTGGCTGCTGAGTGTGACCCAGCAGTGTGGATGAGAGACAGAATAGTATATCTGGGGACCTCTCACCACTGGAAATTGTTCAGAAGCTGAAGTTGAAACTGATGCTTAACCTCGAAGCCGCGCCTGAAGAAGAAGGTTGACTGCTGTCTCCCTTTGCCGAAATCCGAAAGCTGAAAGTTGTCGAGACTGATCCAAGAGAGTACCTGGTTAGGCACCCTCTTCCTGTGCTCCGAGGGACCATCGAGCACTGCTAACCTTTGCTGAAGTGCCCTGGAAGTCAGACCCTCAAAAGGCTGCCTGGAGACTGGGACCGCCGAGGAGAACGAAGATCAGCACCGGACATTCCGTCCACCGTCGTTGACCAGGGTTTGCAAATTTGCTGTAACTACTGGAGGCCCGTCGAAGCCGTGTTTGTCATGATGCCTACCTCCAAGGAGCCAGGTCCGACCCAGCAACCCCATAGGCAGGCATCATTCCCCCCAGGGAAGTGCCAGCGGGCCCAAGCTGGGGCCCTTTGGACACAGTCCTGGCGCCTTAGGCGCCAGGCTCATGTTGGACCCCTGTCCTGGCGCCTTAGGCGCCAGGCTCATAAAGCTAGACATGTGTTCAAGTGTTTTAATGTGCACTTACCTGATGCAGACCATGCTGCTACATCCAGGCCCTCTTGAGGCCTGAATGGAACTACTTTACCTGTGGGACTACTTTCCACCTGGGTGTGGTCGGGGAAGGATACATACCTGATCGGTGGAAGGATACATGCCTGGAACTTCTCCCAAAGCTATTTAAACTACGCCCGATCAGCAACTCACGCTTCGCGTTGTTCTGCTCCTCGCAGCTGGACGCTCACCGTGTCAGCTCGTACATCTGGACTTCAGCCACGCCTGTCAGAATCCTGGGTCGCCTGCAAAGGGAGCTAAGAGAGAATTGGAGAGAAAGAAGAACTTACCTGCTAAAGCTGTATCACGGGGACATCACACCGACGATCCTGAGAGGGAAGACATCATTTTAAAAGCATTTCGCTTCGATCGCTGCAGCGCTGCATTTCACTCACCTTTCCTGGGCGCCTCCACCTTCAGCAGCGATCATCCGGATCAGCACCCACTTACCAGAGCCTAGAGAGAAAAGACAAGAAAACAAGGTGAGAGAAGGAAGGGAAATAGGAAAAGCTCAGTTTCCTTCTAAGACTTACCTGTTGGGTCATTCCCATTTCATTTCGGGTCCTGCCGCTTCCTGGCATTCCGGACCCCGGCCCCAATGGGGAAAAAAGACAAAGACATTGAATGAGCGAATGCAAAGACATTACCTGAACGCTCATCCAGAACTTACACTTCGGGTGGGCGCCATATCTCCGGCATTCCGAACCCCGGCCCCTAAGGGGAAAAAGGCATAAGCATTAGCGCTTGTTGCAATAAGTCAATGAACATTATTATTAAGCTTGAACTTTTGAACTTGCAACAGAACTCTTACAGCGCCTCACCTGAATAGTCAAGCTTATTTAGAACTCCCATCAAACCTCAATCCAGTGAAGTAACTGGGTTTCAACGCGCCCCTGCATCAGGAGCAGGATGGAGAACTCACCCTTCCAGACCCTAAGGTGAGACTTCACAGGGAATCATGGAAGGGTATCGAGGAGAGTTGGAAGGGAGTGGGAGGCTTGAGCATTATTCCGTCAGTAGGTAATACTCCCTTTTCACGCACAGGGGAATATTCCTGCGAGCCAGAAAAGCCAGAGTAGAGGGGCCCTTCCTGTCCATCATCAGAGTCTTGCGCTTCACCATTGAAGAAGCATCAGCACCAAAAGCCAGACCTGCGCATCCGTGGGAATCAGGTGAGCGTGACAGAACGCAAAGCCTACCCACAATTTCCCACCCGGGCCTATGGAGACTTCCGAGACAGATCAGCTGGCCCAGCTTTTGGGGGAATTACGGGCAGAAGTGCACTCAGCCCGCCAGGAGACTAACGCTCTCAAAAGAGAACTGATCCTATCCAAGGAAAGAACTGATGACCTGACCAAAAGGTTATTGCAGGCCCAGGCAGGGCACACTCCTTTACCTAATTCCGGAGGTACTTCCACATCAATGGGTTTGAATAACCCGGTACAAATCAATCTACCTGGACACATGCCTTTGGCCCCGCCTGAACGTTTTGCGGGGGATCCCAAGAAATATGCCGTCTTTATGAACCAATGTCGTTTACACTTTCTATGCAGACCCGGGGCCTTCCCTAACGACCAGACCAAGGTAGCCTTTATACTATCTTACCTCAGTGCTGCCGATTGGTCTATTCCATTGGTAAATCAGGATGATCCCATTCTCCAGGATTTTCAGGGCTTCCAGGCCAGCATGGAAAGATTGTTTGCTCGACACTCTCAAGGACAGGCCCTTGATAACGAACTGCTATCCTTACGACAAGGTAATCAGGATCTCCTGTCCTACGTTGCCACCTTTAATAGACTGGTTGTGTAAACTGAATGGCCAGAAAACAAAAGGATCACATTGTTTCATCGAGGCCTGCGCGGAGAGCTTAAGGATGTTCTAGCTCAGATAGTAGATCCACCCCAGGTCTGCGCAGACTACATAGACTTGGTGGTTCAACTTGATCACAGACTTCAAAATAGAAAAGCAGATCGGTTCAAGTACGAAACCCGAGTACCGATCAAAACCCACGCTAACTCCAAGAGTACCGACGTATCCGAACCTATGCAAATCGGCGGTGTTAAAGGACCATTAACGCAGAAGGAATGAGAGAGAAGGCGGCAAATGCAACTTTGTCTGTATTGCAGGACGTCCGGTCACTTTCTTCGAAATTGTCCGGTTAAACCACCTAAGAAGGTGGTTGGAGCCACTGATAACGATTTATTGACACCTGATTCGGGAAACGACCTAGCCCGACAAGCGTAGGGGTCCGCTTGCCGAGCTTGAAAACAAACTCTTTGACCTCGCATTTTGTCATGCCAATGGTGCTCGTGGACCCAAAACAGCCTCAGTATTTGCATGCTGTAAAAGCATACATCGACAGTGGAGCTATTGGAAACTACATAGACTGTGAATTGGCTTCCAGGATTAAGCTCCCTCTCCGCCCGAAAGTAACCGAAGATGTCATTACTACAGCAGATGGAACCGAAATAGCCTCAGGGCCTGTAACGCATTCCACTGTTGACATGACACTGGTGGGTCAGGATGGACATCGGGAAGCAATCGTGTTTGATGTGATCAAGGCCCCACAATTTCAAGTAATTCTTGGAATTCCTTGGTTAGAAACACATAATCTCAGAATCGACTGGCGAGCAAAGAAGATAAGTTTTCCTGATTGTGAACCAACTTGTTATCCAAGAAATCCAGTTATGGGTCTAGCCTCAGCAACTTCCACCCCTGTACAGCTACCGTCAGAATACCAAGAATTCCAAGACGTTTTTCAGAAGGAACAGGCTAACACGCTACATCCCCATCGGTCTTATGATTTCCAAATCGATCTGGTACCCAATGCTCAACTACCTTGTAGTAGGATTTATGCTCTTACGGAACCTGAGAACCTGCATTTGCGTCAGTATTTAGATCAGTACCTAGCCAATGGTTTTATTTGCCCGTCCAAGTCTCCTGTCTCATCAGCTCTGTTCTTCGTGCCGAAAAAAGAGGGCGACCTTAGAACATATATAGACTATCGCGCCCTAAATCAAATAACGATTAAGAATTGTTATCCTCTGCCCCTGATCCCTGAGCTTATCGACCAGGTGAAAGATGCTTGTGTGTACGCCAAGTTAGATCTCCGAGGAGCTTATCACCTGGTGCGTATAAAAGAAGGTGACGAATGGAAGACTGCATTCCGCACCAAATTTGGGCTCTTTCAATATCAGGTGATGCCCTTCGGTTTGTGCAATGCACCTGCTGCCTTTCAGTACTTTATGAATGATGTTCTTCGGGAACTTATCGATGTCTGTGTCATTGTGTATATTGACGACATTCTGGTGTACACTTCTTCAGAATCTGATCACAGAAAACATGTTAGGGCAGTTCTTGAGAAATTGTGCCAGCACAGACTATTTGCAAAGCTCGAAAAATGCGTTTTTCATACCACAGAAGTTGAGTTTCTCGGATTCATCCTGACACCTCAAGGAGTCCGAAAGGACTCGCGAAAGGTGGACGCCATCCTCAAATGGCCATCTCCTAGCTCGGTGAAGGGAGTTCAGAGCATGCTCGGCTTCGCCAATTTCTATCGAAGATTCATTCCGGAATTTTCCCGAACAGTCCAACCCATCACAGCTCTCCTAAAGAAAAACAAACGCTTTGAATGGACTCGTGAGGCCGAACAAGCCTTTCAGGACCTGAAAACCAAATTCACCTCTGCACCAGTATTGAAGCACCCGCACCCAGATCTCCCTTACATTGTGGAAAACGACTCATCCAGTTCGGCCATGGGAGCTGTCCTGTCACAAAGAGACCCAGAAACTAACCAACTACACCCTGTGGCCTTTTGGCCCAGGAAATTTTCTCCTCCTGAAATCAACTACGCAATTACCGACAGGGACTTACTGGATATTAAATCTGCTTTCAGGCTTGGCGTCACTACCTTCTCGGGGCAAGACACACCATCACCGTAATTACAGACCACAGAAATTTACAGTATTTAAAGATGGCCAAAGCTCAATCTTCACGACAACTCCGATGGGCTCTATTCTTTGCGGAATTTGATTTTGTAATTACCTATCGCCCTGGCTGCAAGAATGGTAAAGCGGACGCCTTATCCCGGATTGGCATGGAAGAACCCAATTCGAGTTTAGAACCTGTGCCAATCATACCTGAACAAAGAATCTTAGGCCTAACTTCATTGCAAACTATTGAGGACATCCAAACGCAAGTAAAACAACTTCTAGATTCTTCAGCCTTACTGGAATGGAGTCAAAAGGGTCCTCATTACATCGTTAAGGATGATTTACCCTACTTCCAGGAGCGGTTGTTTCTGCCAAGTAAAGAATTGCAAGAACTTGTTATTTCCCATCATCATGAATCATTAATGGAAGGACACCCTGGTATCGCTAAAACGGAGGAAAAAATCAAACAGCACTTCTGGTGGCCTTCTTGGAGAAAAGACATGAAGTCTTTTTTATTGTCTTGCGGAATTTGCGCCCAAAACAAGGGTCAAAAGAAAAGGCCAGCCGGCCTACTTCAACCCTTGGATATTCCACCGGCACCATGGCACACCTTGTCAATGGACTTTATAACTGACCTGCCTCCTTGTGCTGGTTACAACACTATCCTTGTAATTGTGGATCTATTCTCCAAAATGGCCCACTTTATCCCTTTAAAAGGTTTGCCTTCAGCTTCCACCTTGGCCAAGGAATTTCTGGAGAATATAGTTCACATACATGGTTTTCCTTCCATATTAGTCTTGGATCGTGGAAGTCAATTTATCTCCCATTTTTGGAAGAAATGTTGCCAACTAGCACAAATAGATGTGCGGTTATCCACCAGCCACCACCCCCAGACCGATGGACAAACCGAGAGAACCAATCAGACTCTCGAGCAATATCTTCGGTGCATGTTACACCAATCCGAGTTAAATTGGAAAGACATCCTTTGGATCGCAGAATATGCATACAACAATTCAGTGCATTCTGGAACCGGACAAACTCCTTTTTATACTTTGTATGGTCACCATCCTCGGACCTCTGACCTAGATCCACCTCTGACCCTGGAAATGCCCGCAGTAAATCATCTGCATTCCACAATAACCCGAGCCTTCAAAGAAGCAGCAACTCATTTACAGCAAGCCAAGAAAAAGTATAAAGAAAATGCTGATTTGCACCGAAGTAAAACTCCTTATCAAGTAGGAGACCAGGTATGGCTAGCAACGAAACATTTACCCCTCAAGGGCCCGCAAACCTTCAATCCCAGATTCATAGAACCTTATCCCATCAAGGCTATAATCAATCCCGTGGCCTTTAAACTGGATTTACCGTCTAACATGCGTATTCATCCAGTTTTTCATGCATCACTTTTGAAGCCAGTACAACCAGGGACCCGACTGTCCAAGCCTCCAGACCCAGTTCAAATTGAAGGGGAATTAGAATTCGAAGTTAAAGACATTTTAGACTCCAAGGTGTTAAAGTCAAAACTCTTCTATCTTGTTGACTGGAAGGGATATGGACCTCAGGAGAGATCGTGGGAGCCTAGTAACAATGTTCACGCACCTCGATTAATACAAAGGTTCCACCGGAGATTTCCGAACAAGCCAAAACCCCCGGAGGGAACAACCTTGGGAGGGGCCATGAGGGGGGGTACTGTCATGATGCCTACCTCCAAGGAGCCAGGTCCGACCCAGCAACCTCAGAGGCAGGCATCATTCCCCCCAGGGAAGTGCCAGCGGGCCCAAGCTGGGGCCCTTTGGACACAGTCCTGGTGCCTTAGGCGCCAGGCTCATGTTGGACCCCTGTCCTGGCGCCTTAGGTGCCAGGCTCATAAAGCTAGACATGTGTTCAAGTGTTTTAATATGCACTTACCTGATGCAGACCATGCTGCTACATCCAGGCCCTCTTGAGGCCTGAATGGAACTACTTTACCTGTGGGACTACTTTCCACCTGGGTGTGGTTGGGGAAGGATACATACCTGATCGGTGGAAGGATACATGCCTGGAACTTCTCCCAAAGCTATTTAAACCACGCCCGATCAGCAACTCACGCTTCGCGTTGTTCTGCTCCTCACAGCTGGACGCTCACCGTGTCAGCTCCTGCATCTGGACTTCAGCCACGCCTGTCAGCATCCTGGGTCGCCTGCAAAGGGAGCTAAGAGAGAATTGGCGAGAAAGAAGACCTTACCTGCTAAAGCTGCATCACGGGGACATCACACCGACGATCCTGAAAGGGAAGACATCATTTTAAAAGCATTTCGCTTCGATCGCTGCAGCGCTGCATTTCACTCACCTTTCCTGGGCGCCTCCACCTTCAGCAGCGATCATCCGGATCCGCACCCACTTTCCAGAGCCTAGAGAGAAAAGACAAGAAAACAAGGTGAGAGAAGGAAGGGAAATAGGAAAAGCTCAGTTTCCTTCTAAGACTTACCTGTTGGGTCATTCCCATTTCATTTCGGGTCCTGCCGCTTCCTGGCATTCCGGACCCCGGCCCCAATGGGGAAAAAACACAAAGACATTGAATGAGCGAATGCGAAGACTTTACCTGAACGCTCATCCAGAACTTACACTTCGGGTCGGAGCCATATCTCCGGCATTACGAACCCCGGCCCCTAAGGGGAAAAAGACATAAGCATTAGCGCTTGCTGCAATAAGTCAATGAACATTATTATTAAGCTTGAACTTTTGAACTTGCAACAGAACTCTTACAGCGCCTCACCTGAATAGTCAAGCTTATTTAGAACTCCCATCAAACCTCAATCCAGTGAAGTAACTGGGTTTCAACGCGCCCCTGCATCAGAAGCCGGATGGAGAACTCACCCTTCCAGACCCTAAGGTGAGACTTCACGGGGAATCATGGAAGGGTATCGAGGAGGGTTGGAAGGGAGTGGGAGGCTTGAGCATTATTCCGTCAGTAGGTAATACTCCCTTTTCACGCACAGGGGAATATTCCTGCGAGCCAGAAAGGCCAGAGTAGAGGGGCCCTTCCTGTCCATCATCAGAGTCTTGCGCTTCACCATTGAAGAAGCATCAGCACTCGAAGCCAGACCTGCGCCTGTGTGGGAATCAGGTGAGCGTGACAGTGTTGCCCAGAAGTGGGGACCACTTGACGCCATGCCTTCAACGACCGGAGCCGCACGCTCCTTTGCCTAAGACCTTTGATTCACGGACGTGCTCATTCGCAGTGCCGCCCGCCTTATCCCACCAGAGAAGAACAGGCCGTCGACATGCCGAGGAGCATCCGCCGGTGGGTTTCCTGCCACCGAATGACCGTAGAGACACCAGACGACTCGACCCCCTTGCTGGTCCACAGTTCCTCATAAACTCTTTGTGATCCAGAACTATCGACATCGAAGTGCCCCGCTCGCCTCTTCCTTGCAGGACGCATTCTCTTCATCGACAAAAAGTACCACTGGGATCGAAGCTGCCGCCTCGATGCCGAGTTCACTTTTCTTCGTGGGATCTCAACAATCCATGGCTCCTGCTTTAAAGTGAGCCGCGCAAGAAGGATCCGTCGACGAACCGACGACAAACTCTGCTATTCCAAGTACATTGGGGTTGTAGAACTATTGTAGAAGGAAATACGACTACTAGAACAATATATGGACTGGGCTTGTGATATATCTTTACAGGTGTCCCAGGTGGGAGGATCTCCACACAGAAGTGTGTTTAATGGTAAATGCCAGTATTCTGCCAATTGTTCTAACCAACTGCTTTCCTCCTATGTCTATTGTATGTCTATTGTTGGTTGCCTTTATTAAGTGATCTGTGTGACATTTAACCAGAGTACAGTAGATACACTTTAATGAGATCTGCTAATAATTGTGGTACCACTTAGAACTGTATATATTTTCCATTGTAGATTTTCTGAGCACAAAGTGAGTTATTGTGATTGTGTACATAACCTTGAATATTAATTATATAAAGACTGTGTTTTAACTAATACAGTGTGTGGACATTCTTTTGTGGGGGCTTTGGGACTACACTGTACTTAAGAATCAGTCTGCATCACCTCCTGAGAAGCTAGGCCTTGATTGCTCCTCCATTGCTAACACAATAGAGAATCTTGGCTGGGGTCCTCTGTGCCTCTCCTCTACCATATAGACAGCAGGAGTACAGACACCCCCCGCACCCAGTCTTTACACTGTTCACTGGCTGTGCCATTGCAATCTCTGAAGGGAACATTTATCAAACATAACCACAATTAAAATAAGGGTTGAGGGGTGCATCTTCCAATCTGGAAGGTACAGTGTACAGGGATAGACCTTTTGCGCTGTTCCTGTTTATGATTAGTATGTTTGTTGAATGCAGTGGCAACACTGAGAGAACTTAAATTCTTTGGGCCTCATAAAGAATTTGCTGGTAATTTGGAGGTAAATCTGTCGAACTACTGCCACACTCACTGTTATCACCACTTGGTCCTGTGGGTTTAGCACAGGATTACAAGTGGTGGTAGTGTGGTTTTAATTCCTATTTACGTAGTCCATAGATTTTGTTGTGAGCGTTTAGAAGAGACGCATGGTGTTTGCTGTCACACCAGTTAGTGTTCATCTCTTGAAGCAAGTGGACGAGACATATGCCATTTGGTGACAACTAGTAGGAGTGGGAGGAGCCAGGAATGCATGAGAACAACTTGTGCTCAACTGAGTTTGCTGGGAGGGTGGAGCAAATACTTGTGGCAGCGAGTGATACAACAGTCAGTGTCCATCTCCTGATGCAAATGGAAGAGACTCGTGCAATTTTTTCTATGGAGATAGTTGCCGTACTCTTTTGAATGATGAGTCTACATATGATAAGCTTCATCAAGATCCTACTATGGAGATTACTTACACCATTAATCTATGTGCTTCCTAAAATACACAAACACCCTTCTGAACCACCCTTTCGACTGATTGTCATAGAGACAGAGTGTACCTTTGAACCATTGGCCAAATATGTGGACTACTTTTTACAACCTATTGTGCAGAAGACAGACACATACATGAGAGACACTACCCATTTTCTTAACTTTTTAGAACAAATTGGAGTCATTCCACCACAGTGTATGCAAATTTTATATGCATCGATTCCTCATTTGGATGGTTTGGAAGCAATAGAGTGGGTATTATTACAAGAAGATTACTTTCCAGATAACACACAATTTGGCCTAGAGCACTTGAATATTATCCTGTACAATATTCTGTTCAGAATAAAATCACCATACCATCTTCAAGCCTCAGGAACCTCTATGGGTTCAGCGATAACCCCTGCTTATGCGAATATCTTCATGTTCTATCTTGAAAAAATCCACATTTTGGATAATCCTATATGGAGTGTTACATTGATATGTTGGAAATGTTTACATAGATGATGTGTTTGGCATTTGGACAGGCACCATTTGGATACTGGAAGAGTTTCTGGCATTCTTTAACTCCATACATGAACGTATTAAGTTTACACTGGCCATTGGTAATCCTTTGTTACATTTTTTGGATGTAGTGCATTTAACTGAACATGGAGACACTAATATCTACAGGAAACAAACTGACAATAATAATATTCTACAGTACAGTAGTTTTCCCCCAGGAAATATAGGCAACAATTTACTATAAGAACAGGCTCGAATTTTGTTGTATGAACTGGAAAAAATGTGTGAATTATTGATTGACTTTTAGTAATTCTGTACTTAAATATTGTTTGGTTTGAATTTGTGAAAGAGTATTTTGATATTTATATGTACTGATGTATTTAGAAGTATTGTTTAGGATATGATTAGTCTTGAGTGGTTTTGTTCAGAATTTGCTATCATATTTCCTTCCTCTGCATCAATTATGCTAATTTTGTGTTTATTAACATTATAGATAACCCCTGAAGAAGGGGTATTTCTCCTGCAATGCATTGAGTTTTGATTCTTGACATTAAAAGAAGATGAACGTTATAAAAAATGATGTCAATGAGTCATTTATGAACAGACATATACCTATGGAATGTTCTATTATACACAGAAATATCATTATACATATTATCTGTTATAAAAAAGAATTAGAGTCTGCAGGGGACGGGGTCTGTATTAGTTCTGGAGACCAATCTTTCCTTTTCTTTGTTGATTCTGGTCCATTTGTCAGGACGAGCGTTACCCCCTGTGCCCACACAATTCACATGTACACCTAGTGTTTTACTAAGGATACTGAACCTTGATATGCATTGTGTGTATATTCTTTTGGAACACACAGGCTGGATTCATGTTAAACTGATGGGCTGGCAGAAGTAGCGCTGGTGAAATTCTGGATGCCAAATAATAAAGTGATGGGCTTTCTAATGTGTAGCATATGGTCTGTTCACAAAACTTCTTTATGCAGGTGGTCAGTGAACTATTAATACGACCGCTTACGCATCTGTGGTTTCATTCTTCTCTTCTACCTCAGTATCACTGCTTTCAACATCAATGCTTCGTCCTATCTGGAGTCTGATTGTGCTAAATATTTGTCAAGATCATCACCCATCTCAAAACCTTTACTCTCTGACACAGTGCATGTTGGGGCAGAGATAGAGACCCGGAAAACAATGTTCATTTTACCTGATTTTCATTAGATAATATCTGCACATCTTTCCCAGAGATAACCAGATGACCCGAAATTTCAACCTCCTCCGTCTTTCATGCTGTAAGTATTTTTGTTATTATTATTGACGATGTGTATTAACATCAGAATTCATAGCCAAAATTGATTCCTACATCACCAATTAACTTGCTTCCTTCCCTTTCTTCCACATCCATTGTTGTGCATAAATACCTTTGCAATACCTGTATAACGTGGTGTTTAACATGAGTTGGATGATACCGTCAACAGATCACATGCAATTTTGGTTGTTGCTGCAAAAGTGAAAATTCACAAGCACCACCTCTCCCCGTCACTTGCTCATTTTGGGTGCTAATATGTCTCTCCAAATGTGTCTGAATGTGTGTCATCCACTGCATCCATTATTGCTGCTTGCTCCCTCCCAAATAAATCAGATGTGCATGACCTTCTCACAAGCTGCTCTCAGGTATTCCCATCTCGTCCTGATTCTCCTCTAAGGTGTCGTCCCATGGCATATGTCTCATTCACCAGCTTCAAGAGACTGCCACTTTGGTATCACCTGTTTACATGAATATGTGCTGTTCCCTCCCAGCAATATCATTTGGGCATGACTCTTCCACAAGCTGCCCTCAAGGAATTCCAGTCCCTCCAGCACCTCCTCCCAGGTGTCAACAAATGTCAAATGTGTCATCCAATCACAACAATAAACAGACACTGACTGGTGGCTCACTCAACTCCCCGAACCTCTGCTGTTCACTACAAGAACAATTAGGCAAGTGTGACTTTGGGGAAAAGCAGTTCTTGGATGGCTTATAACTTTGGAGCCACTTAATGAAACTACATCAAACTTTGAAATTGTATCCCTGACCTGATTCCGAATAAGTTTGCAAAGCTTAGTTGGATTCTGTCAAGAGGGGGTAAAATTAGAGGAGGTCCCAAAATAATGAAAAGGCTTATGAATGAGGTGCCATTTGACGGATCTACACTTAATTTGGCAAACTGATAAAAGATCTAGATATAAATGGTTTTGCAAAGTTTGATGGAATTTTGTCGAGAGGGGGCAAAATTAGAGGGGGGGACCCAAAATATTGTAAAGGCTTATAAATGTGGTGCCATTTGACAAATCTACACAAAAGTTTGCAAAAAGATTATAGATCTCGATATAAATGTTTTTGTGAAGTCTGAATGGATTTTGTCAAGTGGGGGCTAGGATATATGACTATTGTATGTGCATACATTTGACACTTTAGAAAAAATAAATCATGGATGGATTTCCAGCAAACATGTGTAAGGAGCTTTGGCAAAGACCAGAAAGCATGGTTTTGTAAATATGCCTGTGTTTTATTTTTTGACAGGTGTCATAATGTAGGTACAAAAAATAGTAATGTACCTTTGGTGACTGAGGTGTAGCCTGTGGCCATGGGCATTGGCCAGATTGTCTGGGCCATGGAATATGGCCATGATCTGAACAATCGGACTACTGTCAATGACCATGAGGGACAACACATGGGGTTAAATTCGCCATGTCCCCCTGTGAGTGACTTTGTCGTAAAGTTATTCGAAATTGGGATAGGTTTGAAAGGGAAGAAAAATGTGCTCATGGTAATATGGTCATAGGGTTCTCTTTTCGCCTTCTGCAGGCTGCCATGGAAAGCGAAGAGCGGCCCTGTATGGAACCCCACCTTCCCTTTTCATGGTGGCCATCTTGGAAAAGGATATTCCTTCCTTAACAGGGACACCGCAGGTGTCCCGGTGTAGGAAGAAAAATACTTTTTTAGCACCCCAGGTTCCCGCTTTGGGAACCTAGGGTGCTAATGGCCTTCATCCCCCATTACAGGGGCTGGAATGGGGGATAATGGTCTGGAGACCTCATTATTCACCCTCGCTTCACTTGGGCTAATAACTTGGGATGCTGGGCCAGTATCCACCGTTCCAGTCTCTGGAATGGGGATGAACGCCACAATATTTCCATTAGCATAACACAAAATGGAAATGTTGGAAAATCTTATTGAGTCTATGTACTTTACTGAGAAATATAAAGTAGATGGAGTCTATACGTTTTTGTTTTAGTTCTATTTTTTAACTGTGTAAGGTGGTTCCTAAAGGAAGATTTCTTTTGTTGTTTTTGGATGTATTTATTTTGTTGGCAGGGGAGCTTAGAACGAAAGGTGAGGAGGAAAATCAGGGAAGAGGCACCAAACACTAATATGGAGGGGCAGGTGGACAGGGGAACAGGTTGTGGGTGTGTTATTTCTAAGGTAGGGGGCAGTGTTTCTCATGCTCCTTTATTACATCAGTGGTGGTGGCTCTTGGGGAGGAGGGATGGCATTAGCCGATGCCATTTTAAGATAAATAGCAGTTTTGCTAAAAGTATGTACTGTGTACTAGACTATTAATGGATAATGAGTAGGAATTGGTGTTGGAGCTGTACAAGGGAAATTTTGAAATGGAATGTTCCTAGATCAGTAGAAAATAAATTCCAAACTGTCTGTGAAGCATGGATCTTATCGTGAAGTGCGGACGTGTTCTCAGGAACGTCATCATGCCTTGCGCCAACATATGGTCATGTGGCCCTGTCCGGAAGGTCCGCAATGAAGTCAGATGTTCGTAGACGTCTACGGATGCAAAACTAGTTGAAATAGTTGCAAAATGTGTATAGAAGTTTTAAAAATGATTCTAGAAAGTGGGAAATGGCAGAGTTTTGAGGTGATACTTTGTAAATTGGACACAAATATTGCTATATTGGGTAAGAATGATATTAGTAAGTTGTAGGAAAATAGCATGCACTAGTAAAAACATATGAAATTCAATTCAAAAACTTTGTTAACGGGACATCATGGTTAAGTTGCACTAATAAAAACCTATGAAATTCAATGAAAAAACATTGCTAAAGGGACGTTATGGTTACAAGTAAAACTGAAAAATCCCAGAAGAGTGGAGCAGTCACGACAGAGAGGATCACAGCTCCGTATGGAGCCCAATGGCGCTCATAACGCTCCCAGGATTTTTACTTTCCTCGCAGCCTTTAGACCTCAGCCCCATTTCCTGTTAACCCCCTAGCTCAGCTGTTTCCTTCACCACTGTCTGCCTGTATATCGGCAGTCATCAGTTGGCAGTCTGATACTTGGATTGGAGCACAGATGACCAAGTATTTTTAAGTATCTTCCTGCTACCTGCTTAAGTGCCTACTTGGCATTGCGCCATACCGGCTGGTAAGCGATTAATGCTGGTTGTGTCTCTTTCTGGTGCATAATTGTGACCTGGTTTCTGGCGCTGAGCAAGCGCAGTGGTTTGCCACTTTCTTCTTTTTAAGTCATGCCAGTGACGAGGACGCAGTCAGTATCAGCTATGAACAAAGGTACAACCTGACGACTGATAGGGAAACCAGCCCCATACAGGAGCTGGGTCCCTTTAGCACCCTCTCCATTGCCACGAGTAGGGAGGAATTCCCTCGACTGACGTCACTACTGACACCTCTAAGAAAAGCACCCATTTATCGGATGTCCTCACTCTTAGTGCCAAACGCAGATTAAAACTCCTGCAAGAACAGCTTGCATGCTCTAAAACTTTGCTCATTAGCAAGGAGATTCAGAAGGACCTTATTGTTGAATACAATGCTGTTGACCCTCTGACACCTATTTCCATGCCCCTCCAGTCAATGACAGCATATTTTGGGCCCCACTCTAATTTTGTTCTCTCTTGTCAAAATATTCAAGGTCACACCTAGAATGATATCACAAAATTTCAGGGAGTTTCATTGAGTAGCACCAAAGTTATTCGCCATCCAAAAACTACTTTTCACCAACCCTGTAAAGCAAAAATATGTATGAATGCCCCCGAACATCACAGGGCGGTTCCAAACAGTTCTCGGACACCTGTTTTTTGGCTTTTCATGGCCATATCCCATCCAATCCTCATCACTCCTCAGCTCCCCACATAGTGTTTCATTAGTTGGACATGTTCAATGTTGTGTTTTTTAATATGTTCTTACTATAAATGTCCGTGGACTACGGGCGCTGTTCCCGAATCCATCATGGTGACCGTTTCAAAAGTTTTTACGCAGCTCACATTTTTTCACCATCCAATAAGCAGGCGTGATCAATATCCTTTGACATCATGCCATACACTGGGCCAAACTGAGTCATGTCCGCAGAGCGAACAGGGAAGTAAGTCTGCGGACCGAACCCAGACATCACCCCTTTTGTTTTTACCTACTTTTTGGCCATTTAAATAACTAAAATGGTCGGATTTACACCAAAGTTATTAAATCACGCTTACAGGACCAAGCCGCCACTGCTCATGGCACAAATTTGGTGAAAATCTGTCCAGCGGTTTGGACTGTAGGCATGAGCAACATTTCTTTCCATTGCATCTATGGAAAAAAAATTGGGAACCCCTATTTAATTATTTTATTTAAAGTTCTTATAGAGGGCCTTTTGCCATATAACTTTGACCCCCCTCCCCTGGTCATCTTTCACGTACTGGGTGTTTGTGTTAGCACTGCACGTGGTGGCGTGAGTAATGGTTGCTTAGTTTACCATGACTGTCAAACTTCTGGGGTTTCAGTTTTACTTGCAACCATAACGTCCCTTCAACAACGTATTTTAATTGAAATGCATGGGTTTTCATTAGTGCAACTTAACCAAGATATTGCTGTGAATATATATCCTTGGGAACTCCACATGTTCATGCGATTTTAATGTGCAAGTTGCACGAAATAAAATACAGTAATTTGGAAGTTTTACCCTGGTGGACTCGGAGTCTTGGTGTTACTACATTCTGTAGGCTTTGAAGAGTGCTCCTCTATTTTCTTGTATGCTGCAGCAGAATGTTGAATGTTTGCTATATATATATATATATATATATATATATATATATTTTTATTTTTTTTCCAGAAATGTTACACTTCCTCTTATATTTTAAAGATATGTTTAAACTAAAAATAATGGTGTAAGTAGACTTAGAAATGGGGGAATTAGACTCTAGAGTGACTTTAAAAGGTCAAACCGATTCAAGACTCTTCAGACCTATACATGCCTGTGGGCTAGAAGAATATTGAATTTGACCAAGCCATATCACTAAGCAAAGTTTTATACTCACAGTGTAATGCTTGAGGCATTTCAAAATGCACCAAACTAATTTATGGTTCCATTGAGTCAAAGCATTTCGAGTCAACTTGAGAATCGATCCATGACTCGACCTCACAGAAAAAACCCTGGTTTGAGCCGTGATGCACTTCGAATCATTTTATTTTTATTAAACAACACCACAGGCCCCTTTCGAAAAGGTTAGATAAGGCTTCTAAGGCTTCTGTACTGAAAGATGCCAGTTAATTCTTACCAACTGGCAGAAAAGAGCAGTGGAATAACACAGGAAATTGGTACTTTGTAATTGAAAGCTCCAAGCATGACCACTTGTCTTGAGACCTCAGGTAATGACAACAGAACAAGATAACAAATGCATCCATGCAATTATTTAGGTGGAATTTCAAACCAATGATGTTGGTTGTTGCTTCCATTTTTTAAGTGCGCACTGTGACCTTGTTGGACAAGCAGTCTCATCCCATAAGTGCAATTACTTTCCTGAGCAAAGAAGTTCCCTGTTTGTTGAAATGTGCGCCATGGGTAAGTGAAAAGTGTAATGCCACTGCAGTTTCAATCCATCGAGGAGCAGGACATTACTTAGAGCCTCCAGTCGGAAGTAGTCAAAATGGTAGCGTTGCCAAATGCTTCCGTTGGAGATGTTCATTGTTCGCCATGAACTGAAGAATACCACCACCAGGAATCAACAAGACTTGAGGCCAAACAGGAACACTGTAGGATATTCTTCAGCAGTTCCTCAATGAGCACTAATTTAGGACCTTGCATCGGAGCTCCTAACATATTCTTTATTTAAAGGTAGGGCACCGGAAGAGGGTCTGACTTCTAGTTACGTACCCTCTACTGCACTGCATTGAGGCTGTAAATACTGATTGTGTGACTGTAAATACTTGCTATAATACTCACCGTTGATTGTACAGTTTATTCCTCATGTTACCTCCAGGAACCTACATGCCCTTTATATTGTAGTGCCTCCATGCTACCCACCGCTGTCCCCACTTGTCATCTCATGTAGTATATCCCCTATATGTGTTCAACTTGTAATCTCTGTAATTTGTTGTGTAACCAAGCTTTGAATTATTTTATGCTTGGCGCCCTGATACCTGCGGGCCCGGTGCGCAATACAAATAATAAACAAACAAACAAACACATTTCCAGGATACGCACACACAGAGAGTTAGTGAGGAATACTATACTATTTAGGGTGAGCAGATGAGATCAGCTAGGCATTGGCAATGATTGAGGGGGTCCTCCATTCAGGCAATGTAAAGTATATACATTGCATCATCAGGGGGAGGGGCAGCTCCTACCTAATCCTAAGGATATTGGCATATAAAGGTCGGTGGGGCAAATCTATTGCCATGTATTTTCTTGTTAAACTATAAGAAAATAGCCTTGATGGTCCCCAGTGTAAATGGGTAGGAAACACATGTAAATTATTTTTTTTGATTTGTTATGGTTTAGAAAAACCTTTACACAAATATTCATTTTTCGTTACAGAGAATACAGAATAAGAACAGAATTGCGAAACAAAAAACATATTCACATTTTCAGTTAATCTCCTATATCTAACATATTAACACTATTACCCAAATTACACATGTAAATATTAAATGGATTGATCATATATGCATTATACAGCATGACCTACTTGTAATAAATAAGAGTCGAAAAAACATTAGAAACCTTTTGCAAAATTGTTTTGGTCTAAATGCGGCAGAAAGCAGGCTGATTGTCTAAAGTGTTGTTAAAGTAGCCATCATGCTCAAATACATAAATGAGTCTGCCATAAGCATATGATACAGAATCAGGTCACTTAAAGGATCTTAGGGGCAACATCTCTATTTTGAGGATGGGTTAGGCCCTTCTATTCAAATGTAAGTTATTAAGACAGTTAGTTTGTCACCAGTATGATAGAGCTCTATTGAGGCATCCACTGAACTTGTTCACCAAAAGACCAATCAGAAAAATCCAAGTGACAACAGAAACAGAGAACAACTATTAATAAATACTCACCGGGAAATAAATGAACTAAGAAGAGGCATCGTGAATCAATGACTTAGCAAGGATAAACTTCCTATTAATAAAATAACCCACTGGACCCCTGAGGCTGAACTTACATCTCATTGAACACCAACCCTTTACAAAACAGCAGCAATTCTTGGGGCTGGCAGCCGCTAAAGCCATGTCATCACAGATAAACTGAAGGGTGTTTCCTCATTGTACCCTGATGATCTGATCTTTCTGTGCCAGTACTCCACTACCTTATTCTTCCCTTAGTTCTAAAAGGCCCTCACCAGACGACTGCAGCACTCCCCAGAGTCTCCAGATATGATATGATATGATATGGCATTTGTAACGCGCCTATACACAAGTGTTTCAAGGCGCGACGAGGCAGGGAGAGGGGAACAAGGGGAGACAGACAACGATCCTACTAGGCCAGGTGTCATTCAGATCGCGCAAGTGCATGGGTAGGGGAGACGGGAAAAGTGCGAGGGGGAAAGGGAGAGGGGAAAGTGCAGTACAGGGTTAGTAACGAACAAGATAAATAATAAGGGCCAGCTGGTGGCAAGTGCAAGATAAGGGCAGACAAGTGCTGGGAAGGGGGGCTGTAGGGATACAGAGACAGTCCCACAGAGCAGGGGTTGCCAGGAAGGCAGTGCAGGGGAGAGTGGCTGGGCCAAGGACCGAGATTGGTGAGTGGCCCAGTTGCTGATTCAGTACAGTTTCAGTGATTTAGCAGGGGAGATGGGGAGAGAAAGCAGAAGCAAAGAGGAAGGTTTTGAGGTGCTTCCGGAACCGGAGATGGTTCTCCTCAAGTTTCAGGGATGCAGGAAGGCTGTTCCAGAGGGAGGCCCCTGCTGCGGAGAGAGATCAAAACATAGCAGCCAGTCACCAGTAACCATCTAATGCACCTGCCCCCTCCCCAGATCCCTGAAGTCACATCACGGTGGACCAAATTTTGATCACATTGCCCAAGCACCACCCCCGAGGGGCTTGGTAAACAGCATCCATAACCCAGCATATCAAAAGACCCCGACTGTGTTCTGGACTTCTTGCCCACCTTCGAGCCCCAAGGTGTGCTCTGTTTCTACCTCATGTCTCCCTTACTTTGGTCAGTGAGGACTCTTCAGTTCACAGCACTGCCTACAGTCATCACAGGACCCCATCCAAAGATGGTGGTTATTGACTTGTGGTCCATGTGACACCATTGTTCCTTGCCGTCACTTCATTGGGTAACAAGATCTTTTCGGATTGGTTGTGCGCTAGCACAAGTGCCCTATGCTCACTAGTGGATAAATGAAACAGGACCAGGCACTCAGGTGATCACTAAGTGTCCCCTTATCCCTGTCAATAGTGCACTCAGACATCAAGTGTCTGCAAACTATTAGTATGGTGATTTATATCGTCCACTATCCTTATACCGTTGGCTAGAATTGGGTCTCCAGTTCCCTTACTCCCCTCCTGGCCAGGGGGATATTGTGCCCTCACACCACGTTCTTGGAAGGCATTGGGTCAAGCACCCTCCATTCTCCCTCTTGGGCTGCTACTGGCTCTTCCATCACATGCATGTCATGAGAGTTTCTTCCCCAAAGAGTGAATGTAACCCTTCTTCCCATAATGTGCTTCATATTTTAAAGCACACAGAACGCTGATGGTGTGTTTTCTCTATGTACTGTATGTATGTCAAAAAACTGCTTTCCACAATAACCTTTTTTTTAAATACAAAATATAAAAAAGAACCCACCCCCACTTTTAGGCCTTACAGCAGAAATGCTTCTGCTGCCTGCGATGCCATATTCTTAAACTTGCATCCACCCATTTTTCTGTAGATCAATGTTTCCACATGCTTGTGGTGGGAACCCACATGAGTTCTCATAAATGGGTAACATATGCCACATCACCTTCAGGATGAAGTGCGGGTGTTTAATCGATCCGGTTGTGTACAGGTAATGAAATGGAAAATCCTCTTCAAGGACCGCCTAACAGAACATTTTGCACATGGGCTTTCTGTTTTTAACAAGCTTAGCGTGTTTCACTTTTCACCAGGAAGTCTGACAAAGTGACAGTTCAAAACACCCGTTTCAGTTTTCTGTTTGATAATATTTTCCCTGTTATTACTGTAACACCTGTAAACCCTTATATTGGCACTTTGGGAGCACGTTGCATACGCGTTGTCCCACACCTTGGCCCTCGAATTCTGAGTAATTGCAGCCCTTAATGGGCATAGAAGTGTTAGGTTTCGTAACGTTAGTCATCTGAGTTCTGTTCGGGTTCGTTGAAGGTTTGGAGGCATCCACTTAGATGTATAGGAGAGGAATATTTGCCTTGTGTGCTGGAAATGTATCTAGGACGGTAAACAAAGCTATTCTACACTAATCCACATCCACCGACACTTCCAGGTGGGCGACAGAACGCGACAGTCAGTCTAACGGCACTGCAAATGCAGGGTGCATACATGAGCCTTTATTTCTTATTTTTTTAGGAATATAAATATTTTTGAGAAACAAAATATGAGTGAGTGCCAACGTACAATAATACTCTGTAGTTACTAACTACACACTATTACAATGTGTAGCAATTTAACCGGTCTCAACATTTTACTTTAATACACAATCCTTTTCGTTTTGTATTGATTACTCTTTTAATACTTTACAATTTCGTCATAATTAGCTAATTCCCAAGGACCAAGTTTGTTTCTCGGATCACAAATATTGACTTACAAATGAATTATTTGTTTATATCAGTTTTACATGAGCACCACGTGTGTTAAACATGACAAAGTACATCCTCCAATGGTACTTATTGGGTACCTAATGTAACTGCCCGATACATGTTTCACACATTTGCAGGGCAAGTACACTGCGTGTGTGCTCTGCAGAACCACCTTATTCACATGTTGCGACCTACTGAATTAGCAATAAACATTACATATTCATCTTCATGAAATTGAATACAGATGGATATTATTTGTGACACAGCAAAATGCAAAGCAAGAAAACAAATAAAAAACAATAAAGATATCAAAAAAAGATTAAAATAGATTAATTAATACTTATTTTAGGGCACGATTTGAAAATATATGTTGTGCAATAATGCCTATCTGCTATGTTGTTCAAAGAGATTTCTAGCAACAATCTGACAATTAGAAGTCTCTGAACAATTGGAACACTGAGCAGACAAGAATTAAATAAATGGTGGGGGATCAAAACCCTTAAAATGTATTTAGAAGTAGGCAGGGTTCCACGGGGTCTTAGGATCTGCATTTTCCATCGTTTGATGAGGAAGCCAAGACTGTGCTTAACTGCTGAACCCATATGCATGCATTATTGTACGACGACCCCGGATACTCATCCGAAATAAATTGGCTCACAACATTTTGTCAAGTTTTGGCAATAAAAGGCCGTAGGATTTTACTGTGCAGATATGGTTATGGAGATAACAATAATAACATATCATAATAATATCATACTTTTGGGCACTGGGTCCTGAGGTTACCCCCTCTGACCCGTGCCGCCTTCTCATGTCCCACGACTCGTTGTGGACACTACAGTGCCCTGTACTTCTTTTCCTTTGTTCTTCTCCCTTATTTGTAGGGTTGGAGGGTTTTGTGGTAAAGAAGCAAAGTGTGGAAGATGCTGAGTGAACAGCGAACCTCCTGTTAGTTTGGGTCCCTGTCAAGGGTCCACAAACAGATTGTGTTTTCTTAGAGCATTCTGTTCTTATTTATAAGACCCAGGGGAGCCCTGGGTCTTTGATGTGTATAGTAGTGGGTGCTGTGCGCCAGCCCCCAGCTGGAGAGCCGACTTGTCTGGCCCCCTGAGGGGGGGGCAGGTCTTTGAACCTGGGCCCTGCCTGACTGTTGGTTTTCCTTAGGTGCTTAGCACCTTGTTGCTTGGAGGAAGGGTGAGGTGATTGTTCACACTTCACCCCTCCTCGGCTATGTGCAACAGAGACTGCATGTCTCTGTAGCTTGTGGAGGAGAGGAGCAGGTGTGGGGGTTGGGGCTACCCCTCTCCTGGCCTGCTGAATGGTACATCAGTTATCCTGCCTCGCCTTGGGCGGCCCTGCGGCGTTGCCCATAATGATTGGGAGGATCTTTTGGTTAACACATCCAAAGAAATGATGATCAGAACCATCAACCAATCTGCATTAACACATAAACGGATGCTCAAGGAAATAGAGGTGTTAAAGAAAAATTCAAAATACTAAACTTTCCAGAGATCACCTATAAGAACTATCACAATCTAGATGAATACTTGACTAACTATGCAAAAGATCTAAAGTACAAAAAACAAAAAACATTTATTAGAAATGAAAACAATTACAAAAATAACAGGATTTATACCTTTCAAAGAAAATATGACTCCAATCTCAAATATTCCAACAAATACAAAACAAAAACCATGGAAGCAAGCAATATCTTAACACCCTCCTCATCAGATGCTGAAACTGCAAGCGACACAGATATAAGACCAAGCGAGAAAGAAATAGTTATGGATAACCCATTGGAAACACAAACACCAAACAAACACCATCTGAAACTCTGAGATTGTCGTTATTTAGAAGAATTAAGAAGACACAGGAAGAGCTTGCGTACATCCAATCAAACCAACAGGAGTACTCAGTCCACTACAGGAAAAAAAAAATATCTTAAACCCAAGCGCCTCAGAGGCAAGAGGGGAGGTTACCACAATTGCAAAATAAAATCCACAAGGAGTAAAAGAAAAGGTCCCAAAGATTAGGAAACAGGAGGAAGACTTGTGATGCATACTGACTAGAGACTCACGGATACATACTAAACTTTATTCTAAACCCTCTGCTGGAAACAGTCTCTTCCATGCCACATCCAACCATCTGAAGTTTGTAATCAATAACATCCTCTCTGGTGAAATCCTTTGATTGGAAAGAAATTGCAGCACAACAACAACCTATCTAAAAAACGGTGACAAAATTCCAACAACGAGGATCCAATCCTAAAATCTTTCAAGAAGCAGTGGAAAAATTAGAAAACATATCTAGAGATTACATTCTCACAGATAAACCTAAAGCTCCAGCTAAAAATCAAAAAATGAAGTTTATCACTACTTATAACACGAAAGCCTCTAAAACCAGAGAAATTCTCAAAAAAACATTGGAACATTCTTCAAACTGACCCAAATGTCAAAAAAATACCTCGAGTATTCTAGTATCTGCTATCTGCTATCGCCGAGCACAAACCATTGGCAACAAAATCAGTCCAAGTTTCTTAAACCCTATTCGTGGGCAAACTCCAAGCAGGATTTCCGACCATCAGCTGCTAAAAGGAAATTACAGATGTGGTAACTGTAAGCTTTGTCCGCAAATTAACCATGTCATGAAGGATATACAGCTCCCTAACGGACAAAAGAGAGAAAAAGAAAAATGTTTTTTTTTTTAAATAAAAATTTACATTTATTGACACAAGAAACTAGTCAGAATATTATTGCAACTCAGACCTTTTGAACGACTTGTTGACACAAAATATCATCCCTCCTCCAGTAATAGCGACATCTTAATAGGTGCCTGCGGCTTGACCATTGGTTCGTATATGCATTTGTATCCCAATGTTCTCTTCACCAAAGTGTCACAAATACTTTATTACTTTACTTTATTTGCTGCAGCAGCAAAATTGTATTTGTTGTTTTGTCATGCACTAACTCAGGAGAGTGGCACTTTAAAGTACAAGGGGATTTACAGATTTGGGTGAGTCAATGATGTACATATTAGGGGAGCAATACTGCCATAGTAGAGATGATGTTTACAAATGTAGTCACCAATGGACGCCCCCTGCGACCTGCACATGTTTGTGAGTCCTTGAGGGCTTCTATTTTCATCACACAAACTTCTACTTTTTCTTGATTTTTCAAGCTGTGAGGGAAGTTGTGGCTCCTGAAGGGGCACCAAGATTCTAAACAACTCATTCGTAAACCTCAATGGATGGTGAATGCTCTCAGTGTAGGGTCCTAAATATTTCCTCAAATTATTGTGAGGGACTGAGCATTGTAGTGAGAGTTGTTTTTAAATAATGAGCTGAAATTATGCATTTTGCAGAATAACTTTTGACCAAATAAGGTGAAAAGCAATACAATTTACAGTTGTTTCTTTAGCCTATCATTAAAATAAACAGTAAATGCCATGTCACCAACAGCATACCACATTGGAGAAACATATACCGTTTTTCATGAGGCTGCAGCCACAACCTTTTCATGCCAGTAATAGTCAGTGTAAATAGCATGCATGAGGCTGCTGCTTCAAACTATCCATGACAATAATGGTCACATTAAATCATATGCACAATGCTGCTGCCACAACCCACCTATGCCAGTAATGTTCACTTTAAATCACATGCATGAAGGTTGAAGCACCTCATGCATATGATTTAACGTGACCATTAGTGGCCTAGTGAGGACAAACAATCTATGCCAGTAATGGTCACTTTAAATTGCATGCATGAAGCACTTAATGCATATGGTTTAAAGTGAACGTTACTATCATACATAGGCTGAGACAGCAGCTTCATGCATGTGGCTTAAAGTGACCATTACTGGCATAGATCAGACAACCTATCCATGCTACTGGTGACCACCTTAAATCACATGCATTTAGTGCTTAATGCATATGTTTTAAAGGGACAACTACTGGCAAAATTGGTTGCGGCTGAAGGTTCATGCATCTGTTTTAAAGTGACCATTACTGGCATAGATAGTAAAATCTATATAAGCCTTTAATGGTCACTTTAAAACACGTACATGAAGCTTCTACCAAAACACATACATGAAACTTCTGCCAAAACCTAATTATGCCATCAGTCTCTACAAATGATTTATATTGACTATCAATACAAAATATATGGTATTTCACTGTAAATCCCTTGGTACATACAATACATACAATACATACATACATGCATTCATTCATATATACATACAATGCATGCAAAACACATGCATACATAACACACATATATATATATATATTCATCAATGACATTTGTGATGTCATCTTTCATGTCCTGGGTGTTAGTCCTAGCAGTGTCCGGTTGCCGCGTGAGTTATGGTTGCTTAGCTTACCATAACTAGAGAATTTCTGGGTTTTTCCGGTTTTACTTGTAACCATCAGTGAATTTCATGGGTTTTTACCAGTGCACTCTAATTTCCTACAACTTACTAATATCATAATTACCCCAATATAGCAACATTTTTGTCCAATTCACAAAGTTTCACCTTAAAACTCTGCCATTCCCCACCTTCTACCATAATTTTTAACACTTCTATACACTTTTTGCAATTTTTTCTGCTGTTTTGTGTTCGTCGACATTCTCAAAAGTCTGAGGTCTTCATTGGCTTTTCAGACAGTGTCACTTTGAAAATGGGTCCGTGCTACGCAAACAATTTGGAACTGCATTTTTCAGCTCATGTAGGAACTTTGAAGCTCAAAATTTACTGTTGGACAGCTACTGCACCTATTCTTACTTGTTATCCATTGACAATCTAGCACACAGCATATACTTGGAAGAATATTAGCAAAACCGCTATTTATCTTAAAAATGGCATCAGCTGTAATTGTAAATGTAATGGGTTATTTATAATGCACTTAATACCCAAAGGTTTCTAAGCGTGGACCCGGGGATCGAACCTCTGTTGTTCTGTGCCGTGTTGCTTTCAAGATGAATGTGTTGCCCCTGAGCTATCCTCCTCAGCAAGAGCCATTGCCACCACCAGCTGGAGTACCTATACAGCAAAAAAGGTGCAGTACTTCAAAAGACAATGAAGAGGAGCAAGAAGATGACGTAGAGGAAGTGCCCACCTTTTGCACCCAGAGAGAATCATGGGTGTGGCAGTTCTTTACCATTGTTGGGAATGTACCAAAGGGTAAAGCTACCAAAGTGAAATGCACTGAGTGCAATGTTGTACTGAGTCGCGGACTACCTGGACAGTACTTCTACTGGACCACCTCAATGCCTTAGCACACCAAATCCAACCAGTGCAATGCTCTCAAAGGTTGTTCCTTTTTTAGCAAATAGTAGGCTGTCTTCCTCCACCTCATTGTCCTCAACCAACACTGTAACCACACAGCCTACTTCTGTGAGAAACAACATCCCACCAGCTACCTGGCAAGCGATAAAAGAGGTTGATGATCCATATCTTTCAAAGGCTCAACCATGGCAACATCCCAACCGAAATACACCTATTATTCACTGCACCTACCCTGCATCCTAGTTCAGTGTCCATTATACCCTAATAATGTAATCAAAGGCCAGTGCTCATGACTTGCAGCCATGTCCTGTCTCTGAATACATGAGGTATATGCTTTGGCCATGCTGCATTCCCCAATAAGCAAATCAGAGAACACATACATTTACATTTGCTGAGGGCCAGGCCCACCACCCAGAATCTAAATGTATATCACTAGTTGTTCTACTTACATTATACACTTTGGAAAAATAAAACACAAGACATATTACCAAAAACATGCTTTTAGGTCCTTGCTAATGCTTGTCACGCATGTTTATTATAATCTAGTCTACCACTTCAGGCTCTAACCAAAAGCAGAATATTGTTTCCCATTCAAACCTATTGCTTTGGCCATGCCACATGCCCCAATAAGCAAATTACAGTACACATTTCTCCTTGCTGACGGCCAGGCCCATTGCCCAGACACCAATGTTATATCACTGTGTTGTGTACTTACCTTTTTGCACTTTCAAAAAAATTAAACACAGGACATATTTGCAAAAGCATACTTTGAAGTTCTTGCTGACCCTTCTCTTGGATATTTGCTGCAATCCCATTAAGCACTTCAACCTGTACCCATGAGCAGAATTTGTTTCCCATTCAAACCTATCCCAATTTTGAAAAACGTTACCACATAGCCAGTCACTGGTGGCCTGCCCACTTTAACACCATTGCTGGTCCCTCGTGGTCATGTCCAGTGGTCAGATCATCCTGATCATGGCAAAAGGCTATAGCTCAGTCACAAAAGGTATATCACAATTTTTTTTACCTGCATTATGACACTTTTCAAAAAATAAAACACGGACACATTTGCAAAACCATGCTTTCAGGTCCTTGCCAATGCTCCTTTCATGAGTGTGCTGTAAATCCGCCCATGTTTAATTTTTTGCAAAACTGTCAAAATGTACATATATAAAATAGTCATAAAACACAGACCCCACTTGACAGAATCCATTCAGACTTCGCACAAACATTCAATGTTGGATCTATAATCGTTAGGCAAATTCTTGTCCACATTCGTTAAACGGCAACAAAGTTATAGTCCTTCAAAAAATGTTGAGACCCTCCTAATTTTGCCCCCTCTTGACAGAACAACACCACACTTTGTAGACCTATTCAGAGTCTGGTCTAGACTTGAATTTCAACATTTCATGCAGCTTCATTGAGAGGCGCCAAAGTTTAAGCCATCCAAAAACGTATTTTCACCAACCCTGTAACTCAGAAATAGGCATAGATATTGCGATCATCACAGGACTGCCCCGAACATCCGGGCAGTTCATCGACTTTGTCGAAGAAATTACCAATTATTTTATGCTTTTTAAGGCCATATCCCATCCCATCCTCATCACTCCTCAGCTCCCCAGTGGTAGTGTTCACGGAAAACAGCGGCTGTCCGCAAATCCAACATGTCGGGCTTTTTCCAAAAATCTGACGCACCTCACGCTTTTCACCATCCAATCAGCATGCACATCCGATGTCCGCGGACATTACGCCATGCTCTAGACCAATTAGAGGCCCGTCCTTGGAGTGAACAGGGAAGTGAGTCCGCGGACCGAGCCAATTTATCACTAATTTATTTGTACCTACTTTTGGCAATTTAAAAAAAAAAAAAAAACTACTGGTCGGATTTACACAAAATGTACAAAAGCACACTTTAGGGACCAAGCTGTTGCAACTGCCGCACATTTGGTCAAAATCCGTCCATTAGTTTGGGATGTAGGCATGAGCAAAATTGTTTTCCACTGCATCTATGGGAAAAAAACACACATTGTGGGACGCTGCTATAATTGTGCCCCCCTGCACGAAACCTCACCAAACTTTGCAGAATAAATCTGATTGGACCATTAACTTGTTTTGCAAAGTTTTGTGAGGATTCGTTTAGGAGGGGAGAAGTTATAAGCCACCTAAAAAATTGCTTGTACTACGGGTTTAGCAACTTAACCCAAACTACATGGCCACTACCACAGCCATTGTAATATATACCATACATACCATAGCACACAAAATTACCTACTATGTATACTGAGTTAAAACCCAACATAGTAGAACCTGATTTTATGTACTGACATAGTATTAAGTATTTTTACTCTGCCTATTCGGTATTAGAGCTCACCTATGATGAGCTGTGGGACTTGAGATTTGGGGAAGACAAGACAAATTGGGGATTGGTTAGAGAGGACTATTTTTTTCAAAGTAAAAGTAAAATAGCTGTGCTGTACAGAAGGGGCAAGTATTCCCCACACACATAGACAGAGCAACAGGGTTTGGTGTGTCATCTGCCACCTCTCGCTTTTCCCTAGTGGCTGATGCACCCTCAGTCCGCCACCAAGGTCCGATATAAAAAATAATAACTGTGTAAGTGGTGTACTGTCGCATGCAGTGCAGATTGCTCATCATAGTTGTTTTTAAATATCACCAGTGCTTGCACTCAGTTAGGGTGCTGACATACAACACATACATAACATACATACATATATAAAACCTCTCATGGTTGCCATGGTAACATTGTTAGTATTGCTGCACATGGTTCCGTTGCACCCCAGGTATTCAAGTCCTTCTGGGGCACGCTGGGGCCACACACCTACCTTTGTCCAGTGTGCTGCTGCCTGCCTGGCCCAAGAAGACATAAGGTAAGTTTGTGTTTTTTTGTCTTTTTATGTATTTAAGTATACATGTTTGCATGGTATGCATGTCAACCAAGCTCACTGATTGGCTGGCTCTTCAACAGTGGAGTGAATTAAATATTATTGTCAGTGTTAAGGGGTTGCAGTTCTTTTTTTTAAAGGGGAAGGAAAATCATGTTGCCACATTTTGAGATTGGCTGGATCTCTGAATTTTGATGTTTTGTGATGGTAAGACATACAAGTTTAACTTTAGTGTTTATGCTCACTGTGTGTTTAAGAGGCCAAAAATGTATGTTTGCGAGGTTATTCAGGTGAGCCCAGGTTTTCCTCTCTGAGAGGGCCAGGTAAGAACAGATATTTATATTAGGAGGAGGGAGGAAATAAGTGTTTCTCACATTTGGAGGGAATAGGGAATATCAGGTATTCCTTCTATGAACAGTGTGGTAGACCAGGTTACAGAAACTTTGCGCCAATGCAAGGGCAAAGTTGCACAGTATTAGCACTACATCAAAGTTTTCCCTATTTTTAAAAACACTGGCACACATTAGACAACTACTGCACCATGACAATGGCAGTTTGGCATATTAAAAACACGAGTGCAAAAATAACCATAGTGCAAAAAAGATGCATTTCTACTGCATTTTTGCACTAGGGCAAAGTTTGCCCTAGTGCTAATACGGAATGGTATTAGCACTAGGGCAAACTTTGCCCTGATGCAAACATGCATCAAAAAGGTATCTTTTTTGCACTAGGGCAATTTTTTCCCTAGTGCTTTTAATGTGTCAAACTGCACTTGTCATGGTGCAATAGTTTTCTTAAGTGTCCCAGTGTATTTAAAAATAGGGCAAACTTAGTGCTAATACTGTGCAATTTTGCACTTGGACCGGTGCAAATATTCTGTAATCTGGCTCCAGGTGCTTATATTTGGGATGAAGTTTGCCATTTTTTTTAGAGTAATGCTCTTTGGTGAATAATGCCAGAATGTTATTTTACACTGAAATATCAGGTAATTAATATTAAACGTATAGAATATATTGAACATAATTTTATTTCACCAGACATTGTTTCATTAGTCTTAAAATATTTTTTAAAATACACTTCTTCTTGTTTGCTGTTATGTGAAAGGGAACATGCAGAAGTGTGCAAATTGAAATATAGTGTTCTATGAATGAAACATAGAAATTGTATTACAAATCAAATGAGAGATCAACCATATTTTTGAACAGGGCTATCCTTTATTAATTTGCCATTACAAGGAAAAAATGACCCAGGGAGAACATTTTACTTTTATTTATTTCTGTATTTATTTATTTATTGAACATTTGTATGGCACCTATACAGCAGAAAGTGTTTCCAGCCACCACAATCGTGGGCGAGGGGAAAACAAAGGAGGATAAACAACAATAAACTGTCCTAATAGGTCTTGTGACATTAGGACCATGCAAGTGCAGCAAGGACATGCAGGGGAGTAGATGCCGGTCGAGATGAAGGGGGAGCAAAGGGAGGGTGAGGGATGGGGGAGGAATGAGGGACTCAGGGGAAGGGGAAGTTCTAAGGTGAGCTAGGAGGGCAAGTGCTCTGCGGGACAGGACAAGGGTGAAGTGCGAGGAGGGGGATGGACCAGACTCAGTAGTCCAGGAAAGCGCACAGGGGATGGAGTGGGGGGTCTCTAGTGTGAAGAGGGTGGGTGGACCATACTGGGTAGTCTAGTCAGGGAAGGGGGCCTGAAGGCAAGGGCTAGTGGGGTAGTGCTGAGGCAAACTGGTCATAAGAAGGCCTGGTCCGTGTAGGGCTTAGAAGAGACCAGGAAGCCAGTTGCAGCACAGGGATATTAGCAAGGAAGGGATAGAGGAAAGAAAGAGGAGAGATGGAAGGCCTTGAGAAGCTTTCTGAACTAAAGGACATCTGGCTCAAGTCTGAGAGGGTTGGGGAGGCTTTTCCAGAGGGAGGCTACTGCCAAATGGAGAGGTCTACCCACACTCTCTGCTTAGTGAAACATCTGACCTGCAGAGAGTTAGAGCTAGAGGACCGAAGGACTCTAGAAGGGAGGTATTTAGGAAGAGAAAGTTGAATGTAGTGCATTCCCAGGCCCAAGAAAGCCTTGTGGATGATGCAAATGGTCTTGAATTTGCTCATTGCAGCCACCAGAAGCCAATGGAGAGATTTTAGGGCTGGAGAGATGCTGTCTCTGGGATTGAGGTCAAGGATAAACCTCTCAGTCTTTACATGCATTTTAGAACTTGTAACGCTAGTTTGAACTCAAGATGTCTGTTTGTTTAGGGATTAGCTCTTTTGTGAAGCAGGAATGTCCAGATCTAGTTTCAATCACATTGATCTATGCTTAAAAGAAGAGTTTATGGCATGTCAGTGTCTAACGGCAATAGAGGCCTCTTTTCAAATGACAAGAATATACATCTAAATGTGAGCTATATATTGGGAATTCAGTAGAAATCCGTGGACTTGTTTTTTAATCTGATCCAAAAGGTAACAATTTCAGTGTCTGACTGTTCATTAAGTGCATTGTTAAAAACTGATGCTTAAAACAGGGCCACATACCTAAACATGGCAGTGCATTAGGTGTGAAAAATTCGACCATCCAGCGGGGAACAAATGAGGATAAACAGTCCTAGTAGGTCTTGTGATATTTGAATCATGCAAGTTCAGCAACGATGTGCAGGAGGGAGATGCAGGTCGCGGTGAAGGGGAGGATAAAGGGAGGGAGAGAGTGGGGAAGGGGTAGGGCAAGTGTTAAGAGGAGCCAGGAGGGCAAGCGCACTGCGGGACAGGAAAAGGGTGAAGTGTGAGGAGGAGGATGGACCAAACTCATTAGTCCAGCAAAAGCAAAGGGGGGTGGGGTGGGGGTCACTAATGTGAAGAGGGTGGTTGGGCCATACTCTGTAGTCTAGACAGGGAAGGGGGCCTGAAGGCAAGTGCTAGTGGGGTGGTGCTAAGGTAGACTGGTTGCGAAAGGGCCTGGCCCCTGTATGACTCAGAAGGGACCAGGAAGCCAGTTGAAGCAGCACAGGGATATAAGCAAGGAAGGGGGAGAGGGATGGAAGAGGAGAGAGGGAAGGACTTGAGAAGCTTTTGGAACTAAAGGAGATCCAGCTCAAGTTTGAGAGGGGCGGCGAGGCTCCTGTGAAAGAAAGGGGTCTACCCTCACTCTCTGCTTAGTGAAACATCTGACCTGCAGAGAGTTAGAGCTAGAGGACCGAAGGACTCTAGAAGGGAGGTATTTAGGAAGAGAAAGTTGAATGCAGTGCATTCCAAGGCCCAAGATAGCCTTGTGGATGATGCAAAGGGTCTTGAATTTGATCATTGCAGCCACCAGGAGCCAATGGAGAGATTTTAGGGCTGGAGAGATGCATGCAATTCAGAACTTGTAACACTAGTTTGAACTCAAGATATCTGTTTGTTTAGGGGTTAGCTTTTTTGTGAAGCAGGAATGCCCAGATCTATTCTTCATCACATTCACCTACGCTTAAAATAAGAGTGTATGGCATGTCAGTGTCTAATGGAAATAGAGTACTTATTTTCAAATTAAAAAAATATGCATCTAAATGTGAGCTATATATTGGGAATTCAGTAGAAATCCATCAACTTGTTTTTTTAACTCATCTAAAAGGTAGTGTCTGGTGGCTCATTAAGTGCATTGTTAGAAATTGATGCTTCAAAAAAAATGTTTGTTTAAATGTTAAAAGAAATTGAATGGTTGTAGATGAACTACCGGAAAATGTGTGGGGCTAATCCGCACACATTTTCCTATGCTCACTGCACTACACACACATAGAGTGTGTACTCTTGGTGGACACAGCCTACGGATGCATTCCTCCCTGTCATATTTAGTTGGGATCTGTCAGGTGGAGTACATGATGCCTCTCAGAAGGGGGAGGGCCAAAACCTTCCTCATACCATGAGCAGCCTAATTAACTATCAAAGGCTCTATGGATCCACTCTGTCCATTTGTTTACCCTCTCCGGATGGTGGCAGAAAATGTGCACAATTGACATACTAATAGAGTATACTTCAACCAGGCTCACATGGGCCCTGGCTGCTGGAGGTTAACAATGGACAGGAAAACCCCAACAGCCTTTGATATGCACTGTGTCAATCTGAAGCCAACTCCCACCTCTCACTATCAAGGGCAGTGACCTGTCATGTCTGGGACAGCTGTCTACAGTAGTCACCCCGCAGAATGTCCCCATTCCGAAGGATACGGGTATGTGGTTTGGTGGCAAACAAATGTCTGGTCTCACTGCAGCTTCAAGGGAGACCTGCCACTTTAATCAGGAATCACACAGAGCTCAATTGACCAGAGAGACCTTTTGATCCACATCAGACAGCAAGATTGGGTGGGACTTAGAATTACATGTTTTTACCCCTTTCCTTTTCTGTTGCAAAGCACTCTGGTTATAACCTCATGCAAGCAGGAGATTGTTGGTGGGGACCCAGGATGTGTTTATTATGGTAGGCTTAGCCTCCACCAATCATTGCGACCCATTTTGCGTCGAGTGCATATTAAAGGTTGTTGCGGTTTTCCTGTCCTTTGTTAACCTCCAGCAGCTTCCTAGGTGAGAAGTGCCAGAGAATCTCTGAACCAAACCAAGGACAAGGCTGTTGCCTGCAACACTCTCCTCAGCTTTGGGACATCTGCCTTATAGGATGACATAAGCCCAATGAAGAAGCTAGCAGGAGTGCATTGACAATCATCAACCAGCATTCACCTTAAAGGACATTTTCGAGCCAGTTGAGCCCCTCAATATTTTTATACAACCTTGTCTAGACAGCCCCTTTTATCATTGAATGATAATTGTATTTTCGCTGTGTTGCAACTAACCAACAATCCACAACCTTGCAGAGATAAGCCTGCCGTTCCGTCCACATTACCAAAATTAGACCAGGAGGTTTATAATTTGCCTATGTTTCCAATTTGTTTAGATCCCTAATGGTGTACTTGGGGTATTGGGTTGATTGATGGTTTAGAAACTGATATTAATTCCTGGACCGGAAGTCGATTCGTCACATTAGGCTCAATGAAGAATATGTTACTTTAGGCCAAAGCCATACAGAAGTATGTTGCAATTTTATGTTTTTATTAAGTTAAAATATATTGGCCCTCATTACGACCCTGGCGGAAAGTGACTGACCGGACCGCCACAGCGTAAATAGCGTTTCCGCCATTGCACGAAGGAGCAAAGTGCAGCCCATTCCGACCCATCGGGCACGAGCACCACGCCATGGCGGAAGTGCAAAGTCCGCGATGGCGGAAATGACCCCAAAACGGCCCACACCGCCGCCGTACGGCGCCCTAGGTGCAATACCGCCACCCATCCTAGCGGACACCGCAGTGAGCGCCAACCGGAAAGTACGGTGACCGTAAATATACGGAAACGGAAGTAAAAACATGGGCCCGGAACGGGAAACATCCCGCCGTACACCTATAAAACCACAAAATCCACACAACCACCAAAAACACTACCCTGAAACACACCCCAACCCGTCATCCACCCTAGCGAAACCAAGAAAAATGGGAAAAGTAGCGAAGAAAGCGTGCGACCGCAAGCGGCAGGTCCACTTCTCCCGTGAGGAACTCACCGTGCTAACAGAGACCCTCCAGGAGAATGCTGCCGTCGTCTTCTCCACGCAAATGACCAGGACGGCACTTGCAAACAAGAAGGCCATATGGGCTCTGGTGGCACAGCGGGTAAGTGCGGTGGGGACCGCACCCCGCAACCCACAGCAATGCAGAAAGCGATGGGACGACCTGCGGATACGCGTCCGTAGCATACTTTCTGCCAACCGCAACATTGCCACAGCCACCGGGGGAGGTCCTGAATCACCCATCAAGTTGACCCCCTGGGAAGAAATCTGTGCCTCCACCATTGGAATGGAGAGCATAGAGGGAGTCGGAGGGATGGAGAAAGGAGTGCAGACATCCGAAGATTCAGGTAGGTGGGCCAAATAAAACAATGCCAGATCCACAATGTCCAATCATGTGAAGTACCATGCGTCCACATAGTGCAACAGAAACACATGTCCAGGAGAACGTCCACACACATCGGCCTGATAGCGCACTTTAAATCTCACAATAAATACATAAATAATTAAAAACCCCTAAAACACCCACTACACGTGCAGCAGGCACACCCTAACTGCAGGCTGCCAAACAACTGCACCCTCACTCCACACACAAATGAAAGCACCTCCAAGGCCCCGACCCAAATCACCCTCAGGTACCACCCCAATGCATGTGATACAATGCCATTCCAATTCCCACAGACCCATTAATAACCCTCGCCCTCCTTTACTCCACCACAGGGTCCGATCCAAACGACGAGCATCAGGACACCCCTACCAGCACACCTGCAAAGAGGGCCAAGACCAACGGCCAAAGACCCTCCACCTCAGCTGCACGCATCAAGACACGGCAGCAGCACAAATCAGGTGGCAGCACAGAGGAGGGAACATCAACAGGCACCCCAGCAGCCAGCATGCCCACAACACCACCACCACAGGTCCCCCCAACGGATGCCACAGAAGGCACTGCCTCTGGTGGCAGCAGCACCATAGGTGACACCCCATTGATGGCAGCATGCTCCGACACAGAAGACGGGGATGTCGAAGTCAGATCCATCCATGACCTGTCCCAATCCCCCTGTCTGTCCCATCCCGTACAACATGAGGATACCACGCAGGGGCACCCACAAGACGACGACTGGCCATCCCCCACAAGCCCTGTGGCAAGGCAACATGAGGTCACCAGCCCCTCTGTGACACCCCCGCAAATGGCCATGGCCCAGCAGAGGCAACAGTCCCTCGACCAGTTAATCGTGCAACAGCAGCAACTGGCCACGCTCCTCAAGGACCATGCCAATGAATGTGGGGGCACTAAGGCAGACATAGAAACATCAACTGAGACACTTAGGGCAGAAATGGAGAGGAGTACAGAGACACTAAGGGCACAAATGGAGAGTAGCACCGAGAGCCTGAGAGTCCAAATGGAGAGTAGCACCGAGAGCCTGAGAGTCCAAATGGAGAGTAGCACCGAGAGCCTGAGAGTCCAAATGGAGAGTAGCACCGAGAGCCTGAGAGTCCAAATGGAGAGTAGCACCGAGAGCCTGAGAATCCAAATGGAGAGAAGCACCGAGAGCCTGAGGGGGGAACTGCATGCGACGTCCAAAGACGTATGTGCCGAACTTGCCGCAGTGCGCCGTGTGCTCACTGAGCTCTCACAAACCCTTAGGGACATGCATGGACGTGAGCAGGCAGAGACATCATCCGTTGCAAGTTCCATCCAGGGCAGCCCCCAACGTAGATCTGGGAGGAACCTGCGCTCCACAGGCAGGGGTGCCCCTGATACCCGCAGAGGGGGCTTGCAATAGCGACTGCCCACTGACAATGAGCATCTTTGGACACTGGTGTTCGGGGGGGAGGTAGGAGGGTGGAGGGGGTGTTTTGGGCTCACTTGGGTGGCGGGTCGATAGGGTGTTCAACATGATATCACATATGCCATAAACAGTGCACGATAAACCAATGAGATGTGTGGACAATGATCTTTGTGTACTAGGCCATCATAGGCGTACAGTCCATATTGTGCATGTACCAGACACACACAGTGCCACGAGTACCGTGTCCATGTATCAGCCACCAGGCGTGAGTGCTAGAAGCATGCATCAATGAGATGCTGACGAATGTCACGGCCCTCCGGTGCCTCGCAGACTGCTTGAGGTGCTGCCACATCCCCACCCTCATCATGACCATCTTCAGGTGCTTGCAGTTCTGCGTCAGGGGGCATGGGCACATTTCTACGTACGCACATGTTGTGGAGCATGACACATGCCATCACCATCTTTGCAACCTTCTCATGGCGGTACAGGAGTGCCCCGCCAGACCTGCTGAGGCAGCGGAAACGAGTCTTCAGTAGGCCGAATGCCTGTTCAATGACTACACGGGTACGTGAGTGGGCATGGTTGTAGTCCTCCTCATGCTGGTCCCGTGGGTTCCGGACTGGTGTGAGGAGCCATCTCTTCAGTGGATATCCAGCATCACCTGTATGTGGACGATAAACGTATGATGTGGAATGCCTTTGCTACGTACGCACACCTCCCCCCCCCCCCCTTCCTGCCAGGTCATTGCCGAATCACATACCCCACATTATCATGCATGTAATGAGACTCACCGAGTAGCCAGGATCTGTTCCCTGCGTGTCGCTCCATGTAGCGTGGTATTGTAGAGTTCCTCAAGACCATAGAATCATGGGTTGATCCAGGGAATCGGGCACAACAATGTGTAATGATCCTGTTGGAGTCACACACCATTTGTACATTCAGGGAATGAAATTGTTTTCGGTTGCGGTACTGGGCCTCCATGGCATGTGGGACGACCAATTCCACATGGGTGCAGTCGATGGCACCAATGCAACCCGGTATGCCGGCAAGTGCATGGAATCCCACTTTTGTGTTGGTAATTTCCTGCTCCGAGCGTGGTAGAGAGATGTAGTCATCTGCGTGCTGCAGGAGGGCATCGAGCACTTGCAATAGTGTCCGTGAGAACAGTGGCTGAGAAATGCCATGCAACTGTCCGACTGTGTGCTGGTAGGTGCCTGTGGCCAGGAAGTGTAGTACAGACACCACCTTCAGTAGGGGTGGGATGGCGGTTGGGCTATCTATCATGCTGACAAGGTCAGCCTGTGTCATGTCCACAATGGCGGTTATGGTGTCCCGGTCCAAACGGTAGAGGGTGTGGATCTGCTCATCAGTGAGGTTGAACGGATGTGCTCGGAGGCGTGGGATTGCGGGCTGCCTGCGTGGTGGTAGTGGCTGTGCTGGCGGCCCTTGCTGGCCCTGCCTTGGCCTCCTCCTCCTCCTGCGTCCCCTCCGTGCGGCCGGTTGTAGTTGGTGTTCGTCTTCTTCTTGGAGTTGGAGTACTTGCAGTGCTATCAGGTCCCCCAGGGCCAACATCGCGAGTCCTGCCGGTAGCATTTCGGAGTGGGTGTGGTTGTGGGAGGAGACTGGGTGTGCAATTTATGTGTTTTCAGGCTGTATGGCCTCCACCTGTGGTGATTCATTCCACCTGTGCAAGCTGCTCTCCCCTTTGGCCGAGCACGTCCCGCACACAACGCTGCAATTCGAGGAATGGCATCTTGCTATAGCAATCATGTATTTGTACCCGATGGCCGTGTAACATTTGTTGATATGTACATTCGGCTATGGTCCCATTGTTTCACATACAATCTTTGCAGTCGCGAACAGACTTGTGAAGGGTCAGTGGAACGTAGTACTCGAGTAACGGTGGGCCCTCATGCATCACTGTACCGAGTTGCACCGACGGGCGGGGCGTCCCATTTGTGGGTGAAGGCAGTTGCCATTTTCACACACAGCCGCACTAGATGAATTAATTTGTGATTTCAAACGGCCACAGATGCCTTTTCGACGTGATGTTGCAAATGAGGAATTCGAAGGGCGGCGCTTTCGGTTTTCAGCTAGCGGCGAGGAGATGCCCACAGGTCTGACTGCAAATATAACGTTCTATTGTTCAATGTCCTTGGGACAGGGGCCATGGCGAGGATGCAATGATTGATATGAATAGTTTGGGATGCGCAATAGCGAAGTGGACGATGAGGCCGGACGTTCCCAAATACATGTTACTTCACAACACTAGAATTACGGGCTGGGGCACTGTGGATTTTGCAGGCTGCATAACGCACAGACTCAATGGATATTTCTAATGTTATGTGAGTAAATATTCAGGCGTTTTTATACCGGGATGAGGGAATGATGAATGGATGCATGGGCAGATGATTTGATACAGAGTTTGCCATGTACAGGGCTTCTTGGAATCTATCCGCCTCCCCTGCGCTATGTGATGCAGGGCTGCCATAGTGGGACCATCGTCTATCTGGCCTTGTTGAGCCCTCCCTGTCTCGACGCGCCTTCAGACACTTGTGTCCATGCACGTTAACATTCCCATCTGATGGATTCTGTTTTGACAGACGCATGCACAGGTACACTCGTTTGTGATGGTGTTTACACCTCGATATAGATGGTTATGAGTCGCAAGTGGTTTTGGGGTGGTGATGATCCTTTGTAGTGGGCTAGCATGCATATGGCTGTGGATTTAGTGTGATCATTGAAGTGAGTTGTTCGAATGTAGTTCTGATGGCCATTCTGTTCTTTTTCTTTTCTTTTGGTTGACAGGTATCTCCTCCCCTTTTGCCACTGCCATCAGTATGCCACTCCTGCAGATGGCTTTTACTCCCGACACCTGCTGCTTCGTGTTAATCAGTGGAGCAGCATTACGATCTTATGGGACGATCGCCAATGGGCCACATGCCCTTACGCAGTACTAGTGGCTCGGAGCAACATTTCGGCCTTTCAGCTGGACTAGTGCCTCCCCATTGGGACGGCCCTGCGGTTCTGTGCGCTTCCATGTTGCCTTTTCGTACGTGAATGTGGCTCTGTGTACCATGATGGAACAGGGCGTCACACAAGTAGTAGCTGGTCATTTCTTGCGGATGCAGCCCACAATGGTGAAATGTGTTTTGGAGTTCATGGCCTAATGGCTGTATGGGCTTGGTGAATTTGTTGTGCATTAAATTTCTATTCTGATATGGGCCGTGTAGCGTTCTTCTTTGCGAGTGATGTGGCATATTCCTATTTGGGGAGCGATGTATTGTGAGGAGACCTGCATTGGGTTCCAGCTTCGGAGTTTAGTTGCGTGGTACTGTGCTGGGCGCGTTTGCCTACGAAGCCCAGTGAGGTCAGGGATGGGGGCTGCCAATATGACTGTTTGAATGTTGTCATGCTCAGGGGCGGGGGATTGGGTTTTGTGTGACAGATGCCGGTCAGCCAGGTGGACTGGTGGAATGATGTGATTTTCGGAATATTGCTGGTCACAGGTGCCTGTGTTTGCGTGCGTTTCTTGGGGGGGGACTGTGGTCATGTCCATTGGAATGGCTTCTGTATTCGTGCCATCTGTGCCCTGCAGCTCCCATTGGCCCCTCTTGTGAATCTTTTGTTCGTTGGCATGCATGGGTGACTTGTACATTTCACTGGTTGCATTGTGACTTCATTGCACCTACGGGGAGTTGTACTTTGTGGGCAGGGAGCGGTGTACAGGCACTCAGTGGGGCCGTTTACGGTTGATTCGCGATGCCGTACTTCTCACCATGGCGGAATGGTACTTTCCGCCGTGCTTGATGGCGTTAGGTACATGTCCGCTAGGGTCGGAATTCGCGTACACTTGCGCCATGGTGGTATTTACGGTTTGGCATGGCGCGCGCGTACTTGGTGCAGTTAGCGTTGGCGTTCACTACGGTGTCGCTAATGGCTTCGTACTTTGCGGTGACGGGTCATAGTCGCACCGAGCGCTATTCGATGGCGGTATTGCATTTCCGCCATCGTTTTTCGATTCCCGCCAGGGTCGTAATGAGGCCCATTATGGTGAAACTCCTCTCATATTAGAACAAGGAAACATCCAGAGTTTTAAACACATTCCCCTCATTGAAGATTAGGAAGGGACTCAATGGACAATTACCTCCCTTGCCTTTTTCCTTACACCATCCACTCTGCCTTGTCAACATTCCACATTGCCTCCCCCTATTCTCATTACATGACCCGTTCTCAACATTCCACCTAACAATATGATCCTTTGTTCATGACAGCAGACAGACTATTGGTATTGATTTAGCCCACACACAAATGCAGTTCAGGCAAAACTGTATATTAAAATGACCACGGAAAAAGATGTTTTTAAAGTGATCATAGGCAATACATGTTTAGTGTAATTTCTGAACCATGTGCCTGATACAAAAAGAAGGTAGAGTTCAGCAAAACAACATGAATCGCATGCATATAAAACATCAATATTGAAATGTTTGACTTATACAGATTGTGCATATTCTAATAGCTCCATCATATACAATCATTGACAAATCCAACAGTTGTGGCTATTGTGTAGGCATGGAAAAGACATTTGCAAAGCAATGTGGTAATGGAACTACCTATAATAAACAATAATTATCCGAACAACACTGCACTGTTTTGGTAATTATCGACTAAATTGAGATTGACAGGTGTACAAATAATAACACACCTAAACGTAATAACAAAATCAGCAAGGTTCTAAATCCAAAGAGAGTAGCAAATTACGGACAGATATTTTATTGAAATGTATAGCATAAAATCAATAAACATGCATGTATTAAATCAAAAAAGTGTCATGTGCAAATAGTTGAAGTGGCGTGTGCATAACAACATCAATTAATACATACATAAAAACCTAAAACAATCAGAGAACCTTGTAAACAAATTACTGCCCAAGTAAGGGCTAAGGGCAAAAAGGCAAAGGGCAACTCCGTTGGGCAGCTGTCGCTGCCTGTTCACCTGTTTGCAATGGGCACTATACAAAGTAGTCTACTGCTGCAAACAGGTAAGGTGCTAGGAATTGGGAGCATGGTCAGTGCTGTGCTTCCTAAATTCTGACACTACTTTATTACTTGATACCTACCAGATGATTCTTACCCCAGTGTTGCATCTCGCTGCACACCCAAGCTAGCCAATGTACTGCACTAAGATGAATTTTGAGTGTAGCCAATGTATTGTACTTAGATACATTTTGAGGGTAGCCAATTTATTTATATTGAGTTCAATTTTGAAATTCAATGTTTTATTTTGCAAATCACATGTGATAACATAATAACAGTAACACGAGGCACATAAGCTCATCTTCAGATAATAAACATAGCTGAATTTTGAAGTGTAGACACTGGGCCTCATCACGAGTTGGGCGGTAACGCTGGCGCTATTAGCCCTACCCCCGGCGCTATTAGCGCTGGATCACGAGTTTGGCGGAATAGTTATTGCCCATTCCCCATTAGGCCCATTCGGAATTTCTCATTCCCCATTGGGACCAATGGGGAAAATGTGCGCTATTACCGCTGGCGGTTTTCCCGCCGGCAGTAATCGTGCTGAAAATCGGCAAATTTGCTGCGGAATCCGCCACAGACATGTTCTGGCCTGCCCTTAAATGCGGCGGTAATAGCGCTACCGCCGCATTTAAGGGTTACCAACAGACTCGTGATGAGGCCCAAAATGTGAACAAATTGGGATTGATCACCATTTTGTGCAAGCATTGTTTCAGCATTTCATTGGTTTTATTGACCTCTTCGTACAAACGTTTAATCAGTTAATCAGTTTTGTGTGGGAAATGTTGAAGCTTTGTGTTTTCTATACTTTGGATGATTAATAAATTGTTTCAGTAAGTCCTTAAAGCATGGGAAACAATTCATATTATTTTAATTACAGTGCTTCCTTGCATTCAAGGGCATAGTAAATAGCAATTGTTAGCATCAATCTCATACGATTATAATAGCAAGTATTATGTACCCATTCTATCAATCGCAGTAGAATTAAAAGTGAGCAGTGCCAAGACTCAAACCTACAGTTGTTTCACAGATCGCAGCAGAAAAGGTCTCAACGCACTATCTAGCCAGCTAAAGGAAAGCAGGAGTGCTTGAGGCAAGGTCATACATTCTTTATATCAGTCATAGATTGAGCATCTACATGTAAAACTAAATCATTTTTCTATCCACCCTTTCAGTCAACAGAATATGATTTGGCAACTATTTGGGATCAATACCTCAAATAGGATGCCATGCTACATTGTTTTTAGTATTCATATACACGTTTTATTAATGTTGTTCTAGTTTCAGGATATAATATGGTGCTGACAGCAGAAAATTAATTACATATTTTCATACAGTGGCCACGACATGTAGCAATTTACCTACGTATACTAAAAAAGAAATCGGTGCATTATGTAATGTGTAATGTGTTGCCCGAATGTTCAGGGTCTGGAGCAAAATCACATAGTCCCGTATTGTTTGACATATGTTTTTTTTTTTACTCCATAATCAGGCGACATGCATATTCATCCACATACGGCTAAAACATGCAGTAAAATCAGATGTGAAGAGCAGGAATCTGTTTGTAAATGGAGGGCAACAGTGCATGAAGATGGCTGCGTATTCTTATCACAATCCATACAAGACCAGCCACCTTCATGATAAAACGCCAAATTATAATTACTCCAAAAGCATGGCAAATTTTCCATACTACCTCGGGGTATATAAAGGTACGAAACGCCTTGTCCTCCTCCTGTTTTTGGTTCCTTGACAAGGAGCCATATTTACCAAGAAAGGTAGCTGGGAGGTATGGAAATACACTGATGAGATGGATTTTCTAAGTATAATGATTTTTACCACACGATCTGTATTTACCCTTTAACCACTCTAATTTCAAAACAGGCCTTCCTAATCAAGATATGCTAAACAGTGCCCAAGCACCATTTACTGATACAGGGACACGCACATCAACTCTGAGTCTGAAAACTGCAGAAACATGAACTTTATCAACAGCACTTCAGGTAGTGCTGGCATGAACACTTCAGGATCCAACATCAGCTGACATGGAGCATCCCTCTGTCAGTTTAGTGATTCAAGGGGGTCTGGAATTAGGCCATATGGCTGCATTAAAAATGTCCTTGAACGACACACCTTTCAGTTCTGGCAACAGCACCACCCCCCTTGGATGGGATCAGAGAGGAGGACACTCACTTGTCCATATGTTGCAATAATCACAGTGAAAATTCATAGACTCAGTGTAGAGTGTAGCTTAGGTAGGCATATTGCTCTTAATTTATGGAAATAAGATGTATATTCCCTGGCTACATTCATAGGATACAACTGATGTTATCCAGGAGAGGGTGGGCTTGGATAGTACAGCTGGAGAACCACTACTAGGTTGATGTGGATTTGGCAAGAAGCTTGTGCTGTCCTTAGAGTCACCATTTAAGGACAAAAACTGAGAAAGGGGTTGGATATGAGGAAGGCTCTTGGGCACTCCGCAATCTGTCTGGATGTTATGTTATGTTGTTTGGCATTTGTACAGCGCCTTTTACCTTTGTTATGTTTGCAAAGCAATGTGGGTTGAATGCATCGGGGACCGCATTCTAGGTCAGTAGAGAGAGTATTGTAGTTACAATGAACTTGGGTGCATTCGGTATGTGTGCAGCCAGTGTGCAATATGTGTTGTGTATCTGCATTCTAGTGGTAGGTGTGATGCAGTTGTTGTGTAAGATCAGTAGAAAATGTGCAGCAAGGCCAATTGGCTATGGTATCTGCTTTCTGGTGGCACTTGTGTTTGAGAATGACGTCATGTGTGCAGCTAGGCTGATTTTGAGGGGTGTAGCTGTGTTCTGAAGACTGTTGAGGTGAACATAGAGGTGGGTAAGTATGTATTCAGCTTGGCCGAATTGATAAGGGGTGCAGCTGCAGTCTATTGTTTGTTGATACAGAGGCAAGAGATAGCATAGTGGTGTGTTTGAGTGTCTGTGTTTTTCTGGGGGGCGTTGTTCTTGTTCAGCTTCCAGTGCCTTTCGAGGGTGTATTATCTCCCTGTTTCTTGATGGGTCAGATTGTTTTGGCGAAGACTGATGGGTGGTGACAGGCAGATCTATCCCAAAACTCATGCTGTTACAGTATAGGTGCTAACAACATCCTTTGTTGGGTGTTTTGCTAGATATAATACCCGATATGTAGTTCTACTAGGACATACCCAGATAGTTGGGATTTAGCAAAGAATAAGTGCTAGAACATTCCTGGCTGTATAATTCTCCAAAGGGATTTCCAGATGTGTAGGATTAGCAAGCAAGGGCATTTCCTGGATTGATAGCGTAGTGCATCTTTGCAGGGCAAAGATCACGTTCATGAGTACTATTATTAATGTTTTTTTTTCCATCTTTTTTTATTTCGACAGTATTTTTCCTATTAACATTTGAATATACGGATTAGGGTTGTATGTTTCAAGCATCTCAAACTGCACCGTATGTTTAATTGCAGTCAATAGGCCTGACATAGGTCTGCCTTTCGGCCCCTTAATCACTGGGTTCAGGTATGTTATGTATCCTTCTATTACCGAGGGTTCTCTTATCCATGTTCCTTGCATGCATATGGAATCATATGTCATGTCTATACCCGCCTCTATTTGATATAGATGTATGACCCCTCGTGTATTCCAACTTCCCAGTGTAATCTTATCTTTTTCAACTAGCTGTCAGGTGTATGCTTTAATCATCTGTATCGCTAATAGACCTGCCAGCCATTTCCACTGTTCTTCCGTCCCTTCCTCTTCAGTCTTTACTGCTTTTGTATGTTTATTATTATCTTTTTGCTAGTCCTTGTGGTTACCCTCTTGTCTCATCGATTTTCGAGCCCTATTATTCTCTTTCCAGTCATCTTAATTTTTATTTCTTTTTTCCCAATTCGATTTGTTACCTTGATCTTTTATTGAACCTTTGCGTCCTTTATCTTTTTTCAATTGAATCAAGTCGAAGACTAGCAGTCTTAACTTGTTGGCTTCTCTTAATAGTAAATGTTTTATCAGTGGAATTGTTAAATGCACTATTACTCTATCCATTTGTTCATCATTTGGAAATTCAGTCATGACTATGTCATTGGGTGTCAACAATCTCCATCCTGGAATGTGATGAAAGAGTCTTAGGACATTTGCCCTATTCATAATTAGGCCGTCGTTCAGTGGGGTAAGTCTTTCTAACATTAATCGCAGGTCACCTGTATTTATTTCTTCGTTCTCATCTTCTCATTCAGTGTCTCGCTGCAAGGATATGATCTTTCTTTTTGTTATTCTTAATGGTGCTATGGTGTATTTATCTTTCTCCTCGGATTCCTCCTTTCCTCGCTCTTTCGATCTGGATCTATCTCTCTCATTTCTAGTTCGTACTTCTTTTCCTTTAGCTGGTAGATCTGCTGGCAATGGCTTTTTTTTTTACTTCAATAATTTTGATTTGAAGCTTTTGTGCCTCGTTAATTTGAGTCTTTCTCTTTTCATTTACGAGTGTTGGGCTTTGTGTTGACCTGTATCCTTGAGTTTCTCCCTGTGTTGCCCCTGTCACTGTTACTGTCTTCGTTTTTTGTTTCTGCCTTGTATGCTCTGGCCTCTTTGGTCTACCAGCCCACTCTGGTTTCCTGTTCAGTTGTGTTTCTTCTTCGCTATCCATGGAATCCAGTGCACACAATGACTCCTCATTAGTGTTAAATGCTTCACACAAGTGTTCCGACATTGTGACTGTGTACGTGGACAGATCCAACAGATCAATTTGTTCATTTTGTTGCGCATCCTCTATCATTTGTGGGTCCTTCAGATGTGTAATGTCTTCCTCTTTCTTAGGTACTATCTCTATTTTTGTGACCTTTTGCTCTAATGGCCTACTTATCAGCCACACAATGTTTTTGATAAAGCTCTTACTTCCCTTAGATTTTGATTTGCGTTCCCCTGCCATGCTTTCTTTTTTCTTAATTTTGCTTTTACCATGCTTGCTCCTGTCGTTTTATATTGGGTATCAATTGTATTTTGTCCACTCTTGAGTCCTCCCTATACTTTTTGTTCCACCATCTTCACATGTTTTTCAAAAATGGGGCACATCCTCCTCTCAGGATCTACCTACTGCATCTCTCTGGCTTCCAAACCAAATCCTTTTCCCCCACCTTGTCTTGTTCCTTACAAATGGACTCATCCTCATCAAATAAGGGCTGATTGTAATCTCTACTATTCATCTGTAACTTAATCTTTGTTTAATTTGGGTGCTTCTGTGTGCTTAGACTCAGATTTTTTAATGGATGGTCTCATCCCATGGGACATTTTATTTAGTTTATATGTGGACTCATTAGGGTTAACAGACGCAAGTCGATTGTTCCCATAACTCTACTCTTCCACACTTGTGATTTCCTCCCTTCGTTCGGCTGTGTTGTCTCTCATGCATTCTCCAATCTCTTCACATAATTTCATAAATGGTGCAAGCACCGTAGTCAATGTTGTAATTACTAGGAAGTCGTTTTCTTTTGTATTATTTTCAGTCTCTCTTGTATTCATTAACTTTACCTTTGCGTGTTCTGTTTGAGTTTCTGTTGTGGCATATTTTTTATTCAATGCATTCACCGCTTTTGTCTCCTCGACACTTTGACCACTTGGGTTTAAAGCCTCTCATTGCTCTTTCCTAGTCTCCTTCTTCTCACAGATAAATGGAGATATCTCCGTTCTGTAATGCGAGGCAATGCCCAATTCCATTTCACTGGCCTTTGTATAGAACTTACTCGCTCTCTGCAACCTCTCTGTTGTTGTGTTACTTCTTCTCCTTCTATTGTCATCGATGTTTCTAACAATTATTCTTCCGATATTTCGGATTGGTTATTATTTTACTTTGTTGTCAGATTCGTGGGTCTTCACACAGGCCTGTTACTAATTCTTTCATATATCAGCATTCCGGGTTTTCCTCCCAATGGGTGGAGACCTGCTGCTTTTTCATTGGTCAACTGTTGCGGTTTCAGACTTATTGGCTTCCATGTGTTGGATCTCTTCACATTTTCAACTGTCATGTTCTGTTCGTGAGTAGGTCTCTCATATTTTCTTTTCTGCTGCAGCACCAAATGTTGTTTTTCCCCCTCTACATCATCCACAACAGATGTTCTTCAAGTTTGTGTGCAATCAACTTTTTCTTTCTGGCTATTGCAATCCGTTTTCAGGATGGCTCTGTCTGCCACTGTATCTGTGGCTGTAACTGGCCCGCCGGGTTCTGCTACAGAGACCTGCCGGGTTTTGGTGGCACTTGTCTGTTTGGCGGGCACTTGTCTGTTTGACAGGGTTTTGGCAGGACTTGTCTGTTCGAGTGCGCCACACTCCATTCTACCTTTATTCACCCCTCGCTTTCTTCCGCCTTCTCACCCTCTATTGCTGTGGATGATGCTCCAACTTGTAAGATGTTTATGTATGATTCAGTGTGTGCCACAATTTTCACAGCAGCGTTAACTACTATCGGTGGGTGAAAGCCCAATTTTATTGGGTCAGACCTCGCCGTTATCAAGGTTGTGCCACGAAAATTATTCCCTCGATCTTCATGTGTGTTTACTTTTAGCCTGTCACATATCTCCCCTTGTGTGTCCTTTTGAGTATCACTTATAAAATCATTTGCGTATACAGCGAGATTTTGCGTTTCAGTTGGGCTTACCTCGCTTTGCTCAACCGACTCACACAGCAATCTCGCGTTCTCACTCAAGTTCATTCTTCTGTCCAGGGAGACGGTGAGCCTGCAGCTAGGGCTTCTAAGCGTTTCCGTTCGCTCGTGTCTGCTCTCGTGTTCCATTTTGCAGGTTTTCCAAGGGCACGTTATAAAGTCTTTCAGGTCAGCTGCTCCACAGGATAACAGTCGCGCACAGCGGGTTCAAAGCACTAACGTCCCACAGTCACCACTTTTGAACTGCGGCCAGCAGGACTTTGAGCTGACCTCCTCGTCTCCCCGAGGCCACCCCGAGATCACAGCAGATCACCTTCTGCTCCACCTTCCACTCTGCGTTTTTTTTCAATGTTTGCAAGTTTTGCAGGGATAGAGGCCACTCCTCCAAAAAACAAAGCCTGTAGACAGACTCGCTGCACAGCCACTCGCCACAGTCACTGCAGATCACCTTCTGCTCCACCTTCCACTGTCAGTTAAACTTTATTGTAAGCTCCAACCACTTGGCATCTGATGCTAGCAGTTTGCCTATCTAGATTGAACTGATCACCATCCATCTGTGGGTAGTACCCATAGATTCTTTGGGGTCTGTGTAACACATTTCAACAGATTTTGTAAATCAGACCATTGCCGCCGGTACCAGTAAAATTGTCAATTACCTTTGCGGTCATTCGACCTATAAGGCATGTGTCAGTGGCCGCCTTTGACTCCACTTTCTCTCCTCCTCCTACCCCTGCGGTTTGCTCCAATTGTGACCTTTTCAACCTTCACCTTTGTATCTCTAACACTCTGGACATCCTTGCCCCTGTCTTGAGGATCCGCCTGAAGCCTGCCACCAAGTGGAACTCTTGGTATGACTCCAATCTGGCCGTTCTGAAAAGCAAGTGCAGAGTAGCTGAGTGAAAGTGGGGGGCATCGGGCGCATCCTCAGACAAACTGGCTAGCCGCCTGCTCCAAAGGCAATACAGACTCTCCATCTTCTCAACGAAGAGGGTCCTTATTCAAGCATGCATTTCTGCAGCCTCTAACAACACAGCCAAACTTTTCAAAATCTTCAAGGCGCTACCTGATCCTACTGCAGTATCTAACTCTTCAACACCCACCTAGGACCTCTGCACGACTCTGGCTTCTCATTCCACCACTAAAGCCCCCCTGGCCGCACATCCCTCCACTCCTCCTCTCATCCATTTCTCCTGTAACACCTGATGATGTTTCTAGACAAGTCAGGTCTATGAAAGTTGACATCCTGCTCCTCCAGAGCCATTCAGAACAAAATTGTCTCACTCGCTCCAGCCTTGGCCGATTTCTGTAATCACTCCTTCGCCACTGGCTCCTTCCCCTCTCTTCTCAAGCACTCCCTTGTGCACCCTCTACTAAAAAAGCCTTTTGCAGATCGCTCCATTCCGGCAAACTATCGCCCAATCTCTATCATCCCTTTCCTGAGCAAACACCTGGAGAAGTTGGCTATCTCCCAGCTCACTCTCCACACTGAAATTGCTGGTTGCCTCCATGAACATTGTCTGACTTCATAGCAGCCAAAGTCATGGAAACTGCACTTATGAACACCCATGAAGACCTGCTCTCTAACCTTGACCCCAGCTCTCCCTTGTCCTCATTCTGCTTGACCTTTCCTCTGACACGGTCAACCATGCCATCCTGATTGATCATCTCTGTGAGACCAAGGGCATCATGAATCAGGCCCTGGTGTGTCTGATCTCCTTCCTCTTGTACCGACCCGCCCAGGATCAGCTTGAGTTCTTTCTCTCCACCACCTCTCTTTGCACATGTGGTGTTCCCCAGAGCTCTATCCTCTCACCCTGGCTCTTCAATGTATATCTGGCCCCTTTGGCCCTCCTGATCTCTACCTTTTTCCCTAACTTTCAGTGTTATGCGGATGACACACAGCTCTCTTTCCGGCTAACCTCCTCCTCCTCGCTCATTCCTGACTGTATATCTGACTTAATGGCAGTAAGACTGAGATCCTTCTCATTGTGACCCCTTCTCTCGCTTTTCCTCCCTCACTCTGACCGCCCTCCATGGGCGCTCTCACCTCACCCACTTGTGAGGCACAAATGCTTGGGGTCATCTTCAACTGAACTCTCTCCTTCTCTCCCCACATTACGGACCTTGGCACAAAGGCCCATTTATAGCTGAACCTCATCAGAGGTATTCTCCCTTTTCTCACCTTCCCACAGAAGCTCACTGACTCCTGCGCTCTGGCTCTCTATAGGCTGGACTACTGCAACAGACTCTTTATCAATCTGACTAACTCTACCCTTTGCCCTCTTCAACTCATCCAGAACAGGACCCCAAGATTTATCCTTGGCCACAAGCCCAGTGACCTCACTTCTCGCCCTGAAATCCCTTCACTGGCTACCGGTGGCTGCAAGGATCAAGATCAAGACCTACTGCATCGTCCACAATTTTTTCTGGGGCTATGGCCCTCACTATCTTTAACTATCTCTTCCTAGATACCTTCCTTCTAGAGCCCTCCGCTCGTCTACCTCTAATTCTCTGCGGGTCAGTCGCTTCTCCAAGCAGAGAATGGGGGTAGATCTCTTTCGTCTGCAGGTGCCTCCCTCTGGAATGGCATTCTTGCCTTTGTCTGCCTGGTGCCAGATCTCCTTAAGTTCCGTAAGCTCTGCAAGACTTTCCATTTCTCCTCCGCATTCTTGCTCCCTCTCCCCTGCTAACCTACCCTTGCTTCTTCAGCAGTCTGCTGACTGGCTCCTTGGTGCCCTCTGAGTCTTACATGGCACCACCCACCCTACCCCCTGACCAGTCCCCCTGCACATGCCTTCTGGCCCCCCTTGCACTGCCACATGGCTTACCTTGCACTACCTGAATGGGTTGCTCCCTGTAGCCTAGCCCCTGCCTTCCTTGCACTTAACTCAGAGCCCTGCTACTTGGTTGTACTTCCCCCGGTACCCTCTCCCCTGCACTTCTTGTTGCGCACTTGCATGATCTAAATGACGCCAAGCCTAGCAACATTGTTTGTCTTGTTCTCCCTTGTCCCTCCTTGCCTTGTAGCACCTTGAAACACTTGTGGATATGTGCCTAGTAAATACCAATTCAAGCAATCAATCAATGAGCCTGAAACCTTCCTTTTCATGGCCTATTGATACCAGAGTCCAGTTGCTCAGTATGTAGATCACAAAAGTCTTAAAATGGTATTTTGACAAATTAATCTTATCTCTGAAATTGCCCACGTATTCCTTCAGCTGAAACCACAACCTTCCTGATGTACTTGACAGCAAGAGAGTGCCATCCATGGGATTTTGTAAAGTGTGACTTCTGTGTACAGGCAAAATTGTCAAGCCTATGATCATATTGGGGTGTAACCCTATGATTTGTGATTTCTGGGAGATAAACAATGAAGAATTTGCAAAACCATACAATCCAGGGATGTTGCACACTCCATTAGTATGTTACATATCCATTGATATAGTTGTCTTAGTGGTGGTATATCCTGATTCTATTATTGGGGACGGGAGCCACAATGTGTCCCAGGGTTTTTATAAAAACTCTCTGGAGGCGGTATTCAAACCAAATGCAAATACCCAGAACTGCGCAGCATTGCATGTGTTCACTCCTTGAGATGAAGTACTGGATAGAAGTCTCCTGAAGGATTTTTCACTTGAAAAAGAATAGAGAACTCTCTGGGAAACCAGATTGAGATGTCTTCACAATGGCGATGTTTTGTATCATCCACTGTATTACCAGGAATAGGGCACTTTCTAAACTGGGTATTTTAGCAAAGGTTTAACCACCACCCTTGAATTCAAAGGAACAGTGTCGAAGTCGATATATTAATCTATGCGAAAAACAGTCTGACCTCAGGGGTCTGAGACATCCCACAAGAAGGACAAAAACAGACTCGGACCCTCCACTGGAATCTCCTGAAATAGGTTTATAAGGTCATGCTTCTGGGGGTGCTGTGGTGGAAGTTGCTGTGGGACTGGCTCACCTTCCATGATGTGGGCACCCCTTCCTAATACATGAAAAGAAACTTGAGATACCAATGCAGATGCAGCATATTTGTTTATCCTGACCTTTGAAGGAACGCATTGTCCTCCTTGTGACACAGCCTGATTTCCATATGTGTATGATTTGTCTAAAAATTAAATGACTCCCAGACCAAATGGACTGACAGCCCAAAGGGTTAATCATGGCAGCGTACTTGAATGCTTTAGCTTTCCAAATTAGGAGCTTAAGGTTACCAGCTACCAATGAGCTTTCACCGGATGATGCTGCCCTCATGATTTCACAATGTAGAAGTGATGGACCTGTCTCTCTATTAATTAGAGTAGTGGGTTAACATTGGTCCCATCCAAGGTATGCTCAATCGAGCACCTGTAAGACTGCCATGAGTGACTTAGAAGAGTATAGCGGCCACGCTTATGTCCACACACTCAGGTGAATTGCTGAATATGTTATTTTCAAGTCGTTATCCACCTTCTGCTCCACTGCATCTCCATATGCAAGGTGTTGTGTCTTTCATTCACGGTACACCTGGCTCAAAATGAGCCCGATTGACATTTTCCCCAGACACTCAGAAACACACACACACCTACAGGGATAATGCACACTGTTTTAAAGGTTCACATTTAACAGTATATTGTGCCTGCCATTAATGGGTACTTTTTGAAGCTCATGTAAAATGTAAAGTTGATATACTTTACATAAGCAATCTATTGGAGCAGGCCGTCCTTAATCTGCAGGAAATTTGTATTGAACAACCACAAAATAATTCTGCCTTAAAAAGAAAGAAAATGCATAAAATGGTTGGCTGTCAATAAATGTCTAAACGAACGATCGCATAAAGGCTATGTCACCTACTTATGTGAAAGGGAGCAGGTGTGAGGCTGAATATAGACCAGGTGTCCTGAATAAAATGTTCCTTTCAACCCTTGAGTGTGCCAGTGGCATGATGAATTCATTACTCTTGAAGGCAGAATGTTCATTGCCCTAAGCAAGCACTGCACTACTTGTTACCGCCGATTGCAATCTCGGGTGACAGGAGCCTGCATCGCAAGGAGCTCCACTCCACTTCTTAATTTATATTTTTCAGAAAACTAAAAGAGCATCTCCACTCACTTTCTTTTGTGTGGTGCTACAATTAAACCATCCTGCTTATGTTACACCACGCGGAAGAAATGCAAGTTACTCAGTTGTGTTCATGTTCAGTGTATATATGTTAATTAATAATGTATGACCAAGTATAAGATAGCTGTATAAATATTATGTTTGGTTGTGTTATGTTATGCTAATGGGGCTTGTAACGTGCTCTGTTGCCACTTGCATGGTCTTTTGCTGTTCTGGTGGATCTGCAATTGAAGGAGGGTTGAGGTGGGTCTCTTAGTGGGGTTCAGAGGAAGAAGAGTAAGAGAGTGCGGTTGGCAGCTTCAGGTGAAAGAATCCGGTCGATGAGCATTGGTGCGTTTTCGGTTGGTAGCCGTCATGTGGTGTTGAGGTCTGATTGTGTGTGGTTTGTTATCATGTCGGGTCATGATATGTGAATTGCGTGCGGTTTGTGGTGCGGTAGAGTTATGGTTGTGGTTAGTTCAGAGTTTGAGGGGATGTATGCAGAAAGGTGAGATTTTAGTACAGTTGGTTAGTGGCAATACTTTTCCTACATCCAAAAGTCAGTCTAAATGCAATACTTTCCTCACCCCCAACTGATCATTCTAGTGTGATGAATTTACCACCCCTAGAACTTCATCCAGGTGATGCACATTCCCTCCTAGTGTAGCACCGTTTCTGCCCCCAACTGATGCCTCTTTGTGCCATGCATTTCTCACCATCGGCAGATGGGCTAAAAGCAAGGAATGGCCACCCCACACAACTAGGCTTAATGCAAAACGAGGCTTCTGTACACAATTAGACTAAATTCAGAATGTGGCTGCCTTACACAATGGGGCCACATGCAAAACGTGGCTACCGTACACAAATATGCTACATTCAAAATGTGTGTGTCTGCCTTACACAACTGGGATAAATGCAAAACGTGGCTGCCTTACACAAATGGGCTAAATACAAAATGTGGCTGCCTTATACAATTAGGCTAAATTCAGCCAAATGCAAAACGTTGTTACCGTACGCAAATAGGCTAAATTCAAAATGTGTCTGCCTTACACAAATAGGCTAAATTCAGCCAAATGCAAAACGTGGCTACTGTACACAATTAGGCTAAATTCAAAATGTGCCTGCCTTACACAAACAGGTTAAATGCAAAACGTGGCATCCCACACAATTGGGTTAAATGCAAAATGTGGCAGTCTTATAAAATCGGGCTAAATGCAAAATATAGCTACCTCACACGAATGTACTTTTACGTTCGATGTGTTCTTACATGAAGTGACTTGTTTCCATAGACACCCTTAGAAGTGGCAGAAAACACATTGTTTATTTATATTCTCTGCAATGCATTTCTCAATCATCGTAGACGTAGAGTGACACGTGTTTGTTGCTGAGGTCTAATTAAACCTGAATTGGATCCTCGCGGTTTGATAAAGATGATAGTTTCAACAATCCCTGGAAAAGAAACACAGGAAGGAAAACATTGGTGTATAGTCCTTTATCGACATGCTTGGTTTCCAAAAACCTAACCTTGGTGTTGTTATCTTTTTTACAGTTCATTACACTCTGGCTTCCAGTCACCTTTCTTACATTCTTTCAATATTAAATGTTAATTAATAAACCCCCCTCATAGAAATGCGGGATGAAGGTTTTCTCTGAAACTGATAGTTAAGAAGGTTGTAGCTTAAAAGTAATTTAGCGACGCTGCCCGTGCTTGAGGCTTTCCCTTTCCCACTGTATTGCATATGTATTGCTATAGCCGTGCTGGACTTTAGGCCAGAACATTTCATAAGGAGGCAAAAAGACGACAGCATTGCTCATGGAGCAGAGGTGCAGGAGGTAGAGAAATTGATAGCGCCAGACAAGATGTGAGTACTTCAAGAGCAGGAGTGGCACATTGGTGTGCTTGCAAAATAGCCTTAAACATGCAGGACTTGCCCAGATCCAACATTCCAGGATGAAGAGGATGTGCAGAGAAATGTGCAACCAGAAGCAGAAAGTGTGCCTTTTGAGGAACAAACCCTGCTATCAGAATGATAGTGGACTCTGGCATGTGCTATGCCGTCTGGCATCCCTTTTACAATGATTTAAAAACATGAGCACAGACTAGCTATGCCATTCACAGCCACACTGTCAAAGGTCAGTGGCCGAGCACTTCAGAATGTTTTCTTCTCCACACCCTAGGCAGTCAATCCGACAGTGAAAGCACATTGCACCCCTTCTTTCCATCATCACACTACCCACCACGCATGACTGTTGCCTGGACGCATATAAAGAATGATACACACGGACAAATGCTTTCAAAAAATAAAAAATAAACTACGAAAATCCTCTGACAACCCTGCTACTCAAACCCAGCATCAGCCCACCTACTTTCAAAGATTTCCCACCCACTTTAGCATAGGAAATAGAGACGATAATAATGAAACTGATGGCAGACTCCACTTAAACCCACCCTTGCCGAAACTCCATAATCAAGAAAATAGATTCCTACTTGCCCCCAAGATAGCACGAATCTGCAATGCCTCATTCTCAACTGGATTGTAAAAAAAGGAGCTAAAAAAAGCCATAGTTAGACTACTCCTGAAAAAGACTAATCTTGATAAAAAATAATCGACGCATCTACAGACCAATCTCTAATCTACCATTCATAGCAAAAATCATCATGAAGCAATTTGCATGCAACCAACTCATCCATTCCTCCGAAACTCAAGACATCCTTCACAACTACCAATCCAGTTTCATAAACCACATAAGCATTGAAACCACACGTTTATACTTTGCAGAACACATCCTGCATGAATCAGATAACAACGTCTAGTACAACATTCAACACCATCATTCCTGACACACTTCTTAAACCCCTTGCATTTCCATCTAGGCATTCAATACTGTACCTTAAAATGGATTGAGTCTTTTCTCCAAAAACACAGTAAAAGTCAAGGATTTCCTATCAATAACTGGGGAATTTACTCAAGAAGTGGCCCGGGGTTCCACTTTATTCCCATGGCTCATCAATGCCTATATCAGGCCCGTCACACACATTCTAGAACAATTCTCATCCACATTTCAAGGATACGCAGATGAACTTGTCTTTACCATTTCACCAAACCTTGAATCCAACAACTCCATCGGTAAATGTCTTACAGTCATACAAAATGGATGTCCAAACCAATGTGTGCCTCAACCCCAGCATGACAGGGGTCATGGTCTTTGGCTCCCAACACTTTCACCACTTCCTTTTATATGACCCTCTGACCTATGAACCCCCTTCACCTCTTTCAGAAACACAAAACCTGGGAATCCTAACAGACACCGACCTATCCGTTAAACCACCCAAAAGACCTCACAAAAAAAACCTATCTTCTACACATCCTCAGAAAGATGCTCCCCTCCTTGTAACTTTACCAAAAGATCATAATCACCAATGCTCTATTACTCTCCAAACTAGAATACTGCAATTCTCTCTATATGGCCCTGTCCCTCCAAATTATATAAACTAATACTGCAAGATAGATGAGCACTAAACCTTAAGCCTAATGACCATATCATTCCATCTCTAAGAACATTGAACTGATTACACATCAAAACAAAAATATAACTCAACATCCTAAACATTACTCAGAATACCACCCACTCTTCTAGCCCCTCAAAAACCCAAAATCAAGAACTTCAGGAAACAATTCAACGACTGCCAAATTTCAATCACCACCCTTGCACACAAGCTGACACAACCTTCATCAACCTAACACTTCACTTGCATGGCTCCTCGCCCTCCTTCATCCGGACACAGCTTTTTTGAAATATGTAAGCATTTCGGCACCCAGGGCTCCCCTTTCTACTATCCCTTATTCCGCCTTGGTTAACACTTTCCCTGCCAACCCCCTTTCCCTCCTTCAATCTCCCTTTTGCCACAACAACACTAACCTGATATGTACTTCCAGACCCCATACCACATTGACCTCTTCTGTAATCTGCACATACTTTCTTTCCAACCTTACCCTCTGTTCATTGCTCCTTTCCCTGCCCACTGTGATGAATCACAGGATTTCATGAATTCTCTTCAGTCGGAGCCTTTCCTTGTGAGGCTAGGGAGGCGAGCCCACTACACAATACCATCCCTAAAGGAAGAGGCAAGCAGGACCTCACAGGCAGAGACTCCTCCCCAAGGGGACAAGGACTCCCATTCTGATGAGGCTTTCCCTATCCACACGCTCAACAAACAAACCTAATGAAACCTGCTGGAAGAAAACAGGAGAAACCACAGTACATGTGCTAATGTGATATTCCACCTGTGAAAAAGCACGGGTATGGTACTGTGATGAAGAAAACCAGTGGAACAACACTGAGCACCAGTTCAACACAAAAGATGGACTATAACATTACTCTGGGGAAGACCCAGCACAGTGTCATAAGTATTGGAATACAGACACCAGCGAAAGTGAAACCAGGGACGTGCAAAGATGACACAAAATAATCAGAAGAGTGAGAATAATCACTGGTTCCATCATACTCGTCCCAGTGGGAGGCAAAGTAACCAGATGAGTGAGAGTCCTGTATGGGTTCATAATACTTGTCCCAGTGAAAAGCCAAGTGATAAGAGGACTGAGATCTCTGAGAAGAATATGTTTGCTCTTAGTACTCAAATTACAAGTTGGTTGTCAGAGAAAGAGAGTATTTCAAGTTTATGTGATAAAGCCGAGTGAAAGAACCTCAAGGAAAAGGTACACCTGATAAGAGAATTCTGAAAAGCCAAGACAAGAGAGACCATGAAAATTGGAAAAAGCACTTAAGGGAATTAAACAAACGAATCCAACTGATAGTCAAGAATTATCTAAAGAGTCAACATTAATGGAAATTGGTTGAGAAAGTAGCACAGAAGAAGGGAGTCAGTCTCCTCGACTTTAGTTGTTTTGTATTAATGGTAGGGTCAAGAAGATAAGAATTGGATGGAGGACAGGCTATTAATTTGGACTTCACAATTGACCGATGAGCACCCTAATTAGTTCTGTTAGGTGAGGAAATGCATAGTTTAGGGACAGTGAGGCAGTTTTCCTATTACTTAAATAAAATCAAACTAAGAAAGTAAACATCTAGCATGTCTTCTTCTTCTGCCCCTCCACACCACACACTACCACATCCCCCTTCTATGGGCCTCATTACGAGGTTGGTGTTAACCCACTGGTGCCACCTGCGGGTTGCCCCCAACCCTGTAACACTGTTTCCAGCACCTGACTTCCCGGTGCCACCAGGATATTACATGTCCCGGCGGATCAGGAAGTCAGAAGCTGGAAAATGTTAGCCCCCATTTCTGTGGAGTCCTGAGGACTCAGCAGGAATGGGGACTCGGAAGCGCCGGCACCGTTGCTAATGGTGCCGGTGCTTCTTTGACAACTTTGATTTCCGGGACTGCAGCGCCCGGCAGGTCAGACCTGCCGGGTGCAGAGGCCCCGAAAGCAGAGTTGTAGTCTGCTGGTCTGGAAAGGGTGCGATACGTTGCTACCGGCACCCTTATTTCCAGAACGGCAGACTTGCAATGAGGCCCATGTCTCCTTAACAATTCTGGATTATACATTTGTGTTTCCTGAAGGTTTGTGCTTACTAACCCTAATTAAATATCAATGGTCTTTACAAGCTTTTACATCCTGGCTGTGACCAGATGACTTGGGCACCTTAAGACACTTGTTCGATTGGGCCCCTATGGGGGCTCAAATGGGAATACGGGAATGGCTCCTGCAAGGAGGAATTATTGGGTCCTCCTATGTCGGAATGACCCGGTAAGTCCCCATTGCAGGAACTCGGTAATAGAGCCCGGTTTGGAGGCAGCCATGGTGCTAATAGCACCATGGCTACCTTCAAACTCATAATGAGGCCCTATATGTCGAAATAAAAACTGGATACTTTAAGGAATCAATCTCTTGTTTGGCTGAATTACTAAAGGAGTAGCTGTGGTGTTTAAGCTTCCGTGTGTACCATCCCCCTCGGGAGGAACTTTACTGCTTTCCCTTTATATATATATATATATATATATATATATATATATATATATATATATATATATATATATTCTTTTTTTCTTCTTGAGGAGAGATATATTACTAAGAATGAACAATTTTCTACAACATTTATTGCTGTAAGAGATGGGTAATTGTATCCAATTGAGTACTCTATTTGAGAAACTTGAATTTACTATGCATTACAGTAAGGAAGAGATTTCATTTTAGGCATCACTCTTTATGTGTGCATCCACACTCCATGTCATGTGGCAGCAATGTCCAGATGTTGGACAGAATATCCAATGTCCTACATATTTTTTATGATCCATGCGGTAGTAGAACTTTGTTCCTGTAGCTGCAAGTGCACTGTTCTTTATATTCTCATGAGTACTGGCTTCATTCTGCATTTGCTATCCAGTTTCAGTATCTATATCAATCATTATATTAATTCCAGTAGCTTTCTTGTCTGTCTCCTCACATTGTCCCAAGATGATCCTTTGAAGACAAAATCCTAGAAACACTAAGATTGCTCCAAGTAGTGTGAGAAACCTGAAGGTGTCTCTGTAACTAGTCCCTGGGGATTTGTCATCCAGGTGGGCAGGACACGGCCATTGATATTGGATCCAGTTCCTGGGAGTGGACCAGTGATTGAGGATCACCTGGATAAGGGGATCCTTGGGGAGTGGAGGTGGGACACAGATGGGTGGGATGTGGTATTCTGCTTCTTTCGACACCATTTCCCCATCCTACCACGTAGGATATTCTGAAACACTGCCTGCCCCTTTTCAAACACAAACACTTTTGCACACCATGAAAGACAACGTACTAACCCCAGAGCCGTTTACTTGACATGTAGCAAAGTTGGTGTCGAAGGGTAACAAACTACTGTTGCCCATAAATGCTGACCCTTAACTGACCACAGAGGGTGAAATTATACCCCACTCATGAGAGAAAAGGCATGGGTGGTTGCTGCTCATACTGGCCAGGTCAAAGTCACTGTCTCCCTTGTTATTAATAGCACTGTAGTACTACTGATTGTTGCTGGACATAAGTGTAACACTCAAACTGCACAGCATTTCCTTTATTGTATCACATTGGGCGTGTTATTCATGTACGCGAGTAGAAATTCCAGGCTGAATGCACTGCTTTATTGATAACGTTTGAGTTACTTAAAATGTGTAATATCAGGAAGTGTGATTAACCTGGCTGTTGCATGCCACTTACAGTCTAAACTAAAGGTTAAGTTCTAGCATGAATTTTGGGTACTGTATGATTATGTTTATTTAGAATTTGTTTCTTACTTGTATTAATATTTATATTTACATGATTAATTGTTGAGTTAATGTTGTAGGTGCACCAATGTGTGCAATGTTGTCAAAGTTCTTTTGGACTAATCAACAACAATAATAATAATAATATTTGTAAAAAAATGTGTCCCAAAAAGACTAACTGCAGTACATGTGAAATATATTTGATGTTTTAGACACATTGCATGAAGGTAAGTAACTTAAAAGTTATCAACAAAGTGTTGCATTCAACCAGAAATTTCTATTTACGTCCTTAACTTTATGTGATCACTACACATTTTTTACGGTGCATCACCAACATGCAGAAGGTTTTGTTTACCCCATTTCACTGGCTATATATGCTGAGGAGACCCTGTGCAGAACCCCCCCCATAACCACTCACATTTATTATTAACTTTACCCCCCACCCATATATATACATATGTGGTGAAATGGAGCTGTGGACATTCGGCATTTTGGGATGAGCAGTGATGGGGTGATACCCTCTATGACACACAGTTTGAGTGCAATGTTCTGGTTTAACGTGTGTTAAGCTTATTTTTGGGACCTCGGCTTAAAATTACAATATTTGCTAGTATTTATTTTTGAGTGTGTGGAGGTTAATACTTGTTGAGTGCACACTATTAGGTTGACATTGTTGGATGGGTAAGAAAGATGTTCTTCCCTGGGGGTGGTGCAGGGGGAGGAGGGTTGAGGTGGTGTTGTGAAGAAGCTCGTATGCCTATGTCTCCATGGATAGATTTACAGTGATGGCTGTGCATCTGGGGGCAAAGACACTGCCCCCTTGTAAAGGTGCAGTATGCCAGCCTGGGCACATGATGCTACAAATGCACAGGCACGGGGGGAGGGGTAGGTGGAACGCATCAGCGAGCTGCCCAGCAGGCAGCAGAGTTAAGAATCGTGTTTACCATTACCAATACCTGGACTGCATCCCCGCTGATGACTGTCTGAACTGCGTGCAAACTTAAGAGTCTGAAGTTTGCACGCATCACTGCACAGGGACACGCTGCAGACACACAAACTCATGCAGCAGAGAGATACACAAACTGGGGGAAACTGGGGGATAAATGCCATTGTATACTCCCCACTTAAAATTGTGGTGGGGATTTGTCCCCCCCATCCATCCCTTGTGCTACGCCTATGGATGCGGATGGAAAGGGTTGAAGCGTAAAGTTCCGATGGACAGCGTGTTGACAAAAGTGAATCCAGCCGAGGGATGTCCATCATAAACTGTTTAAAAAGACATTAAGGCTTGTGAATGTAACAAGTGAAAGTATTCTGTGAAAAACCAGATTGAACTTAACAGAGGGAGGATGAGATTTGAGAGGGGTCTGCATCCAGCAGAGGGAGACCCAGGGGTGAAGAACCATCACCCCAAAGTTGTGTGATTAAGTCACAGTGTACCCAAATTAGAGAGGCTAACATTTGAGAACGGTCTGCTCCCGCAAGATGGGGACCCAGAGGTCAAGAACCCTAACCCTAAGTGCCATAAGGAAGGATATTTTATTTGATTATGCTGAACATATCAGGTGATCGGAAGCAGGAGATCTAACGACCTAAGGCCCTTATATAGCTAAGAATTTGTTTAAGATTTGAGACCCAGAAAAGGGAGATCCCTTGGTGGAAATTCAACACCCCAACTACATGTGAGTGCAACTGAGATAACTTTTTTGTTTGTTTATTTTGAATACATCAGGTCCTCGAAGGCAAGAGACTTTTGAGAGAAAATAGACTTGACCATTGATGATACTGATAGCTGAGAACAGAACTGTCATCTCGTGCTCAGAAAGCTCGACAGTGTGCTGCGCTGAGGAATCCCACCTTGTCCCGGGTTCAAAACATGGGGAATGGGGACCCCAGGTCACTCCATCCTGACTTATCATTTATGAACACTTCTTTTCTTTCTTGTGAATCCTATCCCACACTCTTTTGCACTTAGCAGTAAGGACTGGCAATAGATTTCTTTAGTACAGGCCCTTTTATTTGACAAGACACCAGTAAGACTGCCTTATTTTTCATTTGATGGTCGCAGCTGGCTCCCATCTTAGCTTAAGGTTGAGATTAGGCCTTTTTCCAACCTGCACATTCAGTTTAATAAACACTCTTGAACTGTGATCACTTGTGTCTGTCTTTACTGTTTCCACCATGACTTCCTTAGAGTAGCTTGAAGGCATTTGCCAGCCATGTTGGAACCCCCCAAAACAGAAATATAAGACAATCATCCTCCTTGGTCGCATCTACTTTATCCACCATCTGGGTGTGCATGGTTGAAAATATTGTTATTGTTTCTGTCCGGGCCCCAATGTCTTCATCATGGGCAGGTATAAAATGTACAGCAAGAAGGCCCGATCTTGATGCAAATGCCTCTTTCCATTGTTTAGATTAAGTCCAGGACATATCTGTACTGGAGTGCCATAAGCCTGATTGCCCTAATTTCTTCTCTGAAAGCATTACATACTTTTATTGCTGTCTTGATCATCTGCAGAAGCTCCTATCTGGTGATCGGCAACCACTTATCATTCATTGCAGTCTGAATTCCTGGCATGAAGATAGTTGTAAATATCACTGCTATTCTTCTGAACAGTTTATCTTCATCTGGAATATCAGGATATGCTTTTACTGATTTTGCTAAGAAGTAATTCTCTCTCTTTTGTCAGTGTCTGCTAAACAACCTTCTGTTCCCCAGGTTTGCATTCATCTTCGGAACATTTGTTGTTTACAAGTCACTTTGTGGGACTACCAAGGATGGTACATTTGTCAGTACAAATGAACACCCCATTTTTGTGGCAATTTCATATTTGCTCTTGATCCACAGGCCCAGTAGTGGTCCATCACATCAGAACTGCTGTTCCTTCCTTCATGCGTGGGACATCAAAAACTCAGCCACACTTGATATTTTTTCCAACTTTGACAGTGTCATTACTTCTGAAACATAAGGATGCATTCTTCAGGGGTAATATTTGCAAGAGTCCCCTTCATTATCGAACAATGTTAACAATTTTGCAGTCTTAGGCCATTGGTCTTTGCATTCTTTCTCTGCATCCATCACAACGTCTTCCCATTGTCCTGTAAATGCTAGTATTTTACACATAGCCAATCCATCAACCCACCCTTCATGAGTGAGCACTGCTTCTTTAATTGGTAGCTGTTCTCTTATGCAGCATTATTGTCTATCTTCCCCAGTCTTGTCTTCACATTGGAACATCTTATTTTCTTCTCTCATGATTCCTGCTCCATTTATTCCAGGCTGTTCATATTTTATTATTCAATGCCATGTCTCTTGGTTTTCTCTTGAACTTATATCTTTTACATGCTTGTCTTTTCTTTGAGACATCTTTTTATTCACCCATATGATGGATGCTATTTTGCCTTGGAATTGTCCTCTTGTCAGGTAGATTGCAAGATGCATCAGACAATGTGCCTTTTTCACTGAAACGTCTGTTGCTATGAATATTTTAAATGTTCCCAAAGCATGAGGCATAAGTCAACAAACATAGCAGCTTTCATCCAATGTCTTCTCCACACCTTTTTCATGTGCTGATACCATAGACTATTCTTTAAATGCGTTGAATTGTCAAGATACAAATTTATATTTTCATGGTTCTCCTCAACATCCCTTTTTAATTGAGACCATAGATGTTTCGTTATATTATAGAAAAAGCTGTCTGTGCCTCCAGTGCGCACACTAGTAGTTGTTTCATTAACATCCTCCTTAGCTGTATTGTACTTTTTGATATCTTTAAACATTTTCATAATAAGGAAAGAAAACACAAATCATACTGCAAAATTATATCAAAATTATTACTCCATAAAAGCTTATTGACTTTCTGGATGGTAGTGAACTTCTGAAATTTTGAAACCTCTACATTTTGTATTTACTTTAATATGTAAATTTGATATCTCCTTTTGGATCACACGTTTGTCAAAAACAGTAAGATAATTGCCACTATTATTCTAAAAATGATATGATTATTCTTTGGATTACAGAGAAACGTCACTATATTGGTGTATTGGCTTATTAGAATGCGATTAGAATGGAATATTTAGGAAAAAACAACATACAAGAATGTGTGAATAGTTTCTACAGTAGGTATCATGAAAGATGAACTGCGCTTTTTTCTTCTGGCTCTGGTTATTCTGTTTCATTGTTCCTTGACCCTATCTTAGAAAAGAAGAAAAGTTCCTACAATAACTGCAAGTCTATTCACTCTTTGTCAAACTTGAAAAGATTGATCCCTTGTTTAAGATGCTTTTATGTGCTCATAATTCTTTTTGTTCTTGGTAATCGAACAAGTCAGCATGCGCAAAACTACTTCTCTTGCTTCACTGCGGGCAGGAGGGGTCGGTGTTTCTCCTTTGTATGGCTTGATATTATGTAAATGCAGCCAAGGTCGCATTTCTTTTAAATTTACTATGGTGGGACTAACTTCCTCCATCTCATTAGGACCTTCAAAACGAGGTGTGCTCCAGGTATGCACACATTTCCGTATTAGCATCTGGTCTACCAGATACAAAACAGGTGGCTGCAGTACATGCACTAAATCATTGGGTTGATTGTCCGTGTCTCTTCTTTTTGACCCCTCCCTTCTGTTTTTGACCTGTTGAGACATGAAAGACATTCTTGCAAACATTGTTGTTAGGAAATCGTGCATCACAACACCTAATGCCTTTGCTACAGTGTGGACATCAGTTCTTACCCTAGCTGGAGGAGGAAGTGGGATTTTCATACAATGTCCAGTCAACAACTCATGAGCAGTTAGATGGTGACCTGAACCAGGCTGATTTATCAGGGCATATAAGGCAAGTGGTAGACAATGTAGCCATTCCTTTCTATGGTCATTTTTCTATGTTTTCCTTTAATACTCAATGTATTCTCTCACTGACTCCATTTGCCTCTGGGTGATGAGCGGAATAAAACGTGTGTTTTATATCTAATAGGAAAACTATTTGTTCAAACATCTCATTTACAAAATGCAGTCAATTGTCAGGCCACAAAACCTTGCACACCCTCCACCTGGGGAACACCTTGAATACAAGGAACCTGGCATCAAGGTGAATTCATGGGCCTAAATCGATCCATCTAGAAAAGGGCATACTATGACCAGCATATATCTGTAGCCGTTGCATGTCTGGAACATATCCACATAATCTATATGTAAATGCTGAAATGGGACATTGGGTCTTGGAATTGCTCCTCTTACTGTTCGCAAAGGGTGTCACGCAGTAGATTTCTGGCACACAATGCAATTTCCAATAAATTATGCCACATGTTCTGACAGACTGGGTGAGAACCATTCTTCTGCAATTGTGGCAGCAAGACTCTCTTGACTTGTGTGTACTGGGTAGTGAAGCTGCTCTAGCCTTATTCTCAAGAATTTTGTCTCCAAAATTCCTCAGTGGGGAATAAAGAACACCCTCCATAAATACTGTTCTTCTTGTGGAGCTTGACCTTGTATCTCAATTAACTGGACAATGGACAGCATGTTGAAGCCCTACTTTGCTATCATGCATCGTCCTGTCATCTATTTATTATCTTCTACTTCAGGGCTAGTGTAACGCTCACCTGACTCCCACGGAGGCGCTGGCCTGGTTTGCGCTGCTGTGACCTCTTCTAAGGTGATGCGCAGGGTTTGGAAGACGGACTGGACCGGGCCCCCAAATCTGGCTTGTCTGGCTTGCAGAAGTATCCTTCTGTAGGCGAAAATAGGGGATTAACTGTCTGCGGGGTAATGCAATCGGCCTCCCACTTTCACCTCTCACCCTCCTCGAAACCCTTCTGTGATTCCTCGTAGTGTCTCACCTTAGGGTCTGGAAGGACGAGCTCTCCATCCTGCTTCTGATGCAGGGGCGCGTTGGTATCCAGTTACTTCACTGGATTTTCGGATTGGTGAGAACCAAACTTGCTTGGCTTCCAGGTAAGTTCTTTGATAAGAGGTTCCCCTTGTGTCCATGCATTAATGTACTAATGCTAGTGTCTTTTTTCCCCATAGGGACCGGGGTACGGAATGCCGGGGAACAGGCACCGACCCGAGATGAGAGGTGAAATCCTTGTAGAAATCAGGTAAGTCTTTAATGAGCGTTTTTTTTGGTAATGTCTTTTCATTCGCTCATTAACGCTGATGTCTCTTTTTCCCCTTAGGGGCCGGGGTCCAGAAATGCCTGAATGCAGTGCAGACCCGAAATGAAGAGGGAATGAATCAACAGGTAAGTCTTAACATGGAGCTTTAGCCTTCCTTATTCCCTTCTCTCTCTCACCTTTTGTTCTGGTCTTTTTCTCCCTAGGCGCTGGGGCGTGACTGCGAATCCGGATGATCGCTGCTGAACATGGAGGCGCCCTGTAAAGGTGAGTGGAATGCGGCGCTGCAGCGATCGACGCGATGAGCTTTTAAATAAAAGTCTTCCTTTTCAGGATTGTCGGCGAGATGTCTCCGGGATGCGGATTTAGCAGGTAAGGACTTTTCCTTCTTCTGTTCTCTTCTTCTCTCCCTTTGCAGGTGATCCAGGATGCTGGCAGGCGTGGCAGAAGTCAGGATGTAAGAGCAGACACGGTGAGCGTCCAGCTGCTAGATGCAGAGCAACGCGAAGCACGTGTGGCTGTTCGGGTGGGGTGTAAATAGCCTTGGAAGAAGTTCCAGGTATGTATCCTTCCTCCAATCAGGTATGTATCCTTCCCCGACCACGCCCGGATGGTAAATTAGTCCCACAGTTAAAGTAGTTCCTTTCAGGCCTCAAGGAGGCCGGGATCCTGCAGCATGGTCTGCATCAGGTAAGTGCACCCAAGCACTCCCATAATGAGCCTGGCGCCTATGGCGCCAGGTCTGATGTCTTTTATGAGCCTGGCGCCATAGGCGCCAGGATACTGTCCACAGGGCCCCTATATGGGGTTGCTGGGGCCTTCCTTGAGGACTGGATGTCCGCTTTCGGGGACGCAGGGCTTGAACCGGCTCCCCGGGAGCGGGCATCATGACAGCACTCCCCCCCAAGGCCCCTCCCAAGGTTGTTCCCTCCGGGGGTTTTGGTTTGTCTGGGAAGTGTCGGTGGAATTTCCTGACTAATCGAGGTGCATGCACATGGTCGCTGGGTTCCCACAACCTCTCCTGAGGTCCGTACCCCTTCCAATCAATTAGGTAGAACAGTTTTGACCTAAACATTTTTGAGTCTAAAATGTTCTTCACTTCGAATTCGGGCTCCCCATCTATTAGAATAGGTTCTGGAGGTTTGAGTAGTCGGGTTCCGGTTACCACTGGTTTCAGAAGTGACACATGAAAAACAGGGTGAATTTGCATACTAGCTGGTAAATCAAGTTTAACAGCCACTGGGTTAATTATTGCCGTAATAGAATAAGGTCCCAGATATTTTGGGTTAAAAGTTCGAGGCCCTTTGAGTGGTAAATGTCTGGTAGGTAACCACACTTGATCCCCAATCTGATACGGAGGTGCTTCTCTCCGATGTAGATCAGCATTGTCCTTGTATTTTCTCTTGGCTTGTTGTAAATGCGTAGTTGCCTCTTTGAAGGCTTGGGTAATTGTAGAATGCAGATGTTCTACTGCAGGCATTCCGAGGTTCTGAGGTGAGTCAAGGTTTGAGGTTCGAGGGTGATGCCCAAACAAAGTATTAAAAGGACTGTGGCCGGTTCCAGAGTGTACCGAATTATTATATGCGTACTCGGCTATCCAAAGAATGTCTTTCCAGTTGCTTTCAGATTGCTGTAACATACACCGTAAGTACTGTTCAAGGGTCTGATTTGTCCTCTCGGTCTGTCCATCGGTCTGAGGGTGGTGACTGGTCGATAATCTTACGTCGATCTGCGCCATTTGACAACATTTGCGCCAGAAGTGGGAAATGAATTGGCTTCCCCGGTCTGAGATTAGTATAGATGGGAATCCATGTAGCCAAACAATATTTTCGAGGAATTCTTTGGCTAGGACAGAATCTGAAGGTTAACCTTTCAAAGGAATAAAGTGGGCCATTTTGGAAAACAAATCCACAATTACCAGAATAGTATTGTACCCCGAACAAGGAGGTAGGTCCGTAATAAAATCCATTGATAGGGTGTGCCAGGCTGCTGGCGGTATGTCTAGAGGTTGAAGGAGACCGGCTGGTCTTTTCTTTTGACTTTTATTTTGGGCGCAAACACCACAGGACATCACAAAAGATTTAACATCTTTTCGCCAAGTGGGCCACCAAAATTGTCGTTTCACCTTTTCCTCTGTCTTGGCAATACCGGGGTGTCCCTCTATTAATGTATCATGATAACCGGAAATAACTAGTTCGTGTAATTCCTTATGTGGCAGGAATAAGCGTCCTTGGAAATAAGGTAAAACATTATTTATGGTAAAGTCTGATCCCTTTTGTATCCAATCCTGTAAGGTTGTAGGGTCCAGCAGTTGTTTTACTCTGGCTTGAATGTCTTCAAGCGTCTGTAACGAAGTCATGCCTAGAACCCTCTGTTCGGGAATTATTGGTACTGGTTCTGAGTTTGTATCAGATTCTCCCATTCCAATTCGGGATAAGTCTTCTGCTTTGCCATTCTTGCAGCCAGGTCGATAGGTAATCACGAAATCAAATTCAGCGAAAAACAAAGCCCATCAGAGCTGCCGTGATGACTGAGCCTTGGCGGTTTTCAAATACTGTAAATTCCGGTGATCAGTGATCACTGTGATGGTATGTCGAGCGCCAAGCAGATAATGCCGCCAGGCTTTAAAAGCGGACTTAATGGCTAACAGTTCTTTGTCCGTGATTGCATAATTAACCTCGGGTGCCGAGAATTTTCTGGACCAAAATGCTACGGGATGCAGTTGGTTGGTTTCGGGATCTCTTTGGGACAGGACAGCTCCCATAGCTAGGCTGGATGCGTCAGTCTCGACGACATAAGGGAGATCTGGACGCGGGTGTTTCAATATAGGTGCGGGGGTAAACTTAGCTTTTAAATCCTGAAAGGCCTGCTCGGCTTCTTCAGACCATTCAAAACATTTATTTTTCCTCAAGAGTGCAGTAATGGGTTGTACCACGCGTGAAAATTCCGGGATAAACCTGCGATAGAAATTGGCAAAGCCGAGCATGCTTTGAACCCCTTTTACAGAGGTAGGTGATGGCCATTTGAGGATGGCATCCACTTTTCTTGAGTCCATTCGGACTCCTTTGGGTGTCAGGATGAAACCTAGAAACTCGACTTCTGTGGTATGGAAAACACATTTCTCCAATTTAGCAAATAGTTTGTGTTGGCGCAGTTTTTCAAGTACTGCCCTGACGTGTTTTCTGTGATCAGATTCCGAAGAGGAGTACACCAGAATGTCATCGATATATACGACAACACAAACATCGATGAGTTCCCGAAGGACATAATTCATGAAGCATTGGAAGGCAGCCGGCACGTTACACAATCCGAAAGGCATCACCTGGTACTCGAATAATCCGTATTTAGTACGGAAGGCAGTTTTCCATTTGTCGCCTTCTTTAACTCGTACCAGATGATAAGCCCCCCGGAGATCTAACTTGGTGTATATGCAAGCGTCCTTCACCTGGTCAAGGAGTTCAGGGATCAGAGGCAGAGGATAACGGTTTTTAACCATTATCTGGTTCAATGCGCGGTAATCGATACAAGTTCTAAGGTCGCCTTCTTTTTTGGGCACGAAGAACAAAGCCGAGGATGCCGGGGACTTTGACGGGCGAATAAAACCATTAGCTAGGTATGGATCTAAATATTGTCTCAAATGCAGGTTCTCAGGTTCGGTAAGGGCATAAATCTTGCTACAAGGGGGTTGTGCACCGGGCACCAGATCGATTTGGCAATCGTACGATCTGTGAGGAGGTGACGTGTTGGCCTGTTCCTTTTGGAAGAAGTCCTGAAAGTCTTGGTATTCCATTAGGTAGTTGCATGGAAGCAGAGGTTACAGATGCTAGATTAATCTTCAGGTTTTCTGGGTAGCAGGTTTGTGTACAATCCGGGAAGGTTATTCTCTTAGCTCGCCAATCAATTTGAGGATTATGTGTCTCTAACCAAGGAATTCCAAGAATAACCTGAAACTGTGGAGCCTTGATTACATCAAACACAACACCCTCCCGATGGCCATCGGGACCAATAAGAGTCACCTCAGTAGTGGAATGTTTTACCGGTCCAGAGGCAAATTCAGTTCCATCGACTGTGGTGATGACATCTTTGCTGGTTTTAGGATGGAGAGGGAGGTTAATCCTAGAGACCAATTCATGATCCACATAGTTTCCAATAGCCCCACTGTCGATGTATGCCTTTATTGCATGCAACCAGTTGGGCTGTTCTGGATCTACGAGAACCATTGGCACAATGAAATGCGAGGTCTGAGAGTTAGTTTTCAAGCTCGGCAAGCGGACCCCTACACTTGTCGGGCGGAGTCGTTTCCCCAAACAGAGTCTTCATGGTTTTTTATCAGCGGCTCCGACCGCCTTTCGGGACGGTTTTGCCGGGCAATCTCGTAGAAAGTGTCCAGAATTCCCACAATAAAGACATAATTTTAACAGCCGCCTCCTTTCACGTTCCTTTTGAGTTAAGGGTCCTTTAACCCCTCCAATTTGCATAGGCTCAGAGACATCAACTCCCTTGCGATTAGCATGGGTCTTGACCAACACCCGGGTCTCAAACCTGGACCAATCTGCTTTTCTGTTTTGAAGTCTGTGTTCCAATTGGACCACTAAGTCTATATATTCTGTGCATTCTTGGGGCGGATTTACAACTTGGGCCAAGACATCTTTAAGTTCTCTGCGTAGGCCTCGATAAAACAACGTGACTCTTTTATCCTCTGGCCGTACCGTTTCCACAATTAGTCTATTAAAGGTTGCAATATAGGATAGGAGGTCCTGATTGCCCTGCCGCAGGGATAGAAGTTCGTCATCCAGAGCCTGCCCCTGAGAGTGTCGAGCAAATAACCTTTCCATGCTTGCTTGAAACCTTTGAAAATCACGGAGAATCGGGTCATCTTGAGTAACCAGTGGAACTGACCAATCGGCAGCGCAGTCGCTGAGATATGACAATACAAAGGCTACCTTGGTCTGATCATTAGGGAAGGCCCCAGGTCTGCATAGGAAGTGCAAACGACACTGATTCATGAATACGGCGAATCGTTTGGGGTCCCCAGCAAAGCGTTCGGGTGGGGCCAGCGGCATGTTTCCAGGTAGATTAATCTGTACAGGGTTACTGGAAACCACAGGAGCGAGGTTCCCTCCGGAACCGGGTAGAGGAGTTTGCCCAGCTTGACCTTGCAAAAGCTGTCTGGCCAGGTCATCAGTTCTTTCCTTTGATATTATTAATTCCCTCCTGAGGGCATTAGTCTCTTGACGAGCGGCAGGTACTTCGGCCCGTAATTCCCCCAGTTATTGGGCCAACTGATCAGTCTCAGAACTTTCCATAGCGCCTGGGTGGGAATTTGTAGGAAGGCTTCGCATTCTGTAATGCTCACCTGACTCCCACGGAGGCGCTGGCCTGGTTCGCGCTGCTGTGACCTCTTCTAAGGTGATGCGCAGGGTTCGGAAGACAGACTGGACTGGGCCCCCAAACCTGGCTTGTCTGGCTCGCAGAAGTATCCTTCTGTAGGCGAAAATAGGGGATTAACTGTCTGCGGGTTAATGCAATCGGCCTCCCACTTTCCCCTCTCACCCTCCTCGAAACCCTTCTGTGATTCCTCGTAGCATCTCACCTTAGGGTCTGGAAGGATGAGCTCTCCATCCTGCTTCTGATGCAGGGGCGCGTTGGTATCCAGTTACTTCACTGGATTTTCGGATTGGTGAGAACCAAACTTGCTTGGCTTCCAGGTAAGTTCTTTGATAAGAGGTTCCCCTTGTGTCCATGTATTAATGTACTAATGCTAGTGTCTTTTTTCCCCATAGGGGCTGGGGTACGGAATGCCGGGGAACAGGCACCGACCCGAGATGAGAGGTGAAATCCTTGTTGAAATCAGGTAAGTCTTTAATGAGCAGTTTTTTTTGGTAATGTCTTTTCATTCGCTCATTAACGCTGATGTCTCTTTTTCCCCTTAGGGGCCGGGGTCCGGAAATGCCTGAATGCGGCGCAGACCCGAAATGAAGAGGGAATGAATCAACAGGTAAGTCTTAACATGGAGATTTAGCCTTCCTTATTCCCTTCTCTCTCTCACCTTTTGTTCTGGTCTTTTTCTCCCTAGGCGCTGGGGCGTGACTGCGAATCCGGATGATCGCTGCTGAACATGGAGGCGCCCTGTAAAGGTGAGTGGAATGCGGCGCTGCAGTGATCGACGCGATGAGCTTTTAAATAAAAGTCTTCCTTTTCAGGATTGTCGGCGAGATGTCTCCGGGATGTGGATTTAGTAGGTAAGGACTTTTCCTTCTTCTGTTCTCTTCTTCTCTTCCTTTGCAGGTGATCCAGGATGCTGGCAGGCATGGCAGAAGTCAGGATGCAAGAGCAGACACGGTGAGCGTCCAGCTGCTAGATGCAGAACAACGCGAAGCACGTGTGGCTGTTCGGGTGGGGTTTAAATAGCCTTGGAAGAAGTTCCAGGTATGTATCCTTCCTCCAATCAGGTATGTATCCTTCCCCGACCACGCCCGGATGGTAAATTAGTCCCACAGGTAAAGTAGTTCCTTTCAGGCCTCAAGGAGGCCGGGATCCTGCAGCATGGTCTGCATCAGGTAAGTGCACCCAAGCACTCCCATAATGAGCCTGGCGCCTATGGCGCCAGGACTGATGTCTTTTATGAGCCTGGCACCATAGGCGCCAGGACACTGTCCAAAGGGCCCCTATATGGGGTTGCTGGGTCCTTCCTTGGGGACTGGATGTCTGCTTTCGGGGACGCAGGGCTTGAACCGGCTCCCCGGGAGCGGGCATCATGACAGCTAGATATGGGTGGATAACAGGCTGATTTTATATCCTTTAACTCTACTGCTGTGTTTCTGCAGGAGAATAAAACTGTTGTTTTGCAATGCGCTGCACATTTTAAGACTGCTCGGGTCAATGGGAGACTTTATGCTTCTATAAGCCTAGCCAACAGGGCTGTATGTTGCACAGGGGTGCCGTCTCCATGGAGGAAGCCCCTCCTTTTCCAACATGACAAACCTGCATGTACAGTTGATGTCACATAGGTGGATTCAGAGTACAATGGCACTTCCTCATCCTCAAATCTCTGCAGCGCTTCGTTGAGCACGATTAATACTGCAGCCTGTGCTTAATAATTAAAAGACAATCTCATACTTGTCATTACCTCAAATTCACTTTCTCATTTAAGCTTTACTACCACTGGTCCGCTATGCATTTCCCCAGTTGTCTGGTCAATTCTTGATGACCCATCAATAAAAGCAAATTCCCCCTCCCAAGGGCATTTTCTCTAGCCTGAGGAATACCATCATAGCATTCTGTATAGGTTGCACAATCATGTACATAATCATCCTCTCCTACTGGTTATGCTATATATGTTGCTGGATTTACTGTCCTACATCTAAAAAATTTTATTGCAGGGTTGAAAATAATCATCTCATACCATGTTGCTTTTGTGCAGTCAATTTACCTTTGGGTTTCTAACATACTTGAAACCCCCATTTTTATGCTTGAAGACTTTTCAATTGGGACTGCAGCAGCAGCTAAAGATTGCTCACAAGGATAGTGTCCCTTCAAAACTGGGTGTAAAATCCCACTGTAATGAGCCAACGCCTTACATCCATGTCCTAATGTTGTCTTCTGTGTGAGAACTGCTGTTATAACTTCTCCATTTGAATGGGAAAATACATGCAATTCTTCATCATAATCTAGGATCCACAACAAAGGGGCTGTACTGATTGCCTATTTTAATTCTTCTAATTGTTCAGTCATCTCATTTGTCCACGTTAATGTGCTCGTGTCGACCTGTGCTTGTTTAAGTTCTTTTTTAAGTGGTCAAATAGATGTACTGTCATTGAAAATCCAGGCACTGCAGTAATTACATAAGCATAGACAATGCATTTCTGTCACTGTTTTAAGTGCTGCCGTTTTTATGATTGTTTCTGCTCTCTCAAGTGTCACTTTTCTCCCTTTGTGAGAGATCAACTTTCCTATGTACACAACCTCTTCCTGACAATATTGTAACATTTGTTTGTCTACCTTGTATCCTTTCTCTGGGAGTATATTCATGAGTTTAACTGAGTCTACTCTGCATCTTTCTTCTGTCTCACTGCACACCAAAATATCATCCACATACTGTATCATTGCACTTTTGGGTTGAACATTACCCAGGTCCACCTGGAGGAGCCTGTTAAATATCGAAGGAGACTCACAGTGCCCCTGGGACAAATGAGAGTGTTTCATGGGGTATTTGTATACGAAAAGGAACTAAAACCTTATGAGTCTTCATGAAGGGGAATCAAATAGAATGCATTTTTTAAATCAATAACTGTCAAATATTTAGCCTTCGATGGGATATTACACAGTATTGTTGCTGGATGTGGAACTTAAGGAAACTCACCTCCGACTATATTGTTTATGGGGCGAAGGTCCTGTATACATCTCCACAACCCTCCCTTTGATTTCTTCATGGGGTACACAGCCGTGTTACATGATGAATCTGATGGCACTAATATGCCTTGCTTCATTAAAGCACAAATGGTCTCAAATATACCTTCATCTGCTTCTCTGGACATGGGATATTGCTTTTCTCATGGCAAAAAGGACTTCTGGTTTTAGTTATATTTTAACTGCTCCTATCCCTTTTAATAGACCCACATCATATGGGCTTGTGGTCCATAAAATCTTTGGCACTTAAGTCTTCCTGTAAGAATTATGGTCTTCTCTTTACCAGAGCCATTCTCTGCAGTATTTCTATATTCTCTACTTTAATCCAATAAATGAGACTTATAAAAAAAACGTGTTCATCGTCTGAGTAGTCATCTGTAAACAGTTCTTCGTCTGTCAAATCTGTCAACCTGTATCCCTCACTGAAGGCTATCACTGTCCTCCATCCTTTTCCTTCATCATCTGTCCCATGAAGCATCAACTTCTTTTCTTTGACCACTGCTGCTTCTAATTCTAAGTGGATAATCTGCCCTTCTTCATCGTCCATGGTAATATCTGGTCTAAACAAGAATTCATCAGGTATTCTCAATATTATATCTACCAATCTGGGTAACCATGACAATAAAACAGTCACTCCATACAAAAATAACTCTCGATCTAAAGGAACTCCTCGCAAAGCCGTCTGGCCTGTAAAGGCTAATATAAACTCTTCCACATTTATATAGTGTATCCCTGGAGTAGAGCACACTATTTCTTTGTCAGTAAAGGATATCATCATGTTAAGCTTCATCATCAAGCCACATCTTAATAAGTTAACTGGCATCTGCCTAGGATATAGTAATGGCATTGACATATCGTGTTCTCATCTGTAAAATGAACTAAACTCATCACCCCAGAGAATCCCTGAGCATTCATGGCAGTACCTGACATTGGGTACTTTTCCTCATGGGCACAGGAACAGGTGGCTGCAGTGTCTGCACAAAATGAAAATGTCTTGCCTTCTATTGTTACCCTGACACTTGGTTCCTCTTGGAGGTCTGGTGTCACTGATAGTATTGAACACATGAGGTTATCTGTGGGCTCTCCTATTGTGAGTATAAATTCATCCCGTACCTGTGAAAGGATTTCCTCCTATCAAAATCACACTCCCCAATTTGGGTGCGGGTGCTTGTTGGGCTCCTGGGGTCATGATCCATTGTGTTACTTAAGCCTGTTGTGTCTGCGCCTGCTGGGGTTGTACCTGCTGTGCTTGCATGGGTGCTTGCTGTGGTTTTGCTTGTGACAATTGCATTTGCAGCAGCACTGGCTGCATGTGTTGGGGTTGTTGTGCATATGTCTGAGCCTGTGTGTGATCTTGGGCATAACATTCCTGTTATTCTGTATTATATTGTGGAGCATAACCCATCCCCCCTCATGGTGCTTGCCAGTTCGGTTGAATGCCTCTTCTGCATGTTCTGGCTATGTGTCCTATTCTTCGGCAATTCCAAAATTGTTGCGGCTGTCTGCCATTAAATCCTCCTCTTCCTTTTTGGGTTCTGAAATCCATCTTGTCCTCCTCTAGGCCCAATCCCTCTTTTTCTTGGCCATAAACCATACCCACCCTGATCTGTTTTGTACGCTATGTTGTTTTGCTGCGCTAGTTACATTTTCTGTATCGCCACATCCTCGTTATTTGTCAATAACGCTAATCTATAGCAAGTTTAGATAACTTTTTCTGAACTAACTTTGTCCCTTGCTGCTTTCTGCCCTGGGATTTCTTTTTATTCTTCTCCTGTAACAATCAGTAGTGATGCACGGACATCATTTGCATTTCTGACCATGGCTTCCCACCTGTTTCTTTAATTGCTGTTTTACTGGCTCGGGCAGCCCTTGACACAAAATGTGGTAAAATGTCACCATTTTATCCCGCGGTTCACGCTTCTCAAGATGTCATTTCTCTTGAATATCTTGAATAAAAGTGGCAGGGTCTTCATCCTTTCCCATTTTCCTAGTCATGATCACACCCATGTCTGATGTATTGAGATACTGTACTCTGAGCGTGCGACATACATCTGCTCTGCAATTAATAAATGGCACTCATCATGTGTTGTATTTTGTGCACACCTGTATATCCTGCTTCCTTCCAAATATCTTCAACTCTCTCCTCTATTATGGCTGCTAGCAAGTCTTTTATGTCACCTATAGCTAATGTCATCCCTGATGTCATCCTTTCTAACTCATAAATCAATTTTCGAGCACTGTAAATCAAACTCTGCAATTTACATCTCAAATAATCTTTGTCCATTTGTGGTCATGGTATATATTGTGGTTGTCCTCCCCCTTTTCCAATAATTGAAACTGTGAAAATCCTGGTACATAATCATACTTGCTTACACTCCTTTTCTTCCAGGTGGGACTAGACTTGCCCGTTTGTCTCCTTCTTGGTAGTGACATTAATCTGCTTACATAAGGCAGGGATACATCCCCTATACTGCGCGATCGTGCTCTTGGTCGCTCAATTTATGGTGTCAGTTCTGGTGTTTTTTCTTTAGAGTCCTCTAGGTCTGACCGTTTTCCACATTTTTCTACACTTGGTTCTTTTGAGAACCCACATGCACCCTCTCTTCGCACCCTTTCGTACTCCTCCTTTTCTTTGCCTGACATCATTATGCCTAAGCTCGTATGGCTGTTGTCCTTCTCTGCATCATCAAGATCTAATCTGTTTAAAGATAACGTTCTGTATTCGTCGGTTATGACTTCATCTGACCTACATTCAGTTCCCCTTGATAGCGATCCTTCTTCGTTCTCTTGGGATTGCTTGTTGATGTATCTTTACGTTCTCTACTTTTGCTCTCTACCACATTATCCTCGCTGCTATAAACCTGGGGTGCATATGTCGGATTAACATACCCCGCCACCGCTTTTAATTCCTTTAAAGGATAAAACCCCTTCTATTCTATGTCTATGCTATTATCATCAGGAGAGAAAAGGAGAGCCAAAGGCATTTTTATTCTCCCCTTTGTGCTGATTAAGCATCCACTCCCTCTCGGCTGGATCTTCCTTCTCACTCTGGTACATCCTCCATAGTTCTAAAATGGGCAGCCTTTTCTCTAACTTTTTTCCCTTACATGTGGCATGCAAATATGTTGTCATATGCCGCAATATAGTTTTTGACAGCAAACCCTCCTGAGGCCACGGCAGCCGGTCAAGTGGCACAGCGAGTAGAGCGCTCGCTTTGACATCAGTACAGAGCCTGCGAATGCAGGTTCGAATCCCGGCAGCGCCAAACTCAGCGTTTCATCCTTCCGAGGTCGATAAATGAGCACCACACACCGTGGGTAATAATAAGCAGCGCTCAGATACCTGAGGGTTCGTAGCGCTATATAAATGCCAAATTATTATTTATTTTTATTTATGAGTGTTTTATTAGTCGTGCCTCAGACCCATTTCAAATGATATTTCCTTACCTTTGCTGTATATCTCAGCAATGTCCTGCGCAGATATAAAAGAGGAGTGTCCCCCATGATTCTCGCTTTGAAACACTTGTGTACGAGCGTGATATAAATAAAATATCATATCATATATCATATCATGATGATGAGTCTGTTTCTACTGTCAGTACTTACCCACGCTTTTATTTGTTTCTTTATTTTATCAAATAAACCACACCAATCAATTGGCACAGGTACCATCAATCACTGCTAATAATACCCAAAATACTTTAACTACTTACTTTTTTTATTTAAAAATCTATACAATGATGTTCTGTTTGCTCCTTCGTTTACACTTACTATCCATTTTTGTTATCTTGTTCTTCTATTATTGGTATTTTTCAGAGACTTTTTTATTTATTTATATATTCATTTCCTTTGATTTTTCCCTCTTGATTGACATCAATCCCTTGGTCCAAATGTTCACCAATCTGCTTAATTGTTTAATATAATTTTATATGCATTAGTCTATACACAACAAAAGCTTTATTTTTACATATTTATAACACCACACATGGGCACTTTTTCAATTTTACTGTGTATGCCTTGATTTACTATTTACTATTTCTATTAAGGGGGTAATTCATGGAATCAAGCGCAGAAGTGGCACACACGGCTGGCGCACAGAGGGAGCGTGTATCAGCTTGTGCCAGCCGCGTGCGCCAAAACCGATTTTGACGCACAGCGTATTCATGGATACTTACATCCATAACCAGCCATGGTGCAGCGTGGTGCAGCCACCCTGCAGCAGCGCCAATTACACTCCCAACCCTGCCCCATGCACCAAAATCCCCTACATGGCGCAAAGGCCAGTATACCAGCATACAACCCCCAACCACAAAAACGCGCTAAAAACGCCACACAGCCCTCACGCGCCAGCAAAATTGCGTGTAAAACTCCCGCGCACTCCTTGGATTATGTGTAACCCGCTCGCTCCAGTGAAATTGCATGTAAAACTCCCTGCGCACCCCTCAGATTACGCATACCCTGCTCGTGCTAGTGAAATCGCGTGTAAAACTCCTGTGCACCCCTGGAATACGCATAACCTGCTCACGCCACCAAAATCACGTGTAAAACTCCCTGCACACCCCTGGAATACGCGTACCCCACTTGCGCCAGTGAAATCGCATGTAAAACTCCCCGTACACCCCTGGAATACCGTACCCTGCTCGCACCAGCGAAATCGCATGTAAAACTCCCCACGCACCCCTGGAATACCTGTACCCCGCTCGCACAAGAAAAATCGCTTGAAAATCTCCCTGCGCACCCCTGAAATACACGTACCCCACTCGTGCCAGCAAAATCCTGTGTAAAACACCCTGTGTACCCCTGGAATACACGTACCCCACTCGTGACAGCAAAATCACGTGTAAAACTTCCTGCACGGCCCTTGAATATGCGTACCCGCTCGCACCAGCGAAATCGCATGTAATTCTCACTCCTGTACCCCCAGATTCATGCAGCAGTGTGATGAGAAGCAACATGAACCCCCTGCAGCCAGACCACGCCACAGGGGTCCACCCTACACCCCTCCCCATGCCCCACAGGCAGCCCTCCACCCTCCCCATGCCCCACAGGCAGCCCATCCACTCTGACCATGCCTGCAGGCAGCCCATCCACCCTCCTCATGCCCCGCAGGCAGCCCATCCACTCTGACCATGCCCCGCAGGCAACCCATCCACCCTCCCCATGCCCCGCAGGCAGCCCATCCACTCTGACCATGCCCTTCAGGCAGCCCTTCCACCCTCCCCTCCCCTGCCCATGCCCCGCAGTCAGCCCATCCACCCTCCCCATGCCCGGCAGGCAGTCCATCCATTCTGACCATGCCCCGCAGGAAGCTTATCCACCCTTCCCATGCCCCACAGGTGGCCCATCCACTCTGACCATGCCCCGCAGGCAGCCCATCCACCCTCCCCATGCCGTGCAGGCAGCCCATCCACCCTGACCATGCCCCACAGGCAGCCCATCCACCCTCCCCATGCCCCACAGGCAGCCCATCCACCCTGACTATGCCCCACAGGCAGGCCACATGGCACCATGCACTTGGGAGCCCCGACTCATGATACCTCCCACCAACCAACCCCCCATTGACGGGCACCTGCCAGAAGGCCCCGACTCATGCCCCCCACCCTCCCCCATTGACAGGCACCTGCCAGCAGGCCCCAACTCATTCCCCCTCACCCAATTGACAGGCACCTGCCAGCAGGCTTCGACTCATGTCCCCCCAAGCACCACGTCATAACTATACAGACCCATGGCCCTAATGCCAACCCACATCCCACCCCCCAGCTCCCCAGTACAAATACCCAACCATCCACTGCACCCACTCCCTACTAAATTCAATGATAGTCTGAAAAGAACCAGCATGCCCATCAACAAATGTCCTACAGAGCCACACAGTGGCAACACATGACTGAGCCAATGCTCATGGAGACATGCGCAAAATAAATCATAGTAGACCACACCAAGAATGAAGAATAATGAAATGTATTAAAGATAAAAACAAATGACAATATGAAAATCACACATGCAAATGAAGAAATAATGATAGGAATATGAAGAAGAAAGTGAAATCCAAGGAAAAATAAAAATCCAAAACATGAAAAAATGAAGTGGTCCATCCCCAAAGTCCATAGAAATAAATCCCAATATGAAAAGCATAAAAAAACATTACTCCATGTCAATATAAAAAAAAAATAAAGTATGTACATGTCCATAATATTCAAAATGAAAGTCTGAAGGGTCCATTATCCCAAAACAAAAGGAAGCCTACCTAAAATCCTATCTAAAATACAACTATATACAAAAAGTGGAGCAAAGTCTGTGAACTACTAATAATAATAAAAACCAAATGTAACCTACACCTAAATAACTATATACAAAGGAAAGGCAGTGGGCTAGTCCGACGGCTCACTTATTGATGTCCCGGGCCAGGGAATCATCGAACTCCACGTCGATGTTCCAGAGGCAGGCCTGTTCCCTGGCCTTGAGGTCTCATAGGGATGCAGCCATGGCCTCCTCCAACTCCCTGCGAGTTGCCTCGAGGCACTCAGCCCACCTCAAAGCCCTGTGCATCGAGTTCTCCGCCCTGACCATTGTGAGCCATGCCCTCTCTGCCCGCCGCCGCTCTGCACCTATTCGCTGGCCCAACCTCTGCCACATGCAAGACACTCCCAATCCTGACTCCTCCTGCCCGCCGGCCGATGCCTGCCCCGATGATGTAGAGGGCCCAGAGGTCACATGCCTCCTACGCCGAGTTTGCTGCCACCTTTCTGCTGCCTGCCGCCGCCACCACAACTGCCTCCGGGTAGATGGCAAATCCCGGGGCCGTCATCATCCATTGCCAAGGGTCCAGTTGCTGGGGTGACCACCTGTGCTGGTGCTCCGACTCCCGACTGTGGCAGGGATGGGATCTCCACCAGCCTGGCTATGTTGGTTGGGGCAGGTCCACAGGGGGCCCTGGTGTCATCTGGGCCGGAAGACGGCACATAGAATGACTGGCGTATAGTGTGCACAGAGGAGGAGTGGGCCGCACGACAGAGTGACACATGGAGGAAACCCCCCGACCATGAGCCCTCCCAACTGGGCCACGTTGGCACACATCTCTTTGTGATGACATGCGTGGTCCCCCCAGGAAGCACGCACGTCATCACAAATGACACGTGTGCACAACGTGACACCAATCAGGATGGACTCAATCCTGTCACGGGTCCCCACGTCCGCAGGTAGAGGAGTGCCAGATGACGTGGACCTCCCCCCTACCTGCGGACGGGCCTGGGACGGGGCATCCCTGCTGGTGCATGGTGATTCAGTCACATTGTCAGGGATAGTGACATGCACAGGCCCCTCCGCGGTGACCTGTGCTGCCTCCTACCCCTGCCCCTGGACTGCACCACTTGCACCAGTGGTACCACCCACACCAGGCCCCATATGTGGCTCTGAAGTGGCCTCCTCCTCCTTCGTACCCACCACCAACCTGGATGTTTCTGAACGCCATCACCAGCCCCTCTGGGGGCTCACCCGCCCCTTCCGCTGCAGCCGTAGTGGCGGACGTGGCACCAGTCCCCTCATTCCCAGATGATGGAATGTCCTGGTAGGGTGACTGGTCCTTGCATCTCCGGCCGGTGGAGGCATCCCTGCCGATTTCCTCCACAGCGCCGTCTCCGCCCTCTTCTTTACTCGCCGCTATGGATGAGACATTTAACACAAGCATCAGGGTACTGTACAATAGTCCCTAGACACAAAGCAATAGCACATGAGTGGCACTGTCAAACGTCACTTCCATCATGTCCCTCCACAACACATTGGTCAGTGCAGGCAACACACATGCAGGGACATGCATGGCACATGCAACAAACATGTACATCCATGTCCAAGGCACCGTAGAAACATTCAATGGTGGGCTGAAACTCACATGCATCATGGGACATGCTGATATCATGCACACACATCACCGGAGGGTCATGCATCTGGCCCTGTATGCCCCCAGACACAGTGAATACAAGGATGACTAGGCTGTATCAGTGAATCAACATATCGTCACAGACATGTGTCATGCATCCATGGTGTTTACAAGTCACTCACACACTACTCAGACACACAGACATGTACACCATGCAGGTCCATGACATCAGCACTGATCTCTCACACCCCAAACATGTCCAAGTACAGACACAGGCATGCATACATGTGTGCATTCCACATGCTGCTCCGCATGATGCATTGTAACACATACACCATCCATGTGGGTCACGCCTGACTGGACTCACATGCAGCACCATCATTTCCCTGCACACACACATCCATACATGACCCAAGTCACACATACAGCCAAGTAACTGACTACCACCACACTGCAAAATGCACTGTTTGAAACAGGAATGCATGGGCACTTACCTCTCGACTCCAGACAGGCCTGCATCCTGAGGATCTGGTGATGAAGGACTGGGCGAATGCGCTCCAGGACCCTCATCAGCTGGGTGGTAAGGTGGACCCGGCCCCACTGCATCCACTGCGTCCAAGAGGTGCCAGCCCTTCTTGAGGGTCCTGGACTTGTAGTCTTCCCAGCGTTTCTGGACGTGTTTGATGTCGCGGCGTGCCACCCCCTCCGCGTTGATGGCACCCACTATGTCCTTCCACATCCTCTTCCGCCCTTCCTTGTCGGCAAGCCCCAGGACTTGCTCCACCAGGATGCAACTTCATTAGCACTGAAGCTGGCAGCCCTCTGCCTCTCTGCTGGGGGGTTGCCACTGGTGCCGGATAGTGTTGTGTCGGACATGGCAACCCCCGAGGCAGGTGTGGGTGGACAACTGGGTCCTGGGGCTGGGCTGTGGAGTGATGGAACACCAGTCGGGAGTCTTCTGTTCCTGCGGGGGTGGTCACAGCAACTGGACCCCTCCAGATGCCTGATGTGCGGGTACCAAATGGCAGGGCACTGTTGGCAGCAGGCAGGCAGGCAGCAGCAGATGGCTTGTAAGAGGATCCACAGGGCTCTGGGGGGCAAGAAAATGGCCTTCTGGGGAGGAGTGTGGTCTTCCATGTGTTGTCGCGTGGCCAGCTTGATGCAGAGTGAATTGGCACGTGAAAAAACAGCACGTCAGCGTGTAATTCGAGGAAAGGGCCTTAGTGCATAAGCACGTAAGTGACATAACACGCACGGGTGGTTCCTTCTGCACGTGTTAATGGTCCGTGCGGGTTTGCAGCATGCTGTACGTGCTTTCAATGGAGACCGACGCGTGTGTTTTTCCTACTTTGGGGTTCACACATGGTTACAGTGCCTACGCGTATTTCTTTTCCACGCAAGGCAGACGGTGAGTTGTGCACGCTATTGCACGCTATTTTTCACACTGCTGGTGTCCCTGTTTGTCGCGTACCGCATTTATTGAGGTCATAGTAGCCCGCATGTTAATTGATTACGCTTTTTTGTGTTCCTGAGTGCCACAGCGTACTGCGTGAGGTTTTTTTACATGCACATGGGCTACAGGTGTTGCGTATACATTTTTCTTGTATTTTTGGGGTGCCTGATCATTGTGTGACCGTCATTTATCCCCAGGGTCCACAGGCAGCTTTGCAGGAGCACAGGGGTGCATCTACCATCACGTACCCTGCCACCTTCTCCCCAATTGACCAGGACAATTGTTCAGTGGGGCTCCCATTGGCATTAGTACATCTGTGCCATCGTTGGGAGGCCACCAAAGGTTAAGGGGGGGCTCAGCTGGTCGTCCTGCCAGTGTTGGGAGTGGTCAGGCACATGGTCGGGGTGACCAGGGAGTGCATGGAGTCCAGGGTGGCCGTTGAGCGGGAAGAGGCAGGGGTGAACCACGGGGGCAGGATGTCCAGCCACGTGATGGTGCAGCTATGCCACCACCCCCTGCGGCTACAGGTGATGCTGCTGTTGCATCTGACCCTGGCACCCTTGCGACCCCACAGTAAGTAACATGTGCTGACACGGGCCCACCAGTAGTGGTAGCTGGAGGTGCAGCTGTGGCGACCACCACACAGCCGGCCACCCGCCAGGGTTCCTCGTAATATTGTGGTACGGTATGGACGGTGCTGGTGACGTACCGGCACCATCTATGGCGTACCGCCATACTCATAATATCCCTCTTTGTATGTGTGGGGCATTTTTGGCAAGTGAGTTTATCAGGTTCCATATCAGGTGTGAATGTTTCATGCCTGTTTACATTTCTCACGTTGCAGTTAATGACGATAGTGTCATGGGTTGTACATTTGGTTGGCTGTTCAGCTGTTGCATGACATGGCATGGCATGAAGGTCATGGGTGTTGGGAGGGTTTGGGTGACATGCCAGTGATTTACATGTTCTGTTTTGCAGGGTGGTGGTGGGATATATACCTTGCATGTGTTCATTTTGGTCACACAGGATTGGTTATGTTTAAGTAGCTAGGGATGCACACAATGTGGCACTTCCGTTGAAACGTTCTCAGGGTGGTAAGGTTGTGACAGTTTACTGTCTCTTTGTCATCATCGATTGTCAGCTGGTATGTACCAGACCTGTGTGCACTCCGCAGGGGTGGGAGTTTAGGTGAAAAATGTGGCCACAAGCTGGGTCCGGGCTGCCTCTCCATGTGCCCTTTCCCCTACCATGAGCAGCACCTGTGCCTGTGGTTGGGGATGTGGGGGCACCACCATGTCCACCGGTACGCACCGCCGTGTTGCAACATTGTACAGGACACATGCTGCCACAATGATCCTGCACACTACTGGGGGTGCATGTAGTAGCTGCCCGCCAGAGCGGTCAAGGGAGCGGAAGCGTGACTTGAGCACTCCGAATGTGTGCTCCACTATGCCCCTGGTTGCAATATGGGCTGCATTGTATCGTACCTGGGGTGGTGTGGTGGGGTTCCGTATTGACGTCATCATGTGGTTGCTCAGAGGGTAGGCACTGTTCACTAGGGAGGTAGGGATGGTTGTCATTAGTTGGTTTTGTGTATTTGTCAGTGTGTGACATGCATGCATGTGCACAGACATTTGTACTCACCAATGAGCCATGTGTCGCCATGCTTCCCAGCTTCCAGGTCCCGGCTCAGGGCAGACATTTGGTATATGAAACTGTCATGGGTAGACCCAAGATAGTTTGCATAAACAGAGGTGATGATTCCATGGGAATCGCATACAACCTGGACGTTGATGGAATGCCAGTGCTTGCAGTTGCGGTAGTTGTTCTAAGTGGCCCTGGGTGGACGTAGGGCCACATGGGTGCAATCTATGGCACTAAGCACTTTGGGGAAGTGTGCCACACTGTAAAAGTCCTGGACCATGGCATGCGTTTCTGCGGGTGTTCTGGGCATGTATATGTGCCTGCTCACAGAGGGGCACACAGTCATGATTGCCAACACCTGGTGTAGGCAGCGTGACTGCGTGGGCTGTGAGACACCCCCAACTATGGCAGTTGTCGGCTGAAATGACCCAGTGGCCAAAAAATGCAGGACATTGAGCAATTTTCCAATGGGCTCAGTGCTTGGGAGCACAAGGTGGGTGATGTGAGATGGTGGAAACCTATACCTGCCATAGACCTGGTCATCAGGCATCCCAAAAAGGCTGGTCCTGGGCAAAGAAATGCAGGCCTGGCTATTTCCCTCCTCCTGCGGTGTCCCACGATCAAAGCTGCGAGAAATGGGACATTCATCGTAGCTGTAAATACGTGTTTGTTGTTTGCGCCACTTTTATACTGCGCGGGGACGCTTCCGCCTGCCTTCGTGTGGCGGATGCGTTTACGCCTGTGCGTGTCTTTTGGTGTGCGCAGGTTTCCCCTATTTGATTCCTGAATACGTGTAGTTCACGAGCGTGTGGGTGTTCTGTGTATTTCCCTGCAGTACTTCCCCAGTTACGCCCTAATTTTCATGCGCTGTTCCCCATTTTGCGTGTTCCGCCCCATTTTTGGTGTGTGCACCACACGTATTGCGGTTTCGCTGTGTGCGTTGCGCACAGCGTTTGGGATGTCGCAGTGACTTGTGCACCCGTGTGCGCCACGCACAGTTATGGTGCAGCTCCATGGGAAAACACGCGCACAGACTTCCATGAATCGATTGCGTGCGAATCGCATACGTGCGCTGGATTTTTCACGCTTGCACCATCGAATTCGGCACACAATTGTTCCATGAATCGGCCTCTAAATGTATCTCTTCTCATCTTGACTCCATTTTGGATTTTGAAACGCACTCTTCTTCTGACCTTACTTCAGGGATCCTTAACACCACCATTTGGAGTCTTTACTCTAGTGCGTACCCTTCTGCCCCCCTTCGAACCAAGAATGGAGGTATCTACTTCTTCTCTTTATAATCTCCCAGAAAATCCTGTGACTTTTTTACATATTATTTACAACAAAATCCCTCCCCCTATTTTTGCCACCTTCATTGTTCTACTTAGATCTGTGACTCAGCTCGAGTCCCTTGGCATTGACTCTCCTTATACAACCAGTTTGCCTTCTGTCCACGGGGCAACTGCAGAGATCAGACAGGAATTTCATCAAAGTGTGACCTGCCAACCATATCTTCTTGCACGTGACTGCACACCAATCTCCACAGTAAGCTCTGCAGTCTTCTGGCTAATGGTGGGAGTAGCCAAGCGACTGGGGGTGTGAATCTGGCATAAGTCGATTAGGCCACAAACATCCGCACCGCCAACAAAATGTGCTCTAGCACCTTGAAGTGTCTCTTGTGCTAGATGGAATTACAAATAAAGGTCTCAGACCAAATTACCAAACATACTCAAGGAATTTGGCAAATTACTACTTTTCACATTTAATAAAGCAGGGAGAACCAGAGGTGTTGCTAGGGGGAGGCTTAGGGGGCTATAGCCCCGGGACTTTTGGTTGTAGCCCCGGATAGAATCTCAGGGTTTACAACCAAAAGGCCAGCTATCCCCGAGTTTCGACAATCCCAACATTAGTGTAGCCCCGGATCTTTTCCAGACCTAGCAACACCCCTGGGGAGAACTGACAGACATCGGACTGATGCAAGCACACTCACACCAAAACTTGACTACACAGTGGCCTTATACCCCAGTATGCGTCATCTATGATGTCATCTTACATGGCAACTCATAAAACATATCAAAGAGAGGGATTGGTTAGGGGAACATATATACATATATAGTATGTGACTAGTAACAAGCTTACTAGATGCCCCTTATCTGTTGGGCACGCCTTGAACTACCTCTAAATACGTATAGTACTGATTATAGCTGACAATATAACATCATATTGTTCTACACAACATTGCATAGTATGTTTGCCCTTAGACCCACTGATTGGTTGGCATACTATTCCAACTTTGGACTTTCATCTCTATAGCAGCACGTATGTGAAACAAAACCTAGGTGCTTTGAAATGTGTCAGATTACTCCCTGTTCTGCCATTTAATCCATCATCCCTCATCATTCAGCCATAAGCCAAAGTCTTCAATCTGTAGTTGACATTGTAGCCTGCTCACTGTCCTGAAACATTTGTGTGAGTGCGAGCACACCACTATCTTCGTCTGAGGCTCTAATGATTAGCCCTTGTCTTCAAATCCTGAGTCACATGTGAAGAGACCACAAATTTGTCCATTCCAGCCTCTTATTTACTGCTATATGATTCAATAATGCTGGGTGCTGTTGCTCATCTTGGTCTCTAGACACTTTGGGCCTCATTACAACCCTGGCGTTAAGGGGTTAACGGCGCCGTAAAAGGCTGCGGCGCCGTTAAACCCTTAATGCCTGATTCACATTTTAACGCCTGCTTTTTGCAGGCGTTAAAGTCCAACCCGCTAAGGGACCTTGGTGCCGTAATTAGCACCTTCCCCATTCCCATTGTGCCCTATGGGCCAAAAATCGGAATGGGGAATGGGCCATGGTGAATGGGGAATTACCGCCCCACCAACCTTGTAATGGGGCGGTAATTCTGCCATCCACCATGGCGGAATCCGGCATGGACCATGGTGCTAATAGCACCATGGTCCAACGCCAGGGTCGTAATGAGGCCCTTTCTCTCTATATCTTGCACAGACTTCATACACTTGTGATCGTCTAATACTTTGGCGGTTGCATATGTTTTCTTCTTCCTTAATCTAAGAGGAATGTCTTACATTTAGGGCTTATTGGTGTAACTCCCCTTGTGACTTGCAAGTATTCTATAGTATCCTTGATCCTAGGCCAACCTCAACTCATCCCTGTTTTGAACATGAACTGTATTTACAGCGTCTCCTGATTCTACATCCTTGGTCTGTCTCTGAAGTAGCTTGGTTGAATTCGGCATGAGCCACCATCCATTTTTCTATCATGGCCGTCCTTTGCCGCATTATATATGCCTCAATTTCAAGCTTCTAAATGTCTCATCTATCTTGCGTTACTGCGTATATACAGTTATCAACCTATAAGTTACAGCATAGGTGCATATAACTTGTTCATGACATCACTCTGTCCTCTTAGATTTTACTTAACACTCCATGATGTCCATAGGTGTGTGCTGCCATCCTTCCACAATTTCAGTGCAGGGGTATATTCTATATGGCTGTCTGAGTGCATAACGTCTCTCATACATTCAAAGCGGTAGTGTGATTACACAAGGTCCCAGTCATAGCCCTTCATCTGCTGTTTCAATATGTCAGTAGTGAGGGGGCAGAACCTAGTGAGAAAGCATTCACCTGCTCCTCTACAGTGGTCTTGAGAGAGTTCAGGGCAGAGAGTTGCAGGTACTCGTGTCAGTAGGCACAACTCCATTTGTGCAGCAGCCAACACATGTCTGTTCAGCGAGAGCATATGAATGGGGTGACCCATGACTGAGGATGCTTTTACTTAGTGCTGAAAGTAAGCAGTGGGAAATGAGAGGAGAATGAGTCTTATAGTAGGGATTGGAAGCTTGAGAAGGCAGTGCTGGAAGAGACATTGTGTGTGAAAGAGTGAGAGTGAGCACTGTTGGTTAGAGAGGTAGGGAGTATGGGGGTATGGGAGAAGGTTGACATATCCTTTTAGTACTAGTTGAAGAACGAGCTGAGTAAAGGTCGAGGGTAGAAAGAAGATGGTGCCTGGAAACTCTTGAGTAATCACATATGAATGGTATGACAGTAGCACTGGTGACTGAGAGAGAGGTGGAGATGAATAAGAGTTTCCCCCTGTGTGTGTAGGTAGGTTATGGATACATTGGAGAGTGTGGTCACTTAGAAAAGACTGAAGTTTAGATTTCTGAGAAGTGGTTGGAGAGTTAAGGTTAACGTCAACTAAGAGGATGTGGCATTGGAGATTTGTGAGGCATTGAGGCCAGAAGTGGATAGGTGTCTGACCCCTAAACCTCTGCCATTCAGTCAAGTAGAGTGAATGAAGGATAGTTTGGAGTCATCTATGGCGACTAGAGTGACAGTGATAGCGAGAAGGTCTAGTTGAGGAGAGCTGGAGTGAAAGTAGTCAGTGAAGAAGATGTTTTGTTGCATTCATACTGAGCATCCCAGCTTGCAATGTTCAGTTGATGAGGTATGAAAGAGTAGAGAAGTGGCATCTCAGAGGAATAGAGGTGAGGTGGATAGGTGTTAGAGGAGAAATGGTTAGATCTTCGGCTTTCTATGTTCGAAGGAGGTGGAAGAGCGCTGGAATAATGGGAATTTGAGTTGTGATTTTTTTAAGAGAGATGGGAAAGATGGAAGTTGAAGAATGATTGGAGAAGGCGTAGGGAGAGGTGGGTTGGAGGAACAGCAGAAAGAGCAGGCGTGAATGCATTATAGGCAAGTAACAAAGTAATTAGGAAGCTAGGGGTACTCACAGGTGCAGGTGTATGTAGTTAGTTGTTTTAGTTGAGTGTTGGGTTGGAGTTTGATTTGAATGATGCTTGTGGGCTGTGTGGGAGGCTTTTTTGTGGCAACCGTGTGGCAAAAAAGCTCTGCTGTTAAACATTCCTCACCTCCTTGAAGACTTTGACATTGATGTCCTTGCCCTGACTGAGACATGGTTCAATGCCAGCTCTGCTACTACTTTTGACAATCTCCTTCCCTAGGGCTACAAGATCCTCTCTAAACCCAGGTCTAACAGGTCTGGAGGCAGAGTGGCCCTTGACTACCCTAAATGGGTACCTGCTTCCATCATACCCACTCAATCTTACTCATCCTTTGAATGCCTTGTCTGCAAGCTTGGCGTCTTGCTTACCCTTGCTACCATCTACAGGACCCCCTGGTCGATCTCCCTCTTCCTCTCTGAGTGGGCTGACCATACCTCTTCTCTTCTGACCTCTTCCTCTAAGCTCCTCCTCCTCTGAGATTTCAATATTCATATTGACTCTCCCGAAGCAACCACTTTACTCTTTCACAACCTCTGAGACTCCATCACCATTCTTCCCTCTGGACCAACTCACTCAGCCAGGCACACCTTTGATGTGCTTATGTTAGCTGATGTCTCTCCTTCAAATCTTCTCACTACTCCTCTCTCTTGGTCTGACCATGGTCTCCTCACACCTTGAGCTCTTGGCTCCCCAGCTAAGCCTCTGCCCGCACTGCCAGTCTCATTCTCCATCATTAATTAGACCAATGAAGTGAGTGTCAGTAGCTGGTTCTGCAGCCACCATCATTACCCCCCCCACTCCTGCTATTGACTCTCACACTGAGTCTGCCCTTTCTAAGCTCTTTCTCTCCATCTCCAACACCCTTGACATCCTTTCCCCTTCCATGAGGATCTGCATGAAGCCTGCTTCCAAGTGCAATAGTTGTTATGATTCTGACATAGCCACGTTGAAACACAAGTGTAAAGTTGCGGATTAGGAGTGGTTGAAAAACTGGCCTGCCGCCTGCTCCAAAAACAAAACAGACTCTCAATCTGCTCTAAGAAGTGGGCCCATATTCAAGCCTGCATCTCTGGGGCCTCTAACAACACAGCCAAACTTACTTTTCAAAATCTGTAGGGAACTTGCTCATCCTACTGCAGTCTCAACCTCTTTGCTTCCTTCACAGGCCCTATGCATGGCTTTGGCCTCCCATTACACATCCAAAACTCAGGACATCCTGTCATATCTCTCCTATATTGCCCTCCTTCCTACCCCTGCACACAGGCCTACCTTAGCCCCCCTCTGTCCTTCCTCCCTACTCTCCTCCGTCTCACCGGTATCTCCTGATTAGACAGTTTACTCTATGAAACTCTCCTCCATACAGGTGCATCACTGCTTTTGCCATTGGTTCCTTCCCATTATCCCTCAAGCACTCCATTTTGCACCCCCGTCGCCCATAGAAAAGCTGTCTGCGGCACCTTCCTGCCAGTCTAACTACCGTCCTATCTTCACTACACCGTTCTTGGGTAAACTCTTGGAGAAGTTGGTAATTTCCCATCTAATCCATCACACTGAATCTGTTGGCTGTCTTCACGACCACCAGCCTGGATTCAGAGCAGCCAGAGGCACAGAGGCACAGAAACTTGTCTCCTGAACACCCTTGATGAGTTGCTCTCAAACCTTGACTCCAATTCTCCTTCCTTTCTCATCCTCCTCGATCTGTCATCTGCCGTTGACACAGTCAATTGCTCCACCCTCATAAATCGTCTCCGAGATACCCTGGGCACTGGATTGGTTGACCTTGTTCATCTCGAATTGGCCCTCCCAAGAGCAACTTGGCCCTTTTCTCTCAAATACCTCTCTCTCTCTACTTGCATTGTCCCTCAGGGCTCTATCCTCTTGCTGTGGCTTTTCAACATCTACCTTGCTTCCCTTGCCCACTTGATCTCCACCTTCTCTCCTCATTTCCAGTGTTATGCTGATGACACACAGCTTTCCTTTAAGCTTTCCCCGGCTTCCTCTTCTCCTTCCTCTCTTATTCCAGACTGTCTGGCTGCTATTCAGACATGGTGTGCTGTTATTGATCTCTGCCTTAATGCCAGCAAGCTGAGATCCTTCTTATTGGGACTCCTGCCCCCTCCTTCCATCCTGCTCTATGTCCGCCTGCCTTGGGTCCCATCCACTCACACTCATGTGAGGCTGAAAACCTGGGTGTCATCTTTGACTCTTTTCTCTCCTTCTCATCTTATATCGCTGACCTTGACAAGAAGGTCAACTTTCAGCTTCACCTCCTCAGAGACATGCTCCCATTCCTCATCTTCCCCCAGAAGCCCAATGTCTCCAGAGGACTGGCTCTCTCCAGGCTGGATTACTGCAACAGCCTCTTCCTAAATCTTCCTCTTTCCTCCCTTCGCCCTCTTTAACTAATCCAGAATAGTACTGCAAGACTTATCCTTGGCCTCAAACCCAGGGACTGTATTTCTCCAACCCAAAAATCTCTTCACTGGCTTCTGGTGGTTGCAACAATCAAATTCAAGACCCTCTGCATCATCCACAAGGCTTTCTGGGGCATGGGACCTCACTACATCCAACTCTCTCTCACTAAATAGCTTCATGCCAGAATCCTTCGGTCCTCTAGCTCCGACTCTCTGCAGTTCAGACATTTCTCCAAGCAGAGAGTGGGAGGTAGATCTCTTTCTTTTGCAGGAGCCTTCCTCTTGAATGGCCTCCCTGCCTCTCTATGACTTGAGCGGATCTCCTTACATTCTAGAAGCTTCTCAAGACCATCCTTTTCTCCTCCTCCTTCCCTCTCCCACTCCCTTGGTAGCCTCCTCCTGCCACTGCAACTGGTTGCCTGTGTCCCTTATGCGTCTTACTGGGCCAGGCCTTCCTTCAACCAATTTTTGCTTGCACCTCTTTACCAGCACTTGCCCTCAGGCTCTCTTCCCTGACTAACCCACCAAGTCTGGTCCAACCGCATCCTCACACTATTGTCCCCCTCCCCTGTTTCCCGTGGCACTTGCCCTTTTGGGCTCCCCCTGCACTTGCCCAGCCCCTGCATACTCTCCTTCCTGCACTTCTCCCCCCTTCCCCTTCTCCCTATAACATCCCTCAGCCATGAACCTGCCCCCTCCCCCGGTACTTCTGTTTACTGCATTTGCATGATCCGAATGTCGCAAGGCATAGTAGGACCGTTATTGTTGTTTCTCCTCTGTCCCCCTTCCCTCTTTTGTCTTGTGGCAGCTGGAAACACTTTTTGCTGTATAGGTGCCATGCACATGTTCAATAAATAATTAAATACATTAAATAAACAAATAAACAGGGGCTAACAGGATCACAAAATGAAACAGGGAAGGATATTGTAGCAACCCTTAACTCTGTCTTCCCTTAACAGTGGCTAACAGGAAACACATAATGAAATAGAGAAGGCTATAATAGCAAGCCTTAGCTCTGTCTTCCCAGAACAGGTAACACAGAATAAAATGGAGAAGGATATAGTTACAACCCTTAGCTCTGTCTTCCCTTTGCTATGGACTCCAGATGAATGGATGCCCAAAGGACAGTGCTTTATACTTGAAGTAACCCAGAAATAACTTTAGTCAGATGTCACACTGGCAGTCCCGAGATCGATACTGGATGAGCCTTAATACACATCTGAAATAACCTAGGCCTTTGAGTGTCATGCGGTGGGGTGGGGGGGGTTGTGGGATTTGAACTTTAGGGACTGGCACCTCCTATCCCTCCCACCCCTGAGTCAACACTAACTACGATGGATAGCAGAAACAACTAGACTGCAATTCTTTCTAAGTTCCTGTGCACATTCCCCTTGTCATGTGGTTGTGATGTATGTTTGAGGAATGGGACTCTGATTCAGTATCAGTGTAGACATATCTTAGAGAAGATATTAAAAGAACAAGCATAGTGAGTTATAGAATTATTCAGGATGGATTTGATTATGCATACCTCAACTCATAGTAGTTTGTCTTGTATGGGGTTAGGCATAACAACAAATATCTTAGCCTGACAATTACAGTTTGAGTGTGTGTGTTTGTTTTACATTTTGTAGACCTCGGGTTTTTTGGATTGCTGCAGCAGCAGTTGCTTCTTCTTATACATGGAAGTATTGAGACATGCTTTTTTGGTAAGAAACTTGTTTCTTTGTTCCTACACATCTCATACATACTATGGGAGATAGCAATAGAGATTGGATAGAATGCATAACCCCTCAATGGAAGGGGACAGACACATCCCCAAAATATTGTACTCAATAGGTATTGTAACAAGGGCATTGTAAGAGTATTTCATGCAAAATCAATGCCCTATGTCATAAAATCAAATGAGGGGCATTGGTTTAATACAGTAAACATCATCAACCAGACCGGTGCCAAATTTAGGAAACTCATTTGGCCAGTACATAATTTAGTTTTCTGGGCAGGAAAGTATACTGTAATGTGTTCCAGGCTGGTTTGGAGAGGGCGTATAGGACAAAGCCATTCTAACAAAAAAATCCCTTTCATGGGCGACTCGTTACAGAGAGATGCTGTGGGTAGATTCCTGTTGGTGACAGAGAAATTGGGCAATGAATGTGAAACAATGATACATGTTTATACACACCTGCAAGTATCTCCTGCATTTATGAATGGGCAGGGTTCTCTAATTATGAAAGCTGATATGAGGTTTACTGTTGTGGTGATTGATGTTAATGACGTACTGGACCCCTCTCAAGACAGGTGGGGTATGAAGAGTAGTGTTAAGGCAACTCTAATTAAAACCTTTTAAATGTGCTCACTCTCCAGTGTTGGTCTATGTGAGGTGCACCGTATAACCCCGAAACCACTGCTTTCTGTCTGTTGTGCCCCAATCCTTATCACTATATGCCCCTCCTAGGGTCGATATCTCCAGAATACAGTGGGTGGGTCATTCCCTCATAGGGGAACTTCAAGCCATTCTATCATGCTGGCTATGGTGTATTTGGGAGCTTATGCCTTACTGGAATTTGGAGATTAAATGGCTATCATCTCAGAACCCTATCAGTGTTGGTACAACTTAAGAAAGACAACACAGAATAATTAGCTTTTCATAACAGTTCAGTGATGAATGCTGATTCGCATCGAAAATATTTCAAGCATTTTTAAGAAAGAGGACTATTGCTCTGACATTTTGCTGGATAAGGAAACTAAGAATGTGGAAGCCACCATTCAGAGCCATAAAGCAGGACTACGAAAAGTCAAAGGGGGGAGCGTGGCTTGGTGCCTAGGCTGATGGCCACCTTATCTCACACCTCTCACCCACGACAACTCTTCATAAATTCCTGCGGCATCCCATTAACCATTTACAAAACATAATTTATACCACGAGGTTGCATTTCTTCTGGGGCATTGAGAGAAACTATTTTCTTTAGTATTACGGGCGCATTCCCCACCATGAAGCTCCTGAGCTTTAACGTGACAGCCATCTATGTGAAGAGCCGACACAGCTGAGGAGAATCTCAACAACCTCGTCAGGAAACACTGCACGTCTCCTGAGTCAGGTCTCTCACATATGCAGTGGGCGGAACAGAAAACAATAAGCACCAAATGAAGTGGAAAAGAAAGCAAATAAAGCGGAGATGTAAGATTACTTGTGTTTTACAACAACTGTATTATACTGCAGTGACAATTCTTATATGTATTCCTTATTCCATCATGTGGGTGTGACTGCTCGCCATTCCCAAGCTCCATACTGCAGTAAACTTGACTGAATTTTTACTTTTGACCATTGCTCACAACACCACCACTGACAATTTCCTGGCCAAAACCCTAAAATCTCTGGGACATTACAAGTGACCATACAGAGATGCATCATGGCTTCAGGAAAAAGGTTCCATAAACTAGCACAGGCTAACAAGGACTCCCAGTCAGCCTCATCCCCAGCCACATTAAAAAGCCCACAAAGTGACTCCCCTCCTCCATCCAATTCCCAGCATGCAATTACTAAAACAGGAAATAAGATATTGAAAGTCTTTCATAAAACCTACCAATTTAAAACTGCAACAACTTGATGACAGATGGTGCGCCTTTGAAAACTGACTGCAGGATGTGGAAAAAAGAGTGGGCATGGTGGAAGATCTCTCTCATAGATTAACATCACTCGAACGTACTATCAAAGCGATCCAGAAGCACAACGCTTCGAAAACTGCACAAAGTCGAAAGGAATTCCCCTCATAATGTCCTGCCCTGAAGCAGCTCAATATCAGATATGGTCTCTTCCATCCCTGCTCCTTCAAAGTCACACATAATGAGAGAACGTCTGTCTTTGATGATCCTGCAGACTGCAAATCATTTGTAAGATCATTTAAGGTTGACACCATGGATACTTCAACTCCACCTGTGCCCTCCAGCTCCGGCACTTGACTTCTCACCCAGACTATTATACCTCATTATTGTACTGTTCCTGTTTTTTGCTGTGGGCATTGACTTCATATTCAGTTATTCTTGATGTAGTTTCCGGGTGCGGTTGCTGTGGTTTGGGTGCCCTTCATCGTGTAGGACTCATTTGGAAGTCTGTCTAGGTGTCACCTAGCTCTCAACTTCACTCTGTTCATTTCTCTGTATTAACCTGACATCTATCTCATCACCTATTGGTAGTACTTTTCACTCTCTTCATCTTTCTCTACATCTCTTATTCCTCTGTTATGTTATACAAATGACAGCCCTGTTTGTGTCCCCATTTTCCTTATGTATCCTCCTCATGTGTCAAGTTGATTCTTAAGTGGCATATTATACACGTCAAGACATGTATATGCTCATTCTTCTGTTATTACACTGTGATGGGTATTTCTCCTATTCAATTGCTATGTCTAACATTTATTGTTCATATTTATCCTGTAAAACATCTGTAGTAGATAATGAGTCGATTTAAATGCATATCCTGGAACGTGAAAGGGATTAATAACCCAATTAAGCTTTGTAAAGTTATCTCACATCTTAAGAGATTTGGTGCCTCTGTTGTCTGCATCCAGGAAACCCACTTGTCCATGATCAAATCAATGAAACTGAAATCTCTTTGGATCCAAGATGTGATTGCCAGCCCTGCCCCAGCATTGAAAAATGGTGTAACTATACTCATTAATAAAAACCTTCCCCACAACACTATTAATCAAAACACTGACGACAATGGTAGGTGGGTGTTAGTTAAGCTGCAGATTGGGGCTAATGTTGTATCTATTATGAATATATACAGTCCCACTGAACTAGATACCAATTTCTGGGACTCAGTGAAACAAAACATCTTACAATCTGGTCTCACTAACCTGGTAGTATGTGGTGACTTTAACAACGTTCTTGAGCCATTCAATGAGAGGTGATCCGGATGTGTCTTCCAAGGCTCAAAATCACATGACTCGTGTATCCGCTGTATCTCGGAGACTGGTTTGGTTGATACTTGGAGACTTTCACACCCCACAGACTTTGACTTCATGTTTCACTCACTGCCCCATGACTCCTTCTCACGGCTAGAATTGTTACCAAGTCACTGTCATACACTAGTCTTCATTCTCACATTGCCAACATTATTATCTCTGATCATGCGCCTGTTATTACCACCTTTAATGTTCTTAATATCCGCAAACACTGCAGCAGATGGCACTTTAATAATATACTGTTACAACGCAATCAATTTATTAAGTAATTTACCAGTTTTCAGCAGCAGTTCTTTATTGACAATAAGGATGAATATGCCTCTATGGGTAACAACTGGGACACATTTAAACAGCACTGAGAGGACATGTCAATCAGTATGTTAGTAGAAGGAAGAAAGAATACGAACAGGAATTGGATTTGGATTATTTCTTGAACCCTCTAAAACTGAGAAAGCATACTACCAATCCCCCTCTCAGTCTAAACTTCATCATGTCTTATTACATATGCAAATCAATAAGAAAATTACAGAACAGGCATCTGACACCATTTTAAAATTCAAATCCAAGATATATCAAAGCAGGGGAAGCTCTTGCTTCTTATCTCAAATCACGCAAAGGGAAAACCTTCACCTCACATATTAAAAACCATATGGGCACTACGGTTACTAACTCCGAGGCGGTGCTAGAAGTTTTCAAACACTTTTACTCTAACCTTTACTCCCAGACACTACTATCATTCCCGACAATCTGCTCTCTTTCTTTCAAAATGTTAAGAGAGACTCCTATCCCCAGGTAGATCTCAGCAGCCTTGAGTGCCAAATATCCACCCAATAAATCACTCAGGCAAAAACAGGCAAAGCACCTGGTCCTGATGGCCTATCTCCTGAATTCTTTCATCTCTTTTCCAATATTATATCTCCCAAACTCAAATCAATCTTCAACTACTTTGCTAACAAATAGTCTTCCTCTTAGTCGTTTGTAGAAGCCACTTTATTTCTCAATCCCACAGCTCTAAAAGATTCTGACCTCCCTAAAAACAATAGGCTCATTTTCCTAATAAACATTGAATGTATTTGCAAGGATGCTTGCTAATAAAATCAAATCTTTCTTCCCCAAATTAATTAAAGCAGATCAGGTTGGCTATGTAAGAGGAGAAACATTTCTTCAAATGCAAGACAGTTACTTGATGCCGTTCATCTTATAGCGAAAAACAAAACAGACAAACAAGGTTATGCCACCATTGCGCTTGATGCCAAAACAGCCCTTGATCAGGTGGGTTGGGAATTTTGTTTCAATCTTTGCACTGGCATGGCTGTTGGAAGGTTTCATCTCGCTGGACTAACTTCTATACTCCAATCCCAAATCTTCTATCTTTATTAATGGGCAATCATCATCTTACTTGCCCCTCAAAAGGGGCACAAGAAAGGGTTGTCCACTATCACCTATTCTACTTGTTTTGTCTCTTTAGCCTTTATTACAGCGTATAAGAAATGACACTCAGTTTCCGGGTGTAAAGAATTCGAAATTGCGGTATACGAATATGACATTATTTTTTTCTTAAAAAAATCAAAACATCAGGTTCCATGTTTACTTTCTGTCCTAAATGCTTTCTCTTTTGCCTCTGGATATAAATTAAATGAAGACAAATCAGAGATCTAACCTCTTAACTCATTCTGCATCAAGCATGAAATTGATATGTTCAGCTTCAAATGGTGCAACAAATCACTTAAATTTTTAGGCCTTCTTTATACCTCTTCCACCAGGAGCACTATAAAACGTAACTCTTCATCTCTTCTTCTTAGACACAAGGAACTTACCTCTCTTTGGTCTCCCTTATATCTTTCTTGGTGGGGGTGCCTTGAAACTATCAAGATGATGCTTTCACTCATCATTCTCTATTACTTACAATGGTCCCCATTCCACTCCCCATATCCTTTTTTCTGCTATCAACTCTATCCTATTCAATTTGTAAAGGGGTATCAGTAAAAATAAAAGAATTGCTATCAGTAAGCTTAGACTACCCTTTGAGCATGTCAGTGTCAAATTTCCAGACTTCAAACGTTACCCTGACACATTCCTAATTAAACAATCATGAATTTGGCTCACCTCCTCTGAAGCAGAAGACAACCCCTTCCTGGTTTGTTCTTGAAAGGGAATTAACTACATATATCAAAACCCAAGATCTAGTCTATATATTCAGATCTGTATCTTCTAAGCTTACCAACCCGATCAAGGCTACTGTTTCTGCTGTCAGAACCTTTCTCTTCCAACCTGCTCACTTGCTGACTCTCAAATTCTCACCATTTCTATGGAACAACAAACATATCACATATCAAAGTCTCTTTACAGGAAGTCCTGGATCAGCAGGGGTTTTAGATTCATTCATCAAATTTATCGGACTACAGGCGGGGAATCTATCCAAGATCTTACAAAAAGATTCTCCTTACCCTCATCAGACTTTGGCTTCTATAAAAATGAGTTAATGCTTGCCTTAACAGCTTTAATCATTTCACCCAGAATGAGCTCACTGCCAACCCTACTAGAATCCTGGTCATGACCTCTACTCCCAACGTCAGAGTGGCCCCATTTTATAAATTATCAGGTGCCAAAGACTCTCCTACTAATAGATAGTCTATCCAAGTTCAAAGTAAAAAAAAAAAAAATTGTGGGAAGCTGTTTGACAACATAACTGTTGTGTTGCTTCTCCTTAGGGGAGGAACCCTCCCCATCTGAAAGGTATTGCAAGAAGCCTCTTATGTGAAGAGGCCATACTTTATGATGTCATGGAATGTTGGTGTATGTTTCTTGTTTTGGTTCTAGGATTGTCAGTTGGAGGAGAGAGCTGAAGGGAAGGGAGCCCATGAGATGTGGGGGTCTTCTTTTCCCATAATTAACCTAAATAAATCCTAATTTCAAACTTACCTGCCTCTGCCGCATCTTCATAACAATGGCGACGAAGGTGGGATGCGAGGCCATGGGGGGCAGGTGAAGGGAAGACCCCCAGCTGAGAGATACGCCCGCTCCGCCGAGCCCCGCGTTGAGCGAGGCCCTGTGAACTGTCCCCTGCTCCCGCCGCCTGCCTCGTTCTCCAGGCTCACCCTGCGTGTGCCGGCGCAATGTCATTAGGCTGACCTATTGCTGGCCCCTGTGTGCGGCCTCCGGAGTGGAACGGCCGTCCATACGGCTGTTGCGAAGAGGACTGGCCTGCGTTGTCCGTTGGCTGCTCCGCCCGCTACTGTGGTAAGCGGCCCGACGCAGGGAGCTGTGGACATCAGCCGGCTCTGCGTTTGCCTCCGCCCGTGAAGGGGCCGCCATAAAGAAGAAATTGATCCCGGTGTCAGAAGAGCAGTCCTGGGAGGGCCGCTCTGCACTTCCGTAGCGTCGAGCGCCCACCGTGCGGAGTCTAGCGTGTTTCTGCACCTCCCCAACGTGGCAGAAGTAAGTGTCCTTGGTTTTCATCGCTCCTCCGGGGGTTTTCACAAACTTGTTTTGTTGTCCCCGTGCCTGTCGTCCACCGTGGTGCGGGGCCCGGACATCCGTATGAATGTAGTGGGGAGCTGACTCTGACTCAGAGTCCCGTATTGCTCCTAACGGAGGGAGAAGTGGTCTGAGCTGCGAACAACCGTGGACAACTTAATAGAGGGGCAATCCGAATTCCAGTTAAGGCATCAGAACTTCGCATAACGCTGCTTGATGCCTCAAGGCAGTGAGGGGATAACTAAAGGACTTAAGGAGTAACGCCGCCGGCTGGCAAGCATCTCCGCAAAGCAGAAAGAGTGGGACACTACTGTCCGTTCATAGCACCCACGCAGGTAGATGTCAACCCTGCGCAGGACATTATGATATCGCAGTGCTAGTCCTGGCTGTGTGGCCAAGCGGGCTGACACAAGGAGGTATCGTGAAAGACATCTAAAGCGCTGAGAGTCAACAGAGCACTAGAGGAACCCTGAGCTGTGAGAATAGAATAAATACACGTCAAGACACACAGTTGCAAACAGAAGACATGGCAGCTTTACCAGGGATATCTGGTCCCCCATTTTTATGCCTGCCCCAGGCGTGGCGAGGATCGCTTGGCCCCAATGGCGCAAGGGCTTTTTGCACTACATGAAAGCAGCCGGTCGAACGGCCTATTCCAGCGAGAGGAAGTTAGCATTATTGCTACATTTTTTGGGTTTCGAGGGCCAGAAAATTTTTGAAACTCTACCTCAGCTAGCGAGTGACGGAAGCGGGGATGAATTAAATGAGTTTTAATCAGCATTGGTGAAACTTGATAAGCATTTCAACCCAAAAAGGAGCACGATTTTGGAACGGTATAATTTCCGGATGCGCACACAAACTCATAGGGCCTCATTACGACCCTGGCGGTAAGGGGTTAACGCCAGCGTTAGCTGCGCCGACCCCTTACCGCCAATTACGAGGTCCCCTAGCGCCATGGTGCTTTTAACACCTGCTTTCAGCAGGTGTTAAAATCCATGGCGCTAAGGGACCATGGAGTTAATTACGCCACCGTAATTTACGGTGGCGTAATTAACGCCTTCCCCACTCCCATTATGCCCTTTGGGGCAAAAATGGGAATGGGGAAGGGTAAATGGGGATTGGGGACTTACCGCCCCGCCTAGGTCGGAATGGGGCGGTAAGTCCGCCAACCACCATGGCGTAAACGTAGTTTACGCCATGGTGGTAAAGTCACGGCCCAGGCGGTAACTTACCGCCTGGGTCGTAATGAGGCCCATAGTGAATCTGTTGAGGATTATGTGACAGCGTTGCGACATCTGGCTCTTACATGCAAGTTTCAAGGAAGTTTCGACGAACATATTCGTGATAAATTCATGACACATTGTCGATCAAATAAGATACGAGAGGAACTGTGGCTGAAGGATGAGCCAAGTTTAGATGAAGTATTGGACTTGGCCAAACGTGTGGAGCATTCCCTGGCATGTGTGGCCAAACTCTCCAAAACTGAAGGAGCGGAGCCCAAAGAAAGTAAGCCGGAGGTGTTGACTGTGGCCGAGGGAAAGAACAAAAAGAGAGGAAGAAATAGACAGTCAGGGAGGAGCAATCCGGAAGAAAGGAAGAATCAAGATTTGATGCAGAGATATGAGAAGAAAGAAGATAGGAAGGACGAAAGGCTATGTTATCGATGTGCTAGTGCAACACATTTTGCATCCTCTGTTGTGTGTCCACGGCGAAAGAGCACATGCTCAAAATGCAAAAGGAGAGGACATTTAGCATTGTGCTGCAAGAACTACCAACTTGGACAGTCAGGCCAACGAAGGGTCCTATATGTAAATGAGGAAGAAGATGGGAGGTCATCAGAAGACGAAGTTATGGTGCCATTGCAAAATGTTATCGTTAATACTGTTAATGTTGTTACCAATGGTGGGGACCCTGATGACTGTGAACGGCCCTATGCTGTGGTAATGGTGAATGGGTGTAAGGTATCCATGATGGCTGACTCAGGGTCGAAAATAACCTTAATATCCAGGGTTGCCTTTGAGTGCGAAATGAAAGGGGTAGTGTCTGAGTTATCAGAGCCCGACATAAATCCAGGAGGGTACAACCAAGATCGCATTGATTTATTGGGTTATGTATGGAGTAGGTTCGAATTCAAGGGACGCAGTTGTGATGGCAAAGTGTATGTTACTAAGAAGGGGCAATCCTTGTTAGGGTGGAGAGAACAAAAGAATTTAGGGATCAAACTCGATCCCAATCACCCAGAGCAGGTACTGCAAGTCTCCGAAGTGTCCGTGATTCACGACAGGTACATGTCGGAGTATGGGAAAGTATTCAATGAGAAGTTGGGAAAGGTGAGAGGGTTTCAGCACCAGATAACATTAAAAAGGGGCAGTATTCCTATCGTGGCGAGACTCAGGCCGGTGCCTTTTGCTCTGAGGGAGAGTGTGAAGAAGGAATTACAGAAGCTATTGGAGTCAGGAGTGATTGAGAGAGCTGGGGGGGTTGAATGGGTCTCCCCAGTGGTGATTGTGAAGAAAAGTTCAGGAGACATAAGGTTGTGCGTTGATATGCGCGAGTTGAATAAGTGTGTGATGGTGGACAGACACCCTCTGCCCAACATGGGTGAACTATTGACCATGGTGGGTGGAGGAAGGTATTTTTCTAAACTGGACATGACGTCAGCTTATCATCAGGTCGAACTGGAGGAGGCATGTAGGAAGGTTACGGCTTTTGTAACACATGAAGGCGTTTTTCAATTTAGGAGAATGCCGTTTGGGCTGGCGTCCGCCTCGTCAGTATTTCAGAAAATCATGGATCGTTTGTTGAGGGGACTGAAGGGAGTGTTCTGTTTTCAAGATGATGTATTGGTGAGTGGTGTAACAATGGAAGAGCATGACAGGAATCTACGCAAGGTTTTGAGGATATTTGAGGAGAGAGGTATTACTTTGAGAGGGGAGAAATGTAAGTTTGCGGTGACGAAAGTGGACTACCTAGGCCATGAAGTGTCGGGGGATGGAGTTAAGCCCAAGGAAGACATGGTAAATACCATAAAGTGTATTGAGAAACCGAAAAACAAGAATGAGCTGCGCTCTTTTCTAGGAATGACGGAATTTTATCATAAATTTGAGATGAACTATGCTGACAAAGTACAGGAAATGAGAAAGATTCTTAAAAAGGGTGCCGATTTTGTATGGAATAGTCAGTGTGACATGGAGTTTAACAGAATAAAGGAAGAAATAAATATGGCCCGTCCATTAGGATGCTTTGACACGAGGAAGCTAACCATTATCACAGTAGATGCTAGTGAGAGTGGACTGGGAGCTTTGCTATCCCAGAATCAAGAAGATGGTTCTGAAGAAGTGATCGCCCATGCCTCGAGGGGTCTCAAGGGAGCGGAGTTAAGATATTCTGTGCTAGAAAAGGATGCTCTGGCGTGTTTTTGGGCTGTGGAATGTTTCAGAAATTTTGTGTGGGGTGTAGAGTTTGTGATACGCACGGATCACAAACCCCTAAAAGTCATTTTTGAAAATAAAGGCCTTGACAAAGTCTCTTGGAGAGTGGCAGGCTGGGTTACCAGGATGCAGAAACATTGTTTTAGGATGGAAATCATACCCGGGAGGGAAAATGTTTTGGCTGACAGATTATCAAGGATAAGGGTGGCAGGACCCGAAAGTGTGGAGAGTGAAGAAATGGAGTTAGTGTTTGTTAACACTGATGGTATTGTGTCCAAGCAGGAGTGGTTGGATGAGGTGGAAAGAGATGATATCATAAGGAGAGTAATCACATATGTTGAATCTACAGCATGGCCGAATAAGGTGGAATTGGCGGAAGAAGTGAAGCCATATTGGGAGGTGAAGGATGAAATCTGTTAATGATAATATTTTGTTCAGATGGGGTAGGGCAGTGGTCCCGATATGTTTGAGGAAGAAAGTGGTCAATCTAGCACATAGCGGTCATATTGGGGTTACCAAAACCAAAGGAGTATTAAGAGAAGATTATTGGTGGCTGGGTTTTGACAAGGAGATAGAAAATTGTTTGGCAAATTGCCAGTTTTGTGTTAAGAGTGGAAAGGGAGTGTTGGCTAGAAAGCAACCATTGGTGGACGTCGGTCTTCCATCCAGGATATGGTGTGATATTGCCATGGACATACTTGGTCCTCTGGAACTTGGTTATGCCCGTGGTAAGTATATTGTTTTGGTTGTAGATCTGTTTTCCAGATGGGTGGATTTTAAGATCGTGAGGGACATCACGGGTGAGAATATGATAAAGGTTCTACAGGAGATTTTTGCAAATGAGGGTTTACCTGAAACTGTATTGACCGACAATGGTCCCCAGTTTATTGGAGAAAAATTCACTAATTATTTGAGGAAGTGTGTGGTTGGTCACAAAAGGACTTCATTGTACCATCCCGAGTCAAATGGTGTGGTTGAGAGAATGAATAGGTGTGTGATGGAGAGTGTACGTATGGGAGAGGAGTGTGGTTTGGACAAGTTAGTCTTGATACAGAATAGAATGTGGGCTTTAAAGATGGCGCCGCATTCTACAACCGGTTTATGCCCGTTTGAGCTCATGAGGGGAAGGAAGCCATATTCTATGGCTTGTCCGCCATGGCTTGGAAGGTGTAGGGAGACCGATCTCGTTGTGGACGAAGTGAGAAGGTCTTTGGTGAAGAAGAAGTCAGATTGGGTCAAGTGTGAAAACTTGAGGAGAGGGAAGAAGGAGTTACGTGTGGAGTGTGGTGACTGGGTCAGGATAAAGAGAGGAGTGATAAAGAGGAAAGGGGATTCCCTTTATTCGGATCCTGTCAGAGTTGTGGCAGTGATGAAAGGGGCAGTGCGAGTTTCCGGAGGGCAAGTGTGGAATAAAGATAGAGTTGCCTCTGTGAGGAGAGGCCATATGTGAGGGCCATGTGTGAGGTGATGCCCAGGAAATGAACTTAAGGATATGATAACCGAGCCATTCATGGCGGCCTGTTTTAAATCAGTTTTATGAAATGTAGCCTAGTTCTTGTAACACACATAAAAGGAGTAAAGTGATCTGATGAAATATTTTGTGAAAAAAAATGAGTTAAAAAAAAAAAAGGGGAAGATGTGTTGTGTTGCTTCTCCTTAGGGGGGGAACCCTCCCCATCTGAAAGGTATTGCAAGAAGCCTCTTATGTGAAGAGGCCATACTTTATGATGTCATGGAATGTTGGTGTATGTTGCTTGTTTTGATTCTAGGATTGTCAGTTGGAGGAGAGAGCTGAAGGGAAAGGAGCCCATGAGATGTGGGGGTCTTCTTTTCCCATAATTAACCTAAATAAATCCTAATTTCAAACTTATCTGCCTCTGCCGCATCTTCATAACAATAACCTGGGAATTACTCTGGTCTAGGCTCAAAACTGTCTCCAAGGCAGCCAACATATCGCAAAATCTACTCTTCTTTCTCCACAGGGCCTTCATAACCCCGATGCGCCTGTTGAAAACTAAATTTAGCACAGATGGAAGCTGTTGGACTTTTGGCGATACTTGTGGATCCTACAGCCATATGTTTGTTTGGTGCCTCTTTGTTCAATCATTCTGGCGTGAGGTGTGGTCTCTCCTGAACATCATTTTCAAAGTCAATCTTCCCCTAACATTCTCGAACATACTCCTAGGGAGCATTGCCATTGAAAATGGAGAAAAAAAAATACATCCTGCTTATAGTCTCTATGGGCCTCATTACACGGACAGCAGTGGACCAAGGTGCTATTAGCACCTTGGTCCATGCCGGTAAAATACCAGCACCGCCTTGGTGGAAAGGGGAATTACCGCCCTATTCCAAGGTTGGTGGGGCGGTAATTCCCCCTTCCCCCATTGCCCTTCGCCATTCCCATTTTTGCCCCATAGGGCATAATGGGAATGGGGAAGGTGGTAATTACCGCACCGCAAATTGCGGTACCGTAATTAGCTCCCTGGTCCCTTTGCGGGTAGGTTTTTAGCGCCTGCAAAAAGCAGGCGTTAAATTCTCCAACCCGCAAAGGGACCTCCTAGTAAGGTGGCAAGGGTTTACCGGTACCGGTAAAATACCAGTACCGGTAAACCCTTACCGCCTACCGTGTAATGAGGCCCTATAACTCATTTATTGCAGTCGGCATCAAACTCTTTACTGCCAACCGGAAAGATTCCAAAAACCTATCAGTCAAAGGTTGGTGGAACAATGTATGTCACATTCACAGATTAGAACAGTGCATGGCAATGTGTCCTAATGTGAGATTCAAAGATGATGTTAAATGGTCCTTTTTTTACTGAATATCTCCTTTCACAATATGTGAATATGTATTGCTTCAATGTTTCAAATATTAGATTGCATGTATATTTCTATTACCTATTCCCAACTTTTAATATTCTGAATACCCGTCCCTTCCCTTTCTCCCTCTGTTCCCTGTTTGTTCTTGTACGTCTACCCCTTGTTGGTCCAATCATAATGATCAAATGCTGATTAGATCATCTATCTCGTTGACCACTATATCTGTATCCCATTGTTACAACACCCTCATTACTGGATTCCTTATACTTTCCAGTATTTTAGTTTATGAAAAACCTATCAATAGATTGATCTAATCATTTGTCTCACTGTTATTACTATTAAATGATCAATACAAATCATGAAAACAAACAAGAAAAGTCAGATGAGGATTCAAATTATAGTAAGCTGATCAGGGCCTAGGAGAGATTTAGACTGCTGTCTATGGAAGATGCATGGCAGCATCTGACTTAGATGAGGTGTGAAAGAATGTATGACAAATGAATAAAACTGGGAAATGACTTACCTGACTCACTAGACCGGGCATTGATTATAAATGGTTAACCAGTAGCATATATGGTGGGGAGGGGGCTTTGATTTTGACTTCCTTTGCCTCCTATTATGTTAAATTATATGTGTGCAGAAGATATACCTGTGCTGGTACAATGTCCTTTCATCGCGGGAGGTTTTTTTGTGTTTTTTACCGTGATTTTTTTTGACGAAAAAAAACTCATCAGATTTTTTTAGGGGGTAAAAATAATATATATTTGGGGTGTGGGTGTTCGGGAACATGTAAAAAATAAAAGTGAATGGGGGATTGGGGGGAAACTCGAGTTTTTTTGTTGAAGAATCTGCGGTAAAAAGCCACGCGAAAAACCCTCCCGCGATGAAATGACATAGAACCCCTGTCCCCTGGTTGAGCAGAGGTAGTCCCTTGAATGTGAACTGACCAGGGCCAAGATAGAAAGAGGAATTCAATTATCACAGCAAGGAGGACACCAGGACCTAATGGTCTCCTACTCAGTCTAAGGATTGAGCTAAGGGATCTTTTAGCTATCATGTGTTTAACTTGTTCTCCTCTGCTTTTAGGATCAACCAAAATAGCGGTAGTAGGTAAAAAAGCTAAACCACAGGATAGGTGTGACTTATATTGCCTATCTCACTTTTAAATAGTGAAACTAACATCTTAGTGAAAGCACTTGAGGATCATCTCTTTGGGGTCATTCCAATATTAATATACCAGGATCACTGTGGTTTATGGCAGGAAAATCAAGACAATACACTTAAAATTGTTATTTTGAGTGTTCTAGCAGGGAATTCCCTGATCCCCCCTGGTACAGCTCTATTTGGACACTTACAAGGCTTTTGACTCAGCAGACTTTCTTTTGGGTGATGATAGAAAAATGGATTTCAGGCCAGTTTTTCTTAGCTGGGTGCGTTTGTTAAAGCTGGTACTAATATCCAAAGTAAAGGCCAAGTTCGCCCTGGGAAGAGGAACTAGGCAGTGTTTAATCCTGTCACCTCTCATTTTCTCATTAGAGAGTGAGCTATTGGGAGAATAGATTAGGCAGAGCTGGACATCTCTGGGTTCTGCTAGCTGGTAGGAGAGTAGGACTGAGTCTCACTGTACACTGATGATCTTTTGTTATACCTAAGTAATTCGGATGTGTTAATACCAAGGGTGGTGGACAGCATTAGGGGATTTGGGGACTGTACTGTATTTAAGATTAATTGGGACACATCATTATGCTTTGCAGGTAGAAGAGATAATTATCCAGACATGGTTCATTGCCTAATTACTATTGCACAATCCTAATTTAAATATTTGAGGACCCAAGTGAGTAAGTCCAGGGAGGAATGGCTGCAACTTAGTTGGTGGATCCTGCTTGGGAGGTTTATGGTCGATGTAAAACACTGGAAGAGTCACCATTGTAGGGCAAGGTGATTTAATATGTACTGCAACCCACTCCATTTAGAATCTCTGAGAGATTTTCAAAAGCTGGTAGGGGTACACATACATTGTTGTGGGGAATGAAATACTGACTGTGGCATCGGCCCCTGCAAAAGTATTGTTGGGCAGCCGGATGGTAATCATCAACAACTATGTACATATTAAATATATATCCCTGTGATATATTTAGATAGTGATCACATGGGCCGTTATTCTCCATTTCGAATTTTATATGGTGGAACAGGAGGGTTTTTGATGCCCTTTGGAATCATTAGTGGTGCACACCTGGCAGCAATGCACAAATAAAATTGGATGGAAATAATGGGTGATGTTCTTCTTCACAGGAATTTTAGTAGTTCCTAGATTTAAAAAACTGGATTGGTAGTAAAATCCTGTGCTTGGTTGTCCTTGTTGAAGGATGATTCCTGAACTCTTGAAAGGTTGCAACAACAGTTCCAGTTGGAGAGAAAGATAATGGGCCCCATTACGAGTCCGGTGGTAACCTTGCTGGTGCTTCTGGCAGTTGCTGCTGGACTTGTGACGTTTTACTGGCACCTAGCTTGCCAGTGCCACCGGGACATTAAAAGTCCCATCGGACCAGCAAGCTGGTGCTGGTAAATGTTGGTCCCAATTCCTGTGGAGTCCAACCGGATTCCACGGGAGTGGGTTCACAGAAGAACCGGCATGGCTGCTAACGGATCCAGAGCTACCATGATCAGTCTGCCTACCGTGACCGATGTGCCCGGTAGGGTCAGACCTGTTGGGCGCAGCAGCCCCAGCAAGCAGACTTGGAATGTGGTGGTCCGAAAACAAGGGTACCGCTATCGTAATGAGGCCAATTATATTTAATATGTGCAGTTTATGCACGCATTTGTGTCCAGCTGAAGAAGTCAATTGAGATACAAGAGTCTTCTCTATTGGCGGGCATTGTGATTGATCCTGTAATTAACATTAAAGGCATACCCAAAGTGCTGAGGGTAATTTGTAATAATACCATGGTGAGGCTCTGACTGATGGGGTTTGGCTAAGGACTTATGTGTGACAAAGGAGGTGTTCATTAGTGGAATGACACTACAGGTCCAATTCAAAGTGTCACATAGAATATATTATCATGCAGAGTGTCTTCATAAATTGGGTGGGAGGAGCATTACAAGTTGGATAAAATATAAGATTGGATAAGGCATCTTTGTCACTTCATTTGGTTTTGTTCACTGCTTCAGTCCAGTTGGGGAGCCAGTTTTATGAACATTACTAGGGAGCTGGATTGGCCTCTGGATAATGCCCAGAATGTGGCCTTAATGGGAATTTGAGAAGACCTGGATTGTATTAGATAATTATGCCTGAGAGGGATATAGCCAGGAAATGGGGGTGGCTGGTATACCAGCTTTAGCAAACTGGAGCATGGGCCGGATAGGAGTATGGGGCTTTCAAGATTGATTTATAAGCGCTGCAGGTGCCAAATGAAATACAACAAAATTTGGGTAAAGTGGCTAAATATTTATGGAAACTTTGTTTAATTTTATTGGGTAATATGTGGAAGTTGGATTATCTAGTACATACTGTCAAACCTACTTTGAGGGAAGATGAGAGGGTTGTAAATGTGATAGAGTTCTATAAATGGTTGCCTTTTTGTTATGAAATATAAAAACAAATATGAATTCATTAAAAAAAGCACTTGCATATATTGGAAACTTTATATATTCCTCCTGTTAACTATCGATTTGAAAGGTATTAATCATGAGAACGTTTGGCATATGTTTGTCCAACATTGCAGTCGAAAGTGATGAGCATTCAAAGCCACTTTAAGGTACTTCCCTTGCTGGGGCATCAACAATGTGTTCACCACATCATTTGTGGTACTCTTATTTACTGCATCATTCCCCGGCCAATTTGTTTATATTAGGGGGGAATGCCTGTGCTGTGACAGTCCACAGTAGCACACACTGTTTTCGAGTTCGCACATTAAATTCTTAAGCTAAATTGGTTGAAAATGTTCCCAACAAAAAGCACAAAGAGCAGAACAAAAAAGGCTGGTGTTAGAGATATTGGGCCTCATTACGACCCTGGCGGTATGGGGTTAACAGCGCTGGTAGAGCTGCCGGCGCCGTTAACCCCATACCGCCTCATTATGAGGTCTGCTCGCGGGACCCGCTCAGGATGCCTGGTTTTACCAGACGTATTTAGCGGGTCCCGCGAGTGGCCCAGCATGCTAACAACGGGCTCGTCATTAACGGGCCCGTTGTTAGCATGCTCCCCATTCCCATTGAGCCCTATGGGGGCTAAAATGGGAATGGGGATGTACCGGGTCTGGGTTCCTTGAATGGGGAAATACCGGGGCCCTCCTAGGTCAGAATTGCCCGGTATTTCCCCATTCAGGTAACCCAGACCCGGACACGAGTTTGGGGGTAGCCATGCCCTTATTAAGGGCATGGCTACCTCCAAATTCGTAATGAGGCCCTTTATCTTGGATTCCTAATTGGAACTTCGTTGAACAAGTGGATTCCCCATTGACCTGGGATAGATCACTTTTTTCGATTTATTTTTAATGGCCAACATGTCAATGCTCAATGAATCCTTGACCTTGCCACTTTATTCATTATAGCGTCACATTGCACTTTTAACACTGTTCATGAAAAATAATTTAAGGAGGCTTAAAAAGGGAGCCAAATGATCTTCACTGCTAACACTTTGTGGGATCATATGTTTTTTTACGTAAAAATGTCTATTAAATACATTCTTGTTGGGAGCTGTTCTGAATAGGCAGATGCTGTATTTAAATACTCTCGAATACTCCTGTTTTAAGATGGCCCCCAGGTTCATGTTTAATGAAAGTGTGATCTTTTTAACATATTTGCCATATATGTACATGGTGCTGCATTGGTTCACACTTGCAATCTTGGGCTACAGAATGGAACCTCACAGAACAGTGCGCAGTCATTATGTACAAAAATGTAATTTCTGCTGATAGGTTCTGCTTATTTTCAAAATGTCTTCTTTTGACTGTATCACTTTTTTCCCACTGTCTGCTGTACGTGTTTCCATTAAACATCTAACATTAGAAAATTAATATTGGAACATGTTGATCCCAAGGCTTATGATCATAGCGATTTACTTCTCAAATGCTTGGTGGCAAGATGTGTCTGCAGTCTCCTTCGAGAAGTATCAATTTAAAATGCTGAGACATTGGGCCACACTACGGGTCCGGCGGTAACCATGCCGGCTATACCAAGTCCAGGGGCCGGGAAGTCAGGCGCTGGTAATTTTGTTAGTCCCCATTCCCGTAGAGTCGCATAGGATTCTATGGGAATGGGGACACAGGAGCACTGGCACCATTACTAACTGTGCCGTGTTCCTGTGAAACACTGAGGGCGGGTGCCGTCCCGCTGGCAGGTGAACTGCCGGATGGGAGGGCACCCGCATGCAGAGTTGTAGTGTGCCGGTTCAGAAACAACAGTGGCAGTAAGCTTACAGGCACTGTTGTTTCCGGGCCGGCACACTTAGAATGAGGCCCAATGCATTATCTCCTTGTAAAATTGAAAATTCTGAAGATTAGTTAATAATTAATAGGATTTTTTTACCTCCTTTTAATGATCCGATTTATAGAAGCATATTCTTGCTGCTGCTGTTCACCCATGACACACCATGTCAAAAGTGGCTGTGCTTGAATATGATCCTTCATGAACAGGGCCCCAAGTCCTTTATGGAGGATGAAGAGTGGCATTCCCTGTTGAAGCTTTACTATATCCGGTAGAAAGGCTTTTTTCAACTAAGACCAACTTTGCTAAGTCTGTGTATTCCCAACCTTCTGATGCATAGGATGCCAACCTCACTATCTGAGCATGGTATGCCTTAATTGAAGCCAGTACAGGAATACTGTCTCTTTAGCAAAGCGAAAAAGAGCTGCAATTGCCTGTCTCAAGCGTGTGGCTGTCTTAAGAATGTGTTGCGTCCATTTTAACTTATTGGAGATAGTGTTCCCCAGGTAATCATACTTCTTAACCCATTCTAACGCCTTTCCTATACATAATATCCTTCTAGAGGGTGGTTTCTTAAGGCCAATTACCATTAATTTGGATGTGTCTGTACTCACAAGCAGACCACTAGTGTCCATAAAGGTCACACATGTGGTTATCAATGTTTGTAATGCATTCAGGGTTCTTGCCAGCAAAACTGCATAATCTGCATATAATAGTGCAGTAAGTGAGCACCCTCCCATCATCGGAATATCTATGATCTTTAATAATTCATACATCAGTTCAATAATATATATGTTGAAAAGAATGGTGCCAATATTCACCCCAGACTCACTCCTTTCGGGGAACAAAAAGGAGCTGTAAACTTGCCAGATGGTCCAAACGAATGCACATTTTTTTATCTGAATAAATCAAAGCACTGGAGTGGTCATAAAACCCCAAAGACATTTGTGAGCCAAAACCAGCAGTATGCTTTGTAAATATCAGCAGAGGATTTACTAAATGCTCCTGAGGGCCCACCCGGCTCTACATTCATATTGTAACTTGAGGAGAACCATCTCCGGTTCCGGAAGCACCTCAAAACCTTCCTCTTCGCTTCTGCCTTCTCTCTCCCTCTCCCCTGCTAAACCTGCTTAACTCCCCACTGAATTCTGCACTTAACCTGCATCTGGGCCACTCTCAGCGACCTCGGTCCAGGGCCCAGCCACTCTCCACCTGCACTGCCTCCCTTGGCCCCCCCTGCACCGTGGGACTGTCACTGTATCCCTACAGCCCCCTTCCCAGCACTTGCTATGCACTTACCTCGCACTTGCCACCAGCTGGCCCTTTTTATTCATTATTTATTTTACGCTACTTACCTTGTACTGCACTTTCCCCCCCACCTCCTCCCCTTGCACTTTCTCCTTTTTCCCCTTACCTCGGCACTTGCGCGATCTGAATGACACCTGGCCTAGTAGGATCGTTTGTCTGTCTTTCCCTTGTTTCCCCCCCCCCCGCCTCGTCGCGCCTTGAAACACTTGTGTATAGGCGCGTTACAAATACCATATCATATCATATCATATCATCTCCACTGGGGGGTATGAGGCCAATGGCCATGCCGTTAATCTTGAATGAATGTCCCAGCTACTTACTAGCCACATCCAACAATGCAATTGGCCAGTAGCATGCAGGATCAGAAAGACTGCCCCTCCTAAAAATGTGTATCAATATCGTTAATTTCCATGATTCCAGTATTAGTACTTAGAGAATCTCAGACCGAAATCGCTCATCAAACTTCTGTAGACTGGCCGGACAAGAGTCCAGCCCTGGAATTTTCCCAGAGGCTGGCAACTAGATTACCATTTTTATTTCATTTAAAGTACGAATTAGCATTATGTCCTCCTCGTGGTCATTGGCTTTTAAAACATAAAATGACAAAATCAATGAACCACTGTCAGGAAGATTAAAAAGGGTACAAACGTATTTATCCCAGAGAGCAGGGACATCATTTAGGGGTCACCAGGGGTCTCCCGTGCTACCCCTTTGATCTCACTTGCTACCCCTAAAAAAGATAACAAAAAATAAAACATGTTTTTTGTTTACAAATTGAAACTCCTGGACTGTGGCCAATGCCATTTGGTTCTCTGCTACTGGAGTGGCTGGCTTTCTTGATCAGGCTTCTTAAAAACCAGGGGGCTCCACAAGTGTAACACTTTGAGCAGTGACCCTAAATAAGAAACAATAGGAATAATACATATTTTGTGTTTCTGGAATTCTATACAATAATTGCTACAGTTATTAAAGGTTTATTTCAGGCACATGTCTGTGTGAGTCATTGATTTAGTCTGTTCTTAAACACCTCAAATTCACAATGCAGACAAAAACCTCCAAAAGCATTAAGAGTGAATAGGCATCCATTTCGGACTATGTAAGTTGCAGTTATAGCATGTTTTCTTCTGCTGATACATGATGATCCTTTCTTGTATGAAATGTATATCACGTTACAGTTATATTGTAACCATATTTTTCATAGTGTACATTTGCTCACAGCAATCAAAAGAGATTCATAGATTCCACCACTACTACTAGTACGGTTAGGGTTGTTTTACCTCTGACGGGGTGATTATCCTAATTATACTCCATCCCATTTGGTTTTAAAACACTCACTGGACCATTTCAACGCCACCTCCCCCCTGTTCTTAGACGCCTCATGACTCGCCTTTCTACAGTCCTTACTCTGCAACTATCTCAACAATATATGTCAGTGCAAGGGGCTGACAGTCATTCTCACACAGCAGAATGACCTCCATGCCTATAACATAACTCCGAAGATGAATGGGAATCAAATAATAGTCTATCGTACTCACATTCTTCTATAAGTGTTTTTGTCTAGGTTGTCTGAGAATGTTCTGCCATGAAGAGATTTTAAGCCTGTTTCACAGAGGTAAGAGAGCAACCAGTTCACATGGGCATCCCTTCTTTGATCCAGAAGGTCTGGTTGGTGGGGTTGGGTTAAACGTAGTCTTCTGTCAAATAAAAATGGTCATGCTCCTCAAATACATCCAATTTTCATGTAAAACTGACTTCCCACTTTTGAAACAATGTTGGTATCTGAACATATATCAACATATTTCCCCATAAAGATCTTTACATGTTCTGGTGAATTCCAATGACCATAGCCATTGGTTGCTTTGTTAAAATTCACTAAAATCAAATACTTATTTTGTGAAAATGTCACCCTAATGGCTAGATTCTTGACTGAGTATATTTATGTATCTACTTTTTTATTTTCAATGCGAAAGACAGCCAAATTGTTTGACCCCTTTCAGATCTGCCCCATTTGGAATGGTTGCATTGAAATTAAATCTCATATAGAGCCCTAGCCTGTGCATTTTTTATGCCACCATTTCCTGTAGCATAAGAATGACATATGATGGTACAAAAAATAAAATCCTATGCGAGTAGGTGGGCACCACATGTCTTAGTCCTAGCTTAACCTACAGTGAGATTCATCAGCTCTAAAACAGTGATATGGCAATAGAAAGTGTGGACAAATATTTGTCAATACCAAAACACTTGAGTGATGTAATGGCTATAGGCAGTCCAAAACAAATTACTTTTCAGTAAAGTGCTGACATAAATTGTTCTTATATTGCATCCTAATATCCAAGTACATTAACTGAACAAATTAAACCATTTGATAGTAGTGTCAACATGAGATAAATGCATAAAAAAATGAAATATTATTTAAATTTAACAATGGAAATTGATCTCTTCATTAAGTCCATTGGGCATCAAGATCCTACTAAATTGTTGAAATTTGTTTAATCTACCATAAGGAGTCAGTTTCTTAATTTTGAATGAACCTACCACCTGAAATGAACTCTTTTTTCAACCCAAAGAGATTTTTTTACAAATAAAGTCATCATCCAACATTAATTTGAACAGACCAGCTACATTCTACGATCGAATGTTAAACATACAAGATCACTAGTCCTCTCTGCTTTTCTACTATATCATTGTTTCTTAGGAGGTTGATGGAAATAACCGAAGGGCATCGTTCTGATTATTGATGTAAGACATGAAGCATCTCTAGTGGCCTGATACAGGTTGCCAGTTATCTCCCACTTTCTGAAACACAAAATGATGCAATAACCTTTGCTAGTTTTTACATGTTTGCCAATTATGAGGCTCTTTTGGCCATCAGTATATCTGTATACTTGATTGGCTCTATTTATTTAATTTATGTATTTATTGTTTACTTTTTAGGTGCTTATACAGGGAGTAAATAATGTTTCAAAGCGCCAACAGGCAACAAAGAGGGAAAAGGGGATAAGAAAAAATGAAAAACATAACAAGTGTGTATTAAATACAGTGGGGTGGGGGTTTACAAACCTGCTATGCCTTGTGAGTGTTCAGAATGCAAGTGCAGAAGGGAGGGGGAATGGGATAGGTGCTGGGGTGCTCATGGGTGAGCAACAGGTAAATGCAATGAAGGTAAGTTCGACCTTCCAGGGTGGAGAGTGAGCCAAGGCAAGTGCTGAGGATAGACAGAAGAGGGGGTGATTTTGTGTGGGAGGTCAGGGCCTCGAGGATGCATAAGGGCCCTGGATACCAAACAAGCAACTGTGAGATTAGAGGAGGAGAGAGGGGGAAGGAGGAGGAAAATAGGAAAGTCTTGAGGAGCTTCCAGAATTTAAGAAAGTACTGCTCAAGACAAAGAGGGCAGGGGGATTGTTCCAAAGAAGGAAACCAACTGGGGAAAGTGATCGGCCTCCTGCCCTCTGTTTAGTGAAATGCTTTACATATAAAGAGTTGGTGCCAGAGGAGCACAGAGGTCTAATGGGGGAATATTTAGTAAGAGAGAGTTTCAGATAGTGTGGTCCCCAGCCCCAAACATCCTTGTGGATGATACAGAGGGATTTGAATTTAATCCATGAAGCAACCGGGAGCCAGTGAAGACTTTTTAGGGCAGGAGAGATGCAGTCCCTTGGCTTGAGGGCATGGATATGTCTTGCTGCCCTCTTCTGGATTAGCTGGATGGGTTGCAGAGTGTAAGAGGGTAGATTCAGGAGAAGGATATTTCAATAGTCAAGACTAAAGAGAACCAGGGCTCCGGTAACTTTGAGCTTCTGGGGGAAGGTGAGAAAAGGTAGAATTTGTTTGAAAAGGAAGAATTGAAAGTGGGACTTCTTGGCAACGTCCTGGGTGTGAGGGTGGAAGGAACGAGAGAGGAGTCGAAGATGACTCCACGGTTTCTGGCTTCAGAAGAGGGAGCAGGGGTAGAGCCTATGGAGGAAAGCCAGAGTGAAGGGAAGAAGGCAGAAACAGGGGTCCCGATCAGAAGGATCTCCCTTTTGTTGGCATTGGGGCAGAGATTGTTGGAAGTGCACCAGGCCTAGATGGCAGGAAGTTGGGATTTGTTCAATGAAGGCTTTGTTAAGCTTTTTGTGTCCCCTTTCCCATCCAAATTTTGGAGAAATTGTTTAGCAACTTCAAGGTTGGCCCCCATTGTGGTGGCAGATCCAGTACTGGAGCATATGTATCATGTCCCATCCCCTGGATCTTGCAGTCACCTGAATGATATAGGGGGTCATTACGACCCAGGCGCTAATTGCGCCATCATTACCACCATGGTGTAAACTACGTTTACACCATGGTGGATGGCGGATTTACCGCCCCATTCCAAGGTGAGTGGGGCGGTAAATCCCCATTTCCAATTTTCCCTTCCCCATTCCCATTTTTGCCCCATAGGGCATAATGGGAGTGGGGAAGGCGCTAATTACGCCACCGTAAATTACGGTGGCGTAATTAGCATCATGGCAGGTTAGCGCCATAGATTTTAACGGCTGCTAAAAGCAGCCGTTAAAATCAGAATCAGGCGTTAAGGGTTAACGACGGCGTTAACCCTTAACGCCTGGGTCGTAATGAGGCCCATAGTGTGGAAAATGTATCAATATATCCATATATTCATGCATCACCCTCAGTTAATCAAGTGAGTGTGTGAGTGTGACAATAACGCTATGGGCTCACTGCAGTCTTGGGCACACTCACCTCTTTGCCAATCTCAGAGCTCTGAACTTGCTGTCACAGCTTACTGCGGGTTCACAGTAAAAGCCAAGCTCGGAGCTTCATTCTCCACACTCTGCACTCTGTCGAGGCTTGAGGAAAGGGCCCACACACATGTTGTGGCATCCAGCCGTGAGGCTGCACAATCACCAGAGGACCACTTCTGACAGCCACCTAGATAACACTTAAAAAAAGACAGTGGGCCTCATTATAAATTTGCCAGTCCGGGAACTACGGTACCGGTAAGCATGCCAGTACCGTAGTTCGTGGACCGGCAAACTATAGGTTGTGCTTGTGGGTGCCTTTCTGCCCACCAGGTCTGACTTGGGAGGCAGAGCGACACCCTGTGGAAACAGAAAAATAATATGAGGCCGGGAAGCCCAGAAAGAAACACACCAACACAGGTTACAAAGAACATACAAGTGCTTTATTTAAAAGCTACAACAGTTACCAAAGTCAATTGACAAACGGATAGCTATTCGGCTCTCAGAGTAACATAACGAACTTCAACGAGAGTTCAATGCGTTAGTGAGAGAGACCGTGCACTGGAATACTTGGGTCTTTTGTACTATTTGTCCAGCCCTTGGCCAACCGTCTCGCGGGTTAACCATTCTACAAGCCGGGCCTATGGGTTCCTTGCCAGGTCACTCCTATAATATATGCATTTTGATTAGTTTTGCTGATATAGTTGTACATTTACACATAGGTCAACAGTAGGACAAGGTCTCGGTTCGCGACCATGACAAGTGGCCTGCAGGCATATTAATTATTCATGTGTACGGAGGTCACTACGGCCAGAATCTTACTCAGAATGTCATTCGGCCTCCATTTTGATGTTCAGGGTGACTTCCATATTACAAGAGAACCTAAAATGGCGGCTTAATCCAAGATGGCGACTTATATTACTTTTCTCTAAGGTCAAGACCTTGCCGTGGAGTTTGTTCGCATATGATGTTTAGACAACTTGGTGTAGGCCAATGCACATACAATTGTTGCGATAGGAGGCATAATATTGTTTCAATTCCGACAAACCCTCCTTTTGGCCTATGCCAAGTGCTAATCTCATTTCTAAGACTTCTGTAAATAACTCCATGCATTGTCGTCCATACATCCTGAATCATTATCTGTAATGTCTATAGCCATTAGGTCGTTCATCAGAACCTCTTGTAACACAAACTCTTTAGATGCTGTGTCTGGGGCATACATTTTGTGCCCTACTGTGCTCACCACTTGAGCACAACATCCCCCTAGCATTGCACATATACTAGGTAGACATTGGAAACAGCAACAAAGGAATAGCAGGATTCCCAAAATAACCAGGATAACAGAAAGCACCTTCCAACCCCAGGATCGTAGAGAATCCCAGAACCAGGCGCTAATATTCCAATCTCCCACAGGAACATGCACCTCAGAACTAAGGATGTGCAAGTTCTGTATTGCTTTAAAATTGTCAGTGAGGAATCTGGTACGAAAACACAGCAAGCGGACCCCACTAATTTGCATACTCCACCACGTTCTGCTAGGATGACATCTAATGCCATCCAATTTTGGAGCGCTACCAATCTTATTGCCTTTTGTTCTAGTGTCATATTGTAGAGTATATCCGTGGTTCGGTTGATGGTTCTCTCCAGTACTCTTGCTAGCCCCCTAATGTTTTCAGAGTTTGCTATCTGTCCCCAAAATGGCACAATTGATTTCGCTATATCTCCCAATACTTGCCCAGGGGTATCTCCGTTCTCGTCCCGCCGTGGGCGAGCCTTAGAAACTTCCAATGTACTAGCTATAAATACCCCAGGTAACAGGATTCCTAAATAACAGGTTCCCTGCCAATCCTTGGGCAACCAGGGAAATGCTGAACTACCACAAACGAAATAGACAGGCCCCCCTATATACAGAGGCCTGTTCTCCCCGGTCAAATTTACAATGTTCACACAACCTTCAAAATCTCCCATTGACCGAGTGCCATTTCTTTGTACACAAAAGGGGACTGAATCGGGGCTATGATTAATAGAGTAGCAAGGGGGCACAGCGTCCTTATTGCCTATCGGAGCCATTTTAAAGGAAATTAGAGTTTGGAAAGGAAGAGATAGTTCATCAGATGGCCTAATAGAAGCAACATTAGGTCTACTTCTATTTGCAAAAAGCGAGCATCCCAAGGGAGTCAATTCAAGTTTCTCAAAATCATTTAAATTAATTCCATCAAAGTTCCCTGAGATGCTATAATTCCAACGGCCAAAGAATAGTGCTCTAAGAGAAGCATAGCAAGCAGTCAATAAAGGTAAAGGGTGAATATACCATCCTAGCCCCTTCTTCCCATGTTGCGGTAAATGGGTGCAAATCCAGCAATTACGCTTATTAAAAATGGCATGCGTTGCATTCATTATTATCATTAAAGTGTTATTATGGTACTTTCGTCTATGCTGGGAGTCTCTAGGTGACAAGGTGTGAAGGTGTACAGAGGGAGTCAAAGCAGTAGGTACAATCTCAATTGGCAGTAGAGGTTTTAGAGGGTAAATTTCTTCGAAGTACCAAAGTCCCACAGCAGTAATTACACAAATTCCAATTATTATTAACACAACACAGCAATACGTTTTCGGGGCCCAGGCACATTGTTCGTTGTCCGAGTTGGTCACCCCCTTATTTACAAGTCCAATGCGAGGAGCAGCGGTGGAGGTGGCAGGCATCGTAGTTTCTCAATCTACGACCCCAATGTTCATTGCTGGCGACACTACAGTCGCGCAACTTCTTAGTCCTTCCCCAACCCTAGCCAGCAGAATCCCTTTTTTTCCTTTTGTTCAAAAAAGAACTTTCTTTTACAAGAGAAAACTTTCAATCACTTCTTCTTTTCAGATGCATAGAAAAGACCCGTGCCGTAGTTCTATTTTCTTCGTCGAAGGTCGTACCTGGTGGTACCCAGAACTGTTTGATCCGGAAACAAGGTAATGTCACTTCCTGAGGGAAGCGACGTATCGGAGGCGACGGAAGTCGCAGAACTTGAAACAGTGTTTTCCGGAAGTGACTTTTTCAAAGAGTGCGGAGGTGAAATGGACTGTTCCCCAAGCTCCACAGGCTCAGAGAAATTCTCCGACGCACTCACAGTGCTGTTTGCTACTCCAGGATCAGAGATTGTAGCATCAGCGAGGGGTTCTGCTTCTTCTGTAACGTGTGGCGTCGGGTGGGGAAGTTTCTGGACATGCATCACGTGGATCCAATGCTTCTTTCCAGCCACCCGCACTGCTGTTTGGCTGACCAACAGTACCTGATAGGGTCCCCTCCAGCGAGGAGCGAGACAGGAAGACCTTTTGTAGGCCTTCACTAGGACCCAACTTCCAGGCTGAATATCGTGTCCTGGGCCCGTAAACCGTACAGGTAAAGCTGATTGGACCTGATCATAAATGAGATACAGATTTTTAGTCAACTGGTTACAGTAGTCTACAAGCAATACATTCTCGACCTCCCTCAAGGTTTTGGGCTTTGGAAGGCCCCAAATGTTAGCAGGTCTCCCCATCACTACCTCAAATGGGGAGAGCCCAGTCTTAGTTTGAGGTGTGGTACGCATGGATAACAATACAATAGGTAAGGCATCTGGCCATTTCAGTTTGGTGCCGGCACATGTTTTTGCAAGATTATTCTTTAGGATGCCGTTATGTCTCTCTTCCAACCCAGCACTTTGAGGATGTCTAGCTGAGTGAAATCGTTTTTCAATGTGTAACGCTGTGCATATCTGCAAAATTACTGCTGCAACAAAATGGGGACCATTGTCCGACCAAAGTACCTTTGGAAGCCCAAATCGTGGAAAGAATTCTTTTACCATAGTCTTTGCAGTGGTCATGGCAGTAGCATCCTTAGCGGGAAAAGCCTCGACCCATTTACTAAAAGCACAAATAATCACAAGAACATATTTTAGATTGTTACACCGTTCCATCTCAATAAAATCAAAGTGGATGACCTCGAAGGGAACAGAAGGGGGCCCAAAGCTTCCCCTTGGAGTTACTGTCCCCTTCCCCACATTGTGCTGTAAGCAAATCATACAATTCTGAACATGTCGCTGTGCAATCTTCGAAATTTTATCATTCACCCAGACTTGTTCTAACATTTTCGTGATCTGCTGAGCACACACATGCGTAGGACCGTGTGCCATCGTAACCATTGCCAGCACATATGAATCAGGGAGCAACCATTTCCCTTCAGATGTATCCACCCAACACCCATCGTCATCTAGTTTTCCCATTCCTTCGGCCCACTTTTTAGACTCTTCTATTGTGGCATCAGTCTGGATATCTCGCACAGACCCGATACCCTCATCCATTACATAGGCATCTTTTGTTTCCCTTAGAGCATACATGTCTGCGCTAAGGTCTGTAGCCGTTTGCCTGGCTATCTGGTCAGCAAAAGCGTTCCCTTTTCCCACATCATCTATGACCTTACGATGTGCTGCACATTTCATGATCGCTAACTGCCTAGGGAGTGAGAGTGCCGTGAGCAATTGCACTATCAGGGGACCATGCTGAATCTTGGTCCCATGTGATGTTAGGAACCCTCTTTCCGACCAGAGCCTCCCAAAGTTGTGATTCACCCCAAAGGCATACTGGCTATCAGTATATATGTTTACTATATGCCCTTCGGACAGTTCACAAGCTCGGGTCAACGCTATAATCTCTGCGGCCTGCGCGGAGTTATGCGGAATTCTCTTAGTTTCAACAACCGTACTCAATGTAGTAACTGCGTAGGCAGCTGTAGATGTACCATCTGGGAGTTTGAAGCAGGAGCCATCACAAAACAGCTCCCCTTCCGCATTATTCAAAGGAGTATATATAAGGTCTATCCTGCCCTTCGTTTCCTGTTCAGTAGTATACAGGCAGTCATGTAATTCTTCGTCACCGCAAACAGTATTTTGCGGGAAAGGTAGGAGTTCAGCCGGATTAAGAACACAACACCTCTTAATTTGAATGTGAGGGGCAAACAGAATTAATTCATACCTTGTCAGCCATGCAGAGGTGAGGTGTTGCGTTTGGGTTTTATTCAATAGGACATCTACAGAGTGAGGTACCATCAAAATTAAATCATGGCCTAGGACCATCCCCTCACTCTGTTTTACAGACGCGGCAGCAGCAGCGACAGCTCGCAAACATCTTGGCAAAGCGCATGCGACAGGATCAAAGGCGGAAGAGTAGTAGCCGCATGGCCTATTCTTCCCTCTGTGTTCCTGTGTTAACACAGCCAAAGCACATCCATCACATTCATGCACAAACAACACAAAGGCCTTGTCATAATTTGGAGTACCCAGAACCGGTGCAGAGCATAACGCGGTTTTGAGAAGCTCAAATGATCGTTGATGTTCCGATTTCCATGGCAGCAGCAAAGAAATGCCCTTCTTCGTCAAAGCCAACATCGGTTTTATCACTAGTGAAAAGTTCGGGATCCACAACCTACAGTAAGAAACCATACCGATTAAGACTCTGACTTCCTTCTGTGTATTTGGAACAGACATGCCAGAAATGTGTTTTATTCTTTCAGGTGTCAATCTTCTCCCCTCCTTTGACAGGAGGTAGCCTAAATAGGGGACATCCTGACAACAATATTGAAATTTTTTGAGCGAAGCTTTATGACCGTTTTTAGCCAGATGAACAAGCAACAATACAGTGCCTTCTTTACAAGCACTTTCAGAATCTGCAGCCAAAAGCAAGTCATCAACATACTGAAGCAGTGTACAAGTAGGTGACAATTCAAGGGTATCAAGCTGCTCTTTCAAGGCTCTACTATAAATGCTTGGACTTTCAGTATACCCTTGAGGTGCGCGAGTAAATGTGAACGAACGTCCCCCCAAGGTGAACGCGAACAAATATCTACTCTCCTTGTGTATAGGAATACTAAAGAAAGCATTCTTTAGATTCACAACACTAAAGTGCGTAGCTGTAGCAGGGATCATTGTTAGTATCGTTGTTACATCAGGCACCATTGGAAATTGTGGGGCGACAACTTTGTTGATAGCACGTAGATCAATTATAAAACGGTATGGGATTGCATTGTCGCCTTTCTTGTATACAGGCAAAATCGGGCTGTTACACAAACTACCTGCAATCTCTTCAATCACTCCTTGATGCACATAATCGGAGACAATGCACTTCAAAGCACGCTCACCCTCAACTGATATTTTATATTGCGGAATGCGTGGTAGTTTAACTCCATGCTTCAAAACTATTTTAACAGGCTCAATCTGTAGTACCCCGACATCATTGTCGTCAGCCGCCCATAAACATTCCGGAACGACACTAAACTCAGGAGGCAATGGTCGAGTCAGAAACTGAGAATTGGGAAGTTGCTGTGGTGAAACCGTCAGTCGCACTCCGTCAGAGGAACAATGAATTACTGCATTCAGTTTCTTCAACAAATTTAACCCCAGCAAATTCGCTCCACAGTTCGAAGTCAGGAGGAAGGGACAATGGTCCGTGAAGGGACCCAGAGAAACAGACACCGGCGAAGAAACCGGGCAGGCAATTGGTATACCAGAAAACCCTACAGAAACATTTGTTTGCCCTGACAGTGGAATGTTTGGAACCCGGGAATGATCAATGGAGCACTTCTGTGCTCCAGTGTCTATCAAAAACTGATGTTTCCTATTCCCCACTAATAATTCAACGTAGGGGCCTTTCTGATTAACGGGAATAGGTGAAGGTTCCAAACCCTGCTTCGGGCAGTCCTAACGAAATAAAATGTCATCAGAAGGAAGCTCTTCAGAAAGGTAGGCAGCAGAAGGGTAATCAAATATGTTTCTCGTGTCCACACTCGGAATCTGATTTTCCCGTGAAAAAGGTTGATGAGGATCTTGCGAAAACTGACCTCTATCAGGGCCCCCCGCTCCAGGGCGACCTCTAGGTCGTCTACCCATACTCCCAAATGCATTGTTTGACCTTTGTCGAAGGACGGGGCACTGTGCTCGCCAATGACCTTCCTGGCGGCAATAGGCACATTGATTAACATTCACAGGTCCCAAAGGAGCGTTTCCTTTTGGGACATACTGACCTCTGGTCTGTGAAGTACCTCCTCTGGGATTTCTAACAATTTGTTGTAACAATACTTTAGTCTTCAAATCTCCTTTCCTCTTCTCTATTTTCTCTTTTTCATTATTAACACGGTTCTCATAATACTGAGCCATGTGCAAAACTTCAGATTGGGATTTTGCCTGCCAAGCGCTCTCAGAGGACATAATCTGTGACTGGATGTCGGGCAACAACCCACGTACAAATATGTCCACAAACAACCTTTTCCCAGACTCTGTGCCCAAGTCCTGTCCACTGAAATCAGAGAATACCTGTTAGAATCTATTAAAGAACTCGGTGGCACCTTCAGTTTTTCCTTGAACACAGGCCGTAAGCTTGTCCCAAAAAATTCTTTTCTCAGGAATTATGGTTTTCAATTTTGCGACAATTCTATCAGGCAAAGTAAGTATTACCTGAGGTGGTTTCTCACCAGCTGGTCTTTCCCCATCAAACCTAGTCATGTTAGCCCATGTATCTCCTAACCCTGGCATATCGTCTATTGTTCAAACCTGCTTCTATAAATCTATGGGCAGGAGTACAGGGAATAGCAAGTCAATGTCACTTAAGGTGAACACAGAGGACTGCAAAACGGACTCTATCTCTTTGTAGAATCCTGTCGGGTTTTTCCTAATATCGGGAATTGATTGTCTAATAGTGTTCACTTCCTGTCGTGAAAACGGGACGTGAACAAATTACGATACATAATGTGCAGGGATGTCCACAGCGGGTGCTCCAGTCCCAACGTTAGCAGGAATCTCAACCTTTGGGACAAATGTCAGAGGAACCTCTCTCATAGGAAACTGAGATGTAGGTAACTCTGACCGCTTACTAAGCAACAGAGCCAGGTCGAGTGCTAAGGCAGCTGAAGAAGTGTCGGGCGAAAAAGCCCTCTTACAAATACCCAATAATTCTATAGGACAACTAACCTTCTTCCTTACACATTCATCTTGCAGGTACTGTACCATTACCTGAATCACCTTCCTCTGCATTTCTACTGTATACTGACTATACGTGTCATATACTTCATCTGGCGGTATCGATGAATCCGAGATTCATCAAATCGCATCTTTGGTACAAATTCGTACTTCCTCAGGTGCCGATCTACGACACGGAAGGAACCGTTACTGTACATACATACTGTCGTCTTCATCATCCTCATCTCGTAATTTTTCAAAGTCCCTCCTATACTCAAACAATCTCTCAACATGACCATGTACTTTTTCCTCTGTGTCCCTCGAAAGTGCTAAAGTGTTTAGATCCCTCACCCCTTGTGGGAGATCCGTATTATGTAATTTACCCCACATTACACATAAATGAGTCCCCAAACCTTCGATAAAAACATTTTTCTTGGGAAAATTGCCCATACTTGATAATGTGGAAAAAACGTTAACTTGATCACCTTTCTCCATACAGTGCTTAGCCCATGCAAACAATTCCCGTTTCTTGTCTGCAGAAACAGTAGTACGAGTGACAATCTTTGACCCCACACCCTGATCAACTTCAGTCAATACATAACCACTCGGGAGCGGAGGTGAGGGCAAATTCAATGAGGGTGAAACTATCTGCGCAAGAGGAAGGGGTGGCGGGATAGGTGGAGGAACAACAACTAGAGGAATAGGAACGATAGGTTGCACAGGGGGAACAGGAATAACAGCAGGAATGGGCAGAGAACCCAGGAGAGGATCATACGGAGGTGGCGCAGAGGCACCAGGCCTACGTTTGTTTAATAATTTTTCAATAAATTCTTCATAAACATGGAAATCTTTAGAGGGATACATTTTCTGGATACCTAGTGTGAAGGCCCTATCCATATTTTTAACTGACTCTGAATGTTTTTCCTTATCATATAACAACGCTTTTTCGGCATTTGTTTTATGACGGCGTGCATGTTTATCCCTACTTTTAAGCTGCTGCAACGCTTCTTTTTTCCAATTCTGCAAAACATCAAATGCTGCAGGTCTGGCCTTCTTTTTTAGCAAGACCGATTCTAGATATTCAATACAGGGGATCTCGAAACTACCATTGTTGGCCACTGAAATTTCGAGGCATGTCTGGTTTGTCTGTGCCAAATATCATTAAATACTATACTTCCAATGCCATACTTACAGTACATAGTACATGCCGGCGACCCCTCCTGTGGTGCTGGGTGGCTAAATTTCAAAGATTGTCGATCGCTGCGGAACAGAGCCCTAAAGCAGCTAGACAATTTCCCAGGCATTTCACATAAAAATGCTGTTACCTGGTCAATAATTGTGTCTGCAGATACAATACGCCAGATTCAAATTGTCAGGGTTAAATTAAGAGCCGGGTCACGACTGCACCTGACCAAACCTAAGGAGGACCGTACGGTTTACCAAAGAACTTACCTAACAAATTTTACCTTGTGTTTGGTGGTTTTGACAAATCTGCCCGCCTCAAAAATGTACCCTCATCAAAATGCTGTGTCAGACCACACGACTATCGTCCAAGGATCGAATCGTGCAGCGCTGCTGAGGTATCGCGTCTTGTTCAGTCGGGCCCACAGTATCACACCGTCTGATCCCGGTTCGATAATCAGCGTCAACCATGAATGATCCGGCATCAATCTTGAGGGTCCCTATTCGGGCGCCAACTGTGGAAACAGAAAAATAATATGAGGCCGGGAAGCCCAGAAAGAAACACACCAACACAGGTTACAAAGAACATACAAGTGCTTTATTTAAAAGCTACAACAGTTACCAAAGTCAATTGACAAACGGATAGCTATTCGGCTCTCAGAGTAACATAACGAACTTCAACGAGAGTTCATTGCGTTAGTGAGAGAGACCGTGCATTGGAATACTTGGGTCTTTTATACTATTTGTCCAGCCCTTGGCCAACCCTCTCGCAGGTTAACCATTCTACGAGCCGGGCCTATGGGTTCCTTGCCAGGTCAATCCTATAATATATGCATTTTGATTAGTTTCGCTGATATAGTTGTACATTTACACATAGGTCAACAGTAGAACAAGGTCTCAGTTTGCGACCCCGACAAGTGGCCTGCAGGCATATTAATTATTCATGTGTACGGAGGTTACTACGGCCAGAATCTTACTCAGAATGTCATTCAGCCTCCATTTTGATGTTCAGGGTGACTTCCATATTACAAGAGAACCTAAAATGGCGGCTTAATCCAAGATGGCGACTTACATTACTTTTCTCTAAGGTCAAGACCTTGCCATGGAGTTTGTTCACATATGATGTTTAGACAACTTGACGTAGGCCAATACACATACAATTGTTGCAATAGGAGGCATAATATTGTTTCAATTCCGACAACCCGTGAGCACAGCATGTCGGCACCGTTATAAACGGTTGCATCCGACCTCCCCATTCCCATTCGGCCCTATGGGGCCGAATGGGAATGGGGAGCATCTTTTTTCCGGCACCCACAAATGGGCAATTACCGGGTCCGGCAAGGCAGAAAAAAATGACAGGCACAGCTACCACTGATGTCATAATGGGGCCCAGTGACCAATTATAGAGAAGGCATTGTTATATGCTTACTCCCTAATGAGCAGGTCTTTGTTTCTGCTCGGCTGTACATATTTTACTTTCTGCCACTAACCCACTAGGCACTGTGATGCTCTTTCATTTTGATTGTTAGAAGACATATTTATTGTAAGATGTAAAAAGCTACCTTTTTTATAGTCATTGACAGCTCAGCACGTGTACACATATGCTGGATTATAGTTGGTAATTGTGTTGTCTCTTTCTTGCAAAAAGAGGTCTGGGAGGATATGTTCATCAACACTGCATGACAGGATGTGTTTGCAATTCTTCTGTGAGGAAGTTCAAAATAATCTGAGCATCTGAACCTTGACACTAGGGAGACTTGCTCCTTGCTTTTATCTTGGATTGTTATTTTAATTGGTTTCTCCTCTTTTGTCGTGTTTCTCATCTGGCTTTTCCTTCTTTTTGTATAAATGCTCTTATGGCTTGTCCCCATTCTGACTCGTTGTTCTTTTGGAATACACCATTTCTAGCTTTTTTCATCTTTGAACATATTCCCCATTTCACCTGCTCCCTTTCAGGCTTCTTCCTATTTTGGCTTATTTCATTTTACCTTCCTCCTTTTCTAGTTTGATCCTCTTCTAGCGTGTTTACATGTTTGGACTTGTTCCTCTACTCTCATGTTGTGCTTCTGCCTTATTGCTCTTCTGACAGATTTCTCTTATGATTTGTCCCCTTCAGATTGTTGCTCTTTTGACTCATTCCTCTTACTACTTTTTCTTCTTCTGGCTTGTAGCCCTTATGACCTTTTCCTCATTTGACTTGCTCATACTCACCCTTGATTATCTTGCAAGTTGATTATTTTTGTCATGGCTATCACAAGGATTTTTTTGTTTATATACTTGACCAAAACTCTAGTCTTGTAGGCAAAATGCCAATGCAGAACAGAGGCAGTATTTGAAGATTAGTCAAAGTGTGGCAGCAAGCAGAGTGTCAGTCCATCAGAGAATTGGTAAATGTATTCGGCCTGTGTAAATATTGGAGAAGGACGGAAGAGTTTGAAAAACTTTCATGGACTGGGTTCCCCATATAATGCAAAAGGGGTTGGTGACTGACATTTGCCAGATCAGGGCATCCTTCACCAATGAAGACTGAATAATGCTATCATTGGCTAGTGACTGCCAACTCTGCAATGGAAGGAATGCGGTCACAGCTTGCCATTGCATTTCGGTCTGTAGATTGCCAGCAAGAGTTGTTGGTGCAGGAAAAGGGAATCATGCCCAAAACCAACTATCTATGTGTGATTTCTAAGTTGCTGTTTTCTATGCTGAGAACTGCAAAAGGCATAGATGCCACGGAACTCCTGCCACTTGCTTAATTTATGAACCGATATTATTCTGGCATGATTCTCTTCTGGCTTCATCTTTTTTGTAGTTATAACAGCTGTATTATTAGGGTGGGTTCATCTTCTTCAATATTCCTGTTCTGTCTTGGGTCTCTAATAGCTTAATTTTCTTCTGACTTTATACTCAGAGATCACTCTTTTTCTTTCTTGCTCATTAGCCGCCATGCTCCTCCTCTGATCACTATACGTATGGCTTGATTCTCCTTTGGTGTACTCCAATGTTCACCCACTCTCCTCCTCGCATTCTCACTCTTATTTGTATGCTCTTCTTGCTCGTTTATTAGTTTAAATACCTACTTTTCTTTTCACTCATTGCCTTGTGCTTCTTCTGGCTAGTTTCTTTTCTGGATTGGCATGTGTGTTGCTGAATTCTGGCTTTAACCTCCTTGTGCATTATCCTCTTCTGAATTTAGCATCTTGTAGCTTGCAGCTCACCTTGATTGTTGTTTTTGTTTAGCACACTGCTATCCCGAAAAACAAATCTCCAGCCTCAATCCATTCTGCTTGCACCTCTACTAACGGGATCTTCCTCTTACTTTAGCTTCCCATAGCTTGCTCAAAATATTGATCTATATTATTGTTTCATGCTTATACTGTTGTATGCTCCTTATCATGTTGGATTGTTTCTGGACTGCTTATCCTCTAGCGTGACCCTCTTTTCATTTGTTTATCATTGATTGGGGGAAAATAAGTGAATATTGTTCAATGCGTATGCCTCCTGATTTAATTTGTTTGATATGGGATGTGTTGCCTGGCAGCACAAACCTGGCATAGACTGATATTTACTACCCTGTCGGTTAGTAAATGTTATGGTGTATGGGTTGGTAGGTTTGCTTAATGCGCATAGACTTCTAAGATCAGAATAATGTAATCAACTCTTGAATTTTGTTAGTCATTGGTGTATTACCAGATCATTTATCCATTTTAAGTAGTGGCAACACCAACATTCGAAATTCAGAGGCACGTGCAATTGTTTTGCACGTACCAAGATTTTCTCCTGAAGGCACGTATCACAGTTTCAGGTGTTATACATTTAGTACATTCCCGCGCATTAGTCTCATGCACATACAGTCATCATGCATGTTGCTCAAGTTCGTCTTGACTACAATACAATAGTTGTCTCTATTATCATAATGTGTGTTACTGTTGACTCACAGTAATATGGCAACCATAGATTCTTTCACAGGGTTATTTCCTTTTTAACAGTATGAAAAAATAATAAAAGTAATACAAGAGAAAAAATAATAAAAGTAATACAAGAGTTCAAGGAAAAGGAGGACTGCCCTAATTGGAACAAGGACACAGAAAAGATATGCTGTGAGCAAGCTAACCGAATGGGACATGGGCAGAACTAGGGTAAGTCAAGTAGCATATTTTGGGGAGATCCACCTGGTGGTTCTGCACCAACCCCACCCCACCCCATCTGGCGCACTGTGATTGGCTCCCGGAGAGACATGTGACACACTGGCTCCCTTATTTAGTAACCCCTTTGCGTACAGCCCGAGCTATAGGCCAAAAGCAGCAAAGGATTGCTCCCTTTTCGGGCCTGATGGGGCCGGAAAGGCCCTAGCATCAGAACCTGTTCTTAAGGCAGGACTTTGCTAAACTCACCGTTTACTGTACTTCTGCTTCCATGCACAAGTATCCTTCCACCCATTGGCCTCATCACGACCCAGGCGGTAAGGGGTTTACGGCGCCGTAAACAGCGCCGACCCTTACCGCCTGAGTACGAGGTCCCTTAGCGCCATGGCGAATTTAACACCTGCTTTTAGCAGGTGTTAAAATCCATGGCGCTAAGGGACCATGGAGTTAATTACGCCACCGTAATTTACGGTGGCGTAATTAACGCCTTCCCCACTCCCATTATGCCCTATGGGGCAAAAATGGGAATGGGGAAGGGTAAATGGGGATTGGGGACTTACCGCCCCGCCAAGGTCCGAATGGGGCGGTAAGTCCGCCAACCACCATGGCGTAAACCTAGTTTACGCCATGGTGGTAAAGTCACGGCCCAGGCGGTAACTTACCGCCTGGGTCGTGATGAGGCCCATTGTCTGTTAATTCACTGGAGAGTTCCAATTGCCTCACCAGACCAAGGAACACTATTGTTTAGGGCCTGTTTGGGGTCTTTTCGTCACCCCTAGCCACATTCCAGCCAAACTCAGAACTTTGCACCTGCTTTTTCTCAGTCAACCATCCACCCCTTCTCTTTCTGCTCACCCTCCTACCCACTCTCTCTCTTGGGCTGAACCCTTTTTCATTGTCTTCACTTGCCTATTTCATCTACCGTTTACTATGCATCTTGACATCACTTAATTCCTCATTCTGCTCACTGTTCTTGTTCCCTTCTTTCATAGCCTTCAGTCTCAACTTGGTGTAACTTCTGAATCACTCTCCAGCCTCCATATTCCACTTTCCGCCTTCACCCACAGCCCTCAAATAAGATAGTCTGATGCTCCAAACTCATCTATTCCCCTCACCTGTTGCAAAATACATGCTCCACTCTATCATCTCCTATCATTCCTTCACTTATTCAGCACAATCCCACTGTGTTGAATCTTCCTACATCACTGACCACTTTGACACTTATCTTATCACTATCGACTTTTACTTCTTGCTATCACAGATACCTGACACTGACTCTACTACCATCTCCCACCTAACCCCCAAGATGTTGGGAAAGGAGGTGGTTTAAGGTTCCTTATTGATACTGAACACTGCTGTCTAAACCCGTCTGTCATCAACTTCTCCCTGCTACGCCTCTCTCAGCTGTGTCTCTCTTTTGACCCCCTCTTTCTCTCAAATCCTTCTTCCAACTCCTTGAGTCTCTTCCTGTAGACATCCCCATATCATTCAGGGGGGCGTTAACCTCCCCAACCACTCTGCAACCACCTGTCTTGGACTTAAGTCCCTCTTATCTAATCACCCCTCTAATCCCATTGTGACAAGCATACCCACTTTGTGGGACGTCTCTTGACCTTGACTTTCTCTGTAATTTGATCTCCTCCTCCCGGACTCTCTTTGGAGCCCTCTCCCTTTATAATTCCATTGTTCACTTTAACATCTCCGTCCCTCCACCTTCTACTCTTCGTCTCCCCTCTTCAAGGACTAGGAGGAAAGTTAGGCAGACATTTCTCACCCCTTACTATGATGATGTGAAAACCTCTCGTGTGTTGTTTTTCCCTATTCATGCCTCTTCCATTGAAAGTGATTTGTCTGACTTTTACTATGCGCTTATGTCTACATTTGACCAACACTATCTTGCTCACACATCAACACCTTCCTGTCCCTGTCCTCAGCATTGGATCACCTCAGAAATTCCGACCCTCAAAACAAATATGCGCTGTGACCTATGATGCTGTTGCAACTACAGACACCCACCCACTACTAGCACACAATCATTCTCTTGTTGTCCTAACTTCAGCTTTGGACTATCAAAAATTCTCCTACTTCACAAACCTAATTTCTTCCCTTTGTAATCACCCCGCAAACTGTCATATACCCTCCAGTTTTTGCTCACAGCTCCTGAGAAAATATCCATCACCTCCTCCCTTTCTGATAATAACTTTTGTCACTACATTTCCTATAGAATCTATAAAACTCACAACACTCTCACTGCCCCAACTCTCCTTCAGTAAACCACGTCTCCTCCTACCTCTTCTACTCTAGAATGTTTCTCACCTATCTCTCCTAGTTAATTATCACCCAATCACCCATCCTTCACATTGCCAACCTGTGCTCCTATAGAACATTTTGCTCCCCAAATGGTCAAAGACTTAGGGGGTCATTACAAGGTTGGAGGTAATGGAAAAATGATGCCGGTAAAGGATTACCGGCAATGCATACTGCTCCGGGCTATTCCGACCCAAGAACCCGGTATTAGAGGCGCCGCTAATAACTAGGGGTGTACCGAAGTTCGGCTTCGAGTAAGTATTCAGCTGAATTCTGGCTGATAAAAAGCTATTAGGCTCCGGTCGAATAGTTTCTTGTTATTCGGCTCTTGCCGAATACTTTGACATTCTCATTTGAGTACAATGCAACATGAAATCAGAAAGGCAAAGACAGACTTCAGTTTGCAAAACTGAATAGAATTAGGCCAGGCAAATTGCTATCATACAGCTGAAAAAGATCTTCTATTGTAATCTGCTCTTTAGGGCATGTTTTGTTACAGATTCTTAGACAAAAAAGGTGTTCATCTTTTATACTTAGCCTGCAACAATACAGGAACATCTTTTTTTTGGTGAATGTTTAAATGAAATGTGCACTTTTTTCAGTTGGAAAAAACAAACTGAAAGAAATTTGCAAAGATACTTTCAGTTCCTGTCATGTCACTTCCCATTTTGTACGTCATAGTCCACCCTTTTCTATTTCTTAAGGACTTGAGCCCTGAGTTTAACATTATCTGATATTTTATCAGGAATTATATGTTGCATATGTTTGTGTTCTGGCGAGAAAGATTGGCTAGGATAAGTGAGAAGTGAGCAGAATTTGTTTGGGTGGGTTGAACAGTTGGGAGATGGGGTTCGCGCATTTCAGATTTCCTCTTGACTTGCGTCCTGCATGAGCCGACATGAACCATTTTAGACATTTCTATGTGAGCTGCAAAGTAGTTTTGAAACTCGAACGCATCGACTTTGCAACTGGATAGAGAATGCAATGCATTTGATTCACAAAGGCAGTCCTTTTGCATTTGTGAAGCCTCCTACTTTAACTGGTAAGGAATGCGCAACAATCTTCTGTACATCTGGTCCCTTCATTTTGGTTATATATGTTATATATGCTTTATTTCTGGCTTTTATACTTTAAATAAAGATGCTACATTAATTACAATGAAGAGAAATAAAAGGATAGAATCATTAAAATGGTGGTTTATTTGTTTTTTTAATAAGTATTTTTTTTAAAGTTTGGAACATGATTTATTAAATAAGGCAACTATTCGGCTTCATATTCGGCTTCGGCCGAATAGTTGACAAACTATTCGGTATTCGGCCGAATACTAAATATCCTATTCGGTACAGCCCTACTAATAACGGTGCCGCTAATCGCGGCATGGGCGCGGGCATGCAGCCCTTCAGGCCGGCAATACCGGGATGCCGCTGACAGGAGGACATCACACTTCAGGAGGACATGCAAATACGGGCATCATGAAGGCGCAAATATGGGATACGGGCATGCCGGCAATAGTGGCATCGCGAAGCACCCATAAACTGCTATGTGCAGTGTTCCCAACTGCCACAGGTGTACACAATCAGCACAGGTAGAGACAATGGAGTCTGGGCCAGCAGAAAAGGAGCACACCCACACACCACACCCCTTCCCACACCAAAATGATGCCACTAGTAGTAGCAATACTGGGGATGGAGGACATGCTTGCATTGCTACACCAGCAACAACAACAACAACAGCAGGCACCACAGAGGAGACGCAGGAGGAGAAGAAGGGTGAGACAGGCCCAGCATGCCCCACCAGCACAGCCAGTGGTACCACGCAGGCAGCCCCCAATCCCTCGCATCAGAGCCAGTCCATTCAACATAACCCCTGAGCAGATCCACACCCTGTACCGTCTGGACCAGGACACCATCACCACCATTGTGGACATGAAACACGACGACATTGTCAGCCTCATTGAAATACGCACCGCCATCCCCCCTCTACTGAAGGTAGTGTCAGTGCTCCACTTCCTTGCCACAGGCACCTACCAGCACACACTGGGGCACATGCATGGCATATCACAACCCTTATTTTCTCGCATGCTGAACCAAGTGCTGGATGCCCTCCTGAAGCACACAAGGGACTACATATCCCTACCACAGACTGCCCAGGAGATTTTTGATACAAAAGTTGGCTTCCATGCACTGGCAGGCAAGCCAAATTGTATCAGTGCCCTCTACTGCACCCACGTTGAGTTGGTGGTCCTGCATGCCATGGAGGTGGCGTACCGCAATCGTAAGCAATACCACTCCATCAATGTGCAGATGGTAGGTGACGCCAGCAAGATCATCACACATTGTTGTGCCTGATATCCTGGATCAACTCATAACTCAATGGTCCTGCGGAACTCCACGCTACCATGCTACATGGAGCAACATGCAGGACGACGTGCATGGCTGCTTGGTAAATTGCATGATAGGCACATGGCAGTGAAATGTGGGGATAGATGCACACACCACCATGGTGTCATTGTTGTTGTGACAGCACGATATGCACATCCCAAAACACTGTGCCTCAAAGCATCGTAAACAGAACATGACAAGCAAATCCCATAGCAATGAAGTAAGCTGCACACCTTTCACAACATGCCAAACTTAAAACCACCCCACATCCCACAACACGTGCATCACCCATCATCGTACCTCACCCTCCGTAACACAATCCAGCAACATGCTGTGAATATACACTATGTAAATGTCTGCAGCAAATCACCACACAGGACAACCATCCATGGGAGTGCACCGAACAAAACCACCAAGGGAATCCACTGCTTGTCACAGGGCAGCATATCACCATGGGAATAATCAGCGCTGAATGACAAATAATGCAGAGAGTACTGCCAATGCTGCCAGTCTGAAAATCATACAGAACACTACACATCACATATGCAACACAAACACAGCGGTATGCATCCACAATGCATGAGCAACATCAAGGCAGTGTACACCGTGTATCATCTTGAAGATGCAACCCACATCATAAGTCCATGGCACAGCACACATTGAGGGCATGAGAAATGTGTGCCTATAACCAGGGACATGTGAATGTGAGCATCAATTATCTGCAGGCAGGTGTGACAAGTAAGCAGTCCATCGCAAATCGACTTACATATACCTTTAATTTCCTCTCATGCAGGTGATAGTGGCTTTCCTTTGAAGCTGTGGCTCCTCACCCCTGTCTGAAACCCGCAGTAGAAGCACGAGGAGGTCTACAATCATTCCCATACCCGTACCCATGTGGTCATCGAAGCAGACCGATGGCCTGTTGAAGGCACGGTTTCGCTGCCTTAGCCGGTTGGGTGGGGCACTCCTCTACAGCCATAAGAAGGTGGCCAAGATCATCATGGCATGTGTCATGCTGCACAACATGTGTATCTGACGGAACGTGCCCCTGCCCCCTGACATTGAACTGCAACCACTTGGTGATGATGAAGGGAATGAAGAAGATGTGGGCGCACATCATTGCGGTGCCAATGCACAGGAGGGACGTGCTGTGCATCAGTCAGTGATTGCACAATATTTCTAACACACATGGGTGCAGAGGGTGACATGAATGTGGGACAGAGGGCACTGGGTGTGGGGGTACATGTACACCATGCACTGTATATCAATAAATGACATATGCAATAAGGAATGTCCACTCAAGATTTTTTTTTTACACCACGGTTGTATTAAACTGTCCAATGGAATTAAGTGCTCTAACCCCCCACCTTACACACCCTCTCCCCCTCCCTCTCCACCACAACTCCCCCACACACCCTCTCCCCTCCCCCTCCCCCCCAAAACCACCCCCACACATGGTGTCCAAGCAAATGATTCATGTGTCTGCATCTATTGCCTTAATCAGGCTGACCCATCTACATCCTTCTACTTCCCGCAACTGGTGGCAGCATGTCCAATCTGCGCAAGGTGCGCGCTGACCTGTATAGGGGGCTGGTTTAGGTCGAGCTGGATGAAGAAGGGGTGGCCGCTTGCTCCAGTCTGGGGGCCGGATGCTCAGCCTCCAAGGAGTCCGCAATTCGGGAGAGGACCTGCCTCAGTGCAGACACCTCCTCACATATTCTTGTGGTGCTTGCCTCAATGTCCTGTCTCAGGAAAGCAGTGTTGTTCTGCCCCTCCTGCCTTGCCTGGGCACCATCTGCAACAAACTGCCTCACTAGGGCAGTAAGCTCCTCCTGGCGCTGCACTGCATGTCCTATCTGCTGCACCCCCGCCTGTACACCAGTGGAGGTGGAGGGTGCATGTGTGACATCCCCAAATCCATGTGGCTCCTCTGTGGGACTCATGCTCCCTTGTACGGCCTCCCCTCTAGACTGCTCCGGTGTGGTGTTATGGTCGGAGTACACAGGTGTGACCTGGGGGGATGGTGCGGGACTCGGCGTTGCAGGGAGGTCCAAGGAGTCGTCCTCGATAGGAACACACACCTGGACCTGCACATCATCGTCTGTCTGGGGTGCCATAGCTGCCACCTCCCCAACAGAGCTGTTCTCTGCTGAATGTGCCCCATCGCCCACTGTCTCCTCTGCTGGTGACACAGGTGTTGTGGGGACTGTGTCAATGGGCCTTAGGGGTACCAGTGCCGTGGCATCCTGTGCTGTTAGCAACTTCACTGCCTGTCGTGGCTTTGCTGGGGCTTTCGATGTGGAAGGCCTGTTGCCTTAATCCTTGGCCCTCTTCCGTGGAGTTATTGCCTGTGGGGTGAGTCCCGGGCCTCACGGTCAGGATCTGAACCTGTGGGGGACCAAGAGAGGGACGGCATGAGTGATTGTTTGACAAGCATCATGCATACATTGGTATTATTGCTCTTCTACACATTAGAGGGAATTAGGCAGTGCAGTTTTGATGATCACATTGCTTGCTATATGTGTGGAGCATGCAGGCATCCATCAGGGTGACTCATGTTGGAGCTGGCGTATGCTATGTGACATGCATTTCTGTTGTGGACTGCGTGCAGTGTGACTTATGCCATTTTCATATTTGTCTGGTGTGTGTCAGGTATGGCATTGCCATGCTGCATGCATGTGCATGTGTCTGTGCTGTGGGCGGCATCTAGGCAGTGATGTGTCAAATGTGTATGTAATGGGACATGCATTGCCTCTTTGGATGGAAAAGTTGGGGGACTGTCATCATACTTTGCATTACAGTGTTTTCATAATACACTAATCTCCATCCGCTGATGAGGTTGCGCCACGATCCATCTCGCCGACTCCTTCTATGGCCGTGATGCCAATCGTATTGGTGCAGATCTCCTCCCACCGGCTCAGCTTGATGGGTGAGCTAGTACCACCGCCAGTAGCCATGGCATGTACTGTGGACAGGATGTTCCTGACTCTCAGGCGCAGGTCATCTCATCGCTTGCAGACATCCTTGATCGTGCGGGGGGTGTTGCCTACAGCACTGACTTTTTGGGCAACAAGTTGCCAGATCTCTTTCTTTTTTATCTGTGCCTCCCTCTTGAGGCTGTTTGCAAAAACAACCTCTGCATTGTCTGCCAGTGTCACTGCCAGCATAGTAAGTTCATCCACATTGAAGCGCTCTTTGCGCTGCCGGGAAGCACCTTTCTTTACTGCCTTGGGCATGATGCTGGTGCTGTGGGTTGATTTCTGTAGTCAGAAAAAGGAACCAGATCTTGTGTGGTGAGGATGGTAATGGATTGTGTTTATCAAGATGGCCATCGTGCTCTTTCCCGTTCCTGTGCGATGACGCTACTTCCGGTTCCGCTTATTTACCGGCACCGCTATTAGCGGTCACCGCTGATAGCGGTGCCCGCTAATGCCGTATCCATTCTCTAGTATAAAATAATTACTTGATAGGTGATGATGTTGCTGTTGACTCCTGAATAGTGATTGATGATGAATCTTGTTCCTTTATATTATGTATATAATCAGAAAAGAGTCCAATTGAAATGGACATTAGTATTATAAATGTGTCTACATCCAACGCTCAAACACATTACTACGTTCATGTGGCTAGGCTTCACCAATGGGATAATCGACGTGTCTGTGGTTTCCTCATTGGTGATGGTCTATACTTCCATCAGTGAGCTCTATGTAAAGAAAGACATGTTAACCAACACATTTTTTTTTAAAGTAAGCGAATGTGGGGATAGACAAAGTAGTCTAAAGGGATTTTTTTTTAAGTACAGTGCCTTGTGTAATATAACATCGCTGTAAATATTCCCCAAAAAGTCAAAAATGGTCATCATGTTACCTTTCCCACACACTAATTCATTAAATTGCAAGATCATTCAGAAGACATATGTATGGACAGCATTATGTTTATATACCAACATACATAACAAATTCTTGGTCAACTATTCACCAGAGCCAGCGTGTGCTGAAATGTTGTTGGAACTGCATTGGAAAGTAATTTGCGAAGGCGTCTGTGATGAAGCTTTTTAGTGTAGTGGGATGCTTCGTACATATTATCTGAGAAGTGCATGCTGCATCACAGAATCGATTGCCCCTCACGTCTTCCAAGACATCCTTGGCACGGCTTTCAATCTTAGACAATGGAAATCTGCAATTCGAAAGTCATGTTCTTATAAAATCTAAATCCTTTAGGAATGCGTGCAGGAATGTGCCAGGAGTGTTGACTTGGCTAACATTAGGGCAATCTGAAATGATACATGAAGTCATTCTTGAAATATCTGTAAGATCTGTTAAATAAATATGAATAATTATTAAAATTAATAAAGTATCACTGTGGCAATGATCACATAGCTTTGTTTGTAAACTTTGTTTTAAATTTAATTCAGTAACCTTGTTTAATTATCACAGCGATCAAATTAGTCAGAACCCATTATTATAATGCAAATTATAATGTAATACTAGTCCATTCAATCATCTTTGAGCCACCAAAAGAAAACATGCAATGAAAACATTGACTATGAAACATTACAATCTGATACAATGCTCTGCAATGAAATGCGCTAATTCCAGAGATAAAAATAAAAAAAATGGTTGATAGTGGTGAACTATTTGAGATAAATTAAAATGAAAATACGATGCACATTGGATGTAAAACAATACAAACTTTTTGAGCAGCGATTGATGAAACCACAGAACAAAATAATTGACCAACCCTTACTTGGACGCACAGATGAGCCGAGTGAGAAAGTCTGGTAACAAGTAGATCGATGGCGATATACCTCGTGGATTGCAGAGATTTTCCCTAGTGAACTATCAAGTTGTTTATAAAGGTTTAGAAAAGTGGGTGTGTATGTGAATGTGATGTGTGATGTTTTCATTGACACCCACCAAACATTGATACCAATGTTTGTCATCCTCATACACATGCCCCCAGCCCCCTCGGGAGCGCACGCTCATAAGTGCGAAATGCTATTGATTCTGGAGGAATGGATGGGCATGAAGTGAGTGCAAATGGCTCAGAACAATGTTCAAGGCATACATGCATATGTTGATTGCAGGGAAGGGGTCTTCAAAGGGGAGTCTGGAGACACCCGGTCTGGGGAGGCCATGTCGACAATGGTCGCAGTGCAGAAGATTCCTTTGAGGTGTACATGGTGTTCGGCACCTTGAGCATCCCCATCCACCCATGCCCCTCAGGAGCGCACGGTCATGGGTGCGAACTGCCATTGATACTGGAGGGGGATGGATGGACATGAAGCAAGTGCAAATGGCCCGGGACAATGTTCAAGTCAAGGGATACATACATATGTTGATTGTAGGAACAAGGTCTTCAAAGGGGAGTCTGGAGACACTGGGTCAGCGGTGGCCATGTGGACAATGGTTGTAGTGTGGAAGATTTCTTTGAGTAGTACATGGTGTTTGGCATCTTTAGCGTCCCCATACAACCAGCATCCTCAGGAGTGCACAGCCCTAGATACTTACTGCAATTGACACTGGAGGGGGATGGATGGGCATGAGTTGAGCGCTAAACACCATCACACTTCTTTAATGAACCTCCTAGATGGTTGGACATGTTGTTGACTTACTGAAAAATTCAAACAACTATTCATATTAACTTATTTTTTTATTTACTTTGGTAATGTAGATTGCACAAACAAACTACAAATTGTATTGATGCAGTTGTGGTACTGTGTATAAAAATCCCTTGTACTGCCCGTTGTCAATGGGGAATTTTGTGTGTATGGCTCAAACAACACAGGCAGGCATTACTTGTCAAACGCGGAATCCAAGCCATTCATGAATCCACCATGTAATCACAAAATAGACCACCAGCCTGTACCACCTGTAAAAGAGAAACAGACATGTTTTACTAGAATAAACCAGATAACTGTACTTATTTAGTTTGAAACAACCCCTAAATACAGTGGCATTGTTACCCTTAGAAAAGTATCTTTCAGACTAACGTACCTGTGATTTGAAGTATCGAAAAATTACAAATGTGAACGCCCATTGAAGCAAGGACAGTTTGGGACTCAGCGCAATATTGTTTTTGAGTTCAAGGTGAAAACAATGTAATTGTTCGGACGTTAAATCTAGTGATGAATACGCTAGTCTTACATAAGTACGAGAAATGTATTCAATGTACAGAAAAAAAACATTTGTCAGTGATCAATGGAATTTACAAAGATGTAGGAGAACAAAATCAAATATTAGCCATTTCACTTTTCAAACATACATCAGATCTAGAGTAAATGTTACTTAGATTACAACACAAACAATGAAGGGAAGCAAGGGATTTAAAAAAATCTGGTAAATAAAACAAATCACTCAAGGAACAATTGAATAGACAAAGGGATTGACCGTCTCAAACTAAACAGAGTGAAGAAAAGGACCATAAATTCAACCTTGTAAAAACGGGTAAAATACAGTTCAATCAAGAAGAACAAAATAAATAAATAATATGTTACTAGGATTACAAGGGCGAATTGGTGCTCGAAGTTTGTGCATAAGTACCATCATCATTCACAACACAGATCTTGTGCTCAGGATGCCCTGAATTCATGCAGCTCAGTAAGGTATTGCTGTGGTGTGTCTTCTATTGTGGCCAAGCATCTAGAGGTTTCTCAGCAGCAACAGTTCTCCACCTCGGTTGGCATAAGCTTGCAACAATCTCAGGTACACCAGAAGAAAAAATCTTCCAAGCAACTGGGTTCAGGCTCTGGTGATTGATTATCACAACACTTCAATTCCCCATCGTTTACGCTTCTTTCTCTTTCAATTAATTCCTCCTCTGAATATTCAGGATCGTACTGGTATAGCTGTATTGTGTCCATAGTTCCTGAAATATTAAATAAGTCAAAAAACAACAGTCAGAATAATAAGAATGTTTTTCTATACAAGAACTACTGTTAAAGAAAAAGAGAACACACTGCCATGCTACAAAAACCTGTACTGCAAAAACATTAACAATAGGCACAAACTATGACATTTCGTATTCACACATGTAAAAAACAAGCCTTGTAAAAGTACAATTTAAATATGGTTTGGCAAAGACATTTGCACATAATATAAGAAATGTTTAAATAAAAGGCAACTACTGAGTTTAATCATTTCAGATAGTGTACCTGTTCGCAGGACGTCAAACTAGGAAGATAGCTAAACAGAGCCAAAACAAGTAGCGAAGGCCCAAAACGAAATACAATGACAGGAAGGAAAAAGAAACTCCCATGTTGTTTGATTGATAAGAGTTTGTTTATACTTGTCGAGGGAAGAGGCGTCTTGGCATATATATGGAGACACGTATATAGCTTGTGCACAGAGGACGTTGACAGGAGACGTTCCTTGATGTTGTGAAAAGGTGCGCGCTGACCTGTATAGGGGGCTGGTTTAGGTCGAGCTGGATGAAGAAGGGGTGGCCGCTTGCTCCAGTCTGGGGGCCGGATGCTCAGCCTCCAAGGAGTCCGCAATTCGGGAGAGGACCTGCCTCAGTGCAGACACCTCCTCACATATTCTTGTGGTGCTTGCCTCAATGTCCTGTCTCAGGAAAGCAGTGTTGTTCTGCCCCTCCTGCCTTGCCTGGGCACCATCTGCAACAAACTGCCTCACTAGGGCAGTAAGCTCCTCCTGGCGCTGCACTGCATGTCCTATCTGCTGCACCCCCGCCTGTACACCAGTGGAGGTGGAGGGTGCATGTGTGACATCCCCAAATCCATGTGGCTCCTCTGTGGGACTCATGCTCCCTTGTACGGCCTCCCCTCTAGACTGCTCCGGTGTGGTGTTATGGTCGGAGTACACAGGTGTGACCTGGGGGGATGGTGCGGGACTCGGCGTTGCAGGGAGGTCCAAGGAGTCGTCCTCGATAGGAACACACACCTGGACCTGCACATCATCGTCTGTCTGGGGTGCCATAGCTGCCACCTCCCCAACAGAGCTGTTCTCTGCTGAATGTGCCCCATCGCCCACTGTCTCCTCTGCTGGTGACACAGGTGTTGTGGGGACTGTGTCAATGGGCCTTAGGGGTACCAGTGCCGTGGCATCCTGTGCTGTTAGCAACTTCACTGCCTGTCGTGGCTTTGCTGGGGCTTTCGATGTGGAAGGCCTGTTGCCTTAATCCTTGGCCCTCTTCCGTGGAGTTATTGCCTGTGGGGTGAGTCCCGGGCCTCACGGTCAGGATCTGAACCTGTGGGGGACCAAGAGAGGGACGGCATGAGTGATTGTTTGACAAGCATCATGCATACATTGGTATTATTGCTCTTCTACACATTAGAGGGAATTAGGCAGTGCAGTTTTGATGATCACATTGCTTGCTATATGTGTGGAGCATGCAGGCATCCATCAGGGTGACTCATGTTGGAGCTGGCGTATGCTATGTGACATGCATTTCTGTTGTGGACTGCGTGCAGTGTGACTTATGCCATTTTCATATTTGTCTGGTGTGTGTCAGGTATGGCATTGCCATGCTGCATGCATGTGCATGTGTCTGTGCTGTGGGCGGCATCTAGGCAGTGATGTGTCAAATGTGTATGTAATGGGACATGCATTGCCTCTTTGGATGGAAAAGTTGGGGGACTGTCATCATACTTTGCATTACAGTGTTTTCATAATACACTAATCTCCATCCGCTGATGAGGTTGCGCCACGATCCATCTCGCCGACTCCTTCTATGGCCGTGATGCCAATCGTATTGGTGCAGATCTCCTCCCACCGGCTCAGCTTGATGGGTGAGCTAGTACCACCGCCAGTAGCCATGGCATGTACTGTGGACAGGATGTTCCTGACTCTCAGGCGCAGGTCATCTCATCGCTTGCAGACATCCTTGATCGTGCGGGGGGTGTTGCCTACAGCACTGACTTTTTGGGCAACAAGTTGCCAGATCTCTTTCTTTTTTATCTGTGCCTCCCTCTTGAGGCTGTTTGCAAAAACAACCTCTGCATTGTCTGCCAGTGTCACTGCCAGCATAGTAAGTTCATCCACATTGAAGCGCTCTTTGCGCTGCCGGGAAGCACCTTTCTTTACTGCCTTGGGCATGATGCTGGTGCTGTGGGTTGATTTCTGTAGTCAGAAAAAGGAACCAGATCTTGTGTGGTGAGGATGGTAATGGATTGTGTTTATCAAGATGGCCATCGTGCTCTTTCCCGTTCCTGTGCGATGACGCTACTTCCGGTTCCGCTTATTTACCGGCACCGCTATTAGCGGTCACCGCTGATAGCGGTGCCCGCTAATGCCGTATCCATTCTCTAGTATAAAATAATTACTTGATAGGTGATGATGTTGCTGTTGACTCCTGAATAGTGATTGATGATGAATCTTGTTCCTTTATATTATGTATATAATCAGAAAAGAGTCCAATTGAAATGGACATTAGTATTATAAATGTGTCTACATCCAACGCTCAAACACATTACTACGTTCATGTGGCTAGGCTTCACCAATGGGATAATCGACGTGTCTGTGGTTTCCTCATTGGTGATGGTCTATACTTCCATCAGTGAGCTCTATGTAAAGAAAGACATGTTAACCAACACATTTTTTTTTAAAGTAAGCGAATGTGGGGATAGACAAAGTAGTCTAAAGGGATTTTTTTTTAAGTACAGTGCCTTGTGTAATATAACATCGCTGTAAATATTCCCCAAAAAGTCAAAAATGGTCATCATGTTACCTTTCCCACACACTAATTCATTAAATTGCAAGATCATTCAGAAGACATATGTATGGACAGCATTATGTTTATATACCAACATACATAACAAATTCTTGGTCAACTATTCACCAGAGCCAGCGTGTGCTGAAATGTTGTTGGAACTGCATTGGAAAGTAATTTGCGAAGGCGTCTGTGATGAAGCTTTTTAGTGTAGTGGGATGCTTCGTACATATTATCTGAGAAGTGCATGCTGCATCACAGAATCGATTGCCCCTCACGTCTTCCAAGACATCCTTGGCACGGCTTTCAATCTTAGACAATGGAAATCTGCAATTCGAAAGTCATGTTCTTATAAAATCTAAATCCTTTAGGAATGCGTGCAGGAATGTGCCAGGAGTGTTGACTTGGCTAACATTAGGGCAATCTGAAATGATACATGAAGTCATTCTTGAAATATCTGTAAGATCTGTTAAATAAATATGAATAATTATTAAAATTAATAAAGTATCACTGTGGCAATGATCACATAGCTTTGTTTGTAAACTTTGTTTTAAATTTAATTCAGTAACCTTGTTTAATTATCACAGCGATCAAATTAGTCAGAACCCATTATTATAATGCAAATTATAATGTAATACTAGTCCATTCAATCATCTTTGAGCCACCAAAAGAAAACATGCAATGAAAACATGGACTATGAAACATTACAATCTGATACAATGCTCTGCAATGAAATGCGCTAATTCCAGAGATAAAAATAAAAAAAATGGTTGATAGTGGTGAACTATTTGAGATAAATTAAAATGAAAATACGATGCACATTGGATGTAAAACAATACAAACTTTTTGAGCAGCGATTGATGAAACCACAGAACAAAATAATTGACCAACCCTTACTTGGACGCACAGATGAGCCGAGTGAGAAAGTCTGGTAACAAGTAGATCGATGGCGATATACCTCGTGGATTGCAGAGATTTTCCCTAGTGAACTATCAAGTTGTTTATAAAGGTTTAGAAAAGTGGGTGTGTATGTGAATGTGATGTGTGATGTTTTCATTGACACCCACCAAACATTGATACCAATGTTTGTCATCCTCATACACATGCCCCCAGCCCCCTCGGGAGCGCACGCTCATAAGTGCGAAATGCTATTGATTCTGGAGGAATGGATGGGCATGAAGTGAGTGCAAATGGCTCAGAACAATGTTCAAGGCATACATGCATATGTTGATTGCAGGGAAGGGGTCTTCAAAGGGGAGTCTGGAGACACCCGGTCTGGGGAGGCCATGTCGACAATGGTCGCAGTGCAGAAGATTCCTTTGAGGTGTACATGGTGTTCGGCACCTTGAGCATCCCCATCCACCCATGCCCCTCAGGAGCGCACGGTCATGGGTGCGAACTGCCATTGATACTGGAGGGGGATGGATGGACATGAAGCAAGTGCAAATGGCCCGGGACAATGTTCAAGTCAAGGGATACATACATATGTTGATTGTAGGAACAAGGTCTTCAAAGGGGAGTCTGGAGACACTGGGTCAGCGGTGGCCATGTGGACAATGGTTGTAGTGTGGAAGATTTCTTTGAGTAGTACATGGTGTTTGGCATCTTTAGCGTCCCCATACAACCAGCATCCTCAGGAGTGCACAGCCCTAGATACTTACTGCAATTGACACTGGAGGGGGATGGATGGGCATGAGTTGAGCGCTAAACACCATCACACTTCTTTAATGAACCTCCTAGATGGTTGGACATGTTGTTGACTTACTGAAAAATTCAAACAACTATTCATATTAACTTATTTTTTTATTTACTTTGGTAATGTAGATTGCACAAACAAACTACAAATTGTATTGATGCAGTTGTGGTACTGTGTATAAAAATCCCTTGTACTGCCCGTTGTCAATGGGGAATTTTGTGTGTATGGCTCAAACAACACAGGCAGGCATTACTTGTCAAACGCGGAATCCAAGCCATTCATGAATCCACCATGTAATCACAAAATAGACCACCAGCCTGTACCACCTGTAAAAGAGAAACAGACATGTTTTACTAGAATAAACCAGATAACTGTACTTATTTAGTTTGAAACAACCCCTAAATACAGTGGCATTGTTACCCTTAGAAAAGTATCTTTCAGACTAACGTACCTGTGATTTGAAGTATCGAAAAATTACAAATGTGAACGCCCATTGAAGCAAGGACAGTTTGGGACTCAGCGCAATATTGTTTTTGAGTTCAAGGTGAAAACAATGTAATTGTTCGGACGTTAAATCTAGTGATGAATACGCTAGTCTTACATAAGTACGAGAAATGTATTCAATGTACAGAAAAAAAACATTTGTCAGTGATCAATGGAATTTACAAAGATGTAGGAGAACAAAATCAAATATTAGCCATTTCACTTTTCAAACATACATCAGATCTAGAGTAAATGTTACTTAGATTACAACACAAACAATGAAGGGAAGCAAGGGATTTAAAAAAATCTGGTAAATAAAACAAATCACTCAAGGAACAATTGAATAGACAAAGGGATTGACCGTCTCAAACTAAACAGAGTGAAGAAAAGGACCATAAATTCAACCTTGTAAAAACGGGTAAAATACAGTTCAATCAAGAAGAACAAAATAAATAAATAATATGTTACTAGGATTACAAGGGCGAATTGGTGCTCGAAGTTTGTGCATAAGTACCATCATCATTCACAACACAGATCTTGTGCTCAGGATGCCCTGAATTCATGCAGCTCAGTAAGGTATTGCTGTGGTGTGTCTTCTATTGTGGCCAAGCATCTAGAGGTTTCTCAGCAGCAACAGTTCTCCACCTCGGTTGGCATAAGCTTGCAACAATCTCAGGTACACCAGAAGAAAAAATCTTCCAAGCAACTGGGTTCAGGCTCTGGTGATTGATTATCACAACACTTCAATTCCCCATCGTTTACGCTTCTTTCTCTTTCAATTAATTCCTCCTCTGAATATTCAGGATCGTACTGGTATAGCTGTATTGTGTCCATAGTTCCTGAAATATTAAATAAGTCAAAAAACAACAGTCAGAATAATAAGAATGTTTTTCTATACAAGAACTACTGTTAAAGAAAAAGAGAACACACTGCCATGCTACAAAAACCTGTACTGCAAAAACATTAACAATAGGCACAAACTATGACATTTCGTATTCACACATGTAAAAAACAAGCCTTGTAAAAGTACAATTTAAATATGGTTTGGCAAAGACATTTGCACATAATATAAGAAATGTTTAAATAAAAGGCAACTACTGAGTTTAATCATTTCAGATAGTGTACCTGTTCGCAGGACGTCAAACTAGGAAGATAGCTAAACAGAGCCAAAACAAGTAGCGAAGGCCCAAAACGAAATACAATGACAGGAAGGAAAAAGAAACTCCCATGTTGTTTGATTGATAAGAGTTTGTTTATACTTGTCGAGGGAAGAGGCGTCTTGGCATATATATGGAGACACGTATATAGCTTGTGCACAGAGGACGTTGACAGGAGACGTTCCTTGATGTTGTGAAAAGGGGGCGCAAGCGTCTAGTGATGTCAGTTTGAGGGGCGGGCAATCTATATTCTTGCTACGAGGGCACTTGAACTTAGGGCGATATATCAATAGATAAGATTAGCATAAGATGGCGGCGCTCAACCCGTTTTCGCATGTGTCAATGTGTGGAAAACTAAGGTAAACTAAGGTAAAACTTTAGGAAAACATTAAAAGACATCCCTGATCGATTGGGACAATACATTTTCTGAGCAAACTTCCCCTTTAAATAGGCTTTTACCTGGCACTGCTACCATATGCCCAGTCAATCACACAATTTTCGAGCTTCTGGCAACCTTTTGTCCAGGTAGTAACGTTATGGCACTGGCTGGCAAATGCCTATCCCATACCTGAAGAGTTGCCAACACATGAATTTGCCGATGCTTGTTTTGGCTGAAATATCCCTAAAATGTCATAATAATGGCATAATTTCAGAACAGTTGATTTTTTTCTAAAATGTTGTGACTGTGTTGACGTCTTGTACTTCATCCACCGACCCTGATTTTTACTTTTGTTGTCCGTACGCCGTACGTCAGGGAATCAGGGATTCTTAGACACGGATTTTTTTACTTCTCTTCTAAGGGAGCACTAGGGATTTTGAACCTTAATGTGCGCAACTACCTTCTATTGCCAGTTTGTGCAATAAACAGTCTCAACGCCTAATGGGGAGTTGGCTTGCTTTTGGATTGCACAGCTGTGCTGAACGTGGCGTTGGTTCACATACTGTTATTGTAGCAATTTTCGGTGAAAGAACGCAGTAGTGTTCCACGGAGAAATGTGCCCATTCAAAACCTACATTTGTGCCAATGGAGAACAAAGGACAAAGGGTGCTTGCGTGTGTGCATATGTCGGGCGATACATACCTTGGCAATGTTTATTTTTCATTGCTATCCGGAATAAAACGTAGACCGATCCAAGTTGTTTTGGTGATACAATTAGATGTGTCTATGCATGCGGAAGTGCGCCCAGAAAAGGAGAGGAGTTCAGCTGCCCGTAATAAAAGCAGGAAAAGTGACTTGTCATAAATAACCGTATGGCTATTATTCCCCCTGAGGTCCCTTCTCCAAGGCACAAAGCTATCAAATTCCCCTCCTGGAGTAATCCCAGGCAGTAGATCTTGGCCGCTGACAAAGAGAGGTTAGCATTTGTAAATCATTTTGATGTGATGGCTTTGCAAGGACCTTGGACAACCGAGAAAGTCTAGTTAGAAAGATTTACTGCTGTTAGCTTCCCATCTTCTAAATCAGCCAAGAGAGATGGACTTTCACTCTTCTGTTAACGTGTCAATGTACGTCAAGGAAATCCATACATATATACATATCCCAGCAGATTCACTCGCTACAAGCAGCACAGTATGGGGATCAAAGCACCCTATCGAGTTCAGCATTCATGTTTTGGTATGTTACTGCGATGCATACCCTTCTGTGCAGCCATCTGCATTGCATGCTCCCCACGCTCTCGCAGGGTCCTGAAGGAGAGGGGGGTGGGTACGGCTGGTTGCAGGAAAAGGCAAGTTGCAACAATGGGTTACAGAAGAGACGAGAGGGAGCAAAATTCAAGATAGCTTTGCGGTTAAGTTAGTATTCAGATTGCAATAGCCAGGTTGTGCATGCAACGCTGTTTCCAGGTGCCCTGTATCGAAGAGGGCATCTAGATTGTTGGTGTCTTGGAGGGAGCCTGTGTGTCCGTCCGAACGTGTACAATGTCAATAGAAATATCGACTTTACAATCCGGTAGAACATGATCTTTTTATCAGTGTCCGGAACACATTAGGACTGAAAGATATTAGGTTGAGAGAAAAGAAGAGGAGGAGGGGAAACCAAGTGTTAATGTGATTGCCACATACCCAAAATTGTGTGATACAGAAAACCCCTAGCAACTCTTGGCAGAGCAAATTATGTTCAGCAAAGAGTTAAACACCTTTACACAATGTGCAGGTCCCCTCAATTACAACGGTGACCTGCTGATTGTAGTAGGGCAACCAGACAGGCAAGGTTGCAAGCTCAGTCTTTCATTGTATGTGTGGGTATTCAGCTATCACATTGGTGATATCAGCAGACCCCTGCCCTATCATGCCGTGTGCAGGTCAGGTCACCTCAATTACAAAAGCGACCTGCTGATTGTAGTAGGGTAAGGAGTCAGGCAAGGTTACAAACTCAGTCTTTCATTGTATGTGTGGGCATTCAGATTTTGCATTGGTGACATCAGGAGACCCCTGCCCTATCATGCCACGGGCACATTTCCAGTGGAAAGTCACAACAAATTGTTCACCCCTAAAAGAGAGGTTAGCATGTGTTTGAGAATGTTCACGGCTGAGGCAATGCAGAAGTATACAAAGTACAGAATGCTATCTGTACATTGGGTTTTCCGATGAACCTGCTCCAAAGAATGGAAGGGGAAATCCAGAACGTGGGCATACTTCTCTGCCCGCATATTCCAATTCAATAAACAGAAATACAAACCTGATGCTTTGGCCTCCTTCCTAACTGAAGTCACTTCCTGTCCCCTTCCACACTCTGCACGCTTGGATTCCTCTGTCAATTAAGCCTTTGTTGAATTCCACTGAGTGCTTAGCTCTCACTTTCTACATTATTACCTGGCTCACACTTTACCCCTAGACCTTGACCGCACCTCTGAATTTCTACAGAAGTTTGGGGCAAAGGTCTCTCCCCTGTACTTCTATCCCCCTGCAGGGCTATGTTGCCTGCATTTCTACTTCCTTGGATGGAGCTAAGTAAAACAACTTCGGATGAATGATCTACTCACTCTGATCCCACGCCTGAATACTCTTCACTACCATCCATGCCATGATGCCCCCTTTGCCCTCCTTTCTCCTCTTCTCTGTCGGCCAACCCCTTTTCCCTCTAACTTTATCAAAGTTATTCAAGATGTGAGACACCCTTACCACAGTCCTTTCACTTCCATTTGCCCACTTGCTTTACAACTCCATTGATGACACCATCTAACTCCACCACCAGATTTTTCACCCAACCTTTCCTGATGTACTTAATGGGTGTGATCCATTTGACCCTTTTGATATGCAAATAACCCCTCTTCCCCATCTTCAACATCTGCCTAAAAACTGAAATTTCCCTTGCCATATTTGAAACAATCACTGCACTATGCATCCTCTATTAGTTCTGTGCTGACCCATGCAATGTAGCCAACTATCAAACCCTCCCCCTTTGCCCTCAAGACACCAAAGTCCTTCAATGAGTCATCTTTAACCAGATCATCACCTACCACAGAACTAAAGATATCGTATCTCCCTCAAACTTTCTTGGCATGAGCCTTCATCCAAACCCTCCCCATCCTCAACCTTCTAGACGTTTTATCACCCTTCGATGACCTTATCCCCCCAATACTGCTTACCTTACCTTCAGTTGTATGGATTAATTATTATCTTTCCAATCACACATTTGCCATATCTTCCAACACCCATAACACTGATCCCACCCACCTCTCATTAGGAGTTTACCACAGTCCTCCAACAGCATGCTTTCTTCATTCACTACACCATTTAACAATAATATTCACCCAATATTCAGGATTAATGTAATCAGAAGAGATGGCTCAGGAGGTAGTGGAAAACACTTTTTATCTGTAGTCTCCAAGCCTAGCTAAAGATGATTTGCATAGGATGCATAGCAAGAAATTATCAGACTTAGTGACAGTGGTGAATAACTGTTTGGAGTGCTAGGAACAGAACAAAGAGCATATTGAGAATAAACGATCAGGTTGCAGCTGCAGAGTGTGCAGTGACAGGGACATCCAGTAGGTAGGGTGGATTCAGGTCTGGCTTTAGGGAAAAAGGAGCAGAGGTGAAGCCGAGCGCCAACAGGAAATTAACCAGGGAAACCTAGGGAATATCCAAATCCTATGGCATGTAATAATTGTAATTGGATGGGGCACTGGAATAATGAATAGCCACGCAGACACCAATTAAACAATCCTCATCCTGAACAGGGCACTTTCCCCAACCGTAATACACTTATATTTACTCTGAATAAACAATGCCAGGCCCAGTCAAAACAATAATAATACTCATATAGCGTGATTGAAGACCTCACTATGTGCCACTTCATACCCATTGACCAAGATGGATCATATGTGCAATACGAAGTTGATGGGAAAGCAATCTCTTGTCTGGTTAACACAGGAGCCTGTCAGCCAGCTATTCGATCTGACTGCTTCCCAGACATTTGTTTACACTCAAAAGCCATGAATGTCAAATATCTCAGTTCCACACCCCATTTCAGAGCCAGTATTTGGTACTCTAAAACAAATTAAACAACGAGTCCAGAGCCGGGGGTGTCATTGCCACATCAGGTAATGCTCCTGGGCCCATAGCTACAGGCCCGAATGAAGTGAAGGTTATTCCAAAATAGTTAAATGACTAAAACACTACATGAAAGCCAACACACATGAACCACTTCAAAGGACACCAGAGGCAGAAAAGCTATTTGGTACCATCAAGAAAGTTTTAGCGAGTGTGCCTGCTTTACAACTCCCCAATTACAAGAAAACATTCAACCTCTATTGTCATGAGAGTAACTGATTTGCATTAGCTGTGCTCCCACTTACACATGGCCAGTACCAGAGACCCATTGCATACTATACCAAAGAGTTAAACCCAGGGCCGGTGAGAATGCCTCTATGTTTCTGCTCTGTATCTGCTGCAGTCACGACAGTGCAACTTTGTGAAATCATAATTGTGGGTTTTCCTTTAGAAGTAGCAGTTCCCCATTCAATTGTTGTATTACTTCTGAAAACTAAAACACAACAAATGTTTGTGTCCAGGTCGAGCAGGTATGAAGTGTTGCTTAAAACTCATCCAATGCCAGTGTAACCCCATTTCCTGTGTTGAACTCGACATTGTTGCTGCCATTAAAAACAGATGGAGGACTACATGGCAGTGAATCACATGATTACATGGTCAATACTGACCACCTCCTGAAACTTAGAAGGTTGATGTCTGACACACCAATACACAGTACGGACCTGGTATACCTTGTGTATGGTTCTTGTTACAGGCCAGGATAAGGAAGGACAACATGTAGCAGTGTGTGCAATTTGTGCAGTGGAAGATGTGGTTGACAGTTGGAAACTGCCCAACTTAACTTCAGCAGAAATACGAAAACTGGTTGCACTGACACTCCCTGCAAATTAGCAAAACAGCAAACCGTGAACATATACATGGACTCTATCTGTGCTTTTGGTGTCGCTCATAACTTTGGCCAGCTCCGAATAGAGATTCTTTGTGACCTCATCACGAACACACCGAAATCCCATGCTCATGTACACATCTTGTTAAACGCTACAATGTTGCCCAAGCAGATAGCCATACTAAAATGTGCAGCACACTATCGAATGGATAGTGAGGTCACTTCTATAAATGTTTTAGTGGACTCAGCACCAAAATTGGCATATATATCGTACTCTCCGACTCAGTATATATGAAGATTGAAGGGAGCCTCAGAGTCACCTCCCTTTCAGTCTCTTGAGGAGCGATCCCACGTGCAGGATGCAGCTCCTAGTATAGAAAAACATTTCTGGTAAAGAAAGGGTTGTCAACTGCCTGAGGACTATTTATGAAGGTTGGAGCATGGCAACCTTGTAGGTCCGAAAATCCTTTTATCTTACCTGACCGGAATATACCATGGAATTGTCCATGGAGGAAAGGGGGCATGATCCCGAATCCTGAACCAGGACTGGCATGCGCCAGATTTTCCAGCCATCGCTCAATCCTAGAAGTGAGTAATCTCCCAGTACAATAACACTGGGAAAAGAGTGTGCACTGCGCAAGGAGTGTGCCTACCTATGAACGTATCCTTTGTGAATCTCCAAGCAGACTTCCTACAACTGCCACAATGCAATAAATGATGTACAATCTGTATTTGTTGTGCTCGACGTATTCGCCTGTTCTGTAAAAGTGTACCCATTTAAAAGGTAAGACACCATCTCAATGTCCAAAGTGTTATACGCAGATTTGGAGTGCTGGTCAGTATACAGAGTGATAGTGGTACACACTTTGTAAACCAGCATATCAAAGAACACTGCATCACTTTGAAAATGCATCCAATCTCCTCTGCCCACACCTTCCTCAGTCAGCCGGGGCCGTGGACAGGGAAAACGGGACCCTCAATAATATACTCACTAAGATGTTCACTGAGACAAGCCTCAAGTAGCAGGAAGTGCTTATGCTGGTATTGCTAAGAAGGAGGAGTACCGTGAATCAACATATTTAGCCCCCGTCCGATACTTAATGGGTGGTGAATGTGCTGACCCTCCTCGCTGCCCTTGAAGTATGTTTTAACATTCATCTCACTGGCTATATACTTTTGAATTATCGCAGGAGACTGTTCTATACTGTTCAGTGTGTTCAGACGCAAGTGCGAGAAGCCTTGCCAAAGGATCCTACAGGAGGCCTGCCACTCACTTCAGCAGGGAGATTTTGTGATGGTACGTCCCTTTCAAGTAATGCAAGTTATTAAAGTAAAGGAGATCCCTATCTGGGTCACACCTTAACACTATAAGAGAAGATTTGGAGCCAGAAATGACGCCTAAAGGTTGTCTGATCTACGTAGTGGAGGGATTTTTTTAATGTACCATTCAGCACAAATGTCTCCCACATCTCAGAAGAACTTGAACTTCCACAGGGCAAATTCATGCATAGTAGAAGGATGAATCTGTGGGGCGTATTGACTATGGTCCTGCTGCAGATGCTGGTATTCCATAACCTAGCAGCGAGGAACGTTTGATTTTGGAGGGTTATGAGACTTAGGCGTGGACTTGCTTTTTGGTTTCCTTCCCTCACCAGCAAAATGCCAGAAAGGACAGGTCATCTATCCTTGGCAAGACCTCTCATATTGGCTGTCAGATGCAGACTAAGCCACAGCACGAGCAGCCTTTGCATTGCCATGTACCCCAGCCTTATTAGCAGAAACTAGTACATTGACTGGCACCACTCCTGTCCCAACTAGCTCGAATTAACTTTCAAACTGTCTCTCTAACACATATTTTGTAGATGCCGGTCAGAATGTGTAAAGGGCCCTGGCATGATTTACACAGGTATACAGGTAAACATGTGCGACATAACACCACACTGAGCAGGTCAGCAAATGACCTGGAGAAGGATTAACCTCCCAAAGGGGTTGTATAAGGTGTCAGCGACTGGAACGTGTGATATATGTAGCTAAGAGGTAGCGACTTATTTTGAAGCAAACTTCTATAATGAACATTATTTATTTTTGGTAACCCAGATAAAATCCACGCACATGAGTCTTGCAGAAAGCTTTGTGCTCCCATGTCGCTACTCACCACTTTGAACTTCATTTTCATTCTACTGGATTTGAAATCACCAGGTTAAAAAAACAACAAGATTACCAGAGAACACATCCCATTGGACTTCATTGGACTTCATTTTTCAAAAAACCAACTAATATGCATCTATTTTCCTTTGTTATTCTAGTAGACAGGCCCACTTACAAGTGAACCGCTTCAAAAGCAGCCCAGCGCCCGCGCACCGCCAAGAGTACCGTAGAGCACAGACTGCAGACCGCAACACTGTGGCTCTGCGGTTCTGTACTCTACTTTCTGGTACTTTAGAGTTAGGTGGAGTTCAAATTTACTGTTGCCAAACTCTCTGGGATTTATATTGGTCGCATATTGAGTCTCGTCCATTAAAGCAGCCATGGCGTCATACAGGCTGATGACAGGAATGCCTTTACCACAGTGCATCCCAGCTGCCCTGCAATCAAAAGCAGGAGCAACTGCCTCTCTGCAAAAAAAACGCTGTATCTGAGCAGGCTTTGGCACGGAACACCAACTGTTTGCCAGACATGAGACAGTTTCTCACGCCCACAGACACCCAATTGAATATGACAGCTAACATTCCTTATATCCATACTGCTCACGGTCTCTGTGAGTTTTAGAACCGAAGGTAATCGCAGCTCAGTGGAAGCACTGTCCCACACAATATTGCATCACACGATGCAAAACTGCGCCACCACACAAGTAGTGACTTCACTGAAACTTATTTCATGCCGCCCCACACGTTGCCCAACATAGTATCTTGCCAAGTACCTGTGTCAGTGCACACAGTTGACTCTTTCGGCTATCCCGCCCCTTTACTTGCAGATAGTCCAACATGGCTATATGCCAACTACCTCAACCCATGGGTGTCAAGTGCAAAATAAAAAAATTCTCCTCAAATGAACCAAACACGAGGAGAAACCTTAACCGACAATGATCCCGAGGCTTCCGCAATGAGACTGTCAGGTTCCCCGGCCTTAATACCTACTGAGAATAATAACATCCATGAATCACCAGTAGTATCCGAGTCCTCACTTGCCTCATTTTCTAAACTGGCCCCTCGCCCTTCCTTCGGCTTCCCATCTGTGAATTCTGCCAGCTTAGATACTGCCCATACGGCAATAAATGCTAGTATGTTTACATTAGCAAAACTGTACCAAGGCCTTGAACAAAAAGCTTCTGTGCAGACAGCTCTGCTCAATACGCTCACCAGTAAATTAGACTGGATGCTTTGGAATATACCTGTACTGCTGGACTCCGCTTGTTCACAATCCAACAGAATCCTGTCAAAAACAATTATTCCCAGTCAAGCTCATTTGGTGATGCCAGTAACCATAACGGATGAGGTAATTGAGCTAGATGGACTGCTCCAGGCCACATAACTCCTCAGTTCAACTGATTGAGGAGTCCCCTCATTCAACTCCTCTGATGGTAGATTCACCAGAAGGATCTACCTCGAAAATTCCTCTTTATGATGTATTTTGCACGGATCGCTTTAGCCCATCGAAAAATAGAAAGAGAAACAGAAAACGTATTTCCCTGCTGGCTGAACAGTGTAAAAATTAGAGAAAAAAAATCCCAAAACTTGCCAATGCCAGTAAAATCCATGCATAAATCCAAAACAAAAGCGTTTATAGCCAACATTTACAACTCAAATGGGCTTGAATCTCCCAAATCTGAAAACCCTCAGCCAACCTTTTTTTTTATTTCACACAGTTTATACAAACTTTTCAAATATATTTACAAATAAACTTTAAAAAAAATAAAGTGAGGAAGAAGAGAATGACACAAGGACCAACACTCTAGCAATCAACTCTCAACTGCTGCAAGGTAAGTTCTCATTAATTTCTGGACAGCTGACACCGACTCCAGCATCTTTTGCAGCTGTTCTAGGAACCTCATTATTGCTAGCGACAGGAATTTGCACCCGCTGTTATGCATTTGCCTCCACCAATCCTCTATGTTATAAGTGAAACATTTTTCCAGCTCTTTCCTTAGGAATTTCTCACGTTGGTCCCTTAGATTGTGGCAAGAAAGGACTAAATGTTTTAGGTTTCCCTCCTCAATTGAGCAGAATCTGCAGTTTGTATTTCCCGGCTGGACCATTCGTCTATGCCTTAGAATTTCTTTAGTTTCGAAATATTTAAACAAAATTTCAGGTAAAGTCTTCTTAGACGCTTACATGGTGCGATGATCATATATTTAGGAAGAGTGTTGAGTCTTTTGGCATCAATTGGTGAATTTTTAATACATTGGTGATTTGATCTTTGCTCCCCAGTTTTAATCCAATCAAGTTCCAGCAACTTTTTCTTTATTGCGTTTGTGTTATTCCATAGTGTTGTTTCATCTGTGTCTAACTCGTTCAGGATGTATTTGCATTGTTGCCTCCATTCTGACAATGCAGTTTTCCTTTGCGCTTTCCACTCAATTAGCATTTCAAAGGGTGGTAGATCTGCATCTACGTTGGTCTTTTTAAATAATGTTAGCTTGGTCCAGATTAATCTAGCATTTAGTGTAGAGACCCCCCACTTCATACAATATCCATGCAGTTGGACAACTTTGAGGGATCTGGAGGATTTGCTTCCAAAAGGAGCCATCACATCTTGCCCAGATCTTTGAATCACACCCAAACATATTTTCTGCTCCGTATGTTAGCATGGGAGTAGCCTTGCTTTGGTAAAATTTTCTTATCGCAAGAAGAGAATTTTCCGTATTTGTTTTGCAGTATTATTCCCTGAGATGTTAGTTGTTTACAGTTGCTTAGAAGTTTTTTCTTCATTGGTTCATCGTTTATGCTGGAATTTATTATTGTTCCTAGGTATCGCGTGTATGGAACTTTATTCAGGTTCTTTGTTCCTAGGGCCCAACTTGACCTATTTTTACCTGCTGACCTACCTCATTTGTTTTCAAGCACTACAATTTCTGATTTTGCTACATTAATGTCCAAACCTAGTTCTTCTGTGAAGGTTTTTAGTGCAGTCAATTTTCTTTATAGGCCAATGGGTGTAAGGTCTAGGATGACCATGTCATCAGCATCGAGGATGTGATTTATATGAATTCCATTCACCATTGGAGGAAATGACACAACACTCTCTAGAGCTAAGCTGACTTCTGATATATAGAAATTAAAGAGAGTGGCTCCAAGGGGGCATCCTTGCTTCACCCCTCTTTCTCTGGGTATCGGGTTTGTTAAATTTCCTCCCCTATTCAGACAAACTTTTATATGGGTGTCTGAATACAACTCATTGATTGCTAGAATTAGGCTGACAGCACACCCTCTTTCTGTAAGTTTTGTCCATAGCGTTTCTCGATCCACCCCATCGAATGTGTTTGCCATATCAATAAACGCTAGGTAAATTTTCAGGCCTGTTCTTTTGGCATCTATTTTCAACAGATTTAATATGAGCAGGTTTAGGCTACAACCTACTCCTTTAATGAAGCCAGACTGTCGCTCATCAAAGATCTTCTGTTGTCTAATCCATTTCGTCAATTGAGCAAGCATCAAGCTTGCAAAGACTTTCCCCACCACATCCAGAAGGGTTATTGGCCGATAATTTGCAGGATCGGTGCGGATACCCTTTTTAAATATCGGTACTATGATACCAGATTTCCAGGTTGATGGAATACATCCTTCTTTGATTATATTTTAAAATAGGATATCGCAGAATTCAGTCCACTCATCAATGTTATTTTTCAGGTCGGCATTTGAGAGGCCATCTGGCTCAGCTTCTCTGGAGGAGCTACTTTTTTAAATATACATGATCGAATATCATCTAGGTCAATGTTAAGCTCCCACGGTTGCCTTGTTTGCAAGGTCGGACAGGTTGATTTTTTCATTTTTTTAAACAAGTGTGTGTAGTGTCTCTCCCATTCTTTTTCATTCACCATATTCATCAATACTGCATTTTCTGGATTCGTTGACTCATTTATTATTGTCCAAAAACCTCTTGAGTTTCTTTGGTTTAGTGCAGTCAGCATTATCTCTGCATCTCCCTGTTCAAGCATTGCTCTATGCGCTTTACACCAGTTGTTAAATCTGTTTTTCACTTTCCTTATCGCAGACTTACAGTCAAGCTCTCTAGAGGCATATATTCTTATTAGGTCCTTCCTGAGCTCTCTTTCTTTTTATGCGACTTGAGGATCATACTTGTGCTTTTGGTAAATAGGTTTATTTTGAGCAGTCTTCTTTTTTATTTTGTAAATTTCAAACAGAAGATGGTATTCTATCGAATCTGTTAGGCTTTTCTCATATTTTGGTCTCATGGTTTCTGTTACTGCCATGATGTCATTATTTCTTAATGGTAGTCTATTATGACCAGGTTCTACAGCAATTTGTTGGTTCCATTGTTTACGTTGTTGAAGTTTTTTCTTCTGCCACTCCATAGAGACTACATTATGGTCACTTTGTTTAGTCTTTGTGACTTTGAGAAGTACGATTTCTTGTGCCATTGCTTCGGATGTGGAAATATAATCTATTATAGATTTTTGGGGGCCTCTTTCCCAAGTCGGCTCCGGTGGAATGTCTCCCCTTATGGATCCATTCAGCAATACTAGATTCCTGTTCATCATTTCCTGTAGCCATCTTTCACTTTTTGACCTCTCCTTGTGATTTACCACTGCTTGTAATTGCTCCACTTCTATCAACTTCATAATGAAGTCTCCACATAATACAATCTGAGCATTTGGATCTGCTATTAAGATGTTATCGATAAAATCTGGAAGATCATCCTCAAATTTTTGGTGGGTTGTCGGAGTTGTGTTCCAATAGACATTCAATACATGAAGAGTTTCTGAAGTGGTCATCGAAGGCTCTGATGGTTCGAGGCATGCAATCTGGAGATATGGTGAAACAATCTGAGATGATTTCATTCGTAATCCACAATTTAGTTTGACAAGGATTAATTGGCCTGACATTGGGCGACCTGTTTTTTTGATGATAGCTGGATTTATGGCGACATCAAAACCCTCAACACATGGAGTTCTTACTAACCATGTTTCCTGCAAACATATTATGTCGGCCGTCACTAGGATTTCTGGGAGGGACAAAAGAAGATGCGAGAACCCTCTCGTGTTCCAAGTGGCAAGCGCAACATTGTTCAGTTGGTCTTGGCATTAACTCTTTCGTGAAGCATTTAGAGTTTTTTCTATCCACGCCCAGCTGTTTGTTTTGTCTTCTGTTTTCTGCGCTTCCTCTTTCGCGGCTGAGTCTGTTTTTCTGAACATTGATGTCCCCTACAGTTATTTTCATTTTCTTTTGTCTTATTTCCTCCGTTGAAATCAAGGATTGAAGGACCACTTCCTCAGAGATAGCATTTACGTTCACTAGGTCTGCAGATCTATCTTTCAACAATGGTAAGTTGGTGTGCGTTTTTGCTTTTCCATTTTTGTTTGGAGAGTTTGATTCCATGGATTTAAGGGGCTCCTTATTCGCCAGGGCGTTGTCAACCTCATACACTTGGTATCCAGCATCCAGCAACTGTCTCTCACACATCATCACTGCTTGAACATATTTCTCGTCACTAATATGTAGCAGGACAAATGTTTGATTCATGTTGGCGATAATCTCGACACAATCAATTTGCGAGCTTTTTAGTGCTCTCAGGACAGGAATCGATTGGAATAGCTGTAGTATGGTGCATCTATTCAGTGATGCATCATATTTTCTGCACTCAATTCTTTCTACCAAAATTCTGTGTGGCTGTAGTACATGTGAGGTATTCAGAGTCAGGGGGGATTGTTGAGAACTGGCCTGACTCCCTCCTTCATCTTTTTCGCATACGCTTCAGATACGGTCACGGGGACCTTCGGCTTGTCTTTTCAGGGCTCGTCGCAGGTACTACTTTGGGGTTGAATTTCAATTTGCACTTGAAAACTTTCTTTGGCTTTGCATAACTTAAACTCCATGTTCTGCAGACTTAACCCACGTTTTTCTTCTAGTGTGAGGAAGGTTTGAATTACCACCGCCTTCTCATGTTCACACAGATTTTTATTACAGGTTTATTTTGGCATCAAGGGCCACAAGATCACTCTTTTCTTCATCAAGTTCTCACTCTTTTGCGGTGGCGACGGTGTGGGGTTCTGACCGCAATCGTGTTCTGGACAACTGGATTTTGTCTCCTTTTTCTGCTTTGGAGTGGTCGGATTATCCTCCTCTTCATCATCATCTACAGGACTACTATAGGTCGACATATTCAGCAACTCCTCAGTCTCATCTTCTTCATCTTCGATCACTAGAGTGTCTATGTTCTCCTTCATCGGTCTGCCAACCTTTGCTCCACTAGCAGTTGATTCTTTGCTGGTGGGTTCTGCTATGCCCCCCTGTCTTTGTTTTTCATGTGCTCTGTGTTGTTAACAGTAATGTTCAGAGTTTTTATATTTCTAAAGAAATTATCAGAGTTTCGAGAGTTTTTATTCTTTTGTGCTTGCAGATTTTTTTTTCTTTTGCATTTACCTTGCTTTATTTCAATGTCCAAACTTTTATTTGTTTTTTGGGGGTCCCGGTACCGTTTTAGGCTTTTCAAATATGTCAAACCATTCTCCATCTTTCTTATTCGTCATAGATGTTGCAGGCTTATTTTTCGCTGGTATTGTTTGGGCATCAGGAAATTCTGGTCCTACAGTATGATCGACCACGAGATTTGGATCTGCTTCCAGCTCTTTTGTAATTGTCAGAACATCCAATGGCTCTTCAATTGCAGGCACATTTTGCTGTTCACTGGGCCCAGCGGGTCTCACTATCTGTACCCCTTCTTCTTTGTCATTCTCCTTCACTGGGTTATTCTCTTGAGCGGGGTTGATCTTTAGTTCTTTCTCGTAGCAGCAATTCTGTTGCAGACTTTTCTTTATCGCCTCAGCCGTCTCAGCAGAATGATGTTTTTTTGTTTGGAGACCTTTCATATTGTCGGGTACTTCCAGGTCGATCAATATTTCAATGGGAGGCCGATTATCGGCTCAAGTTTGCTTTGGGTCAGCTACGCCCCTTCCATCTCGTTCTTTTTGCAGTAGAAGGAGAGCTTGTCTCGTGACTTCAGCCAGGAATCTTTTATCTTCTGAGTTGTTTTTTAGTGACTCTTTCAGTGCTATTAGGGAGATGTCATTACCTCGTCTGGTCATCGTGATTTGTGACATCATCTCCACCAAATCTGCTTCCAGTTTTACTATTTTTGAATTAAGTAGAGCAATCAGAGTAGTTTGATCACGAAAGTTCTCATTTAGATTCTCATACAGTTTTGTCAGTGGAGCCACTGCTATCGTAGTAGCAGACATCAAGATTGGTCTTAGTTCAGGGATTATATTCTGTAATAGACCAGGTATTGTTTGATGACTTCTTGATCCCTTCAACTGTGGAGAGCTATCTTCATCGTCTGAGTCAGTGGAAGAGGACGACTCGATCACTTCTTGATCTTTCTGAGGCATTAGGTGTCTGCACTCCTCTTCACTTCCATTTATACTCGTTTTTTCCCAGCCTTTAAAACATTTGCTAGCCTCGTTGTCTGAACTAGCCGCACGTCTAGCCCTTTTTTGGAGGCTAGAATCTCATTATTTTGTGTCTCAAAGGACAGCGCATTCAGTTCCAGGCTCATCACTTCACTAATGCTCTCATTCCTATGATGTGGCCATGCGGATGGAGGCATAGTTCTTCCGCAAGAAATTGAGTGAGGTACTCTCATAGGTTGCGTTAGTTTAGAATTGAGAGCTGCTAGATCTTTTATCACTTGGTCAGCAATCACTAGTGAGTCACGGCGGCAGGGGGGCTTGGTATGGTATAATGCCTCATTTCCATCTTTCCAGGAGTCTACGTGTTTCCAAACGTCATCTGTTCCTTCTGTCACAGAAGCTAATCTTGTAGCCTCGGGTTCCAACACCTGATGTTGGGTATCAGCTGACACCTCACCAGCCTTTGGTATCTGTTCTTCATTTCTTCCATTAGTAGTAGGTTTTTTTTCTGATCTGGTTTATGCATCGCAGCGACCCTTAACCATGCCAGTAATTTTAGTGGGGGGACTGGCCTTCTCGTTTTTGCAGTGTTCCACAATTGGCTCTGGGGTGTCGCATTTGATGTTTCGCTCCTTGAGTTTCAGAGAGAGGCTGTTAAATGTTCTGTGAGCAGCCTGGCATCCCCTGAGCCATTGTCAATTTTTTCCAACTCTGTATTTGGGCTACAACAGCTATTTTTCGATTTTGTTCCTTTTAGCGATGACAACACTTCAGCGTCCGCCTCCTTATTGCAGACCGTGGACACGTTCTCAATTTGATGGCTTTGGACTCTGTAAAATGCTTGATTTTGGTGGGGATTAGGTGCCTTATTTACGCGCACCTCAGCGTTGCAGAGTTCATTATTCAACAGCATGCTCAACGGCAGTGCCTTGTTTTTTCCTCGTGCTCGTTCTCTCCTTTTGAGAGAAGTCACAGGGCCGTAGGGTGTTGGGGGGCAGTGAATCACCGCAGAACACGTGAATTCTGAGGAGCATGCAACGTGGTCTGGCACAGGCAATTAATCCGTTTCTATTGCAAACGTATAGGATAGGAGCCGTGTCAGCACAGGTACACTCAAGCCCCCCTCCCATACTGAGATAATATCTGCAACCATGCTTGACCAAGTCTTTTCTGACCCATACCCAAACAGAGAAATACTGTTAATGATATTGCATGCTTTTCCATCTCTTCAACACATTCAATCAAGTGACATTGACTTGATTATCCGATAGTACCTAATCAAGACACTGTTGAAAATATAATTTCTTTGAAGGTGGTGAAAAATCTTATTTGGCAAGGGAGAGTTGCCCTATATGCCAAGGGCCTTTTATTTGCAGCAATTCTGCCCGTGAGTCTGCCTAAACAGCTCATTCAACAACCAATAGGACCGCTATGGCCACTAAATACGAACAATCAGCGTCAGACCAGGTCATCACTGCTGCAATTGCAATGGTGGCATGCAGCTAGCCATCCAACAAGTGACACAACCTCAAATCAAGTCGAAATGGTCATGGATTTCCAAAGCCTAGATGCACCCCTTCAATAGCAGGAACCCTCAATTGATTGCGACTCATGCAGGCGTTATGGCATATTTGAACACAAGGGGATTTTCCCATCTCTTAAAAAAAATGACGCAAGCCATGCATGAAACTGATATAGTGCTACTGAAGAAACATGGATGATGAAAACTCCAATATGGGCCAATCATCAGATTGCGTCAATCCCAGCATTAAACCAACCACAGGTCACCCAACATCAGGGCTGCTCGTGGCACTGAGAACTGACTCTCAACTACAGCTCACCCCCGTGTTGTCTCCATATCCGGGGATACAAGTAGTCAAAATCTCGACCACCAACGTACATCATCCACTTTATCCACTCTCAGCAATTATCAACATCTATTGGAACCCCTTATCCTCAGGCAAATCTCTCTTCCTTTCCAAAATTGAAGCAATTCTTGATCTGATTGCTCTGGAGCCACAAGTCCAAACCACCATAATTGCGGGAGAATTTAATATGAATTGCTTGCCGATAGCTCTCAAACACTTTAAACCATGAGCGATGGAGTGGTTAACATTGATCGGAATCCAAAATCATGCTGTGGTGAACGGGTCTTCAATTGAAGACCATCCACCAGTGGCAACCTGGACTAGAGGTGCAAAAACTTCCATTCTAAACTACATCTTCATTACGTCCATTGCAAACAAGTACATTAACTCTTTTATGGTGACTCCATCTACAGCTAGTGATCACAATGTTTTTACAATGCGATGGATTCCCATGTTATGCAGAAAACCTCATACTACAGCAATGAGGTCAACTTAACAACAGCAGGAATCGATTACGATGGAACCCATCACAAATGACCTTGCTAAAAAATAGTGTTATGAAATCTCAACTATCAAATGAAATGAGGACAGAAAGTTTCTATACTGATCATATTAACTGTTTACCCAATTGTTAAAATTGTAATTCCAACCTGCACCATGTCACAAATATATTTTAACCCTTCAATCTTTGAACTCAAGAAAAATTCAACAAAGCAATGCAATCAATATGTCCACTAGCCCAACCGACATGAAGGAGTAAAATAAAAACTGAATATAGAAATGCAATTAAGGCCATTCTAGAGCAGCAAAACCAGGAGGATGCTGAAAAAAGCTAAACGCACTCATGAAAAAACCGGCAGGTGAAATTTGGCGCTTAATCCATGGTCTTTTGTCAAATGCACACAAAACTCTTGAGCTCACGCAATCAGTGAAAACAATTGGACTGCTCATTTTCAAGATCTTCTTAACACTATAGAGAGAAAGCCCCAAAGACCTTTCACTTCAATACCTGATCCCACCCAACTGGTATTTGACAATATAGACATTCTATTGATAATAAAAAAACATAGCCGGTCCAGAGCCTCAGGGCCAGACAACTTATCCAATGCCATTTTGAAATCACATCCAGAGGCTCGGGCCGATATGCTGGAATTAATATTTAAGAAAATCATCACCTCAAGGCAGATTCCACCTTCCTGGAAAGAAGCAATAATCATACCGATATTCAAAATGGTGATAGAAATGACCCCAATAACTATAGGCCAATTTCTCTGCTAGACATGGCAAAGCTAATCTTACTTGATTTCACAAAATGGGCCTCCATTAATAAAATAATAGACAAACATCAGTCGGGCTTCTTACCTGGTATTGGTACGGTTTTACTTTTAATGATCTTGTCGGCTATTAAAAAAAAAGCCTGTTCGAAAAAAAAATACTGTATTTTAGCCCTGATTGATTTTAAACAGGCGTTTGATTCGGTGCCTGGGAGATTTTATGATTGAAGCTCATATATTTGCACATGTCCTTCTTATATTATTTATTTGATACATCAGTTTTAATCAAATACTTCAATAAGGGTCAAACTCACGACAGAAGGTTTATTCTGTCAAAAGTAGGGTTAAATCAGGGTTGCCCATTTGCATCGTTTTTATTTAATTTTTATATTAGCGACATATATCAAGCCTTGAATTCTGTTAGTTTCCTCCATGTCTAGGTAAAACGGAAATTCCATACCTAGTGTATGCTGACGACTTAGTCCTCTTAGATAGGACCCCCATTGGACTCCATAGAAAACTAACAGCTCTAGGAAGCTATGCAAAGTCAAACCATCTAGTCATTAATGTTGCCAAATCCAATATTATTATCTCCATCACCGAATCCCTAAAACAGGATATCAATTTATTTGGACACTTTTAAGGTCTCCTGTCATACAAACTATGCAATACAAATACCTCGGAGTGAATCTTAACTCAAGTCCATCAGAGCAGCCATATAAAACTGAGTTGAGGAGTAGAATGAAACTTTTAGCAATTGAAGGCAACAACTACAACCAAAAAGTGACACCTATTATCACTTACGGGAGGCGATCTAAATCTCTCAATGAATTACCAAGTTGGGATAGTCTTGAAGGTATCTATTGCAAAACAATCCTTCCTCTTCCCACAAGTATACCTATTGCCATAATACGATTTGAGCTAGGACATATCTCGCTCAATGCAGTGGCAACCTGGCATATGATCTCTACTTTCAGGAAATGTATCTTAACATCAGATGATGCTAACAACTTGTTTCCTGCATTAAAGTTCTTACTAGAATCAGCTGAAGCGGGCTCCTTAAAAATATTAAAAACTGCCTGTCTATCAACACTAGAAAAAAACGATATACCAGTCGAGCTTCTACTACAAAACCCAGAAAAAGCTAAATTGAAACTCTTCTCTTGGGATTGGATTAACACCTCGGAGAAATGTAGCACCTATTCATCTTTTAAGTCTGGGGCGTTTATACAGAAAGCCAGTAAACAGCTCCCCCCGTACTTGACAAAATTCCCTGACCAAGAATATGCTTACACTATTTTTAGGATGAGATTTAATTTGTGCTGCACTAAAGCAAAATTAGCTACTTATTCTAAATTAGATAATCCAGACACCATCTGCCATTTTTGCAAAAATTTTATTCTGCAATAAACGCTCTAACATTTATTCACGGAATGTTTGGCATTAATTGATGCAAGACAGCAATACTTTCAAAAAAAATTTACCAATAAGAGACTGCTGACTAAAGATCAACTGCAGGTGGAAATCTCCAATGCTACCAAAGTCTCACTAAATATCGCAACAGTGCAATTTCTAAAGCATATAAACCTAGTTGCCAAGTCATCATTTGATGTAAATCGATAATGCACAAGTAATATATCGTATACAGACAATACTCAAATGTATGCCATGAGATAAATACCTCCCATGACTCCTTGCAGTGATCTAGGATGTTAGCTGATTGTATAGATTGGAAATCTCACTCTGTACCATTGCTTTTTAAATAGGACTGGAGTGTAATGATTTTTAAGGATTTTTATCTTGAGCTATTATTAATGTACTGTTGTTTGCATTGTCTTGCTGCTAATGTATCCTTTCTATGATAAAATTATGATTTTAGATAACTCCCGTGTTTTTAGAGGAATATTATCTATTAATGTAATATGTGTTTTTAAGGACAAGTCTATTATTATGTGCTCTATTTTTGAAATAACTAATTCTTAGGCCATCCAGAACAAAAAATAATAATTGTCAATCTTGCAGCTTGAACGATCATTGAACTCATGCTACTTCTGATTAACTATGGTGTGTAATCCCATTAATTAATCTGGAACAGTGTGATCTAGACTACTTGAGAACTCAATTTGTCATAAATGTCATGTATTGAAAAAGTTGTAATCACAACTAAAACAACTTCAATTTAAAAAAAGTAAATTAATCCTATGTACTTTGACATCATCAGGCTATGAGGGGGACTATTCATGGTCTATTATTCAACCTTTAGTGCCCCGCATAATGAATGTGCCTGCATTACAATGTGTGTCTAGAGTATCATCTCAATCCATTTGACACAATATTGTCAGACATATCTATAGGTCGGGGAACTATTATACAATGTTCAATGGGTCACTAAGCACAATAACCTTTTCAATTCCTCTATCCATCTTTCAGTTGAACTATCAGTTTCCTAATAGCTTAAGACAACCATCTGGGTAGCACAGCTGTGACAAATATTGGGCCTCATTACGACCCTGGCGGTATGGGGTTAACAACGCCGTAAAAGGTGCCGGCGCCGTTTACCCCGTACCACCTCATTACGAGGTCCCCTCGCGGGACCCAGGAAGTAACGCCTGGTCAAACCAGGCGTGCTTACCGGGTCCCGCGAGGGGAAGAGGGACCAAACAACAGGCCAACTCGTAATGGCCCGTTGTTTGCTCCCTCTCCCATTCCCATTCAGCCCTATGGGAGCTGGGAATGGGGGAGGACCGGGTCCGGGTCCTTGGAGAGAGGAATTACCGGGCCTTCCGAACTCAGAAAGGCCCGGTAATTCCTCATTCTGTGGACCCGGACCCAATAGCGGCATGGCTACCGCCGAGGTCGTAATGAGGCCCATTGACTTCTGAAACAAGAAAGAGAGAGGTTTGCAATAAAGTGTGGGGTGAAGCAAATGCAATCCTTGAAATGCAGAATGTAAAAGAGCCAAGCACTCAGTGACCACTTAGGTCAGCTTGAATGAACAATAGGACCTATTGGTGTAGGTGAAATTGCATGATATCCACCCTCAACTCGACTACCCTGAAACATCACAGCTTCAGGAACAGCACTGGGGTGGGACTTAGCCAGTGCTGAGGTGCAGGATTTACTAACCAGACAACTCACAAGCATCAGGGAAGACGTTCAATGTCCTACTTAGGGATCCCTGTGTAGCCATACACTGGCGGGGATATCTAACAAAAATGACAATAACTCAGTGTATGTGTAATTTTTGGGATTTCATTTATAAAAAAAAATACTTCAATCTTCTTCATACCTTAGCAAGGGTATATGGGAAGATGTCCAGCAGCAAGCCTGACCACAGGAACATGCCAATAATTCCAGTATTCCAGAAGCAATCTGCCCTTGGAAATAAATGTAGGAATATAGCAGCTGGTAATGCAAAGGGCTGGTGTGCATCTTTCAAGCCAAAAGCTAGGTCAATGGCATCTGGACCCTAACAATTCAGATCATACAAGGTCCATGGACACATTTCAACTGGGACTGGGTAACTCATCATCCAGTGTGGGACATAAGATCACCTGGAAGTACAGCTCGATACCTGATGAGTGCCCTAAGAGGAACTCCTAATTTATGGATAGGCACCAATTGGTTATTGTGGCCCCTTCAACCTACACAGCTGCAATGTTTTGGCACATTAGCTAGAGATCAGATCCTGTTAGTAGGACATTAAATACTTTGGGAGGCATTTGCAGAAGGTACTACTATTCAAGGAATCGTCTTTTCTCAGGCTAATTATGGTTGCATTCAAATTAGGGTATTGTCTACAGTTGAGCTCCATTTCTTACCTGTACCACAACATGTGTTCTGGCTAGCCGAGGGATCCCAAATGGTAAGCTTACACTGTGAGTTAGTACAGGGTTGTACCCATTTGATTCTGCATGGGTTTGAGAACCTTTTAGCATTGCTGCCACAGATAATCAAAAGGTTTAAAAGGAAATGCATATATTAGACCTTGAATTTGAGGATAATAAACACACAATCCAGAAGGCACACTGGCATGCCACATGGTGACCCCCTCAGATATATTATGATGAGTTTTGACAGAAAGTGCCAAAGAAAAACATTTAGCCATCAATGTCTTCAGTTTGATAATGCTCTCGATTCTCTTAGCAGGGTTATTATTATGTTGTTGCAAAATTTAGATGTAAGGGGATGCTGTAACTAGAGTGATACCAGAGCCCATTGACTAGCAGAAAATAAAGTATTCTCTTCCAGTTTTAGATTTGATGATGATTCATTTTATGAACACGATGAAATAGAGAAAGAAATTGATGCATTGATGAATACTGACATTTAGATTGTTTTCTAGAGGAGAAAATTGACATCTGACAAGGGGGCTTCTTGCAAGAATTGATTGGAACAATATCTTTTAGAAAAATGTGACTGCATAAACTGGTTATGCCCTGTACAAAATAAAAATCCCAAATAGAGCACAAAGGATGGTGCAATGAGAGGCATATGTACACTCCTCGACAGGGAGCATCCAAAGAGTACCCATCACGTGATGCGGTAACAAGAAGTTGAAATTAAAGAAAGACTAGATGTGAATGAAAGAATATATTGTGTTTGGGGGAGGCTGGATATTCCTGCTGGAAGGGCTATTTTCCAGAATATTCATTGGTCAAAAATCAGCTGACTAGTGACCTAAAAAGGTGAGGGATCAGGAGGGGGATGCAGGTTACAGCAGTGATTTTCTGGTTAGTAGTAGGATGGTGTTTCCCTTATCTTGCAAGAGAACAATAAAGTTGACTCTGTCATCATCCTGGATTAATGTGTGACCTAGTTCATTTGCATATGGCCCACTCTTCTGACACTGAATTACATGTATGACACCACACTCCTCTTTGCTCACCTGCTACTTCCCCTTCCTTTCACCACTGCTTTCTCTCCTCCTCCTGCACCTTTGGCTGACTCACACACTGACACAGCCCTATCTAACCTTCATATTTCTATCTCTTACACTCTTGATGTACTTGCCCCTTTCATGAGGATCCACTTGAAGGCCAAATCCAAGTGAAACTCTTGGTACAACTCCGATCTCGCCACCCACAAATGCAAGTGCAGTGTGGCTGAGAGGAAGTGGAGGGCATCAGGTGTACCCTCTGACAAACTAGCCTGCCGCCTGCTCCAAAGGTAATACAGCATTGGCTTCTCATTTCATCACTAAAACTCAGGACATCCTGTCCACTCTCTCTTCCTCTCCCTCCTCCTCCTCCTCTACTCCTGGCCTGCCTGTGGCCGTCTCTCCTCCTCCCTTCACTTTCTTTCCCTTGTTCACCCCAGACAGCTTTTCTAGACAAGTCCAATCTATGAAAGTCTCGTCAAAACAGGTTCACCCCTGTTCATCCAGAACCATCAAGGACAACATTGACACCCTTGCCCCTCCCTTGTGCACCCCCTGCTAAAGAAGCACTTGCTGATCCTTCGTCTCCAGCTATTGCCCGATCTCCATCACTCCTTTCCTAGGCAAACTCTTAGAAAAGCTGGCCATCTCCCAGTTTAATCTGCACACTGAATATGTTGATTGTCTCAATGACCACCAGTCTGGCTTCAGAGCTGCCATAAGCATGGAAACTGCTCTCCTGAACAACTGCGAAGGCTTACTCTCTAACCTTGATTCTAACCTTCCCTCTGTCCTAATTATCATCGATCTCACTTCTGTCTTTGATATGGTCAACCATGCCATCCTACTCAATCCCCTCTGTGATAACCTGGTTATCACTGATCAGGCCCTGGCCTGGCTGACCTCTTTTCTCACTGACCAATCCTTCTCAGGTCCAACTGGAGTATTCCCTCTCCTATCTCTCTCTCTCTCTCTCTCTACTTATGGTGTTCCCCAGGGGTCTAACCTCTATCCCTAGCTGTTCAAGTACCTTGCACCTCTTGCTCACTGCATCACTTCATTCTGCTCCAACATTCAGTGGTATGCAGATGACACTAAGCTCTCCTTCAGGCTCAACTAAGCTTCTCCTTCTCCTTCTCTCATTCCAGATTGTCTGACCGCAATTCAGGAATGGTGTGCTGCCAAAGATATCTGCCTTAATGCCAGTAAGATTGAGATCCCCCTCATTGGATCACCAGCTCCCTCCTTTCCCCTCTCTTTCTGGTCACCCAATCTGGTCCCTCTTCCTGCTCCCACTTGTGAGGCTAAGAACCTTGGGGTCATCTTCGATTCCACCCTCTCCTTTTCTCCTCACATCTCTGATGTCTATAAGAAGTCAAACTATCAGCTGCACCTCCTCAGAGGTATTCTTCCTTTTCTCACTTTCCCCCGGAAACTCATAGTCTCCAGACCTCTGGTCCTCTCTAGGCTGGGCTACTGCAGCAGCCTCTTTCTAAATCTTCCTGCCTCTACTCTCCAATCTCTACAACGTATCCAGAGCAGGACTGCAAGACTTGTCCTTAGCCTCGAGCCCAAGGATCGTATCCATCCAGCTCTGAAGTCTCGTCATTGCCTCTCAGTGGCATCAAGGATCAAGTTCAAAACCCTTTGCATCCTCCGGAAGGCTTTCTGTGGCCTGGGACCACACTACCTCCAACACTCTCTTCCTAAACATCTCCCTTCTTGAGCTCTCCACTCATCCACCTCTAACTCTCTGAGGGTCAGTCGCTTTTCCAAGCAGAGAGTTGGGGGCAGATCTCTATTTTGGCTGCCCCCCCCCCCTCTGGAATAGCCTCCCTGCCTCTCTCAAACTTGAGCAGAACCACCGCCGGTTCCAGAAACGACTCAAGACCTTCCTCTTCACTTCCGCTTTCTCCCTTCCTCTCCCCTGCTGATGCCCCGACTGCTTCACGCACTGGACACCTGGCTACCCTCTGAACCTGGGCCCAGGCTCCTGCATGTCCAGTTGAACTTTGCATGGCCTCCTGGCTCCCATAGCACTTGTGGTCTGTATCTGCAATCCTACAGTCCCTTCTCTATGCACTTATGAGCCACTCGTTGGCTGCACTTTTTGAGTTACCTGCACTTAGCCACAAGCTGGCTGCACTCTTGCTTTACCTGCATTTCTTCCTTGCCTCCCCCCTCAGCACTTCTCCCCTTCCACTTCCCTGCACTTGTGTGATCTGAATGAAACAGGGCCTAGTAAGATCGTTCTTTTATCCTCCCTATGTTTCCCCCTCCTTGTCTAGTTGCGATTAGAAACACTTGTGTACAGGAATGCTATAAATACCATATAGTATCATATCATATCCTTGTACTATATCCCCAAACACTGCAATTTTGGATTTTCTTTGAGATTCATCTAATTCTTCACCAACTCATAACATCCAATGTCGCATAGGATGGTTTAAAACATAGGTAGCATTTACAAATGTTACCTCCCTCATCAACCAGTCCTCTAAACCTTTGATCCCCATCCTCCTGCTCTTTTGGCTTGACTGCTGCAAGAGTCTTTTCCTGACCCTGGCCTCCATTAACCAAAAGTTTCAACTTTGAAACCTGCACATAGAACATTCTCCTTGCTCCTTAGTAGCGAGCACAAAACTGCGTGGTTAGCTGTGTGCTTAAATTCCTTGTGCTAGTTTTAAAATGTGTTCATGGCCTCACACCTGTACCTGTCCCATAGGTTCCCACCTTGCAGTAGAGAAAAACACCATAAGAAAAATAAAGTGAAATATTTTATTTGTGCAAAAATGCAAACATTTTACATTTGTTTTTATGTTTTTTAATGTGTTTATTTGCTTATAGTTTGTTATAAACCTTTACAAAAACAGTTGTTAAACAGACACATAAATATCTTAACAGGAAAACAAATACTTGAACAATCCATTACAATAAAATCCAAATTATCGATTCACAGTACAAAAAGAAGGGAAAAAAACACAATTATCATTTCAATTTCATCCCAAAGTTAACAAAACACAGTATTACAAAATCACAAAATCAATAATCAAAACAAATCAACTCATCTATACTAACATTTTCAATTTTGATTGGCATATTCCATAAGTCATAATAAGCGAGACAATATTTATAGCGCTGAAACACGCATAATACTGTTTTACATGTCTACATTCAGTTGCATTAAAGAAACTCTCACATACACACACTTAACTGAAAATGTTTCACATTGAAAACGTGCATACTCCGAGATTCTATATTTCACATTGAAAACGTGCATACTCCGAGATTCAGTCTGATTCGTAAGTGAACACTCTAGATGAAAGGTTGCATGGATAGAGATGTGACACAGTCTCCTTTGGAAAATAAAAATTGTACATTCCAATACATGAACAATTAGTGCCCAATTCATGGAAATTTGTTCCAGGTTCAAAGTGACTGCACTGCTGAAAAGTGACTTTGCACTTCTGACACAAACCCTCACTCATAGAACTGTGCAAAATGACCACTTGCGCTGACGTTGCACTGCAAAAATACACGTTGCACAGTTCCGTGAATCAGGGTTTGTATCTGCAGTGCAAAGTCACTTTTCAGCAGTGCAAAGTCACTTTGAACAGTGCAAGAAATTCCATGAATCGGGCCCTAAAGCGTTTGATTCGAGTGCCTAGGTAAGTGCACAACAGGTGTTAAGGCAACTACCATACAAGCAGACAATGGGCCTCATTACAAGTTTGGCGGTAGCCGCCAAACTTGCAATTTTTTCCAGCACCCGCGAATGGGCAATTACTGGGTCATTACGGCCCACCGGACCCGGTAATTGCCCATTCGCGGGTGCCGGAAAGAAATGCTCCCCATTCCCATTTGTGCCCACAGTAGGATGTTCTGCCTAATAGAATAGTTTGCCTAGTTTCTGTGTACGCCTGTACGCCTGCCTAGGTGTGACTCATTGTTACAAAGCTTCACATGCCACAAAACTTTTAATCAGCAGAACCTACTATTGCCACCTCAAGCAAAAAGAATGACTTAGTAATGATGAAAATGACGATGATGATGATGCAGGCCTTGCTGGTGTGTATCGGTTCCTCTGAAGAGGAACTGACTCAGCGGCCAAGTAGATCCAAATGTAAGCTTTTTAGATATGATTGGTCTTTAACTTTGGAATCACTGCATACCTTTTCCCTGTATGCCAAATATGCGGACTTCCCATGTAGGAGACTTCAACTTTCACCCTACCTTATTTGTTTTCCATGTAACAAACTGTGCAGTCTATGTATGCAATTTACGTTAAATCAACTGACCACTAATGAAAGATTATCATTTGGATGACAACTGATTTGCCTGGTAACACGAGGTCTTGTCTTATGTAAGTTTGTCGACGTGGTTGTGACGGCGCGACACCGGGTTATGGACTTTCCAAGTCTTCTTTCGCTTAGGCAAAAGACAATATGTGTGGGGGATGCGCGGATATCATCTCCACAAAGAATTTGTTTTGGTCTAGATTTATGTAGGGAGAAAATGTTTTGTTGGTTATTGTTTTGTGTCGCGTTTTAAATGAAATTAATCAAATTCTTGGAAAGTTAGTAATATCTTTGATTTTATGTGTTTTTTTGTCCTTTTCTGTTTTTATACTCTGGGATTTTAGGTATGTAATATGATGGTTGTTTGTGTAGAGTTTATTTCAAACCAAAGCACAATAACAACATTTAAAAAATGTGATGATGATGGTCATCATCATTATCATCATCATCATCATCATCATCATCATCATATATACTTGGAACAGATGAATCAATAAACACAACTCAAGTCCCCTAATTCCAACATTTCCAAGATATCCTGCACCCACCCAGTGAACAAGATGGTCACATAACATATTTCTCACACTGACCCTAATTTACTGTACGCTTAATTGCTGTTTATTCTTAGGGTAATCATTGTCCTTGGCCCATGATCACGTGGCATGTCATGCTTGAAGACCCGCTATGCTGCCAAGTAGTTAATCACTAAGAGGTGAAAGTCGGGGCTCCTCCTTCATAGTAGAGTTGGAGCTGCTGGCCTGACACGGTAGAGAGCCATTTTGGAATTTCTCTACACATGTCCCTTAATGAGCATTATGAGGAGATTAACTACCCAGCTAATATCATGATTCATGACTGCCATCATCTGACAGAGGGATAGGTTTGAGGCCATCCTGTTAGTTGCTAGTTGCCTTGTAATGGACTTCATAGCTGACACCCAGCATTTGCTGGTGGTTCGGACCTGTATCTGCCCAGAAGCATTTTCAATTATATTGAACAACATGTCAGCGTAACCTCTCCAGGACAAGTATGAACTTGTACAGACACCGGGCCAGCTCTTTCTTATTTCCAGCAATCTTGACTATCAGATTTGATGACTTGCATACAGGTCGTAATTAGGTCATACCTCTGTGGCTAGCCGTGAATGGCCATGGTTTCATACCACCTAGCAATACACTCACAGACCACGTTGCACATGACAGTGTGATGTCTACCTATAGCATATTCATTTTCAGAAAGGTATTTCAAAGCTCACATGTGTTACCTATATCACCCCTCCACACCAAGCCAGTCTCTAATAAATTCCTGCAGTCCTGTCATTTAAAAGATCTCGGCCTTTTCCCTCTGTACAAAAGACATTTCCAAGTTCAATGGTCCCAGACCACAAAGAAACATACCAGCACTCGGAACTTGTGTACTTGTGGCCTTCACTCTTCCACACCTCAAGTTTCACACCTGATTCTACCTTTATCCCACAGCATTTTGGAAGAGGTTTGCTATCCATAAACACTTTAAATTAAGTTACATTTCATTAGATGTGCCATGGATGTGCAGGGAATTCCACAGTGAAACATCGGGAAAGCTGTGGGCACACGTTTCTCTAATGGCTCATTTGTTATCAGGCTACAGATGCACCCTGCCCTCAGAACATTTGAAGTGTGTGCTTTATGTCTTTGCATTTCCGTTCCTACGCAACTCCTATGTGCCAAACTCTGCACAATGCAGGTACCATCTCCAAAAAGACAACTGTTTTGGCACCCTGTGCAGGACATTACCAGTGTGTAATTGGGGCAGTACATATGGATTGCCCTTGATCACAACAGGTATCTTTTTCCAAAGAGTGAGTTACTGTACTGCCTATTTTATTGGCAGCCGTGGTGGTCGAGGGGGACATAATCAACATAGTTCTGTCCAGCACTAACCGTGGCAGATTCTATTGATGGAGCAAGTGTATATGTTGCAGTGAGGTCTGTGTGCTTAATTTGCAAAAACAATACGTTTTCTGGCCTACATATATTCTGGCATGTATGTGCCACTTCCAAGAAGGAATCTCCCTGCCCTGTTCCTACTAGCCATGGCTAGTCCCAGGAGGATAGCTCAGCGGCAACGTGCGCGCCTTGGAAGAAAGACGACACGAAGCAACACAGGGAAGCAACACAGGTTCGATCCCCGGGTGCGCATTATAAATACGCAACTAAGACAAAAAACAAACCAATTACTCATCCAAAAAACAAACAATTCCTGTAACAGCGCCTCGATGCCTGTGGGCTGTGTGAGCGCTTTGAAAAATAAATAAAAAAATGGCTGTTCCACACAGTATCAACATATTTGAAGTTGGAGCTGAAACTACTTGGGGGTGTTGTATACACTGCCTTTAGCAGATGTGCCAATGGCAGCTCGCTACTATTGGCAGGAGGGGCCTGTTGCCTAGGGATCTAGGCCCAATGAAGGACGCACACACGGAGATAGGAGGAACTTCTTTATTCTTTTACAACCAAGCAGGAACTGGCACTTGCTGCGCACGTGCCCCATAACCCCCTTGCCCAGTCAAAACTCCGCCTTTCCAACGGAGGGGGCTCATGAGTGTTAACCCCTTGAGCCCCGGGTAACACTACCCCCGGACAATATGTCCAAACATCAACTTGACACTCTGTGTCCAAACAATAACTCAGCACTCTTCAACAAGTCTCATCGGCTTCTTTATGAGTCGTCTCGGCCTCTCACCTCGAGTCCCAAGATCTGGCTCCTCTTCAGTCGCTCCACTCTGGCCCATGTCCTCGGGATCTCCTTCCGGGGGAAACCACCCATCATCCCTCTGCATCCTTGGTTCTGGTGAGAGTGCCCTCTGAGGTCCTTCTGTGTTTTCTCTTCTTGCGTATTGCCTGAACTGCTGACAGTTTCTGGTGACGGTCCTATTCTGGTCTTCAGCCGTCACCATCGTACCTTTCACTGCAACAATCCTCATGGGGCTTGGAGCAAACCGCGGGTCTGTCTTCCTGTTTATCGGCTGTTGCACCAGAACTTCATCTCCTACCTGGAACTCTGGCGGCATCGCTCCTCTCCGTGCATCGGTACAGAGCCTCGCGTTTTCCTTTGCCGCCGCGTCTCTCTGGAGCAGATCATGGTCGGCCGGCTCTGCCTGCCCCGTACTTCTCGGGATGCGGGTTCGCACCTCATATCGGAACATGAGCTCGGCGGGCGTCTTATTTGTGACCTCCATTTGCCTGGGGGTGGCGCGGTGTGATCTTCATGTGCCTGAACCCCAGGTGCTCTGCCAGTGTCCCAAACTCGTGTCCACAGAATGGTGGTCCGTTGTCGGACTTGACCCACTTGGGGATCCCCCACTCGCTAAAGACCTCTTCTATCGTCGCCGCCACTTGAGTAAACGCCGTGGAATTGACCACCTTGGCAATCGGGAACCTTGAGTGCTCATCTATGAAGAGTAAGATGTAGTCACCCGCTTCGGTCGGCCCGTAGAAATCCATGGCTACTCGTTCCCATGGGTGATCAGGTATTTGAGTATGTTGGAGTGGGGGCGGACGTTCTGCAGGGGCTGTGCACTGACAGGCGTGGCAGTTCCTTACCCACTCGTCAACGGCTGCATCCAGGAGAGGGAACCACACGTGGCACCTGAGCTGCTTCTTCGTGTTCTCGGCTCCTCTGTGACCTTCGTGCGCTATGCTGACCACCTCGCTCCTGAGTGTGGCGGGGATGACGATCCTGCACCCTCTGAGCAGGATATTATTGTCCTTCACCGCAAGTTCACCATGTACACGGGCTAACCGTTCGATTTCTTGTTTGTTCACCCCCGGGTGAGCTAGGATGGCTCTGTGGTGATCTTTCCATTTGCTGGCCGTCGTGAGGCTAATCGCCAGGGCTGTCGTCGGGTCGGCTGCCGATGCGGCCGCTACCCTTTCAAGGGACAGCGCCAGAGGCAGCGCCTGGGCTGCCACATACTGCACATACGCGACGTCACCCTTCAGTGCGAGCGGGGCCCCTACGGGGTGTCGGGAGAGGTAGTCTGCGGGGTTGAGGTCGCCTCCCGGGCGGTGTACAATGTCATAATCATATTCCTGGAGGCGGATGCCCCACCTCCCAATCCTCGGTGGCATCTTGGTATGCGGGTTCCCGAACAGTGATAGAAGTGCCTGGTGGTCGGTGATCAGCGTGAACCTTTTGCCGATTATGAAGTTGTGGAAGTGCTCACACGACCAGACCGCTGCCAAGCTCTCCTTCTCGGCCTGGGAGTAGGCTAGTTCAGGCGTCGACAGCGCTCGGCTCGCGTATGCAATCACGTGTCTGGGGTTAACATCCGCGCCACTGGTTTGGGCCAGGATGGCACCGAGGCCTACGGGGCTGGCATCCACTATCACCTCGGTGTGCCACAGTGGGTTGAAATACGCGAGACGGTGAGCCTCCGCAAGGGCTTGCTTGATGTCCGCAAAGGCCTGTTGGCAGGCCGGTGTCCATTCGAACGACGACTCCTTCTGCAGCAGTTTCCTCAGCGGGTCTGTGATGGAGGCGTAGTGGGGGATGTACCTCGCACAGTATCCTGCCATGCCGAGGAACGAGCGGACGTCCGCCACTTGCCGGGGCTCGCCGAGGTTGGCGATCGTCTCGACCTTCTCGGGGTCAGGCATCATGCCATCCTTGGAGAAGATGTGTCCAAAGAACTTGAGTTTCGTTTTACTGAACCGGCACTTCAAGATGTTAAGCGTGAGGCCGGCTCTCTGAAGGGCTTCGCAAGTGTCGTGTAGTGCCCTGTCATGGGCTTCCTTGGACGATCCAAAGACGAGAATGTCGTCGCTGTAGTTGAGAGCCCCTTTTATAGGTCGGATGATCTGGCGTATTGCTTCCTGGAAAATCTCAGCGGCCGATGAGATTCCAAAGTTCAGTCTCCGGTATCTGAAGAGCCCATCGTGTGTCGCAAACGTGGTTATGGGCCGGGAATAAGGGTGGAGCTCCAACTGATGGTATCCCTGATTTAGGTCCAGTTTTGAGAACATTTGGGCACTGTTCAGCAGCACAATCATGTCCTCGATACATGGTCCCGGGTGTCTCTCCCGTTGAATCGCTGTGTTGGCCACCCTCATGTCCACACACAACCGGATCTTTCCCCCTTCCTTGGGTACCACCACAAGGGGGGACACCCACGGCGTCGGCCCCGTCGCCGGTTCGATGATGCCGTCGCGGAGCAGTTGCTGGAGTGCCTCCGAAACTGTCTCCTGGAGATGGAAACCAACCCTTCTGGGATGTTGCGGCACTGGTCGTACGTCGGGGTCGATGTGGAGCCTGATGGGGGGTCCCCGGAGCTTTCCTAGCCCCTCGCATAGCTTGGGGAAGGCACCCACGATGTCTTCTTGTGAGACGAGCGATTGAGTCTGATGAGAAGCTATCGATCCTACAGCGTTCCCCGGGCTGGGGTTGGCCGCTGCGGCGGTGATTACGTCTCCCACATTCACGTGGATCTCGATCAGCCCCAGATGCGACGCCGTGTGGTAGCTGAGGAGGCATCGACTCCTGGCGAGAGACCGTATCACGTGAATGGTCGCATCCACTTGCCGCCCATTCAGGAGAAGGCATTGGGTGAATTGGCCCACCGTCTGTAACGGGGTGGCAGCTCCCCACTGGAAAATTCTGGAACGGGACGGATTAAGCTGTGGTGGGCACGGTATACGGTCATAGTCTTGTTCACCCATGATGTTCACTGTGGCCCCAGAGTCAATCATAAATTGAAATTGGCAGTTCGCCATCTTGAGCGGGATTTGCGGGGCCTCCCTGGCCTCTTTGTTATCGAGTATAAGGTTCACAAACTCGTCGTGGTCGTATTGGTCCTGCGGTGCGTAGTAGGCCATCGCCTGGTCTTCTTGGTCGAGGGTCTCAGGCCTGTAGTCTGCAGGAGGGTTGTCATATTCGTCCGTGAAATGTCTAGGCTGTTCAGCCTGGTCATACGGTGGGGCATATCCTGCCGCTTGGTATTCATCCATCGCTCGAACGTAACGCCTCTGCCCGAGGCCCTGTTGGTATGGTCTTGGCTGACTGTACTGCAGGGGCTGCGGCCGGAAGAGCAGCAAAGTCCACCAGTGTGCGCTATTTGCAAAGGGGACTGGGCTGACTCCCTCTGAGCAGGGCACTGCTTTCAGCAGTAAATGTAGCGCACATTAATGGTGAGAGTTGGCGTGGCTTCAGAAGGCTGGCACCATCGCCTCTCATGATTGCTCTAAAAGCGTAGCACACTCACTAACAGGAGAGAACTAATCTCCTGCCAGTCAGCGTGTGAACATTGTGCGAAGAGGGATGCAGGCATAGAGTTCTCTGTGGCCACACAGCACATGCTAAGGGAGTGAGCAGGTAAGGTACATGCTTCTTAATAGAAATCTGTGTATGAATGTATGTGGTTGCACATATTGGTTTGTTTGTTTTTATGTATGCATGCGTCCAAAAGAGTTGTTTGAATGATGTGTGAATGCACAGGTTAAAGTGTTGTTTGAGAGCATGTGTGCATATACGAAGGGGAAGCGGGGCTGCTAAATTTAGAGGTGGGGACTGCTAGGGCCATGGCATCCTTTTTTTGTGTTACCCTTGATGCCCAGTAAAGGCACTTTACTGGGCATCAAGAGTAACACAGGCATGATATGTGTTATTACATAGCTAGACTAGCCTACATTAGTAGTGCCATTCTGCATATACTTTCTTAATGTGACATGACATGTTTATGTGGCATGAAGAGTAACACAAACATGATACGTTTTATTACTTGGCTAGACTGGCCTATATTAGTAGTGTCAGACTGAATTTACTTTCATAATGTGGCAATGCCTTTTTAACTTGCCATCATATGTAAAGTAAACATAAGTGTTATTAAGCATCTATATTGAGTTACATTTTGTAGTGCCAGGCTGCATTTAGTTTCTTAATGGGCATCTATTTCAGAAAACATAATACATGTTATCATGTGAATAGACGTTCCTACATTGGGGGTGTCAGTCTGCATTTACCTTCTTACTGTAATATGGCATTTTGTACTTGCCATCAATGTTAGAGCGAACATGACTAGTGTTATTATGTAGCTATTCTGGCCTACATGGATGGCTCCAGTCTTGCCATACATGTTTAGCCTCATAGAATTGGTGTACTGGTCATCAAAGGCCCACATTGGTATAGACAGTCTCGATAAGCTTTATGGCATGGCATATTATATTGGCTGGGAATTCTTATATGGTAACACAGGCATTTATTGGTGCAGCCTGCATGTCTGAGCCAGCACGAACATGTTGTTTATACTGACATATGTTGTGGGCACAAGCATCATAAACATGCATTGGAAAATGCTCCTGTGCACTGTTGGCGACTTGCATCTATTGTTTTTTTTTCTTCATGTGCTAGCATGCAAAACCGATTACAAACTATGGGTCTTTTTACAATCTTTTCACATAAAGTGCTAAAATGCACCATTTTAGCCCATTTGTAAACACTTTTTCTCAGGTACTTGGTTGGTTTGAGCTCCCTCAAAGCCCTTAGTTACTTCTTATTCGGTGCAAGCATGCACATCCCTCCAATTCAAATATTCCACAGTTGACACTGGAAATACCAGCCAACATACCATAAAATAACACAACGTAATTGTTGTGCCTTGAAATGAGACAACACATGTTTTAAGAACTTCTTTAAACACATCACTGTCATGGCATTTTACTCTGATTGCATACGTGACAAGTGGAACATGTTGACCATATTTAAACCCATGGAAAAAAGAGAATATTAACAATAATGTAAAAAGGCAAGAAAACTAATTTCTGAACTGACGACTTTGCATGCCAAACCCTGCAGAAAAATCTTCTTGCATAGGTTGAAAGTCAGCACATCATTGTTCTTTTATTTGGTTTTGCACGAGTGATGCTGCTGCGGTCTGGTGCTGCTGTCTGGTGACTGTCCTGTTGTTGTCCTTTATGTTGAAAGACCAAAGGAAATATTGAGGCTTAGTACCACCAAAATGAAATACGCCAATCACAAGTTCAGAGTTATAAGTATACTTTTTAATCAAAGTACAGATACAGTTAGCTATCTGGCTCTCAAGCGCCTTGCATTGTGTACCAGCAGACACGGTGAGGGGAGAGAGTGCTGGACACAAAGCATGCATCATTTATACACAGTCCCGTTCACTGTCCAGCCCTTCTCCAAACTAATAAGTTACAAAAAGGGTTCATGCCCAGTTCACATGACAAATATGACAATATTGTTTTTAGGTTTAAGACATGTGTTTCTATACATTGAGTACAGTGGTGGCAAACTTTTTTCTGTTCTCCATGTAGATCTTTCCTTGTTCTTGAACTTAAAGTAAGTCCATCTTCAAGAAACAAATTCAATGGGTTTCTGCAAAGCACATAGTTTTAGTTGTCCAACATTCAGTTCCAGTGTTTGTATGAGGATGAATCTATTGGTGCAGACAACACTTGAATTGAGGTTCAATTGAACTCTAAGGTCTCTTAGCACAGGACAAACATTCTGCTCTCAGCAGCCTCAATGTTGACATAATTCAAAGTTCATTTAGCTCTGCTGCAGCTGAAAACACAATTTACCATTTTAGGACAGAAAGCAGAAGTTAGAATCAGAATGGCGGATGGTTCTAAGATGGCAGCGAAGTCAAATCTAATCAGTACAAATGCGAATGCGGTTAGGCCAATGTTCATAATCAGATGGTATTATGTGAATATACTTTAACAAACCCTCCTTTTGGCCTAAGCCAAGAGCATTACTCAAACATTTTGACTGTACATAGACCTTGTATCGCTATTAGAGCACCCTCAGTCGTTTGTTTCTAAGACATCAATCGTCATTAACTCTTTCATAGCAATTTCCTGCATTACTAAGGCATTGGCCGCTTTTTCAGGCATTTGTATTTTTGGCCCTAGAGTACCTATTACTTGTGCACAACATCCTCCTATCATGGAACATATGACAGGCAGACAATGAATGCCAGAACAATGTACTTAGATTCCAATTTTCCTCTGGGACATGTACTTCAGTGCTTAGAGTATGTAAATTCTGAACTGCCTTAAATATGGTGGGGGAGGAGTCGGGTACAAAAACACAACATGCAGATCCCACCATTTTGCATACTCCACCACGCTCAGCTAAAATGATGTCTAACACCATCCTATTTTGGAGGGCTACTAGTCTAATAGCCTTTTTCTCTAGCGTCATATTATACAAAATATCAACGGTCCTATAGATGGTTTTCTCTAATACCCTTGCTAATCTTCTGATATCCTCAGAATTCATTATCTGTCCCCAGAATGGCACGAAGGATTTTGCAACATCACCCAAGACTTGTGAAGGAGTATCACCATTCTCATCCCGCCTTGGACGAGCTCTAGAAACTTCGGTAGTGGTGGCAATATATACTCCTGGCAACAATATCCCCAAGTAAAAAGTACCCGGCCAATCCCTGGGTAACCATGGAGAGGTCTCATTGCCGCAAACAAAGTGAAAAGGATCTCCTACATACAGAGGTCTAGCCTCACTAGTTAACACTGCAATATTCGTGCATCCCTCAAATGTACCCATTGGTCGGGAACCCTCTCTCTGTATGCAGAATGAAACAGTTTCTGGACTATGGTTGATAGTATAAGAAGGAGGCATGCCATCCCTATTACCTACAGGAGCCATCTTGAATGTGATTAATGATTGAAACGGCCTAGAAAATTTGTCAGAAGGCCTAATAGTAGCAACATTGAATTTGCTCCTATTTGAAAAGAGGGTGCATCCTAAAGGTGTTAAGACTATTTTCTCAAATTCATTTAGATTAGTCCCATCAAAGTTCACAGAAATACTGTCAATACCACGGCCAAAGAATAGTATTGTTTGTATTGTATTGTATTGTATTGTTTATTTATTTATGGAGCGCACCTGGCCGTTAAGCAACTGGGCGCTTACAGAAAATAAATCTTGGGTTGAAGGTACATAAATAAGTTATATTTCTTATGTTACAGGATCATATATCAAGCATTTCTTATGTTACACTGTCGGAAGATTTACATGTGAGATATGTTACATATATCAAAACATTTCTTACGTTACAATGTTGGATGACTTACTTGAAAGATATGTTACATTTACAAGTGTTTACAAAAAATATATATTTGGTACAGTTGGGGCATTTACCAGTCGTTGGTGTTAAGCCAGAGTTTAACGTTAGCTTTGAACACATGGAAGAAGGGGTGGCTCTAAGTGCATCTGAGATGGAGTTCCAGAGATGAGCTGCTAGAACCGGGAAGCTGGACCCACCAGTTCTTTTCAGTTTGAAGTTAGGGACTTTGATGCTGTTTCAGAGGGCCTTTCTGATGGGACGTTCAGAAGTGTGCTTTGTGAATTTTTCTTTGAGGTATGCAGGAGCTTTGTTGTTCAGACAATTGTGTGTAATGTTCAGAGTTTTAAATTTGATACGGTCATTGATGGCCAGCCAGTTGAAGGCTCTTCTATGGGCAAATATGTGTCGCCCTTTGGGGACATACCTGAATGAGGCATAGCAAGCAGTAGTTAAAGGTAGAGGATGAAAATACCAGCCTAGTCCCTTTTCTCCATGTTGTGGCAAATGTGAACACACCCAGCAATTCGTTTTGTTTAGAATCGCATGGGTAGCATTCATAATCATTAAAAGAGTGTTATTATGATGACCTCCTCTGTGTTGGAGGTCTCGCGGAGGATGAGTGTGCAGATGCACGTAAGGCAAAGGCACGGTAGGGATACTTGCAGTCGGTAATAAATTATCAAGTGGATGTACACTTTCTAGATATCAAAACCCAAATGAAAATACGATGACTAAACAAACTGCAATTGTGACCAGTAAACATTTGGTCCTGACCCTTGATGGGCAGATTCCTCATCAGAGAAGTGTCCAATATTCATTTTTGTTTGAGTGGCTTTAAAAATGGGCATTGTTTTTCAGAGTCTGTTAAGAAACCTCTCTGTTAGGCTTTTTTAGTTCATCTGACGGTGGCCCCTGACCATGTGGCCAATGTTGATTGAAGGTAACTTTGCCGGTCCCCGTTTCTTATTTGTTTTCAGCAGAGAAGTGACAAGGCACTGGCTCAATGCTGGTTTCTTGTGGGCACAGCCAATGCTATACTGTAAGTTTGATTCCGTGGTCGTCAATCGTACCTTAAGACTCCAGGTACGGTGTGATATGCAAACAGAATGTTGTTGTTTCCCGAAGACAATGAAGACAACGAGGAAGGAGAAGCAAAATTGCTCGATGGTGAAGAAGACCTTGCAGAAGAAGCAACAATCTCCCCATGCCCCACTGGGCTCAGGAAGGACTTTTGTAGACAACGCAGCAGTCTCCCCAGACCCCACAGGCTCAGGAAGGAATTCTATGACACCCTCAGTGTCGATTAGAGCAGGCTCGTTGTGAGCACCAAGATCACCAATTCCCTTCTTCTTGCCTTTGTCGTAGGCCATAGGAAAAGGAATCCTCTTCATGTGCGTCGCTTGGATCCAGTTCTTCTTGTTGGTGACTAGAACAGCAGTTTGTGTGGCCAAGAGGACTTGATGTGGTCCTCTCCAGTGAGGTGCGAGACAGGAGGCTCTTTCAATGGCTTTAAGTAACAACCCATCACTGGGTTGGAGTCGATGACCTGGGCCCTCGTATTTTACTGGGAGGGCTTCTCGCACCTGTTGATGAATCAAACACAAGTTTTGAGTTAACTGGTCACAATGTTCAGAAAGAAGTACATGCTCAACATCCTTCAATATCTTGGGTTTTGGCTTTGATAGGTTGGCTGGTCTCCCCATGACGATTTCATAAGGAGAGAGCCCTGTCTTTGATTGTGCAGTTGTCCGCATTGATAATAAGGCTATTGGTAGGGCATCAGGCCATTTCAAGTTGCTATGAGCGCAAACCTTCACAATCTTATTCTTTAATATGCCGTTATGGTGTTCTATAAGTCTGGCACTCTGAGCATGCCTGGCTGAATGGAACCGTTTATCGATCTGTCTTCCCGCACATATTTGTAGGATGACAGAGGGATAAAAAGCGGACCATTATCATACCATATGATTCTCGGCAAGCCAAACCTAGGAAAATATTCCTTAAGCATGACTTTCGCCGTATACATTGCTGTGGTATCTCTTAGAGGAAAAGCTTCAACCCATTTACTAAAAGCGCATATGACAACCAAAACATATTTATAATTTTGACAACGCTCCATTTTGATAAAATCAAAATGGATGACCTCAAACGGCAAGGAGGGGGGACCAAAAATACCCTTTGGTGTCGATGTACCTTTGCCAATATTATGCTGTAAGCATACCATGCAACTTTGGACAAAACGCTCAGCAGTTTTTTGAATATTGGTATTGCACCATACAGGATCTAGCAATTTGCAAATCTATTTGCCTAATATGTGTATTGGACCATGAGCCCTTGTCACCATAGCAGTAACATAGGCATTGGGTAGCATCCATTTTTGTTTTTCATTATGTACCCAACAACCCTCATCATCTAAACTTGCTGGACCCTCAGCCCACTGTTTAATTTCATCTGGAGTGGCGTCAGCCTGAATTTCTTGTATGCAACCAATTCCTTCATCTATCACACAAGTGTTAGTGACCCCTTTTGTTGCATCCAACACATACATTTTCGAATGTAAATCGGTGGCAGTCTGTTTGGCTATTCTGCCAGCAAAAGCGTTTACTTTTTGGTGTGCTGCGCACTTTATTATTGCTAACTGTGTAGGAAGCACAAGGGCTGAAAGTAGCTGAACTATCAAATTGCCATGCTGTATCTTTGTACCTTGCAAGGTCAAGAAACCTCTCTCAGCCCATAATCGATCAAAGTTGTGCACCATTCCAAAGGCATATTGGCTGTCTGTGAATATATTCACACTAAGCACTTCAGAAAGTTCACAATCTCTAATCGATGCAATAATCTCTGCAGCCTGCGCAGAATTATGCGGAATTTGTTTGGTCTCCACTATAGTGCTTAATGTAGTGATTGCATAAGCAGCAGTGGATGTACCATCCGGAAGTTTGAAGCAGGAGCCATCGCAAAACATCTCCCCTTGTGGATTTTTGAAAGGTGTATCGTTTAGGTCAATTCTCCCCTTAGTTTCTTGCTCTGTGGTATAGAGGCAGTCATGTGACATATTGTCACTGCAATCAATTTCTTGCAGAAGAGGCAATAGTTCAACCAGATTTAATGAGCAACAACTCTTAATTTGGGTATGCAGTGCAAACAGAATCAGCTTGTACCTAGTTAGTCATGCTGATGTGAGATGTGTCTGCATTCTGTTTAGTAGAACATCTACAGAGTGAGGTACAATCACGGTTAAAGAGGGACCCATAACCATACCCTCACTTTGTTTTACAGATGCAGTGGCAGCAGCAACAGCTCTCAAACATCTCGGCAAAGCGCTTGCAACAGTGTCTAACGTGGAGGAAAAATAACTGCATGGTCTATTCCTAACCCCATGTTCCTGCGTTACAATAGCCAAAGCACATCCTTCACATTCATGCACATATAATACAAAGATCTTTTCATAATTTGGTGTGCCCAAAACTGGTGCTGAACACAACGCAGCATTGAGCAGATCAAAAGCTTTCTGGCAATCCATGTTCCACAGTAAAGGCAAAGAAATGCCCTGCTTTGTCAATGCCAACATAGGTTTTATTATCAATGAAAAATGTGGGATCCACTGTCTACACTATATAGATGACCTCCTGTTGAGAATACTGAAACTTTTTTCATGAAGCCTTATGCAACTTCAGAATCTGCAGCTAGAAGCAAATCATCTACATACTACAACAATGGGCTGTGTTCGTGCCGGTAGAGAGACTCCCAGAACCCCCTTTGTTTTGCATATTAAGTAACTTTTGGTCTCACCCTAAGTTACCAGGGGAATCCAGACGTGGAACCCTTGCTCACTGTTCTCAGAGAGGCACAGCTCCACCTCACTGATGATGCCCATCATGGCTGAAACACGTGTATGGGGTTGCTGTTGGTACTCATGTTCAGAGGAGAATTGCCTAGCATTTCAGTGCTGGGCTGCCCCTGGGCAGGACAAAGATTGATATGCAGGGATATTTCTCCTCTGTGAAAGGGACAGTGAGCTAAAGACTTGGTTGAAACTCTCCCAAGTGCCATCCACCCAAGAACAGGTCAATGGGCTGCGTTCGTGCCGGTAGAGAGACTCCCAGAACCCCCTTTGTTTTTCATCCTAAGACAGTCTGAGACAATTTGCCTATTGGACAGTTCTTAAGTTTGAAGTGGAATAGTACTGATCCAGATCTGTTCAAACAAGAAGCTGGGGCCCTGAGTGAGAACCTTATCTTGAGGGGATATCCCAGAAAGATTGTCGAGCGGGCACTGCAAAGGGCCACTAATAATCACTGTGAAGCGCTATTGGAGTATAAGAAAAATCCTCCAACACATGACCCGGACGGGTTAGTGTTTGTGAGTACCTACAATCCATTGTCACATAAGATTGTGTGAATCATCAGAAACAATTGGCATATCTTCTTAAAAGGAAGCACCCCATATTCCAGCTCCGAGATGCGCCTTAAACTGATAACCCGGAACAATATTAGAGATCAATCTAGTTACCAACCGACTATTACTGAACAGTGGGGTTTGGGAAAACCTAGTGGACATGCCCCGTGTGGGATGTGTAAATGTTGTGCTTCTACTAAACGGACACCAGTGTTGACATTGCTTTGGCTAAACCATGGCAGCAGAAAATGTTCTCCAATTACAACACTAGTGGTGTGGTATATGCAATTTGGTGCCCATGTTAAAAATTGTATATTGGACAAACTGAACGCAAAGTCAAAATACTTATAAGTGAGCACAAGAGCTGTATTAGGAATACAAATTTAACAGCTCCCATGGTTGGGCATTTTTTAGCCAGTAATCATGATTGTTAAGAATTGAGATGGTCTGTTTTGAAAAAAGTACACACTTCCAATGGTTGCAACACGGATAAGAAAACCCTGTTGACAGAAGAGAATTAGGCTAATATTTCTCACCAAGAGCCATCAGACCAGGCTAAACGAACAACTAGTTCTGGTTATGTAATCTTAATAGATGAGCTGGTTTATAAGCGTACACTTTTGATGGTTCTGTATATTTTCTCTCCTGCACCTTATCAAATTAATATTAATGTATCAACATGAATTAATAAGGGCGGTTTATGTGACATTGGAAGTGTTTTTCGTTCTATTGTCCTCATTTGAAATTTGAATTCCTCTGTGCTCTTTTGCTTAAACTTTTTATGTGCATGAGAGATCCACTAGACTTCCCAATATGGCCGCCTGTGTGTGTCGCTGATTGACTACAATACGTCTAGTTTGGACCATAGATTGACTATATATAGAACGAGTACGGAACCCGTTCATAGTCCGTTTATTATTTCTGTTGAGGAACAAATGTTCACGGACATGGACTCCAGTCATGGAATTTGTCTCCAGTGAGTTTCTGCATTACAGCTATGTACATGTTCCCTTTTTCTGTCTTGGTAACGAGTGAGGGAATGTGGAGAGCTATATGTTTTTCTATGCCCCAGCGATATTCAATCTGTCAGCGCAAGATTGCAAACTTGCCTCGTGAGGACTGTGTACCTGTATACTTAAGAAATGCTGGGGTTTGAGAATAAGGGTTGGGTTACTAACTCACTTGATAGAACAATATGCTGCCGGTGCTAGTCTTTTTCGACTTAGATGTGTAGTTTAGTGACAATCAATGATAGTGACGAGTTGACGTTGGCTCAGAGGACCAAACATATTCAACATAACCCTGTGCCATATCGATGTAGAGCAGTGACCTTTTTCATATCCTCTGTGCCGCAGAAACAACTCAATAAGTAAGTGTATTGACCGTTTCTCCACCTTTTTTAATGTGATTTAGTGGCGAGTTTCATTGGTTAGTGCTGGGGCCACTAATGTTAGATGCACTCTTTTCTCCACACGCAGGGTGTATCTACTTTATTATTACCGGCATCTGGCGCATATGCCAATTACTTCAGTAAAACTTTTACAGTTCGGGTTATGAGTACGCGAACCGCACCGTTGTAAGTATGATTTGGAAACACCTCTATATCATAGGATGTAGATGTTGCTTCGATACTTTTACAACTCCAGACATGATGTTTGTAATCACTTTCTTTAGCCTTTACCCTCAGTTTTATTACTTGAATATGGAAATTGCAGCTTCTCCAGTGACTTTTTATGTCTCTGCCCGTCTTTAACATCTGAAGAAGAAAGAGGTTATTTTTTCCTCCTTGTTATGTTATATTGCTCCGTTGAACTAAGTTTATGTGAATGCAGGGACAATGATGTAACCAGTTCCTTCCATGAACACGCTTAACATCATTATAGGGATACTTCTGCAACTCATTTGCACAGTATTGTGAGTGGAAATTAAATTGAATTATTTCCTCCTCACCCGGTTAGATTACTGAATCTAATAACCGATTTGAGGTCAACTCATTTCTAATGGGTGATTGACTTTCTGCCCCTGACCCATTTATAGAGTCTAGTTGATACAGACTGAACTCTCCAATTCTAATTAATTTGTATGAGATCAGTAATTGTTGCTTCTATTATACTTATAGGTATAAAGACAAGGTAGAAGAAGTCAGTGCATACAACAATCATGTATCACTTTCACTCGAAGACTTCAAAATTTTTTGGTAAACTGCCTAAGCCTCAGCCAAGTGGTGGGTACTTTGCCAAATATGTGCAGCAATCATTACGTACACATATAAGAGATCTACAAGGGAAAGAAGTTGAGCAAATGAATGGCAATATTTGAATTATGGAACATTTTCCAGGATGACAGGGGGGATGTGGCGTGGAGGGAAAGGACAACAGCAGGGGCGCAAGGATTATATCCAGCAAGGGAATTGAGAGCAGCGACAGGGTACACAAACCCAAATTTGCTCCTCCAGCATACAGTAGAAGAGAGGGGCAAAGCCAGGCCGGACAAACAGTCGCAGGAGCAGAAAGTGCAGGAGGTGAAAAGAGAGCACAGCAAGACCCAAAAGTGTGTAAAGGAGAGTGACCTGGGAACAGAGGGGAGACAGGAAAGACTGGAGAATATAGCATCGAACGAGTGGGTTTGAGGAGAAATATTGCTTAAATTAGATTGGAAGATAATGGTAGAAGCGGGAGGACCAACCATCGAAGCAAGAGGTTGTAAGGACATGCGTGAAGTGAGGGAATGGGCAAAGATAATGGAAGAGGTAGACTGATGAGAGAAGGAGGGAAAGGAGGAACGCGAAAGAGTACGAAGGGAGAAACAGAAGGTAGAGGAGAGAGAACATGAGCAACGAGAGGTACAGGATTGTAAAGGTTAAGCATCCAAGAGAATATTGACAGCGACGGCAGAGACACTTAGTTAGACAATGACTTTTGAGGAAGCGAGGATGTGGGACTATGATGACCTGCCCGATGGAGTTTAGGGAAGGGCACAGATTGAGACACGATAAGGGGATTGGACAAAGACAAGGGTGGCTTATAGGTGATATAAATGAGAGGGCAGATCCTTCTAGGGCTGTATCGCCCAGCATTGATAGCGTTAACCTGTATACACAGAGGCTTAGAGGCCTTCCAGTGAGTAGTACGGGATCATTTGTGAGGGCACTCACCGCCACTAAAGACAAAGACACCAGGAGACTAGATGTGGAGGCAGGGCTGACATAGTTTCCCTGATTGGAGGAGGGTGACCATACCATGGCATACCATAGCGAGAAATAGACAAGGACCACTTGAGGTGTCATCTACCCTAGTTGACTGCAGGAGTGGGAAAAAGGATATACAAGGTGAAAAGACTAATAGCCATTAACAGACATTAGTGGTGGGGGACATGAAAAGTTTACTGTTAGTGATTCTTGAAGAGGTTGCCAATGACGTATGGAAAATATTCCTGTAGGACTCCATGGGTGGATTTTCTGTCATTACCGCCACCCGCAATGCCGGTGGTGGCAACAAGGGCTTTCTTTGGCCAGTAGGGCACCTTGCATATCTCCATCATTCAGCTGGAGGTAACCTAGGTGCCCCACCAGCACTACCATAGTCAGGTGGTCCAGTAAAGTCCTGGTATCCATAGATACTGGCACTTTTTTACTGGACCACCAAACTCGGAATGAGGCCCAATATCCCTTGTCGAGGGAGGCAGACAAGTGCATCTAAGAAACAATTGCAGCCAAATAACGCAAGGCATTTTAAGACCATCAGAGTCACTGTGAAACACAGCGGTGTACCTTGTGAAAAAGGCAACAAGGGGGCTGTGGCATTTTATACAGGACTTGCACCCTCTGAACCATATAGTTGAAGCAGAATTTCTTTTAGTCCTGAATCCAGCAACATTATTGTGCAGCATTCCTATGGATGCTACCTACTTCACGGTTATAGATTTGAAGAATGCCTTCTTCTCTATACCACTACATTCAGATTCACAAGACCTAACTCTGTTTCTATAGAGAAATAAGTGGAAACCGACTAGACCTCCTCAAGGGTACTGCAAGTCCCCTTCCATATTCAATAGGGTCATCAAATTGGACTTAGGCAATGTACAGTTAGAAAGTGTTGTACAATACGAAGATGACATCTTGATTTGCAGCAAAACAGAAAGGCAGTGTAGGGATGACTCTGTGCACATGTTGACGGTACTAGTGGACAAGGGGTACAAGGCAGACAAGGCCAAATTAAAATATTGCCAGAAGGAAGTATTATATATTGGGCATCTGATACCACAAGATGGGCATAAAGTGACAACAGAAAGAGCAGAGGCAATACGCAAGACTGCAAAACGTACAACAATAAGACAAATGCAGCAGTTCTTAGGATTGTGTAATGACTGCAGAGCGTGGGTATTTGACTACAGCACTTACACTAGGCCCTTGATAAGCACACTGAAGAAGCACAAAGTGGGCAGGGCACCTTACAGGGGACAGATGAAATGACTGAGGCATTTGTAGAGCTGAAGGTAGCCATATGCACAGACCCCATGTGGGGGATCCCAGACTATCAAGACAAATTGTTCTTATGCTTGCACTCCAATGGAGTAGTGACGACTGCAGTAGTGACACAAAAACAACCATGGGGCATAAACAATTAGCATACTACAGCAGGAAATTAGACCCAGTGATGAGAGGACACTACACTTGCGAGCAGGCATAATACCATGGGATGCAGCACCACTCTTTTTGTGGAGTATGCGCTCTTCGCAACTCTGAAAAGGCCCAAAAGTACATTGACAATGCAGAGAGCTCTGGGGTATGAGGTATTACAGTCCAAGTCATCTCTCAAGTCATCTCCTTGTCAACCTGGTGACATTCGCCGAACCCATTGAGGACGACATCACCACGAACATAGAAAGCCATGACGACATCATGAAAGTACAGGAGAACCCACTTGAGGGGGGACGTACTTCATATTGATGAGTCATCGACAATTGACCAGGCGACAAGAGAATGACATACTGGGACAGCGGTTGTGAGGTTAAAAGAAGACGGGACGAGTGAGGTAATTGCGAGCGCATATTTACCATCACATATTTCCGTGCATGCTGCAGAGCTTGTAGCTCTAATATTGGCAGTGGAACATAGCAAATACAAAGAAGTGACTGTTTATTCAGATTCAGCCTATGTGACATCCACAGTGCAATCACGTTGGAGGAGGAGGGGTTCCCGACATGCTGATGGGCCACTGGTGCTGCACGCACTCCTATTGGACAGACTAATAGAGGCATTCCAGCTCCCACTGCTCATGGCAGTAGCGAAGTGCCAGGCCCACACGATGGTGGAGGATCCTTCTCTAGGGGCAACAAGGCAGCGGACGTGGAAGCAAAATGTGACACTTTTTTTAGGGACATTCTAGAAATGGACACTTCGTCCCAAGCCATGTTACCATGTGCGAACAATGGTGTTCAAGGAAGGATATAACATGGTTCCAGTGACATATACTATGGAATTGCAGGGAGCAGCACCAAAAGAGGAATTGTGGGTGAAAATGGGATGCGACAAAACAACACAGGGAAAGTAGTAATGCCATTGCCATTATTGCACATTGCACTAACACAGTTACACCATCATAACCATATGGGGAAGGACTCACTTGCTGCTCATATTGGCGAAGACTGCTTCTGCCCTAATTTGGCAGAACATGTAGCAGAATGTATGACTAATTGCATTGTGTGTAAGCAATTCACAGCAGGTCGCACATTGAGGATAGTGAGAGGAGCCATACCTCAGCAATGGGTCCATTCCAACACTTACATGTCAACTATGTAGACATGCTCCAAGTATGCCAGGGCTACCACTACATGATAGTGGTTGTATGCCCATTTCCCTGATGTATCGATGCTGGTCCCTGTTCACACCCTGATGCAATTAGAGCAGCAACATTCCTTGTTTAGGAAATGTTCCTACGATGGGGCGTGTGCGAGGTCCTGCGGTATGACAATGGTCCACACTTCGCCAGTGCGATGTTTCATCATATCACAACCTTGCTAGTGTCACAACACACATTTTCTTGCACCTATCACCCGCAAGCAATTTGGGGTGTGTGAGTGCCTCAATGGGCTACTCAAGGAAGGCATTGCTAAAATAAGGAAAATGTTAAATATAAGCTGGCTACATTGTTAACCTTTGGACTTATTTGCATTGTGCAAGAAACCAGGGCCTGACCTCCATTTAACCCCACATGAGGTGTCAACCGGGCAGTTCAGGAGACTTCCCCTAGCTCCTTCCACTAGGGCATTGATAGATGCAGAAAACATGTCTGATGTATTGGGAGAGGAAATGCATGAGTACACTGTTTCCTTGATGCTAGTGCCTCTTTTATTTCTTGTCAACGGGAGAGGCCCAAAGCAAAAGAAGAAAACAACAATCCAGAGGCTAACAAAGAACATTTTAAAGCTCCCCAACTTTATCCAGGAGACACTGTCCTTTGTACAAAACTTTATCCGCAAGTGGTACAAACCGCGGTTTACGGGACCCCATTTTGTAGAAGAAATAACAGATTGTGCTGTAAAATTTAAATATCAGAATCCCTGGAATGAGCTTGGTAAAATCAAGTCCTGTCAAGCAGCGGCCTCTCCTAGCACTGACAGGTAAAGGACCAACATTCCACAAGCAGAAGAACAAGGAGACCATCCAGGAAAATCACAGCCCAGCATAGGCCAACCTATGATTGCTCGCTCCAGAGCAGAGAGATAGCGAAAGGACTTCCTACACATCCAGAATGAGGGCACACTGCATATTTATTATTTTTCTTTCTGCACACTGACAGCTTTCATCGTGAAAGTTGTGACTGTTATTACTGCATTTTCTGGTGCATCCCCATGACCCTCATCCTGCGACCTTCCAAAGGCCAATTTGTCCACTTCATTAGGTGATTCAACAGTACTAGAAGTAGCCGTCCTAGTGTATTGCTGGCCTATTTGTCCCAAACGTTCCCACAACTGAATAGAGGAAACCCTTCGGTGCTTGCAGTACTTTGTGATCCGAGAATATGCACTGTCTGGGAACAATTATTTTTCCATGCAATGACACAATATCACATTTGCGGAGCTTGAATTAATGAAATACTAACAAAATAATGCATTTCTGGTGCATTGAAGGCGATCAATATATATCTTCAAAGCTGCACAAGATTCTGAAGTGGAGTAAGTAATGGGTACCATTATTAAAAGTGTCCTAATTGTGTCTTGTGTCTTCCTTTCGTTTGGTATTTTTGATTTAATTTTTTGGTGAATGTCCTTTGTTATAGAGAATAAAGCTGTAATCCCTACTAACACTATCCCAGTGTCGGCAGGTGGAGCTACCATGTTAGTTGGAGAGGTGACCACTTCCAGATCTGTAAGGAGATTGAGACGTAGTGCTGATATAGATATAGGAGGGGTTGATCATTATCTCACTGATACTTCTCGAGTATCTAATAACATGTGGTATAAACACATGACTAAAGTGTGCAAACAAACCACTGGGTAGAGCTGCTATATTTGCTCTCTGGTACCCTATGCCATGAGTGCCTCCAGAACATTTGTGGCAACTGAATACCAGCTGCAAGTGGACAGTGCCTGATGTACCTGTGAATATGTACTACCCGAGGACGATTCCAAGAGATAACATGAACCTTAAGATGGATGTCCAAAATGACATTTCGCTATGAAGATAGCTTCATAAAAACACTGAACATGATGAACAATTATTGGAAAAAAGACCATGCTGTACAATATGCAACCGAGGGCCCACAAAAGGAGCGACAAACACGATAAAGAATTACCATGTCCTAAGAAGGGACCTAAGGAGATAAGAGGAGATCCAGGATGCTGGAAATGACGACAGATGCTTGTGTACAGCCAAATATACACAGCTGAAGGATGGAAAGAATGTTGCGTGGGAAGCAAAGCACATACGCTCTTGTTACAGTGAACACAGTACTGGAAGAAAATGACAAATGCCTAAAAGAATGCGACGCAATTGTGAAATTACTGACCTGGGTGGAACATGTAGCTGGACCAATGTCCTTAATACCACTGAAGAAAGCAGCATTATATTTCCAGAATGATGAAGCAGTAAAGGTTGGAGAAAACAAAGAATGCAAGCAAATGGTAAAAGCTCCAGGAATGAAAGTTGGGACAGCAGTATTGATGGATCATTATTGGGCCTGTGGATCTAAGGTATATGAGAAACTACTACCGAAATGGGGAGGAGAATGCTTGTTGGTGCACATCAACAAGCCAGCACTAGTAGTTCCACAGAAATACATCAAAACGGACAACTTCCCTAAAATGGACGATGGCAGAAGAAAGAAGAGTTCAATAGAATTGACTAGGATGAACAGGCAGAACTACATATCATAAGAATCAGAAGCTTCTCCGGACGACATACCACCTGAACACTGGTTGATCAGTAGGACAGAGATGATCTTCTCATCAGTAGTTCCAACAGTGATGACGTACACAAACACAAAATGGCTCCAGATTACGAGGTGGGAGCGGATGCAGACAATAAACACAACTGTCAACAGCTTCAGTGCCATAAAAGAAGAGCTCAGAGCATTAAGGTTGATGGCCCTCCAGAACAGATATGTTCTGGACCTTCTCGCAGCGTTGGGAGGAGGAGTATGCACCAAGATCGGGTTTTCTTGCTGCACATTGGCACCAGAAAACGATGAAGCATACAGAGCACTGACTGAAGCAGTCACCAGATTATCAATAATGCATGCCAAAATGGAAGAAGAATCAAAGTGTGCAGGAAAAGATTAAAGTTGGCTGTCATATATATTCTCATGGATACCCATATGGATGGAGAATGGACTAAAAGTACTACCAGCAGCACTAATACTAGAATTACTAACACTGTGTGTGATCAGGATATGCATAACACAATACAGAAAGACGACATAGAAAATATTACGGATGAAAATATTAGTAGATGATAATTGTAAGCAGGACAAGATAGTAGAAGCTTGAAATACAATAAGGACACAGATAAAGGAGGGTCCACTGTTCCTGACTGAAAAGATAATTTTCGAAGATACCAACGACTACATAAAATATTGGGCTAAATGGGTATGGTGCAACCCAGAAGTAGAGTGCTGTTTTATGACATGGAGTTTGGATGACCATGCAAACTACTATGGACATCTTGGAAGAGTAACAAAACTCTGGTTCCTGAGAGTTATGGTCAATAGGTTTGGAGATGTGGTTGACAGGTCAACCAGAGGAGGGACTGAAGAAAGGGTCCCGGAAATCGCCCTCTTGACCCCTATATGCATGACAGTCCAACGACTGAGAAACGAGAGATGGCAGTCACTGTTTGGCCAGCCCCCAGGAGGGCCAGTACATTATACATATGCAAGCATATATTCTCTCAGACAACCCTTCAAACCCCATCCAGCTGATGTCTTTGTGGATACATGTGCCATATCATTGGACCAGGTTGACTTATGATAAACATCCAGACTAGCTGATGTCATTAGTGACACCACGGCATAGTAACGTTAGTCATTAAGTGAACACACATCCCTGCACAAAGTTACACAGACATGCGCGTGCATACACACAAAGAACATGCATACACAGTTCTGTAGAAAGAGGAAAGATACATGTACATACTGTCAGAAGCCTTTTTTCGTTCATTAGCCAAACGCAAAAATGCAAGAAAGCAAGAGTCATACAGAGCAAGCTTGCAACCACTTATTGCAACTAACCATATGGAACTTCGGGCACATATAAGGAACCTGGAAGAGCCAAATAATACTAACCCCTAAGGAGAACACCACGATATATATACATGTAGGAAAACCACAGAACGACTGTAGTATAATTGCATGAAGCCACAGGCCTCAGAATAAGGTGCGAAGAGAAGCAGATTCTGCAGCACAAAGAAACAGTCAGTGTTTGCAGCAAAAGCCAAGGGCGGGGGGAACATTCCTGACTCCAGGGACAAGTAGCCACATGCAAAATAACAGACTAAATCCTTACTAATTGTGGACCAAAAAGCTCAGGTTTGCGGTCCTCACCCAAGTGACTCGGCCGAGCCAAACAATAGCCATTTACCCGTGGTGGGAAGAGGAGCTGTTCCCAGTGAAGCAGACAAGAACTGATACATGTGTTGCCCAACTAACATTGTAATCCGCTGACACTCTCTCAGGCTAGGTGGCTAAAAAAGTGTAAACAATTGGTACACCTAGTATTTCCCATTACTTGAGAAGGTACACTTAGCACTGTGAACAGAGCAGGGTCCCAGGCCTGGGGGGACTCACTCAAACCAATTAGGGAGGCCAAATCCTGGGGTGGTGGTGTGTAATGGGCAAGGTCCAATTGTAGTGCTGCGTCCCTGTAACAATGTAATAGATTGTTTTTGGGGATGTCTCAGGTGAGACCACCTGACATGGCGGGACCAGTAAGGCCACACACATGGGAGACCTCTATAGGTAACACCACCAGCATCAGGTTATCCAGGGAAGGTTATCTGTTTTTAAGCCATTCTATAATAAAAACACAACACAACGGCTCAGGAGCTGTGATTGCTGGAGAATTTGTTTTTCCTGTATGATCCCTGTCTGTTATGGAAACTTTGTCTTTGGCTGAGTCCTTCGTTATTGCAGGGGGTTAGGGCCCGGGGCCCGGGGCACTCTGTTAAATGGTGACTGTGTAGCACAAACCTCGATCCTCTGGCATATCTTTACACAGGTGCTCCCAATAAGCACAGACACTGCACAAACGGACCAGACCCACACCAGAAATACTGCCCAACACAACCATGCTGCCACTCATAGTTGTAGCAATGGACCTCAAGGTGCTGCACGCTAGAGTGCATCTGTATGAGCTGGAGCTGCATCAGTTGCAACAGGGGACAGTGAGTGGAGGAGGAGGAGGAGGAGGATTAGGAGGAGGAGAAGGATAATGATGATGATGAGGATTAATGCCATGCAAGTGGCAATGCAGAGGCATGCAGAGATTGCCCGCACAGGGGCAACACCCTGGGCCCTGACAGATGGTAAGATGCATACCCTGTACAGTCGAACCCGGGAAACGATCCTGGAACTGGTGGTGCAGTATATGCATCCGAACAGCCATTCCATCCCTGTTACAGTTGGTAGCAGTCCTGCACTTCCTCTCCACAGGTATGTTCCAGCACTCTGTGAGCGAGCTGCATGGCATATTGCCACCTGTATTCTCCAGAGTGCTGGTGCAGGTCCAGGATGCCCTCCTTTGCCATGTGGCCAGCACAGGCACACTTCCATGCACTTGCAGGCTTGCCCAATGTGTTGGCAGCTTTGCACTGCTCACAAATAGAGCGTGTGGCCAAACATACCACATAGGATGTGTACAAGTACCGTAAGCAGTACCATTCACTCAATGCCAAGAGACCTGTGATGCCGAATTCACCATCACTCACTGCTATGCCCACTTGCCAGGATCAATCCATGACTCCATTGTCCTGCAAAACACCACCCTGCCAGCGTACATGGTGCATTATGAGGGACCGAGGACCTGGATATTGGGTGAGAAAATATACAACTACACACACATTGCTGCATGGGTCACAGTCCAGGTGGAGGTGCTTGGCACCAATGCCTGGCACACAGCCATCATGCAAATGCAGGACCTTCAAAAGCATGCTCAATTGAGTGGCCACAACTCACATTAACAATACAAGGCCTAAGTTGTACCAGTAGCACATATGGACATGCACATGCAATGCACTACAGGTATCAGAATGCAACACTGCCATTTCACCAATTCAAGCGTACCTGTACACCGTCCCACCTAGGCCCATGATGCACATGCGCTGACGGGACAAGGTGCATGTATGCAAACACCACAACTGTGTAGAATCTGCAGTCACAGGCAACACCACTGTCATGTACCATCACTCACATGTGTCAGATGTCAAAGTGAACACCAATGCCTTGCACTGCACAGTATCCACTGTTGTAAACACATTGTGCTTTGGTGGCACTGCACTCTGAGTAGCACAGGGGTGGGATAACTGCTGGACCCATATGCATGCAAGTACCATATCAGACCCACCCACCCTGTAATAAGTGAGTTGGACCACACGGTTTTGCAAGTGATGGCAATAAAAGGCCGTAGGATTGTATTGTTACAAATATGGTTATGGAAACAATAACAATAATCACATGTCCATATGATATCATTCTTTTGGGCACCGGGTCCAGCGGTAGCCCCCCCTGGCCCGTGCCGCCTTTCTTGTCCCACAGCTTGTTCTGGTCACCGTACAGTGCCCTGTTCCTCTTTTCCTTTGTTCTTCTCCCTTCTTTTCTAGGGTGAGAGGGTTTTGCGGAAAAGGAGGAAAAGTGGAGGACACTGAGTTAACAGTGAACCTCCTGCCTGTTTGAGTCCCCGTTCAGGGTCTACAAACAGATTATGTTTTCTGTGGAGTTGCTAGCTCTTTTTATAAGACCCAGGGCAAGCCCTGGGTCTTTGAAGTGTATCTGTTGGGGGCTGTGACCCAGCCCCCAAGTTGGCAGAGCCGACTGTCTAAACCCCCAGGCAGGAGGGGGGTGTTATTGCTCTCCCTGCCTGCCTGCCTGTTAGTTTCCGTAGGGCGCTGTAAGTAATTTCAACCCAGCACTCCAATAAAGTCAATGCCTAGTATAGGATGCCCAATAGAAACCCTTATTTATATATTTTTATGTCAAAGTTCATTACATTCTGGATGATGTACCCTTATATAACGCCCCTCTCTTTGAACTCCCTGGTCTCACTGAACCAAGAAATAGGTTTGTTTTGAAAATTAAAAGATTTATTTGAAGAATTAAACAATATATATATCACACTTTTATAAATATGGATAATGTCTGAATATCACACTTATGAATATGAACAATGATCAGCAATGGGTAATATTACAATATCAACAATCTCTTTAATCAATTAGGAGTAGGAATAGGAAGAATAGTGTAGCAGAGAATAACTTCGTATGGGTTCAAGAAAATGCAATGATAGGAAAGAATGCAACACAGAAATAAAACTTGATATGACTTCAATTGAAAGACAATATGATCACTCTTTCCCCTGTTACTACTCACTCCCCCCAGTATGCAATATGAAGAGGTGGAATGAGGGCACACAGGTTTCAGGAATATAAATCAACAATGCAGTTCAATCCCAGGTCCCCCAGCAAGCTTAGAGAGAACAGGAATGCTTTAAAAACAGGTCACAATGCTTTTGAATGTGATTTGCACTGAATGGGAAAAATGCTAAAAATGATTTTAATGCACTAAATGGATTCATAACTCGTGAGAGTGGCTTTGGATTGGGTCAGGTCAACAAAAGCAATGATTGTAGAATGATTAGCAGATGGAAAACGAAATTCAGAAGTTGAAATCAAGAAATAGCTACTTTTTTACATGTGGTGTAATTGAGCCAAATACGAAATCGCGGCAACTTTTCTACGTGCGGGAAACGTGATTACGGCAAAACTATAGGGAATGTTTTGTTTCTAGGACGTATGGTTCAAAAGTTACAGAGGTTTTTGTGAAGGTAGATTTTTCAGAAACAGAGTCAAGATTTCAAAATGAAAGATGTGCTTTAAAGATTTAGGAACCAAAATGGACTTATGCTTAGGGGCTATGAAAGTACAAGATACTCAATGGGACAACCACCAGAACAGAGCACCTTCCACTCTGGTTGTTGTGCGCCAGGACACTTGACGTTCTTCAAAAATGTCAGTGCACAGATGATTATCGCTACAATTATCACAGGCTGTATAATGAGAAGAATTCAGGATGGACACAAGATTCTATAATGCAGTTCTGGATAGGTTGAAATGGATTGAATAGGATTACATTAAACTAAGAGGTTGGTTATGGACGGTTCTACACTAAATACTTACAACTATGGCTTTGAAATGGAATGGGCCCGTCAAAGATCTGGTCAAAGGTTTGGACTTCACTCGCCACCGGACAGTTCTCAGGCACTGGGTTCTGCTCTCAGCAAGGCACTCTGGTCTGCGCGGCCTCTTGGACTGGATCTGACGGGTTGGTTACAGCTCTGCTCTGTGGGTCTCGATCTTGGTTCTAGCACTGGGTTCTTAGCTAGAACAGCAACACAGCTCAGCCAGGCTGTTGGATTTTGTGTGCCCCTTGGAAGTTTAGGGGTTAAAATCAGGTTGCTTAAGATTCTGAAGGCCAGCTGAGAAGAGTTAAGCTTTTGTGATTGTGCCCTTCTGCTTCAAAGTTCTAGAGTCTAGAATCTGGGTCTAGTTCTAAAGTCTGGAGCCTGGATCTTCCTGCAGGGTGCTTCGCCAGTGGATCGGTTGATGACTGAGAAAGTGTGTGTGTTTGTGTCCTCAACCGCCCCTATTTATCCATTTTCCAAAGTGGGTGGGGAGGCTGATTATCTATGCCCAACCCTCTTAGGATCTGATAGGTCAGAGGATTTCCCCTCTCCTGATTTGAGAAAGGAGCAGTGTGTCATCATGAGTCAGAGTGACACTGCGTTTATGATCCAAAAGAAATCCCTCCCCTTTGCTTTTACATAGAAACTCTATTTTTCCCCAAAAACATATTTTCAAGATACACAAGTTGTTCATAATACATAATTACATGACAGATTACCTAAAGTACATTTCTGTCCAACTCTCATTTTCCTACGCGCTATGGTTCATAAATGACAACTTTTTCACGCTTTTGGTGGGTTTCTCAATGTTAGTTCTGCACCAATTTTTATACATGCATGCACATCCCATCCGGCAACATTCCTGTAATTTTTCATGTTCCTAACCTAAACACCATGGCTACAATATGAATAATTTCCGGGATTCAGTCTCAGAACATCGCACAGATTACAGCTTAGTCTTAACCCAGTTAGTGCCACGGGCCGTTCTAATCGGCCCTTGTATGATGATGAATTTGCTCCGGCCGTTTCTATCGGCCCTGGGCAACGCCCCCATGTAGGAGGAGTTTTGCTCACTGTTTCCAGAGCAGAGTCCATTTGTTTAAATGGAAACATGTTTTAGACCCCTCCCTCTAAACCCACCCTCTAGTCCCACTCCAAGAGCCAACCATTTCATGATGTGAAAACAGAGGTAAATATACGTGTTTTTTAGAACACTGCTTATTTTGTTTTGCTGCAGTGCTGTCTGTTATAAGGGCACTCGCAGCTCTGGGCTCTGTATTACATGATTTGTGTTATCCGCGCATTTTGTAACTTACTGTCTCACCCCCACTGACATAACTCAATTGGTTTAGTCCATCTGCTGCAAGAGCAGAAGCACTGCACGTGCAAAACGAATAACTGATCCGGTGCACAGCATAGGTGTTTTCAGGAGGCCTACTTTCACTTTGGATTACGTTTCTGCAGTTCGATGTCCACATGGGAAATGTGGAATTCAACATGGAATACTAAGGTAAGCTTGAGGTGGGGCATTTCCGCACACACGTGAGTCTGCAGTGGGAGAATGAGCACGGGGGCCGTGAGCAGGAGCTGAGCTGCAGAACCATTGCGCGATCAAAAAAGGAAGTGTACATTTAAAAATAATCTGTGTGTACATATGTTAATCTGCATGTGTATTTGAGTGTGTGTTTGAACTTGGATCAGTCCGTTGATAAGCACGTTGTGCCCTAATGAATCACGCACAGCTCCTGCAGGATTTGTTATTAAATGTTCGTTCTTCATCCCTGACAACCTCTTCTGTGTTTCCGCTTTTGTGCCCCAAACTGCTCGCAGGCGAGAGGGGATCGGGGGAACAGTAGAGGAGAAACGATATTCAAATATAGCATTAGCATTCAAATGCATCTGAAAAACACTTTTTTCAAATGTTCGTACTTAAAAGCACGGAAATGTAACGTGTAAAAATAATGTGCATTTTCAAGATTTAATTTCAAACTTTGGTCTTCAGCTGCAGTGCAATCCGATTTTTGTATAGCAGGTCAATTTGGCGCATTTTTTTCGGACTGAGGCCTTGGTCTAATGTTCAGTGGTTCTCCTGTTCAAATCCAGCTGCTTGCTTTATATGGCCGTGTCTGCTGTTTCTATTGCAGCCAAAGTAAACAACCACTGACACAATTTGATATTACATGCGGTCTTGTATGCCTAAATAGAGCAACGGTGTGGGCCGCCGGAGCTGGTGTGGTTACACTATGCCGCTAGTTCCCATGCAGTCAGGGGCTGCCTGGTGCAGATGGCAGAGTGTTGCAGCCCACTGAGCAGGAAGAGGCCGGGATGAGAGGTGACCAGGCAGCCTGCTGCCGAGCATGGGGGGCGAGGAGCTGGGAGCTGTCCTCATGCCTGATGACTGAGGCAGCACAACTGCATACAGCACATTTCTGTTGTGAGCATAAACACATGCTCATTACTTGGGAAGGGGAAAGTGTTCTGACTGGCTTTCAAATAAATCCACCCGTCAATGTTAGATGGAATGCACACCCAAAGGTAAGCAGGCGCTATAGTCTGCACCGCAAAGCGGGTCACAAATTCAGCAGAACAAAGGTGCTGCACACTGTAAATCTGCTTGTTGCCTTTGGGTTGGCAAAAGAGTTGTGAAGGTAATCGGATTGTCGCCAAAACAAAATCCGATGTTTCAGAATGCTCCTAGAAGCCGTGTTTCCTTGAAGCTGGTAATGCTGGCTCATTCGAAATGTTCAGATAAATGAATATTAAAGGTCTGTAGCACTATCTATGCATGACAGAATGCCCTATAGTGCGGAATTGACACACGAGTCAGATCTGTGCAGAGGAGAAGGAAGGGTCATGCTTGTGCACGTGCTGTCAGAAAAGCAGCAGCTAAATACACCTTCTGTGAGCTCCAGTCATTTACTCAACAGTCATTCTTGCTGTTCCCTTGACTCCCACCGGATTCCTCTCCACGGAACTTCAGACTCTATTCCCAAACTCCTAAATCATACTCTGGCCAACATCTCTGATGCTCACTCCTTCAGTGTCTTCCCTCAGAAAGTTGCTCTCCTCTGTCCAAGCCATTACTGCACCAAAAGGTAAGTGAAGGAAAATAGTGTAAACACGTGTTTGGGTGCATGCAAGAAAGGATGTGTCTGCTCGTCTGCAAGTGAGAATGTGTGAATATTGGAGTACGAATAAGTATGCATGTGTGACTGGGGCTGCATGCAGGCATTAGTGGAAGTAAGCGTGTGTTGCAGTGAATGATGACAATGGCACTTTGGCATAGCTTTTTTATAATGTCATACATTGTCAACCATCAGGAATGTTAATTGGAGTCATAATTCAATATGTTTCAATGGCCCCATGAAAACGAATTTTATGGGGCCATGCTGGCTAATATTTTTTGCTTCATTGGCATGTGCTGTAATGTGTGTAGCATGCATTTCTGGTTAGGCGTTTGACTCTTGTCCAAACTGAAGGGTGGCTGGGCTGCTGGCAATTAAATGGCCACACTTCAGCAGACAGATCAAGTTTCAATAAACGATTGCAATGTGCCTATATGTGAATCTGCCTTTTCCTTTCAGCTGGAGACTGTGGTGTTTGCACATTTTTCGGTTGCACGCTGAGGCACGTGCAGGAAGCACTGCTCCCTCGGCCTTCATAAGTGCACGAACATTGAGTGCACAAACAATGAGAAAGGCTTGAGCTTAGTCAGAAACTTGAGTGTGAGAAGAGTGGGGGAAACTTCAAAGAGCATGCAGCCTCCATATCATGATCGTTCCCTGCATGCCAGTCCAGGAATGAATGGGTCAATGTTTTTTGCAAGCATTGTCTGTAGTATCTGGACCATGGTCTAACTATTGCTGGTAATGTGGCAGGCACTCTTCTCGACAATTGTGCATTTGCTTGGGGTGAACATGGTTTCTCAGGCCCAACTCTGTCTTGCAGCGGAATCTCAGCAGATTTTCTTCACAAAGTTAATTCTAATGTCATTTTCATAGTCCAAGGCACTGTACTTATCATAATAGTGTTCTGGTTTACTTTCTGTTCTGATGGGCAGAGCTGCTCTTGCCATGTTCTCCCTAGGTTCAGAAAAAAGCACTTGAGTTTGAAAGGCATGACGTTTGCAAGGCATCAGTATTCTAAGATTCTTTCTCACAGCCTAATATTTGCAGGGTCAGTGGAGATCAGTATCAGCATGCCTGCACCACCTTAAGAAGGTAGGCGATGTTTCCATATCTTGCTGCACAGGTAAGTAAAGGAAGCCCTTTGCAAGTGGTAACTGTGCCCCAGAATTCTATACTTTGCATGCGCCTGCAGTGCCATCTCTCTGCTCCAGGTCCTAGTAGACTGGCCATCCAGGGCTGCTAAAAGTTCCCCAAAATGGTTCTCTCATTTTATCAGATTTCTGCCATAAGAGTTAAATGCTTTGCAGTTTGGCTGCTCCCATCTGGCCTGTGCTGTTGGGATATGCAATTTTCTTTTCTTGCTTTTCCAAAGCGGATGTCCTACATACACAACCCTCCTGACATGCCTGCCATATTTACATCACCCTTTGGTGCTTTGTTGTGGTGTGAAGCTGCAGAGATGAAACCTGAAAACGCTGTTTTGAAATTGGTAACAACTAGGTTTGTGAAGTATGAAACGTTTAATGTTTGTTGCTTGCATACGGTAGTTTATCAGGTCTTCTGAATTCTGACACCCTATTCTTGTAAAATGGTACACATTAAAATTTCTTTTTGCGACTATTTCTCCCCCGCTCCCACTGCTGCTTACTTTTAGCTTGTTTCTCTGTGGCACTGCGACCCGAAACCCTCCTTGCCTTACGGGCCTAGATTCCTCCTGTTAAAGAGATATAACCTCTGTTCAGTGAACCCGGGGGGTCCTTAAATCAGTAACATGTCATACTCAGGATGGGATGCAGAATAACTCTTGCACCAAACAATAAGACTGACTCAGGAAGTTGGCAAAAAGTCTTTGCCGACGGTTTTATTGTCAATTGTCTAAAACAGGGAGTTAAAACGGACATCAACGGATTTCTGACGGACATCAACGGGAACTTTGTCCCCTCACGTGCTAAGATGCTGGCCTCTATATATTTTCTGATTTTTTCATCTGTCAACTCCTTGGGTCTGAACCCTGATTTAACATTGATTATGATCTTCATCCTTACTGCCTTCTTTGCTGTCTTCTTGCACTGTGTGATTATCATCCTGATCACACAGACTCCAAACATCACTAGCACTGCTCCAAGAAGCTTGAAGCTATTCACCATCCATTGTGGAACCCATGAGAAGATAGACACGAACCAACTGTCATCTGCAATGTCTTCTGTCTCATCTAACATCTGATCGTGCAGTTGCGTCAGCAACGTTATGGCCTCTGTCAAGGTCTCATTGTTGTCATCATTAGAAGGTATGAACATGCAAAATGATTCCCCAATTTTTGGCGCAAACTCAACCATCCATTGTTGTGATCTTATCAAGAACATATCTGCTCTGGAGGGTCATCAGTTTTATGTCCCTCAATTCTTCTTTGATAGCATTGAATCCCTTTATGATAGTGTTGATTGCATGCAGGAGCTCCCAGCGAGTGATTTTCAACCACTTTGCACTCACCATTGTCTGTATCCCTGGCATATAAAGATAGTTGTGAATATCGCTGAAGTCTGGCTGAACAACCTGTGGTCATATGGAATAGCGTCAAAGGCTTCTCTCAATTTAGCTGAAAAGTAAATCTCCCTCTTTGTTCGGTTGAGGAATTCGAGTGATCTTCTCCTCCTCAAATGGGTATCTGCTTTTGGAAACTCTCCAATGTCCAGGTCACTCTTCGGAATCACTAATGTTGGAACATGGATAAGCACTACAGAGCACATCCCTCCCCAGTCTTTGGGCAGCTTCATGTAGGCTCAAGACCCACAAGCCCAATAATGATCCATCAGGACGACTGTTCCATCCTTCATGCCTGGTACATCAAAAATTCGACCAAACTGATGATTCTCTCCAACTTGCCTTGTGCGATTATTTCTGAAACACAATGACACACTTGCTAGAGGTATTTTCTGCAACGGTCCTCCTTTTTCGTCTGCCCATGTCAACAACTTTGTAATCTTTGGCCATTTATTCTTGCATTCATTTTTTCTGCAGTTTCTATAACTGGCTCGTACTGTCCAGTTATCGCTGCTGCTTTACACACAATCAGTCATTCGGCCCGCCCTTCGCGAGTAAGCACTGTTCCTTTAGTTTGCAACTGACCTCTTTCCCAACATCTCTGTATTTCTTCTTTATTCTTGCCTTGACAATTCAGCATCTTTTCTTCCATCCTGCCCATGTTACATGTCCTTTATACCCAATGATTCTAACCTCTTCTTCCCCTGTTCCTTTTCCCCATGTTACCTGTCTTCATCCATGTCAACAGCCTTTCCCTCGCCCATGTCATCAGCTCTCCAATTTCATGTGCCCATTCCCCCATGTCAGCAGTCCATTCTCCACTACACGGCACCTCCTTCATCCTCTGTCACCTGCCCCTTCTCCACCATGTCACCTGCCCCTTCTCCCTCATATAACCTACCATCCTTTCCCCCTGTGCCATCTGCTCTATCTCACCCCGTGTAACCAGCCTTTCACCCCACCAGTGTGAAGGGGCTTCTTGAAAACACATGCCAGTCCTGGGGGAGGGCATTCCTTTGCATCTAAGCCATTCCCATTCACCTTTGTCCTGTCTCCCTGCAGTGAACAAAGCTTCCTCCTATCACAGTTTAAAGCCAGAGGAGTGGAACACCCTGGCAGGAGCCACTTCCAGCACCTCAGTGGACTCGAGAACTCCTTCTGGACCAGAAGTCCAAGTACAGCCAGGTAAGAGTGCGACCCTGTGGGGCTGCTATGAAGTGTGGGGTGGATGGTGAAAGAGAGTGCAGTGGGGCAAGGTAGCATAGGCCTACAGTGTGTGGGGCATGTGCCAGGTAGGCTTGTTTCTACCTGTGTGAGTGTGTATGTATGCATGTATATATGGAAGTCTGATGGGGATCAGTGACAGGGAGTTGATATTCAACTGTGTTGAAGGTAATATGATTTATTACGTCCGTTTTTTAAGATACGTGCACCTTCCCCTAAACTTTCAAGTCCGTACCCATGGTCTATGCTATGATATATACATCCATTGTTGCTTGCTATATTCCTCCTTTATTGTTGCTTGATCACCTGTGCTTTCTGTGAGGCAGCAAACAAAATAAGAGAGCTTACCAACTACAACTAGACGCTGAGCTGATGATGTCCAAATTACAGACAAAAAAATCCAGCGATTTTTGGGGCCTCATAAAAGATATGTCAAACGTCCCTGGCTCAGCTCAGACAAACGCGGTCGCCGAATCAAGCTGGATTACATACCTGACCGCGGAATTTAAGAGTCCAGACAGTAAAGTGTTTCCGGAGACCAAACGGTCGAATTCATCTTTGGTTGATGTATCTGATTCCGGCGACATAGAAGCATCAATCAACAAACTTAAAACATCAAGAGCCCCAGGTCCCGATGGCCTCACGAATATGAACCTCAAGCGGTACCCAAAAAAATGGTCAGAACTGATCAGTGAAATTTTCAAAGAGTGCGGCAGAAAAAAGATGATCCCCAAAAAATAATGGAATATGTGTACTCTTTTTATTCTATGTGCAAATGTTGGGGAAACATCAGCCGTGTGATGTAGGCATGGAATATAGTCAATCGAGAAAAGCCACAAATTGCAATTTACTCAAGTGGTCTAAATTATTTTCTAACCTTTCCCTGTCTCTGCCTCTGCAGTGAACGTGGCTTCTTCTTATCAGAGACCAAAGCAGGAGGAGTGGAGCACCATGAGCTTGAGCAACTTCCAGCACCTCTTCATCGGCTTTGAGAAGATCCCTCTGGACCAGGAATCCAAGTAGAGCCAGGTAAGAGAGTGCCCCCTATGGACGTGCCATGGAGTGTGGGGTGCAAGAGAGTGCAGTGGGCAAAGGTGGTATCAGAGGCCTGCAGTGGTTTGGGGGCATGCAACAGCTAGACTGGTGCATGCATTCAGAGGTTTGGGGGAGGGGTGTACTGTGCTCTTGGATATCACTGGATAGCATCTACCCATGTTTTCATATGGGGGAGCGGGCGCCCCAAGGTTTGTTTGGGTTTTTTATTTTAACAGAGTTAAGTGACATCGACCAACATGGAGTGTTTCACTCCCAAGAACTAGGCCTTGCCTGGGTTGGTTTGAAATACAGCATTGAGGGCTTGTTTTCCCATGTATTTAGGAGGTGCTGAGTGTCAACAGCGCAAGGGTGCAGTGCTGTGGGCATGTTTTGTGGAGTTGGTGGAATGACTTGACCCTTAACATTGCAGGCTTGAAACATGAGCTCGAGTGTTTGATTCCTCATGTTTTTAAAGTTGAGTGTTACAACCGTATTTATGGGTGCAGCATCTTGGTTGACTGTGGCGCATGTTTGGGCACACTATCCCTTTTAGGAATGCAAACTAAAAGCATAAAGTGAAAGATTGCTTCTGTAATGGTCTGCTGAACCTCTCCCAGTATTGGACATTGTCAACCACTCAACTGTTCTGTAACTACATTCTGTCACTACATGGTTGGGATCACAGACTGACCTTACCAGGTTTGCCTCCTTCCCGTTGGGCAGTGATCAACTCTTCCAGATAGGGAACATCAGCACACTGCGCCAGCCAGTCACATGTTTAGTTCCTCAAAGCTCCATCCATTTACTTAACATCTTTAACATAGGGCCTTAAGGAAATCAATAAGCCAATGACACACAGTTGTACCTAAAGGTCAGCAGCGTCAAAGTAATCTCATAGCTAAAACACTGATTTGTGCTTGTTCAAATTAGGCTATCAAGCACATAGTACATCCCAACTTCACCATAACTGAATTTATGTTCCTCACAAGCCAAGCCAGACAAAATACTTCAGATCAAGCCAATCTGATATGAATGTCTTCGGGTTCACTCGGAATAATTGTATCACCTACCACATTTCTAGGAGGAAGAGTAGATGCATGATGGGGCAAACATTAGGTAGGTAATTTGGGTTTAGTATGGGTTTCTTTAGCTGGGGGGAGGATCTCTTCCATTTTCAGTGCATTTGACAAAGTGCCTCGTGTGAAGGGTGTTTTGATGATGTTAAATGGTGTAAGTAATTAATCTGCAATGATCCACTTGAATTATTTATTGTGCATTTGTTAGGTGCTTATACAACAAGCAAATTGTGTTTCGAAGTGTTTCAAAGCACCCACAGGGCAACAGAGAGGGAACATGGGTTTGAAAACAATATATTAACTGGAGGATAAAAGACAAACTTACTAGGCCGTGTGAGTATTCAGAACATGCAAGTGCAGAGAGAGAAGAGTGCAAGAGGGAGTGGGGGGTAAGTGCTGGAGTGTCCATGCTCATGGTTGAACAGCAGATGTAAGTGCCCAGTATAGTAAGTGCTAGAGAGCATTGAGCTGCAATAAGTAGGTAAGTGCAGGCCAACAGTGGCATAGGCCAGTGGGTTCTGAGGCAAGTGATGTGTGTAGGCAGAGGATGAGGCGATTTTGGGTGGGTTGCCAGGACCCCGAAGGACTCAAAAGGACCCTGGTCACCAATCACAGCGACTGTGTTATTAGCAGAGGAGGGAAGACGGGAAGTAGGAGGTGAAAAAAGTCTTGAGGCGATGGAGAGTATTTAGTAAGAGCGAGTTGCAAATAGCTTGGTCCCCGGCCCCAGACAGCCTTGTGGACAATGGAGGGGTATTCTAAATTAATCTGTGCAGCAAGCAGGAGCCAGTGAAGAGTTTTTAGGGCAGGAGAGATGTGGTTTCTGGGCTTGAGGCCGAGGATTTGTCTTGCTGCCCTATTCTGAATTAGCTGGAGGGGTCGTAGAAAGAAAGAGGGTAGTTTCAAGATAAGGCCGTTGCAATAGTCAAGGGTTGTGAGACGTGGAGGGGACCAGAGAATTCTATTTTTATTGCATTTCCAAGGAGTGGATTGTGTTCAGGTTCCTGAAATACCTTCAGATGGTCCTCACTTTCCAACTTGTATCAACGCTAATCCTCTCCCTCCGCCCACTCTCCTTACTGAATTGGTCTTACCGTGTAAGTTTAATCAGGTACTGGAAGGCAAACATTACCAAGTGATAGGTAGCCTGTGGCTGTATGTAGTGAAAGGTAATTGGAGATGTGAAACTGTGTCAGTTGGTTGGGAAGAAGTGAGGGTTTGAGAATAGTGAGGACTCCTGCTGGTGTGGCTTTGTAATAGGTTGAACTGTTATCCTGCTGAGACATGGAAATCAGAAAAGTGAAATCAGCTGTAGTGGGTGGGGGGAGGGATTGTACCACTGTTGTATGACTTACTTCTTTTCTCTCTATGTTTTTGGAATGTTTTCACTGAGAACGGTGGCTGCGGATGTCTATACTACCAAATCAACGTGCTGGCAAGTGTTGCAGATCATTGAAATCAACTCCCAGGTAAGTCGGTGACTAGATGGGTATACCAAGTTGTGGGCACCATGTGTTGACTTTTGAAGCAGCATGGTATACTTACTAGGAATCCGAGTTTATTACCTGCACTATTCTTGCCCTATGAATGTAAATACTTTTCTCAGGTTTGTCTCCTCCATGTCAAATGATAATTTATACCAGGGCTCGTCACTAGATTAGGCACATGCAGTTTGAGTCTATACAACCTGCCCATTGAAGCGCCTGATGGACAGTGAATTCCCCCGTCTTGCGCTCCCCTGGGCATCTGGTTGACGGCAAAATCTCTGCATCCGTCTTTTTTTTGCAGGTGGAGCCGGGCATCGTCTTCTCTACATCCCACACGACAGACCAGGGCTTGTCACTAGATTAGGCACATGCAGTTTGAGTCTATCCAACCTGCCCATTGAAGCGCCTGATGGGCAGTGAATTCTCCCGTCTTGCGCTCCCCTGGGCATTTGGTTGACGGCAAAATCTCTGCATCCGTCTTTTTTTTGCAGGTGGAGCCGGGCATCGTCTTCTCTACATCCCACACGACAGACCATGGCTCGTCATTAGATTAGGCACATGCAGTTTGAGTCTATCCAACCTGCCCATCAAAGCGCCTGATGGGCAGTGAATTCTCCCGTCTTGCGCTCCCCTGGGCATCTGGCTGACGGCAAAATCTCTGCATCCGTCTTTTTTTTGCAGGTGGAGCCGGGCATCGTCTTCTCTACAACCCACACGACAGACCAGGGCTCATCACTAGATTAGGCACATGCAGTTTGAGTCTATCCAACCTGCCCATTGAAGCGCCTGATGGACAGTGAATTCCCCTGTCTTGCGCTCCCCTGGGCAGCTGGTTGACGGCAAAATCTCTGCATCCGTCTTTTTTTTGCAGGTGGAGCCGGGCATCGTCTTCTCTACATCCCACACGACAGACTATGGCTCGTCACTAGATTAGGCACATGCAGTTTGAGTCTATCCAACCTGCCCATTGAAGCGCCTGATGGGCAGTGAATTCTCCCGTCTTGCGCTCCCCTGGGCATCTGGCTGACGGCAAAATCTCTGCATCCGTCTTTTTTTTGCAGGTGGAGCCGGGCATCGTCTTCTCTACAACCCACACGACAGACCAGGGCTCGTCACTAGATTAGGCACATGCAGTTTGAGTCTATCCAACCTGCCCATTGAAGCGCCTGATGGACAGTGAATTCCCCCGTCTTGCGCTCCCCTGGGCAGCTGGTTGACGGCAAAATCTCTGCATCCGTCTTTTTTTTGCAGGTGGAGCCGGGCATCGTCTTCTCTACAACCCACACGACAGACCAGGGCTCGTCACTAGATTAGGCACATGCAGTTTGAGTCTATCCAACCTGCCCATTGAAGCGCCTGATGGGCAGTGAATTATCCCGTCTTGCGCTCCCCTGGGCATTTGGTTGACGGCAAAATCTCTGCATCCGTCTTTTTTTTGCAGGTGGATCCGGGCATCGTCTTCTCTACACACAACACAGTAGACCAGGGATTGTCACTAGATTAGGTCCATGCAGTTTCTGTCTATCCAACCCGCCCATCAGAGTGCTAGACGGGCAGTGAGTACTCCCGCCTTGCGCTCCCCTGGGCAGCTGGTAGATGGCAAAATCTCTGCATCTGTCTTTTTTTTTGCAGGTGGACGCGGGCATCGTCTTCTCTACACCCAACACAGTAGACCAGGGATCGCCACTATATTAGGCCCATGCAGTTTGCGTCTATTCACCCTGCCCATCGGAGCACCTGATGGGCAGTGAGTTTTCCCGCCTTGCGCTCCCCTGGGCAGCTGGTTGACGGGAAAATCACTGCATCCATCTTTTATTTTGCAGGTAGACGCGGGAATCGTCTTCTCTACACCCAACACAGTAGACAAGGGCTCACCACTAGAATAGGCCTCCGCAGTATATTAATTAATGCATTTCTAAATATGTCAGTAAACTACTGGTTGCTCGCAGTAATCTTAGTTTGATTTTCAGCATCTATGTTTCAATTTGTAATTTCTTAAAATAATTTGGTGTTGGGGTTTGAGGGAGGTGGGAGGGCATGGGTGAGGTGGGATGGCATGGGTGTGGGGAGTTGAGGGAGGTGGGAGGGAATGGGTGTGGGGGATTGATGGGTTTGTGAGGGCTAATTACTCAGTTTCTCACTTGTTTTCCCATACATAGTTACTTAAAGTGTGCATACTCCTCTAGAGACTAGCACAACATATGCAGTCTCCCACTGGCCTTCCAATGTGCTGTGGTTAAGGTTCGCAAAACGATTTTGCCCTACTTTCACCACCATTTGGACATCGCGATCGTCTATTGATAAGTTTGTGGGGGAGTATTTTAGTCTTATTGTGGGTGACAATCAATTCCTTGTGTGTTTTCTTTGCAGCATGGGAGTGAACACTGCACCAACCACCTTCACCCCCCTTTCTGCCTGAGCCGCCTGGTTGCCGTGTGTGATATCTTATCACGGACGCCGTGCTCTCAGGAGGAAAGTCACCCTGTTTTAGGAGACTTTACACTGTAGTAGTTTGAGCGGCCTGACATGTTGCATGCAACACTATTGATCTTGCTTCTCTATTGCTCTGTTTTTTTTTGTAGGTGAATATATATATATATATATTTCTGATGTTTGTTAATCTGCTTAGAATCACATGCTGTGCATAGGTCCGACATCCAGTGGTCACTGCGGAGTATTGCATTTTGTTTTTCGTAGTCGAAAAGGGGACGTCGACAAGGCGTGTCTGTAACACTATCCCTATAGTGACGTGCATTGTACCCACAATCCCTCACGCGTCGAGGTCCCTCAGATTGTTTTTTTCGGCCCAGCTTCTGGTCGCCTTTCGCGGAGCTCCTAGAGAGACATTGCTAATACTTACCACGGACCTCGGTCCTTAATTATATTTATTATATTGTTAACGATCCCTCCCCTCGACGTTGGCTGTGAAGCTGTTTCTCCACCGAACAAGTTCTCGACGGAGGGGAAGAGGCGGAGGAGATCCTTCGGCGCTGCCGAACACGTGGCCTGGCCTCGACGGCCAACATACAGTAGGGAGAGTGGGGGTTCGAACTTTTATCTTCTCTTTGAGAATGTCTTTCTTTCTCCCCTATCTTTCCCTTGGGGTTGTTATCACCAGCTATTATTGCCTCAGCTATGGAGAGGACACCTTTTAAGTTTTGCCCACGCTGTAGGGGCAAATACACTTGGAAGGATAAACACAAGCTCTGTAATCGTTGCTTGCCCCTCGATCATAAAGAGGACAGCTGCGCGGCCTGCAAGCTCTTGAAACCAAGAACTCTCAAAGAACGAAAGGTTAAGAGGTGGGCGGACTACGCTATGTTGAAGTCAGTTTCCTCACCCGCCGCCGCTGTTACAGAAAGTGACGAGGAGGGTGATAACTCGACGTCCGTCACGGAAGTCATGAACCCCCAGAAGGAGCGCTCGCGCTCCTCGACGTCCGTCCCCGGCCCCGAAGGGCTCGGCTCACGCCCTGCTTATGGGGATGAACACCCCGGCGACAAGGACGCACATAGACCCCATGAAACTAAACACACAACCCACGGCTCTTCTTCGTCGAGGACGAAGGATCCATCAGCGCCGAAGGGGACGCAGGGTACTCCGGCGTCTACCTCAGACCGTATAGGTCTCAAGCCCCACCCGCAAACGCAGCCGCGACCAGCGATTGGGCTTTCATCAAACACGGGCGCTACCTCAAAATCATCCGACGTAACGCTCCATAGAGCGGCTGTCGAGGAACAACGCGCAATGCAGGCAACGTCGACACCAGAGCCCTCGACTGACAAACTCGTTGTCGAGAGCCTAGCGAGAATTGTCTCTGAAGACAAACGTACGCGGACGACGAAACAAACGTCGAATACCGCGCCGAAAAAGCACAAAAGTAGCCAGGAACAGCCCCTTTCATCTAAGGGCACTTCTGAACTACCGGAGGGCTTTTCAGAGGGAGACGGAAACCTCTCCTCGACGTTGTGGGAGTGCTCTAAGCGTTTTGAAGGTGAAAACACTGATTTCCCCCCTTTAGACTATTCAGGGGTCCCCCATGAGACCCTTGAAAGACTCCATTCTTGTATGGAGAAAATGGAAAGGTTTCTGGGAAGCCAAGACCCACCCACTCACAAGATACAAAGAGAATGGCCCCAGGATGACCCTAGAGTCAAGATTCCTAGGCTGTTTCCCCCTTCCACAGATGTATATGGCCTCACTGAGGAGGAGCAATACCTACAGGAAGATGAGGAGTGTTTGGGTGGAGAGGAAGAACATGAGGAAGAGGGGTTCGAAGAAGATATTTACACTACTGCAGGAGCTTTTGAAGAAGATACAGCTACCTCGCAGCCCTGGCAATCCCAATCAGTGCACTCAGACCCTGATGCCTTTCACCCTTCGCCTCTCAAGGATTCACATATTGGGAACTCCTCTCCCATAGATGACCAACCTTCATTCAATGCACTATTGCGCAAGGCAGCAGCGCATTTTGAGATAGACACAGGGGAAACTCTTCCTGACATAGACTTTGTAGAAAAAGTTATTAAAGAAAAAGCCCCTGTTAGCCAGTCTATTCCGCTCCTGGCTTCTATTAAGAGAAGAATATCTCCTTCCCTTTCCAATCCAACCTTAGTAAGAGGGGTCAACCCTAGAATAGAAAAGCTCTTCAGCCCTTCATCCTCTGACCCTTTGTACATCAGAGGACATTCTATTCCGGACTCCCTTGTAGTTACCAATACAAGAGAAAGAGCGGGGGTACCACTATCCACTAGTGAAGCACCACCTGACAAGGAGGGCAAGAAGCTCTACGCACTTGGGAAAAGAATTACGACCTCCGCCGCCTTCTCAACTAGGATTGCAAATAACAATTCCCTACTAGCTAGCTACGCAGATGCACAGTGGAGCAAGCTGCGCAGCGAAGCGGAGGACGCACCTGAACCCCTGCGTTCACGCCTGTTAGCTGTAATATCAGAGGGAACGCTTGTAAACCAGGGCATCGTGAAGAACTCCCTAGATGCCGCTGAGACGGCTGGCAATTCAGGTTTTAAGCCAGTAACCCAAGCCTCCCTCATAAATAAGCCCATAGGACAAACACATCTGTTTGGGAAAGCAGTTGATGAGGCCCTAGAACATGCGAAGAAAGAGTTTGAAACCATCAAGACTCTTGACCAAATTTCTAGGCCCCCTAACAGACGCGGCTATGGCAATAGACGCTCCTTTCGTGGCCAACGCCAGCAGCAAAACCAACAACAATTTTACTCTGCTACCAACTGGCCCTCTAACCAGGGTAACACCCAGTTCAGTCAAAGAGGCCAACGGCGTGGCAGAGGAAAAGGTCGCGGCTCTAGCCCCAGAGGTTCCACGCCCAATACCAACAAATGACCCGAAGATTCGGGTCCCCTCCCATGCGTCACCGGTCGGGGGCCGGTTAACATCGTTCCTATCAGCATGGGAGGGAATATCGTCAGACCGCTGGGTATTATCCACCATAGCCCACGGATACTGTATAGAATTCAACGGTTCCCCGAAGTACAGACCCCCACGGAACCAACGCATAACACCGGAACACCTCACCATTCTTCTTCAAGAAGTAGAAGAACTTCTGAAAAAAGAAGCTATAGAAGCTGTCCCCCTATCTCAGGTAACAGAAGGTATTTATTCAGTGTACTTCCTTGTACCCAAAAAGGACCTAACCATGCGCCCTGTATTAGGTCTGCGCCCAGCGAACAACTTTGTCAAACCCCAAAAGTTTCGTATGGTGACCTTGCAGGAAGTAATCCCACTGTTATCACAAGGGGATTACATGACAACGCTAGACATGAAAGATGCATACTTTCATATTTTAATGTTGCCAGCACACAGAAAATACCTCAGGTTCAAGATAGGGAACAAACACTACCAATTCAAAGTACTACCCTTCGGGATAGCTTCTGCACCGAGGGTATTCACAAAAGTACTGGCAGTAGCAGCGGCCCACCTGCGCAGGCTATCCATCCCAGTATACCCTTACCTCGACGACTGGCTCATAACCGGGGATTCTTACGAGACATGCTTCTCCAATACCCAAAAGACCGTAGACCTTTTGTACCAACTGGGCTTCTCCATCAACGAAAAGAAGTCCAGCTTAGACCCCAGCCAAGTCAAACAATTTTTAGGGGCTCTAATTCTAACAAAGGAAGGCCTCGTCTTCCCCTCCAACGATAGGGTCCAAAACATGCTGTTTCAGATCCCCCATTATGTAGCAGGTCGAGAGGTGACGGTACGCAAGGCTATGCGCTTGCTAGGGATGATGGCGTCCTGTATTTATTTGGTACCTCACGCGCGCCTGCGCATGCGCCCAATGCAGGAGTGGCTCAACAGCCAGTGGTGTCAGGCCAGCGGACAATGGGACGATCTAGTGGTGGTCTCGCAGGCCTTAGTTCTCTCGCTGCGGTGGTGGACAAAGGAAAACCTGTTGTTAGGGAAGACTTTTGCCACACCCGCAGTGGAAGCCACTCTAACCACAGACGCATCCCTCACAGGATGGGGGGCTCACCTATCCCATCAGACTGCTCACGGAGCGTGGACTCCGAGCTTAGCATCCAAGCATATAAACCTGCTGGAACGTCTAGCAGTGTTCAAAGCACTAAAAGCCTTTCAGGAACACCTACAAGGAAAGACATTGATGGTCCTCACAGACAGCACAACAGCCATGTACTACCTCAACAAGCAAGGGGGCACTCACTCTCCAGGACTGTCCAAGCTGTCCCAGAATATATGGAAGTGGGCTCTCAAACACAACATGTTCCTACTATCACAACATGTACCAGGGGAACTCAATCTGCTAGCAGACAAGCTCAGCAGAGACTTCCCCCTGCCCAAAGAGTACGAATGGCAATTGGACGAAGACATCGTCTTAGACGTCTTCACGCAATGGGGATTCCCGGAAATAGACCTGTTCGCAACTATAGAAAACTCACAATGCCAAAGTTACGCCTCCAGGTACCCCCAGAACCAGTCCAAGGGGAACGGTCTGTCGATTCAATGGTCAGGGAAATTTGTTTACGCCTTTCCCCCGACTCCCCTTCTCAACAAAGTGGTGCACAAGATGCACCACGAGCAGGTTACCATGATACTAGTGGCCCCAATGTGGGCCCGGCAGCCATGGTTCGCTCACTTGATGGAGATGTCCCTATCTCCCCCAGTGAAACTTCCCTGCCCGTACAACATGCTGTCACAAGACAAGGGCAGGACACTGCACCCATGCCCTCAGACCATGAACTTAGCAGCCTGGCTCCTGAGATCGTAGAATTTGGACATTTACAACTCCCGCAGAGATGTATGGACATCCTCAGGGAATCCAGTAAACCGAATACTCGCCACTGCTATTCTAGCAAGTGGAAAAGATTTGTCATCTGGTGTAGACTCCCAGGTGGGACAGGCAGTATTAAGACATCTTTTCTCTTCTGTTCCTTCTCATAACCCACCGCCAACTCCGGTTACTGCTCGCTAGTCTATGCACAGCATGTGATTCTAAGCAGATTAACAAACATCAGAAGACAATGCATTACTTACCGTAAAAGCATTTCTGATGGTTGTATCTGCTTAGATTCACATGCGCCCACCCTTCCTCCCCGCTCGGATGGAAGGAACATAGACATCCTTTTCTATATATTTCTCTCTTTTCTGTACTCACTCACGTCTAGAAGGCTCCCTCAGGGCAGAAAAATACAAACAGAGGGACCTCGACGCGTGAGGGATTGTGGGTACAACGCACGTCACTATAGGGATAGTGTTACAGACACACCTTGTCGACGTCCCCTTTTCGACTACAATACTCCGCAGTGACCACTGGATGTCGGACCTATGCACAGCATGTGAATCTAAGCAGATACAACCATCAGAAATGCTTTTACGGTAAGTAATGCATTGTCATATATATATAAAAACTAGGAGGTGCGGGGCGCACTCTGGTTCCCAGCTTAGTATACCTTCCACAGTCCAGTTGATCTTCTGCTCCAAGCGCTTTCATGTCTCTTGTAATCTTCAGGAAGGCAGTCTGTTCAGGTGTTGCTAGTTTATACCAAATGTGGCCACATGGAATATGTTGAATAAAAGTGCATACCTTTTATTCTCGTTTACATTTTCTGTGTGCAAAATGTGCTTAATGATCTTCCCAACATGTTCGGTCTTAGGGCTGGTGCCATAAGATATTTTTTATGTTGAAGTTAGAGAAGCAGAAATTACCACCATAGGAGGTTTTGCCCGCATCAGTGATCCCAGCTGTGTCTATGGTTGGCCAGGCTCTCCTAAAATTATTGTTTGTGGTGCTTATTACCGAAATGGAATGCATGAAATGTGTTTATAATTAGGAGGTAACTAAGCCCACAGCAGGGGTCTGCAGGCTCTCGAGATTGTACTTATTTTACTACAACACCCCTAATTCATCAATATAATCAATATGTGTCGTGGTGGAAGGATTTTGCAGCCCACACGATCTGCAGTTTGAAAGTTTGTACTCCCCTGGAACCCTTTCTTTTTCATGCCACACTTTGATTGCACTACAGCATTTTTCCAAGCAGGCTTTGCCCATAGTGAAGTGGGTGTTTTAAAAGAGGAGGGAGTGCATTAATTTCATGTTTTTACTGACATTCATGATTACTAACAACATGTACCATTTCTCCATTTAAAAAGCATGCAACATAAATGACCAATGTGATGTGGTTACTCTTATTCATGTGCACTGGGTGCTGCTTGCAAAAGGGGCTGAGCTTGCAGCCATGGAGAGCTGAAATAGATACATTTACCTGCTTTCTGTCAGCAGGCCTTCTGACAGGGCTCTCTGTGTGAGGCGAAGTAGACTTTTTTTTCTCCAATGTTTGTGACAGAAAATGTAGATCTATTTCTTGGTTTATAAGTGCTTTTTGGTGTTAAATTATAATTTTACCACACACTTTACAGTAATAGATTGTAGGGACTGTTCAAGAAAAAGGCTCTCCAAAAACATTTTCTGACAAGACAGTCACACACAATCCATTCAGCTCTTTTTTATCTCTTCTCTAAGAAAGAACTGATATTCTTCAATAAAATAACCAAATCCACCCACAGTCCCCACATTTGACCACATTATAAAACATGTCAAGTATTCTCAGAAAGGCTCCTCAAAGGGGTTCATGTGTATAACAAATGTTAGCTATGGGGTATGACCAGGCAGCAGGGGGTGCTACAGTGCCCAGACATGTCCATTGTGTGTGACCTTTGCTAATAAAGTTCAGCCTTGCGGCAGTGAAAGGGGAAAAAAAAGGTACATTTAGCCTCTGACTGACTGGAATCTCTCTTTGAGGGCTTTGTGTGTGAAGGAGAGAGGTTGTGTTTTTACTGCTCGTGTGAAACCAATTCTTTGTCAAGGAGATTGATTTCAAAGGTGAATTTGGAAGTTTGGGTGACTAGGTGATTGTGTTTTGGTAAATTCTACTTCGTGTAGCTTTACTGGGATGGACATATTTTTTTTTTTTTACCCCTTCCTGAGTCTTTCTAGGACACAGGATACCATCCCTGTGTGTTTTTGTTTTGTTTTTTATTGGCTGAAGTTTCTTTGTCTCCATCCTGTCAGTAGACTTTTTTTTCTGAGAGGGTTAAAAGATTGTGAAAAGGATCAATTAATTTAGAAAACATTTTGACAGGATATTTTAGGGGAAAGAAATGGCAGCAAAAAGATTTAGAATTGACAATCAAGATGCTTTATTTGAGCTGATGGCAGAGGCACCAGACATTAGCTCAGAAGGGGAGAGTGATATTGAGTTTGAGCCTGAGGGGTTGCCAGAGACAAGCAGTGGAGAGGATAGTCCCTCTGAGGATGAGTGCAATGACGACTCTGGGGAGGAGGGACTGTCACAGGAAGATGTTTGTGAAGCCTATTGGGATGAGGTTTTGCCTGGCGCAGATCCATACAGCAATGAAGTGGAGTTCAGCATCAGGAACCCAGGGGGTCGCAGTCTTCCACTCAGAAATTCCCCTCCTATTGTGTATTTTAACTTGTTCCTCACAATGGACCTGCTAATCCACATAGTGAGGGAGACAAACAAATATGCAAGGGATCTACTAGCAGCAAAGGCAGAGTGGATCCAAATTCATCCTCATTCACGGCTGCGCCGGTGGATGAATGGAGGGCTGACTGTGGCACTTCTAAAAAAATGGATTGGCCTTTCTATAAATATGGGAATTATTCGCAAGAAAAATGTAAAAATGTACTGGGACCTTACACACCCTTCTCAGGCCACACCTTTCTTTGGCCAAGTCATGCCGTTGTGGCAATATCTCATTGTCACACGGATGATCCACTTAAATGACAACGCCACTGCAAAGGCAAGGGGAGAGGAAGGGTTTGATCCCTGGCATAAGGTGCGTCCAGTTTTGGACTCCCTGAACCGTGCATTTAAAAAATACTATGTGCCACGGCAGGTGCTCTCCATTGATGAGTCCATGATTGGCATGAAGAATAGGGTCGCCTATATTCAGTACATGCCCAACAAAAGACATGCCAGGTTTGGGATTAAAAAATTTGAGGTCTGTGACAGCAGCAACAGCTATATTTTGCACGTTGACCTGTATGCAGGCAAGGATAAAACAACAGGGTGTGAAAAGGGATTTGTATATAACAAGGTCATGAGCCTCTTAAAGTCTTGTGACTTACTTAATAAGGGATATCACTTAATGACCGACAATTATTACACCAGTGTCGGCCTTGCTGAGGATCTCTTATTGACCACAACCCTTCTAACAGGCACAGTGAGGGTCAACTCTAAGGGTTTGCCACCCGAGATAACCAGGGCCATGTTACAGCCGGGTGGATCAAAATATTTGAGAAAAGGTGGGTTGTTGGCATGTGCCTTTAGAGAAAAAAAAAGCCATCGCAAGCCTGTGCTGCTGCTGTCCACTGCCAGTCTGGCAAGTGATGTACTCGTGCATACTAGATGTGGCCAGTCAGCCATCAAGCCCCAAATCATTCTTGACTATAACAAAGGAATGGGTGATGTAAGCGACAGAAAAATATATGAGTTTGCTGCAGAGAGACCAACACATAGGTATTGGTCGAAGATATGGCGTAACCTCATAGACGTTTCCATAATGAACGCCTATGAGCTTTACAAAATTAATACTGAACACAGCAAACTCCTTAGCAGGCACAGCTTTGTAGTTGATATCATAGAGGCTCTCTGCTTGTCTCAGGAGGGAACGTCCTCTGAACACTCAGCAGCAACCCCACTGCTCGCCCCATCATCAAAGGAGCATGGTTTTGCCATTTTGCTGGCAAAGAAAGAAAGGGACTGTGCCATATGTTCTGACAGAAGTAAGCCTGGTGGACGAAAAAGATCACGCCACTGGTGCCCAGGCTGCAATGTTGGCATCCATGAAAGATGCTACCCGCTTCTTGTCCATAGCACCCCATGCAACATAGACCCGGATGATTCAAGTGTAGGGTGATACACATGAAAGACACTGCAAAATATTGTCTACACAAACACCTATATGTACTTTACCTCCCATTATAAAACTGATCAGGTTTTCCATGTGGGGGAGGGGATAGATTAAGCAGTTTGGGGGCTTCTTTTTTTAAAAATGTTTAAAAAGGTTTAACTCGGAAAACAAGTAAAAAATACTCAAAAAAATATAAAGTGAAAAAAATATGTTTACCATTTTTTTTGTCAAATAATTTTCCCTCCCTATTTTAATAAATATATTTCATTGTACATATATTCTGGAAAAATATAATACATGTTATAAAATTAACACTAACAACCCTTCAAAAAGTGCCCAGTCCCTAGAAATAATATACACGTAAAAATAATTAACAAATAGGCATGTCGATGACACAAATTGGACTCTGACCCATCTCCATTCCATTCCCCTGCTGATCTGTCTGCTTCGGCACCGGGCACCTGGTTACCCTCTGATTTTCGGGCCCAGGTCCCTGCCCACCCAGCCACACACCCGCACTGCCTCCTGGCAACCCTGGCACTTGGGTCTGTATCTGTAACCCTACATTCCCCTTACCTGCACTTATCAGACACCCCTTGTCTGCGCTTTAACCTTGCACTTGCCACATTGCTGGCTGCACTACCAGTTGTTGTTGTTTTATCCCTTGCTCTGCACTTTCCACTCCTCCCCTCTCCCTTGCACCTTCCCCCTTCCCTTTCCCATGCACCTGCGCGTTCTCAATGTCACTGGGCCTAGTAAGATTGTTGTTTTGTCCTCCCTTGTTCCCCTCACTTGCCTCGTCCCGCTCTGAAACACTTGTGTATGAGCGCAATACAAATAAAATATCATATCATAGCCTGCTCTGTCCGGGGTAGGCGTACGTGGGAGTGCACCAGCAAAACAGAGTGACAAACAGGGGGCATCGCAGCTTACTTCTTGATGGAAGAGCCTACCCCCTGCACGGGGAACACGTTTTACCCAAAATGCAGGCCTAAAGTGACAGGCAAGCGTCTCAGCTGGTTGAAATGCATAACCCTTTTGATAGAAAGCCTTGTGCCCACAGACAGGCTTGGCAGGCTGCAAGTGTGACAACTGCGAGACTGACCCTAAGCCATGATGAGCACTGTGCAGTCCTCATCAGACCCAGTATGTGAGGATACTGTGTAGATTCCAGTGCTGTGACAGCCAGGAGAGCATTGTTCAAGCCATGTAGAAGGCCAGTGTTACTTTCAGCACTAACACACTTCTCCCAGGCTATAGCTAACATACATTGGAGACTGATCCCTCTCCATTCCACGGCCTGCCCTGTCCAGAGCAGCCATGCATGGGAGTGCACAAGCAAAACCAAGTAACGAAAAAGGGGCATCCCAGCTTAGTTCTTGATGGCATAGCCTACCGCCTGCACGGGGAACACGTTTTACCCAAAATGCAGGCCTAAAGTGACAGGCGAGCGTCTCAGCTGGTTGAAATGAATGACCCTTTTGAGAGAGAGCTTTGTGCCCATGGGCAAGCTTGGCAGGCTGCAAGTGCGACAAAGGGGAGAATGACCCACTCCACGATGAACACTACAGATTCCTGTTTAGACACCATACATGTGCAGGGTTTGGAATTGAGATTCAATGAGCAAGAGCTAAATCCACTCCTGAGTGTTGGGCATCCCACTGTGGGCAGGAGCTACCACAGGGGAACCAGGAGCCACCAGAAATGCTCCTTTTTGTTCATTTTGTATGAACCATTGTGCTTAAATGTTTATTAGATGTGTTCTAATTCTTCTGTATTAACATTCCCAAATACTCAAAGTTAATGTCACATTTCCGTGTTGGAAGGCACCAGTTGGCCATATGAGCCAATGGTAGCTCCTGGTAGATGTTGGTTTTAAGCTAACCAGGCTCTACTATGCTAGAAGCAGGAGCTAACTAGCACCCAGCTCCCCTCAATTTCAAACCCTGATGTGTACCCTGGGTACACTCCACTCCATTATCTTCTAGGAGTGCATTTGAATGCCATGAATGAGGGCCACAGTTTTCTAAGTACTGGTACTCTTCACCCAGGCTGTAGATCACACAAAAGTCCTTGGTGGGTGTCACAGAAGAGGAGGCTGCTGCAGGATTGGCCAGTTCCTTACAGACTTTGAAAAGATCGGCCATGTTGTTTGATGCCGCAGAGATGCGTGCTTGAATAAAGACTCTTATCTTAGAGTGGATGCAGAGTCGATATTGCCTTTGAAGAAGGCGGCAGGCCGGTTTGTCAGAGGGGCGGTCCACCTGACGCATTCCATTTCCACTCAGCTGCCCAACACATGTGTTTAAGGGCAGCCAGATCAGAACTGTACCAAGAATTGCTCTTTTTGGAAGGCTTCAGTCCGACCCACATGACAGGGGCCAGAGTATCAAGGGTGTTAGAGATAGAGAGATTGAAGTTAGCGAGTGCACAGCAGGCAAGGGAGCCTGTGCAGAGGAGGAGGAAGACACAGCAAGCAAGGGAGTAATCTTAGTTTGATTTTCAGCCTCTATGTTTCAATTTTTAATTTTTTTTAAATAGTTTTGTGTTGGGGATTGAGGGAGGTCGGAGGGCATGGGTGAGGGGGATTGAGGGAGGTGGGAATGGGTTTGGGGATTGATTGGTGTGTGCGCTAAGCGCTGAGATGCCTAAGGGCGATGCGCGCTATACAAATAAACAACCAAACCAAACTAATTACTCTGTTCCACTTGTTTTAACATACACAGCTACTTTAACTGTGCATACTCCCCTAGAGACTAGAAAACATGTGCAGGCACCCACTAGCCTCCCAATGTGCTGTGGTTAAGGTCCACAAAAGGATTGTGTCCATTTTGCACACCCATTTGGAGAGCGTGTTAGAGAGTGTGTGTTGTTATTTCATATTAGCTAGGGTTATTGAGTATGGTATGTAAAACATGTTCGCTGTCAGCAAGCACTGTACAGAGCACTATGAATTTATGTGCAACACTTTGTTCAACATAGACATTTTTTTATATGTAGCGTAACATGATACCTCTTTTCAAGGCTGAATGTATTCCCTTGTCCAAGCTGACCCACATTTGCATTGGTAATGTGGATGGTCTGAAGAAGGACAGAGACTGATATCTTCCAGTATCAAGTATTTTATCAATTACAAGAAAAGGTGTAAACTCCTAACTCTCCCAAAACTATGGGTTTTCTATGCCTTACACAAAACTAACTAGGGTGGTCGTCAGTAATAGTCAGTCCAAATTGAAGATCTGTTCTCCATCCAAAACTAATCTATTCTGTCCCTACCACTATCACCGGGCCTGTATTCAGGAAGAAGAACTTTTCTCATGTTGTCAGGTTGGCTTCAGGCTTCTCTGCTTCTCTTTCTCTCGCTCAGTGTCCGCTCTTTGATGTGAGCGGGTCTGTGGTTTCTGCGTCATTGTTGGACTTAACAGTCCACTGACGCTCGTACATGCCACCACCTAAAGTTCGGTATGACATGTTGCTGGGACTTCCAGAGCGGAGCCTCATAGTCATTTGTATCTGTTTCCTGAGTTTTCTCAATTACTCGGGCACTCTTCTTCTCAGTATTACAAGAATACTTCTCCTTATGGTGAAACAATGGTTTTATACCACAGTAACAAACAGTAGCTTGGTCTTCTTGTCTTCTTTTTGATTATAGCTGTTAATGGTGGGTTATAGGGGGGAGTCTCACCCAGTGAGGTCCCGCTTGCCTCTACCCCTTGAGAAAAGCTATTGTAAGGGATGTTCCAAAGATCACATAATTTCAGGCAATGTCATAAACATGCATTCTAGTTCCAACCTCCAGTTTTTTCTAAGAGACCAAATTCCTTGTTTTTTCCTATATGTTTTTTTATAAGACACTAATGCTAAATGGCTAGTCATGCTTTTTGCTGGCTCTCCCATTTTCAGGAAATGGCCATTGGCAAATTCAAGAGGTCAATGTTCAAAGAACAAATCATTCTCCAACCCATCTTACTTCCATGCTCCCCTGTCCCTCCGGTCATCGTTTCCTCCCCTCCACACCCTTTTAACCCACTCAGCTTATTCTTTTAGCTGCAAGCCGCAATTCCAGCCTCCATCATGGGCTGACGTGGAAATAGAAGAGGGACTCAGCATGGAGCCACACCTTCCATCTCCACGGCCCCCATCTTAAGTTAATATTTTGCTTGAATGGGAAACATACCATTTATTCCAACAAAATAAATTGTTATTAGAACCCAGGTTTCCGGATTGGAAACCTGAGACACTACTAGCAATAGCACCAGATCCGGCAGGCCAGATCATGGGGTAATGGCAGCTGGGCCCATTACTGAGGTCCTCGCTGTGCTCGGGCCTATAATGTGGGCTCAGGGCCATCGCCCCGCAGTGTGGCCTGCCGGATCAGGTGTTGTTTCCATATTACAGTCACATTTCTGTAATGTATGTCTGGTCCGTGGTTTTTGAACAAAATAGGAAAGTATGTACCATGGCTTTGAGATGACATCACACCTGTCTGTACTGGTTCCACGGTTTCAAAACAATTGCCAAAAACCCATTAAGAATGATTGTTCTAAGATCAAAGCTCAACAATAATTGCCACTTCACTTAGATATCCAAATCCTGGGATAGTGCGTACCAACACATTACTCATGGCTTCACATTTTTATAAATCTGCTCAAGAGTTGTGAAAATATAATCAAAAGTCATATTTAGAATATTCTGAGATCGAATGTCAAATTAAATGGCCACTCTGACTAGCTACAACATTTATGAGATAGCACATACCATAACCTTTACCGTGATACCCCACTCATCGAAATCAAACAAATGGTTGCTGAGAAATTACAAAAAAACATTTTGCAAATGCAAATTTCAAGGTCAAAGGTCACATTGCCTACCCCCATGCCCTACTTGATGCATAGAAGACAAAGTACATGACATGACCATTCCAACAACACCTCGTTTGTATAAATGTTCTACATGGTAGCAGAACAAAAAAAAGTTTTAGTGAATGATTTAGAGGTCAAAGGTCAAATCCCAAAGCATCTCAAACTATCTGTACCTTTTATACGAAAGAATGTACCACGGGATTGAGATGACACCACATTTGTCTATATCGAACCCAGTTCCAAAGCAATAGCAAAACACACATTGAGAATAATTATTCTAAGGGTCAAAGGTCAACGATAATTTCCACTTGACTTATATATCCAATAGATGGGATAGTACATACCAATACATTAGTGTTGGCTTCACCCTTTTCTAAAACTGTTCAAGAATTGTCATAATATAACAAATAAATCATATTTACAATCCTTTTTTCTGAGGTGAAAGGTCAAATAAAAAGGCCACTTTGAGTATCTACCCCATTGATAAGTAGCACATACCATGTCCATTACAGTGATACCCCACTCATCGAAATCAAACAAATGGTTGCTGAGAAATTACAAAAACACTTTGGAAGTGCTCATTCTAAGGTCAAAGGTCAAAGGTCATACCCCCCTAGACCCTACTTGATGCCTCCAAGTCAAAGTACCCAACATGACTGTTCCAATAACACCTCTTTTATATAAATGTGCTAAATGGTAGTAGAGCAACAACAAAAAAACACTTTTGGGTGAGAGATTCTAAGGTCAAAGGTCAAATAACAAATCCTGAGGCCTAATCTGATCCATAAATTAAGAAGCACAATTCAGGACTTTCGAAGAGACACCTCATTTGTCAAAATCAGTCCCACGGTTGTATAACAATTACTAAAAAAGCACTTTGCACTTGATTATTTAGAGGTCAAAGGTCAAATGTCATAACCTCTCAACATATTAGACAATGGATTATGGAGAACATGTCATTAACTTTCAAAAGACACCGCAATTAAGATAAACAGATCTAGGGTTACAAAGATATGATGACAAACCCATTTAATGTAGTGAATTTTAAGGTCAAAGGTCAGATATATAGACACTGTGACCCATTGGCTCACATACAGAGATAACACGTTCGAAAATTGTCTGATGACTAAACATACATACCAGAACAAACCATTTACTAGACTTTATTGAGTCCCAGTTCTGCAATAGAGATTCTTGCAGGGAAAACAACAAGGGAAATAAACAATGTCAGCCATTTTAAAGTATATGTAAGACTACCCAGAATGTTTGCGAATATTTATTTTCCTTTGCATCATATTGCTACTAAGTAAAACCTGATTTCCCTAATGATGCTTCTAAATTATTGGTCTTTTCCTTTCACTTTTTTCATTATATTTGTGGATTGGAAAAAAAGTTCACATTTGACACTCATGGGATGCACTTACGCTAAGCCCCAAAAAATAAATAAATAAAATAAAACATGAAACTTCAGTTTTTTGTCTGAGCAGCAAACATAATATACTTGAAATCTGCCCATCTACCTACTGAAAAAAATAGTTTTCTGAAAGTGCTACCTTTGTCGTCAGTGATATATACTCTTTACAGTGATATGTGTCCACCATATTGAATCATGTCATGTGACCTCAGGGTGTGACACAAACGTGTGCTTTTTGGCTCATTTTATAGAGACAAATATACTGAAACAAAAAATGTATGGTTATCCTATAGTATTATCGATTTCTAGTGAGCTACAGCAATTTGAGATGAAACAGCTAAGAATCAGAGAAAATAGCATGGCACTGAGTGTTTTCCAATGGGCACTAATATGGTTAAACTGTGAGTGAATTTTCCATTTTAACAATCTCTAAGTTTTATATTTTTGTCAGTTCAATTTTTATAAAACATACATTTACTTCCACTTCAATCCACATCTTCAGTCTGGCCCGCCTCCAAAGCTGGGCTGAGTCAGAGGGTCACATGGCTTGTCTTCATGCCAGAGCAGTTCTGGTCATTCACACCCGAATTAGCATTCCTATTCAGTCCAAGGAACCCATTGTTTCTTGCTCAGGGCAGCAGAGGAAATCTCCTCCCCTTCTGATTAACATGCCAATGCGAAATGCTCTCCTTTTGGTGGGAAGGAACCTGGTGTGAGTTTCTCATGGGAAGAAGGCCTTTTGGAAGTTTTAACTGAATCAGGTTACCTTCTGGTCAATTGTAACATAGTTCTTTTTGAAAAAAAATACATTTATAAATTTAAAATAAGCAAACCCATCTTTACTTCCAGTCCTTTTTCAACATGAAAATCATGTGTGGCACTCTTATATGGCATTTTGATGGAAATCTCTTCTTTGGCATAGTTTGAGTTCAATGTTCAACTTTACACATGATAGGTTTTAAATCGCCGGCTTCTGACAGAGGTGAGTAACGGTCCTACACCCATTTTTGACAGATTTCTTTCATCAAGCAATCTTCAAAGTGGATTTTCCTCTGATAAGTGTACTTCTTTGGACATTGTATTTATGTGGATTCTTGGAGTAGAATGATGTTCAACACCCAATAATGAGGTTGGATCTTTTTGGGTGGTTTGTGAGCCATGATTTTTGCAATTTTGACAACCAATAAAAACGGATTTTTAAAACAGCTCTGTGTTTCTCTTGCAATGATTTTGCTCTGTGGGTAGCCAAGTGATGGGTTTTGGCAGTGGTCTCCTGTGTTACCACTGACATAAGCAAAAGTGGATGGCGGCCTTTTTTTCAGATTTTTACTGCGCACTTTCTGGTGATTTTTAGGGAGCAGCATGCTTTCCGGCGGCCATTATGATGTTTCTGCTGCAAGCAATGCACAGTAATGTCGCAGGGCTTGGACTAGTGGGTTGAGACATCCCACAGTGCTTAGCACCCTGCTGCTTTGTAGAAGAGTGGGGTGATTTTCTCACCTCACCCTTCCTTTGCTTTGTGATGGGAGAGACTGCTGTCTCCTGTCTAAATGGTGGAGAGGGGCCAGTTCTGGATGGGGGGAGCTGGCCCTCTCTTGGGCCTGCCGGATGGTACCAGCAATTACCCTGCCTCGCTTTGGGAGGCCCTACAGCATTGCCCATGTCAGTGGCAGCTGAGGGGAGAGGGGTAACATGTCCCTGCTTTGCCATGAATTGATTTAATGCACCCAAAGTGGGGATTGGCCACCCAGGCCTTCCATGAATGTGAGCTGTCACGTGTCATACAGGCAAGTCAATTACTGTCCAATCTGCATTGCTGGTGCCATGCACTGTGTACAGTCACAGCAGTGGCACATCAACGTCCCACCCAGACAATGTGGACACACGGGGCATATTGATGTCTCCCATTAGGGCTAGGCAGCGTCCTGTCCTACCCCGAGCAACCCATCCAAGATACCCAAACCGTGCACACTCATCATGTCCAGCAGTGGCTGACACAGGGTGCGGCACGGCACCTGAGGCCTCGCCAGTTTACAGTACCAGATGCATGTATCATGCACACACACAGACACTGATTGTGAAAAGCTCTGTTCAGCCACATGCATGTCATGGCTCACCTTGTGTCCTACCCCTTGCAGGGGATTATGGATATCCGCTACTGCCATGGTTGATGAACTCTCTGAGAGATTCCCAGACGCATCAGGAAGTGGCCTACCATTGTGCATATGTGCAGACCTGGACAACTATTGAGAAGACCTCTGGGCTATTCAAGGAACATTTCCAATGCCTACACTGGTCTGGGGTGCACTCATGTACAGGCCAGAGTAGGTGGGGAAGATAGTCCTGGCCTTTGCAATGTTACACAATATATACATCAGATTGAACATACCCCTGCTCCTGGATATGGACATGCCACCATCAGAAGGTGAATATGGGGAGGCAGCTCCAGCCATGCACTGACACGTGCTCATGGATGTCAGGGAGGGGCATGTCAGCCGTTAGAAAATAATTGAAAACTTCTTGTGACTACCCATCCACAGAGCAGGACCCATGCCCCTCACTGCATGTGAGACGCACAAACAATAAATCAGACCACACCAATAAGGAATGGCCAGCCATTGATGTACGTGCTTACCTGCTCACTGTGCTCAGAGGGGCACAGCTCCACCTCACTGATGAGGCCCAACAAGGCTGAAACATGTGTCTGGTGTTGCTGTTAGTGCTGTTGTTCAGGTTTTCCTGGCATTTCAGTGCTGGACTGATATGCAAATGGATATTCCTCCTTTGTGAAAAGTACAGTGAGCAAAAAGCGATGGCTGTGGACTCCCAAAGTGGGAAAAAACACAAAACAGGTTATGCTATATTCTTTCTACAGAGGGGCACCTGCTACCTTTTTTGGGCTTAACAAGATGTTTTATTCAGGTGGAATTATGTGCAATCAACATCCCGTGCCCTCTTCCCACTCCCCAAAAACTCCCTCCCAAACACTCCCTCTCCAAACACTTCCACCCCAAACACTCCCCCCCCAAACACCAGCTCCCCAAACACCCTCTTCACCAAATACTCCCACAAATTAAAGTGTCAGTCATGGTGTGGTTCATGGTCACCATCTATGTTTTTTTTATGTCACAGGCCTTGCCATGTGCTGGTGACCCTGACAATTGCTGGGAGAAGTGCCTTCTTGGGCTGCCCTGGTGGGAGCTTTCTGGCGTGTTGATACTAGGAGGGGTGGAGGGGAGGGATCTAAATCCTGGACACCCATGCAGTCCAGGGCTGCCTGCAGGTTGTGAGTGAGAGACTCTGCAAGAGCAGACATGCCCTTGTTCCCCTCCCAGACCCTTTTTATTTATTTATGTATTTTGTTTATATTTGTAAAGTGCCTAGCAGCCCGGATGCATCGAGGCGCTGTTTCAAGAAAGTGACTTAGTTACAGGAAGTAGGAGGCACTGCTGGGGTTACAGGTAGCAGGTGTAGCAGGTGCCTACAGTGAGGTACAAACGGTAAAAGGCAATGCCAGGGTTACAGGTAGCAAACGCCTAACAGTGAGATCCCGGGTGAGATTATACAAACAGTTTAGTTTTGATTGCTTTTCTGAAGGCAGTGTGTGATTCGATGCTTCTGATTGTGGGGCGGAGTAGTTTCCAGTTGGTGGCTGCTAGCACCAGGAAGCTTGAGCCGCCTGCCTGTGCTTTGAGGCTTTTGGGGATGGCGAGGCGGTTAGAGTAACTGGAACGAGTGGGTCTGTTCGAGGGGGAGTGGGCAATCTCTGAGAGAGGTACCGTGGTGCCGTATCATGGAGGCATTTATGGGTCAGTGCCAGAGATTTAAAGAGGATACGTTCCTTAGCGGGAAGCCAGTGGACTGATTTCACCCTCTGTGTTAGAACAACCAGGGTGGAGGTAGTGTGGTCCAGGGCACAGGCCAAGCACCGGCTGCTGGTCTGCATGCATTCCTGAATCATACGGGACTCTTGAAGTTGCTGCCTGACCATGTTCACCATCTCTTCATGCCTGCCCTCAATTCTGTGGATGTGTGCATCCATTTCGCAGATGTTTGGCTTTAGAGGAGGAGGGGGCTATACAGGTCTGAGGGGCTGAAGCTCAGCCTGTGGTATGGGGAGCTGTCCATCTGTGCTGTCTCCAGCATCGAACACTGCATCATCGTCTGTCGATATGCTGGGATGTGATGGTGGCTGGTGTTGGGTGGGCACTAGAAATATTGGTGGGCCAGAAGGCTGCACTGTTTGGGCCACATGGCCAAATGGCGGTGCTGCTGGGGCAGGTGGTTTTACCATAAGGCTGTGCTGCCAGGGCAGGTGGATGGGCCACAAGGACAGAGGGCTTCACTGCCAGGGCAGGTGGTTGGGCCACAGGACCCAGAGGGCTGCGCTGCTGCAGCTGGTTGTGATGTGGTAGTGCATGGTGCTTTCCCCTCCTTCTCTATGGATGTCTGGGCTGTGGAGGGTCTCACATGGTCACTGTCAGAGGATGTGCCTGTCAGGATGAGATGGGCATGCATTTATTCGCCTGTGTGTCACCTCAACGGACTTGTAATACACAGGTATGTCATTGTGTATGCCTTTACCTGTACATGGTGCCTGGTTAGCAGGATTGCTCTCATGCATGCATGCATGCATATGTGTGCGGTATGGATGCACATTGGTCGTAGTATTGCCACGCTATCTTGTACTGGTGTGTGCTTCGTGTATGTGCTACTTGTAATGTTGTCCCTTTGCGCACATGACTGGTACTCATGTGCCAATGTGTGTGTGTGAATATATTTTGGGTGCAACGCTTAACTAATCCCAGCCCACGACCCTGGCAGTTGTCTTTGCATGGCCCATATTCATGTTGTAGTCATGTGTCGGTGGCATGCACTTGGACATGACTCCATGATGTGTGTGGTGCATTTGACAAGCATCTCACGTTTAGTATTTTGATGTGGCTTGTTGTACTCACCGCCCTCTGCTTGCGTCCCAGCTCCTACCCCTTAATCCCCTCCATGTGCTGCACCATGTTGCATGTCTCCTCCCAAGAGATAAATTTCACTGCGGCGGCCGTCCCGCCTCTGGTGGCAAGTCATTCCATCTGGTGTACAGGTTCTGCACTCTGAAGCGGAAGTCATCCCATCTTTTATGTGCGGGGGACAGGGTCCACTGCTGTGCCCCTCTGGGCCACCTCCTCCCATATTGCAGACTTTCTAAGCTGGCTGGTTCGCCGGATGACAGTGACAAATAGTTTGTTTGCATTGGCCACTATTGTATCTGTCAAAGTAGTCAGTTCAGGTTCTGAGAACCGTGGCTTCCTTTGACAAGACCTCAGGGACACGTGATGTTGCTGCTCCTGCCATGTTGCCAATGTTTCCGAGACTGGATGGAGAGAGGAAGAGGTTGATTCTAAATGACTTTTTCAAAAGGGCTTCCAGTTGCTGTGATGACGCTGTTTCCGATTCTGCTGATTCTGTTGCCGGGGTTGGTGGTATCGGATGGTACGTTGCCAGTGTTTCCATGATTAAGCATGCCAGAATCACTGGTACTGGCATTTTTCTTCACGGAAACACCAGCATTTGGTTTTGGCTGTGTTTCCGTCATGCCGATAACACTGATTCCAGCAATACAGGTTGCATGCTCCCTTGAGGTTGTAATGTGTCTGTGATTCCATCACTCGGGTTGCTGGAAATGTTGCTACCAGGATGATGGAATCACCAGCGATTTAATGACTACCTTGTAATGAGGCCCATAGTCTTTGTTTTCCAAGATACCAACACAAGTTCTAATTGAATTTTTGTGTCAAATACACATTCATATCAGAATTCTATCTGACCAGCAATCTATCAAAAAAGCAGAGCTGACATTGCATGCATAGTGGGCTTCTTTAACAATGTAGGGATATGCAACCTGTGGCTCTCTGTATGTGTTGTACTATAACTCCCATGATTCCTCAACATTGACTATAATGGCTAAAGCTTGTAGGAGTTGTAGTTCTAAACTTCTAGAGAGCCAAATGTTGCTAACCCCAATAAACAACACTCATGTGGGGCTTGTACCCCCAAACGTCTGAAAGCAGGACATGTGCAAACATAAAAGCACAGCATACGTAAATATACAGATGAGGAGTTGGCTCATAGGAAAGACACCGGAGCAGTGACCAGTGAAGACAAGGATGACAGAATGTAATTAGGCATGTGTGCGCACACCTTTCAGCAAAAACACACAGGTCAAACCCATATGGCACATCAAAGTTGCACCCATTTCAGAGGGAATGTTGTGTGAAGGTGCATGGGTATCCTCTGACCCAAGAAAAAAATAAGGATAATGAAATAACACTGTTGATACATGACAGGAGTAATATGATGGGGTAAATGACACTTTGGAGCTCATATGAATGTGTTAAGGTGGTTTTAAAATCCCAGATCGACCTAGAGGAATTGGAGTCAGTCCAAAACGAACTGAATGATGGAGTAGACAGAGTGCATGGTGAAATCCAGCTTTATTATCATCCAAACAAAACCGGGACTGTATACAAGCATTCAAATCTCGTCGCTCTGAACATGTTAATAAAGAACGATAGCTTAAATACTACAAACGAGTCATCAATGACATTGTAACATAATCTCTGCTTATAAAACCTATGGGGAACGGGGACAGGTTAGTGGTTTTGTCTACAAGTAGATTACATAGGCGTTAAACATTTCAATGGGTTACAAGTATATGATGGCTGGAACCACCCCGGTATTGATAAAGGTAAAAATGCATCCTCTCTATGACAAGTTTTTGGTTTGCATACTACTTAATGGGCGGCATGACACTAGGGATTTTGATAGGTTGGCTCTCTGCTAACCAACCTTGAACACTTGACAGGTCATCTAGTTATGCGCCAGACTTAGAGAAGGAGGACATTCCCATGGACTGTTCCTTCTTCAATTAAAAAGTTACCTTCACTTATTCTCAGGTCATGAGACTGGACAATCCCTTTGTACTTGGCCTGTGTGGCACCTCGTGTCTATGGCCCTCATTACGACCCTGGCGGAAAGTGACTGACCGGACCGCCACAGCGTAAATAGCGTTTCCGCCATTGCACGATGGAGCAAAGTGCGGCCCATTCCGACCCATCGGGCACGAGCACCACGGCATGGCGGAAGTGCAAAGTCCACGATGGCGGAAATGACCCCAAAACGGCCCACACCGCCGCCGTACGGCGCCCTAGGTGCAATACCGCCACCCATCATAGCGGACACCGCAGTGAGCGCCAACCGGAAAGTACGGTGACCGTAAATATACGGAAACGGAAGTAAAAACATGGGCCCGGAACGGGAAACAACACGCCGTACACCTATAAAACCACTAAATACACACAACCACTAAAAACACCACCCTGAGACACATCCCAACCCGTCATCCACCCTAGTGAAACCAAGAAAAATGGGAAAAGTAGCGAAGAAAGCGTGCGACCGCAAGCGGCAGGTCCACTTCTCCCGTGAGGAACTCACCGTGCTAACAGAGACCCTCCAGGAGAATGCCGCCGCCGTCTTCTCCACGCAAATGACCAGGACGGCACTTGCGAACAAGAAGGCCATATGGGCCCTGGTGGCACAGCGGGTAAGTGCGGTGGGGACCCCACCCCGCAACCCACAGCAATGCAGGAAGCGGTGGGACGACCTGCGGATACGCGTCCGTAGCATACTTTCTGCCAACCGCAACATTGCCACAGCCACCGGGGGAGGATCGGAATCACCCATCAAGTTGACCCCCTGGGAAGAAATCTGTGCCTCCACCATTGGAATGGAGAGCATAGAGGGAGTCGGAGGGATGGAGAAAGGAGTGCAGACATCCGGAGAATCAGGTAGGTGGCCCAAATAAAACCATGCCAAATCCACAATGTCCAATCATGTGATCCACATGTGTCCACATAGCGCAACAGCAACACATGGCCAGGGGAACGTCCACACACATTGGCCTGATAGCGCACTTTAAAACCACAATAAATACATAAATAAGTAAAAACCCCAAAAACACCCACTACACGTGCAGCAGGCACACCCTAACTGCAGGCTGCCAAACAACTGCACCCTCACTCCACACACAAATGAAAGCACCTCCAAGGCCCCGACCCAAATCACCCACAGGTACCACCCCAATGCATGTGATACATTGCCATTCCAATTCCCACAGACCCATCAATAACGCTTGCCCTCCTTTACTCCACCACAGGGTCCGATCCAAACGACGAGCTCCAGGACACCCCTACCAGCACACCTGCAAAGAGGGCCAAGACCGACGGCCAAAGACCCTCCACCTCAGCTGCACGCATCAAGACACGGCAGCAGCACATATCAAGTGGCAGCACAAAGGAGGGAACATCAACAGCCACCCCAGCAGCCAGCATGCCCACAACAGCACCACCACAGGTCCCCCCAATGGATGCCACAGAAGGTACTGCCTCTGGTGGCAGCAGCACCATAGGTGACACCCCATTAATGGCAGCATGCTCCGACACAGAAGACGGGGATGTCGAAGTCAGATCCATCCATGACCTGTCCCAATCCCCCTGTCTGTTCCATCCCGTACACCATGAGGATACCACGCAGGGGCACCCACAAGACGACGACTGGCCATCCCCCACAAGCCCTGTGGCAGGGCAACATGAGGCGAACAGCCCCTCTGTGACACCACCGCAAATGGCCATGGCACAGCACAGGCAACAGTCCCTCGACCAGTTAATCGTGCAACAGCAGCAACTGGCCACGCTCCTCAAGGACCATGCCGATGGATGTGGGGGCACTAAGGCAGACATAGAAACATCAACTGAGACACTTAGGGCACAAATGGAGAGTAGCACCGAGAGCCTGAGAGTCCAAATGGAGAGTAGCACCGAGAGCCTGAGAGTCCAAATGGAGAGAAGCACCGAGAGCCTCAGGGGGGAACTGCATGCGACGTCCAAAGACGTATGTGCCGAACTTGCCGCAGTGCGCCGTGTGCTCACTGAGCTCTCACAAACCCTTAGGGACATGCATGGACGTGAGCAGGCAGAGACATCATCCGTTGCAAGTTCCGTCCAGGGCAGCCCCCAACGTAGATCTGGGAGGAACCTGCGCTCCACAGGCAGGGGTGCCCCTGATACCCGCAGAGGGGGCTTGCAATAGCGACTGCCCACTGACAATGAGCATCTTTGGACACTGGTGTTCGGGGGGGAGGTAGGAGGGTGGAGGGGGTGTGTTGGGCTCACTTGGGTGGCGGGTCGATAGGGTGTTCAACATGATATCACATATGCCATAAACAATGCACGATCAACCAATGAGATGTGTGGACAATGATCTTTGTGTACTAGGCCATCATAGGCGTACAGTCCATATTGTGCATGTACCAGACACACACAGTGCCACGAGTCCCGTGTCCATGTATCAGCCACCAGGCGTGAGTGCTAGAAGCATGCATCTATGAGATGCTGACGAATTTCACGGCCCTCCTGTGCCTCGCAGACTCCTTGAGGTGCTGCCACATCCCCACCCTCATCATGACCATCTTCAGGTGCTTGCAGTTGTGCGTCAGGGGGCATGGGCACATTTCTACGTACGCACATGTTGTGTAGCATGACACATGCCATCACCATCTTTGCAACCTTCTCATGGCGGTACAGGAGTGCCCCGCCAGACCTGCTAAGGCACCGGAAACGGGTCTTCAGTAGGCCGAATGCCTGTTCAATGACTACACAGGTACGTGAGTGGGCATGGTTGTAGTCCTCCTCATGCTGGTCCCGTGGGTTCCGGACTGGTGTGAGGAGCCATCTCTTCAGTGGATATCTGGCATCACCTGTATGTGGACGATAAACGAATTATGTGGAATGCCATTGCTACGTACGCACCCCCCCCCCTTCCTGCCAGGTCATTGCCGCATCACATACCCCACATCATCATGCATGAAATGAGACTCACCGAGTAGCCAGGATCTGTTCCCTGCGTGTCGCTCCATGTAGCGTGGTATTGTAGAGTTCCTCAAGATCATAGAATCATGGGTTGATCCAGGGAATCGGGCACAACAATGTGTAATGATCCTGTTGGAGTCACACACCATTTGTACATTCAGAGAATGAAATTGTTTTCGGTTGCGGTACTGGGCCTCCATGGCATGTGGGACGACCAATTCCACATGGGTGCAGTCGATGGCACCAAGGCAACCCGGTATGCCGCCAAGTGCATGGAATCCCACTTTTGTGTTGGTAATTTCCTGCTCCGAGCGTGGTAGAGAGATGTAGTCGTCTGCGTGCTGCAGGAGGGCATCGAGCACTTGCAATAGTGTCCGTGAGAACAGTGGCTGAGAAATGCCATGCAACTGTCCGACTGTGTGCTGGTAGGTGCCTGTGGCCAGGAAGTGGAGTACAGACACCACCTTCAGTAGGGGTGGGATGGCGGTTGGGCTATCTATCATGCTGACAAGGTCAGCCTGTGTCATGTCCACAATGGCGGCTATGGTGTCCCGGTCCAAACGGTAGAGGGTGTGGATCTGCTCATCAGTGAGGTTGAACGGATGTGCTCGGAGGCGTGGGATTGCGGGCTGCCTGCGTGGTGGTAGTGGCTGTGCTGGCGGCCCTTGCTGGCCCTGCCTTGCCCTCCTCCTCCTCCTGCGTCTCCTCCGTGCGGCCGGTTGTAGTTGGTGTTCGTCTTCTTCTTGGAGTTGGAGTACTTGCAGTGCTATCAGGTCCCCCAGGGCCAACATCGCGAGTCCTGCCGGTAGCATTTTGGAGTGGTTGTGGGAGGAGACTGGGCGTGCAATTTATGTGTTTTCAGGCTGTATGGCCTCCACCTGTGGTGATTCATTCCACCTGTGCAAGCTGCTCTCCCCTTTGGGCGAGCACGTCCCGCACACAACGCTGCAATTCGAGGAATGGCATCTTGCTATTACAATCATGTATTAGTACCCGATGGCCGTGTAACATTGGTTGATATGTACATTCGGCTATGGTCCCATTGTTTCACATACATTCTTAGCAGTCGCGAACAGACTTGTGAAGGGTCAGTGGAACGTAGTACTGGAGTAACGGTGGACCCTCATGCATCACTGCACCGGGCTTCACCGACGGGCGGGGCGTCCCATTTGTGAGTGAAGGCAGTTGCCATTTTCACACACAGCCGCACTAGATGGATTAATTTGTGATTACAAGCGGCCACAGATGCCTTTTCGACGTGATGTTGCAAATGAGGAATTCGAAGGGCGGCGCTTTCGGTTTTCAGCTAGCGGCGAGGAGATGCCCACAGGTCTGACTGCAAATATAACGTTCTATTGTTCAATGTCCTTGGGACAGGGGCCATGGCGAGGATGCAATGATTGATATGAATAGTTTGGGATGCGCAATAGTGACGTGGGCGATGAGGCCGGACGTTCCCAGATACATGTTACTTCACAACACTGGAATTACGGGCTGGGGCACAGTGGATTTTGCAGGCTGCATGACGCACAGACTCAATGGAAATTTCACATGTCATGTGAGTATGGAAACAGGCGTTTTCATTCCGGGATGAGGGAATGATGTATGGATGCATGGACAGATGATTTGATACAGAGTTTGCCATGTACAGGGATTCTTGGAATCTATCCGCCTCCCCTGCGCTATGTGATGCAGGGCTGCCACAGTGGGACCATCGTCTATCTGGCCTTGTCGAGCCCTCCCTGTCACGACGCGCCTTCAGACACTTGTGTCTATACACGTTACCAATCCCATCAGATGGATTCTGTTTTAACAGACGCATGCACAGGTACACTCGTTTGTGATAGTGTTTTCACCTCGATATAGATAGTTATGATTCGCAAGTGGTTTTTGGGTGGTGATGATCCTTTGGAGTGGGCTAGCATGCATATGGCTGTGGATTTAGTGTGATCATTGAAGTGAGTTGTTCGAATGTAGTTCTGATGGCCATTCTATTCTTTTACTTTTCTTTTGGTTGACAGGTATCTCCTCCCCTTTTGCCACTGCCATCTGTATGCCACTCCTGCAGATGGGTTTTACTCCCGACACCTGCTGCTTCGTGTTAATCAGTGGAGCAGCATTACGATCTTATGGGACGATCGCCAATGGGCCACATGCCCTTACGCAGTACTAGTGGCTCGGAGCAACATTTCGGCCTTCCAGCTGGACTAGTGCCTCCCTATTGGGACGTCCCTGCGGTTCTAGGCGCTTCCATGTTGCCTTTTCGTACGAGAATGTAGCCCCTGTGTACCATGAAGGAACAGGGCGTCACACAAGAAGTAGCTGGTCATTTATTGCCGATGCAGCCCACAATGGTGAAATGTGTTTTGGAGTTCATGGCCTAATGGCTGTATGGGCTTGGTGTATTTGTTGTGCATTAAATTTCTATTCTGATATGGGCCGTGTAGCGTTCTTCTTTGCAAGTGATGTGGCATATTCCGATTTGGGGGGCGATGTATTGTGAGGAGATCTGCATTGGGTTCCAGCTTCGGAGTATAGTTGCGTGGTACTGTGCTGGGCGCGTTTGCCTACGAAGCCCAGTGAGGTCAGGGGTGAGGGCTGCCAATATGACTGTTTGAATGATGTCATGCTCAGGGGCGGGGGATTAGGTTTTGTGTAACAGATGCCGGTCAGCCAGGTGGATTGGTGGAATGATGTGATTATCGGAATATTGCTGTTCACAGGTGCCTGTGTTTGCGTGCGTTTCTTGGTGGGAGACTGAGGTCATGTCCATTGGAATAGCTTCTGTGTTCGTGCCATCTGTGCCCTGCAGCTCCCATTGGCCCCTCTTGTGATTCTTTTGTTCGTTGGCATGCATGGGTGACTTGTACATTTCACTGGTTGCATTGTGACTTCGTTGCACCTACGGGGAGTTGTACTATGTGGCCAGGGAGCGGTGTACAGGCACTCAGTGGGGCCGTTTACGGTTGATTCGCGATGCCGTACTTCTCACCATGGCGGAATGGTACTTTCCGCCGTGCTTGATGGCGTTAAGTACATGTCCGCTAGGGTCGGAATTTGCGTACCCTTGCGCCATGGTGCTAATTACGGTTTGGCATGGCGCGCGCGCGCGTACTTGGTGCAGTTAGCGTTGGCGTTCACTACGGTGTCGCTAATGGCATCGTACTTTACGGTGACGGGTCATAATCGCACCGAGCGCTATTCGATGGCGGTATTGCATTTCCGCCATCGTTTTTCGATTTCCGCCAGGGTCGTAATGAGGCCCTGTATGAAATTGAACTACCTCTTATTTACTGAGTTTGTAGGTAGTATTAATGTGTGTGTCGTTCTTTCTGTTGCCACCAGGTACACTCTTGAGTTTTTCTTCATGGAGTCTTTTTGTTTACTGTTTTACTGCACCATGCTAACAAAGACTTGCTAATTAACCTGGGAGTAGACTGCTTGCTTCTTGCAAATTGATATCTCGTGCCTTCTTTCCGCTGTTCCAATTCTCCCTTATTTCACTGTAACTTTGGCACTAGTTGCCAGCTGTTCTCTGAGTTCTGTCCAAATATGTATTTCTGTGGATTCTTATCATACGTGTTCTTCATGAGGAGTGCCTGTTTGCTTTGTATCTAATGCATGTGCTGTTACTGTTACAATGTTAGTTTGAATTATTTTGCCAACTCCAGCACACATTACCCCAAGTCCTGCTGTACCTGTACCTCTCACTCTTGCAGTACTGGTGCAGGGGAGGGGTAGAAGTTATGGATGACATATGCATCTGCCTCACCTGTAAGGAACTCATGGTGCCAACAGTAAAGACAGAAACAAGTGATCACAGTTCTAGGGTGTTAATTAATCTGTAAATGGAGTGCGGAAAAACGCCTAATCTAAACTTAAATCTAATATGGAAGCAACCTTTGACCATCAAATGAAAAATAAAGCAGTCGCTGTGATGTTGTGTCAAAATAAAAAGGGCATATACTAAAAAAAAAACAATTGCCAATTCCTTACAACTAATTACAGAAAGAGTGTGTGATAGGATTTTCAATAAAGAAAGAAGTGTTCCAAATAATAAGTCAGGATGTGATTCCCAGGGGTCTCCCTTCCCCATATTTTCAGCACGGGACAAGGTGGGACCTTGAAGCACAGCACACGCTCCAGCTTTCTCAGCATGAGCTGATGGTTCTGTTCCAGCTATGACATTCTTCGATGGTTAAGTCTCTTTTCAATAAAAAAGTCTCTTGTCTTCAAGTGCCTGATGTATTCAACAACAAACAAACAAAAAGTTCCTTTGCGAATGGACTTTGCTTGAGGACGTTTTACCCCTGGATCTCCTTTCGACCTGGCTCGGACCCACTTGACAAAGGGGGACCATTCACTTCCACTTGTCTTCCAATACTTCTTACTTTCAAGAGTTTAAATGTCTTTTTGAACAGTTCTTCATGCTTTGTCCCTGGTTGTTGGCTTCCCTCTGCCGGGTTCACTCTCACCATCTTTTACAGACAGTTCACTGTGGACGTTCATTGATCGGGTTTACTTCGATCCATACACTATTCGGGTTCTTGGCTTCCCTCTGCCGGGTTCACTCTCACCAACTCCTACAGACAGTTCACTATGGGACTTTAGACTTTACCCATCTCATTAGCATCCCTCCACCAGGTTCACTCTTGCCAACTTCTGCAACACTCTGTTCATGTACTAGTTTTCACCATGCAGGATTAATTTCCCTTTCTTTCACAATCATCTGGCAGTCAAAGACATCCAACAGTACAGAGAATTTGAAAAGACCCCTATATGACAACTTTGACCTGTCTTCGCCTCTTCCCAAGGACTTCTGGTTTCGGTAGTCTCTTATCATTGGGTAATCACACAGAGTTTTCCTGCGTGACTACCCAAGTGGTGCCGGACACCTCAGTTACGGGCATTCCCCCTCTTTCCCAATAGTTCCTTTAAACCTTTCAAAGTTCAATTTATCTATTGGTTACTTTTTGTTCAACACAGCTCAGTTTCTTATTGACTCTCCTGCCGACTCACCGGCTGTGATGAACCACCTGGCTTTCCTTCTCTTTGGAGTCATGGTTGCGCTTCCTTCACTACGGCTAACACAGACCGTCCTCTTCACTTCCAGCTCCCTGCCGCGTCTGACAGCTATCGCGCTGGTACTTGCTGGAATGGTTACGCCAATTACCAGCTTTTTTGTGGACAGCTCTTTCATTCGAAGTCAGTTTTGCTCACATTGCAAGACCACACGCACGAACACGCAAGAAGAGTGAACTGCCCGTCTGCTCTATTGAAGAGTGAACCACTTTCTATGGATGCTGCACGGCTGATACGTCCAGACCCCGTTTATCCTGCCTGGCTCATGCCAGGTCTCCCTATTCAACATCCAGATATTTGCTGTTTTGGAATGCTGAGGTGGACCCCTGAGCATACCTCCGGTTGATGCATCATATGTGACTCTGAACATATGCACGTGCAGTCACACATTGTGCTTACTCCTGCCTCTGTAACAGGAGCCAGCAGCTTGTCCTCTTTTTTCGCCCTGAGGAAGGCTACATACAGATGCCACCAACTATTGGCATAGCCGAAACGTGTTTTCCGGTGCACGACAACGTCACGGTGGAGAATTCATTTTCAAAATCCCCTCCAGAGTAGCACGGGACACTCCTTGCTAAAAGATTTGGTATCTTTACACGTTGGCACTTAAACAAATTTGTAGACCTACTCAAATAGTTAATAGGTCCACAGTCCTGCAAAACAATTACAGTCTCGTGTGCTTTACACAGAAAAATATTCTGATTCCACACCCCCCCCCTTTTTTTTGCCTAAACACAAGTTTGTTACTGTGTAGATGACTGGAACTATGATTTCAGTTTGACTATCTCTTCTTTATTATGTACTATTTCTGTTTTGACACAGGAAACTAACTATGAAAATGTATATGTATTCTTTGTTTGCACATATTTGTAATTATTCTTTGTATGTTCTTTGAATTTTTTGTTATGTACCCTTGGTTGTTATATTAATGATTTAAATATACTAGAACTGCAGAGCCACCAGAGTGTACCTGTATGTTGTTGTTTTTCTCCAGTGACCTGTACGGCACTGTTTCAAATCCTTCTCCATACATTTCTTACTTTCTTTGTGAATTTATGACAATGAAATGAATATTGGTCTCCATGTGGATTTTCCTCTTTTTTGTTAACAGTACTTTACCCCCCTATCCACATTAGCACCAGGGGTATCCCTATTTTTGTACTCATGGTACCAACGAGACAAGAATCTCTCCCAGCTTGGTAATCAGCGCTGAAGGGTTCACGAGCACCGTGTGTATCTGCTGCAACACATGCTGGCTTTTGATTGTGGCCTTATGTTTCTGTCTGCGGAGGTTTCACAGGTCTTGATCAGAAAGGGCAAGGTCACTTCTCTCCTTGTCACTCTTCTGGTATTCGCGGTCTTTCACCTCCTCTTGAACTGACATACTGAGTTAGCCGGCACATTGTGCGGTTTGCCTTGCTCCTCCTGGGCTCTCGTGGTCTACCTTTTATCCCTGTGGGGAATGGAAAGGGCCATCAGGTGTGTGTGATTCTGGTCAATTGCCTTACTTTGCCTGACCCTTGTATTGGGACATGTCACTAGTCTTCCCCCAGGAACTGGATCCATTAGTGATGGCCGTGTCCTGGCCATCTGGATGACAGATCCCTGTGGACTAACTAGGGAGACACCAACAGGTTTCTCACATATGACACTCCACCCTCTGGTCAAGTCCTCTTCCACACTCATTCTTCCGCTCTACCCCATATAGGGCTCTTTGGGGTAGATCCATGAGATCCATATTTTGCTCACCCCCTCAATCTACCTCCACGTCTCATGTGTTCATCAGGACTCCAGGGTATGTAGTAACATTCCCAAGCAGAGTCACAGTTTTCCCAGTGCTCTGTGCAATTATGGGGATCTTGAGGATATGTACTTTTTGACCCGGGAGTTGCGATAGGTCTTTCCATTGTTTGGGTACGGTGGAAGTCATCCATTTTTGTATACTCATGCATGTGAGTATCCAGGCTTATTACTATTTTCATTCCTACTGGCTTTTTGGCAGTCTTTTGCATTGGATTATTGTTATTGTCGTGACTTGCCGCGTAGTGAAGAGTAATGGGCCTCTGTCCACAAATCACCCACAGGGAGAGAGTAAAGAAACTCCCTGTGCAATCTTTGAGGCCACATGTGGTTTGATGGTTTGCCGGATCCTATGACGCCGAGGACCCCAGAGGCTGTTAAAAGGAAGTTAGGGTTAGCACAGGCAAACACAGTACTTTGATATGAAAAGGTGTGCAATACTCTCTTACCTAAGTCTAGCGGGATGGTGCTCGGGTGCCTGGGGTCAGATGCGAGGGAGCGTCAAATATCCGGGCAGCCATGTCCCAGATGGAAGGTAACGGCTGATACCTGTAGCCCTTCCGTAGCCGAAGGGAACTTGAAACTGATCACGTAGAGCCAATGGTCGAAAGGTCGAAAGCCAGAAGGGGAAATCCGAAAGCAATCCGTTGAGCGTAGCAAAAGAGTCCAAAGTACCAATATCCGTGCAGAGTTCCGAGTGACAGTATCCGTGGAGCAAGAAAGCCAATCCGTGGTTCATAAGCCTGAGTCCAAATCCGATGCAGCAAACAATGTGAATCCTGAAAGCGCCGAACAGAGTCGTGAAACAGCTGTGAAGCGGTGAGCAACTCGAACTTCCCGGCTTTTACGTGCGCCGGCTCCCAGTCATGTGAGCGGAAACCTGAGCACGTGATCGGGAAGCTGTCGCGGAACCAGGAAGTAACCGCGATTGGGTGCTCCAGCCCGAGCGCAGTCTCCACGGGAGTTGCCAATGGAAACGAGGCAACAAACCGGGCCGGCCTCTGCGCACGGCCCGAATCCGCCGGTGATGACGACTCCCTCGCACCATAGGTGAAGGGATGGCTTGGGAGGTGGACTGTGACCCGGGGAGTCTAGCAATGTGTGTTGGGGTATCAAGCAGGGTGGTGCGTAGTTGTGTAACTGATTTGTTGTGCATGACAGTTATTATCAAGACACAGAAAGCTAGTAGTACTGTTACCAGTATGGCCACTATTATTTCGAATGTGTTAGCCAACCAGATGGGTATCCATGAGAACAAGTAGGTAAACCAGTCATCATCCACATTGACTTCAACCTCTTCTACCATTTTTGTGTACAGTTGTTTCAAAGTGAATATTGCCTCTGTGAGGCTCAGATTTTCCTGTTGTGGGCAGGTTGGTATGTTCAGTAAGATGGGACAATTGTGGCACACACACCACCTTCCATGGCCGTAATAAGGTCAAGCACTTACCTGTGTTTGAGAGTCATGAGCCTGTTTGCTATCAGCTCTTCCCGTATGTCATTGAAGCCATTCATAGTTGTATTTATGGTCTGCAACAGTTCCCGTTCGGTTATTTGCAAAGATGTGTCATTCATATGTGCCTGCAAACTGGCAGTAAAGAAGGATGTGAAGTAAAGAACATTTCTTATCTACTGAATAACATATGCTCATCTGGTGTGTCATCATAAGAATTTTGCTGCTTTTACCGATGAATAGGTGTCTCTCTTTGTGCATTTACGGGTGAGAGACTTCTTACTTTTTAGGTGTGCATTGATCTGAGGAAAATCACCAATCGGCACCTCACTCTGTGGCACTACTAGGGATGTTGCAGTTATTACCACTATTGAGCACAGGCCTCCCCATTTTGGTCGGAGCTGCTTCTGTGCTCTGGAACCACAAGCCCAATAATGGTCCATTAATATCACTGTGCCTACTTTAATTAATTCCAGGCACATCAACAATTAGTTTTCACCATTTGTGTGCTCCTATTTTTACTGTGTTGTATTTATTATACAAATGTTGGCATTCTTCACGAATACTATTTGTACTCGGCCTGCTTCATCCTCTCCCCACGTTAGTATTTTAGCCTATTTTGTCCATGCTACAAGGCACTCCTTATTTACCTTTTGAACAACCACTCACAGTTGCTCTACAAGCACTGTTTTACAACTGATCAGTCCTTCCACCCAGACTTTTTTGGTAAAGAGCCATCCTTTTATTTGTAAAAGGCCTCTCGCCCAACATCCAGGAATTTCTCTTGCCCATTTGTCAGTTCATTGCATACATTGGTGGTCTTCTGTTATTATGTCCCCTCTTCTCAGACCTGACAATATGGAGCATATTAACTCATGTTGTGTTTCATCATCGCTCATCACAGAGACTTATTTTATGAAGTTATCCTCACATGGAGAATCTTTCTTTGTTACCCAGTGCATGCAGGCACATCTGGCCTGAACTTGCCCTCTGGTCATGCATGCTGCGAGTTGTGTCAGTCAGTGTGCTACGTGTGCAGATGCTTCTGTGGCAATGAATATTCTGGAGGCACTCATGACATAGGGGATGCGGGAAAACACAAAACATCTCTCATCAGATGTCTTTCTCCCCATTCGGCTCACATGTCTATCCAACATATTATTCGAGACATGAGCAAAATGCTGTCCCATAAAGCATTGATCATCAAGTATATATCCTTTTTCCCTCATCCCTTTAGTGCTTTGTTCAGGATATTTCTCAGGGGTCATTTTATTTGGTGTTGGTTTTCGTATTATACAAGGAGACCATGAAAAGTTGGTGTTGCCTTGCTGTGCGTGCTTTAGTGCTGCACTCCAAAACAGTAAATACAATATAAACACACGGGAGGAATGTTCTGCTCCAATCAAAATAGCTTTTGATTCAGACATTCGTCTGGGCAAGAAAAGGTATTCTTTTATATTACTGAACAGTTGCATCATGTCTTACGAATATCTTCCATTTATCATACAAAAAGAAATGTCCACATTGAAAGCTTCCTTAGTAAAGTTTTTTTTTAAATGCTCTTCGTTATACACTCTGAATGCTTTTCAAAAATGTTTAGATAAACCATTTATATATTTTTAGACATGTAAGGACCAAGTAAAAGGGCACTTATTTTAATTAAAAATAGTTTTTGGATCTTTTGCGAACACTGTTTTTGGGACAACACAGAAAAGTCTCTACACTTATGTTCCTTCTCACTGCTGATCCGCTCTGATCACCAATCTTGTTTGTGGTCTTCGCACGTCTTCTTCACTTTCGGGATCATTTTTTGCAGATAGGGTGTTCTCACCTTTATATAGTTTGAGATCACTGAGATGGATCCAAGCTCACCTGCCTTCAAACTTGACCGCAGAGGGAGTGGTCCTTCCAAACAAGGTTATGACACAGCACCTTGTCCCCATGATACAACAAAAGTGGTTTCAACAAATTATCTGGATCAGTGTGTTAATGTGTGTTTGTCTGTTTATTTATTTATTTATAATGCACGCCGGACCCAAGGGTTTCAGGGTGCAAATGATACAAGAAGGCTTTCAGCTTAGTTACAAAATGACATAAGGTACAAATCAAAATCTACAAGCATAATATACAGTGAATGTGGGGAAAGTAAATACATAGAAGGCATACATGGAATATAACACATCACAGTCAGGAACATAATTTACAAGACAGTTTGATGTTATTTACAAGGCGAAATAGATAAGGGTCAGTGTATTTCTTGTCATTATTTTTGAACCAGTTAATGAGACTTTGTCTGAATATAGTGAATGTTTGATCAGTTCTCAGCAGGGGTGGCAAGGAATTCCAAAGCTGTGCAGCCTTGACCTGGGCGCTACTGCCCCCGATTTTGGAAAATTTGAATCTTGGCACCAAAAGACAATTGGTATTGATTGTTCTAGTGGGTCTGCTTGAAATGTTCTATTAATTCTTTCTGTCAGGTAGCATGTTGCCCTATTATTTAGGTATTTGTGGATGAGTCATGCCGTCTTCAGTTGCCTGCCCTGGCCTACTTCTGCAACCAATCCTTCACCACTGGAGTCTTCCCGTCTTCCCTGAAGCACTCCCTTGTGCACCCCTTTCTTAAGAAACCCTCTGCCGACCCTTCCTGCCTGGCTAACTACCACCCAATCTCCATCACTTCATTCCTGGGCAAACCCCTGGAAAAACTGGCCATCTCCCAGATCAACCTTCACTCTGAATCAGTTGGTTGCCTCCACGGCCATCAGTCTGGCTTCAGAGCTGCCAGAAGCATGGAAACTGCTCTCCTGAACATCTGTGAAGACCTGCTCTCCAACCTCGATTCCAAAATCCCCTGTGTCCTCATCTTACTTGAGCTCTCTTCTGACTTTGACATGGTTAACCATGCCATCCTACTGAACCGTCTCCGTGACAACGTGGGGATCACCTGTCAGGCCTTGGCGTGGCTGACTTCTTTCTTTTCCGACCGACCCTCCCTGGTTCAACCTGTGTCTTCCACTCCTCTATCTTTATCTCCACCTGTGGTGTTCCCCAGGGGTCTAACCTCTCTCCCTGGCTGTTCAACCAATACACAGCACTTCTTGCCTACCTCATTGCCGCGCTCTGCTCCAACTTCCAGTGCTATGCGGATGACACTCAGCTCATTTTCAGGCTACACTCAGCCACCTCTTCTCCCTCTCTCATCTCTGAGTGCCTGTCCGCCATCCAGGAGTGGTGCGCCACCAATCATGTCTACCTTAATGCCAGTAAGACCGAGATTATCCTCATCGGAACACCAGCTCCCTCCTTTCCTGTCACTCTCTGGCCATCCTCTCCTGGCCCTCTTTGCACCCACTTGTGGGGCTACAAACCTTGGGGTCATCTTCAACACCAGACTCTCCTTCTCTCCTCGCATCTCAGACATCTCTAAGAAGTCACACTATCAGCTGCACCTCCTCAGAGGTATTCTTCCTTTCCTCTCCTTCCCCAGAAGCTCACTGTCTCCAGAGCTCTGGCTCTCTCTAGGTCGGACTACTGCAACAGCCTCTTTCTAAATCTGCCTGCTTCTACTCTCTGCCCTCTGCAACTCATCCAGAACATGACTGCGAGACATGTCCTTGGTCTCAAGCCCAAGGATCGTATCTTAACTGAAATCTCTGCACTGGCTCCGAGAGGCTGTGAGGATTAAGTTCAAAACCCTCTGCATTGTCCACAAGGACTTCTGGGCCCTGGGCCTCAATACCTTCAACTCTCTCTTCCTAAATATCTTTCTTCTCGAGCTCTTCGCTCATCCGCCTCCAACTCCCTCAGGGTCTGTCTCTTCTCCAAGAAACAAGTTGCTGGTAGATCTCTTTCATCAGCTGAGGCCTCCCTCTGGAACAACCTCCCTGCCTCCCTGAAACTTGAGGAGAATCATCTCCGGTTCCGGAAGCACTTCAAAACCTTTCTCTTTGCTTCTGCTTTTTCTCTTCCTCTCCCCTGCTGAATAACTGGCTAAACTGAAACTGCACTGGCTACCTGGCCATCCTCTGATCTAGAGCCCAGGTCTCCTCCCTCCCCAGTCGTACTCCTCCACTGCCTTCTGGGCAACCCCCACACTTGGTGACTGCCTTCTGTACCCCTTCAGTCCCACTTCCAGCACTTGACACCCGTTGTCTGCACTTACCCTTGCACTTGCCACCCTATTACATTACATTACATTACATGACATTACATTACAGGATATTTATATAGCGCACTATGGACCCACAGGCATGAAGGCGTGCACAACAAAAAAGGACGGGTGGGCTCCTAGTGCCACAGAAACAGCAAGAAAAAAATTAATGGAGGAGTATAGCTAGTACTATAAATCGAAGAGGAAGGTTTTAAGAGCCCTCTTAAATTTAGCAAGGCAACCAAGGTTGTGCAGATGATCTGGCAGATTATTCCATAAACTTGGTGCCTTAAATGCAAAGGCACCATCTTCTGCCTTTGAAGTCCTGGCTCTAGGTTGCTCCAGGAGATTTTTTGAGTCCGACCTTAAGGATCTCCTGATGGCTTTTTCGGTGATGCAACATTGAAGATACAGAGGCATCATCAACATTCTGCACTTAAAGGTGATCACCAACATTCGGAATTTGATTCTGGATTCCACTGGTAACCACTGAAGGCCTCGCCTGCCCTCTGTTACGTGCTTGTGCCTTGAGAGGCCAACTACCACTCTCACAGCCCAGTTCTGGACCACCTGTAGTCTCTGTATGGTATGACCCCCTTACTGGATCCCTGCAAAAGACTGCAGCAATAGTCCAACTTGGCCCCTATTATTGCCCTAGCAATGGTTTCAACACTTTTTTGGGAGATAAGAGGTCTCAAGTGTGACAACAGTTTTACATAGTATACTGCTGAAGATATGACAGAGGACACATGTTCTTTCATATTAAGGGATTGATCCAGAATGACACCCAGTATTTTGGTTTTGGGGAGTAGATTAATGATGTCATCCCCTAACTTAAAGGCACTGTAGAAGGGTTTTAAAGTTTTAAGTGCATGTGGGCTCCCTACCATCATTAGATTGGTTTTACTCCTATTGAGGGCAAGGTAATTATCTAACATCCATTTTTCGATTAGGCTGAAAACTCTGTTTACTTCTGACTCATCCTGTCCATGATTGCCTGTCAGTGGAATTATGCATTGGGTGTCATCGGCATAGTTTGAGAAGACAACCCCCTCCTGTTCAAGCATGAAGAAGAAGGGAGCCATGAAAATATTGTAGATGCATGGCGATGTACTGGCCCCCTTTGTAACTCCATAGGCTACCTCAATTGGATCTGCTTCCGCCATATCCAAGCACACACTACTCAGACGGTGTTCAAGGAAAGAGGAGATCTAGGACGCTGCTCGCTCCAAAAAGTTGGCTACTTCCTTTAGCCTTGTATTTAGTATTGTGTGATCGATTAAATCAAAGGCCACAGATTGGTCCAAGGTATAATCAGTGAAAGCTTACTGTTATCCATTTGTGAGAGTAGTCTAGATTTAAGCTCAAGGTGCAGGACTCAGTACCATAGAGTTTCCTGAAGCTCAACCAGTGGGAGTGCAGGATGGTATGCTGATTCAGGTGTTCCGAAATTTGTTGGTAGGCTACCCTATCCAATATTTTCAGGAGGAAAGGGGTGTTTGAGTTGGGTCAGAAATTCTGAGGATTATCCCTTGACAGACCTAACTTCTTAATGATAGGGGTAGCCATGGTATGTTTCAATTCTTTGGGTACTACACCTTCTGCCAATGAGGCATTAACAAAAGAGCAGACTGCTCCAATGATGGAAGGATAACAGGTCTTTATTATCCTAGATGCGCATTCACCTCCTCTGCAGTGCGATAATTTCATTATATAAATTACCTTTTTTAATTCCGGGCCACTTACTGGATGAAAATCAAAAATGTGAATGTCTGAGCTCCTACTGAAAACCTTGGGATTACCAGAGTCCGAACAAGCCTGGTTCTGTAACTTTTTTCCAAGCATTGCCGACCGGATGTTAATAAGCTTGTTTTGGAGCCCGTCTTGGATACGTTGACGCCAATCCTTGTCATTTAGTTCCGCTAAGCCTGACAGGGCCGGCGTGCTTTCCTGTTTCTTAAGAATTTTAAACAATTCTTTGGTATCGGATTCGGCATTGCTTATACGTGTGTTGTGGTCTTTTCTTTTTGACAGAAGAATGGCATGTTTATACTCTCCTATGGAATTCTTGTATTTTCTAGTGAGACTGGAGTGGGCTCACGTTTCCATTTCTGAAAACCCTTTGAGGAGACAGATTTTAGTCTTCTCAATTCTTCAGAGAACCAGCTCTTTAGCATCCATGTGTGACTTTCTTGACTTTAGTGGTGCTAGTTTATCAGATATACTAGTTAAGCTTTTCATGAGTGCTATGGCCATATTTTGTGCCGATAATCCTTTATCAGAGGATAAATCAAGAGAGATGCCAATCAGAGGCTCTATGTTGGCTTCAGTTAGTTGCTTTGAGTTGCGGGAGAGGCTTCCTAACAATTTACAATTCTTACTCCTTGCGAATGGCACCGTTATAGAGAAATTAACAAAGAAATATTGTTATTTTTCTGGTATCCCATGTACTGCACTGTCCCCTCCACCTTCCCCCTCACACTTTCCCCTGTCCCCTTCCCATGCACTTGCACGATCTGAATGTCACCTGTCCTAGTAGGATTGCTGTCTTTGTCTTCCCTCCGTTCCCCCTCCCTGCCTCGTCGCGCCTTGAAACACTTGTGTATAGGCACGTTATAAATGCCATACCATATCATATCATTGAGTGAGCCGGAGGAGTGGAGGCAGGCAATGGCACCCACAAGGTTGCAGGTGAGTCACCCCCTTGCAAATATCATTGTGACTAGTGCACCAGTCCATTCCCGGTCTGAATATCCAACATCCGGGCACTGTGAGTGGGTGCAGTGCGTGTGACGGACCACAGGCACCCACGACTGGACCCTTCTACCAGTGTACCCAAGCGACCCCAGGTATCCAGACTAGTCAGTAATTCATCCAATGGACAAACAGAAGCACCATGGCACACACATTCATGGTGTGGGCACATCAACGTCAGGTCTGTGTGTGTATTACCAACCACCCCTCACTGACAGTGGCATGCCAGCTGTGCATTCACATCAGACACATGAAAATTCCATCTGAACAAGTCAGAACTGTCTCCCCCGTAGTATGCCTCAGCAATACCAACATTGTGAATGCTTAACAGGTTACGCCCAAGCAGGATTGAAACTGTCCTCTTCCCCCTGTAAACCATGAAATGCATGAAACAAATGTTATGTGCCCTGTCCTCATACCATACCCTATGTACCCTACATGCATTCAGGCACCATCTAAGGGCAATGTGGATGACCAGGAGGCAGGCCCATTTCGATGTCTGCCCAGACGCGCCTCCACCAGCACCACCACCCCGCGAAGGGCCCGGCATGATACGCCAAGGTGGAGGATACACCCCACCCCACTGCACCAAGGGCTCACCAGCTCAATGGCCCCATGCCACCAGGGGCTCACCAGCTCAACAGCCCCAAGCCACCAGGGCTCAGCATCTCAATGGCCCCAAGCCACCAGGGGCTCACATGAAGTAGATGTTGCCACCAGTGTAACCACCTTAGAGGACGGCAACTCATCCTGCGAGGAGCAGCATGGCGTACCTGTGTTGACACCAATTCACAGTACAGAGCAGCAAATGGCCCCACCCAAGGGACCCTGGAGCATGTGCACAGTCCAAGCCGCAGTCTCCATATCTGTGCACACCGCTATCAACCACACACACCAGTGGCGGATGAGGACACACCCTCATATGGTCACCTGCCGGCAGCCCCTCCATCCACAGAATCCCCCCCAGACAGACCACCATGACAAGCAACAGTACCCCCACTACCCTGCATAGACCTGCCAGGCAGAGCAGCACAACACATAACACAGGCACAGCAGTCATGGCAGGTCTGGACAAGATTGAGGCATGCCAAATGTGTATCGAGGTCATGGCCATCCAACACAACCACCACATCAAGGCCATCATCAAGGTTCTTGCGCCCTGATGCCCCTGGGCCTGTGGGTTTGCGCGTTATAAATAAACAAATACAAATACAAATATCAGCAGTGCGAATCGGGGGGCAGCAGAAACCATGGTGCAGGGCAAAGACTGTACCCATAAAGTGGGGGAAGGATGTACTGCAGCTCTCACAGGGTTTGAGCAGAGTCTGTGAACTATGCAAGGTGCAATCTGTGCATGCAGAACAGATTAGTGAGGCCAATACCCTCCTCCACCAGCAGCTAAAGTTTGCTGCATCGCTGCCATCAACCTCAACAACCCCCACTGCGGGCTCCATACAGGGGTCACCCAGGCGTCGGTCCCTGCAGCATTCCCAAAAGCGTTCACCTGAAGGTGGAGGACATGGAAAGCGACAACGTCCTTCCTAGACGGACAATGCACTGTTGGCCTGAGGGCCGGGCACATGGACCCATATGCACTGTGTTGGGGAGGGTGGAATGTGTGCTGGGGAGTTGGTGGGGGGAGGCGTGAAAGTGTGCTGGGGAGTTGGTGGGGGGGAATGTGTGCTGGGGAGTTGGTGGGGGAGGGGGTTTGTTCCACGCTAATTAAAGCCCATTGAAACTTAACAGAAAGCTTGGACATTCATGAAGGTGTTCAAGTGCTGTTTATTTGATAAGTGATCTTTGTTTCATGTACCCATACACCAAATCAAAATAAATTGTCAATCAACGCCTGCCTGGCCAACATCCCCTCCCTCACCCCATCCTTGTGTGCATTGGCCCTGGCAACGGACACATGGTCATCGTCACTCCCATCCCCTGCCTGTTGCGCATCAGCATCAGGGGTAGTGGCACATGCCTATGGCAGCAGATGTTGTGCCGCATAGCACAGTTGAGTAGAATGTTTCCAACTTTATCTGGCGCATATATCTGAGCCCTTACCAAACGGTCTAGGCACCGGAAACGTGCCTTCAACAAACCAAATGTCCTTTCCACATATATGTGGGTACGACTGTGGGCATTGTTATATGCCAGCTCTACGTGAGTTTGTGGATTCTGCACAGGGGTCATCAGCCATGTGAACTGCAGGTATCCGGAATCACCTGCAGGGGATGAAATGTGTACATTAGGCCTAGGGTGCTGCACTAGGTGTGCAAGGGATATGCATCAATTCACTATGCACTATGGTCATCTCTGTGCACAACGGGTACATGCTATGTCATTGTCATATTGGTATACATCCATCATCTTTAGGGACATGCATAATCTGACCCCTACATGCAGCCTGTGTCAATGAGTAAGGTGTTCTGTGGCAGATTACATTTACATGCACTTGGTGTTAATGGACTTTCAGCAGTTTTTGATGGACTATGTGTATGGATATTAGTGTATACCTCTTGCTGAACAAGTACAGTCATGTTTCCACTTGTCCATTGATTATGGTGTCTTCATGTGCCCCGGGTTTGCACTGCATTGTGCACCATGTCCCTTGTGAACAACTTTCAACATGCTTAAAACTTAATTAGGACTGTTTTTTTTTTTTTTTTAAACAGAGGACAGGACCATTCCCCTCGCGCACACTTGAAATTTACGAAAAAAGTCCTGTCACCTCTCTATAGAGCCCCCTTTCTGATGAGATAGTTTCTCAAAATACCACCATGATGATTTGCAACATCATGTAAGAAAAAAAAGTATAAAAATGTACCCTTCATTTAGAAACAATATATATATTTTATTTTATTTTGTTATACCAAATTTCATCCTGTTCTTAAAATTCATATAACCTAAAAAGGTTTACAATCATTTTATAAAAGTCAAAACACAAAATCAACCAAAGAAAAAGAACAGCAAAAAATAACAGACAAAGGGGGGGAAATAGAAAAGAAAAAGGCAAGAATTTAACCTCCTACTTAAATTCTATCACTAAATTTAAATACACATTTAAAAAACTCATATTTTCAAAATAGCATTTAAAAAAACAATACACAATGATTTCATTAAAATACATTAAGAAACCACTATACAAATCAGAAAAAACAACTTACACTACTAGCAGTCTAGCAGGCTGTCTAGTACTAAATCCTTTTTTCGTTACAAGGATTACTTAGTATCTTTAGATGGCTACAAGCTCCAAGTGCTCTGTTATTCACGTGTCAACAATCACACAGTATCATTGTCCCAACATGTTTCATTCCAAAAATATGTAGATCTTATGAGGGGAAATTCTTCAGGGGATTGCTTCAATACTCAAGTGGTGTATCGTTAGCCAGACTTGTTAAGTGTAAATTCTATAAAAAATTGATTAGAGTGGAGTTGCAGACCTCATGGGGTTGCTCCTGTTATAAATTAAGAGTAACCTGAAGGAAAGGGGGGAAGAAAACAACATGCAAAGTCAGTTGTATTATTCTCAGAACACTAACTGAGTAATCATCTCCACCTAAGTTTTAAATTCTCTGGGTGAGGCTTACCGCACTGCAAACTTTATTATTGGCAAGTGAAGTAAAATGGTGTTTCTTATTAGTAGAGTGCAGGTTCTTAAGGGGAAAATGGAAATAACACATAATCAGTGTTCAGTACGGACATATCGATTGCTTTTTACAACAAGGTTATAGGATGTTAATTATATTATACATCAGTACCCCAGTCGTCCATGTCCAAGGCAACACTCTACTGGTTAAGCATGTGAATAGCTTGCATTAAACACTAAGCCCTTTCTGTATTTGAACCCGGGTAATCCCCATTAGGTGCCAAAATCAGTGGGTAACCGAGCTTCTAAAGAACTTATTTGCAAAGTATTATTCTAAAACAATTAGTTACACAAGGAATAATAATTGACGCCCGATAGTCAGGCCTGCATTCTCTTCTAACACCGTTTTTTTGATGTGGCAACAACCGGTGCTAGTCTTTAGCACGACTTAAAATAATTTGTGTAGTTTCTCACATTGCCAAATTCTTACTGTTATCATACACGGTTGTCGTTTAGTGTAGATCTGTCGTGGAATGGCCTTACTGCCAGTCCTTCTATCCACGCAAGAAGGGATTCGTCTTCTGTTTTATTCTTCTGTGATAGCACACTTGTTGGACTTCTTTAAATTGACTGTTTTAAAAAAACAAAACAAAAACACAAATCTAAGCCGTCTCTTGATTTTTATAAAGACACCTCATGTAAACTCTCATGAATCGTTTTGCAAAAGCATGTTTTTAATATATCTCCCCCGTAATTAAGGCACGCTTCACCATGTAAACAATCACTAGGACTCACACGTGTTCACTAGTGCATGACAGCCAAAATGGCACAGAACCACGTACCCGGGAGGATTTAACACTCCTGCAAATTAACGGCATCTGAGAAAATGATGTAACTGCGCACTGTAGCATTTGTCTAAGGCGCCTCGATCTCATACATTTGGGCGTTTTTATCACGCGGTTACTTACCTCTTCAAACAGAAGCGATCTGCTCGGGCTACTGGCGTCCTCTGTGTCTTGCTGTGCTTGCGGTGGGGTTTGCTCTGTAGCCTAACTGTTGGAAGACGCTTTGAGATCTACTCTGGAAACAGGAAGTAGAACTCTGTTACCAGCCATTCAGGTGAACCACTAGAATGCGCTTCACAGTACGTGCTGTGTACCTTCCGTTCTTCCATTAAAGGAATAGTGGAAGTCTCTAAAGTGTTGATCAGCTGCCAAATACGGAGTTGTAAAATGTTTTGCACTGCATTTTACATCTAATGTTAACAACGTAAGCTAGTTTTTACATGCATGAATTGCATGTTACTTCTACATTATGCTAAATTAATCAGCGTTTACACTGTCTCACTCTCTGCCTTGTACAAAATTGAGAGGTGGTGCATGCTCCAGCACTCTTCTCTGATGCATAGCCTCGCACTGAGGAACCTAGTCTTACATTGGAGAACTTTCAACATGCACCATCCCCTTGGTTTGACTGGTGCAGTGGCGCATCCGTTACTTCAGGATGAGGCCCCGATCATGTCTGCCTATTCACGGACAATGTTTATTAGTAATGGGTTGTGGCTGTCTCTGTGGCTGGTGTGGCGTTTGTTCCATGGCACATTATTTTGAATTTTTTGCATACATGTAAATAGGCCTTTAGGGGTCACTCTGCAGGGATGTTCATGGTTGTGCTCATCTACAGTGGGTTTGTGGATGGGTTTTGCATTGATATCACTTAGCATTCCTGTGTGGTTCCCTGGGTGAGGTTGCTCTTTGGTGTCAGGGTGAGAAGCAACACTGCAACACAGACAAGATGCATTGTGGTTGTTGTGTTTCCATATGTAATGGTGAATTCACAAGTGTGCGCCCATCACTTTCTGCGGGTTGTGGTGTGGGGGAAATGTGCAGGTGTCCTTGTGAGCCACACATGCATGGAACTGGTGCTGTGATGATGCTGGATGTGTCTCCCGGTGGCATGAAAGAATTCCTGTGTGTCTGCCCCCCTATATTTGGTGTACTTTGGCATGCAATTCAGGCAGGATTTGTACTCACCTACTATCCATGTGCGTTGGACTCAGTGTCTCTCAATGTAGGCTGGCAGTGTGCTGTTGCGCAGCACCATGGAGTCGTGGGTGAATCCTGGGTGCTTCTGATTTCTGTGGGCTGACTCATGGTCCCGGGGTGTAACATGTGTGCAGTCTAGGGCTGCAATCATGTTTGGGACTTGGGCAATGACATACAACTGTGCCTTGACTTTGATGACCTGTGCTTGGGTGGCGGGAAAATGCTACCTGTTCATTCACATGGTGCAGCAGTGCATCCAGCACCTGTCCCAACATGGCACTGAATGTGGACTGGGCCATACCGTGCATCATGGCAACTGGGTGTTGGAAGCTGCAGATGGCAATTCGCCTAGCTATGTCAACTAGGATTGCATCCAGCAACTGGGTGATGGTTGACCTGTCCAGCTGTACTTAGATAACAACTGATCATCAGTCAGGGCCCAGGGTGTTGGCCTGACCCTGGGGATGGCTGGCTGCCTTGCTGGGGCTGGTTTCTTCCTCCTCTTCCTCCTTCCTCCCTCCCCCTCTGTGCTCCCTGTGCCCTGGCTGGTTGTTAGTCCTGTAGGTCTGTAGCTCCTGGTGCAGCATGTAGAGGTCCATATCAAGACTCCCGGCTCCAAATGGCAACATTTGTTGTCTGTGCTATTACAGCCGGAGCTATTACAGATGGCTATAATAGCGCCTGACTGGAATTGTGCTGGCTGGATTGCAGTCGTGATTCGGCAGAGCAGTATTTCTGCCGCTAATACCGTTAATGCCGGATTTAAGGGCTCCTGCCCAACTCGTGATGAGAACCTGTGTATGAAATTGAATTACCTCCATTTTATTGAGCTTTGAGCTAATATTAATGTGTATGTGTCATTTTTTCTGTTGCCACCAGGGTCCCTCTTGAGTTATTCTTCATGGAGTCCTTTGGATTACTGTTTTAGTGCAGCTGGCTAGCAAAGATTGGTTGTACACTTATAAAATCTTAATTAATTTAGGAGTATACTGTTTGTGTCTCGTGCCTCCGTTCCACCGTTCCAATCCTCCCATATTTCATTCTAACCCTGGGACTGATTGCCAGCTACTGTCTAAGCTTTGCACAGATATGTATTATTGTGGATTCAGCCTTTTACGTTTTCCTGAGGTCATGAAGCCTTTGCTCATTCAAAAGCATGCAGTGGCTTCAATTTTTAAGAAGAATGGCTGCCCAATTACACTCTTGTTTCTGTGTCAGCAAGCTATATTCGTGTGTCGGTTATGTTGCATTGACCTTATACATTGGTCATGTTAGTGTTTTTCATGTCTGTGGATGCTATGTTAGTTTTCTTCATGTCTAAATGCCTATATTACATAGTATACATTTTCTTCATGTGGAGTTCATGTTTGTTTCATGTCTGATGCATGTGCTGTTACTGTTACCATGTTATTTTTTATTTTATGTATTTATATAGCTCCGCAGCCCGCGGGCATCAGGGCGTGTTACATGTAGACAAAGACAACAAAAGGTGACGGGACAGCATAGTATGATGGCTCTTAAACTGTCATTTTATTAGAGGAAGATTTTAATCAAGTGCTTGGTGAACAATTATTTAAATAGTAAAGTTTTGAGTTTCTTTCTAGAACATAAGTGGTTAGATTATACTCTCAAGTGGCCGGGCAACTCGTTCCAGCAGGTGGTTGCTTTAGAAGAGAACGCTTTGCCTAGTCCATTGACTCTTTTTGATGAGCTGAACTTTAGTATTCCCTGGGCTCTAGATCTAAGGGTACGGCTTGGCTCGTACAGGGAGAATTGCTTTTTTAGAGAGGAGGGGGCTACCCCAAAAAGGCAGTGATGGACGAGGGTCAGTTATTTGAACAGAATGCAATCTTCTATAGATAGCCAATGAAGATCTTTTCTATCACCAGTAATGTGCTCTCTCTTGGATTTTCATGTGATGGTCCTTAGGTCGTTATTTTGTATACTCTGACACTGCTTGATGCATTTGCTGCTAGCTCCTAACAGCAGTGAGTTCCCGTCATCGAGTCATGACCGGATCGTAGCTCTGGCGATGATGGCACTATTCTGTTGACTCAGCAGTGGCCTAATTTGTCTCAAGAGTCTTTGATGATATTGCCAGATGCATTTGAGACATGCAACTTAAGTCTCGGCTCACAATGATGATTGCAGGAAGACACCTAGTGTCTTGACTTTATCAGAGACTCTGATTGTTGAATCTTTAATGATGAAAAGGAATAGGCCACATCTAATTTATCTCTGAAGCAAGAGGAGCCAAATGTCATTAGCTTGGTCTTGCTTCCATTGAGGCACATCCAATCTGTTTTCATCCACGCTGTGATGGAATTGTAAATGACCAATAGCTTGTTATTATCTGTGGTGTGATCGCCATTTAACCCCATACTCAATTGAGTATTGTCTGCAAAGTATGTGAAAAATATTCCCTTGTTTGTTAGTAGGGTGCATAAACAGCATAGATACAGATTAGTGAGTAGGGGCTAGAAACTAGCCCCCTGTGGCACGCCACAGTCTACTGGCCTAGAGGAGGTGGAGTGGTCTCCCCAGGTGATCTTGGAGCACCTGTCTTCCAGGAAAGATGATACCCAGTCGATGGCCTCCGGGGAGCAATTCCCTGATTTGTCCAGGGCCTCTCGGAGCTTCCGATGATCAAGCAAATCAAAAGCTGCCGAGAGATCCAAGAGTATCAGTAAGCCTGCCTTTCCTTCATCCAAGATTCTGGTTTGAAGGCCTAATAAGGTGGATTCTGTTCCATGTGTGTGTTAGTTTGAAAGCATTTGCCATCTCCAGCTTACATTGTCCCCAAGGTCTGCTGTGCCTGCAGGGCATAAGGGTAGAATGTTTGTCTCAGTGAGTAACATCTCTCACCCTTGTATTGGTGTGGAGGTGGAGCTGAAGCTATGGATGGCATATTCATCTGCCTCCCAACAAATACACATGCAAATACCATTTTGAAGGACACATCAGGATTAAAAGTCCCCATTCTTACTTACAGTGGATATGGGTTTTCAAACATGTCAGCTGTATCTCTGTAGCAAGTGGACTGTGCCATTATGATGTCAGACTGCTATATTCCTACATTAGCACCTGCCGTATATGCTGGAACCTCAAACAATTAGAGGATACAGTTGTTATACTTGTAACTTGAAGTGTATGGTGGTAGCACTAACTGGACAACAGAGACTGAATGCTGCACTTATGCTCCAGGATTTTCAGAGTCTGGTGATCCTCCTCCAGGAGCTTGCATGCCCCAGGAGTCATCTCTGCCAACCATGATACCTGTACAAAAAGCAGTCTGGCAGCGTGTCTGATGGCGTGCACAAGGACTGTACTGACATCCCAGCAGATATCTCCTGCAGGCAAGTCATAGTACATGCTGGTGGCTTGGCTATCAAGATACATACCTCCTCATGTATGATGTCATCCAGTGGAACACGCAGCTCCTCATCATAAAATGTGACTGAACAAGTTGTCACATTCATGGCTGGGAAAACTGTGGCATCTCCTGAAATGCTGTGCCCTCAATCTCAATGCTAATAATATTGGCCAGGAATTAGCACAGAGAGACATAGCCTGATAGTCGATAGTTTGTGGGGACATTTCATAGGATAATGCAGTGTCCATATTTTATAGGGTGATGTTTCTTTCCCTATAGTTAAGATATAACCTATCATCCACAGGAAATGCAACATTTTGATGGTTAATAACTTTTGAGCTATAAGACGGACCAGCATTACATTTGAGATTTGTAATATGGGGTCTGGGCCCGGCAGACTGGAAAATGTCATGCAAACCTGTGTTACAATTCAGATATAAAGGCTAAAAAAAGGGTGTGTGTTTCACTTCTATTCATTTTCCCATATGGAGTAGCTGGACAGATTTGCACCAAATAAGAAACAAGTCGGCCACAAAGTACACAAAGGAAATTCCTCGTCACAGTCCCCACTAACATCATGTCACTCTTCATCATCACAATACCCCACTACCACCACATACCTTTTCCTGGTCACAGTAAGCTATAACATCACCTTACTCTTCCTCAACACAGTACCCCAATAACACATTGTCTATGCTCCTCAGCACAGTCCCCCACTACTACCATCTCACTCTTCCTCATCACAGAACCCCACTATCACCAACTGACTATTCCTCATTACAGTCCCCCACTACCACCAACTCACTATTCCTCATCACAGTCCCCCACTACCACCATCTCATTCTTCCTTGTCAAAGTCACCCAGTACCACCACGTCACGCTGCCTTGGCAGACTACCCCACTACCACCAAGTCACTCTTTCTCATCACAGTATCCCACTATCAGCAACTCACCTTTCCACTACACATTACGCCACTACCACCATCTCAGTCTTTCTCTTTTTTAACTACCAACTCAATCTTTCTCATCATAGTCCCCCACTACCACCATGTCAGTCTACCTCATCACAGTTTCCCACTACCATCACATCACTCTTCCTTGTCACAGTACCCCATTAACACTATATCACTCTTCCTCCTCTCAGCCCCCCACTTCCATATCTCACTCTTCCTCTTCACAGTCCCCCTCTACAAGCACGTAACTCTTCCTGCTCACAGGAACACTACCAACATCTTACTCTCCCTTGTCACTGTAGCACACTACCACTACCTCACTCTTCTTCCTCACAGTCCCCCACTACCACCACATCATTCTTCCTCATCACAGAACCCCTCTACTACCACATCACTCTTCCTCTGCTCAACCCACTACCACCATCACACTCTTCCGCATCACAGTTCCTAACTACCTCACTTCAGTCCTACTCATCACAGATCAATCCCCCACTAACCCCACCTCACTCTTCCTTGTCCCAGTACACCACTAGTAATCACTTCTTATCTAGTGGACTCAAAAAAGATGAAATACCTGATAAACCTGATGCTGCAAAGCTGACAAACTGATATTAATAACAAATAATAGGACATCAGTTACGTTATCTGAAAAAAGGCAGAATTACAGTTTGTGGGAGATATAGCAAAACACAACTCTTCAAATTCCGTGAATAATCCATAAGGCTCATTGCAAGAACACCCTTGAAATTCTGTGAAAATACTTTAGTTGAAGTGACTGTAGTTGAAGTTAAAGAAGTGCTTTGAAATAACTTGTATACCCATGGTATTTTATAGCTGGGTGAACCAGACGAGGTTCAGGTCAGCCCGGGTCACCTCACTCCTTTTAGCCCGACCCTCATTTCGGGCCAGTGCTTGCCCAAACCACAAGCCTGACCAGGAGTCTTGTCTGCTGTCATTTCTGGTCGCTGTGCAGCGCTGCACTCTGCCATCGTTGAAGAGATTGCAAAGCTTTGGCAATAGCCTCCGCCTATGTCGCTGCAAGGGAAAGAGATGACGGACAGCTCTGGTCGCTCTTCAATGAAGCAGGAGCCTGAGCAAACAAAATCTCTGCTGGGGCATATAAAAGAGACAATGGCGAGAGTGCACTTCATTCGAATTCTATTTGCTTTAACAGGACGATCTGTATTTGAGCAATGAAGGTGCATGTGTCTGAAGAAAGATTAACCTTCTGCCTTAAATGGAAAACAGATGCCTGTTGCGGCAACTCCCATTCTTGGTTAAAAGCTTTCTTTTAAAATTTAAAATCCTTTACTAATTTGTTTTCTGGATCAAGTGTCATAATGGAAAGACAGCAGTTTTAGAATCACACACTAAAATATCTACGAATTGCAAAACTAATTTAACACCTTAAGCAAAATCTATCATCTTTTTTCCTGGATGTACAGAGCACGCTGCAGTCAACAGAGGGTGATTACTTCTCTCAGCGTTTTGCTTTTATGCTGTTGACTAAAGTCAGTTTTAATCATTTAAAAATGACACTGTGAACAGATTGTGGTACAAAGGGAACATATCTGTTTGCTGCCTCAGATTATATGAGATATTACAATTCTTGGATGGCATGTTAATATTACCCATTGCATCTTGGAGTCAATAGTCCAGTCCTCATTGTAGCTTTGCATTCTGGAACTTGTAGTCCTGAGTTTATAATCAGGAAATCTAGGAATACAAACCTCTGAATGCAAAGTTAAAACCAGGTCCGGCAATTGTCTCCTGAATAGAAAGGCTACTGATGGTGCAGTGTTAGAGTGGCGAGTGAGGGAATGTAGAGGGTGACAAAGTGAAACACTGCACAGGTTTAAATGACGGAAAGACCAGCGGGTGAAACTGTGCAAAGGTTGAGATCCTGCAATGTGCATTAATGCAGAAACGCTCTCACTGTGCAGAGAATGAGACCTTTCAGGGGTGAAGCTGGAGCAAATGAAAATATGAAGTGGTATTGATGAGTCAAAAAGTGAGCTAGCACTGAGGGCGAGGTGAGGCAATCCCTAACATGGTATTGATGATGGCATTTGGGTCTCTCTCAATTATGTAATTTGCAAAATATAAAAGATTTACGCAGATATATTTCTGGTTCGGCATATCGTTGGGCCTAAGAGCCAGGCCAGGCCATCTGGCTCGGCCCTACCCATGAACTCCCTAGCTCTCCCAGCTCTATGATATTTAGGTGAATCTGGATATTTAAGTGAGTCTGCCCTGAGCAGATTACATTTACTGGCACTTCACTAGCGCAAGGAGGGAATCCCGCCACATTGCAAAGGGTCTATTTTAATGTTGATCTGACTGTCCATGGGAAGATGAATGTCCCTTCGAAAGCAGAGACCTTCTGTAAACACAAAGTGCCTCATTATAAGATTGGCGGAATGGGTCAACGGGTTCCGCAAATGGGTGCGGACCCATTAACTCCATTCCGCACGATTACAAGCTCCCCTTGCGGTACCCGGTAAGGAATGCCTGGTCAAACCAGGTCGGAACTTGCGGGCGGACCGGCACCCGCGAGCAGAGCATGGCGGATGCACCGGGCACCATTCTGAATGGTGCCCGGTGCATCCGTGCTCCCCATTCCCATTGAGCCCAATGGGGCGCAGATGGGAATGGGAGCATTTTTTACCTGCGCCCTGGAATGGGTAAATATCAGGTCTGGCGGGGCCGTAATGACCCGGTAAATGCCCATTCCTGGGCTCTGGTAACATTTGCAAGTTCGTTGGGCGTTTTTATCACGCGGTTACTTACTTCTTCAAAGAGAAGCGATCTGCTCGGGCTACTGGTGTCCTCTGTGTCTTGCTGTGCTTGCGGTCGGGTTTGCTCTGTAGCCTAACTGTTGGAAGACGCCTTGAGATCTACTCTGGAAACAGGAAGTAGAACTCTGTTACCAGCCATTCAGGTGAACCACTAGAATGCGCTTCACAGTACGTGCTGTGTACCTTCGGTTCTTCCATTAAAGGAATAGTGGAAGTCTTTAAAGTGTTGATCAGCTGCCAAAGACGGAGTTGTAAAATGTTTTACACTGCATTTTACATCTAATGTTAACAACGTAAGCTAGTTTTTGCATGCATGAATTGCATATTACTTCTACATTGTGCTAAATTAATCAGCGTTTACACTGTCTCACTCTCTGCCTTGTACAAAATTGAGAGGTGGTGCATGCTCCAGGACTCTTCTCTGCTGCATAGCCTCGCACTGAGGAACCTAGTCTTACATTGGATAACTTTCAACATGCACCACCCCCTTGGTTTGATTGGTGCAGTGGCGCATCCGTTATGTCGGGATGACGCTCCGATCATGTCTGCCTGTTCACGGACAATGTTTATTAGTAATGGGTTGTGGCTGTCTCTGTGGCTGGTGTGGCGTTTGTTCCATGGCACATTATTTTGAATTTTTTGCATACATGTAAATAGGCATTCAGGGGTCACTCTGTAGGGATGCTCATGGTTGTGCTCATCTACAGTGGGTTTGTGGATGGGTTTTGCATTGATCTCACTTAGCATTCCTGTGTGGTTCCCAGGGTGAGGTTGCTCTTTGGTGTCAGGGTGAGAAGCAACACTGCAACACAAACAAGATGCATTGTGGTTGTTGTGTTTCCATATGTAATGGGGAATTCACAAGTGTGTGCCCATCACTTTCTGTGTGTTGTGGTGTGGGGGAAATGTGCAGGTGTCCTTGTGAGCCACACATGCATGGAACTGGTGCTTTGATGATGCTGGATGTGTCTCCCGGTGGTATGAAAGGATTCCTGTGTGTCTGCCCCCCCTATATTTGGTGTACTTTGGCATGCAATTCGGGCAGGATTTGTACTCACCTACTATCCATATGCGTTGGACTCAGTGTCTCTCCATGTAGGCTGGCAGTGTGCTGTTGCGCAGCACCATGGAGTCGTGGGTGGATCCTGGGTGCTTCTGATTCCTGTGGGCTGACTCATGGTCCCGGGGTGTAACATGTGTGCAGTCTAGGGCTGCAATCATGTTTGGGACTTGGGCAATGACATACAACTGTGCCTTGACTTTGATGACCTGTGCTTGGGTGGCGGGAAAATGCTACGTGTTCATTCACATGGAGCAGCAGTGCATCCAGCACCTGTCCCAGCATGGCACTGAATGTGGATTGGGCCATACCATGCATCATTGCAACTGGGTGTTGGAAGCTGCAGATGGCAATTTGGCTAGCTATGTCACCTAGGATTGCGTCCAGCAACTGGGTGATGGTTGCCCTGTCCAGCTGTACTTAGATAACAACTGATCATCAGTCAGGGCCCAGGGTGTTGGCCTGACCCTGGGGATGGCTGGCTGCCTTGCTGGGGCTGGTCTCTTCCTCCTCTTCCTCCTCCCCCCCTCCCCCTCTGTCCTCCCTGTGCCCTGGGCTGGTTGTCAGTCCTCTGTAGCTCCTGGCGCAGCATGTAGAGGTCCATATCAAGACTCCCGCTCCAAATGGCAACATTTGTTGTCTGCGCTATTACAGCCGGCGCTATTACAGCTGGCTATAATAGCGCCTGACTGGAATTGTGCTGGCTGGATTGCAGTCGTGATTCGGCAGAGCAGTATTTCCGGCGCTAATACCGTTAATGCCGGATTTAAGGGCTCCTGCCCAACTCGTGATGAGAACCTGTGTATGAAATTGAATTACCTCCATTTTATTGAGGTTTGAGCTAATATTAATGTGTGTGTGTGTCATTTTTTCTGTTGCCACCAGGGTCCCTCTTGAGTTATTCTTCATGGAGTCCTTTGGATTACTGTTTTAGTGCACCTGGCTAGCAAAGACTGGTTGTACTCTTATAAAATCTTAATTAATCTAGGAGTATACTGCTTGTGTCTCGTGCCCCCATTCCACCGTTCCAATCCTCCCATATTTCGTTCTAACCTTGGGACTGGTTGCCAGCTACTGTCTAAGCTTTGCACAGATATGTATTATTGTGGATTCGGCCTTTTACGTTTTCCTGAGGTCATGAAGCCTTTGCTCATTCAAAAGCATGCAGTGGCTTCAATTTTTAAGAAGAATGGCTGCCCAATTACACTCTTGTTTCTGTGTTAGCAAGCTATATACGTGTGCCGGTTATGTTGCATTGACCTTATACATTGGTCATGTTAGTGTTGTTCATGTCTGTGGATGCTATGTTAGTTTTCTTCATTTCTAAATGCCTATATTACCTACTATACATGTTCTTCATGTGGAGTTCATGTTTGTTTCATGTCTGATGCATGTGCTGTTACTGTTACCATGTTATTTTTTATTTTATGCATTTGTATAGTGCCACAGCTCGCGTGCATCAGGGCGTGTTACATGTAGACAAAGACAACAAAAGGTGACGGGACAGCATACTATGATGGCTCTTAAATTGTCATTGTATTAGAGGAAGATTTTAATCAAGTGCTTGGTAAACAATTATTTAAATAGTAAAGTTTTGAGTTTCTTTCTGGAACATAAGTGGTTAGATTCTACTCTCAAGTGGATGGGCAACTCGTTCCAGCAGGTGGTTGCTTTACAAGAGAACGCTCTGCCTAGTCCATTGACTCTTTTTGAAGAGCTGAACTTTAGTATTCCCTGGGCTCTAGATCTAAGGGTACGGCTTTGCTCGTACAGGGAGAATTGCTTTTTTAGAGAGGAGGGGGCTACCCCAAAAAGGCAGTGATGGACGAGGGTCAGTTATTTGAACAGAATGCAATCTTCTATAGATAGCCAATGAAGATCTTTTCTATCACCAGTAATGTGCTCTCTCTTGGATTTTCCTGTGATGGTCCTTAGGTCGTTATTTTGTATACCCTGACACTGCTTGATGCATTTGCTGCTAGCTCCTAACAGCAGTGAGTTCCCGTCATCAAGTCATGACAGGATTGTAGCTCTGGCGATGATGGCACTATTCTGTTGACTCAGCAATGGCCTAATTTGTCTCTGTCTTTGATGATATTGCCATATGCATTTGAGATATGCAACTTAAGCCTCGGCTCACAATGATGATATCAGGTAGACACCTAGGGGCCGATTCATGGAACAAACGTGCACCGAAAATCCATGCGCAAGCAGGCGCAAGGGAGCGCCAGCGCGAGCAATGCAGCGCACGCGCACACGTTCGATTCAAGGAAGATGCTGCGCGTGTTTCCCGCTGTCCGTGCGCCCAATCCAGCCATGGCGCATGCAGTCATACACGGCGTGCACTACGCGCACAGCAAAAGCGCACATAGCGCGGTGCACACAACCAAAGTGGGCGGAACAGTGGGCGTAACACGCGGAATGGGGAACAACGCGTAAAAAAGAAGGCGTAACTGGAGAAGTACTGCAGGGAACTACACGGAACGCCCACACGCACGCGAACAACCCGTATTCATGGATCCGAATACGGGAAACCCGCGCACGGCAAAAGACGCACACAGGTGTCAACGCGTCCGCCACACGAAGGCAGGCGGAAGCGTCCCCGCGCACAGTACAAAAGTGCGCGCAAACAACAAACACGTATATACAGCTACGATGAATGCCCCATTCGTCTCAGCACTGATCGTGGGACACCGCAGGAGGAGGAGAATAGCCAGGGCACGCATTTTCGCACCACAGACAAGCCTTTTTGGGATGCCTGACGACCAGGTCTATGGCAGGTATAGGTTTCCACCCCATATCATCCTAGACCTGGTCAGGGAGTGGGAAGATGACCTTACATCCCCCACCCTTTGCTCCCAAGCATTGAGCCCCTTGGAGAAGCTGCTCAATGTCCTGCATTTTTTGGCCACTGGGTCATTTCAGCGGACTACTGCCATAGTGGGGGGGTCTCACAGGCCACGCAGTCACGCTGCCTACACCAGGTACTGGCAATCATGACAGCGCGCCCCTCAGTCCGCAGGCACATATACATGCCCAGAACACCCACAGAAAGGTAGGCCGTTGTCCTGGATTTTTTCAGGGTGGCACACTTCCCCAAAGTGCTCAGTGCCATAGATTGCACCCATGTGGCCCTACGTCCACCTACGGCCACTGAGCACATCTACCGAAACCGCAAGCACTGGCATTCCATCAATGTACAGGTGGTATGCGATGCAAAGGGAATCATCACCTCTGTCTATGCAAACCTCCCTGGCTCCACCCATGACCGTTTCATATACAGAATGTCCGCCCTGAGCCGGGCCCTGGAAGCTGGGCAGCATGGCAACACATGGCTCCTAGGTGAGTACAAATGCCCTTGCACATGCATGGAAGTCACACACAGGCAAATACCCAAACCCTAATAATCTCAACTATTATCACCTCCCCAGGGGACAGTGCCTACCCTCTGAGCAACCACATGATGACGCCAATCCGGAACCCCACCACCCCACCCCAGGTAAGATACAACGCCACCCATATTGCAACCAGGGCCATAGTGGAGCGCACATTCGGAGTGCTCAAGTCACGTTTCCGCTCCCTTGACCGCTCTGGCGGGCAACTACTCTATGCACCTCCAGTAGTGTGCAGGATCATTGTGGCAGCATGTGTCCTGCACAATGTTGCAACAAGGCAGAGCGTCCCGGTGGACATGGTGGTGCCCCCACATCCCCAACCACAGGCACAGGCACTGCCCATTTGAGGGGACAGGGCACGTGGCGAGGAAGCCCGGACCCAGCTTGTGTCCACATTTTTCACCTAAACTCCCACCTCTGCGGAGAGCACACAGGCCTGGCACATACCAGGTGACAATCAATGATGACAAAGAGACAGTCAACTGTCACAACCCACCCACCCTGAGATAGTTGCCATGGAAGTGCCACATCATCTGCATCCCTAGCTACTTAAACACAAGCTATCCTGTGTTTGACCAAAAGGCACACATATGACATATGACATTATATAGCCTATACACAAGTATTTCAAGGTGCGATTAGGCAGGGAGGGGGGAACAAGGGAAGACATACAACGGGACTACTAGGCCAGGTGTCATTTAGATTGTGCAAGTGCAGGGGTAGGGAGAAGGGAAAAGTGCAAGGGGAAGGGGAGGGGGGAGTGCAGTACAGGGGAAGTAGACCAAAAAACAAATACATAGGTCAGCTGGTGGCAACTGCAAAGGTAAGTGCAGAGAAGTGCTGGGAAGGGGGGGGCTGTAGGGATAGAGAGACAGTACCGCAGTGCAGGAGTTGCCAGGGAGGTAGTGCAAGTGGAGAGTGGCTGGGCCAGGGACCGAGGTCGGTGAGAGTGGCCCAGTTGCAGATCCAGTGCAGTTCCAGTGAAGAATCCCGCAAGGGAGAGGCAGAGAGAAAGCAGAAGCAAAGAGGAAGGTCTTGAGGTGCTTCCCTAACTGGAGATGGCTCCCCTCAAGTTCAAGTGAGGCAGGAAGGCTGTTCCAGAGGGAGGGCCCTGCCACGGAGAGAGATCTACCCCAGCTAGTTGCTCTGAGAAGCGGATGACCCTGACATGCAAGGTGCGCATCACACACACCTGCAAAACAGGCCATGGCCATCACTGTTATGTCACTCAAACCCTCCCAAACCACAACATGACATGGCAAGCAATACCCATACACCAACACAGTAACGATAAGGTACACATTGCCATGTCCAAAATGTACAGTGGCATCAGACAATGATGCCTGACCTGGAATCAGATGAAATGACAGACCAACAACCTCCCACCCAAAATAAGTCATTTCCAAATGCATTACAAGAGTTGTAGACATAACATAACAATGAATGCCTGTCTACATGCACATTGTGCATTGCAAAATCAACACTGCAGCTTCTGTGTGCTGTGTCCTACTCCTGCAACACACTGCTCAGCGCACAGCACAGTGAACAGCCATTGTGTGTGATGCACACCCTGAGCATCACATCTAAGCAACAGACCACATCAAAAAGCAAATTAGGCATGTACAGGATCCATAATTGGTCACAGAACATGTGCTGCAGGGACACAGTGGCCACCAGAAGGCAAACAGTGTTCACGTGGATATGCAAGGGTGGGAGTACATGTAGTGCATCAGAGTGCAAGTGTGTGGTTCTGCAAGGACATGCACTCCACATATGCATGTGCACTCAAGTGACCATCAGTGTTCTCTACACATCACATGTGAACATTCACCATGTGTACACCCCAGCATGTGAAACCACAACTATCCCCTCGCACCTGAAAGGTAAACACAACACATGAACAGGCATTGATCAGCAGAACACAACATGTACATAGGATACCACCATTACAATGTCAGAGTTCCCATCACACTGCAGGGCAAGGCAACTATCAACAACAACCCCCCCTCCCTCACAAATGACCATGTCCCACTGAACAACTACACCTGGGTCATGGAGCCTTCAACCCTCAATTCCACCTGGCCACAGGATCACCTTTACCCTTCATCACCACCTACCAGCTTGTGTGTAAAAAGGGGCCTGCACCCTCAGAATCCACACTCATTTCCAAAATCACAAAATCCAAGCCATAAAAATGAACCAGAACACCCTCCAGTAGATGGCTTGACGTAGCAGTACGTCACAAAGGCCAAGTACTACCACAATGATGCAAAAACCAAGGTAGCACAGTAAAACAATGTCACAACAGGATGTGAACCATGTGTGGTACATAACATAGGATGATGCACAATGAACAGATGTGTACTGTCACAGGCCCCGTGTACAGGTGCGGGAGTGTCACAAAACAACCACCCCCACCGTGTCCCGGGTGCCTGCAAGGTCAAACTCACACTGGCCCCTGAGACCCTGGTGGGGAAGGAGGTTCAGGGATATGCAGTCGGGACAGGTGTTGACACACTGGATAACTGGAATGAGTGGCAGGATAGGGGAGGAGGAATGACACATGAAAGTAGGGAATGCACAAAAATGTACCACCTGCATGAACACATACACAATCCAAACAAACTTGGACATCATTGTCATGCCCTTCTGTAGTCCAGGCTTAGGAGTGGTACGAACCAACAACCCCTCTAGGGTTTTGGCGCCTGCAAGTTCGGGCTTACACAGGCATCTGCAACCTCAGTGGGGAAAGAGGGTTAGGGAACGATGCTTGGATAGGTACGGGAAGCAGGAACACTGGGTAGAGGGTACAGGGTTCAAAATTGCATAGGATTCTGGGTGATTAGGGGGAAAAAACATATCAAATTGAATCACACATACATCCATGCATTAATGCACCCCCCAGCAAGCCTATGCAGAGCAGTTTGAAAGAAAAACAACAAGACACTTAGCTCTGGTTTTGAGTGCTGGCCTCCTGCCTGCGCACTCTCAGGTCCGGTTACAGGAGCACTGCAATGCTGCAAAGAGAGCCACAGTCAACAACCTGTACGTGCCAATTACACAAAAACACAACACCAAACATGCCCCATAGCAACAAACTACTCTACAAACGGACAATATGGTGTAGATGCTTCATACCCATATATAACATTATCCCTGTGACGGGTCATACACAGTCAATGCAGTAAGTCAGCTGCTGGTGGGTGCGTGGCAAATGGAACACCAATGTGTCACAATTCACACAACATGCAATGTTCCCTGGGTAAGCAGGCAGACCCATATAGCAAGCCATGACTTCAGAGCAAGTAATAAAGTACATGGAAATGATATGCACTGCACCCGAGTATGTCCCTTGCTGTATGTCCCTGTGAGCTGCCTCTTTCCATGTCTTGGAAGGCTAAATGGTTGATACAAGTGCCTCAATGGACCTTGGTGTACCGGAGGGTATGTGCCACTGCCCCTGCACGTGTCCCAGACAACCTTACAATCAACAGCCATCAGTCCACCAACACATCTGAGCTGCATTGTGTGCTTCAACACCAATATTCGTCCAAGCTCACCCTCAGTGCTGTGACTAAGCCTGCATGTGCAACTCGCCTGGTGCAAGCTTTGCTGTGTTGTGGCCCCCCTGTGCTGCTCACCTTGCCTGGAGTTCCTTGGAACACGTCAGCAGTTCTAGGATGTAGGTCTGCAATCCCTGTGCCTCTGCTTGTGCACACATGTGCATGTGGGCACCAACAAACGTGTCCAGAATTCCGTCGTCTAATGGGCCATGTCTGCTGGCAAAGGTGCTCTGGAGGCTCATCCCCCTGCAGAAAGGGCATGAAACACATGATTAATGCTTCAAAGTCATCTGTGTGTGTCTCTTCAGGCATCTCATTACTTGACCATGTCAGAGAGTCACATCATAAATCTCACCACCAGTCCGTCTTTCACATCCAAAGTGTGGAACACTATCTACAGCATGAATTGCAACAAGCACGTGTACAGTAAAGATAAGAAACATACTACACAATGCATAGAAATTAATATACACATTAATCATGAAACACCCCATCTAGCAAAAGCTGAACAGTGGACAATAACACCAAAATCATCCCCACTAGGGGTGTAAACACAAGTCACACAGCACCAGACATGCCACAGATATGACAGTCCAAAGCCCTTGTGTAAAAGTTTGTGACACCGAACCATCCTTGCGAGCCCATGGATAAGGGAGGCAGGAGTGACATATGTGAGTCAAGGACCCCAAGCAGCAAACACATACACAAGACAAGCCTGAAGGGCCAAGCTGGAACAGACAGTGGATGCCTTCAAAAGCCACAAAGCACCGCACCGTCACATGAAAGCACAATAGACAAGCAATTTTAAACTAAATCAACTATTAACTACTGACACTAACTATGGAAAACCTACATTACCTAATTAAACTAACTATCAAACAGAAACTTAACTAACTCAACTAAAAGAAAAATCAAAAATGTCCACATACGACCCGGGGGGGAGGGGAGGCACCCAGGAGGGGGGAGGTACAGGGTGCTGTTCAACATCCACATGCGATGATGCTGAGCAAAAAAAAAACCTCCATGGGCTCAACGCCTGCACAGCCCGACCTATGTGGGAGATAGATGGTCGTCCGAGTCTGGCTCATCCTGGAAAGGAGGACGTGGCACAGTAGCCTGGCCACACCTAGCCGCAGCTTGCCCCTCGTCGGCAGCAAGTCTGCCAGACGGGTGAGCCTGGTTCTGTGTGGCGATGTGACGTAGGTCTGCATGCAGAACCTCACGTGATACACGTGCTTCCTCTTGCAAGGTAGCACGGGTAACACGGAGTTCCTCCTGCAAGGCCTGGCTGGACAACCGCTGCACCTCCCGGCAAGCCTGTAGCTCAGCCGAGATGGTACGCTCAAGCTGTGCAAACCTCTCCTCTACCTGCTGCCTCTGGGACATCATAAGGACCCCCAGAGTGGATCTGAGGGAAGCATACTCCTCCCTCAGGGCATCCATGTGCGCCTCTGCGTGAGCAGCAATTGCTTGAGGCAGAGACGACATTTCAGCCTGGCATGCCCTGTCTGAGGCCACCATGCCCAGCCTGAGCGAGCGGGCCGTGGACCGTGCCGCCTGCTGCTGGAGAAGCACCTGCCTAGCAGGGGGGTGCACAGATCGGGACACACGCTCCATGCTCTCAGCGATGTTCTCCATTGCTGCCCCCTGCCATTCTGAATTGGCAGTCATGTCTTGCTCCCACTCAGTATACTGCGGTTGCACGCGGAGACCGCGTTGCCGGGCTTGACCCCTGCGGGACCCAAGGACCGGGGGTCCTCGCTGTGTTGGCACCGCCCGCGGCTGCACAACTACATGCCCCCGTCGACGTGATGTCCCAGGCACATCAGTGACTGGTGTGGAGGGTGACCCTGCGTCCCGATCCACCACGGGCGGAGGAACCAAGACTGTCTGATCCCTCAGTGCAGGTGTCGCAGACAGAGGAGTGTCCACATCAGAATCACTCACCCCTGACACATGGACTTGATGCTCATCCAACTCAACATGGACGTCAGAGTCGTCATCAAGGCTGGACTCATAGGCAGCCAGAGACAAGATGGACTGTAGCACTTGGGGGTTTTCGTGGCCTACCACCCCACGACCCCCACTAGTGCCGGGTTGATGTAGTGGTAACAACCCTCTGTCTGGCATGACAACACCATCCTCTGCCTCCATTGCGTCATCACCTGAAAAATAGAGAGAAAAAAGGTCACTACACATGTCAGAAGCACACAACACACACACCGACAGCAAACGCATCAGGCAGACATGTGACACACAACATATAACCTGGCATGCATGCTGGGTCTACTTTGAATAGCTTCTGTGATCAGACCTGTTGAAAGGTGGCAGTTTCCATGGAAGTGGGTCTATGCAGTGCAGAAAATGTGTACGCCACTCACTACCTACATGTACAAGGACTCCATGGTGTGTGCCAGGAAATGTCAAGGCAGTGCAATGTCAAATTCAGACATCACGTGCAATGTGCATTCAATGTGGACTATACCTAGAAGCCAAGCACCCCTCCACCCCAGTACCAAAGCAGGGATGCCTAGCATGGTATCAAAAGGCTGACGATACACCTGTAGTTCCCGCGCCGACAAGGAAGGACGGACTCGGATATGGACTGACATCGTGACTGCCATCAACGCGGAGGGGGTGGCAGTCCGCGACTTACAACATGTCAAGAAGCGCTGGGAGGACTTCAGGTCCAGGACCCTGAACAAGGCCCGGCGCCTCTTGAAGGCAGCGGATGCCAAGGGGCGCCGGGGCCACTTGTCGGAAGATCAGATGAGGGTCCTGGAACGCATATCCCCAGCGCTCCACGTCCAGGTCCTTGAGAGGCAGACCCGTCTGGAGACGAGCGGTAAGTGTACATGCATCCTGATTGTGAGCTGTGCGTGTGGTGATGTTTCAGTAGTGTGCAGGTTGCACATCTGTTTGTATGGGGTCGAGTATGGGTGGGGGTGTACAGGGCCGTGGGGCTAACACATGCGAGGGCTGTAATGTGTGAGACATGGATGGTGCTTGTGTGTGTTGGCTTGCATGCCAAATGCAGTTGTGTGGGCACACGTTTGGATGAATGTGTATGTAAGTAGACATGTCCGTGATGTCACGCATGTATGTTGTTTTCAGCTGCATGTATCAGCACTGTGTACATGTGCATTTGTGTGTATTTGACAAGGGTGCATGTGACAGCGGGATGTGGAAGCCTGATTGGCAGATGTGACATGGATGCCCATCTGAACACTGCGACACTTGGCAGCGGTGTACACATGCATGCAAGTGTGGTGGTGTGTGTACATGTGTGGTGCACTTCCTGTGTTGCATGTGATGTCTGGCTCAGCTTTGCCTGCTCATGCTGTTGTATGTATATGGATGGTGCTGCCAGTTGCGATATGGCTGTGGTATGGCTCATGTGTGCGAGTTGAAATGACATGTTTGTTGGGGATTGTGATGGCATGTCTGAGGTTTGCCAATGCCACTCATGTACAACTGTCATGTGTGTATGTGTCCATTGTATAGTGCCCTGATGCCTGTGTTTTATTTCTCCCTGTCTGCAGCGTCAACTGATGAAGAGGGTGGAGAAGGTGCTGTGGAGCACAGCGGCGGGGATCCCACCGCCAGCCAGAGACGCAAGGCCCGGCTCCCCTCCCATGTTGTCATCTCGTCGGGGAGTGAGGAGTCTGGTGCCGCGTCCCAGGCCGCAGCTGCCGGGGGGAGGTCCAAGAGGCGGAGGTTGGAGTTGGACTCCTTGGCAGCAGAAGGGGCAGCTGGGACCCCACAGGGCCCAACGGGGGAAGATGGCACGGAGTCATCCAGGTTGGTGGGGGGTTTGGTGGAGGAGGATGCCATGCAAGCAACAGAGACGGGGTCTGGAGGTGGGGATCCCACTGGTGCTAGTGGTGCAGTGCAGGACCAGGGACAGGAGGCAGCACAGGCCGCCGCGGAGGTGCCTTTGTACAATCCTGTCCCTGATCCTGTCCCTGCATCATCTTGCACCAGCAGGGATGCCTACGTCCAGACCCGTTTTCAGGCAGGGGATGAGCAAACGACAACTGGCCTTCCTCTGCCTGCGGACGTGGCTATCCGGGTCCGGGTTGAGCCTGTCCTGACTGGTTTGGCGTTGCGTCAACGGGCCATGCGAGGTGACCTGCAGTCTTTTCATGAGGAGACTGCATGTCATCTCGAATGGCTCGTTGACCATGTCAGCCTACTGGGACAGGTCACCCAGGCCGGATTCCTCCGGTTGATGGGACTTGCTACAACCCCCTCCTCAACTGAACCCCCTATGCGCCATTCGTCCTCCGTGCCATCTTCCCACCCATCAGTCACCTGGGTGCCCTGTGGATCTGCCTCTGACGGTGCGGCCAGGCTGGTAGAGGAGGAATCCCTGCCACAGTCGGGAGTCGGACGTCCAGCAGGGGTGGCCACATCAATGACTGCACCCCAGCCGGCGGAGGATGTGCAGGCAGCAGGAGGCAGTGCACGGGCAGAGGCAGAGCAACAGAAGCAATGTGGTGGGAGCCATAAATTCTCGAGGCCTTCAACATCGGAGGGGCAGGCATCGGCCGGAGGGCAGGAGGACCCAGGACAGAGAGTGTCTTCCGTGTGGCAGCGGTTGGGCCACACCATAGATGCGGAGTGGCAGCGGGCGGAAGAGGCACAGCTCACAATGGTCAGGGCGGAGAACTCCATGCAGAGGGCCCTGAGGCAGGCCGGGTGCCTCGAGGCAATCCGCAGGGGGTTGGAGGTGGACACGTCGACGGCCCTGCGGACCCTCGGGGCCATGGAGGAGGACCGCCTCCGGGACATTGAGCAGGAGTTCGATGTGGCCCTGGCCCGGGACATCCAAAAGTGAGCCGTCAGACTAGCCCGCTGCCCTTGTACATAGTTATGTAGTTAGTGTTAGGTTTCCTTTGTTTTTTGATCTATTTTGGACCTTTTGGACATTGGCCACATTTTTGTATATAGTTTATTTTATTAGTTAGTGTTGTTAGATAGGTTTCATTTTTTTTGTTGGGATAATGGACCCTGGCTTGTTCGTCTGTACATAGTTCACTGTTGTATTTTATTTTTCTTTCACAATTTACCCATGGAGCAATGGCTTTCAATTATTATTTACCATTGGATTTTCTTTTGTGGACAGTGACTTTGGACACCATTACTTTGGATTATGATTTTTGGTTTTGCTTTTTTTCACGGACATGCTTCTTTTAATTTTTGTACATTCCCATTTCTGTTTCTTTATTTTTGAATCTATTTATGTTTCCTTTAATACATATTTTTTATCGAACTTCAATGTGTAGTATCATCTCGTTGGTTTCATGCATATCATGATATGGGTTTTGAGATTCACTGACACCCATTGGGTGTATGTGAGGGACATGTGTTTGTTTCGAAACTTGCAATTGGTGTTCTGTCATGTAATTGCCATTTCTGAGTGGGTGGATGCAATACTTGGGTGGGTGTTTTGCATTTGGAGGCTGACCATAGGGACCAGGGATCTAGATTGTGATGACATGTTGGCTGGGGAACATGAGTTGGGGCCTGCTGGCAGGTGCCCCACAGTGCTGGGGGGTGGGGGTGATGGGGAACATGAGTTGGACATGGGTGGGGGCCAGCTGGCAGGTGCCCCGCAGTGCTGGGGGTGGGGGTGGTGAGAGACATGGGTGGGGGCCTGGTGGAGGGTGCCCCTGCACTGCTGGGGGGTGGGGGTGGTGGGAGACATGGGTGGGGGCCTGGTGGAAGGTGCCCCTGCACTGCTGGGGGGTGGGGGTGGTGAGGAACATGAGTTGGACATGGGTGGGGGACTGCTGGGATGTGCCCCACAGTGCTGGGGGGTGGGGGTGGTGGGGAACATGAGTTGGACATGGGTGGGGGCCTGCTGGCAGGTGGCCCACAATGCTGGGGGGTGGGGGTGGTGGGAACATGAGTTAGACATGGGTGGGGGACTGCTGGCAGGTGCCCCACAGTGCTGGGGGGTGGGGGTGGTGGGGACATGAGTTGGACATGGGTGGGGGCCTGCTGGCAGGTGCCCCACAGTGCTGGGGGGTGGGGGTGGTGGGGAACATGAGTTGGACATGGGTGGGGGCCTGCTGGCAGGTGCCCCACAGTGCTGGGGGGTGGGGGTGGTGGGGAACATGAGTTGGTCATGGGTGGGGGCCTGCTGGCAGGTGCCCCACAGTGCTGGGGAGTGGGGGTGGTGGGGACATGAGTTGGACATGGGTGGGGGCCTGGTGGAGGGTGCCCCTGCACTGCTGGGGGTGGTGGGGAACATGGGTGGGGGCCTGGTGGAGGGTGCCCCTGCACTGCTGGGGGGTGGGGTGGTGGGGAACATGGGTGGGGGCCTGGTGGAGGGTGCCCCTGCACTGCTGGGGGGTGGGGTGGTGGGGAACATGAGTTGGACATGGGTGGGGGCCTGCTGGCAGGTGCCCCACAGTGCTGGGGGGTGGGGGTGGTGGGGATATGAGTTGGACATGGGTGGGGCCTGCTGGCAGATGCCCCACAGTGCTGGGGGTGGGGGTGGTGGGGAACATGAGTTGGACATGGGTGGGGGCCTGCTGGCAGGTGCCCCACAGTGCTGGGGGGTGGGGTGGTGGGGAACATGAGTTGGACATGGTTGGGGGCCTGCTGGCAGGTGCCCCACAGTGCTGGGGGGTGGGGGTGGTGGGGACATGAGTTGGACATGGGTGGGGACCTGGTGGAGGGTGCCCCTGCACTGCTGGGGGGTGGGGGTGGTGGGGAACATGAGTTGGACATGGGTGGGGGCCTGCTGGCAGGTGTCCCACAGTGCTGGGGGGTGGGGGTTGTGGGGACATGAGTCGGGCATGGGTGGGGGCCTGCTGGCAGGTGCCCCACAGTGCTGGGGGGTGGGGGTGGTGGGGAACATGAGTTGGACATGGGTGGGGGCCTGCTGGCAGGTGCCCCACAGTGCTGGGGGGTGGGGGTGGTGGGGAACATGAGTTGGACATGGGTGGGGGCCTGCTGGCAGGTGCCCCACAGTGCTGGGGGGTGGGGGTGGTGGGGAACATGAGTTGGACATGGGTGGGGGCCTGCTGGCAGGTGACCCAAAGTGCTGGGGGGTGGGGGTGGTGGGGACATGAGTTGGACATGGGTGGGGGCCTGGTGGAGGGTGCCCCTGCACTGCTGGGGGCTGGGGGTGGTGGGAGACATGGGTGGGGGCCTGCTGGCAGGTGCCCCACAGTGCTGGGGGGTGGGGGTGGTGGGGACATGAGTTGGACATGGGTGGGGGCCTGCTGGCAGGTGCTCCACAGTGCTGGGGGGTGGGGGTGGTGGAGAACATGAGTTGGACATGGGTGGGGACTGGTGGAGGCTGCCCCTGCACTGCTGGGGGGTGGGGGTGGTGGGAGACATGGGTGGGGGCCTGGTGGAGGGAGCCCCTGCACCGCTGGGGGGTGGGGGTGGTGGGGAACATGAGTTGGACATGGGTGGGGGCCTGCTGCCAGGTGCCCCACAGTGCTGGGGGGTGGGGGTGGTGGGGAACATGAGTTGGACATGGGTGGGGGCCTGCTGGCAGGTGACCCACAGTGCTGGGGGGTGGGGGTGGTGGGGACATGAGTTGGACATGGGTGGGGGCCTGGTGGAGGGTGCCCCTGCACTGCTGGGGGCTGGGGGTGGCGGGAGACATGGGTGGGGGCCTGCTGGCAGGTGCCCCACAGTGCTGGGGGGTGGGGGTGGTGGGGACATGAGTTGGACATGGGTGGGGGCCTGCTGGCAGGTGCTCCACAGTGCTGGGGGGTGGGGGTGGTGGAGAACATGAGTTGGACATGGGTGGGGACTGGTGGAGGCTGCCCCTGCACTGCTGGGGGGTGGGGGTGGTGGGAGACATGGGTGGGGGCCTGGTGGAGGGTGCCCCTGCACCGCTGGGGGGTGGGGGTGGTGGGAAACATGAGTTGGACATGGGTGGGGGCCTGCTGGCAGGTGCCCCACAGTGCTGGGGGGTGGGGGCGGTGGGGAACATGAGTTGGACATGGGTGGGGGCCTGCTGGCAGGTGCCCCACAGTGCTGGGGGGTGGGGGTGGTGGGGAACATGAGTTGGACATGGGTGGGGGCCTGCTGGCAGGTGCCCCACAGTGCTGGGGGGTGCGGGTGGTGGGGACATGAGTTGGACATGGGTGGGGGCCTGGTGGAGGGTGCCCCTGCACTGCTGGGGGGTGGGGTGGTGGGGAACATAAGTTGGACATGGGTGGGGGCCTGCTGGCAGGTGCCCCACAGTGTTGGGGGTGGGGGTGGTAGGGAACATGAGTTGGACATGAGTGGGGGCCTGCTGGCAGGTGCCCCACAGTGGTGGGGGGTGGGGGTGGTGGGGACATGAGTTGGACATGGGTGGGGGCCTGGTGGAGGGTGCCCCTGCACTGCTGGTGGGTGGGGGTGGTGGGGAACATGAGTTGGACATGGGTGGGGGCCTGCTGGCAGGTGCCCCACAGTGCTGGGGGGTGGGGGTGGTGGGGACATGAGTTGGACATGGGTGGGGGCCTGCTGGCCGGTGCCCCACAGTGCTGGGGGGTGGGGGTGGTGGGGAACATGAGTTGGACATGAGTGGGGGCCTGCTGGCAGGTGCCCCACAGTGCTGGGGGGTGGGGGTGGTGGGGAACATAAGTTGGACATGGATGGGGGCCTGCTGGCAGGTGCCCCACCGTGCTGAGGGGTGGGGGTGGGGGTGGGGGTGGTGGGAACATGAGTTGGACATGGGTGGGGGCCTGCTGGCAGGTGCCCCACAGTGCTGGGGGGTGGGGGTGGTGGGGACATGAGTTGGACATGGGTGGGGGCCTGCTGGCAGGTGCTCCACAGTGCTGGGGGGTGGGGGTGGTGGGGACATGAGTTGGACATGAGTGGGGGCCTGCTGGCAGGTGCCCCACAGTGCTGGGGGGTGGGGGTGGTGGGGAACATGAGTTGGGCATGGGTGGGGGCCTGGTGGAGGCTGCCCCTGCACTGCTGGGGGGTGGGGGTGGTGGGAGACATGGGTGGGGGCCTGGTGGAGGGTGCCCCTGCACTGCTGGGGGGCGGGGGTGGTGGGGAACATGGGCGGGGGCCTGGTGGAGGGTGCCCCTGCACTGCTGGGGGGTGGGAGACATGGGTGGGGGCCTGGTGGAGGGTGCCCTGCACTGCTGGGGGCTGGGAGTGGTGGGAGACATGGGTGGGGGCCTGGTGGAGGCTGCCCCTGCACTGCTGGGGGGTGGGGGTGTTGGGAGACATGGGTGGGGGCCTGGTGGAGGGTGCCCCTTGTGGCTGGAGGTGCAGGGGGACATGCGTTGGTGGGCAGTAGTGCAAGTTGACATGTGGGTTGGCTGGGGGGCATGGCCATGGTGGATGGGGTGCCTGCAGGACATGTGCAGGGTAGGCCCCTGTGGTGTGAGCCACCTGCAGGGGCTATGGAGGGTGCAGAGGGAACACCTGGGAGGACCCACACGTGCAATTCACGTGTGGTGCTCCCCACGCACCCCTGTAATACACGTACTATGATGGAATCACGTGTGATACTTTCTGCGCACCCCTGATATGCACGTACCCTGCTGATATCGCGTGTGAAACTTCCCGCGCACCCTGAAATACACGTAGCCAGGACATTTGCGTGTGGAACTTCCCGTGCACCCCTGTTATACATGTACCCGGCTGACTTCGCGTGTGAAACTTCCCACGCACTACAAGATACACGTAGCAAGGAGATTCGCATGTGGAACTTCCCGCGCACCCCTGATATACATGTACCCTGCTGACTTTGTGTGTGAAACTTCCCATGCACCCCAAGATACACGTAGCCAGGAGATTCAGGTGTGTAACTTCCCGCGCACCCCGAAATACACGTAGCCAGAAGATTTGTGTGTGGAACTTCCCGCGCACCCCGAAATACACGTAGCCAGGACATTCGCATGTGGAACTTCCCGCACACCCCTGGAATACACGTACCCTGCTGATATCGCATGTGAAACTTCTGGCGCACCCCGAAATACACGTAGCCTGGACATTCGCGTGTGGAACTTCCCGCGCACCCCTGGAATACACGTACCCTGCTGATATCGCGTGTGAAACTTCCCGCGCACCCCGAAATACACGTAACCTGGACATTGGCGTGTGGAACTTCCCGCGCACCCCTGGAATACACGTACCCTGCTGATATCGCGTGTGAAACTTCCCGCGCACCCCGAAATACACATACCCTGCTGAAATCATGTGTGGAACTTCCCGCGCACCCCTGAAATACACATACCCTGCTGAAATCGCGTGTGGCTCTTCCCGCACACCCGTGAAATACACGTACCCTGATGGAATCACGTGTGAAACTTCCCGCGCACCCCTGAAATGCACGTACCCAGCTGAAATTACGTGAGGTACTTCCCGCGCATCCCAGTGATACACGTAGCCCTCTTGCCGTGCTGGTACAGGGTTAGCGCAGCCCTTTGCACTGGATTGGGGATTTTGATGGCTTTTCCCTGCGCGAGAGGCGTTCTTGGGGGTTTAACTGGCGCTGCTGCAGGGTCGCTGCGCCACTGTGCGCCACGGATGGTTTTGGTAGCTGGAATCCATGAATACGCTGTGCGCGGAAATGGGTTTTGGCGCACGCGGCTGGCGGAGGGATTCGCACGCGCACACTGTGCGCCAGCCGCGTGCGCCACTTGTGTGCTGAATTCTATGAAATACCCCCCTAGTGTCTTGACTTTATCAGAGACTTTGATTGTTGAATCTTTAATGATGAAAGAGGAATAGGCCACATCTAATTTATCTCTGACGCAAGAGGAGCCAAATGTCATTAGCTTGGTCTTGCTTCCATTGAGGCACATCCAATCTGTTTTCATCCACGCTTTGATGGAATTATAAATGACCAATAGCTTGTTATTATCTGTGGTGTGATCGCCAATTAACCCCATAATCAGTTGAGTATTGTCTGCAAAGTATATGAAAAATATTCCCTGTTTTGTTAGTAGGGTGCATAAACAGCGTAGATACAGATTAGTGAGTGGGGGCTAGAAACTAGCCCCCTGTGGCATGCCACAGTCTACTAGCCTAGAGGAGGAGGAGTGGTCTCCCCAGGTGATCTTGGAGCACCTGTCTTCCAGGAAAGATTATACCCAGTCGATGGCCTCCGGGGAGCAATTCCCTGATTTGTCCAGGGCCTCTCGGAGCTTCCGATGATCAAGCAAATCAAAAGCTGCCGAGAGATCCAAGAGTATCAGTAAGCCTGCCTTTCCTTCATCCAAGATTCTGGTTTGAAGGCCTAATAAGGCGGATTCTGTTCCATGTGTGTGTTAGTTTGAATGCTTTTGCCATCTCCAGCCTACATTGTCCCCAAGGTCTGCTGTGCCTGCAGGGCAGAAGGGTAGAATGGTTGTCTCAGTGAGTAACATCTCTCACCCTTGTATTGGTGTGGAGGTGGAGCTGAAGCTATGGATGGCATATTCATCTGCCTCCCAACAAATACGCATGCAAATACCATTTTGAAGGACACCTCAGGATTACAAGTGCCCATTCTTACTTACAGTGGATATGGGTTTTCAAACATGTCAGCTGTATCTCTGTAACAAGTGGACTGTGTAATTATGATGTCAGTCTGCTGTATTCCTACATTAGCACCTGCCGTATATGCTGGAACCTCAAACAATTAGAGGATACAGTTGTTATACTTCTAACTTGAAGTGTATGGTGGTATCACTAACTGGACAACAGAGACTGAATGCTGCACATATGCTCCAGGATTTTCAGAGTCTGGTGATCCTCCTCCAGGAGATCGCATGCCCCAGTAGTCATCTCTGCCAACCATGATACCTGTACAAAAAGCCGTCTGGCAGCGTGTCTGATGGTGTGCACAAGGACTGTACTGACATCCCAGCAGATATCTCCTGCAGGCAAGTCATAGTACATGCTGGTGGCTTGGCTATCAATTACTCAAAGATACATACCTCCTCATGTATGATGTCATCCAGTGGAACACGCAGCGCCTCATCATAAAATGTGACTGAACATGTTGTCACATTCATGGCTGGGAAAACTGTGGCATCTCCTGAAATGCTGTGTCCTAGACCTCAATGCTAATAATATTGGCCAGGAATTAGCACAGAGAGACATAGCCTGATAGTCGATAGTTTGTGGGGACATTTCATAGGATAATGCAGTGTCCATATTTTATAGGGTGATGTTTCTTTCCCTATAGTTAAGATATAACCTATCATCCACAGGAAATGCAACATTTTGATGGTTAATAACTTTTGAGCTATAAAACGGACCAGCATTACATTTGAGATTTGTAATTTGGGGTCTGGGCCCGGCAGACTGGAAAATATCATGCAAACCTGTGTTACAATTCAGATATAAAGGCTAAAAAAAAGGGTGTGTGTTTCACTTTTCTATTCATTTTCCCATATGGAGTAGCTGGAGAGATTTGCACCAAATAAGAAACAAGTCGGCCACAAAGCACACAAAGGAAATCCAAGTCACTCTTCCTCGTCACAGTCCCCACTAACATCATATCACTCTTCATCATCACAGAACCCTACTGCCACCAATGCAATCTTCCTCATCACAATACCCCACTACCACCACATACCTTTTCCTGGTCACAGTAAGCTATAACATCACCTTACTCTTCCTCAACACAGTAACCCAATACCACATTGTCTATGCTCCTCAGCACAGTCCCCCACTACTACCATCTCACTCTTCCTCATCACAGAACCCCACTATCACCAACTGACTATCCCTCATCACAGTCCCCCACTACCACCAACTCACTATTCCTCATCACAGTTCTCCACTACCACCATCTCATTCTTCCTTGTAAAAGTCATCCACTACCACCACGTCACGCTGCTTTGACAGAGTACCCCACTACCACCAAGTCACTTTTTCTCATCACAGTATCCCACTAACAGCAAGTCACCTTTCCACTAGACATTACGCCACTACCACCATCTCAGTCTTTCTCTTGTTTAACTCCCATCTCAGTATTTCTCATCATAGTCCCCCACTACCACCATGTCAGTCTACCTCATCACAGTTTCCCAATAAAATCACATCACTCTTCCTTGTCACAGTACCCCATTAACACTATATCACTCTTCCTCCTCTCAGCCCCCGACTTCCACATCTCACTCTTCCTATTCACAGTCCCCCTCTACAAGCACGTAACTCTTCCTGCTCAAAGGAACACTACCAACATCTTACTCTCCCTTGTCACTGTACCACACTACCACTACCTCACTCTTCTTCCTCACAGACCCCCACTACCACCACATCATTCTTCCTCATCACAGAACCCCTCTACTACCACATCACTCTTCCTCTGCTCAACCCACTACCACCATCACACTCTTCCGCATCACAGTTCCTAACTACCTCACTTCAGTCCTACTCATCACAGATCAATCCCCCAGTAACCGCACCTCACTCTTCCTTGTCCCAGTACACCACTAGTAATCACTTCTTATCTAGTGGACTCAAAAAAGATGAAATACCTGATAAACCTGATGCTGCAAAGCTGACAAACTGATATTAATAACAAATAATAGGACATCAGTTACGTTATCTGAAAAAAGGCACAATTACAGTTTGTGGGAGATATAGCAAAACACAACTCTTCAAATTCCGTGAATAATCCATAAGGCTCATTGCAAGAACACCCTTGAAATTCTGTGAAAATACTTTAGTTGAAGTGACTGTAGTTTAAATTTAAAGAAGTGCTTTGAAATAACTTTTATACCCATGGTATTTTATAGCTGGGTGAACCACACGAGGTTCAGGTCAGCCCGGGTCACCTCACTCCTTTTAGCCCGACCCTCATGTCGGGTCAGTGCTTGCCCAAACCACAAGCCTGACCAGGAGTCTTGTCTGCTGTCATTTCTGGTCGCTGTGTAGCGCTGCACTCTGCCATCGTTGAAGAGATTGCAAAGGTTTGGCAATAGCCTCCGCCTACGTCGCTGCAAGGGAAAGAGATGACGGACAGCTCTGGTCGCTCTTCAATGAAGCAGGAGCCCGAGCAAACAAAATCTCTGCTGGGGCATACAAAAGAGACAATGGCGAGAGTGCACTTCATTCGAATTCTATTTGCTTTAACAGGACGATTTGTATTTGAGCAATGAAGGTGCATGTGTCTGAAGAAAGATTAACCTTCTGCCTTAAAAGGAAAACAGATGCTTGTTGCAGCAACGCCCATTCTTGGTTAAAAGCTTTCTTTTTAAATTTAAAATCCTTTACTGATTTGTTTTCTGGATCAAGTGTCATAATGGAAAGACAGCAGTTTTAGAATCACACACTAAAATATCTACGAATTGCAAAACTAATTTAACACCTTAAGCAAAATCTATCATCTTTTTTTCTGGAAGTACAGAGCACGCTGCAGTCAACAGAGGGTGATTACTTCTCTCAGCGTTTTGCTTTTATGCTGTTGACTAAAGTCAGTTTTAATCATTTAAAAATGACACTCTGAACAGATTGTGGTACAAAGGGAACATATCTGTTTGCTGCCGAAGATTATATGAGATATTACAATTCTTGGATGGCATGTTAATATTACCCATTGCATCTTGGAGTCAATAGTCCAGTCCTGATTGTAGCTTTGCATTCTGGGACTTGTAGTCCTAAGTTTATAATAAGGAAATCTAGGACTACAAACCTCTGAATGCAAAGTTAAAACCAGGTCCGGCAATTGTCTCCTGAAAAGAAAGGATACTGATGGTGCAGTGTTAGAGTGGCGAGTGAGGGAATGTAGAGGGTGACAAAGTGAAACACTGCACAGGTTTAAATGACGGAAAGACCAGCGGGTGAAACTGTGCAAAGGTTGAGATCCTGCAATGTGCATTAATGCAGAAACGCTCTCACTGTGCAGAGAATGAGACCTGTCAGGAGTGAAGCTGGAGCAAATGAGAATATGAAGTGATATTGATGAGTCCAAAAGTGAGCTAGCACTGAGAGCGAGGTGAGGCAAACCCTAACATGGTATTGATGATGGCATTTGGGTCTCTCTCAATTATGTAATTTGCAAAATATAAAAGATTTACGCAGATATATTTATGGTTAGGCATATCGTTGGGCCTAAGAGCTAGGCCAGGCCATCTGGCTCGGCCCTACCCATTAACTCCCTAGCTCTCCCAGCTCTATGATATTTAGGTGAATCTGGATATTTAAGTGAGCCTGCCCTGAGCAGATTACATTTACTGGCACTTCACTAGCGTAAGGAGGGAATCCCGCCACATTGCAAAGGGTCCATTTTAATGTTGATCTGATTGTCCATTGGAAGATGAATGTCCCTTCGAAAGCAGAGACCTTCTGTAAACACAAAGGGCCTCATTATAAGATCGGCGGAATGGGTTAACGGGTTCCGCAAATGGGTGCGGACCCATTAACTCCATTCTGCACGATTACAAGCTCCCCTTGCGGTACCTGGTAAGGAACGCCTGGTCAAACCAGGTCAGATCTTGCGGGCGGACCGGCACCCGCGAGCAGAGCATGTCGGATGCACCGGGCACCATTTTGAATGGTGCCCGGTGCACCCGTGCGACCCATTCCCATTGAGCCCGATGAGGCTCAAATGGGAATGGGGAGCATTTTTTACCGGCGCCCGGGAATGGGCAAATATGGGGTCTGGCGGGGCGATAATGACCCGGTAAATGCCCATTCCTGGGCGCCGGTAAAATTTGCAAGTTCGACAGCAGCTTGCCGGTTTTACCGGCAAGGCTGCCGCCGAACTTGTAATGAGGCCCATTATCAATGATTTCACTGGTAAGCAGACCATGCGCGCAAGAGGGATACAACATTGAAAATGTGTGTTTCTGCATGTAAGGGTGGATTCAAGCGAAAAGCTTGATTGTTTTCATTTAAAAAATAAAGTGCATTTACAACCAGGGTATTCTTACACACCGCAGTTACTATGCATTGAATGGGCATTTGCCATAATGAGATGCTGTGGTACCTTTATGTTCTAAAAACATTCTCATCTGCAAACAAGACATTTGGGGTGTTCAATTAAACTTTCTAGCAGACCACCAAAGAATATAAAATACATTAGAAGAACCAGTTTCTGAAATCACTATATCTTCATATATGTTATGTTGTGTTATGTTATGTTATAGAAATGTATTACGTGCGCAGTCACCCAGAGGTATCATGGCGCTGGAGAGGAGGGACAGTAGACATCAGTCCATCAGCAGCAGTCATCTAGAAAGCCTTTCTGAAATCCATGTGGTTAGACAGATTTTGTACTGCCAATGGAAGATCATTCCATAGTTGTGCAGCAGCCACCGAAAAAGCCTGACATCCAATACGGGAACGGCGGAAGGATGGCAAACAATATCAGACTATTTACTGTCAGTATACCAAATCAAAGGGTAGGCCTTGACCATGTCAAATGTTAAAGATTAGAGCAAGTTGCCTGCAAGGTCAACAGTGTTAGAAAACATTTGATATTGTGAGGAGACCTGGTTATCAGGGCTAGAGCAGCTAACGTACTGGACGGACAAAAGTTGTAATTGTTTTAGTGCTGGGATGTGAAGCCGACATTCTGCTACATGTTTTGATGTTTGACTCCCCTGATCCCTCACCATTGTCTATGCTGTGTAGGGCTAGTGGAAGTTCTAATTTAAAACCTCTGGAGATCCAAAGCTTGCAGACTCCCGTTGTATTGAATCTGAAAATGAAGATTGCTATGTGCAAGATCAACTTTCTGTAGTTCCACAACCTTATTTAAAATGCTTGACAAATGCTTTCTGACCTTTATCAACAAAAGGGTATTTTAGATCTGTGTTATATCTTCAAGTGCATTCCAAAATGTATCCCAATGGCTGCTACTTACCAGTGTCATAGTGTGCTTAGGGGCTGTGCATTAGGGACCTGATACTTAAGGTGGCGTAAATTCCAACACCTGCCAAATTTCAGGGGTTTTGTGGCATTAATTTGTCCCTTTAATATTTGTCCACTCAGAGAGAGAGGATGTGAGTCATGTTCACTCTATTTATGAAGAAAGAAAAAATTACATCAACAAACCATCTCCATGGGGAATGGAAGAAATGCATTGATGACCAGGGAAATAACTTTTATACCCATGACATCTAGGTGACTCTGGATATGTAGGTGAGTCTGTCAGGAGCTCATTACATTCACTGGCACTTCACTAGCACAAGTAGGGAATTCGAACCACATTACTTATTTGTATGTTTATGAAGCACTAAAACCTGCAAAAATTGGAGCGCTGTAACAAGACAGACTTACAACATAAATAATATACATACATACAACAAAAAAGAGTTAACTTGATATCAACATTCTTGAAGTAATTAGTAGATCACAGCTAGTCCACAACAGGTTTTAAATCAGACACACCCTTAGGCAAGTACTTGCATTTGCTAAGAAAAGCGGGTAGATTATTGGCCCCACATACTACCACAACACAGACCCAATTTTCCTAGGTACACCACTCGTCGATATCCAGTCTACATAAAATGTTCAAATCTGGGTATCTCACCACTCCCGGCCCTGTTCTTTGGTGAAGCCAAGCCAAAACTTTGTTCCTTAAAGCCTCTATCAAACCCACATGATTTTTCTACATTAGTGATGATAAAATTCCTATCATCCATGATAAAGTCTCGTAGGGACTTATCCCTGATTACCGGCATTGTTGTTTTCCTCACCTGGAACATCTTGAAAATGGATGAAATTGGGTGGCCTTTCACAAATTGGACTCCCTCAAATGGGCCTGGTTTGGTTGCTCATACCTCCACGAGTATTGAAGGATCGGGACCTTCCAGACTTTCAGCTGATTCACAGATAATATCGCAAGCCCTGAGCCTTGTGGGAGGGTCAATAATGGGGACCTCAGCATCAATTGCTGACTGGATAGTTGGTATTCCCTGGTCGATTTTCCCTGGTATAAGAACTATCTGGCCACTGATGTTCATTTGTTGAGGGTATGGGGACATTGTGGAGGGGGTTAAAGAATCAGTATTGAAAGATGTGTCCGTCTTAATTAGATGATAGTTCCCTACACAATTGTCTAAGGAATCCATCCAAGTACAAAAGTCTGCCTTTACCAATATTAATTTTTCATCATCTGGGAAAAAAGATGCCGGTCCTATGAGGAAAGTTTACGGCTCACAACTATACTTGTCACCCTCTCTATCAGAATGAGATGATGTGAGAGGAGAGGATACATGTGTGACATCCAGACTTATTCCTGGGCGTTCACAATTGACAGTCTCCATAGTTGTCATATCCTCCAAGCTACGAGCCAATTCTTTACTCTCACTAATCAAGACAGTACCATCACTCATATCAGCGAACAAATCCGCCCTTTCCGAGAGCAACCTCTGTCTCCTGCGTGAGCTCAGTGCCTGTAACTGAAACAAGCGGTCCCCCTTGAAATTCGGAGGAGTAGCCCCGGGAAGGGGTTGCTTTTATTTTACTGCATCTGTAATTTAATAACAGCTGGTGAAATAACTGGAGAAACATTAATCAATGCTGTGGAACCTAGTGTTTCATTTAGAGAGGTTGTTGTTACAAAATGTTGCTTATAATGGACTTGTAACTATGAAAGAATGTCCTACAGACTGTTATGGATATGGTGATTAAGGGCAACGAGGGATTTGAAGTTTGATTCCAATGCAAAAAAGCCACCATTGAGTGATTCTAACTACAGTCACAGAAAGGGGACTGCCTTGACACCGGGGAAATGGCCATGGAGTCCTCCACACCCAAGATGGAAAGATTGATTTCTAATTCTGAATCCGAATGCCTCAGATTGGGGGTAGGTGAATGGCACCCACAAAGAAAACAGAATACTGGCTTAAAGACACTGATCAAACTGTAACTTGAAACATCAATTTTGGGAATCTGTAGCAATGTGGAGATGAACACCTCATTTGACAGTCACTCAAATAAGTGTAGAAGTGAACATTCTGACCTCTCAAGACAGCTGTTATCAAGTCCATCACTTTAGTAACAATGCAAGGTACAGGGAAAATCCCAATGGGAGTGCTTTGTGTTAAAATTGCAGGTCATGATTAGTTTTCAAATGGGAATGGAAGAATGTCCATGCCTGAGGCCCGTGATACAATTATAGTCTGATGTCGACCATCCTGAAAAATGAAAGGCTGAAGCAAATGTGTAAAAAATGCATTCTTCTTCGATGTACAAAGGTGTTCTGTGCTTGGTCTCAGATTCCAACCAACAGGAGGAACTTTCCAAAAGCTCCTGTAGATTTATTATCTCAAACATCAGTCCAGAAATGCAAGATGAGGTTATGGAGGGAAAATTGAAAGAAGATGGCAGAGGTAGTCTGAAACCCTAGTAACAACAAAGATGATCCATTAATCCTCAATAAATGACACCCAGAGAGATATAAGGCATACAATTCTTCACCAATCTACAGAGGTATTCTCCTATGTAACCTGTGGGACATTTTGTTTGGAAGGGTAAGGAGCAGGGAATGGTAGAATTCTGCTGCTACCTTTTCTATACATTGAGAAAGCAGTGCTAGCTTCATCTACTTTTAGGAAAACATTGAAACACCTTGATTCTGACCTTTGCTTAATGCCTGGATTATATCATATGCCTAGGGCAAATCCTGCACTGATGCTTCAGAGAAAACGTAGTGAGGAATATGGCATCCTTTATGGTCCAACATGGTCAGCAATGAGGAATCAAGCTAAATTTGTCTTTGAATGTACACGTCCAAGTTCAAGGTTCTGTTAGCAGTACCATTATGCACCAGACCAAAGCTTATAATAAATGAATCACTCTGTATACATATTTTGGAATGTCTTGCAGAACTCTCCTTCTAGCTGGAGGAAGGTTTTGAACACATTGCTGAGGTCATAATTATTGTGTGAATGTATTTGCCCATGATGGAATCTGCTTTAGTTTCATCAGGATAAAGAGAGTACCTATATGTTTGCCTACTGCCTTATTTCTTTACTTAACATTGCCTCATTACCCATTGGAGAAGGGCTGGAGGAATCATGGGTCATATTGTTGCTATTAACATCTGAAATAAAATCAAAATTAATTGAAACAGATGCCTAAATGAGACACAAACTTTCCTGGAAAATACCCTCTTCTCGGTACTAATTATTAATGGATTTTAACACGGTACACTCCAGCCAGGGACTTCTAGCACTGACAATGAATGGGGCGTACAATAAAAAAATGCTTTTTATTTTTATTTGAACCCTGGGTTCTTGGTTTGAGTAGGCACCTAACCCGTCTCACACCCCCCTTAACAAATACCCTGTGTCGCAATGCAGTATGAACCAGGCCGGTGTGTAACAATGACATATTTATTAATTTTATGATTCAATGAAAAATCAGAGCAAATCAAATAATAGGGCAGCAGCCACCACTGTTGTGGCAATACAAATGCAACAATCCTACAATACAGTTACTTCAGCCCCCTAAACTACTATGCATACATCTTTAATAGAAAACAGAAGCAAAATAGTTTTTCTTAAATGACAAATAGTACACAGGTGAAGCAATCCCCCTGCAGCACTTCCCCCAAACACCTGCTAACTATATTCTTTGTAGATGGAAAATAGTGGCAAGTTGTCAGTATGAAGAGGGAAAATCGAAATGTGAATTCAACCCACCACCTCAGAATGGGAAGCCAGACATGAAATTGAAAACCTTCAAAAGGAACAAAATGGCATACTCAGATTTTATAAGTTACTTGTATATCAGTTTACAATTGTGGTATGATAGCTAGGACAGAAATGCGTGTGGCTGCACTTAAATGATGAAGAAGATTACAGACTACTGAGCAGGGCACCAAAACAACATGAACATATGTAAGAAAATTGTTTTTTGGGAAGAAAACAAAGCAGAAGAAAATACACGCAGCAGAATTGCAATTTGTTTTTTCACGTGGGCTTTAAAGTGCAAATCAGCTAAGAAAAGGGGCTTAGCTGTCAAAATCAGAAATCAGTTTTGTGGATGAGAAACATAGGCACATGACTGATAGGATTCTGAGATAAAGGGTTACTCTTTATGGGGTTATGGTGTGGGGTTTTTTATCGGAAAATGCTAATCGGAATTTAGAGAAAAGTATCAAACATGTGCAAATTTGGTTTTGTTAGCACAATGACTAGTTCTACTGAGGCTATATTTTAATGGCTATATTATTAAAGAAATACATTGCCTGCAAGGGTTTTAAATTCAAATTTTAACCAGCTTGCACTGTGAACCTCTTTATAGGGGAATTAATTAATTAACTTCAAAATAGTACTAAGGACTTGTACAGATAACTGGAGAAATTATAAAAGGAACACGCTAACAGATATAAGCTAACAAAGGTGAACAGATGATACTGGCAATTTGGGAATTAACTAGTCTTTAATGGGATTTGAATAGGATGCAAGGGTCAAGAGAGTTGGATATACAGTTTTGCTTACTGGGTGATGCGATACTTACAAGGTAAGCTTGAGTTTGGTAATTTGGACAGCCAGTGAGTTCTCTGGTCAGCGGGGCCAAGGAATCAGGTCACTGGGACAGCACACCAAGAGATCTGGTCACTGGGACAGCTGGGCTCTCCTGAATGGGATCAGCCAGGCAAGGTCTGGTCACTGTGGACAGCAGGATGGGTGAGCTGGTTACGGTCTGGTCACTGGGCTCCCCTAGATGGAATCAGCTGCATTTCCTCCTTTCTCCCTGGATTCTTGGGTATGGCTGAATCTGGAGGGGTGGTTCTGCCTGGATCTGGATGGTCCTGCCTGGATGGAATGAAATGCCTCTGGATCTGTTTTTTTTTTTTTTTTTATTGTTTTAACCCATTGGTTTTAACAAAAGAAGCTTCACTTATGCTTTATATATTTTTTTTTTTATACTTGGAACACCACTTCTGGTGGATCATGCAAGTCCATACCGGGCTTTGCCCCGGCTATAGTTCTCTTGTGCTACATTCCATGGTCGCTGCCGTCTGGAGGGTTGATTTTCTTTAACACTGCCTCCAAAAATTTAGCTGTTGCCCTAGCCCATCTTGGCGCATCTCCTGCGATCAGCCGAAACCATAAGGTCTCTTCATCGATTGTTGTTACATCTGGTGTGAGTGGTGCCAAGTACATTTGTCTTTCTCCTACTAAGGCTGAACATGACGTGAGAAGATGTCGAATTGTTTCTATTTGTGCAGGATCAGTGCAGAGCCGGCAATGCGCATTGGTTCCTTGACTTCTAATAGCCATAATTTCGTTTGTGCTCAATAAATTCAGCCTGGCTCTCATGAAAATTTTTCTCAGGTTCTTCTCTGGAAATTTCTCACAATATTTCAGAGGGACTTTTAGGCGGTTTGTAGTGGGTGGCAGATGTTTTAGTGATTTATACCGAAGAATTTTCTCGGTGGTATGTATCCAATCTTGATTTTCCAGTTTTTTCTTTACTTTTCCGGGATTGCTCAAAAGCATTTCTGTTGAACAGGCCACTTCTTCTAATCTTTCGAGAATCTTTCTTTCCCAATCAGATAAGAGTTTACAAGACTTTTTGGCGATTTCAGCTTCCATAATGCGAAATATCGGCAGCGAGCTAGGTAGCAGGATTTTTCTATACAGTTGGACGGCACCTTGCAGTATCGCTAAGGCTAGAGAAGGCAAACCCAAGTCTCTCCGTATGGCAGATATGGGGGCAGAATTTGGTAAGGACAACACTGATCTCCATAAGTGTCCTTCCAGCTTCGGCCAAATTTCGGATGGTAGGTTTAGGTTTGACGCCATGCCATAAGTTAGAGCTGGAACTACTTTTGATTTGTAATACTGCACTGCCGGTAGCCAGGAGAATTTACCGAATTTATTGTCTACAGCACGGGTTTGGGCTGTGAGTCTTCGAGTTTTTTCCCATAATGTGTGCTGCAAGGCAATGTCTTTAGTTGAGTTGTCAATCTGCACGCCCAGATATTTAAATTCTTTTACTGCCTCAATTTTTGACTTCTCCAGAAACCAGGAGTGAGATTGTTGAACTCCTCTTGTATGTTTGCAAAATGAAATAATTTTGGTTTTTGTTGTATTTATCTTTAGGTTATTACTCTCCATGTACACTGACAGATTGACTAACTGTCTTTGCAGGCCTATGGCAGTTTGGTCCAACAGGATCAAGTCGTCCGCGTACCATAATCTTGAGATTTTAACTTCTCCCAGCTTAGGCGGGAAGGCTCGCACATGCTCCTCGGTGGTTTGGAAATCGCCAATAAAGGCTATGAATAGGGCTGGAGCCAACGGGCAGCCTTGTTTCACTCCTCTCTTGGTTTCTATCTTGTCTGAGAGTGTTCCTTGTTGGCATAATCGAATTCTTAGAGATGTCTTCGTGTGGAGGGACATGATAGGATCCAAGATCTCTTTTGGGCATTCCCAGTTTGTTAATTTCAACCAAAGTTTTTGACGATCCACCATGTCAAAAGCCTGAGATAGGTCAATCATGGCCATATGAACATTAGGGGCACCTTCCTTCACCTTTGCTTTGATTGTATTAAGGACCAGAAGATTGATTCCTGTTCCCGCTCCTTTTTGGAAGCCTGTCTGAAGAATGTCAGTGGCCGGCGAGTTCTTAGCCCAGTTCTTAAAAAGGGTGAGTATCAGTGATGCGAAGATTTTTCCAATGATGTCTAATAGAACTATGGGCCTGTAATTAGATGGTATGTTTCTTGGTCCCTTTTTATAAATGGGAACAAGTACAGCCTCTGTCCAGTTTGTCGGTATCTGTTTTTGATGTACACACTGTTCGAACAATTCTTTAATCACCCTCGCCCATGCTTCAGGATGCTGTTTCAGATCTATATTAGATAGACCATCTGGTCCGGGGGCCCTGGATTGTTTCAAGCTTCTGATTGTCTTTTGAATCTCTTCTAGACTGGTGAGGTTCGCCCAGCCCGTGTTTTCCTCCTTTGAAGGTTGGTATTGCGTTGTGAGGAGGGTGCCAGAGGTCGGGAGTGCGTATAATTTCGCCAAATGTGTGATCCACTGTTGTTCTGTAACGTCACACAGAATCTGATTTGGCTTCTGTCCATTAGCGGTTTTAAGTAGAGACCAGAAGTCACGATTGTTCTTAGATACACAGACTTTCAGCATTGCTTCTGCATCGTTCTGATAGAGATTTTGCCGTTCTTGCTTAAGCCATGCTTTATACTTTGCTTTGCCTTCTTGATGTTTAGCCCAGGCTTCTTTGGTGTTGCTTTTTTTTGCTGCTCTTTTCAATTTTGTAAGATCTTTGCGTTTTGCGACCAATGTTGCATTAAACGTATGTTTGTGTATAGGTTGAGTTCTATTCTTTCCCCCAAAACTTACTTTGTGGGGCATCAGTAATGAGACATATTCAGGTTGAGACGCTTCCCTAGCGTTGTTTGTCTCCATGTGTTTTTTGCGAAGCTTGTCCTCCAATATGTTTATGTTACCGGAGGTCAACCGAATTCGGTTTTGTTGCGTATTAACACCAATTTCAAAGGGATAAAATGATCGCTCTTTGGTTTCACCCCTCCACGACAGGAATAAGAGGTTGTAGTCACTTTCTCTGGTTCTTTCCACTTTAAATTCCACAAAGTATGGAATCAGACCTTCAGTAACAAAGATGTAGTCGAGATTTGCTGCGGCCGGCGCTCTCTCCCAGGTTGGCGTCTGCACTTCAAATTCTTGGAGAGAAGCGACGTTGTGAAATTGTCTCGATTTCATCAAGTTCATCCATGCTTGACCTCTTTTATCCCTTTTCCTCAATGCTACTGCCATCGTGTTGACTGTCGATTGTGTTCCACATTTTGCGTTGAGATCCCCACAAATAATTATATTAGGGTTGTCCAAGTTTACTCTGATTTCATCTATTGTTGTTGCAACTTGGTCACAAAATGTTTTCGTAGCTGTTTTTTCGGGATTCCAATAAAGGTTTATTATGACCAGATCAGAGCTCATCTGGACGTTTTTCCCTTGAACCTGGGGATTCCAATTCGTTAGGGTTGCCAACATACCATATTTTTCGCAGATTTTGTTCTTAGGTAGTCGGATTGCCGTTAACAAACCTCCAGAGGGTCTTCCTGACACGGGTCTCTGAGCTGGCGAAACTTCGATGCTGAATCCCTCAAGAGTAGGTTTCTCTGTTAGCCATGTTTCTTGCAGGCAAATTAGGTCAAAGCGGTTCAGCTTTACATCACTAGGCTTAGTTAGATGGATGAATCCTCTAGTATTCCAAGACGCCATCTGAAGTGAGGTCTTTTCCTTAAATTGGTCTGGAACCGTTACCTGGATCTTGTTATTGACGGCGTCATGGATTGACTGCTAAGCCTTCTTCTTACGGCCGAACGTATCTGAAATCCATTTCCATGGTTTAGTTGACGTGGTGGGGGATTGAGCTGGTTTAAGGTCGGTCGCCTGATCCCTCTTTATGTAGGCGTTTCGAGAACTTTCCCTTCATCGCCTTGGCATGGTAAGTGATACGTGATGGTTTCTGTCCCGTTTCAGGGGGTAGTCTTCCTCTTTACCTCTTTCTATTCTGTCTCGACTGTCGTCCATCTCCTCCTTTCTATTTTTTTTTTTTGTCACATGTTCTGATCTTGTATCGTTAGTAAATTTCGATGGGACGTGTCTTTGCGAACCCGCCGTATCTTCGTTTTCCTTTAGTTTTTCTAATTTTAAGCCCAGACAATGTAGCTCTTTTGCCATTTCACGGGGCCATTCTTGCAGGGCTTTCGACCTTATGTGTAGGTATGCTTTGGCTTTATGGTCTTTGTGGTAGGGTTCAACCAAAACCAGGTCCCTTGTTGATAGATGCCGAAGTTTGTCAATTTTTGCTGTGATTTTTAAGACTGTCCTTCTATTAAGGACCATGTATCTATCTTTAGATGAAATTTGTTCTAATTTGAATAAAGATGTCCCTTCGAGTTTTAGGAGTTTTTTTTCTGCCGGTTTTGATCGACCATAGTCTTTTTTATAGGAATTGATCCTATACTTTCTTTGCTCGTGCTCGGGGATCCGGTCTTCACATCGATCTGCCTCTTTTTTAAGGACTAGCTTCTCTTCCACTTTCTTTAGGGTTTGGATGGCCTCTAAACCAGTAGTGGGGGTACTCGAACGGGATCTTCCCTGGTCACTTGGAGCTTCCCCAAGCGCGATACTCCTTACTCCAGACCGCGCCCCAGCCCGTGCCTGCGGAGTAGCTATTCTTGGTTGCTGCGGGCTTAGAATTTCCTCTTCAACGCAGACAAAGTCGTCAGAAGAGTTAGATGAATCGAGGGCGTGGATCAGCGTGGGAGACCTTTGCGCGGTTTCGGGGCGATCCTGTTGAGAGTGATTTCCCAATATGTTCGCCTGGCGCTGTTCTTTGCTGAAAATGGCTCTGACGGATCTGTCGACGAGGGGGTCCACAGAGGAGATGAGAGATGTTTTCACTCGGGTGTCTAGGAGACTCTTAGAAGGGACACACAAGAGGGGGCTCTCCATTGCGTGTTTCGTCACGATTTTTGTCTTCATGGCTCGTCTATGGTCTGTCACACCTCCTGGTGATTTAGCACGGGCTTTCGTGAAAATCGAAGCCACTTCTGTGACTCTAGCCATCTCTTCCGTTTGAGTACTTTGAGAGGTCGTTACACGTGTCTGCCCGGTTTGTCGATCCATCTTGGGCAAATTGTTTTCGAGATTCGTTAATTTAGTTTCAAGACTCATTTGTGTGGTATTTGAGTTCCTTTCCACTGCTGTTAAGTACCCTTCTATAAAGGTCAATTTATCCTTTAGTGAGGTAATCATGGACGTGTTGTCCTTTAAGGCCTCATGAATCGCCTCATACAGTTTGCTGAAGGGGTTTAGCGCTATTGAAAAGGCTGACATGATTGATAGAAGGTCAGCCTTTTTTTTCTTTTCTGAGGATGTTTCTCTGTCAAGACCTCCCGGGATATCACTTTGTCTTCTATTTCTGGTTGGCGTGTGAATTTCTTTTTCATTATGGAGCAGGTTGAATTTTTCAGAAAATCTTTTATCCCCTCCTGCAATCACGCCTTGTAAACTGGCTGAGGTTTCAGCCCATGATATATTGCTGTTTGCCTGGGTATGAGATCTAGTCCAAGCCGCTTGCTCTTCGACGTAGGCCTGTCTTTCGCTAGGTTTGAGTCTTGTCTGGGTCTCTGAATTAGCCACGGCTACTAATACCTGACCTTCAGGTTGGGCTAAAGTGTCTTTTTCGCTCATTAAACTGTGTGGGCCTTCACTGGCCACATTTAGTGTATCCAACATTTGATGGTCTCTTGACGTTGTTTTTTTTTTGTTGTCTTTTTGTTTTGGATCTCCTAAGTGTGGAGTCTCCCCACTTGGCTCACTGGTGAATTTGTCACTTGTCTTTAGGGTGTTTAATTGTTCTGTATTTTCCTCTGATGTCATAGAATCCTTAGCGATAATTTCTACCGGAGACTTTCCTCTCCCAACTTCAATATCGTGAGTTCTGTTTGGTGAAATACGGGCGTGCCATTTGACTCTTGGTAATGGTTTTTCCTGTGTCTGGTCAATGTTCTGGGATTTACACGGTGAGAGAGGATCTCGGATGGCCGCCAGAATTTCAGCATCTGACATTTCTTGGTCTGTGACCTGTTTTTGCTTTGTTTGTTTTATAAAGTAATCCCTCAAGGAAGCTGAGAGGGCCGCTGTTTCTTGTCTTTTCGGAACTTCACCCGTTTTAGGGCCTACTTTCCGGCTTTTCTTTTTAGGTAGGATATCGGTCCTTGCCCTGGCTTTGACTCCGGCCTTCATGGTTTTTTTGAAGATTTTTTTCCTTGTAGTGGTGTCTCTAGGTTGTTTAAGTTCTTCGTCCTGTGATGTAGACTGATCAGGTGACAAGATCATCTCGCAATTAACAATTTGTTCGCTGTGCCCTTTGTTCTCTGTAGTTCTGGCCCTTGACTCTTGTAAGAGATCTTCTTTTTCTTGTTGTACTTTTTCTAATTGATTTCTTTGGGCTTTTATTTCTTCTGCTGATGTGTCTTGGCTGGATATGTTCCCTCCCTCCGACACTGTCTCTATGAAAACGGAGTCATCTGCGTAATCCCCAGGCACTGGCTCCACTCTTTCTTCGTTTTCGTGTGTCTTAAGGAAGGGAAGCCTTTCCAACGACGGTGTGGCCTGCTTTTTTCTGTCTTTGTCCAGCACATTTCTGTCTTTGGCCACCACATTTGGGGCCCTTTTTCTGGCGCTGTTATGTACAATGGCCATTACAAGGCCTCTCCCCTCTCGGCTCTGGACTAGGCCATCCTTTTCACCCGTGCCTACCACGCTCATCCTGATGTCTTCACGCGACGTTGGCGTGGGATGCCGTTGGTGCATGGGTTGACCCATGTCTCCTTCCACCTGGAGAGACCCGCGCCAGGCAGACCCCAGCCGAGGCCGTCCTCCGACAGCTTCAGGCATGTTGTCACTCGCCAAGGCGGTACGCTGGCGGGGCGTTTGTGTGGAATCAGTGGCAGGGGAAGGGGGAGGGCCTTTTGATCTTCCCATGTTTGAGTTGGCTTTCTGTTTATTTACGGTCGCTTCTCGATGGAAGGTCTCGAGTGGCACGTTTAGGTCTATTTGGTCTATTTGGTCTCCAGTTTTCAGCCCCATTACAGTAAGTGCTGGATTAACTAGGGCCACGTTGCTCATATTTTTCCCTCCTGAGGTCACTGGAAAGGCATCTGGAGACTGCCCCTCTTGCGAGGCATTTGACATGCTGCTGTTATGTTCTGGCGTAGCGCTGTTGGACTGTTTGCTGGCCACCCTGGAGCCATGTTCTAACTGTGTTTTGTCACTGCGCATCCACCGCCCAGCCTCCACTTCTGTCGGTGAGGGCGGCGCCATTCCCCTGTTTTTATTTTAAATAGCCGTTCGCTTAAGAATGAAACAACGAACGGGAATTGTGGACGCTCAAGTAAGGCAAAAAGTCTTCGAGCAAGGCTGGCGTAGGCTCGAGGTATTTTACAGTATCTTAGATGACTTAATGTCTTGTTCACGGATGCCTTTTTTTTCCCCCCAGTCGGAGCGGGAAGCGCGGCGGGAGAGACAGCAAAGGGAGGGTATAAAAGGGACTAGAGTGGAAGAGGGAAAAGGGAAGCGGAGAAGGGATAAGGGGATAAGGGAATAAGAGAAAGGAAAAAAGGGGAAAGGAAGAGGGGGGGAACAGGGGAAAAGGGGAAAAAGGGGGGGGGGGAGGGAGAGATTCACTGCTCACCGCTCGTGACTTTCTAAATCCGATTTTCTCTCTCCGTTCTCCGGTCTTCGGCCACTGGACACTAGACACACTGTGCCGCACACCGCGCCGCGCTCCGCGCGTGCGCAGTAGTTTTTGAAGAGAAAGTCTTGTGATAATAGTAAACGGACTATCGCAAGAAGTCCACAGAAGTCCACAGGAATCACGGAGCGAACTGCACAGAGGTCTGTCCTCAGTCCTCACTAGACACACTGTGCCGCACACCGCGTTGAGTTTTTTTTATCTTGAATCTCCTTGTGTTTCTCTGTCTCCTATTTATATAGCCACGGTAACATCATAGAATTTTACAATCTGGTAGAAGTACTCTGGAATTACCCCTCCACTGGGATATGCCAGGATACTGGTGTTCCCTCCTCCCCCCAAGTTGATTGGTTCAGGGGAAATGACAATATTTTATGTGTGCATGTATGACTTCCTTTGTCTCACTAAGCCTATTTCTTGACAAAATGAGTTATGGAGCAACACTTCAAATCTGTACTAGTCACCATCATAAAAAGCAGATAAGCAGATGTCATATGTCACAGGGAAGTGGACAGTCCGATCACCAACTCTGTGTGATATTGCACGGCCCTTTGGCACAATTTCATCATTTTCAAGAAGAGCATACCATTTAAAATTATGCAAATAGCTGCACACACGCCCACTGGTATTTGGCATATTTTCACCAACTTCCATGTCTGTGCCATGTACAATTCACGCCAAAATGCATTTTTCCTGCTATTCCAGTTCACCAGGCGCCAGGAACATTCACTGAGTCTCTTTATGCTGGTCCAAAACTTCCATGAAATACTGGCATAATATTGAAGTATTGCTTATTTGGGGTGCTGGGCAAAATGTCTTAATCTAAAACAGTTTGTAAAATCAATGAGCTGGATGAGTCACTCTGTGGGCAGTCCGGGAAAACCCCCACAGCCAAATTGTCTTCCTCCAGGGTCAGTCTGCACAAAGGGTTTTTATGACGCCCTTTGAAGCCATACAGTGGGTGCTGGAAATGGGTGTAGAAGAAAATCACACCTCTGGGTCAACACTGGGCTTCACTCCCTTCCTTCAACTCTTTGGGAAGTCCTGCCTGCTAGTCTAGCATAACCAGCAATTATCACACTGTCAATCCCAGCACATGTCCTTGCAGCATCAGTTCACTGGTAGGTGTGAATGTGGGAGGCAAGCCTTCCTGCCAAACTGGTTTGACTGGAATTCCTGGGCCTCAGCCAGGCTGATTGAAGTCTTGTGGGGGAAAAATCATAATACACATGGCTTAGCAGCCCCTCCACCCAGTTATATAATCATGTTTCTGTGCTAACAACAGCTATCATTTGACATTTGACTTTAAAATGAAATTTTTCTTATTTGCAAAAGCACCGTTTTACACATATATTTCTTTCTTTTCAGGTCAATTCCACAAATGTGGCTTCTGCCGCACACAGTTCCTTGTTAATTAACCTTCTGGAGGGCTTTTACATTAGAGTGTAGGTTTATGGAAGTGGAGAGATACTGCAAAGAGTTTCTTTGTAATTCAGACAAGAGAAGAGAGAGAGCAGCGCTATTGCTTTGCTTTGCAGTAATTTGAGTGCACTGTTTTTTTTTCAAAAGGAAATCAAAATCGTGTTTACTGAAAACAGCATTCTTTGCTCTTCATGGACTTTATTAGTGAAAACAATGGCGTTCTGGAAATGTATTTCCTCACTTCATGGTAATCAGATGAAATACACTTGCAGGGCTGTGTTTAAATGGAGCAAATGTTTGTGTGTTTAAAATGAAAGGCGGAACAAATTGTAATGCTGTTTGAATGCAGGTCATTTTCTTGTGCTTTAAATGTAATACGGCAAATGCAGCCATTCTTTGGGTGGCAGTGTATGAATCTTGCCACACATGTACCAAGCAAACAAAAAGCCCAGCCGTTGTTGTGACCTTGTTTAATGTGGTTTCTGGTGAAGGGAATTTCTGTTAGGGCTGGTAAATGTACCCCACAGTGCTCACCAAAACAGAGAAACATCCTATTTCTGGATCTCTATTGGCACTGTCAAGGGTTTTGACCCATGTTGAATCCTTAGACTTGGTAGATGTGGGGATGAGCTGTCGCGCCCATTATTCTATCCTAGAACAAACTAAATCAATAGACTAGGTAGATGTGGGGATGAGCTGTCGCCGCCCATTATTCTATCCTAGAACAAAGTAAATCAATAGACTGGGTGGATGTGGGGATTAGCTATCGCCGCCCACATTCACACCAGAATCCAGGAGAACTGCGCAGTTGGCACAAGACCACTCCAAAGATACAACCTTCTTGTGGGGGGTTCCACATCACCACTCTACTGTAAGGATGCCATCAAAACAATGTTAAGCAAGGGTCCTATACTATCAAGCAAAAGACTACTCTATTGAAATGCAGTAATTCAAGACAGATCCCAAAAATGGATGCAATACCGGTACTCCCCACTATCATAAAGCCGGCGTTATAAAACCACCAGACATTTGTGTAAAACTGAACAGAGGAACCCAAACCAGGCCAAGGAAAGACTTGCTAAGAGGTGGATACAATGTAAAACTACATTCTGAAATGACTTGAAGGAAGTAATTATTTAATGTATATGTAAAAATTGTAAGTTTGATTTACACTGGGAACTAAAGTGACATTTAGCTGAATTCTGCCTGACAACAACCCCCGACAGGAGAAACCTGCTCAGCCACTCTTCCCAGGCCTAGCTGCATCCTGCTTCCCCACCAAAAGGAGTTGACACCTCTCTGATTAGATTAGGGGACGGGCATCTGCAGGAGGTTGCACAAAGCCTTGTCCTGGACTCAGGCAAATGTTATATTGGGGGGGCCGTAAAGTGGCTTCCTCTTGGGAGAAGTGGGAGGAGAAGTGCCTCTGGGAGCCACCCGGGCTGGAGGCAGGGGCAGACAGAAGCTTCCCCCATCTGCTTTGGAACCCAAACCACACCCATCTGGGCCAGAGCATAATTTTAAAAAGATAGATAACTCATAGTGCGGACTTGTCAGAATTATATAAGTAATATCATTATTCTTGTGATTTTTCTGTGCACGTTTTAAGAGGTGTTAGGACCCTGTGGTGTATGCAGGGGGGTTGCTAGCGGAAAATAGGGTCTTACTCCAAATGTCTGCATGTTAAAAATCTGACACTTCATCAATTAATGTCCATACTCCTTGCGCACATGTGTGTAATTTTTGGTAAATGTCTGATATTGGTAAACCAGTCAAAAAGCGCAAAATGTTGTCATTTTTTAATGCAAGCCCCAGGAAGATCAGAGGCGGACAAGCATGGACCATAAGGAATATATAATGTGTACATGTAATGTCAACCACTTGTGTATCTGGGAAATTTGTATTTGAATCAAATATAGATTTGTGGGCAAATTGACCAGGGGAGGATCCTCTGACCCATAAACAGACCTCATCATGATGACAATCCATTTCCTTCCCCCAATCATGGGAGAGGGGAGAATTGGGTCAATGACAAGTAGAGAGGGGCAGGCTCAGTTATGCCACGCACACACCCACTTCCAAAACACATAAAAAGAGACTGCTGGGACAGGTAGAGACATTCAATTCCATTTGCTGCGGAGCGTGCTGACCGACGACTTCACATCCAGAGATCCAACACTTAGACTTCCAAGCTAAACAGAGACTACAGAAATTTGAACCAAGAAGGCCATCACATTTAAAAGCATTTTGGGCCTGTGTTTTAAAAAGCATACCTGTTGTCTAAGCTTGCTGGGGGGGCAACCGAATTCCGTATTGTATTTGATTGTATTCCTGAAGACTGTGTGTGTTACTTCATCTCCTTGCATTGCATATAGGGGGGGGGGGTTAATTGCCACCAGGGGAAAAGTGAACATATTATCTCTTGTGAAACCATATCAGTTTATTTTCTTGACTGCATTTATTCCACCTTGCATTTCCTTGAAACCATAAAGCATTTCAGCTACCTCATCCTCTATACTACTTCTAAGTCACCAAATCAGTTTACCAGTAGAACATTATCCATTGTTGATCACGGTCATATTTTAAGTGTGATATCCAATATTAATTTATTATAAAAGTGTGATAGATATATATTGTTATTTTTCTCAAATAAACCTTTTAAATTTGCAAAACAGACCTACTTCTTGGCTCAGTGGGGTCAGGGGGATTCTAAGAGAGGGGTGTTATATAAGGGTTGTCATCCAGAGTACATGAACTGGACCTAAAAATATATCAATAAGGGTTTCCCTCAGCATCCCAGACTAGGCATTGACTTGGCTGTAGTGTTGAAGTGAAGCCGCTTAACAGCACATACTTCTAATATGCTTAATAATTAATCAAAGTCTTTGCATATTCCTTGAAGAATGGAAGAGGGCCTACAACCACTGTCTCAGAAGGAGAAGAGGAATTCTCCTTTCAAATTAAGCACACCATCTTTTCTTCTAGCATGGAATCAGCACTCTGATCTTAGCAGAGGCATCTTCTGTTTTAGTCTCACCCAGAAACACAGCACACAATTGTTGTCTAGTTCATCCATCAGAGTCATCAGCTGGCGAAAGGTAGGATACATTGTTGGAAATCCCACACATGCTAGTGGGTTGTAACACTCCACCAGTAACTGACTGTGAGCTTTCATTTCAAAGTGGAATGTGAGACCAATGTTGAAGCTCCCAACTAAATCCTGGATGACATCCAAGTAGTAGGTGACCTACATATGAGATTCTACAATGTGAGGATAGCACTGCCAAAACTCCAAAGGCAAATTAAACGTTGGATCACAAATAGTATTCTCTTGCATGCAGTACACAATAGTACCGACAGATACCTCATGAGGGTAGTTATTAGTGAGACGAATGCAGACACAATCTTGGAAACTATGTGGAAAATGGGAGCTGTGGTAGGAAAAACCTTGTCTGTAAGAATTGACAATAAGAACCGTAAGGAAGGTGATAATATAACATCAATTAAGAGTGAGTGTGATCAATAACACTTATAATAGGTGATACTTCAAGTTCCTGTAAAGGTACAATACATATTATACAAAATACACTTCATCAATTCACTTTTTAATATTGAATCAAACCAACAGTTTGTGCAAATTGAAAATGTCATTAGGATTAACAAGAACATATTAGCACCCTGGGCGGTGGATCCAACAAATCATGTTGCTCGGATCACAGGCTGAATTCCACGATCCCAGCCTTCGTCCCAAGCATCCTGATTCCATCTTCCAGCCACCATAATCTGCACTCCGGTCATCGTTTCCTCATCTCCCCAGACTCCTACCCCACTAACCTTATTCTTTTTGCGGCAGCAACCACTGCTGCCACTCCAGCCTCTGTTCTGGCCCAGCCGCCACCATGGAAATGGAAGAGGAGCTCCATCTTAAGTAAGTATTTTGTTTCAATGAATGGGATGCCATGAGGTGGTCTGTTTATTAAAACAGAATACATTGCTTTTCACAACCTTGGTTCCCAGATTTAAAACCTGGGGTGCTAATTGCAATAACACTCAATCCAGCAGGATGGATCTGGTGGTAACGGTGCTGGGCACCATCGTATACCTTGTAACACGGGCCATTACCCCCGCATCCGGTGTTATTGCTATAATAATTACTATTATCTACGTCTAAATAGTGGTTATCTAACACATATTTAAGATCTATATTTCCTATAGAGTGCTTCTTTTATCAAGCACATAATAGTGTATATTCACGCAAATGCAGTCGCTTGAGGGTCACTTAGGGACGTGTCCATACATCATAATACATGGAAAGCTGCCTAGTAAAAACTGCACTGAAGGATTTTATAAACATTTGCAAAGAGAAATATCACTGTAACGAGTTCTATTGTCAAAGGCACTTATAGATACACATATGCACCCTATTTAAGAAGCTACTGTTGCAGACTTCATTGAAGCTCTGTCCATTCTAAAATCTTGCTTTGACAACAGGGCCGAACTGCCTTAAAAGGATGGTGGGAGTTTTCTCTGGGAACTCCCATTCCATGGGTCTTTCTTCTGTAGGATCTGGTAGCGTAGAGATGGAAATGCACAATTTGTTGAATGTGTTTGACACATTCAATTATGTGAGAATAACGAACAGAACTCAGACTATCCTAGCTGTGTTAGAGTACACAAAGTTCTGTTTTTATCTCATAAATAAATACATGGAACACATTCTATGCATTGTGGGTAACACAGGGCACAGAGGCGGGCATGGCATGACGTGTGCTTCAGTATGCAATGCATCTCTCACTACCAGAGTCAGGCACATCATTTCTTCTTTACTTTGATGTTCCTTCATTCTATTTTCCTCCTGCACCCAGTGCCCGATTGAACCCTGTGGAGGCCCTATGCAAGTGAAATGTCGGCCCCATTGCAATTTATATCCTAATATGTTTTAAATTTTCTGCACTGCTTTATTTTGATCCGTTGTCGCGGCCCCTAAAAGGAGTGGGGTCCATAGTCTGGTGTCTACTTGGCCTAATGGATAATCCAGCACTGCCTGCACCATATCTCCCCCCTCTCTTTGCATTTGTACTCTTCCCTTCTCTGCCACACTACCAGCTCCATACCATCTGCATCAGGCTGCAGGATGAAATGATCTTTCCTGGTTGAATTGACAGCCCATATTGGTAAAAGAGAAAGGACAGCTAATCAACCACAGGGAGGACAGGGTTATCATTCTGGCCTTTGAAATGTAGTGTGTGATAATGTCACTGCCCTGGTGTCCTTTGCTAAATATCGACACATTCTGTGTCCTTATCTTTTTCCTACTCTGTCTGATCTTCTCACCTTCAATAACATGTTGCAGGGGGACAGCTCCCTCTATGTCCCATTAGTAATCCAGTGCCATTTCAAGCCTTTCCTGCTACTGCTTCTTTTCCTTATCACATCCCCAGTCTTTTGCTTCCTTGCCCACTGTGATGGTTTCAACAAGGGTTTATAAGACCAAGTGCAGGTGATGGGGTTGCATTGCGTCAGATCGGCTTCATGCCATATGCGTCCTGGTTCCTCCCTGACTGTCCATGCATATATGATGAGATGCATTTTTGTTATTGTCCATAATAAGCTGCAATCATGTGTCAAACAATGACTACAAGTAGGTGACCAAATAAGACTGTTTATTTTGCAGTGTGTCTTGCAATTCTTGCGTGTACAGTTAGAAAACCAAGAGGAAAAATGTTAGGATGACATTACTTTGCATTCTTTCATTGAGGATGTTGAAAAAAATGCAATCGTATTCATTTTGCTTTACGTAAGCATGTCTGCATTTATCAGTTTGTTTTTCCATACGATTTGCGTTCTTTTCAAGTGACCTCTTTAAAGGAATACATGAACACATATTTGCATTAGCTAGAGCTGAAAACATATGTTGTCGGTAGTATAAACTGCAGTCTTGGCTCAAATTGAGGTCTCACTTATTAAATATATTGTGTGATACTGGGCAATTTCGTTTGTATCTCACTTTGCCGTATCTGATACCACTGCAATGCCAGGTCTGGGATTTGTGCTGGTTCAGTCCAGAGGGCAGAATGCCACAAATGCTTTTTTTGTTGCTGTGGGACAGTAAAGGATGAGGACAAAGGATGCTAAGCATGGGTTGTGTGTTGTAGGTAGTGGGAAGGCAGTATGCACTCATGTTTTGTGTGTTTTTGATGACGCAGGCATAGGTTTAGTGTCGTGTTTCTGCGCAAGAACTGACTAAAACCTGTTTATTCTCAGCATATGAAGAAATGTCCCATTTGACACATTTAATTAAAAAAACATTTTTGGAATCCAACACCATCTCTCCTGCCTTATTTCCACACCTGTGATATTGTTTGGGGCTTGTTCAGCGCAGTGTGGATCCAGAAATGTCCAGGGCCACTTTTGGTTCATACACATGTATATATGATCCTCCTCGTGCAAATAAAAACGTTGCTGCTTGCCCCACAGTTCAACGCCAGGTCCTTATCCAATTTAATAAACGGTAGCCTGTGTCTGATGCCTTTCGGCGACCTTCCGGCAACCGCATTTATATTACAGTCTGATCTCCCACCGAGGCTGTTTTGATTCTGCTGACATGTTTTAAAGACATCACGTTATGGGCGCCACAGCATGTTGTGAAATGAAACACATCAAAGACCAAAGCCTTTTTATATGGCCTGCGCATTCCTCTTGCTCGAGGGCAAAATTTCATCCTGTGCTCAAAAATACTTTTCGTCAACATCCGAAAAGGGGACCTCGAGGGTGCCGTTATTAAAGTGGCTTATGTGACAAGCATGCGGCTGATCGTGTTGACTGATTTCCAGCATCAGCAGAAGGCAGGCAGTTTGCCAATCCCCCTTCCTTTTCATCCAGTGCTATTTATTGATAGCCACGTTACTTAAGTACAGCTGTGCTATGCAGACTTCAGCATCGCTCTGTTGGAATACTGTCCTACGCCACCTAGAACGCTTTCCATCTGCCAGCCAGAATAAAGACACATACATTTATAAAGTGAAAAGATCAGTTGATTAAATGCTTCCTTTCCTTTAACTATGATGCCAGGGTGAAAGCAGTCAGCAGTTGAATGCTGACCTGCGAAATGCCTGTCTTGGGTTGAAGAAGCTATGTATAAAATCACTCTGCCTTGTAAGAGAAAACCTATTTTCTGTAGCAAAGGTCATGCAAATTGGCTAATTTGCATATCGGAAATACTTTTGTCACGTGGCTCGGAACTAGAGGGGAACGTTCAGAGGTAGCTGTTGGGTGGCACTCTGGAAGCTGTGACTTGGCACGAATGACTAATTGTACTTTCCCTCTGATGTCACAAACCATTCATAGTGCCACTGAGGGAAGATACCTTTTAAACATGTTTTGTAGATATGATGCAATTGATATGCAGGCCACACCTTATTAACCTGACTATTCCAAACATATAGTGGCTATAGCAAACACTGACAAATCCAATATCTCCCGCTTTGTCACTGAAGAGGATAAAATATTTGGGCAACGTTTCTTTTTGCTGCAATGTGCTAAATAACACACACAAGTGAAAGATACAAACATTGGAAAATGCTGTCACTTTCATATATAGAAACCATTTACTTGTACATGACACCTCATGTATGGTCATGTTAAACCTGTTCCAGTTCAGCCAATGTGTAATAAAAAAGGTAGGATTTAAGACAACCCTGTTATTTAAATACTACAAAATAAAACCACATTAAATGTATTAACTCAGTTTGTCTATTTACTTAACTCACTCTTAAAGCACCATCTTTTACTTCAGCACAAAAACTCTAAAACATGTATTGCTACTACTACCATTTGCTAATAGCCTTATAGAAATAAAGAGGGGTCATTATCGCTTGGGATAATGACCCTTCCCCAATCTATGGCCCAAGGCAAAGGTGGCAGGTCATTATCTGATAACAACCCCACCCCCAGTATATAAGACTATAATCTTCAAGCAACAATACTCTTTTGTATTATAATTCACTGAATAATTCACTGCAATGTTTTGTGCAAGGGCACCTGGAGCATTCCAAGTGCCAGGTGGGATTACCACAATAACTGATCTCAGGCCCAAATAACCGGACAGACTCAAAAATATGGCAAACTACTTTATTATCAGTTCAATAAAGTAGGGAAACTTTGTGAGCAATACAAATCGCAGCTCACACACTCTCAATGCATTTCAGTGACACAAAAGACCTTATACCTCAATCTTCATCAGCTATGACCGCATTCCACGTGGCAAAAAGTAAAAAACAATTGAGTGGAGGGATTGGTTAAAGGAACAAATGTACCTATAGTTCATTTAGGTGTTAAATAACATCATTGGCTGCCCCTATCAAGTAAGCACGCCTTGAACCACCTCTAACTACATATAATACAGATGAAAGTACAATAACAGCAGCAGATTGGCTTCTGCAACAATGTATAGTCCTTACCATGACATAGGCCCTCATGATTGGCACTCTCCTCCAACCTTGGACATTTGGCTCGTTAGCAGCACGTAAGCAAAACAAAACCCAGGTTTGTGGAACAATGTCAGACAACTGCCCACTTGGCTAATTAGCCTACCATCTCTCATCAGTTGGGCCCTAATCCAAGGCATCCTCTTTGTGGTTGATCTTGCTGACTGTTCTCTTCCTCTGAACTTTAAAGGGAGTGACGGTACATTGCTATATTCCTCTGCAGCCTTATGAATAGGCCTTGTTTTCTGGTCTTGCACCAGGTGTGAGGAGATCATGATTACGTCCATTCTGCCCTTCTATTTAGCGCTATTTGATTCAATTATACCAGGTGCTACTACGCTGTGTGGCCTCTGGAGACTTGGTTGCTCCGTCTTGCATGTACTTTCTGCATCTTTAATCATAAAAAACTTGCCAATCGCAAATGTTCACTCCTTTGATAAATCTAAGAGAAATATGTCCTGCGTACATTGCTTATCCTCTTCCACTCATGTTGTGCCTTTCAGTGGCCTCTTGCTACGGCATCCACGATCCTGAGCCAAACAAATATTCTTTGTTCTTGCACAAATGTGCATTAAAATGCTTGTTACCCCTGCAGCCTCAGGTTTTTCTCCTTCAGGCTTCTCATTTACTATTATACAAAGCCAACGTCCATTTTCTGAACATGGCTGCTTTATCTTTGTTCTATTTCCTTGTTTTATTTTCTTCGTTTAGCAAGCTTCTATTTGTCTTATCTAACTTGTGTTTCTGTGCATATTCATCTACTACACATCTTCTCACTTATCTTCTCAGTGTATATGATTTCTTCGTATTCACATGCATGTTCACTTTGTTACTTCAGTCACATCTTCATTCTTTAAGTATTTGTATATTGTTTCAGTGCGCCCTCGTCTCTTCTCTTTATGATGTCACTTAACACTGGTCAGACTTCACTTACAGTTCTTCTAGGTCCAGTGGTGTCTTCAGGCATCCTTCTACCGTATCAGTTTGAGGGTGCAATCGATGAGGTTGTCTGAATGCATAAAGTCTCTCAAATCTTTGATGTGATATTGGGTTGATACCTGTGTCATGCACAGAGTTTTCTTGCTGTTCTTCCAATAGGACAGAGGTGAGGGGGTGGGGTCTAATGATGTATAACATCTGCCTCTCTACATGACATCATTGATTGTATAGAAAATCATCATGGAGCTGACAGTCATGTATCATATTTTATTTTATTTTTGCATTTATTTACAGCGCACATAACCCGTAAGTATCTAGGCACTATTTTCATTGTGTGAAGGGCAGGTTATTTAAAATGCGGTTGTTTTTTTTTTTCCTTTCAAGCGCTGATACGGGATTCAAACCTGTGTTTCCTCAGCGTGGCCTTGCTTCCAAGACCCGCGCATTGCCACAGAGCTATCCTCCCATCCCATTGCATTCACACGCATGTCCTATCATGTAAGGTAAAATGTAAAAGCAATACAATCTATGTTATTTAAGATGCAATGGACAAATGAAATGCACTCTCTGTATCATGGTGTAGCTGATCCTCACCTATTTAGAGATTAATTATTGTACTCTTTAACCACAATAAAGGTGGGCATTGGTCAAAAAATGACAAAATAACAAAAACAATAACAAAAAACATCACTATACCCACAGAATAAATAACAAACATTGTAGCAAAGGGAATGTAATGCAAAGCAAGCATGGTGAAAACTTTAATCGTTTGTGGCAATGTGGAAACAAAAGGTTCTCTTAAAAGCAAACTTTGACAATTCTCTTACCACCTTAAACAGTAGCCATATCTTCTACAAAATGGTTGCTCATAGAACATAGACTTCACCTTGATGAACCAACCACCCATTTTGCTCATGTTCAGGGTGATTGCACACACATTAACCTTAGCAGAAGTTCTAGTTTGGAGAGAAAGACATGCAATGTTGCATTGCTTTCTTGATAAGGCAATATATCACGTATCCACAGCTGTCTCCCTTCTCACAAAATAAAAATCAATATATATGCAGCACATAGGAGGGAAACACCACATATGTACTAGGCAGAGTAGCCAAAAGGAGTTCTTGCTGGCGCCCTTCTGAAACTCTCTACACAACTTACTCAGCAGTCCTGCATTCTGCAAAACGGTCAATCCTATTACATACCCTTCCCCATGAAGCTCTCAGACATACAACCCAGGGCAGCTGCTTGTCACCAGGACCCTCTACAGGCTGATATAAGAGCTATGTGAGAGTCCGTGTTATCACTATTGAGACCTACAATTAAATACATACTTTTTGCCGTCTCTTGCAGTAAAGGTGGAAGGTGTACCAAATCAAGCATTCATTACTTTAGTGTTTCTAAAGCAGGGAGATAAGAAATGGCTTCATCCAGTATACAATATGAGACTGCATACATCACCAGTGAAACTTCCACATTTACACCTCTTCCATTTCATCTTTAGGATGATCGTTTATCCTAAAACCCATGAATGTCTTTCATAGTACTGTTTTCACATGAATTCCACCTGAGGCCAGATGTATCAACAGGCATGAATGAATGAAGAATTGAGCAGCACTGTGATTATGTTATTTGCTTTCCCGCCACATTACCAATTCATATTCGCAAATGGGCGCATGATAGGAGGTTCAAAGCTGGCATCAAATACGGATCTCATATTTAGCACCATGTAATTCCCCAACGCTCAACATGGATTTTCATGCATGAGGAGGGAACAGTTGCAGGCTCAACAAACCAGCAGCAAGCACCTCCATGCATACCTACATGTCAGTCATCTTCTCAACACAAACTCACACATTGGATAACAAACCCAAAGTGGGTTGGTGCTAGGATCAGCCCTGTACCAATGTAGGATCAGTGAATGTATGTACAGAAGGGACATTCGCAAATACATGTTTACTTTTCCATTTAGGTACGAGAGATAGAAACAAACAATTAAATAAAATAGGAATGGTCATGACAAGAGTGAACATTTCTAACTGGGTCAGGAACTTTCGGTCAGGATTTTAAAAGCCCACTGGAACGTTTTAGTGTTTCTCTGTGCAGGGTTTGAAACTGGTAAAACAAGGGGCCGCAGAGGAGTTTCAGTGACTTTGAGAGTTATAAGAACATTTCTCTGTGATTCAGTGACGTGTGTTCCACTGCTACAGTCCCTCCTACAACATACCCTAAATCCTCTCTCTGCAGGCACAGTGCATCACATCAGTGAAACATTGTGTGCACAGTAATGTTGGAACACAGATACACTTTTATTCAGTGTTGCTGTTTTGTTCAATTGCTTGGTTGCAGACATTATAAAAGTGGAGACACCTTGTAAGAGAATTGGCTCACACATCTCTGTATCCAAACAAGGTGATGCTTCTGCAAATTGTGAATCTTTCTACAAAAGGCAAGTTGTCATTGATGCTGTATTGACTCTGAATTGCCCCTATTGTTCAGTCTAAGGGAAGATATAATACAGCTGACTCAATATGATGGTCTGTAACCATATACTGGTTAGGCCATGGGCAACGTGCTTGTCTTGGAAGCAAGACGTCACAGAGCACCAAAGGTTTGATTCCCGGGTCCACGCTTAGAAACCTCTGAGTATTAAGCGCGTTATAAATAACATATCATATCATACTGAGCATGGAAACTGCTCTTTTGAAGACCTGCAAGGAACGGCTTTCATCTCTTGACTCCAACTCTCCAGCTGTTCTCTTTCTACTTGATCTTTCCTCTGCATCTGATATGGTCAACCACTCCATCCTAGTAAAATGGCTCCACGACACCATAGGTGTCTCAGAGCTGGCACTGGACTGGCTGACATCCTTCCTCAATCATTGCCCTTTCAAGGTTAGTCTGGGCTCGATCTCCCTCCCCCACTTCAATCTCCACCTGCAGTGGCCCAGAGGGCTCCAACCTCTCACCATGGCTCTTCAACACCTATCTTGACTTTCTTGCACACCTCATCCCCACCTTCCCCCTTACTTTCAGTGTTATGCTGCCAACACACTACTCTTCTTCAAACTTCCTTCTGACCCTCTCCTTACTCCCTCCATCATTCATAACTACCTAAATGCCCTCCAGTTCTGGTGCACTTCCAATGATCTCTGTCTCAACACCAGCAAGACTGAGATTCTTCCTATTGGAACTCCTGCCTCCTCTTTCTGCCCCTAACTCTGGCCATCTTATATGGGTTCTCCCCCACCCCCTGCATCCGAAGCCAGACACCTGGGAGTCATCTATGACTCCTCTCTTTCCTTCATCCCTTACATTATGGTCCTTGCCAAGAAGTCCCACTTTCAGCTCTAGCTACTAGAAATAATTCTTACTTTCCTCTCTTTTCCCCAGAATCTCAATGTCTTTAGAACTCTAGTTCTCTCCAGGCTAGACTATTGCAATAGCCATTTTCTTAATGTACCCTCTTCATCTCTATGACAACTCCAGCTAATCGAGAACAGGGCTGCAAGACTTATCCTTGGCATCAAGCCCAGGGACTGCATCTCTCCAGGCCTAAAATCTCACTGGCTCCTGGTTGCTTCAAGGATCAAGTTCAAATCCCTCTGCATCATCCATAAGGCTGTCTGGGGACGGGCACCACGCTATTTTCAACTTGCTCTCACTAAGTACGCTCCCTCCAGATCTCTACGTTCTGCTGGCACCAACTCACTGTGTTTTAAGCGCTTCGCTAAACAATGAGCAGATGGCCAATCTCTTTCCTCTGCATGTTCCCTTCAATGGAACAGCCTCCCGCTTCCTCTTCATCTTGAGCTGGATCTCTTCAAATTCCAGAAGCTCCTCAAGACTTGCCTTTTCCCTTCCTCCTTCCCTTCCTCCCTCCTTTGCTAATACTCCACTGTTGCTGAGATCGGCGACTAGGGCCCATATGTGTCTGCCTGGGCCCTGGCCACACACACCCAATCGCCTTCAGCCTCCACCTGCTCACACCACTTTCCTGCACACTGGCCTTTCGGCCACAGGCCTGCACTTATTTTACCTATAAGCAGCTGTTCACTCACCTAGGCACTTACAGTTGCACCCCCCTAGAACTTCCCTCCTGGCATTTCACTAGAACTTCCCTCCTGGCAGACCTTGCAATTGTCCCTCAACCCCTCATCCTCTATCTCTCTCTCTGCACTTGCACGTTCTGAATGCTCACAAGGCCTTGTAGGTCCACCTCTATCTTTCATTGGTGTATCTGTTTTTCATTCCCATGTTCCATCCCTGCTGCCCTGTGGGAACTTTGAAGTACAATTTACTTGCTGCATAAGCGAATTACAAATGTACAATAAAATAAATAAAAATAAATACAATCTCCTGTGAATTCAAAATCCCTGGCAACCGAGCAACCAAGTCAATGAAGAAAGATTGCCACTGCCAACTTGATTCGCTGAACCTCAAACAGCATAAAAAAGACCCAACTCAATGGAAAGCTAATATCCTCGACCTCATCATCACTGCCCTGCCAACCCACCATCAGACCTCTCCAATCCTGCTCAATTGTTCAGACCATCTGGCAATCCCCTTTGACATTAATCACATCACGCAAACCCATCGCAAACCGAGATAACAAAGCTTCTGATCATTCAAAATCTTCACAGTAGAGGCTCTCATGGAAGACCTTGCCAAACTACACCTCACATGGACCTCTGATGAAGCAGTACAACTCACTTCTCCAAGAACTTAACACCACTTCCACAAGCAGACATCAACTGCCACACCTTAGGGATACAATTCACTCTTAAGCCTAAACCTTCCACATCCTGGTAGAACCAATAACTCAACTTAAGCAAATGAACATTCAGTCAACATGACTAGAATTGGCAAAAATCCTGCAGTGCATCTGACCACGGAACTCTTTGCTACACGCAGACAACTTGTTACCACTGCCAAGGTCAACTACCACCAAAACACCATAGCCAAGGCCAATAATGAAAGCAGAGCCCTCTTCAAAGCCATCAACTACTACATCAACACTCTACCCGACCCACCCGTATGGCACTCTATGAAAAAATACACTGCCATCAACTCTTTCTTCATCAATAAGATCAGCATAATATGACAACACATAGACACCAATGACACAACTGATAGCACACTAAACATCCCATCACACAAAAACACAAATCCTGGACAACTTTAATGAAACTCACTACGGAAGGAGTCATTGTAATTCTGGCATCCATCAAGACCACCTGTTGCCCAACACTGCTCACTAGTATTTTTTGTGCAAAATGTATAGGTTTCACCTATCCTGGGGTTTGCTATTGGTGTAGCAGTATAACATTATTCTTTTCCCCTTATCTCCTTTGTATAATAAAGATCCATCAAGACCACATCATATGTGTATGGCATCCGCCCTGTCTCCGCCCTCAAGCCACTCCTCCCTTACCTGACAATCATCAACAGCTCCCTAATTCGAGGCACCGTCACCTTGACCCTCAAGGCCAGACAAATCCTCCCACTTCTCAAGAAGGCAGCACTGAACACTACCTCAGCAACTACTGCTCCATCACCCATCTTCCGTTACTAGGTAAAATCTTTGACAAAACAGTAGCCATGCAACTTCTCTACTAGGACCAGTCTCTCTAGACATCCTGATTTTCTAACCACGGTTATATGAGCGAATTGTTTGAATTCTGTGCTTTTCTGAAATTCATTGTTCTGTTCAAATGTGTTGAGATGAATAGTAATTGAATCTAATATGTTATAGCTTTGAACCTATGGAATGGTGGACTCTATGAAGCAATATTGTGTTCACCCTCAGCCTACTAAATAATTATAGCATATTGTTTGTACAGACCAGAAAAGACCTGCACAGGTTTCTAAGTTTTTTCTTTGTTTTGTTCATTATATGTACAGTTGTTGATTTGTCATTAACTAAGTTGTGTCAAGCTAAAATCAAGGTGATCCCTTGTGCCACCTTGTTTTATCTGAACATCTGTGTCTTTTCTTGTTTTAAGAATATAATTAAAAAGACTCGCCACAAAAATAATAAAGAGGCTGCCATAAAAAACCAAACATTGTTAATGGTTGTTTCATCACCACGTAATCATTATTCAATACTTACGCATGGTGTTTTTTGGAAGGTTTAAAAAACACACTGCTCTAAATTATTGCAGCATTGAATTAGAGAGGGTAGGAACATTCATTGTATATGCAACTTCTCTACAACATTGTAGCCAACAACCTCCTCCAATCCTACTGATCTGGCTTCGGACCAAGATGCAACACAGAAACGGTTAGTGTCAAGGTGATCGACGATGTCCGTAAAATTCTGACCATATCGTTCCTTGCTCCTGGTTCTCCTTGAACTCTAAGAAGTGTTTGACAGAGTAGTCCACCAGATGCTCACCGACAGCCTATATTGCCGCATGGAGATCAGAGAGACAATCATCAGCTTCAAATCATACCTTACTAAGGCACACCAGTTTATACAAATGGATTCCTCCAGATCACCAGCTCTACCCAACTCCTGTGGACAATTAATTCTCTCCCCTGAGATCTTCAATCTTTACATGGAACCACTTGGAACCCTCCTTGCTCCACACAACATCCACATCCTCCAATACACAGATGCCACACAGCTTTACCTCAAGATATCCTCCATGAAATACATCCACAGGCTCAAAGCCTGACTCTGATTGACCCAGTGATGGATGTCCAATGCTTACCTGAAGCTCAACACTTCCGAGACTGAATTTCTTCTGCTAACAGCACTGAACACCCAGACTTCCAGACCTGGCTCTCTGCTGTGCTCCACTAGGGTTTCACACCACAGATGGCCAACTGCACCAAGTCTGTTGGGTTTAACATCAGCAGATACCTCTCCTTCACACATAACAAAGCAAGGAAGACACAAATGGCGTGGTAGCAATTTTCTCTCCTGAAGACAATCAGGCCTTTAATCCCAGAAAACAACTTCAGATCTGCAGTCCAAGTCCTAGTTCTCTCCTACCTGGATGGTGGCAATGCCCTTTTGGAAGGCTTTTCAGCAACTACTCTGGCACCTCTGAGATGTGCCCTGCGTGATGCAGCAGAACTCAGCAAATGACCCCTCAAAATCGACCACATCAACCTGACCCCTCACACTGGCTCCTGCTGAAAGCCAACATCATTTTCAAATTCTGCTCCATCATCTACAAGGATGTCACCCTAAAGTCTCCATGCTATCTCCCTGAGAAACTTAGCACTGCTGGAGGCCTATGATCCACCAGGAGTAAGCACATATGCAGACTTGAACTCCCTCAGTGCAGGTAGGAAAAAAAAAGAAGACATGCCTTCTCTGTCTACAGACCAATACTCTGGCACCTCCTCCCCATCAACATCAGACTCACCCCCTCACTTTTAAAGTGCAGGAAGGAGCTCAAGATCCACCTCTTTAAGGAATGGTTCTATTCTAACACCTAGGTTTGCATACCCCCCAACGCTCCACCTTACCTAAGCCTGTGGGATCTGCTCACCTACTGTTTCCTTTCCTCCTCTTTTTTGCTTGTTGATCCCTTTCTGTCAAATTGGTTAACCTCCCCCTCACGTGTTGTGTGGTTAAGTCTTAGCGTCCTGTTCTCTACTTCCTTCCGTGTTCTTCCCCCTGTGATTGTAAAATGCTTTGCTGCTTCCCGAAGCTAGGCTCGCTCTCAATGACTTCCCTAATAATAATATGAATGTCCTTCAGTCCTGAAATGAACTGAGGCCAGGTTACAGAAACTTTGCACTGGTACAAGTGCAATTTTGCATGGTATTAGCACTCGTGCAAAGATTGCACTTGGAATAAAACCTCTTGTTTTAAAGATTGTTTGTACAATGGCAAAGTTTGCCCTTGTCCTAATACGGAATGGTATTAGCACTAGGGCAAACTTTGCCCTGGTACATAAATACATTGAGAATATAATTATATGCATTGGAGCAGTTTTTGCCTCGGTGAAAACAGTAGGCAGAATTGCACTTTTAACCGTGCAAAGGTTTTCGAATGTGGCCGGATGATTTTTGCACTAGGAATACCATGCAAAACTACCCTTGCAATGTTTCAGAGTTTCTGTAATCCAGCCCCTTGTTTGCTTTTGATACAGATTGCACATGATGAGAGGTAGGGTTTACCTATATCCAACACTGTGCATAATGCAAAGGTTTTCGCACACACATTCTATTATGTATTCATTTTTTTAGTTTGGCATAGCACAGACCATTCACAAATGAGCATCTGAACACTGCCAATCGAAGATATAATGTCACAGTGGGTAATCATGGCCATAGAATATAGTCTAATATCTTCCTACTATAAACGTCAATTTAGAGCAAGAACATAATAGCTAGTCAACAATATATTTGAAGGTCAAACTGAACTGGGAGTTAAGAACACATTAGAACGTCATATGTCCCCCTTGTAGGGGATTGGGAAGAATGGGGAGACCGTTAGTGGAGCGGGATAAGGTCCTAAAAGGTTGGAGGTGGGAAAAGCAGGGCACTTTTCACTCAGGGAAGCACTAGCACCATTCCAGCTGGACAGCGGTGGGCAGGAGTAGAATGGAATGTACCATGTAATGGCAAGATGTGGAGAGATGAAAGCCCTGACTATGGAGTCTGTTGGAAACCTCAAGGAACATAAAGAAAGGTAGAGAGCATGATTGTGTTTAAGGGAGAAAGGTGCTGTAAGAAACATGTATCCTTGCATGAGAACTGCAAAGGGGGTGGGGGTTCATGGATATTTCTGAGTGGTTATTATTCAGTGATACCCATACGGTTATTCAGTAGGGGAGCAATTGAACATGACGGTCAGCAAAACCTACTATGTTGGGTGATGGCAGCTAGGCTCTCAATTCTCTCCTGAAAAAGAATGGAATGGTTCTCAGAAGTCACAATGGCTAGAAAATAAGACCTGAGCTATATTTGTAGGTGGGAGATAGTGAGGGGACATAAAACATCTTGCATCAAAGTTAATTCAAAATGGCAAAGGTGGAGGAGCGGGACGTTTTGGAGAACAAGAATGAGTGCTAAGAAGGGTTTTGGCGGGCTTCAGCAAATAATCAAAATCTATGTAAGATATGTATTGATTCAGAGTCAGTCACACCTATTTCCATGTGCAAAGTTCAACCATTGTTTAGTGATGAACACCAAGGTAATAATTCATTTGTGTATTTACTGCATAGAATGCCAAACAAGATGCCTAAAGCACTTGTATGTTCCTTGAATACCTATAAGTAAATGTGACTGGACTGATGACAATCATAAGCGGGTATGGCATTTGGAATCTTTGGGTGGGATGTTATGATGTCTGCACCTTTTGAAGATTCTGTCCATTTTAAGATGCTGACTATTGAGTCATGCTTGTGACAGTTCATCACTCTGGGCCACTTTACGAGTCTGGAGGTAAATCTGCGGAAATACTTCCAAAATTGTTTACCATCACCTGCGGATTTACAGCAAGAATACAAGTGGTCATAATTTGGTGTAAATCCCCATTTTGGGAATATGTAAGACTCCAGGGGGATTTTGGCTGAATTACCATGATGCTGGATGTAAATCCTAGACTTTAATTCTAAATTCTGGATTTGGTGGAGTGGTAAAAACAGCAGTAATTCTGTTACCACTAATAAAAGTGGAGGTATTGAAATAACCATCACGTTTTTACTGCTCTGCCAAACTCAGAATGTGGCCCCTTGTGTGCTGGTATATGGGTTCTTCATGATGTGTAAGAGTATTGTCTGAGCTAATCAACATTCCTGGATAGGGCAAAAAATAAAAACTAATAAGGATTTTGTGCCAGTGGCATTTGCTAAGTGGTCTGATAAATTTGAAGTTGAAAGACAAGCCGATCATGAAAAGATGGGTCAATGTTATGATGGCACAAGTGGATTTTAAGAAGATAGCCATAATAGTGATGAGGTGACTTAAGCACTTATCGCCATATTTGGATGACTATTTGGAAATGTATGTGGGATCACCAAGTGGAGTGAAAGTTGATTGCATCCAATCCGACCTCTCCCCTCATTTGTTTTACCTTGCATTTTGCTTGATTTCATTCCTACCTTTTAGTAAATTGGCAGGATATATGTGTAATAAAGGTAGTGCTTTACTATGAAGATATGGGATGATAGATGAGTGTTACACTGCATTATTAAACTAACCTTCTCTTTTGAAAACTGGGGAACCCTAGACCAGGGTAAAATTCTCACTCAGCCACTTTGAAGGCTCATCTGTCAGAACTTCAGCCACAATCTTACAATAGATGGGGGCAGCCTTCACATTCCTTGCCTGGGACAACAAATTGTGCCCCCATTCACAATGAAAACACCCTGTCTTAGTGCCTTTTGCCATGGCCCATGGTTTGGCTCCTGTGAATAGCTTTAAAATGAGATTTGCTAGATAGGTACCTGGAAGTTTGATTTGGCAGGACTGATATCAGCTTGGCAATCAATAAATTGAACAAATCCAGAGCCATTGGACCAGACGGGGTGTTGAATCAATTCTATAAAGAAGATTAACTCTATGGTCGGATATCTTGTTTAGACTTTTCACACATATTGCTGATGGTGCCTGATGCACTGGCTTGTGGTAAAAAGCAATATTAATGCATATTTTCGAAGGTGGAGAGAGGTAAACCCTGACAATTATCGTCCAGTTGCACTGGTAAACTCTGCAGCTAAAATATTTGACAAACTAGTTCTAAAAGATCTAACAAATTGTGCTGAGGCAATGAGGATATTGAGCCCCTTACAAATAGGCTTCAGAAAGGATGTGGGGACACTGATGAGCGTGATGGCTTTGTCAACATGCACCTCCGATATAGGTGGGAATTTTGGGAAAACCCTATATGTGATAGTATTGGATCTAACTGCAGATTTTGACAACATTGACACCTCGATTTCATGGAAAAAACTAAAGATGTGGAGAATAAACAAGGGCCTCCTAAGAATAATCTAGCTGCTTTATAGGAATAACTCTATCAAAGTAAGACTGATCACTCAGGGTGATCTGTCTAAATCTATGCCAGTCACCAAAGGAGTGAGGCAGGGGTGTTTACTGGTTTTTCAATCGTTATTTGGCTGCCATGTGGAAAGAAAGCTTATATTGGAATGGCTATGCCCCGGGATGTGGTGTTCTCCGGGTTAATCTCATCACCTATGATGATGATCTCATACTTTTAGACTACACACCGGCAGGTTTACAAAGGCTTTTGGAGGGAATACAAGTGTATCTGCGGAAGAATCATTTAGAAATGAATCCCCACAAATCATATATAATGCCCTACTCAACTAAACACAAAGTGCATTCCTATACATGGAAAATACATCAGACATTGGTAAATGAAGTATTTTCCAGAAACTATCTGGGTTTTACGATCTATTCAAAGAAACAGTTTAAAACACAAAAAGGGAAAATGGAATAAAAATCAGCCCAGATATCTCATTAATGAAGTTCTTGAAATACAATCTCTGTGCATACTTACTTTGCTACTAATCAATCTATATAAGGTGCACATTTGGCAACAGTATTATATGGGTGCAAATTGATTCCTTTTTCCAATAGATGTTTTTTTGACTGAATGGAAGGAAAGATTTGGAAGGCAGTTTTGGGCCTCACAAAATCCATTCCTATTAGTGCAATCGGATTTTGTAATCAAACAGAAGATCAAACGTTGGGACAAAAACACTGATTATGAAAAGATTAAAATGATATAAAGCTAATCAACAATTATTTCTTCCCATGGAAAAGCCTAGAATATACTTGTTATATTTAAAATTCCTACTTAATGCTCTCCCAAACTTGGAAGTAATAGCGCCGAAAAAGTCCCTGCCCAGTTAATTGTGTGGATGTTGTGCATGTGGGGCGGTGTCGACTGAATCTATGCATCTCCTGGTATTAACTGTCCGTTCTTCATGATACACCAAATTCGCCTGTTGGGTGGATTTATCCACGCAACTTCTCGGGTTCTGCCTCAATGCCTATGGGAAAGGTTAATGCTAATACTCAGTCAGGCATTGATAATAGCCCTGGCGAAATTGAAGAGATATTTGAGGATTTGAGCAGTAGAATGCTGCAGGGGGAGATGGCCTGGATATAGATCTGGGACTAAGTAGTTTCTTTTTTTGTAGCTATGTGGGTGATGAAAATGAACCGGTAAGCTTGTGCCAAGGTCCCTGCTTATTATAGGGGTAGAATGACCTCCTAGAAACTAAGAGCAAAAAACGTGGTCCAGTAATAAACTCAATTTGTTGTTGGGCCTTGGAAAAGCATGTCTGAAATAATGTGATATGTATCTCTTTTAATTGATGTAATAGTGTAAAAGTTTATTGCAAACTGTAAAACACGTTTGCTAAAAAAATATAAAAATGTAAAAACATTGATTAAAATTAAAAAATTAAAACCGATTGCTATACCCAATTCATGTGGTCTGTAAAAAATGAAATGACAAAAAGGATTCAAGCAACAATGTCCTAATTGAGCTGATTCAACATAGTTCTTTAAGATCCATGCAGAATCACTTACAAGAAAAACTAAAGCTAAATGGCAGTCCTGTATGTTAGCATTGCATAAAAGTGACAGCAGAAGACCTTTATTGGTTCTTTCTAAGCGGTGAACAAATATCGATAATGTAAAAGCAACTTTTTTCCATGATGGACAGAATGTATCCTCTGTTTTACCTTTCTAGGGGACCATGGGTGATTTAATCTCTAGAGGATTCTATTGAATTCTGGGATTTCTTCCTCACTGTTTAAGATGTGGAGGCCATGGCAGATTCACTTTAACACGGTTTATCTATGTTATATCACAGGTTTTTCTCACTCTGCTACATTTCCTTAGATTTACATATGTCAAAACAGCATTATATCTGAACATATTTCAAAATTATGTTGTACTATTTGAAATGTGTTTGGCAATTTACATATATGGCAATTAGAATCTTATGGCAGCTAAGAAGAAGGTATTTTGCATTCTCTAAAGAAGTGGGTCTGTGTTTTTAAAAACTAATATACTGCAAACCATTCCAACTATGTTTTTAGAATTTTTAGATTTATTAAAAGTCAAAAGATGTTAAAAATGAGAAAACTGTAAAATCCAACTCAAGCAATTTAACTATACAAGTATTGTGAAGCACAATTATGTAATTAACTTGTGCAATATGTGGCCAACACCCTATGTTTCAGTATTTCTATCAATTATTGATTTAAAAAAAAAAAATTGAAATAGAGTACAAAAACTCATTGATAAAAACTATGGTGAATACATTTTCAATAAAAAGAAACTCTTATTCCTGATGACAGACATCATTCCGTAACACATCCAGAATACCCCATAGTGCCTTACATCAGTGTTTTTTTGCTCATATTAACATGTCACCATTACTGAAATCCAACAGATTAGCGTGAAAAAGGTAAATCACCTTTGATTTGGCTTGTGTATGCCTTAAAATTCATTACCCAATTAAAGGATAGTTCCGGGACTTTTTTTTTATTGTCCCTACGGGTCGGCCATGTGTTTGTAAGCATAAATCGGTAGATCGTAGGAAACTTTCCTATGGACCTTACCCGACTTTTCGCCCATTATCGCACTCGAAATCAGCCTCCATTTTGTGATAATCCTATCATTCCGCCGCATCGACCTGGCTCACCTGCCTTTGCGGCACTAAATCAAATCCCCCGCCCCTGAAACAGACTTTATCAAAACATTCATATTCCCCGCCTCTATCCGTGACGTGACTGAGCTGCGTAGGCAAACGCGCCCAGGCGTCTTCTACGCGACTCCACACAGACCCCGGAAATCAACACAGATCAGCTCACAATACAGCGCACCACAATTCGGAATATGAAACTGTACTTTGAAATCAAACCGCAAGATTGTAAATGTGGTAAAGTACATTTATTTGACATCAAATGTTTAGAGAATATTCAGCGATTTGCATTTTTATTTGCTCATGTTCCAAAAAGTTCGTATTGAGGAACGCGATGGTCCTTTGCTGTACACAGGGTCTTAGAGCATCTCACAATACAGCACCACAATTCGGAATGTGAAACCGTGGTTTAAAAGCAAACGGCAAGATTGTACATTTGGCAAAGTACGTTTATTGGACATCAAATGTTTAGAGAATATTAAGCGATTTGCATTTTTATTTGCTCATGTTCCAAAAAGTTCGTATTGAGGAACGCGATGGTCCTTTGCTGTACACAGGGTCTTAGAGCATCTCACAATACAGCACCACAATTCGGAATGTGAAACCGTGGTTTAAAAGCAAACGGCAAGATTGTACATTTGGCAAAGTACGTTTATTGGACATCAAATGTTTAGAGAATATTCAGCGATTTGCATTTTTCTTTGCTCTCGATCCAAATTAGTTCGTCTTGAGGGAAGCGATGTTCGTGTGCAGTACACAGGGTGTTGGTTTACGATAAAAATAAGCTCTTCTGTCGCACTGATAATCGCATGGCTGTTCCAACAACGAGGCACTAGGCCACCACAACGGTAGGTATGTTGCATCTAACCGTTAGTACCGCGTAAGGGCATACTTGTACTTGGCGATCGTCCCATAAAATGGTCAGGGTGGTAACGTTGTTCACGCGGAGAAGCAACTGGCGGCTGTAGAAGCCGTCCGCCGGTGTCTGGTACTCGTGACACAGACAGTAGTGAATGATGTACCTAAAAACATAAAAAATGAAATTAGTCTCACCATCAGATCCTTATTAAAATTATTCATTTCATAGCGAGGACAGCGCTACTGGGTGTACACAAGTGTTTAAAGGCGTGGCGAGGCATGGAGGGGGGGGAGTGGAGTACAAGGTAAGTAGCATAAAATAATAAATAAATAGGGCCAGCTGGTGGCAAGTGCAAGGTAAGTGCAGAACAAGTGCTGGGAAGGGGGGGCTGTAGGATACTGAGACAGTCCCCCAGTGCAGGGGTTGACAGGGAGGCAGTGCAGGTGGAGAGTGGAAGGGCCCAGGACCGAGGTCGCAGACAGTGGACCAGTTGTAGCAGGGGAGAGGGAGAGAGAAAGCAGAAGCAAAGAGGAAGGTTTTGAGGTGCTTCAGTAAAAGAAGATGGTTCTCCTCCAGATAGTGCGCGGTAGAAAACACTATGCCACATAGAACGAACAAGTACAACTGAACCCGTCTTTAAAGCCACTGTATAGTAATGAAATTGCGGTATAAACTCATCAAAAGTTACTTACATTATATTTGCATTTTCCATTGTGTCTCTGTGTAGGGCAGACCCGAAACACCACTCCTTCTTTGCCGACGTTACTTCTTCTAATGAACGTGGCTCATCGTTTCGTTTCTGAAATTTTATTCATTATCTTTTCTTAGTCTTTCAGGATGGTCCCGGCCTGTCAAGGTCAAATCACAATAGAACCTTATATTGGGTCGTGGGCCTTTCCGCCACCCGAGCAAAACATCAAAGCAGCTGACCTTCACTTTGAGCGAGCACACATTTCTAGTTAGCTCCAGTTAGTGTAAGGGCATCTTGTCTGCGTGCCTTTTTTTTTATTGTCCCTATGGGTCGGCCATGTGTTTGTAATACGGAAACATTCTATAATTTTTGTAAAAATGATTTATATTACTGTTTGGTTTAATTGCAATGGGCCTGCAACATGAGGAGACTCGAGAGAACAGACAATCGAATTACAATCATTTAAACCGTGATGTGTATTTCTCAATGAGCTCTGCTTTAGGTGGACATGGAACAGAGGCAATGTTGGGTGGCAATGCAGTTGTCCCCTGCATAGGTTCGTTCACCACTCCATGTATGTGCCTATCGAGGACATCTACGATAAGTCTCTCAATAAACTCATATTGCATATCCTCAAACACTGGTTTGATCACCCATTGTTTACTTCTTTTAGTGAAGGCCTTATTGTAGCGAAGCGTCCCTAAAGTTCCGGTCGTCCTACTTTGTTGACGGCCAACATTATGGTTATGTGCCAAGACCGCTAGAAGAGTCCGATTTTTCATGCCTTCCATGCCAAAATGCAATCTTTTGGGCCTGTACTTTAGGCACATATTGTGGAACACCTCCAAATCTCCTGTGTGGCAGAATTCCGTGAGTCCCCTCAAATCTCTTGTTATAGTTTTATCAAATACAATCTTTTCAATGGCCTTGTGAGTGGGTGATGAAGGAATCAACCACTTCTTCTTCCGTGCCTCCTCTGTGGACAAATGGCCATGTTCACATTTGTGGAAATGCTCATTTGTCGACCATCGATGTACGTTGCTACAGTGCAACATTACTGACCGCCATTTTTCCAGTAGAATTTCCAACGACCCTTCACATGTTTTTGAGCTCCACCAAAGATGGTTGCTGATTGACTTGGACCACTGTGAAATACCTTGCATATCTTTTTTTTTTCCTGCAGCCGACAATTTTTTATTGATTGTTTTTGCAAGATGCCATACGTCAAATTGGTGATTTATATTTTTGTACTCTTCTCTCATTGTCTTGGCAATTGAAACGTGTCTGTCCGTGGCTATCAGGTCGATCACCATTCCCCGCGATTGTAGTTCTTGCAATGATGCTACAAAGCCAACTTTCTCCATGGCCACTGAGGATGTACTTTGTGACACCTGCACGACCACCGAACTCACAATTTTCTTACTTTCCATGTCCTGAAAGTGGTAGGTGCAGTACTTGGCTGAAAATCCTGGACTGTCGCATTGTCCATCACCGGCTAGCCTGAAGCGTTTGCCCGCGAATGTACTTTCCATTGACATTTTTTCCATTCTCCAAGCTTCGCTGATGGCTGGAAATAGATAATCGGTTTGGTATTTGTAGAACTGACTTTTCGCAATGAAATGGATTCCCACAAACTGAAAGAAATACTGTAACTTTTTAAAACTTGAACCACTAAAAAGTGCGGCCGCTGCACAAAGTAGATTGCCTGCTGGCAGTTGCCCCAGCATGGGTTGTGCAGACCATGCGAACGGATGATATTGTGTACAGGTGGCATGTATTTTAAGGTTAGTGCCTCGAATTGCACGAGTCACATTAATCAATGGCTCCCCACATACTTCCCCACCAACCCAATGCCCACATTTCATCATCATAATAATATCCATCAAACAGCTATCGAATACAATGAATTTGGCCTCTTTCCTTATACTGTCACTCTGCATCCCAGCTGGTTCGGCCTGTAACGTTGAGGACATGTCACTCGCATGAAAGGTACAATCTCTGATATCGTCTTCCGCTATGCTGAGTGATATTGATGGTGTTTCATTGTCGTCCACTTCATTCTCTTCCATTGCAACATCTGTTCCTTGTCCGGAGATGGGAGAAAAAAACAATGTCTTCAACTTTCGCGTGCTCTTATTTTTTGCGGGTGTGGATTCTGTGAATTGATCCACGACTGCATCCAAACTACCAGGAGGACATTCACTATCAATGGCTGGTGGTGGTATAGCTCCGTTGTCAATCACTTCATATTCTTCCCATTGGCACGATGCATCTCCAGTCTCAAGTCCCTGCCAAAAGGTTTGACAAGCAACATCTCTCGTTCGCTTCACTGTCTGTGTAGATCTAGTTCTTACACCCACTCGCAACTAGAGGACAGATTAGAAAAGGGATGTTCAGTTTAAACACAACTTACAGTATTGAACTATTGACAGTGAAAGACAACATAATATAGTGAACAGGACACTAACCTTCTTTTGCTTTCTTTTCTTTGAAACTTTCTTTCCTCGAACTTCAACATCTGGACGCTGTTGCTCCGACTCGTGTGTGCATGTCTCCACTTCCTCTCGCGCTGCAACGACTATACTTTCATGATAAGCACATCCATCACTCACTGAGGCTCCATCGACTCGCTGAAACATAGAACTTTCATTAGTATGTATAATAATATTGAAAACACAAAATGTACTTGGGGACCAATACCCATACGTACATCTCAATAGCAAAACACGAATGAACGCATTGTGTAGAACATTCAAACGACAATAGTTCACGCATTGTTGATCTAGTTAGATTGAACTGTCAAGATCCATACCTCGGGCTCCGCATAGACTTCCATTGATGATATTATTGAAGATGACGCTTCAGCAACTCCCTGAAACACAGTAATTGCATTAGTATGGTTTTCTATTTTGTTAAAAAGAACATAAACTTTGTGCAGGCGTCAACAGCTCATCTAAATAGACCTGCACAATCTTTGATCAGTTGTCTAAAATAAATAATGGATATCTAAATATGATTCGATTTGCTCCATCGTTGGAAGTGTCACCACCCAGAGATCTGCATCAACTACTAGGGGTGATGTTCTTGTTGAAGAAGCTCCGTCAGCTCCCTGAAACATAGTACTTGCGTTAATAAAGAAGGAAGTATAGCGGATGTAATCACGTCATTTGATCTCGCTTGATCGATCTGTCAGTATCCATACCTCGAAATGCATAAGAACATCAAGGGACGCTGTAACTGCGGTGCACACTTCTGCAAGCTGTTGCGCCGACCCGTAACTGCACGCTCCCCCTTCTTCTTGGACTAATGCTCCATCGACTCCCTGAAACATAGGACTTTCATTAGTAATGAACACAATATTGAAAAAAGAAGACACATACGAGGGCGACGACAGAAGGACATATCAATGGCTAAAAACGAAAGAAACATTGTGTGTAACAATCACGCTACAAGAATGCAAGATCTGATGATCTCCATCGATGGAACTGTCCTGAAACGTACCTCGAGCATCTGAGTGACATCTACGGTTGTCGTCAATGCGTTGGACTCCTCAGCATCTCCCTGAAAGACAGTACTTGCATTATTTTGGATAACAATAATTATAACTGAAAACAAAGACTAGAGGACGAGTACTGTGGTGTACCATTAGGTAAAATAATTACACGATCAATTAAAACTATTGATTTACATGCCTAAAACAAGTCAGTGTCAGAATAGCTAAGTAAGATTACCCGATAGGCGCTTGAAGTGGCTGATGACTGCAATAACGACACGGATGGAGAATCTTCAGCCTTCATATTGAGTGGGTACATAAATGGGGAAATTATTGTTAGCTAATGCTACACACTACCGCAAGGCCGAGAGATAAATACGTAAACTTGACTCACCAGTGGAGGGATGTGGACGAATAGAGTGGGAATAGCGGTTGAGAGCAATTTTCGCCTCGCTCGCGGTGTTTTCGTCCTTATTAGCAATGATGTGGAGTACATGTCTGGGCTAAAGTGCCTGCTGCAGATGCGGTATCGATCACCCCTCTTGTCCGCAAAGACTTCTAGGACTCTACTTTCTAGCTCAGAGGCTGGATATCCGCAATATCGGACCCATTCTCTTATCTGATCTATTGTCTTAGGGAAAACATGCATTATAGTACCTTCAGATTTGTTATGGGTCTTCGAAGGGCAACCGCCAATGGAACAGGCAGGCATTATGGAAAGTTCTGAAAAGTAAAGATCAACAATTCTCTATGAATACCAATGTGTTAAAACATTAAATGACACATAAAAGGTTCAATGCAAGGTCCGTTTTGGTTCTTGGAACTATACATGTTATTCACATGCGGATAAGTATTTCAATAACTTTCAAAAAATAGAAAAAGTAATTTGACTAAACTCAGAACATGTGACTAGTTCCTTGCATGTACTGTCGTGAACGAAAAGAAAACATGGATGCAATTTGATGACTACTAGCAAATAGATATAAATTAAAAAATTGGACGCAAAATGATTATGGTACATGGACTTACCTTGACGAACAAACAGTTAGATGCAGGGATCAGAGTAGTTTCTTGTCGTAGAACAGGGAGCAGTTCACAGGTTGCAAACTGACGAGTTTGCTCAAAGTGGTCACGGAAGTTCACAGAGACGAAGAGCAGATAACCAGCACCTTCACGGGTTGACTAGCAAAGCGCAAAGAAGTTCTCATTAGAAATATGAAGTGGGTTATAAAGAATTCGAAACAGGGGTGTGTTTGTGAATGAATGACGTGTATATGTCGTGGCATTATGCGGTCTGCAGGGGGCCGTCCAGCGTGAGGGGGGATGCTTGGCAGGAGACACGGGGTCTGGAGGTAGACCTGGGAACAACAACCCATGCTCTATAGACCACTTTGAAGTGTACATGGTCTTTGGCACCTCTTGTCCTTTATCGCTCCCTGACAGCTCCACTTGCCAGCACAAGTACCCCGGTGCGAACTGCCTTTGATAGGGCGGGGGGGTGGATCGGGGCGGTGGTCGTGCAGACAAGACACAGGAAGACTCGTGAATGGAGACACACTTATGTGGATTGCAGGGGGCCGTCCAGCGTGAGGGGGGATGCTTGGCAGGAGACACGGGGTCTGGAGGTAGACATGGGAACAACAACCCATGCTCTATAGACCACTTTGAAGTGTACATGGTCTTTGGCACCTCTTGGCCTTTATCGCTCCCTGACAGCTCCACTTGCCAGCACAAGTACCCCGGTGCGAACTGCCTTTGATAGGGCGGGGGGGTGGATCGGGGCGGTGGTCGTGCAGACAAGACACAGGAAGACTCGTGAATGGAGACACACTTATGTGGATTGCAGGGGGCCGTCCAGCGTGAGGGGGGATGCTTGGCAGGAGACACGGGGTCTGGAGGTAGACATGGGAACAACAACCCATGCTCTATAGACCACTTTGAAGTGTACATGGTCTTTGGCACCTCTTGGCCTTTATCGCTCCCTGACAGCTCCACTTGCTAGCACAAGTACCCCGGTGCGAACTGCCTTTGATAGGGCGGGGGGGTGGATCGGGGCGGTGGTCGTGCAGACAAGACCCGTTTGCCGCAGGGCCTCACCAAGGAGAGGCCATCTAACTGAATGTAAGAGGATGGCTGCAGGATCTACTACATGGAATGCAGGGGGGTGAGTTTATAAATACCTCACCCTCCCAGGAGAATATACACTAGATTCATTTAAAAAATCAAAACAACCATTGTTAAAATATATGTTGGGCTTTATTTTAGATTTTAATTAAACATAAATAATAAACATTACACATTGTAAAGTTGAGGTTGCAGCACATCGAGGGAAAATCCGCGGTATTGTCCACTGTCACTGGGGAAATGTTGTCTAATGGCAAGTACCGCACAGGCAGGTATTACTCTCTGAACGCGGTGTCCGAGCCTCCCGTGAAGCCACCAAGTGAAGCAACGATAGGCCACCAGCCTGTACCACCTGTGAAAAAAAAAGATGCAAACTGTATTAAACTGACCAAACTTTCTTATCAATGTCGATTCAGGTAACACATGTCATTTTTCTTAGAAAAAAATTATATCTAGAAAATGCACTATATGGAACAAATTTACATGCGTTCGAATGATATGTAAATGTAATTTTATATGTGGGAGACGACCATGAAATAGTGGTGGCATCACTGACATCACAAACAGAGTATACTTACTCGTTACTCGGATTACGCGGACGAACAGTGCCGCGAAGTTCGTGCATAAGCACCATCATCATCCTCAACACGGTCCGTGAGAGGCAGGCTTCCCTGAACTCTGGCAGCTCGGTGATGCATTGCGGACTTTGCTCGCCTTCCTGCAGACTTTGCTCGCTTTCCGAAATGTAGGCCAAGCACCCGGAATTTTCACGGCAGCAGCAGTTCTCCTCCTCAGTTGGCATTAGCTCGCACCGATTGCACGTGCACCAGGTGGAGACGCCGTCCATGCGACATGGTCCAGGCTCTTCATCCGTTGACTGGTCCTCCCAACTGCCGTCCGAATCCCCATCGTTTTCGCGTGCTTGACTTTCCAGTAGTTCTTCCTCGGTGTACTCGGGCTCGTACATATACGGCATTATTGTGGCCATTGTGCGGTAAAGATAGTAAAATAATTTACAGAGATGGTACAGGTGTTCACACGGGCTACAAGCGGCGAAGGTAGCTGACCAGAGCACTGAAACGAGTCACAGAATACTCAAAGTAACACAGAGAGAGGAATGGAATCGAAAATCTGCTGCTGTGTGTTGTGAAACGGTCTGTTTATACTTATTGGGGAAAGAGGCGTCCTGCCATTTCCATGGCAACACGTCAATAGCTGAGGCGCAGCGATTGTTGACACGAGACGTGCTTGAAATGGGCAGTACGCGTCTGCTGATGTCAGGCTCAGGGGCGGGGGATTTGATTTAGTGCCGCAAAGGCAGGTGAGCCAGGTCGATGCGGCGGAATGATAGGATTATCACAAAATGGAGGCTGATTTCGAGTGCGATAATGGGCGAAAAGTCGGGTAAGGTCCATAGGAAAGTTTCCTACGATCTACCGATTTATGCTTACAAACACATGGCCGACCCGTAGGGACAATAAAAAAAAAGTCCCGGAACTCTCCTTTAAAAATAACACCTATTGATGGCTACAACCTGTACTGGGATCTTTGGCTTACCATGACATTTAAAAATCATTGCTGCTGACTTATTGGGCCTCATTACAATGTAGGCGTCCGCGGAATGAACAGTGCCGGTAAGAACTGGCACCGTTCATTCTGGGCTGCCACATTATGAGGTCTGCAGCGGGTCCCACTCTGGACACCTGGCCAGACCAGAAGTGCAGAGCGGGACCTGCTAGCAGACCAGGATGCTAACAACGGGCCCGTCATTAACGGGGCCGTTGTTAGCATCCTCCCCATTCGCATGGAGCCCTATGGGGGCTCAAATGGGAATGGGGATGTACCGGGTCTGGGTCCCACGACAGGGAATTACCAGGCCCTTCAAGGTCAGAATGGCCCGGTAAGTTCCCTTTTGGGGGACCCGGACCCGGTACCCGGTTTGGGGGTAGCCATGCCGCTAAAAATGGCATGGCTACCTCCAAACTCATAATGAGGCCCAATGTCATTGATCTGAACATCGAATGTAATCTTTGTAGTGGTGCTGGGATCAGCGTCTCCTTCCTGCATCAGGAACCAAACTGACTAATGCAAGAAGGACATGCTCATCCTGGCAGCTCTACAGAGAGAAGGGACTCATAGGGCTGGGATACCCCAAAGACTTTAAGAGCTTTTGAACGCTCACTCCCAATAACCCTTGCACATACATAACTGTGGGCTTACATGGGAAGTCCCTCCTTATGATCTCCTTTTGATTGGGCCACTTCTTCACTACATCACGTGCAGGCTGCAGGTTAACAACTGCACTGATAGTTCCTATTAAGGTTTGAAGCTAGAGTCGTGTCTCAAAAATGCAGATGAATCATAGGGGGTAGGTTATGACCAGCGACCCTCTCTCCTGATGATGGTGGTATGAACCAAAAATTCCATTGAAACCATTAGAAAACAGTGCAGGATGTATCTATAAAGCCTCATACACCCGGGGGAAAGTAATTAGAGAAACCCTTTAGGAATAAATGAGTATTATTTGTTGCCATTTCTTGTTTTAATACTCAGGAGCAGACAAAAAGTGGTAACATTGGTCACTTAACTCGCCACTTTCTTTTAACATATTTGTGTGTAACATGCAGGTAAAATAAAGTCGAAGCAAAACTAGCCTGAGCCACAATTTTTTAGCAAAAAATGTGTGTGTGAATTTGTTTTTTGTTCTTCTAAACCATATAGGAATACTGTATGGATTAAAATCAAAATAGGGAAGGTTCTTCTCCCTATACTTCCTTGGATAAGTGGCACATCACCTCAACCCAAGGAGATATATACACAGTACCATTTATACTAGGTGGTCCAGTTAATAAAATAGGTGTTTTATCCTCTCTCTTTTGTGTGCCATTTTCTGATTGGGTATCAGAGAGGAACATATTGCCCAAACTGGCCCCCTTTTGTGGAATCTAGTCCCATAGTATGATACCAGACACTCTCCTTTTGTCGTTTTCCTTAAAAAGGCGTTTTATATCTTCATCTAGGAAATCTCAGAAAGCCCTATCCTTCAGAAGAGTATTGCTGCATTGCCACCAATATGTATTCTGAATAAGATATCCACAGTTAATGTCCATCACCGCCATGTCATAATCGGACACCCAACCACCATAATGTGAGAGGCTATTATTATTATTATTATTATTATTATTATTATTATTATTATTATTATTATTATTATTATTATTACTTTCTTCCTTTCTTTATTAAGAGGTAGTCTATTCTAGTGTAAGATGGTTGAAGGATAGAAAAATCTCGGTTTATAGACATAATTTCGAAATCAAAAATTTCGAAAGTCAAAAAGTCGAAAAAAAATATCAAAAAAAATAGTGTCGAATTTATTTTTTATGACGTTTTTCCCCCCAACCCCCGTTTTTTTCTTTTTTTTTGTTTTTACCTATTTTCTTTATATAAACTAGAGCCCAAAAAAAAATATCGAAAAAAAAAACAATTCGACATTTTTTTTTCGACATTTTTGATTCAACTTTTTTGACATTCGAAATTTTGTATTCGATATTATGACTGGACACCAAAAATCTCATAGCCAATGACTCTAGAATTTACCTCCCTCCAGACATCGCACCATACATACTGATCTTAGCAGTCATGAAGTCCCCCCTCTACCTGATCTTAATTCCTGTTCAAACTCTCTGATCCAGACTTCCAATCAATTGTAAGGTATGCAATCATTTTAAAATCAGTTCCTAATATATTTGACTTTTCTCCCTTTTGATCAATCTTTTGAAGGGTTGTCTTGATGTATTCCAATTACTGGACCTCCGGGCATAAATCCACAAGCGTAAGCCACTTCCATGCAGGTTTTCCCTTTCCCCATTAACACCCTTCCCTCCTTATCCCCCTTAATCTGTAACTTGGCCAGAAAGAGGTCAATTCCCAAAAGAATACCAACTCCTTTCTTTGTCGTTGTAGCCGAGGACCAGAAAGCTTGGTTTTCACTTTCACCCCATAATTGGGGTTTCCTGTACACACAATAGCAAGAGGTGTTAGTGGAAAATGTCCCTTGCTAGCAACAACAAGTGTGTGCAAGACTTTAACCAGTTTACCTTAGGTGTAGCCACCCTCAATTTCTTCATCGTAATTGCATTATGATTTTTTTAAATAAATCAACACCCACCTTCCCTATCTGTTGCATAGGTTTACTGTTTAACCCATTCTTCCAATTAAATGTTGAAGATTTGTATCCCTTCCTAAAGCTGTCCCTCAAACCTGCCCCCAACAAATGAAGCCCACCCAAAACCATTAACAGAATAATCTCTATTTCGTCATACTCCATCCGCCAAGATGTTCAGAAAATATCCAGCACATCAGAGTGTAACTCCTGCCATCTCCAAAGCATGAAAACCCAACATAACAATACTTTTTTGACACCCTTTTTGTCCCAGCAAACCACCCACCTTAGACCCTATATTCATTGCCTTTGAGTCCTTACACCCCATTTCCAGATGTTATATTGCACTATGATTTCTTGGTTGAGCTAGACATAACCTTTCTAAATGTGTGAGTGGCAAACCTTTTCTTCCTCTACCCAGCCCTGCAAATGTGCTCAAAACCTGTTCCTCTTGGGATTTTGTCCACACTATTGTGCTTTGCACCAGGCTTCTGTTGTAGCTTCGGCATAAGCTGGGTGGTGTCATCAGTGCCTGCCAGTTCATAGGCAGCTCCTGCGAGTTAAAAGCAGAGGGACAAAGGAAAGTTCCACTATCCATTAGAGGTGATGGGTTTAGACAGTTTTCTCGTTTTCTCTTCTGAAGTGTACCCATTAACCGTTCTCGCCTTGTTGCCTTCCAGATCAATGGCCTCCTTCGTTCTCGCCTTGTTGCCTTCCAGATCAATGGCCTCCTTCGTCCGAGACCAGTCCATGATATCCACCTTATCTTTGAAGTAGTGACATTTTGCTACTTCTGATTTAGGACCATCAGGAAGCCTCCTTCACTATGAAGACAGTCAAATATGATCACTTTGTTTTCATCACCGTCGTACAGAGCAGCTAGAATGGTTTTCACTTTCTTCTCTTGCTCTCTAGGAGTTTCATCATCCTTGTATCTCCATCATCAAAAAGAGGTTACTCCTGGGTCCTTGGTTCTCCATATCCTCCAGTTTGAGGCTGATGTCGTTGTCCTTCTGTTCCAAATTCTTAGTTCTCAATTCCAGTATTAATTCAGTTATCTGTGCTGATGTCAGTTGTTCTCGCAGGAGCTTCCACCTGATTCTCCACTTTATCCTGCCCTTAAGTTCTGACAGGGAAACATTGCCAAAGACATGTTCTCTATGCGTTCATTTTTTATAATATGTCCATTGTGTCTGCTCTAGAGACTGTTTCTCAGTCTTCTCCTGTACCTTGGCACGACTCTTCTGTCCAGCCATCATCATTACTCTTCACTGTTACACTAATGGCTGAACTGTGCCAAATATATCACCTGTCTTTTCCTCTAAAGTAGCTTTCTCCTAATGTGTGTTACACCCGCTATACTTCCCTCTCTGAGAAACTGTGTGTCACCCAAGAGCAGTCACTGTATCACTGTACAGACTTCCGTCCAGAGGGCTCAGTTCCGATTCACAGTCCTTCAACACTGTGCCACCACTCTAATTAAAGCTATTCAGTCGTAGGAAGGCTGGTGTCACACTACTTCAACCAATTCTATCCTAGTGGTAGATCTGTCTCCCACCGCTCCCTCCTCACTTCCCCCCATGGAGAACCCTGTGTCTCAGTGCTCCCCAAGATTACTCACCTCTTTTCTCCATGTTGTGGCTCTTCACTGGATCACAACACTCATCATGGACCCCACATCTTAGGCTATTCCAGGCTCTTTCTTCCATATCCTCCAGGGGCCTCTTTCAGCATTCTTGGGCCTCTGGGCCCACATCTCTGGCAGACATCTCTCAGTTGTGGGACTGAGCACTTCCCCTTATGGCTTCCCACAAGCCTAATTTTTTTTCAGAGCCCTGTTGTAGCCCTGCTGTACACCTCGATGGCTCCAATCACTTACGGGAACAGCGTGCACAGCCCCTTCAATTTCTGTGATCAAAGGGCATCCTCTGGGGTCCTTATTTGAACAGGAGGTGTCCTTTGATTTTCTTTTTCTGTGGGGTGCACAGAGAAGGTCACTTTAAAAAAAAATGTTTATTAATCGGTTCACATCTCATATATGGTGATCAAACATTATCAACATACATTCCGGCTGAACAAGTCGCGTGCACCGTGTTCCATCAATCATCATTTCGCCCATCATGGGTGCATCAGACAGGACTGAAGACAACAAGGACACATATTATATATATTTAGGGATTCACGGTCTTGACTAATGAGCTTGATACATTCATTGGGTTCCCAGTAGTTGGGTTAATCCGAGGGCTCGTCCTGGGTTAATAGGTATGCAGTGAAGGGGCACCAGATGTTCTTGAGCCGGTTTTGCGACCCGCACAGGCTTGTATATTCAATGTCCGTGTCACTTAGCCTAGTTAAGTCCTTCAACCATGTATTCACCACAGGAGGGTACGCGCTTGTCCATTTCAACAGGACACACCTTCTTGCCACAATCATGCAGCTGGAGAGTAGTTTACGGTATTGTTTGTTTAGCCTGGGGAGCCACCCAAACATGCAGCACAACAGCTCACTGGGTACCTCTTGCCCCAGTATCTCAGACATAATTTAAACAACACCCTCCCAAAAGGGGCGTACCTTAGCACAGAACCATAGCATGTGTACCAGGTCTGCCGGGTTCACGTTACATCTCGGGCAGCCGGCAGATCTTGTGGTGTCATATTGGTGCATGCATGCTGAGAAAATGTATGCTCTATGCAGCATCTTAAGTTGAATATGTTGCAGCCGCAAGTTGAAGGCACCGTTATGCATAGTGCCGCACAGCGCCGCCCATTGTTTGTCTGTAAAGACCACTCCAGAGTCCTCCTCCCATTTCCTCCTACACTTCATAGGTTCACAGGATGTACCAACCTGAAGCAGTTTATATATTGCCGATACCACCCCTTTGCACCCGGGGGAGTTCCTAATATATCGTAGCAGCGGGTAGTGTGCGGAATTTTGGAAACACCGGGGACCATTCTCTAAAGGCTGGTTTCATTCTGAAATATTGCAGTTTGCGTTGGAAGCCACCTCCAATCTTTTCTATGAATACTTACTGCGAGACAAACTTTCCTTCTGGGTACATATCATCCAAGCGATTGATCCCCGCTTCCCCCAGTAATGAGCAATAGCCTTATCGCAGGTTGGAGCCAATGTTTCAATACCCCAAGGGGAGATGCCTGGGTCAAACGGGCAGTCAACACCAAGCCTTTTCAGGGCCCTCCTCCATGTGTGCAATGTACATGCAACCAGACCAAATCTACACCTATCCTGTGTTTTGCCAGACATCAACAGACCTGCAGGGAGTATGGGTGCACCGAGACTCGCTTGATGCGAACATGAGGAATCATCTGAGCCCCCGGCATCCAGAATCTGGTAAAGGATCATTGTGCAGCTAGAAAGTATAGTTCAATATCCAGCGCCCCTATGCCTCCTTCTTCTCAAGGTCGAGTTAAAATCTCCCAGCTAATACGTGGGCTTTAATGGTGCCACGCCAGCTTGATGAACTGGGAGTGCACCTCCCGGAACAAGTCCCCCCACGGCCAGACCGAGACATCCTGGAAGATGTAGAGGAGTTCTGGCACTATTATCATTTTAGCAAGAGCTATTCTACCCATGAGAGAGAGGAACAATCCGCACCATCTTTCCACTCTGGCTTTTAGTACTTGTAAATATTTATTATGGTTGTGCTCTAGTAGTGTACTATCATCCCTGTTCACCTTTACTCCCAGATACGTAACCACTTGTTGTTCCCAGACGTACCCCTGGGTGTGTGGGGGTCTATTAGTATTCTCATTAAGGGGAAAGAGGGAGGATTTTGTCTTATTTATCCACATGCCCAAGGCTTCACCAAATCTCTCAACTTCTTGAGTTAGCGGGCTAGGTTATCTGAGGGATATTTGATATACACGATTGCATCATCAGCATATAGAGGGATCAGTTCCCTCGACCCCCCCATTGCCAGGCCCCTGTGCCCATGTGACCTTTGCATCCGGGCCACCAACACCTCAATCACCATGGTGAACAGCAGAGGCGAGAGGGGGCAGCCCTGCCTTGTACCGCGACCCAGCTTAAAGATGCGAGAACGACTGCCATCTATACCTATCTCGGCACTTGAGACTGCGTGTAGAAGCTGCACAGCTGTGAGTTAGTATTTGGGGACCCTGAACTGTCTCAGCACTTGAAAAAGATAGCTCCATTCCACAGAATCAAACACCTTTTCCATATCCAACAATATTGCTGCAGCCTGCATTTTGGGGTCGATCTGGGCCAGCATGGCAAACAGTCTTCGGAGGTTCAGGGACGTAGACCTCCCAGGGATAAACCCGGACTGGTCCATGTGGATAATTTGGGAGACCACCAGTACCTTAGAAAATATTTTTGTTTCAAGGTTTAATAAAGATATCGGCGATGTGAAGTGAACTTCATGGGAACTATGCCTGGTTTAAGGATCAAAGTGATCACCACCTCGCACAATGTGGGGGGGAGGTGCCCCACCGCTATCCCCTCCTCCCATACTGCTAACATGTGCTGAGCTATCTCAGAGCCCCACTCCTTGTAGAACTCTGTGGTCATTCCGTCTGTGCCTGGGGCCTTTGAGGAGGGTAGGGCTCGTATCGCACTCAAGATTTCGTCAACCATGATGGATGTAGTCAGAGAATCGGCTGCTTCGTTGTTAATTTTCGGTAGGGCAGCCTCTGTAATGTAGTCCTCCAGGTCCGCTTTCGGCAGCGTTACTCGCGAGTTGTACAAAGATTCATAGAAGCATTGGTAGGCATCTGCTATCTCACATGGGTTCACCACCACCTCCCCTCCAGAGTTCTAATCGCCGTTATTTCCCAATGGCTTCTTTCATGCCTCACCACTGCAGCCTGGTGTCTACCCGGTCTACCCTCCTCTCCATATTTACGAGCAGCAACTGGCCGAGCAAGGTATTTAACCTTTCTCTCCACCAGGACTCCAAAGTGGTCCAGCTCCTCCTTTAGTTTAGTTAACGGGCCCGGTGCATCACCCTTATCTAACTCTCCTTCCCACCTCTTAATTTCAAGTTTGGTTTAATATAACTGCCTCCTTATCTGTTTTAGCACCCCCAGTTCTAGGGACAGACACCCCCGCGAAGAACCACTTTAAATGCCTCCCATGTAGTGCCCTTCTTGGGGACTGTACCCAGGTTTTCACTAAAGTAGTTCTTGATCAGGCTATGAATTTCACTTCTAAATACAGGGTCTCCGAGAGCTGCTAACTTGAACCTCAAATGAGGGTGAGGCGGTGCCAAGTCCATGTGCAGTGACCACATCACCAGAGAGTGGTCAGAGAGGGTCCTAGGGAGCAGCACACAATTATCTGTCCTATGCACTAGGTCTGGGGAGACAAGGATGTAGTCTAGCCAGGATGGGGTTTTGTGGACCGATGAGTGGTGTGAGTATTCCTCCTGACCCGGCCTTAAGATCCTCCATATGTCCCTCAGGTCCAGCGGGCTCATGCCGCTAAGAACTGCTTCTGCCACCCTGGAGCATTGCCTTCCCTCCCCCAGAGTTTTGTCCCTAAGCGGGTCTAACACCACATTGAGGTCCCCCGCCTGTACAATGTTAGTGCGTAAGTATTTCTGGCAAAGCCGTACTAGTGTTTGAAAGAACTCTGGGCTATCGACGTTGGGCCCGTAGATTTTGACAAGTGTAATCATCGTGGTCTCCCAGCAGTCGGAGACGATTATGTATCTCCCCAGTGGGTCAATGACCCTGTCATTCAAGCAGAATCCCAGTGACCTGTGGATTAGTGTCATTACCACTGCTGAGTAAGCAGAAAATGAGGAGTAGTATTTGCAGCGACCCCAACTTCTGGCCAAACTTTCATTCCCCCCTCCCTTGAGGTGAGCTTCCTGTAGCATAACAATTTTTGCCCCCATGTCGCTCGCAAAATTGTATCACTTTGCGGACTTTGCGGGGGTTGTTAAGCCCCCTCACATTCCAGTTTATAACTTTAATTGCCATGGCTAGGGTGAAGGCTATAGACGTGGGCGGTTCCTCCCTGCCCCCCCACCCTGCTAGAGGAATGGCTCTTCACCATCTCCATGAGATGCAAATTTTTTAAATAGAACTTAAACCAAAAAACCCCCAGAACCACCAACTCTCCATTCCGCCTCCAACCCTGAGTGGTCCTTCTTCCACCCCCCACCCACACTGCCCTCCCACAACCAGCAGTGACATATACCACTCTCCCAAAACCCCACAACAACCATTTTACTATGGGCAATGGCCGCAAGCGCTGAACACCGCTACTCAAGTGACTGACACAGTTTGGGCCTTCGAGGGGAGGAACTAGAAAATGTAACCATTCATTTAAATGCAGCCAGACTTATTCATTACATAGTGTCTAAGGAGTTATCAAGAACCACCGGGGGATAGCCCATCAACCTTGTTTATGTGGCCCTTGCGTGTTCGCAAGTAAAGAATCAGGAGCCCAGCAGTTTGGGGCCGCATCAACAGGATATTCGAAGAGTGTATGTTGAGATTCTCAGCCGCTCATTTGGGCAGAGATTCGAGGAAGTCGTGTACTGCTCCAGGATCGTTGAAGGAGTGTGTCCGTCCATTATGTTGGACCCTTAGCCTGGAGGGGTATTCCATCGAGTATCGTATCTCCTGATCCCGAAGCGGTCTCTTCGCTGCAAGGAAGGACAGGCGAGTTTTCTGAACCACTGGGGTGAAGTCCGGGTAGAAGGACACTCTGGTGTTTTCGTAGGTGAGGTCCCCAAGTTCCCTTGCTCTCAGCAGTATGGCGTCCCGGTCCCTGTAGTTCAGGGCATGTGCAATGATTGGGCGAGGATTCTGACACAGTCGTGGGGTGATTTATGACACCTGATGCACCCTTTCCACAAGGAACTGGAAGGACAGGGGGGAGCCCTGTAGAATGTCTGTGATGAAATTTCCATGAAGGTCTCCATGTTCTGCTGCAATATGGATTCCGGAACCCCCACCACCCTGATATTGTTCCTTCTTGACCTTGCCTCTAGATCTTCGTTCTTATCCCTTATGGATTTGACCTCCCGCTGCAGTTCCCTGATTGCTTGCGATGTTTCACTGCCAGTGTCCTGAAGTGCACTAACCCGGGTCTCAACTTCCTTGTCGATGTGTTCTTGCATTCTGTCTACCTTGTACGCCATTCCATCCAGTATTGTATTGATGGCTGCAAAGCCGTATCTCATTTCCGCTAACACCAGACTCAGTTCTGATGTCTGGTCGCTTGCACCCGTACTGGCATACCCTGTCCCCTGACAGGCTGTAGACACCATTGTGGGGGCTACTGGGGCTACCCTCAGCTTATCACTACTCTTACCTAGCCCCTCCTTTTGGGTAAATGGCAAGCAGGACTGCTGCTTGTTTCCTTTCATCATATAGCTTCAAGTTAAGTCCTTTAGAGATGACCTCAGGTTTTGGTTCTGTGCTGCCCCGGTTCCCGTCCGTGGTAGTCATAAGGCTAGGAGCAGTACTCAGCCAGCGGATCCTGTGGCGATTCTGGTTCTCACACTGGTGCAGCACTGGTGTCTTATAGCCCCCCAGTCTTCTTACGGGTTCAAGCATTCTAATCTCGGCACAGCGCTAGCTTGGTGTTGGCTCTGTGCGCCCTATGGCTCACTGTCATAACACTGCCTTGTGAGGCTCCTCCTCCGCACTCCAGTCGTTGCTGGGTGTGAGTGCTTGTATTTTCAATTTGCGACTGAACAGTTCAGCTTCATCGAACTCCCTGCTGGTACAGCAATATAATGTTCCCAGTCACCTGGCCTCGCCCAGTTTCCACAGAGTCTCTTCCACTCTTACGTAGGTTTGTCCCAGTAGCCAGGAGGGTGACAAGTCTCTGCGGCCCCTGGCTGAGTTATTTTGTGCCTCAGCCGGCCCTAATCATTCCATAAAATGGCCAGGGTGACCTGTGGGGTGGGTGAAGTGTCTGTGCCTCAGTATTATTACTGCCCCAGCTGTAGATCTTCCTGTAATATGCAGCAGGGCTTCTCACATGCCGCTGCACCACCTGGTTGCAGGTCCTGTGCTCAGCCACAATTCGGCTGGAGTACACATGGGGGGGTGCCTGACTGAGGCAGCCTGCGGGCACCCCCAGCTCCCCGCCACAGGACTGGTCAAGGCTATCACCTGGATCACCATCCCCACCTCAGTCGTCTCTGGTTCTGGCACCTCCCTCTGAGGGCTCCAGCTCGTCTCACCTGAGTCCCTGGTGGGTCGCGGCTGCAAGCAGCTCTCCCCCTCCTCTCCTACAGCAGAGTCGTAATCCCGGGTACTTCTTACTGCGTCCCACTGCGTTTCACTACATCCAGTGGGGGGGGGTGGCCTCAGGTTTAGCTTGTGGGGCCCCCCGACCTTTGAGGCAACCTCATTCCCTCCTTTCCTAGCTTATTGTCCCCACAGGCACTCGCGAGGTTTCAACCCTGAGCCGCACGCCGAGGCCGCCTTTCTCTTCCTCAGCTTTTCGGTTTCCAGCACATCCATGGCACCGCCAGTCTTGTGCTTTTGGCAGTCATCTGTCGGGGCAGCAAGCTAGCTTCCAGTGACTTTTGGGTTCTGTTAGCCCCCGGTGGGATAAGGATCGGCCTCCCCTCTGTGGAACGAGCACAGAGCTCACGGCAAACACGCCATCTTGACAGCGGGCTCTCTAGCGCCCCCAGAGAAGGGCACTTAAGCATACATTTTGCCAGTATGCTCTGGCAGCATTTCTTGGTTATGTTTGAGCACTCCTCGATTAGCTGTTTCAAACATTCCTATTCTGTTGTATGCTGATGACATCGTTTTGATGGCAAAGATCTCTTGGGCTTTGCAAATCCTCCTGAATGACTATGCAGGCTACTTGATTGCTCGAGCACTTCATATCATTGACAGACACTAACAGGCCGATTCATGGAATTAATGTGCGGCGAAAATTTCGGCGCAAGCGTTCGAAAACGTGCGATTCGCAGTGAAAGAGCGAAAATCACAGTGCAAGTGCGAATATCGCAGGGAAACCAGCGCACATTTATTCATGGAAGTCCGTGCGCGAGTAAAATTAAGGATGTGCGTTGATAAAGTGCGCGGCGCACGCCAGCGCACAGGTCATCTAACGGCGTGCGCTAAGGCCACAGCGAAAGCCACATAGCGCGGCGCAAATAACAAAAGTAGGCGGAACACGGGGCGTAAGACTCGGAATGGGGAACAACTCGTGAAAATGTGGGCGTCACGGGGGAAGTACAGGAGGCAAGTGCGCGGAACGCCCACATGCTCGCCTACAACACGTATTCATGGAATCGAATAGGGCAAACCAGTGCACAGGCAAAGAACGCACTGACCCAAACCCGTCCGGCACATGAAGGCAGGCAGTAGCGTCCCTGCGCTGGAAAAAAATGTGCGCCAAAATGTGCGCTAACAAAAAGCACGAATATACAGCTCTGATGAATGTCCCATACTGTGGCCTACTAGGACAAATGACGTGCAAAGGGGTACGCGACAAACAGCGACACCCGCTGTGTGAAAAATTAGCTTGTGCGTGTATTTCGTGTGTGCACGTGAAGTTTCACACGCGATCATGCCTGGGGAAGTGGGATACGTGTATTCCAGGGGTTCGCGGGAAGTTTCAAACGCGATAGGCCCTGTGCGAGTGGGTTGCGTGTATTCCTGGGGTTCGTGTGAAGTTTCACACGCGATTGGGCTGGGTACGTGTAAATCTGGGGTGCGCGTGAAGTTTCACAGACGATTGACCTTGGTCGAGTGGGGTACGTGTATTTCGGGAGTACGCAGGAATTATCACACGTGACAGGCCCTGTGCGAGTGGGGTACGTGTATATCTGGGGTGCAGGGCAGTCCTACACGTGAATTGGCAGTGTGGGTCCTCCCAGGTGTTCCCTCTACACCCTCCACGGCCCCTGCAGGCAGCCCACACCACAGGGGACTTCATGTTCCGCAGGCAGCCCATCCACCATGGGCATGCCCCCCAGGCAAGCCACATGTCAGCTTGCACCACTACCTCTACTGATCACCAACGCATGACCCTCTTGACCCCCACCCGCCAGCAGTGCAGGGCACCTGCCAGCAAGCCCACACTCATGTCCCACTCATGTCCCCTTGCACCCCCACCCCGCAGCAGTGTGGGGCACCTGCCAGCAGGCCCCCACTTATGTCCCACTCATGTCCCCCTGCACCCCCAGCAGTGCGGGGCACCTGCCAGCAGGCCCCCACTCATGTCCCCCTGCACCCCCACTACCCCAGCAGTGCAGGGCACCTGCCAGCAGGCCCCCACTCATGTCCCCTTGCACCCCCACCCCCAGCAGTGCAGGGCACCTGCCAGCAGGCCCCCACTCATGTCCCCTTGCACACCCACCCCCCAGCAGGGCGGGGCACCTGCCAGCAGGCCCCCATTCATGTCCCCTTGCACCCCCACACCCCAGCAGTGCGGGGCACCTGCCAGCAGGCCCCCACTCATGTCCCCCTGCACCCCCACTACCCCAGCAGTGCGGGGCACCTGCCAGCAGCCCCCCACTCATGTCCCCTTGCACCCCCACCCCCAGCAGTGCGGGGCACCTGCCAGCAGGCCCCCACTCATGTCCCCTTGTACACCCACCCCCCAGCAGTGCGGGGCACCTGCCAGCAGGCCCCCACTCATGGCCCACTCATGTCCCCCTACACCCCCACCCCCCACCAGTGCGGGGCACCTGCCAGAAGGCCCCCACTCATGTCCCCTTGCACCCCCACCCCCCAGCAGTGCGGGGCACCTGCCAGCAGGCCCCCACTCATGTCCCCTTGCACACCTACCCCCCAGCAGTGCGGGGCACCTGCCAGCAGGCCCCCACTCATGTCCCCCTGCACCCCCACGCCCCAGCAGTGCGGGGCACCTGCCAGCAGGCCCCCACTCATGTCCCTTTGCAGCCCCACCCCCCAGCAGTGCGGGGCACCTGCCAGCAGGCCCCCATTCATGTCCCACTCATGTCCCCCTGCACCCCCACCCCCCCAGCAGTGCGGGGCACCTGCCAGCAGGCTCCCACTCATGTCCCCTTGCACCCCCACACCCCAGCAGTGCGGGGCACCTGCCAGCAGGCCTCCACTCATGTCCCTTTGCACACCCATCCCCCAGCAGTGCGGGGCACCTGCCAGCAGGCCCGCACTCATGTCCCCTTGCACCCCCACCCCCTAGCAGTGCGGGGCACCTGCCAGCAGGCACCCAATCATGTCCCCCTGCACCCCCACCCCCCAGCAGTGCGGGGCACCTACCAGCAGGCCCCCACTCACGTCCCCTTGCACCAGCACCCCCCAGTAGTACGGGGCATCTGCCAGCAGGCCCCCACCATGTCCTCCTTCACCCCCACCCCCCAGCAGTGCGGGGCACCTGCCAGCAGGCCCCCACTCATGTCCCCTTGCACCCCCACCCGCCAGCAGTGTGTGGCACCTGCCAGCAGGCCCCCACTCATGTACCACTCATGTCCCCCTGCGCCCCCAACCCCCACCAGTGTGGGGCACCTGCCAGCAGGCCCCCACTCATGTCCCCTTGCACCCCCACCCCCAGCAGTGCGGGGCACCTGCCAGCAGGCCCCCACTCATGTCCCCTTGCACACCCACCCACCAGCAGTGCGGGGCACCTGCCAGCAGGCCCCCACTCATGTCCCCCTGCACCCCACCCCCCAGCAGTGCGGGGCACCTGCCAACAGGCCCCCACTCATGTCCCCTTGCACCCCCACCCCCCAGCAGTGCGGGGCACCTGCCAGCAGGCCCCCACTCATGTCCCCTTGCACCCCCACCCCCCAGCAGTGCGGGGCACCTGCCAGCAGGCCCCCTCTCATGTCCCCTTGCACACCCACCACCCAGCAGTGTGGGGCACCTGCCAGCAGGCCCCCACTCATGTCCCCTTGCACCCACACCCCCCAGCTGTGCAGGGCACCTGCCAGCAGGCCCCCACTCATGTCCCCCTGCACCCCCACCCCCCAGCAGTGTGGGGCACCTGCCAGCAGGCCCCCAATCATGTCCCCCTGCACCCCCACCCCCCAGTAGTGCGAGGCACCTGCCAGCAGGCCCCCACTCATGTACCACTCATGTCCCCTGCACCCCACCACCCACCAGTGCGGGGCACCTGCCAGCAGGCCCCCACTGATGTCCCCTTGCACCCCCACCCCCCAGCAGTGCGGGGCACCTGCCAGCAGGCCCCCACTCATGTCCCCTTGCACACCCACCCCCCAGCAGTGCGGGGCACCTGCCAGCAGGCCCTCACTCATGTCCCCCTGCACCCCCACCCCCCAGCAGTGGGGGGCACCTGCCAACAGGCCCCCACTCATGTCCCCTTGCACCCCCACCCCCCAGCCGTGCGGGGCACCTGCCAGCAGGCCCCCACTCATGTCCCCTTGCATCCCCACCCCCCAGCAGTGCGGGGCACCTACCAGCAGGCCCCCTCTCATGTCCCCTTGCACACCCACCCCCAGCAGTGTGGGGCACCTGCCAGCAGGCCCCCACTCATGTCCCCTTGCACCCACACCCCCCAGCTGTGCAGGGCACCTGCCAGCAGGCCCCCACTCATGTCCCCCTGCACCCCCACCCCCCAGCAGTGCGGGGCACCTGCCAGCAGGCCCCCACTCATGTCCCCTTGCACCCCCACCCCCCCAGCATTGTGGGGCACGTGCCAGCAGGCCCCCACTCATGTCCCCTTGCACCCCCAGCAGTGCGGAGCACCTGCCAGCAGGCCCTCACTCATGTCCCCTTGCACGCCCAGCCCCCAGCAGTGCGGGGCACCTGCCAGCAGGCCCCCACTCATGTCCCCTTGCACCCCCACCCCCCAGCAGTGCTGGGCACCTGCCAGCAGGTCCCCACTCATGTCCCCATGCACCCCCATCCCCAAGCAGTGAAATGGCGATCCCACGACACAAATCAAAAGTCAACTATGTACATCAACACATGTCCGCCACATGAAGGCAGGCGGTAGCGTCCCTGCGCATTAAAAAAATGTGTGCTAACATAAAGCTGTATATACAGCTCCGATGAATGTCCCATACTGTGGTCCTGTAGGACAAATGATGTGCAAAGGGGTACGCAACAAACACGGACACCCGCTGTGTCAAAAATAGCGTGTATTTCGGGTGCTCGCCGGAAGTTTCACACGTGATTGGGCCTGGGCGAGCGGGGTACGTGTACTTCAGTGGCTCGCAGGAAGTTTTACATGCGATTTGGCCTGGCCCAGCGGGGTCCGTGTACTTCCGGGGCTCGGGGGAAATTTCACACGCGATTAGGCCTGGGCGAGCGGGGTACGTGTATCACTGTGGTGGGCGTGGAAGTACAGGAGGCAAATGCACGGAACGCCCACACGCACACACAAAAAAAGACGCGCTAATCTTGAAACACGTACACAAGCAGGAAGCAGGCGTACGTCGACTCGCGCAGCATAAAAGTGTGCGTAAACAACAAACAAGGTCAGACGCCAGGATGAATATACCATTCCTAGAAGCAGTGGCCGAGGGATACCGCAGGAGGAGGAGGAGGAGGATAGCCAGGGCCAGGATTTTTACACCCAGAACCAGCCTTTTTGGGATGCCTGATGACCACGTGTATGGGAGGTACAGGTTTCCACCTCACATAATACTCGACCTGGTCAGTGAGTGGGAGGAAGACCTCACATCACCAACCCTCTGCACCCAAGCACTCAGCCCCCTGGTGAAAGTCCTTAATGTACTGCACTTCTTGGCCACTGGATCATTTCAGCGGACAAGTGCCATAGTGGGGGGGGGTGTCACAGGCCACGCAGTCATGCTGCCTACACCAGGTCTTCGCCATCATGACTGCACGCCCATCAGTACGCAGGCACATGTACCTGCCCAGAACACCTGCAGAAAGGCAGGCTGTCGTCCAGGATTTTTACGGGGTGGCACACTTCTCCAAAGTGCTAGGTGCCATTGACTGCACCCATGTGGCTCTACGTCCCCCCAGGGCATCTGAGCACATCAATAGAAACCGCAAGCACGTGCATTCCATCAACGTCCAGGTAGTATGTGATGCCAAGTTAATCATCACCTCAGTATATGCCAACTATCCAGGGTCCACCCACGACAGTTTCATTTACAGAATGTCAACACTAAACCGGGACCTAGAAGCTGGTCGGCATGGCGATACATGGCTGATTGTTGAGTATAAATGCCACAGCACATGCATGCATGTCAGATACTGAGTAATGTCACAACCCCACTAATGATACCCATCACCACCTCCCCAGGGGACAGTGCCTACCCTCTGAGCACCCACATGATGACGCCAATTCGGAACCCCACCACGCCACCCGAGGTAAGATACAACACAGCCCATATTGCAACACGGGGCATAGTGAAGGGCACATTTGGAGTGCTCAAGTCACGCTTTCGCTCCCTTGACCGTTCTGGCGGGCAGCTGTTATACACTCCCCCACTACTGTGCAGGATCATAGTGGCAGCATGTGTCCTGCACAACGTTGCAACACGCAGGGGCCTGCCGGTGGACATGGTGGTGCCCCCACATCCCCAACCACAGGCACGCCCTCTGTGCATGGGAGGGGAAAGGGCACGGGGTGAGGCAGCCCGTACGCAGCTGGTGGCTAATTACTTCACCTAAAATCACACCCCTGTGGAGTGCACACAGCCCTGGCATATACCAGCTGACTATCAATGGTGATGAGTCAACTGACAGTCAACTGTCACAACCATACCAGCCTGAGATTGTTCATCTGGTAGTGTTCCATTGTGTGCATCCCTACCTACACAAACACCACCAATGCTGTGTCATCAAAAGACACACTTCTATGCTGCTAAAATCATTACCCCCTTGCAAGATACAACATGACAACAGTGCCATGTCACCCAACACCTCCCCTGCACCGCCCCCCAACACACCATGGCATGTCATGCTATGTGAGAGCAAACAAAGGAATCCCCAAAACATGACACAAGTGTCACAAAGTACAGTGTCCTGATTGGAAAATGGCCACACACAATATGCTCCAAAGACTTACAAGACCAACACATGGGCAAAGGCTTACCACAATACAATGCAGCTAGCCTCCCCAAAAATAGCATTCACATGACAGTACTAAATTAAAGGATACGTAGACTTACAACCTGGTAATGCTAGCACATCGACCACTTCCAACTGTACAGTGTTGGTGCCACGCAAATCTGGAAGTGCACTGCTTACAACATGAACTCCATCTCCAAAGTAGACAGCCTTGTGAAGACATGTGGAATGAACCTGCAAATTAGGAGGGAGACATGGATGCACAAGCTCACATCAATACACCATGCAGTGTACAATAGTACAACAATATTCACTAGGAATGAATACACAGTATTGACTACAGACTGCCCACACATGTCATGGGAGTCCAACGTCACTGTGTAAGTTACTGTCACTTGGGCACACCCTTTGCAAGCCCATGGTAACGGGAAGCAGGAGGGGTGTGTGTCTCACGAACCCAAGCATCTAACCCAAACTCAGGACAAGCCTGCATGTGCCCAGCCGCAATACAGTGGATGCCCACGGGAGCCACACAAGGCAACACACTGTAACAAAAACTCAAAAATCAAAAATCAAAAATCAAAAACCAAAATCCAAAAATCAAAAATCAAAAATGGCCATGTGGGGTGCAGGGGGGGTGGGGGAGGCCATCCAGGAGGTCATAGGACAAGGTGCACACCAACAGCCACCTGTGTGGATGTTGCGAAAACAAAACCCCTCCATGGGCTCATGGCCTGCACGGCTACGCTATCGTGAGAGATTCAGAATCGCTGTGGTCGCTATCATCACCCTGTGCTGCTGCCGCCACAGGAGGTGGTGGTGCTATGGGAGGCAGCCCACGCAAAGCTCTAGTCTGGTCCTCCATGGCAGCAAGCATGGGGGTGTGGAAGGTCTCGTTCTGGAGGATTATGGTGCAGAGATCCCCATGCACCACCTGACGTGATGCCCGGACCTCCTGCCGAGTTGCCTGCATCTCTGCTGAGAGCGTACGTGTGACACGCTCCAGCAGCTGTTCTGTCCTCGTGACAGTGGAAGCCTCAAGCTTGTGACGGACTTCTACCCTCAGGGCTTCCCTCTGGCCCTGGCACTCTAAAGAAATGGCTTCCCGCAAAGTGTCCAGGGCCGTCCGTCTGTCCCTGTTGGATGCCAACATGTCCTCCCTGAGTGATTGGCAAATGGAGTCTGTTGCCTGCTGTAGTTGCTCCATCTGTCTCTCTGGGGGGACAATGGAAGTGGCCACCCTCTCCATAGCTTGAGCCATCATCTCAGATGCTGCTGCCTGTTGGTTTGCCATACCGTATATGGATTTCTCCCATGCGGTATTGCCTGGTGGCATACAGCCACCGCGTTGGCGGGCACCACACCTGTCTGGGGCAAGGCGAACTGTGCCTTGCTGTGTCGGCACTGCCTGAGGCTGCAGGACTGCATTCCCCTTCTGATCTGCTGGCCCAGGAACAGGATCAAATGTTGCGGAGTGTGGCCCTGCATCCGTAACCACCAAAGGCAGACCTACCAACACTGACATCCCCATAGTGGGCTGTACCCCTGGTGCAGGTGGGTCGGACAGAACAGAATCCCTCCCAGAAACACCTACCTGCGAAGCCACATAGGTCTCATCATCCGAATCAACACCCGAAAAGAGGTCTGGGGAGGTGCACCCAGAGACACCCCTGGAGAGAACGGTCTGCAGCAAGAGTGGGTTTTCACCCACCACCACACCCCGTTCCCCCATTGGTGCCCGGTCGTGCCTGAGATCCCTGCCTGAGGCTGCAGGACTGCATTCCCCCTCTGATCTGCTGGCCCAGGAACAGGATCAAATGTTGCGGAGTGTGGCCCTGCATCCGTAACCACCAAAGGCAGACCCACCAACACTGACATCCCCATAGTGGGCTGTACCCCTGGTGCAGGTGGGTCGGACAGAACAGAATCCCTCCCAGAAACACCTACCTGCAAAGCCACATAGGTCTCATCATCCGAATCAACACCCGAAAAGAGGTCTGGGGAGGTGCACCCAGAGACACCCCTGGAGAGAACGGTCTGCAGCAAGAGTGGGTTTTCACCCACCACCACACCCCGTCCCCCACTGGTGCCCGGTCGTGCCTGAGATCCCTCCTGGGTCTGCACCATCTCCTCACCTTCAACAGCATCAAGTGCGTCATCCCCTGCAGAACCATGAAAGACAAAAATTGAAACAGGCATTAGCACCATGGCACAGAATTAGGCCTCACAAGGTACAGAACCAGTACTTGATTGACACATGTCCCACATGACTATAACCCTCCCATGCATGCACTGTCACTGAGTTTGAAGGGGAGAAAATGTCAGACACTGATGACACCAAGATGGAAGAGCAACACATTAGCTGCATGCTGGCTAGCAGAGCCATCATACATTGGCTTGTGAGTGGCATATCCAATCCACATACATGACACATGCCATCACACAGATGCCATGTACCATAGGCATGTCACATATCGTTTGACAATAGGGCTGAGATATGCGTAGTGAAAGTGGGGGGATCGAAACAATCAGCCTGAATGAACAATGAGAAATACGGAACAATGTTGTTGCAAGATGCCACTTCAAGGGCAACTGGCGTGATGTTGCACAAAAAGTCTACTGTGGGCAGAAGGGATACTGTAATCCCCAAATCCAGGGGTGCAGAATGTTTCGGATGAAGCACATGGGTGACCCAAACCACTCAGGCACACACACCCTCACCTGGCACTCAATCAGAACCCCTCACACACACAACATGCACATGGATCACACACACATGCATGTGCACTCACCAGACAATGCCTCATAATCTGGCAGATCTCCCACACCTTGGATCTGTTCCTCTGTGACATAGGTCCCAGCAACAGACTCATGTACAGTGAGTTCAATGTCCTCTTGTGGAGACCCACCTCCAGTCACCAGAGTAGCGGCATGACTTGAGAACAGCTTTTTCTTTGCCCTGCGCTTAAGGTCATTCCAGCGCTTGTAGCACTCACCAGCTGTGCGCCTCACTGATCCAAGGGCACTTATGATGTCCGCGACGGTCTGCTAGTGTGCCTGACGTTGCGCAGGTGTGGTCTTGCACCCTGAAGTGATCAACATTTCGCTGTCGTGTGTCGACACATACTGCACAAGTGCATCACGTTTGGCATCATTGAAGCTAGGCTTCCTTTGCGTGCCGGACTGCGTAGCCGTGTCTGGGGTATCAGCCTGTAGTGGACGAGCACTATTCCTCTTTTTTTTGGAAGGTGGTGGGGATCCTGAGTGGCATACACCGCTCTGGCCGCTAGGGGCAGGAGCACCGGTGGACTGGGTAGTTGGAGTGTGGGAATGCACACTGAGCATGGGACTTGGTGCAGGCATTGGCTGAAGTGTTACGTAGTCAGGGGGAACGTTAGCAAGATGGACTGGGACCAACACTGCCCTGGCTGGGAGAGTCAGAGCTGGGGTGGATGGAGCTGCAGCTGTCCCTGCAGCCTCCCCACCCTGCCTACTCAGGGCAGCAGATGACATAGCTGCTCCTGATCCACGTGGCCTGGTGACACCAACTTGCACCGCCACACGTGGCCTAGACTTGGCGACCTGGAAGTCAGCCTGGGAATCACCCTCTGCCAGGTCAGGTGCCACAATGGGCCGGTCCAACAAGGGCTGTTCAGAGATGGTGTCAGCCACGTTTCCCTCAACTATGGGGGGGGCATGGGTGTCCCTGACTGGTCCTCCACACATGGGGGGCTAGGGGTACCCTGCAAATCCCGGCCATGTCCCCTACCGCGCCCACCACGGCCACCTCTTGAGGCTCGGCCACCTGGCCACCCTTACCGCTTGGTCGCCTCCCAACCATGGCCCTGATGTTGTTGTCCGTATGGGAGTTGCAGTAAACTATTGTCCTGGGCAATTGGGTGTCAAAGGGGTAGGGTACTAGATAGAATTCGTACCCTAGTGCTCTAGCAAGGCTGTATGTGACCCCAGGGGAAAGATGACGGGTCACCCAATGTACAAGCACACCAAAAACAGAATATAACGTGCACACAACCCCTCGTAGACCACATGCGTGGAAAAATGAACCTGCACTACGCTGTGGCACCCAGAAACACAAAAATGAACGTACGCGTGTTACACGCAGCCTATAATGACCTCTGAAGGGGTATGAGACACACGGGGCAAGCACAGTTGGTAAATACGTGCGCGACTCACCGTCTGCCTGGAAAATGAGCGTGAAAAATACACGCATGTGCGCGTTGGCAACACCCCCGCCAAAAGAAGAATTGTATACTGTCTGAGGAGACAGGACAAAAGAAGAAGTGAACGCTGTTTGAGGAAACAGGCCCAACAGAAAATCAGAAAAAAGCTGTCAGAGGTAACAGGGAGTACGAACTAGAAATGCTGTGAAGTAAATTGCGTGTGAACCGACAAGAAGTACAGAATTCACCCACTCGCTCTCCACAAAAAGCACGTACAAGGAAATGACGTCCTACACGTGCCTTTTGAACCGGCCCACTCGTCCAACGTCACTTCTGCGTATATGCGCTAAGACCCTAACCTCCAATTACACAAGCTGACACTCGGACGTGCAGTACTTGGATGTGTAACATGCACCTGTGTTCATGGAAACGCCCGCGCGTGCATGTCACAGACGCGCTTACGCGCTAAGGGCCTTTGGTCCAATGAAATTGCGTACGCGTGCTGACTCGCTTACGCGCTAAGGGCCTTTCCTCGAAATACACGCTGATGTGCTAGATTTCACATGCCAAATCACTCCATTTCAAGCTGGCCACGCGTTCACACACGGAAGACCACGCTCCTGCCCAGAAGGCCGAATTACTGCCCCCCAGAGCCCTGAGCATTCTTCCACCTGCCATCTGCTGCTGCCTGATTGCCTGCTGCCCACGTGCCCTGCCATTTGCTGCCTGCTCGTCAGTCCGGGGTGCTGTTGCTGTGACCACCCCTGCTGGAACAGAAGACTCCCGACTGCTATTCCATCGCTCCACAGCCCAGCCCCAGGACCCGTTGCCCACCCACACCTGCCTCTGGGGTTGCCATGTCGGGCACTACACCATCTGGCACCACTCACAACCCCCAGCCAGGGAGGCAGAGGGCCACCAGCTTCACTGCCACCGAAATTGGTGTCCTGGTGGAGCAATTCCTGGGGCATTATGATGCCCTCTTCGGAAGGTCAGCTGCTGACAAGGAAGGACGGACTCAGTTCTGGACGGACATCGTGACTGCCATCAACGCCGAGGGGGTGGCAGTCCACGACTTCGACCATGTCAAGAAGCGCTGGGAGGACTTCAGGTCCAGGACCCTCAACAAGGCCCGGCACCTCTTGAAGGCAGCGGATGCTAAGGGGCGCCGGGGCCACCGGTCGGAACATCAGATGAGGGTCCTGGAACGCATACGCCCAGCGCTCCACGTCCATGTCCTTGAGAGGCAGACCCATCTGGAGTTGAGCGGTAAGTGTACATGCATACTGATTTGAAGCTGTGCGTGTGGTGGTGTGCCAGTAGTGTGCAGGTTGTACATGTGGTTTTGTAGGGCCATGTATGGATGTGTATGTACAGGGCTGTGAGGCTGACACATGCAAGTCCTTTCATGTGTAAGACACATGGATGGTGTATGTGTGGGTAAGCATGCAGGCCAAATGCAGATGTGTGAGCACACATGTTTGGATTACTGTGTATGTAAGTTGGCATGGTTATGGTGTCACACATGGATGTTGGTTCCAGCTGCATGTATCTGCACCGTGTACATGTGCATGTGTGTGTATTTGACATGGGTGCAACAGTGATGCAACATGGATGCATGTGAGACTGATATGTAGAAGACTGATTGCCAGATGTGACATGGATGCCCATCCCATCACTGTGACAGTTGGCGGAGGTGTACACATGCATGTAATTGTGGTGGCGTGTATGCATGTCTAGTGCACTCCCTGTGTTTCATATGATGTCTGGCTCACCATTGGCTGCTCATGCTGTTTGTATGTGTATGGATGGTGGTGGCTGTTGCAATATGGCTGTGGAATAGCTCATGTGTGTGAGTTGCAATGACATGTGTGTTGGGGATTGTGATGCCATGTCTGAAGTTTGACAATGCCACTCATGTACAACTGTCATGTGTGTATGAGTACATTGTACAGTCCCCTGATGCCTGTCTCCTATCTCTCCCTGTCTGCAGCGTCAACTGATGTAGAGGGCGGAGAAGGTGCTGTGGAGCACAGCGGCAGGGATCGCACCGCCAGCCGGAGACGCAAAGCCCGGCTCCCCTCCAAGGTTGTCATCTCGTCGGGGAGTGAGGAGTCAGGTGCCGCGTCCCAGGTCGCAGCTGCCGAGAGGAGGTCCAAGAGGCGGAGGTTGGAGTTGGACTCCTCGGCAGCCGAAGGGGCAGCTGAGACCCCACAAGGCCCAAAGGAGGAAGATGGCACGGAGTCATCCAGGTTGGTGGGGGGTTTGGTGGAGGAGGAGGCCGTGCAAGGGACAGAGACGGGGTCTGGAGGTGGGGATTCCACTGGTGCTAGTGGTGCAGTGCAGGGGAAGGGACAGGAGGCAGCACAGGCCGCCGCGGAGGTGCCTGTGTGTAATCCTGTCTGTTAGGGAGAATTCTCTGTTTAGGCTGAATTTCCTAACCTAGTGAGTCCCCCAGCAGCTTTGCTGGATTTCTGGAGTTTGTTTTTTCCATCCTGCCAAGAGTGAGACTCTTTTTCTCCCACTCTTGGACATGAATGTGTGTAATTCCTTTGAATGTCAATGTATTCTATGGGCTATGGGGTCTTTTACTCCATAGGGTCTCATATGTTTTACTATGTGTGTTACAACGCACCCTCCGTGCCGTAGCACTGGGGTGTCCTAGCGGACCTCCATCATAGACTCCATACCCGGGGACTGACTACTGTCTCCCTGGGCATGTAAAGTCACCATTGGCTTTACTAGACCTAAATTTACTAACAGAACTAGTACAAACCATCCTATTGTGGACGTACTAGTAGGGGTAATTCGATTACTCCTGGGTCTGTTATTCGAGGGGGCACTGTCCCGTCCCCCCTCGTCGAGTTTTGGCTGGTGGCAGTGGAAACTACTTGTTATATTCGACCCCGAATATAACCCTATGGGATTCTTCCCATTGTTGGAGATTGATACTTTTTCTCGTTAATCTCTAACATACCACCGGTTTACTTAACTTAAATAAGCCTATCGGATGGTATTTTCTGCCAGAACTCAGTTTTTAAAATGGCATCTGTGTTCGTCTCTGTGACTCCTAAACCAAAGGCTGAGCCCTTTGTTCCACTTCTGGCGGGCTTCTGTACAGAGACCCTCCAAAGTGGTGCCATTCTGTCTGGGTTACCACAGGGGTGTGGGAGGGGGTGTCGGCACCCTGGACTGAGTTGCCTTGCCAACTCCAGTCGCACTCTGGTGTGATTGGCCCAAGTGGTGAGCCACCCCGCTCACCACTTAGCGTGTTTTGATTGACAGCTAGGCTGAATGAATGGGGGTTTTCTGCATAAAAGCAGGGCTTTTGGGACTGGATCTTCAGAAGTCGCCACAGGACCTAAGAATCCGACGAGGGTAAAGCTGAGCCGACCTGCAACGACGACACCTTCGGTGGAGCCCTGCTGAACCGACTCACCACTTCCCGACGACAGAGGAGATCTCACTGCCGGAGAGTCTCTATCCCTGACTGGTGGGAACAACCGGTCACCTTTGCTTTTTCTTCGCTCCAGGACGCAGTGGTCGAATTGCCCGTGCAGAGTATCCCGGCAACCGGATAGCCACTTAATCCTCGCCTTTCCATTGGGTCGCCTCCAAGCTTTCTTTAACTTACTGTTCTGAACTGGTCCAATCTTTCCATAACAATTTGCGATAAAGACTTGAAGCGCGGTTCCACTGAGACATTTTTTGGGACATATCGCCTTGCCTCTCTCCGAGTGGGCCTGGCCTCTGAACTTTGTGATCTACAGTAGACCCTGCCTTACTTGCCTTGCATTTGTCCGTAAAGTATTGGTACCGAATGATTTCATAACCTGCCTTATTTGTCTCTCCCATCCTAACGAATAGTAGAGTGTCATCTAGGTTAAAGCATACACCTCTGTCTGCAAATAAGTGATGCCGGTGAACCTAGACTTGTCGAACTATTGTTAGGGGGATTGATCTTTTTCTTCGTATAGTGATTGTGATTGAAGTTCTTTGCCGAATTAGTGCCAGAGTGTTTTCCATAGATGTGACGTTATAAATAAATACCTTTATATCTTTACACCGAAGTCTTTTTCCGTGTCTACTTGTTCTACTGTGTAGATTGCCCTATTTTGTATACTCCACATACTGCCTAACTCTTCTTGAGGGAAGTCTGACTGCTCAGCCACAGCTACCAAGTGAATCTGTGTGGTACAGACTGCTACCAAGTGGGTTTACTGCCAAACACCTGTAGTCCTAAATCTTTTGCAGTGGTCCCATAGGGAACCGCACAGGTTTCCGCCTAACACTGTCCCGATCCTTTCACTGCATCATCTTGCACCAGCAGGGATACCTACGTCCAGACCTGTTCTCAGGGAGGGGATTGGCTTACACCAACTGACCTTCCTCTCCCTGTGGATGTGGCTATCTGGCACTGGGTTGAGCCTGCCCTGGGTGGGGTGGCGTTGCGTCAACGTGCCATGCGAGCTGACCTGCAGTCTTTTCTTAAGGAGGCTGCATGTCTTCTCGCATGGCTCGTTGACCGCGTTGAGCCACTGGGACAGCTCACTATGGCCGGATTCCTCCGTTTCGTGGACCTTGTTCCAACCCCCTCCTCAACTGAACCCCCTATGCGCCAGTCGTCCTCCGTGCCATCTTCCCACCCATGTGTCACCTGGGTGCCCTGTGGAGCTGCCGCTGACCTTGCGGCCAGGCTGGTGGAGGACACATCCCTGCCACAGTCGGGAGTCGGACGTCCAGCAGTGGTGGGCACCTCAACAACTGCACCCCAGCTGGAGGAGGATGAGCAGGCAGCAGGAGCCAGGGCACAGGCAGCGGCACAGCAGCAGCAGCAACAAGGTGGGAGCCATGATATCTCGGGGCCTTCATCATCGGAGGGACATGCATCGGCTGGAGGGCAGGAGGACCCTGGATGGGAAGTGTCTTCCGTGTGGCAGCGGTTGGGCCATGCGATAGATGCGGAGCGGCAGCGGGCGGAAGAGGCACGGCTCACTATGGTCAGGGCGGAGAACTCCATGCGTAGGGCCCTGAGGCAGGCAGAGTGCCTCGAGGCCATTCGCAGGGACCTGGAGTTCCAGATGTCATCGTCCCTACGAACACTCGGGGCCATGGAAGAGGACCAACTCCGGGATATCGAGCAGGAGTTTGATGATGCCCAGGCCCGGAACATCAATATGTGAGCCATTGGACTTGCCCGCTGCCCTTGTATATAGTTAGATAGTGTTAGGTTTCCTTTGGTTTTTTCTTTATTTTGGTTGCGCTTGGACAATGCAGCACCTTTATGTATATAGTTTTTCATTAGGTAGTATTTTTGATAGGTTTCATTTCTTCGGTTGGGATCATGGACCCTGGATTGTTCTTCTGTATATAGTTCACTATTGGATTCATGTTTTTTATTATTTTATTTCCCCATGGAGCAATGGTTTTCACTTTTGTTTTTCCCTTGGATTTCATTCATTGAACTGTGACTTTGGACACCTTCCCTTTGGATTATGATTTGTTGTTTTTCATTATTTTACGGACATGCAGCTTTTCGTTTTTAATTCCCTTTGTCGTTTGTTTGTTTTTTATTCGATTCATGTTGCTTTCAATACATTTCTTTGTTCATACTTTGATGTGCAGTATTATCTCATTGGTTTCATGCGTGTCATGATATGGGTTTTGACATTCTATTGCACCCATTGTGTGTGTGTGACGGACATGTGTTCATTTACATACTTGCCATTGGGGTTGTATCATGAAATTTGCATTTCTATGGGGGTGGATGCAATACTTGGGTGGGTCTTTGGCATGTGGAGGCTGGCCATGAGGGCTAGGGATCTAGATTGTGATGACGTGTTGGCTGGGGGACATGAGTGGGGGCCTGCTGGCAGGTGCCCCACAATGCTGGGGGGTGGGGGTGCAAGGGAGCATGAGTGTGGGCCTGCTGGCAGGTTCCCCGCACTGCTGGGGGTGCAAGGGGACATGAGTGGGGGCCTGCTGGCGGGTGCCCCGCACTGCTGGGGGGTGGGGGTGCAAGGGGACATGAGTGGGGGCCTGCTGGCAGGTGCCCCGCACTGCTGGGGGGTGGGGGTGCAAGGGGACATGAGTGGGGGCCTGCTGGCAGGTGCCCCGCACTGCTGGGGGGTGGGTGTGCAAGGGGACATGAGTGGGGGCCTGCTGGCAGGTGCCCCACAATGCTGGGGGGTGGGGGTGCAAGGGGACATGAGTGGTACATGAGTGGGGGCCTGCTGGCAGGTGGCACACAATGCTGGGGGTGGGGGTGCAAGGGGACATGAGTGGGACATGAGTGGGGACCTGCTGGCAGGTGGCCCACAATGCTGGGGGGGGTGCAAGGGGACATGAGTGGGGGCCTGCTGGCAGGTGCCCCACAATGCTGGGGGGTGGGGGTGCAAGGGGACATGAGTGGGGGCCTGCTGGTAGGTGACCCACAATGCTGGGGGGTGGGGGTGCAAGGGGACATGAGTGGGACCTGAGTGGGGGCCTGCTGGCAGGTACCCCACAATGCTGGGGGGTGGGGGTGCAAGGGGACATGAGTGGGACATGAGTGGGGGCCTGCTGGCAGGTGCCCCACAATGCTGGGTGGTGGGGGTGCAAGGGGACATGTGTGGGACATGAGTGGGGGCCTGCTGGCAGGTGGCCCACAATGCTGGGGGGTGGGGGTGCAGGGGGACATGAGTTGTTGATCAGTGGTGCAAGCGGACAGGTGGCTTGTCTGGGGTGCATGGCCATGGTGGATGGGCTGCCTGCGGGACATGACCAGGGGTGCGTGGTAGTCCCCTGTGGTGTGGTCTGCCTGCAGGTGCCGTGGAGGGTGTAGAGGGAACACCTAGGAGGACCCACACTGCCAATTCACGTGTAGGACTCCCCGTGCACCCCCGAAATTCACGTACCCCACTCGCACAGGGCCTATCGCGTGTGAAACTTCCCCGCACCCCAGAAATACACGTACCCTGCTGGAATCGCGTGTGGGACTTCCTGCGCAACCCTGTAATACATGTACCCTGCTGTAATTGCGTGTTGGACTTCCCCACACCCCAGAAATACAGGTTCCCTGCTGAAATTGCGTGTGTGACTTCCTGCGCACCCCTGTAATACACGTGCCCTGCTGAAATCGTGTGTGAAACTTCCCCGCACCCCAGAAATGCACGTACCCTGCTGAAATCGCGTGGGGGACTTCCCGCGCACACCAGTGGGACACCTACCCTGCTGAAATTGCGTGTAAAAGCTCCCCGCACCCCAGAAATACACGTATCCTGCTGAAATCACGTGTGTAACTTCCCGCGCACCCCAGTAATACAGGTACCCTGCTGGAATCACGTGTAAAAGTTCCCCGCACCCCAGAAATACACGTACCCTGCTGAAATCTCGTGTGGAACTTCACGCGCACCCCAGTAATACTGGTACCCTGCTGTAATCGCGTGTAAAAATTCCCCGCACCCCAGTAATACACGTACCCTGCTGTAATCGCGTGTTGAACTTCCCTGCACCCCAGAAATACAGGTACCCTGCTGAAATCGCGTGTGTAACTTCCCGCGCACCCCTGTAATACACGTGCCCTGCTGAAATCGCGTGTAAAAGTTCCCCGCAACCCAGTAATACACGTACCCTGCTGGAATCGCGTGTGGAACTTCTTGCGCACCCCTGTAATACACGTACCCTGCTGTAATCGCGTGTTGAACTTCCCCGCACCCCAGAAATACACGTACCCTGCTGAAATTGCGTGTGGAACTTCCCGCACACCCCAGTAATACACGTTCCCCGCTCGCCGTTTGGTGTTTGGCAGCCCTGTATACTGGTCCAGTGTTAGCGCAGCCCTTTGCGATGAATTGTGAATTTTGATGGCTTTTCCTTGCGCGAGGGCGTTCTTGGGGGCGTAACTGGCGCAGCTGCAGGGTCGCTGCGCCACTCTGCGCCACTCCTGGTTTTGGAGGCTGAAATCCATGAATACGCTGTGCGCGGATATCGATTTTAGCGCACGCAGCTGGCGCAGACATTCGCACGCGCACACTGTGCGCCAGCCGCGTGCGCCACTTTTGTGCGAAATTCAATGAATTACCCTGTAAGTCAGCAGCACGTGATTTAGTGATGTAGTGAAGAAGTGACCCAATCAAAAGGAGATCATAAGAAGTTGACTTTCCATATAACCCTGCAGTTATGTATGCGCAAGTGTTAGTGGGAATGGTTGTTCCAAAGTTCTGAAAGTCTTTGAGCGATCCGAACCCTATGAGACCATTCTCTCTGTAGTGCTGCTGGAATGAGCCTCTCCTTCCTGCATTGGTTCCCGATGCAGGAAGGGGAGGCTGATCCCGGCACCACTACAATTAGAGCGGTCGATGTTCAGATCAATGACAATAAGTCAGCAGTTATGATTTTTAAAAGTCATGGTAAACCAAAGACCACCGTGCAGGATGTAGCAATCAATAGGTGTTATTTTTTTTATTTTGTACAGAACTTTAAGGCTTATACCATTAAAACCCACGTTAAAAGTAAACGAAGGAAATCAAAGGAAGTTTACCTTGTTCTCACCAAACCGTGGAGTTTCAGTAATGGGGAAATGTTAAAACTAGCAGAACACCACTGGTGTAAGGGACTATGGGGTCTTCTGGATTCGTTACCAAATTGGGTCTGTCATCAGGAATTAAGGCTTATTTTTATTGGAGCTTTTATCCCTGTGTTTTTGGACTCGATTTCAAATAAAAAATCATTGTTTTAATTAATTAATAGAAATACTGAAAATTACGGTGTTGCCCAAATATTACACAAGTGACTTACATGGTTGTGCTTCACAATATCTGTATTGTTAAATTGCTTGAGTTGGATTTTGCCGTTTTCTATATTTAGCTTCTTTTGACTTTTGGCTTTTAACTTTTAATAAATGTAATAATTCCAAAAACATAGTTGGAATGATGTGCAATAGAATAGGTTGTCACAACACCTGCCCACCTGTTTAGGAAATAAAAAATACCTTCTTGTTAGTTGCCATAAGATTATAAATGAAATACATGTAAATTGGCAAAACACATTTTAGATAGTCATTTCTTTTAAACAAAAGTTTCAAATAAAAATTCAGGTTCGACATATGTGACTCTAAAGGATATGTAGCTGAGTGACAAAAACCTGCGATATACCATGGATAAACCATGTTAAAACAAATTGCTGGAGCTAAATGTGGTATGTAATTTAGTGGAGACAGACTATCTAATTTCTTGTAATAAAAGTATACTTTGACAAACAATGCTGAAGTAGCCAAAGTTTTCAATAGATGTCATGCATGTATCACCCCCACATTTGAGAGACGGTTCTATTTGGCATGGTCTCCACATCTCAAACACTGAGGAAGAATTCCCAGAATTCATTAGAATCCTTTACAGTTTAACTCACCCATGGTCCCTCATAAAAAGATGATGAAGAAAAAAATGATGAAGAAAAAATATCCTGAGTTACTGTTACATTATCGATAAAAAGGAGTAAGGATATCACGTTTATGTAATGCTAAAATAAAGGACTGCTGTTTAGCCTTAGTTTTTCTTGTAAGTGTTTCCTTAAAACAGTGTGCATGGTTCTTAAGGAACTATGTTGAATTAAGGACAATTAAGAAATTGCTGCTTGAATACCTTTTGTCGTTTTTGTTTTTACGGGCCCCATGAATTGTGTATAGAAATCTTTTTTTTTTTTTATAATTGTATTTTAATCAATGTTTATAAATTGTAATATATATATATATATATATATATATATATATATATATATATATATATATATACTTTAATTAATGTTTGCTTCTGACTAAAGCGATGATGATGATGATGATGATGATAAGTATCTAGAAATCTCATTTTAAAGCTCTGCACAAAAGCCAAACAATGGTCCATGGCAAAAAGGACTAGGACAGGGTGTTTTCATTGATAATGGGAGCACAATGGGCCTCATTACGCGGTAGGTGGTAAGGGATTACCAGCATCGGTAAGGTCACTGGTGCCGGTAATCCCTTACCACCCTATTCCGAGGTCCCTTAGCGGGTCCCTTCCTCAACGCCTGGTTTTACCAGGCGTTATGGATGGGACCCTTTAAGGGACTTCATAGCTAATAACGGTACCGCAAATTGCGGTACCATTATTAGCTCCATCCCCATTCCCATTGAGCCCTATGGGGGCTCGAATGGGAATGGGGAATAGTTCCCTGAATGGGGACTTACCGGGTCCTCCAAGGTTGAAATAACCCGGTAAGTCCCTAATTCGGGAACCCGGACCCGGAATGCGGTAAGGGGGTGGTGCTAATAGCACCATGGCTACCTCCTACCGCGTCATGAGGCCCAATGTATTTATTGTCCCAGGCTAGGAAAGTGAAGGCTGCCCACATCTGTTGCAGATTATGGCTGAAGTTTTAACTGATGAGCCTTCAAAGTGTCTGAGTGAGCACTGCGTGTTGTGCCCTGGTCTAGAGTTTCCCAGTTGTCAAAATTGCAGGGTCGTTTAATAAGGCAGTCTAACAGTCATCTATCATCCCATATCTTCATAGTAAAGGCACTACCTTTCTTACATTTGTATACTGCCCACTTACTAAGGGTAGGAATTAAATCAAGCAAAATGCAAGGAAAAACAAAGGAGGGGCAGGTAGGATCAACTTTCATTCCACTTCGTGGTCACACATACATTTCCACATAATCATCCGAATATGGTGATAAGTGCTTAGGTCATCTCATCACCATTATGGATATATTGTTAAAATCCACTGTGCCATCATATCCTTGAAACACCTCTACATGGTTGGCTTGTGTTTCATCTTTACATTTCTAAGCCCACTTATCAAATGCCACTTGTACAATATCCATATTTCTTCCCTATCCAGGAATGTTGGGTAGCTCGGACAATACTCTTACACATCATGAAGAACGAATATCCCACCACACAACAGGCTTCATTCAGAGTTTGGCAGAGCCGTAAAAAAGTGAACATAATACAGCCATGCAACATGGGAGTCAGCTAAAGCTACCATGAGGATGTTATTAATTGTGGAATGTTCCAGAAGAACAGATAACAAAAAACTTGTTTGAGGATACATTGCAACAGGAAATACAGGGACTAGAAGAACAGTTAAAGGCATAAAGATGGAAAGACAGAAAACTGATCCAAGAGATCGGGAATCAGACAGCAAGACTTATATGAGATGGGCATGCGCAAGGTGTACCAGAGGATGATATTGGTCAAGAAAAAAATACTATTAAAGGGGAATAAAGTAGGGGCTGCTTTGGTGAATATATTAAGAGCACACATGGTGCATAGAAGAGTTAGAACGTTTAGTGATGGTTAAGGTGTAGAATTAGATCAGCCAGTGGAGGTAGCTCAATGCTTTGCCCAATATTACCACATATAATATCTGAGCCATGGAGGTGAGACAGGGGAAAGTATATCAGCTTATCTCCGTGGGAAAGACCTATCAAAGCTAAGTCTGGATGTAATGATTAAAATAAATGGGTTAATCACACTAGAAGAGTACAAACTGTGATTAAACATATGAGCATGGGGAAGGCACGGGCGAAGATGGGATTACAGCTGCCATATATAAAATGTCCTGAAGATCCATGCCTCCCATCCTATTGAAGGTGAATAACAGGCTGTTGTTAGAAGAGGAACATTCCCTCCTTGTTCTACTGGACCCGCTTTTCACGGCTGGTCTCTCGGGCCCAGTTCTCATCTTTTCTCTCTGATAGAACCCACAATTATTTCTCTTGCTCCTTTTCGTTCTTGTTCTGAAGCGCTCACTTGTAGTGTTCCTCAGGGGTCAGCCTTGTCTCTGATTCTGTTTAATATCTAAATTCAGCTTCTGTTCAGTCTCATCCACTCCAACTGATTTCATTACTACTCCCATGCTGACGATACCCAGATTATTGTGCAGCTTAATCTGAGGGACTCTAGTTATTCATCTCAGTTTAGGGGTTACTTTGGAATCCGTTGGGCGCTGGATGGGTTACAATTGCCTGAAGCTGAACAAAGACAAGACAGAAATTCTCGTGGTTGGGTGTCCCTCTGTTGTTTCTCTGTAGTCCCCTGCTTTCTGGCCCCCTACACTAGGTCACCTCCCTGTTCCTGGGGTTAAAGTTCTTGGGGTGAAGATTGCTTCTTCCCTTGCAATGCAGGCTCATATTAGTGCTATTTGCCAATCTGGACATTTCCATATCAAAATTCAGAGGAAAATTCTGCCTTTCCTTCCAGAAGCATTAGATGCTCGGGTGGTGGGGGCACTGGTACTGAGCAGAATGCACTACTGTAATTCACTATATTGTGCTCACCCCAAAATATTTTCTGCTGTAAAATTATGGAAGTCTATACCTTATTTGTTAAGATCGGCAGCTGGTCATTTAGAGTTCAGACAGGATTTAAAAACATTTTTGTTTTAGCTTTTGTCCAAGCTTCTGCTCTATTATTATTATTATTATTATTATTATTATTATTATTATTATTATTATTATTATTATTATTATTATTATTAACTTTGAGAATCAATGGAGTGATTTACAGAGGTATGCAACAGTGCCGATGCATAACAGAGCGCTTTTCAGAGGTAACAACAGAACAGATATACAGTGGGGGATAGGATACAGAGGGGCACAGAGGAGGGGTACAGGTGTACAGGGTGGCAAGGAGGAGAGGGGTGGGCAGAGTCTATAGAGTCAGGTGGTACAAGGGGTGATGTGATGGCCTAGGTGTTGAGGAGGAGAGACTCCTTGAAGAGGTGGGTTTTGAGTTCTTTTCTGAATTGTAGGGACTTGGGGTGAGTCTTATGATGATGGGGAGGATGTTCCGTTGTCTTGGGGCATAAGTATAGAAGGCTTGTTATCTGCTCCTTTCGTATTTGCAGTGGCAGATTTCATGTCTGCAGGTGTCCGGATTCTAGTGGTGTGCTGTCAACCAGAGATGCTGAGTTTATTCGGGAGGTAGTTGGGTGACTTGAGTGTGAGTGCCTTATAGATGATGCAGCAAGACTTGAGGGTAATTTGTGCATGCAGTGGGGGAAAGTGAATGTCAATGAGGGGTGGGGTGATGTGGTCATATCTGCGTAGACCCTTGATGAGGCGTGCAGCCATGTTTAAGACACTTCTCAGGTGCACAAGTGAGGACAACGGGAAGCCTTCAAGGAGTGAGTGAATTGCCAGGTGGGATAGGACGAGTGCTTGACCAGTTGATCTAAAGCTGTCCGGAGGGAGGAAGGGCTTAATGTTCCGAAGCAGGGAGAGCTGATATCAAGTTTCTGCGTTGTATTAGCTATGTGTGTCTTGAAGGAGAGGTGTTTGTTGATGTGGAACCCAAGGGGCTTGGTGCAGGAGGTGAGCTTGGGTGTGATAGCCAGGTGTGTATGTCTGGGTGTTTTGTGTTGTTGGTGAGGAGTAGGAATATGGTCTTAGAGGCAAGTATGCACTTAACATTCAAGACTGGATCAGCGAGAGGCAGGTTTTGAGCCTATGATGTCCTTGATGGAGTCGATCTCGAGGTATAGCTGTGTGTCATTGGTGTATTGGTAGATGTGGATCTTTTGTGTGGCTAGGAGGGCTTCCAGAAGATCCATTTATAGATTGAAGATCACTGGAGAGAGGATGGAACCCTGTGGGACTCCATAGGTGACGGGTACCATTGAAGATCAAGAGCTGTCCATCTCAACAAACATCTGGCGGTTGATGAGGTAAGAGTTGAACCAGCGTAGGACAAGGTTGCTGATTCCTATGTGTTGATCTAGTGTGTCTGTAAGCGCCTGGTGGAATAATGTGTCAAAATCAGTTGAGAGGTCGAGTAGAACCAGGAAACAGGGGGGACTGTCATCAAGGATGTTGAGAGTTTTGTTGACCACCTGTATTGTTGCTGTCTCTGTGCTGCATCTGGGTCTGAACCCGGATTGGTAGGTTTGGAGGAGATTGTTGGTGTTGATGTGTTGCTGCAGTTGTGTGGCTAATGCTTTCTCGATGATCATACCCCGGAAGGGAAGATGTGCGATAGTTACCTAGGTTGTTGGGATCCACAGTGGGTTTCTTTAATAGCGGGAGGATCTGTCCTGTCTTTCAGGTCGATTAAATGTGCCTTGAGTTACGGAGCTGTTGATGATCTCCAGGTAGGGAAGGAGAGCTTCTGCGGTGACGCTCTTCTGGATGGATGCTGATTGGATGTCGTATGTATATGATCTGCCTTTGAGGGTGAGCATGGTTTCTGCCAGGTCCTCTTTAGAGAGTGTCTTGAAAGTTGTCCCGGATAAGGAGATTTTTATGAGGAGGGATGTGAGCTGGGTATGTGGATGCAGAGCTGGTGTCTATGTGCTGGTGAATCTTGCTGATTTTGTTGATGAGGAAGGTGATGATGGTGGTGGATTTTCCGATGGAGCTTAGTATGGCGGGACAGCTAGCAGGCTGCTGCAGTGCTTCACCTCTTTGAAGAGGGCTCTGCTTTTGTTGTCGTCTTCTGCTATGGTGTTGTGAAGGTAGGAGGCCTTCTAGTCTTCTTTGATGTAGTCCTGCTTATTGTCTAGTGCCAAGTTACCTTTGGTGATAGTTCACTTGATAAGTATGTTTAACATAACATAACATAACATAACATAACACAACATAACACAACATAACAAACAAGGGATTCATAACTTCCCTTCCCCTTTCCATCCCTCTCACCATTCCTCTCTCCTGGAGTGATCACTTTCTCCTTTACTCTCAGCTCACCTTGTTTACCCCTCAGGCCATGCCAACTTCAGCACTGCCACCCACCTTCTCGGTCATCCGACCTATGAAGCGCGTGTCAGTTGAGGCTTTCGCTGCCACTTTCTCACCCCACATCCCCCATTGGTTGACTCACACCCTGAAACAGCCCTTTCCATGCTCCACTCTACTATTTCTGGTACTCTTAATGTTCTTGCCCCTGTCATGAGGATCCGCCTGAAGCCCAAAGCCAAGTGCAAGTCCTGGCATGACTCTGATCTTGTCACCCTCAAACGCAAGTGCAGGGTGGCTGAGCGGAAATGGTGTGCTTCTTGTACTTCCTCTAAAAAACTGGCCTGCCGGCTGCTCCAAAGGTATTACCGGCTCTCTGCCCTCTCCAAGAAGAGAGCACACATCCAAGCCTGTGTCTCTTTTGCATCTAACAACTCGGCTGAACTCTTTAAAATCTGCAATGAACTGGCCAATCCTGCTGCAGTCTCTACCTCTCCAGTCCCTTCCCAGGCCCTCTGCACGCCACTGGCTTCTCATTTCATCTCTAAAACTCAGGACATCCTGTCCCCTCTCTGCTCCCTCTACCCTTCCTCCCTCTACTCCCTGTTCGTCCTCTGGCCCTTCTTCGGCCACCTTTCCTCCCTCCAACCCTGCCTTTCCCCTGTTTTCCCCAGATAAGGTCTCTAGACAAGTCCGATCTATGAAAGTCTTGTCAAAACAGGTTCACCCCTGTTCCTCCAAAACCATCAAGGACCACATTTAATCCCTGGCTCCTGCTGTGGCTGACTTCTGCAACCACTCCTTCGCCACTGGTTTCTTCCCATCCCCCCTGAAGCACTCCCCTGTGCACCCTCTTCTTAAGAAACCCTCAGCCGACCCATCCTTCCCAGCTAACTATCGCCCAATCCCCATCACTCCTTTCCTGGGCAAACTCCTGGAAAAACAGGCCATCTCCCAGCTCAATCTTCACACTGAATCTTTTTGTTGTCTCCATGATCATCAGTCTGGCTTCAGAGATGCCAGAAGCATGGAAACTGCTCTCCTGAACATCCTTGAGGACCTGCTCTCCAACCTTGATTCCAATACCCCCTGTGTCCTCATCTTACTTGATCTCTCTTCTGCCTTTGACACGGTCAACCATGCCATCCTGCTCAAACGTCTCTGTGATAACCTGGGTATTACCGGTCAGGCCCTCTCTGATCAACCCTCCCAGGTTCAACTTGGGTCCTTTCTCTCCTCTATCTCTATCTCTACCTGTGGAGTTCCCCAGGGGTCTAACCTCTCTCCCTGGCTGTTCAACCAATACCTGGCACTCCTTGCCCACTGCATTGCCGCGCTCTGCCCCAACTTCCATTGCTATGTGGACGACATTCAGCTCATTTTCAGGCTACCTTCAGCCACCTCTTCTCCCTCACTCATCTCTGACTGTCTGTCCACCATCCAGGAGTGGTGTGCCACCAACGATCTCTGCCTTAATGCCAGTAAGACTGAGATTCTCCTAATCGGCACACCCACTCCCTCCTTTCCTGTCACTCTCTGGCCGGCTTCTCTTGGCCCCCTTCCTGCTCCCACCCAAGAGGCTTAAAACCTTGGTGTCATCTTCGACTCCATGCTCTCCTTCTCTCCTCACATCTCTGACGTCTCTAAGAAGTCACACTACCAGCTGCACCTCCACAGAGGTATTCTTCCGTTCCTCTCCTTCCCCCAGAAGCTCACTGTCTCTAAAGCTCTGGTCCTCTCTAGGCTGGACTATTGCAACAGCCTCTTTCTAAATCTGCCTGCTTCTACTCTCCGCCCTCTGCAACTCATCCAGAACAGGATTGCGAGACTTGGCCTCAATCCCAGGATTGTATCTCTCCAGGACTGAAATCCCTGCACTGGCTCCCAGTGGCTGCGAGGATTAAGTTAAAAACCCTCGTCATTGTCCACAAGGCCTTCTGGGGCCTCAATACCTTCAACTCTCTCTTCTTAAATATCTTCATCTCGAGCTCTCCGCTCATACGCCTGTAACTCCTTCAGGGTCAGTCGCTTCTCCAAGCAACGAGTTGGTGGTAGATCTCTTTCTTCGGCTGGAGCCTCCCTCTGGAACAGCCTCCCTGCCTCCCTGAAACTTGAGGAGAATCGTCTCTGGTTCCGGAAGCACATCAAAACCTTTCTCCTTGCTTCTGCTTTCTCTCCTCCTCTCCCCTGCTGTTTTCCTGTGCAACTGAAACTGCACTGGTTACCTGGCCACCCTCTGATCTCGGGCCCAGGTCCCCTCCCCCACCAGTCGCACACGTGCACTGCCTTCTTGGCAACCCCCGCACTGGGGACTGCTCTCTGTATCCCTACAGTCCCACTACCAGCACCTGAATCTGGATGTCTACACTTACTCTTGCACTTGCCGCCAGCTGCCCATACTTTTACTTATTGTTATTTATTTTTGTTATTATTCTTTGTTATTTATTATTGTTATTTATTCTATCCATCCCATTTACTACACTGTCCCCTCTCTCCGACGCCCCGCACTTACCCTTTGCCCCTTCCCATGCACTTGCACGATCTGAATGACACCTAGCCTAGTAGGATCGTTATCTTGTCTTCCCTCTGTTCCCCTCCCTTGCTGCGTCGTCATGGTCAAATTGGCCCCTCGGGTTGGAAGAAATATAAATGAAAAAATATTTATATTTTTTTCAAATTTTTTTTTTTATAAAAAAAAAAAGCCTTTCATCCTTCTTAGGTCGATAAATGAGTACCAACACAGGTTGAGTGATATTGTATGCATATGTGTTCTATAAAAAAGAGCTTAAGCGTAAGTGCTGTACAATAACATATGCTGTACAATAACATATTATCATTTGGCCTTGGACGTCTGCTTGGATTCACAGTAATTTAGTGTACTTAGGCACAATGCTATTTGATGCCACTTCCTGTTTTGTCAAGGGGTGCAAGATTGTGTTTCATCACTTCCCGGGATGTCACTTTGGGATCGGGTCAAATGACATCATTCCGGTGATGTCATCAGAGGTGAAGGGTCTTGAGGCGAGGAGTGGGCCACTTTTTTGAGGCGAGGAGTGAGCCACTTTTTTTGGGTGACCGGGCCTATTTCTTGTCCCAGTCCGACCATGCTTGTCGCGCCTTGAAACACTTGTGTATAGGCGTGTTATAAATGCCATATCATATCATAACTGTAATACAAAAGGAAGAAAAAGCCTGGATAGTGTGCTCCTCCATAGGCCAATTTCATTGTTTAACTTGGATAATACAATATTTACTAATATTATGGCCTCAGTGCTATAACACCCTCCATCCCTAATACCAGCCATCCAGGTGGTGTTTATCACTGGAAGACAGGAAGCAGACAACTTGAAAAAACTTGTAACCCAATGTAATCACTGAAGAATTCGTTTTACGAACTCGAACATATTAAGTCTAGAAAAAGAGAAATCATTTGACACAGTTAGAAGGATATTTTTTGAAAAAGGTTTTAAATAAATTTGATTTTTGGCATTGGATGATGTGGTTAGATTGACTATATTCATACCCCTCAAAATAGTTAATGGTGAATGGATCCCAGTGAAATGATGGTGAAGGGACAATGTTGCACACCACTTTAAAGGGCCAAGCGGCAGGGCTACCCATTACCCATTTTACATTGGCTATAGGTCCAATGTAAAGAAAATAAATAAGCTCTGAACTTAGATGATGTCTTTATTTACATAAAAGATATTTAGATATATGGACACAATTCAGTATTCAAGGTGAATCAAATGAGAGAATTTCCTCCCCCAGATGAAAGGGTTTATGAATAGTCTCTTGTTTATCATGGCAGAGGGAAGAATAACATACATGGGGATTCGAGTCACAGGGGGACTGTAGTATTGATATACCAAAAATGATTGAGGTCTATAGAACAAGGTACGAAAAACGCAAATGGTCAAACATGTCTCTTTCATGCATGGCCATGCACAATGCTATAGGAATGAACATTCTTCCAATATTTTTTCTGATTTTAGATTCTACCCATCCTGATACCTAAATTCTTTCTCTCAATGTTGAAGAAAAATGTGATGAGCTTTATTTGGGGCTAATGGCACACCTAGAATCTCATATGAGGTACTTATTGTACCTAAGGAACAAGGGTGTGGTGTTTGCAGATTTGGATATATTTTATAGCGCTTCCAAGTTCAGAATTATAGTAATAGGCATCTTTGGAGAATTCAGTGTTATCCCTGATATCCCATATGAGAGTCGTTGGGAGTTGTGAGAGGTATAATAACTTACATACCTAAATTCCTTAAAATAGTGCTTTAACAGACAGCTCTAAAGGGTGTGTCGAACTAATGGAGAGATAAAAGGAGACACAAGATGGCTATCAATATGGCCTTCATCTTTGAGCTGTGGAGCTGCATATGGGTTCCTCCAATTAGGGAAATTATAGTGAATCCAAATAGCTTTCAACTCGTGTTCCCGGCAGGGCTGTAAACAGCGGGTCAGTTGTGGGAGACAGGGCATTTTAGAACATTAACTCAATTGCAAGAATTCCTTAATATGGGATTGCTTTCACCTTTCATCCAAAAGGAGTGCAAACAGCCAGTAGGTGGGATGATAACTTAAGCTGTGATACCCCTCTCCCTTTTGGACAATTATTGTTGTCCCAAAGTAGTGGAACAGACCTGATATCTAGAATCCATAAGGCCATATTATTAGCTAAACTGCAGTATATGTAGCTCATTAGGAAGCAATGGGAGATGGACATGGAGGGAAACATTGATGTGGGTATGGAATAATTATAATTATAATTATATCTATGTCACTGGGTATCGCATACCTCAATCACACCAAATGCAGATGACATGCTCTGAAAATGCTTCACCACCTTAAGTACCCCCCTAAACGATTATCCTCGGTGCATTCATATAAGTGTTTTCATTTCTGGAGAGATAGCAGGGTCATAGTCACATGTAAGCAAGCGTGGTGGGCCTGTAAACATACACATATATATTGGGATGACGTCCTTTGATTGGCCCCATTAATTGGAAGTGGTGTTTGGTCCATAAGAAGACAAGGAAGAATGTTTAAGCCACATGATACTTGAAGCCACATGAGAGACAATGTATTCTTAGCAGCTAGAATGGACTTGGTTAGAACATGTAAGAGTTGTAAATTTACAATAAAAAAAAGAAAGGTATTTATGGGGAAGAAAATGTACATTATGGAAAAGTTAACACATATGATTAATATAACTACACAAATTATAGCTCCCCTTTATAATGAAATTCCTCAGTAAGGACTAAATGCCACTTCATCCTCTGTCTAGAGGCAATAATATGGTATGATGTGATATGATATGATATGGCATATGTAACGTGCCTATACTCAAGTGATTCAAGGCACGACGAGGCAAGGGAGGGGGAACAGGGAGGGAGAACAGGGAGGGAAAGAGACAATGTTCTTACTAGGCCAGGTGACATTGATATCACGCAAGTGCAGAGGAGGCGGGAGGGGAAAAGTGCCAGGGGAAAGGGGAGGGGGCAGTGCTGTACATGGCATCAAAACAAGAAGTGCGGCCAGCAGGTGGCAGGTGCAAGGGTAAGTGCAGACAGCATGTGTCCAAAGTGCAGGTAGAGGGACTGTAGGGTAAAAGATACAGCCCAAAGTACAAGGGTTCCCGGGAGGCAGTGCAGGTGTGCAACTGGGCGGTGTGGGGTACATTTACCCACCCAGCAGAATTCCCCTCCATCACCCATCTGCACTTCAGCAGTTACCAGCAGAATGGTGGCACTGGCTCCTTTAAGCGACATTCCTTTGTATCAAAATGTTGTTTGCAGCTACAGAAATGATGGCTGCACTGTCTTTGCCAAGCACCTATTAGGCAAGATGGAACAGGGAACACACCGAGAAAGGCTGCCAGTGTGTTTCCTTATGCGCACCAAAGAAGAGAATTGAAAAGCAGCGCTGCTTGGCTATTCGCTCAAAATTTCCAAATGAACAAGGAAATATTTCGAATTAAAATGATGGAGCCTGATGCCTTTTTTCATCTGTTCAACAATACACAGTTCTGATCAAGTGAGACCCAGCTATGCCCAGCCATATTCATGTTGTGCTCCAGCAAAAGAAAGCATTTCCCACTGAATGACAGGCTGTGTCAAGCAAATTCTGTGAAATCACAAACAACTTTACTCGCAGCCATACAGGAAAAAGGCCTCACTTTGCAATAAAATATCATAGCTGAACTTTTCAAAATAAGCCCTACTCCTAAGTGCCTATGTAGTATCAGTGGACCTTTGCCTTGAACAGATTGCTGTGTAAGAGAAACTGACTAGAGCTGCAAACAATGTTTAGAATCTAGATGGAAGAGAAAAACGCATTGGGAGGTGACAGAAAAAGTAAAATACACCACGTGTAAAAAGGGTTGCTTTTTCAAACAAGAAAAATGTCTGTTTTAAAAGTGTAATGTTGAATAAGATCCTGTCCTTGCCTAGAAATGTAAGGGGGGGTTTTGTTTGAAAACATATATGGGATGTTTTTTTTTCAACAGACCTGCTTCTGATTCAGAAAAAAAAGAAATAAGTTAATAGATAAGTGCATTTATTGTGAAAGCCACAGAACAGGTTTTCCTGCTTGCTTCAAACAACATTTGCTGGCTGGGAACAGGATTTGCCTGACCCCAAAGGGGCCAGCCCCTTGAAAGCTATGAATGGACCAAGAGGAAGCATCTCACACACTCATCAGACTTTGTGTCTGGGCTTGAGACTGGTAGAATACAGTTCCAGGACACTTAGGTGTGAATTGCAATTAACACCTCCCCTCAACTTCAACTGAGGAGCTTCAAAGCCAGCTCCAGAGCAGCCTTAGAAATTATGCCCTTATTTGGGATACAATGCTGGCTATCAGGCTCAAAAGACTAGTTTCATTAATCAACTTTAAGGCTGTTATTGCTGCAACCGGACAATGCAGTAATGCAAGAGTTTTACAGTTTAAATGCAATTTTTGTGGCTTTAAATTAAGACATGATAGCCTTCACTAGAATGCTGGGGACGGAAATGACGGTAACTTGTATATTCTGAAAGTGTGTATGGTGCCACTTTGAAATTCAATACTAATATGGGAAAGTGATTGGCAAGTGGTGTTCTTGGTGACTTGGCTGGCTTTCCACTACCTGCTAACTGCTACCTTGCTACCTGCTCCTTTAAGTCCACCTGGAGGTGGGACTCGGAAACCTGCTGGGAGATTCCCTACAAAACCAGCACACACTATGAAAGCGGCCATGAAAGTGGTTGGCAAGTGGTGTTCTTGATGACTTGGCTGGCTTTCCACTACCTGCTAACTGCTACCTGCTACCTGCTCCTTCAAGTCCACCTGGAGGTGGGACTTGGAAACCTGCTGCCTGCTGGGTGATTCCCTAAAAAACCAGCCCACACTATGAAAGCGGCCATGAAAGTGGTTGGCAAGTGGTGTTCTTGATGACTTGGCTGGCTTTTCACTACCTGCTAACTGCTACCTGCTACCTGCTCCTTCAAGTCCACCTGGAGGAGGGACTTGGAAAGCTGCTGCCTGCTGGGAGATTCCCTACAAAACCAGCCCACACCTCAAAAGTGGCCACGAAAGTGGTTGGCAAGTGGTGTTCTTGGTGACTTGGCTGGCTTTCCACTACCTGATACCTGCTACCTGCTCCTTTAAATCCACCTGAAGGTGGGACTTGGAAAGCTGCTGCCTGCTGGGAGATTCCCTACAAAACCAGCCCACACCACGAAAGCGGCCGCGAAAGTGGTTGGCAAGGGTGTTCTTGGTGTTCCTCGGTGGGATTGGGGGGTTTGCATACAACAGTCTTTGAACAGAGAAGAAAGAAACCTGCTCCTTTGAATGAAGAAATCAAACTCAACTCAACGGGAGGTGATCAGTGAAACCGGGAGTGCTGGAGGCTCCCGCACAAGACAGCAGGGGAGACAACGTTGCCAATCCCTGCTAACTACTGCTACCCTGGAAAATCCAACTAACCCTCCCTTAAAACAAACAGAATTGATATTCGGGCCCAAATCACCTACTATTACGCCCTCAGACAAATAGCCCCTGCATTCACAGTCCATTGAAAACTCTGGGATGAATGAGGCAGAAATTATAGACTCAAATGGAGCCTCTAAGAACGTTAAGGGGGTTGGAGGGAATGGAACGAGGTGAACCCCCAGCGCTCCAATCTAGAGCAGTTGCAGCTTTATTTAGCCCACCGCTCCCGACCCCTAAACTCAACCAACACCTAGTTAACATGCTCCAAAACACACCCCTACATCACACTGGGGGGCTTTTACCTGGTGTTGTGGGCCAGCTCTTCCCCACATCCGGTGCTCCTCCTGGGGTTCTTTGGGAGGCGGGCCCTGCCAACGGGACGGAATTAGCACCCGCTGGCACTGGCGGTTTGACCACAGGTGCGGCGCCATCAGAGTGTGCCTGTCCTGTGCAGCCAGAGCCGCGGACGAGCACCTCCCCCTCCATGGTGCGATGCAGCATGGGAGCTGTAGTGCCACTGCATTTGAGGAGAGAGGCTGGGACGGAGATCCCCTACCTAGAGCTGAATGTGAGCACAGTTCTGTGCCCTGCTCCCCTCGTGGGGCGAGCCCCCGACCTGGAGCAAAGGTGGTGAATGGGGTGCCGGGTGGCTCTATCCACGAACCTATGCCGGTAGTGAGTGTTGGTCCCGTGTGGCAGTAGCCGCCGGAGAGTGCTGCCCCCCTCATTGGTGTGGCGAACAGTGGTTACTGCAGCCCTACTGGGTATGATCAGAGCCCTTAAAGGAGCCATACCAGTCTATGGCTCCTGAGCTATCGGCACTACTGGCAAGGAAATGTAATCTTCAAGTCCTCCAACCTGGAACGCCAAACGAAATTCATCCACAATATAATAAAACGAATTCAGATAATATGGAGCTGACAATTATTATCCCCTCAAGCCCTGATCAGCAGGCTTTAGGAGGGGCTGTAGAAGATAGTATCCAAGACCTTGACTAATTAGACTGGGAGGTTATGGAAAACGGAGAAGTTTTTGAAAGGATGCCTAAAGAAACCCTTGAAGGGAGGGTTTCAGAACGCCCGGCCCAGGCGAGCAATGGAAATTTACCCACACTGGATCCACCACTCTCGACCCAGCCAACAAGAGAAACCTACCCAGAGTGTCCTGGAAAAAAGGACGCAAAGTCCCCCCAAGTACCTTTAGCGGAAAACCATCCTCTCGAAGACATCCCCTCAACTCCACCCTCGGGCGACTTGGGCAATTCTAAATTGGCTGACAAATTGATCAAAGACATAGCTGCACTGACAGGGAAAATTGCTTGGAAAAAAAGGAGAAGCCTATTATTTATAAAGGACGAAATTGCAGCTCTTGATAAGGCCCCCCCAAAGATGGACACTTTCTCGGTAAATCCGAAAAAGAGCACTCAAATTTCAGAAAATATGAGTGACTCCATCGTACCCAAGATGACAACCTTGGATGACCATCAATTTGCCAAATGGGAGGCTCTCCACCGAAAGTATTGGATGGAAACCTCTACTCACTTGCATAGCACTGGCATGGCAGCCCTCACAATTTCGGTGGCCCCATTCTTGAAATTATACAAATCAATCAACGACTCTATGCAAGACCTATTACGGACCAATTTGAAATCAGACGAACAAATTGCTATACTGGAGCGATTCTCAACATCAATTGAGAGTAGGCTAAACTACGAAGCTTATAAAACCAGGCTATGGCAAAATCGACTTGGGGACCGAGCTCGTAACAAAGCAAATGGCCAGTCCTTACTCATGGAAGCAATCCTTGAGGATTGTAAGTGGATGAGGAAATTTCATCACCTAAATGTGGACGCCAACAAGAAATTAGAAAACAAGGAGGCCAGTGCCATCATTAATGCCCCGTCTGAGGCTAAATCCCCAGAGTAAGAAAGTATGGAATCAGCAAGGCAAGATGCAGCCAGTCAATCGACATTGTTGAAAAAAAAGGACCCCTCATGCTGGCCAAGAACTTCAAGGGCTCAGACCCAAAAGGAATAGGAAACCAGAATGCTAATGAACAAACCGAAGGGGCCCGACCAATGGGGGCTGAAGGGGAAATCCCTCGGAACACAAGCTTCTCTATCTTTAATGAAGGGGCGAGCCAAGCCCATCCACAGGATCCCAAACCTGAACAAAAAAAGGGGAAGAAATCCAAAAACTTAACTGGATCCCGAAAGCAGCATGGCTCAAGGCCCTTCTTAAGGAACATAAGGACTCCATCAAATTTGGAAACAACTCAATGTGTCAAAATATCAAGAAAGGAATTGGCACTTATCAGAAGACAACAGATGAAAATGACCAACTAACAGTGCCCCAGATTGGAAAGGCATCGAAAGAGTCTTTTGCATCAGACGTCTGCCTAAGTGACCTAAATGAAGTCATATAGGATAAGGAAGAGGAAAACACTTGGAACAGCTTCAATTCAGCAGATTGGGAGCAATTAGATGATCCAGCAAACCGAAGACACAAGGTGATGCTCAACGAACAATCTCAGTTTCCCCAGTCCTCGAACAAACATTGAAGGCTAAACAAGGGAATCCTTTTAAGGAAGATATCCAGTTGACACCGCACCAACCAACAGATGCAGCCCCTGATGCTGCCGAGCCATTCTTAACATTGTACGAAAAAAAAAGTGTTCTAACGGCGAAACCCCCAACATTGAGGGAGTCTCATTCAAACCAAAAAATAAGGAAAAAATTGATGAAATGGATCAAAGAACTAAAAAAAGAAAGTCCAGTCCCTCGAAGCAGAAAGTCGATTGTAGAAGCGAAAAAGCTTTGAAATTACATTTTGAAAAAACTTTGAGGAGTTCTAAAGGATTTATCTTAAATCGAGAAACTGTGATGACCTCATTCTGGCAGATACCAATGCTCAGATTTCTGTCCTCAAATGACATTGGCCCTCATTACGACCCTGGCGGAGAGGGTTTTACGCCGGCGTAGTGCATGGCGTACCTCTCCGCCTGACTACGACTTCCCATAGCGCCATGGTGATTTTTACGCCTGCTTTTTGCAGGCGGTAAAATCCATGGCGCTACGGGACTTGTTGTTAATTACGCCACCGTATATTACGGTGGCGTAATTAACGCCTTCCCCACTCCCATTATACCCTATGGGGCAAAAATGGGAATGGGAAGGGTAAATGGGGATTGGGGACTTACCGCTCCGCCAAGGTCGGCATGGGGCGGTAAGTCCGCCAACCACCATGGCGGAGTTGGCAGCTTAGCGCCATGGACCATGGTGCAAATTGCACCATGGTCCTCCGCCAGGGTCGTAATGAGGGCCATTGTGATAGTAGAATTTCCAAAAGAAAAGAGAATGGACTTAGTCATTCTGCATGTGAGGAAAGAAACGATAAAATAAACTCTCCTAGAGATGACAATAAAGCTCCAGAACATGGGTTATGAGCTATCGGAGTGGAAAAAGGACAACATTTCACCTGATTCTGGACGGCTCAGAGAAGGAAAGAAGACGTCAAAAGGACAAAGGGGGGAGAACCAAACCCCTTCAATCCCCGAAAAAAGTCAGGCCCAGACTGAGGGGCCTAATATCACACATCAGCAAAAACAGCATGACCCAGAGGGGGGGTCTCCTAACAGAAAAAAGGGGAATATACAAGAGGACGACAGGACTAAAAATGTAAAACAAAAAGAGGAACAGATGACCGTACCCTCAAGGAGTGAAGGAAAGAAATATAGGTTTACTATCGACAATTCAAGATCGACAGAAACCTTAAGATATGTCGGTAAAAAACGTCTCTGAATGGTGACGATTGGACGTGGATGGCTAAAGCTCTAACAGCCAAGAAAAAACAATAGGCTAGCGCAAAGATCCAGGAAACAAGCATGCATATAGCCTCATGGAATACTCGTGGCTTTAATCATCTGTTCTCAGGTGCGGATAACTTCTTAAGCGCCTATGAAATAATTTGTCTACAAGAGACTTGGTTACGAGAGAAACCACTATGTGAGGGATATGAGGTCTTTATTAATCCAGCTAAAAAGGGAGCTACTGGTCGCGCTTTTGCAGGCTTGTTAACATTGATAAAACTGATGAAAGGAGTTCGGATAATTGAGCATGTAACACTAAGCCCTCTTATACAAATGCTGAAAATTAAATTAACGCTATAAGCGAGGGAAGCTTCCATCCTCCTAATTAATGTCTACTGGAGTGATAACAAATGGCTGAACAATAACTTCATAGCGAAAATTGAGAACATAATCGACAAATACATGATCGCCGAACCGGAACAACTTATTGTCCTATGTGGCGATTTGAACATCAACCTTCTAAAAAATAAAGCCAAAAGCGAGAGCATAATCCCAATAGGCGAAAAAGAACAAAGATGGAAGCTTTTCATGGAGAGTTGATACATGAAGATGCTTAATGGAGCCCCTAAAGGTGACTTGAGAGGTGCCAATACCTGGTTCTGTTAAAAAACGAATGCATGTCTGGACTATTGCTTTGTCTCAAATAACCTATGGGACTCTATCAAATCTTTTGAAGTAAAAAAGGCAAGCTTTTAGTGACCATGCACTCTTCCGTATAGAAACAATCTTCGTTGGAAAGGCTCAAGAGCCAATTAAAATCACCCCCAACAAAGTATGCTGGGTAAGAAACTGAATCAGAATAAAGGAAAGGAACATAGTTGACCTAATAAAGGGTTATACGAGGCAGGTATCTAATAACCCAGATGAAGAACTATGGATGGCTCCTGATGGACTACCAAATGAAACAAATTTCAAAGAAGTTTGATGAAATAAAAACTAACCACACTTACAACAAAACTGTGGTAGAAAAAAGAAAATAGTATCGAGCACAGTTAAGGCATCTTCGGAAAGAATTCTCCCCGGAAATCAGGAAGCAATAAGAAAATGTAAACAAACCTATAAAAATTGGCTTAAGATGACAAGAGCCAATAGATTGCAACTAGATGGAGAGAAAATGCTTGCAGCCATCAACTCGTGCAACCCAAGATATTTCTGGGACAACATCAATAACCAAAAGGATTTCCAACCTGCAGTTGGAACAAATCAAGTCTCAGAAGCCAGTTGGGTCAAACACTATACTTCCCTTTTTGCAAAAACAGAGACCGGCTTACCTAACAAAGTCTATGGCTAATCCATCATGGTCGTTTAACTTCGACTTTATAGAAATCCACAAAATGATTGGTAAGCTAAGTACATCTAGGGCAGCTGGCCCGGACGGTATCTCCAACCAAATCCTAAAAGAAAATAAAGACAAATGGGCAACGTTCATCAATCTACTATTTGAGCGCATAGTAAAAACCAAAACAATCCCATCGACATGGAAAGAAGCTGTCGTGGTACCCATTTTTAAAAAGGGAGACCGTAGTGATCCTAGGAACTATAGGCCCATAGCCCTATTGGACTCTATAGGCAAGCACTTTGCATCAGTACTGCTACGGGACCTGAAAAAATGGGCCCTACAAGGAAATTTCCTTGATAAGAGACAATGGGCCTCATTACGAGTCAGGCGTTAAGGGTTTTATGGCGCCGTAAACGGCTCCGACCCTTAACGCCTGATTACAGGGTCCCTTTGCGGGATGGTGATTTTAACGCCTGCTTTTTGCAGGCGTTAAAAACCATGCCACAAAGGGACCTTGGTGCTAAGTACGGTGCCACAATTTGCTGCACCGTACTTAGCGCCTTCCCCATTCCCATTATGCCCTATGGGGCAAAAATGGGAATGGGGAAGGGCCATGGCGGAAGGGGGAATTACCACTCCGCCAACCTCGGAATCGGGTGGTAATTCCCCATTCCGCCATTGCGGAGTCGGAGAGTTACCGGCATGGACCATGGTGCTATTAGCACCATGGTCCATCCGCCAGGGTCGTAATGAGGCCCAATCAGCCTTTATCAGTGGAGTGGGTTCCTCCCTTAACATATTCATCTTAAATGTGTTGAACGCAAAGGCCCTGGAAACAAGGACCAAGGTTTACTTGGGGTTTATTCACCTGGAACAGGCTTTTGACTATATCAATCAAGATCGACTCTGGGAAAAGTTGGAGAAATGGGGGTGCCCGGTCGATCTCTTGGAAGCAATCCAAGCCCTGTATTAAGAGCCCTCAATTCAAATCCAACTTTCCAGAGAGGGTACTCTTACTGAGAAAATAAGAACACTTCTGGGAATCAAGCAATGATGTGCCCTTGTGCCTTTCTTGTTTGTACTTTATCTGGCGGACATGATTAGCTCACAGAACAAAATTAGAGCTTTTCCTCCATCAATTGAAGATGACAAAATTCCATGGACCCTATATGCAGACAATCTAGTTTTTGTTGATTTAACACCAATCGGACTGCAACATAGGCTGAATGCATTCAAAACATATTTGGATAGCAATGACATGAAAATTAACATCAACAAGTCAAAGATAATGATTATGCAATCAGTCCAAGGAACCAACAAAGGTAGAGGGGCACCTTACATATGGAAAATTGACAATCGGCCGCTGGAATCAGTAGAGTCCATTCTCTATTTAGGAATTTATATCAACAAAAACATCAATGAATTAGGCCATTATACGTTAATAAGGGAGAAACTAGCAAACTGACAAATCAAGGGAGAGCACTTTACCATCGCTATGGAACCTATTCCCTGAAACCAACTGTCATTTTCTTTAAGCAAAAGGTAACACCTGTGATAACCTATGGAGTGGAATCACTCCTAAAAATGTCTTGGGAAACTTGGGAGATTTGTGAGGCCTTCTTCTGGAGGAAAATCCTGTGATTACCAAATGCTGTCTCTGCTGTGGTGATACGATTTGAATTAAGACTGCAATCTCTAACATCAGTTGTACTCTGGAAGTCTCTATCAATGTTTTGGAAATGTATCAACGATAATCCTCCTGCTTCTTTCGAGGTCTTAAAAGGGATGGTTGCAAACAAACACAAAAACCTCTCAAGATGGAAAGATCACTGTAAAGAGTACCTGATAAATCTGGGAACTAATTGTGTTACTCTAAAGAACAACCCAAATAAGGTAAAACAGGCTATCTTGTTAAGAGACTGGATAGAAACTATTGAACAAAAACAACAGAGTAGGCTGTGTCTGCCTTTCACCTGGGAGCGTCAAATGGTCAATAAACTACCAGGCTATTTGACAAAATGTCCTTCACCTTACTTGAGAGATCTGCTCTTAAGGCGCAGGCTAAACATCTTACCATCAAAGGAATTGCTCCTATCCAGAAAGATGATAACGGCCAAAGAGGCAGTTTGCCGTTTTTGTGCAAATCTCAATGCCATTGAAACAACTAAACATCTACTGCTGGTCTGCCCACAATTAAGTCAAGAAAGACGCACGGTTCTACAACACCTACAGCCTGACCTTGATCGATATGGGTAAGACCTCACCTGGGAGAGAACTCTGTCGGCCACGAAAATAGGGCAAACAATTGACGCTTTGAAATTTCTTGAAAAAATATTGAACGTAGACAATATTTCTTTGTAAATAAGGAAATTAAAATCAGTCTTGTATCCCAATGACCTAGGATCAAATGTTTAAAGGTTGACATTTTTGATACAACCATTCAAAACATTAAAAAAAAAATACTAACATGCCTTTTGATAATATGTACACATGTATAAAGTTATAGAATTGTAAGTGAAATATTTTCCATTAAAAAGTGTGAAAGATTATTAGAAGGATGAAACAATGTCGTACAAACCTGTGAGTTGGACTGCTATGTTCTGTGTGGAAAATGTCATTTGCCTATGTGGTTTGCAAAAGTGCCACAACTGTAAAAATGTGTGATTTATGGCAGAACTGATTTCTGGCAAAAAATGACTGGGGGATGGCTTTGTACCTCATAAAAACACACCACATCAACTCAGTCCCCTCCTCCAGCCCAATCTGCTTCCAGAGAGGAGGCGACAGGACATAGGCTGTCCTATCCGATTCTTAGGGGTAGGTCTAGCTTAGTTCTGCCCCACAGTAAATCCTGTGATGTCACCCGCCTTTTAAAAGGGGGAAGCTCACAGAGACAAAAGAAACACACTCTTCTGAATTTTCGAGCTGCTGCGTATCCAGACATTTCATATTCATCTTAAAGATTCCAGATCCACTGCCAGAGCATAGCTGAGCTTATCCAGGCAGAACCACCCTTCAGAACTAAACACCATACCAAAATCCCACTAACTCAAGGAGAAAGGGGGAAAAGCTGTAGTACCCTTTTTGGAGAGTATACTGTGACCAGACCGGCATTTTGCCCCACTACCTGCATGCCGCTGTGCCGTGACCAGACAGGCCCTGCTGTTTTCTGCTAGGAGAGTCCTGCCATGGTGCCGTGACCAGATTCCTTGAGCCCAGGAACCTGGTTGGCTGTCCCACATCCCAAACTCCAGCCCTGATTGTATCTCCCCATACCATAACAACACATAGCCTACCCTATCTTGATACCTTATCTTGGTTCCACCTTCTGAGTAATCTCATCCATAGCCTGGTAACTTGTTTAAGATAGTCTAAATCCTCTGTGTAGCCTGTTTATTAATTTCATGTGTTGGCACCATTCGTTCCCATCCCTTTAGTCCATTGCATAAGTCTTTAGTCATATTTGGAGTAAATTAATTCATTTCCACATAAAGAGACATGTGGCGTGAAAGGGGGGGTTTAAAATGGCTGCTTAACCTGTTTCATGGGCAGCGTTATCTTCTTGATAATCTAGTCACAAAGATATAGTGATAGTAGCTCTTGTCACTTTTCTTTCCCAACCGATTTTCTCTGTTAACTGCTTTTATTTTCCCAAAACTTAATTTCCTTTCACATTGAAAATCTCATCCAGTTATTCAGCTAGAGTCCCTCTTTCACTTTTCTATTATCCCTGTGACCTGTATCTATCACCCAGCCAAAAGACCACATTCCGATTCTGTCTACTTCACCTGTTTCCAAACCGTTCTGACATTTAAAACTATAAAAAGAGGAAAATGCAAATTTCTAACGTGTGATTTTGGCTGCACTGTGTTCTTATTTCCAAGTTGAATTTTCAACTGTATGCAGTTTGTTGATACCATGCCTTGTAGTTGCTAGTGCTCTTTCATCCCTGATACTGTTAGAACTCATATTTGTGTCATTTATTCAACTGCACATGTAAATTAATTATTTACCAGTTCTGGGTGTTATTTATGCAATAGCAAAGGTTTTCAAACCCGGTCAGATTTTAATTCTATTTGCTGCATAGTATCCCTGACTCCTTGCTGTTCCCTTCTATCCACTCAAAATTCGATTAATTGGGGTTTGAGGGAGCATTGCAGGGGTAAATCTTAAGTCAGGTGCTATCTAAACGAACAGTAAAATTGCTCCTATTCATTTGTGCGTTGGATGTGTTCTAGTAGAAGGTCAACCAAGTGTATTTCATCAGTTTACATTGTAATTATCACCCCATTGGTGATTGCTGCCCAATGTTAAAATTGTGTAATTGTCTTTGAATTTAAAATAAATACATATTGTATTCCCACCAACTGGCCTTGTGACCTGGGGTATTTGTAAAAGGGGGTGTGAGACGGGTTGGGTGCCAGCTCAGTCTGAATTCTAGGAAATAAGAAAAAGTATTCGAATTGAGCGCTACATCCTAGGGTAAGGGCAAGAGTCCTGGTTCAGTGTGTGACGCCTGATAAGAATCCTTAACAGCAGGCAGGGACCTGGGTCTTAAATCAGAGGGTAGCCATGTGACCAGTGCAGTATCACACAGGAAATCAGCATGGGAGAGGAAGAGAGAAGGCAGAAGCAAAGAAGAAGGTCTTGAGGTACTTCTGGAACCGCAGATGGTTCGCTCCAACTTTCAGAGAGGCACGAGGGCTGTTCCAGAGGGACGCCCCAGCAGAAGAAAGAGATCTACCACCAACTCGTTGCTTGGAGAAGTGACTGATCCTGAGGGAGATGGAGGAGCGAAGAGCTCGAGTGGAGGTATTTATGAAGAGAGAGTTGGAGGTATTGAGGACCCAGGTCCCAGAAGGCCTTTTGGACAATGCAGAGGGTCTTGAACTTAATCCTCGCAGCCAAAGGGAGCCAATGCATAGATTTCAGTACTCGAGAGATAACAATCCTGAGCTTGAGGCCAAGGACAGTCCTGTTCTGGATGAGTTGCAGAGGGCGGAGAGTAGAAGCAGGCAGATTTAGAAAGAGGCTGTTGCAGTAGCCCAGCCTAGAGAGACCCAGCGCTCTAGAGACAGTGAGCTTCTGGAGGAAGGAGAGAAAAGGAAGAATACTTCTGAGGAAGTACAGTTGGTAGTTTGACTTCTTAGAGACATCAGAAATGTGAGGAGAAAAGGAGAGTGTGGAGTCAAAGATGACCCTGAGGTTCTTAGCCTCACAGGTTGGAGCAGGAAGAGGGCCAATGGATGCTGTCCAGAGAGTGACAGGAAAGGACGATGCAGGTGCAGATTAGGAGAATCTCCATCTTACTGGCATTAAGGCAGAGATCATTGGTGGCCCACCACTCCTGGATAGCAGACGGACTGTCAGAGATGAGAGAAGGAGAAGAGGTTGCAGAGAGGAACCTGAAAACAAGCTGAGTGTCAAGCTGAGTGTCATCCGCATAGCACTGAAAGTTGGAGCAGAGAGCGGTAATGCGGTGGGCGAGAGGTGCCGGTATTGGTTGAATGGCCAGTGAGAGAGGTTAGACCCCTGCAGAACACCACAGGTAGAGAGTGAGATAGAGGAAAGGAGGTTGGACCTGAGAGGGTTGATCAGAGAGAAAAGAGGTCAGCCAGGCCAGGGCCTGATTGGTGATACTCAGGGTATCACGGAGATGATTCAGCAGGATGACATGGTTGACTGTGTCAAAGGCAGAAGAGAGATCGAGTAAGATGAGGACAGAGGGAGATTAGAATCAAGGTTAGAGAGTAAGATGAGGACAGAAGGAGATTAGAATCAAGGTTAGAGAACAGATATTCATCGATGTTCAGGAGAGCAGTTTCCATGCTTCTGGCTCTGAAGCCAGACTGATGACCATGGAGACAACCAACAGATTCAGTGTGAAGATTAAGCTGGGAGATGGTGAGCCTTTCCAGGAGTTTTCCCAGGAAAGGAGTGATGGAGATCAGGCGATAGCTAGCCTGGCAGGAGGGGTCGGCTGAAGGTTTCTTGAGGAGTGGGTGCACAAGAGAGTGCTTTGGGGGAAGGGAAGGCTCCAGTGGTGAAGGAGTGGTTGCAGAAGATGGCCAGGGCAGGAGCAAGGGTGTCAATGTGGTCTTTGATGGTTTTGGAAAGAACAGGGAAGAACCTGTTTTGACGAGACTTTCATAGATCAGATTTGTCTGGTGGCCATGGGGGGTGGGGTGGGTGGGAGTTAGAGGAGAGAGTAGGGGCTGGAGGAAGAGAGGGTGGACAGGATATCCTGGATTTTAGAGACAAAAGGAGAAGCCAGGGCCATGCAGGGGGTCTGGCAGGGGACAGGAGAGGTAGAGACTGCAGCAGGATTGGCCAGCTCCTTGCAGATTTTAAAGAGTTTGGCCAAGTTGTTAGATACTGCAGAGATACGAGCTTGGATGCGGGCTTGGTTCTTAGTGCAGACAGAGAGCCAGTGCTGCCTTCAGAGCAGGTGGCAGGCCAGTTTGCCAGAGAATGCACAAGAAGCTAGCCATTTCATCTCAGCCACCCTGCACTTGCGTTTAAGGGTGACGTGGTCAGAATCGTGTCAGGAGTTGCACTTGGATTTGGGCTTCAAGCGGATCCTCATGACAGAGACAAGAACAGTAAGAGTATCAGAGATAGAAGAGTGGAGCATGGAGAGGGATGTGTCAGGATGTGAGACAGCCAGAGGAGGAGGAGGGGGAGAGAAAGTGGCGGCGAAAGACTCAACTGACACACGCTTCATGGGTCGGATCACCGAGAAGGTAGGTGGCAGTGCTAGAGTTGGCTTGGCCTGAGGGGTACAGAGTGATATATGGGAGGAAAGGAGAAAGTGATAACTCCAAGAGAGAGGAATGGTGAGAGGGATATAGAGGGTGAGGTCTGAGGAGATCAGAAACTCCAGAGTGTGCCCTGCAGAGTGAGTCAGGCCAGAGGGAAGAACGGAAAGAGAGAGAGTCACAGAGGTGGTACAGGAAGCATCCAGGTGAATGTTGAGGTCTCCAACGGAGGAATTGAGTGGTCAAGGCCAGGAGAGAGAGGTACGCCCACTCAGAGAGGAAGGAGGTGATCTGACCAGGTGGCCGATAGTTAATAGCCATGGTAAGAGAGTGGCCAGGAGAGAGAGAAAGCCTGTAGACAAGGAATTCTAAAGAGGTGTAGGCCTGAATAGGAATGAAAGAGGCAGGAATCTACTCTGGGAAGATCAAGGCTACACCCCCTCCGGAGTGGTTGGGTCTGGGAGCGGAGAGGATCCTGTAGCCATCAGGGAGGCGAGTGCCAAAGCTTGTGACAGAGGTGGCTGTGAACCATGTCTCGGTGAGACGAAGGACATCAAGGTCAAGTTCTTCCAGGAGGCGGCAGATGTCAGAGTAGTGTTTGACATCTGATCGAGAGTTGAGAGTTGCAATATGGAGAAGGTTGCCAACCTTGAAAGACTTCCAGGGAGGGGTACATATCAGAGGTACGCCCTGCAGAGGTGTACAAGGAGCCCGCATGGGGCAGAAGAGGAAGGAGGAGAGGGCAAGATAGCCAAGGAGCAGGCAGAGGGGGGAGGCAAGTAAGCCAAGGAATGGAGAGAAGGGACATCAGGAGAAGAAAGGAAATTGATGAGACACAGGAAGTGGCTATCAAAGAGGAGAAGGTTGGCCTGAGGGCCTTGGAACAGGACGCTGCCATTCAGGTTAACATTAATGATGACCTTAGAGGAGTGGAAGGGGCCAGGAGGGCCTCCTACTGGGTGCCACCATTAATGGGAGAAGAAGAGAAATGAGAGTGCACAGAGACCATATGAAGAGTCCATAGGTCTGACGAGGGAACGACAAAGAGGATGTCGGGGAGGGTCTGTCTGGAGGAAGCACTGGTATAGGTGTCAGCGAGAGGCCTTAGTTGGAGACCAGGATATCCTTTTGAACTTATTCCTACCAGACTTAGTGAGGAGAGCAGGATAGTCAATAGAGAAGCAGTTTGGAAAGATAGGAGAAACAGATAGAACCATAGAGTAGTTAGGGGAAGAGGAGAGAAGAAGAGGAGTGGAGGGGAAAGGTAGGGGGAGACACTAGGGGAGGACAGAAGGAGGGGTTCAAGCAGACGAGGCAGAAAGGGACCAGACAATACTAGACAATTTAACTAATTGACAAGAGCTCAGATGGAAGATGTTACACATTATCAACATTGGTCATGGTGGCTGTAAGTGACTCCAATCATGCAATCCCACTAAGTCAGTGCCTTGTCTGGGATGCCCAAGGGAAGCCCTTATTTATATAGTTTTATGGCAAGTTATAATCTAGATGATGAACCCTTGTATAACACCCCTCTCTTAGAATCCCCCTGACCCCACTGAGCCAAGAAGTAGATTTGTTTTGCAAATTTAAAAGGTTTATTTGAAAAATTAAACAATATATAGATATCACACTTTTATAATAAATTAATAATTGATATCACACTGATGAATATAATGTTGATCAACAATGGGTAATCTGACACTAGAACACCTCTTTACAATCAATGAGGAGTTGGTATAGGATGGATAAGGCAGCGAAAATACTTTTATGGTTTCAATGGAAAAGCAATGAGGAATGAAATGCAGTACAGAAATAACTTGATAATATAATCACTTTTTCTCTGGAAATTCACCCCCCCCATGCAATGTAAGAAATGGAAGGAGGAGCACACAGTTCTCAGGAATGCAATCAAATACGATACGAAATTCAGTCCCCCCCCAGCAAGCTTAGAGGAAAACAAGTAGAAGTTTGAAACACAAGCGAATTACTTTAATGTGGTTTGCAAGGAAGTGAAAAGGTGCTAAAATTGCTTTTAATTCCCTCTAGAGGTTCAGGGTAGGTGATGGCTACTTTATATTAGTTCAGGCTCACTTTAGCAATGCCCTATGAATGATTGTCAGGTTGCACACGAATTTCAGCAAGCAAAGCAAGGACAAATATTTTTACACGTAGCTGAAATTGAGCAAAATGTCAACTCGCGGCAAATTTAGTCACGTGCCTCGAGCGCGATTACGGAGGCACTATAAGGAGTAGGAAGTCGGTTCTAGGCTCGTTGGAAATAAAAATAAATCTTAGCTTTAAGATAAAAAGAAGGTATTTTTTCGGATTTTAAATTTTAAAGCTCAGAATGACAGATGACAGTTTTCAGTTTTAAAGATGACAGAATGACACGATTCTAGGAGGCAGTTCTAATAGGCTAAAATAGTTTGAATTAGATTATTTTAACTAAGAGATTGGTTCTGCACAGTTCTGCTAGGTACTCACAATATAAATTTGAAATAGGCCTCGTCACGGATCTGGTCAACACGTCCAGCGGCGGTTCTCTCTGCTCGGCGGGTCAATCAGGCACCGGTCCTGCTCACAGCGATCCGGATCTCTGGTTCTGCTCACAGTGGTCTGGGTCTGGTCTGCGGTTCCAGCAAAAGTTCTTGGCAAAGAATTCAAACAGCTCGCCCGGCTGTTGAATAGTTTGGTTAGGTTTGCTGGATTCTGAAGGCCTGCTGAGAATACTTTTGCTTGCAGTGGGCCTTCTAGGTTCAAAGTTCTGTAGTCTATGGTTCTCTGTCTGGATGGGATGTTGGCCGTCAAAATGCTCTGCAGAAATGGAAAATGAATCCCTCTACCTGTCCCAGCAGTCTTTTTTATGTGTTTTGGAAAGTGGGTGTGTGCGTTGGTCATAACTAAACCTGCCCCTCTCACTTATCATTGGCCAATTCCTCCTCTCTCCCTTGATTGGGGGAAGGAAATGTGAGTCAGAGTGATGCTATAGGTTTTATGGTCAGAGGAACCTCTCCTTGTCAGATTGCACACAAATCTATTTCTGACCCAAACACATATTAATCTATGTACCATTTTTCTAATATTATAGGTCCAGTTAACATATTTTCTGTAGCACCAAACCATCCGATCCCTGTTTTTGTACGATGTTGTGTCCACTGATGACAGAATTCTCCCCTTTTCATCCAGATAACGACCTCTAAACCTTTCCAGATTTTACACAAATGTGCACCAGGTATATGGGTTACAGATGATAAAGTGTCAGATTTTTAACATGCATACATTTGGAGTAACAACCTTTTCTCTGCTACTATCCCCATGAACATCCCACAGGGTCCTAACACCTCTTAAAATGTGCATGGAAAAATCCCAAGAATAATGATATTATTTATATAATTTTTACCAGTCCGCACTATGAGTTATCTATCTTTTTAAAATTATGCCCTGGTCAAAAAGGAGTGTGGCTTCCCACATCACATGTTGGAATAACTGGTTTATCCACTTCCCCCAAGCTCAGTTTCCTCGCAGAGGCACTGCCCCTCCCAGTTTCTCCCAAGAGGAAGCCACTTTACGGTCCCCCCAATATAACATTTGCCTGAGTCCAGGACAAGGCTTTGTTCAACCTCCTGCAGTCTGCAGGTACCCCTCCCTTAATTCAATCAGAGAGGTGTGATCTCCTTTTGGTGGGGGCAGCAGGATGCAGCCAGGCCTGGGAAGAGTGGCTGAGCAGGTTTCTCCTGTCGGGGGTAGTTGTCAGGCAGAATTCAGCTAAATGTCACTTTAGTTGCCAGTTTAAATCAAACTTACAATTTTTACATATACATTAAATAATTACTTCCTTCAAGTCATTTCAGAATATAGTTTTACATTGTATCCACCTCTTAGCAAGTCTTTCCTTGGCCTGGTTTGGGTTCCTCTGTTCAGTTTTACACAAAAGTCTGGTGGTTTTAAAATGCTGGCTTTCTGATAGTGGTGAGTACCGGTATTGCATCCATTTTTGGGATCTGTCTTGAATTACTGCATTTCAATAGAGTGGTCTTTTGCTTGATAGTATAGGACCCTTGCTTAACATTGTTTTGATGCCATCCTTACAATAGAGTGGTGATGTGGAACCCCCCACAAGAAGGTTGTATCTTTGGAGTGGTCTTGTGCCAACTGCGCAGTTCTCCTGGGTTCTGGCGTGAATGTGGGCGGCGATAGCTCATCCCCACATCCACCCATTCTATTGATTTAGTTTGTTCTGGGATAGAATAATGGGCGGCGACAGCTCATCCCCACATCTACCCAGTCTAATGATTCCACATGGGTCAAAACCCTTGACATGGCAAAGCAGGAGAATAGGAAGAACGGCACATAACGTGATCATGCAGGCTCCCATAGCGGCGGTTCTTCCTATAGAAGAAAATGCTCTAGTTGTTCCACGTACATCTGATGCACTCGCACCTGTTCACGTGACTCCAGATAAGGAAGGACTTGCTCTTGCATACGCGTTGCTACTGCCTTTACCGACACTCTGTAACTTCGCTACTAGGATTTCCACCCTCTTTTACTCTGGACTTACATTTCCTTCTTTTCCCTAACTACTGCCTTGCTTTCTTTTTTCCCATTACACAGACACATTCTCTGGCCGCATTACGTGGACTTCATTAATTGCCTGACAGGAGTTCCGCCCTTGTCAGTGAGTACAACTGAACCCAGCTCCCTCTTTAGTTTTCTCTCTCTGGCCATCTTTAAAAACTCTTCCTTTACCTTTCTGTTTGCTCAGCGCTACAGCGTGAACAGAACAGAACAGAACAGACCCCTCGAGGCTTCGGACACATCTGAGAGCATTCTCATCCCTTTGAAAACATCATTCAGAATCCTTTGTACGTGATCTCTCAAACTCTCAACACTCTCTTTCCCTCGCAGCCTCCTTTACTGGCACTTACCTGTTCTGTCTTGTTTCCTTGGAATGGTCTCCGATCCTCTTTGAGTTCCAGCTTGTATAGAGGGACCCATCCAGACTTTGATCACCCGTTCCAAAGAGTTACAGCGACTCAGGGTTTTTTTCCCCAAGAGGGTTTCCCTGGGGATCCTGCTCTCCTCCTAACTGATCTTCATTACAGGGAGAGAGGGAGCAGGACTCCCATGGGGGATTCTTCCATATAGGCCATTTTCGCCAGTTGTCTCCGTTGCGGATCGCAGTCTGCCCTGGTTAGTGAAATTTTATACCAGTTTGACAGAAGAGCAGGCAGAAACAAGGCAGTCCGGAAAGCAAATCAGGTTACCAGGGCATCAAGGGAACAGAGAAATAGCTAAAAGAAGACCTAGAGGAGGTTGGAGCTCAGCAGAACACAGAACAATATACAAAAGGACAAATCAATCATCAAATGTAAACCTAGAAGAAGGAAGAGTGCAGCAGAACACAAAGCAATACAATGCAAAATAGGGCAGTCAGTGAGGAAAAACACAGACCAATACACAAAGAGCAGAGCAGTTGACAAATGATAACCTAGGGGAGGGAAGAATACAACAGAAGACAAAGCAATACAATGCAAAACAGGCAGTCAGCGAGGAGAAACACAAAACAATATACAAAGAGCAAGAACAGTCGACAACTGACAGCCTGGAGGAGGGGAGACTACAACAAAACACATAGCAATACAATGCAAAACAGGGCAGTCAAGAAGGAAGAGCAAAGGAGGTGCGTGGATGCAGGAGGATGGAGAAGGGGGTGCGAGGCACACGTGGTCGGGTTGCAATGGACCAAACGGTCAAGAACACACGATGCGACCAACCAAGGATGGAAGGGCGAGGAACACACGGTAGAGAGTTGCATGGAGAACGCGGCCAGGGAGATGCGATGGCCCACGCAGTCAGGTGAGTGCCGCTGCATGTGAAATCAGGGTAGAAGTGCATGGAACCATGCGATCAGGGATTGCAAAAGTCCACGCAGGCTAAGGTGCGAAGGCTTGTGCGAGGCCAGGGATGGACGGGCTCTGAGACGCACAACGATCATGGAAATTCAGAGGAAGGCACTGACGCCAGCGTGGACAAGGATGGAGAGGGTGCTAGAGCACATGTGATTGCGGGATTGTGAGGGACCATGCAAGTCAGAGGCATGCAGGAAGACAGAGAAGGAGAAGGTGGAGAGTCACGCGCGATTGATGATTGCAAGGGATCGTGCAAGTCAGGGGACGCACAGTGCGCACCGAGGCAACGCAATGGAAGATTGCGAGGGGCCACGCAGGTAAGGGAGGGGAGGTGTGGGCGATGCGAGGATGGAGGAGGCAAGGTTGCGCACATAAAAAGCGGGGATAGAGGGGTGCAGATGGGTACGCGAACAAGGAATGCAAGGGTCAACGCAGGGAAGGGCACAGGGGGGCAGGAAGGAAGGACGAGAGGGGAGCTCTGGAGGGTTGTCAGGGGACAGTAATATGAGATTCACAGGGGAAGGGTAGCACCAAGCAGGGGGGCAGGGGGAGAGGCATAGATTGCAGGTGAGGGGAGGGAGACAATCAGGGACAAGGCGCAGTTTCAAAGGGCTGAGAAGCGCAGAGCAGGTAAGAAAACTCCCCAACTTCACTGCCTGCACCGCAGACCCCTTCATCGCCAAACACTTGTGTCATTCAACACCGTAGCCATGTCCTGTGAGGGCTTTGCTGCAAAGGGTCCGAACCTCGGATTTTATAGGCTCGTAAGTGTGGACGCAACAAACATGTTACGTTGAAATAGGGCAGTGTCTCCTGCAAACCTATGTGGTTCAACACTGCGGCCTTCTCCTGCGAGGGATTTGCCACAGAGGGTCCAAACCCCAGATTTTATAGGTTTGGTAGCATGGATGTAATAAACGTAGTGACGTTCATCTTGCTGGTTAAATAAATTAATGGCTAAAGTTATAGAAACGCTGGCTGTGACTGTGAAAGGCTGATTTCTTTAGGTCTGGAAGAGGAAAGCTTTGTTTGTTTGAAATTTGGGAAAGATCTTGAAAGGTATAATGTGATCTGGCACAAATACCTATCTGTGTTATATGTCGATATATTTGTTGGTTCATAAATGGGACTATGAAACCAAAGAGCAAATATTCAGTAATGGAGCAGATCAACCTATAATATTATGTTTTGGAAAATTTGAATAAAATCTTCTCAGAAAAAATAGAAGTGCATAAACACCCCCCTGGCAAACTGGAAAACATGAGTCTCAGTCCCATTTAACCCCATAGCGAGACAAGCATAATTGTTTTTGTGTGGAAAAGCTAACTTTTTGAATAGAAAACAGGACTACCTCATTAATGAATGGTTTTCTATAAAGTGGAGGATCTATCCACTGAATCAAATGCAGCCACCAAATCCGCATCATTCATAATATACCGGGATTTAGCAGCTAGCAAGGCACCCACCTTAAAAACCCAATGTAGTGGGACAAAAAAGATTATTCATGAGCACACATTCTCTGTGTTTGCTCAGGATAACATTCTCAAACACTTAGAAAGAACAGTTAAATAATGAAACAGCAGGGACCAGATTAAAGATCCCTTGCACCGGTACAAGCGCTTTGAGGCACAGTATTAGCAAAGTTTCCCCTATTATTAAAAACACCGGTGGCATGATTTACAAAACGCTTTGTAAATTAGGCCCTGGGACATAATTGAAAATCAGTGCACCATGTCAAGTGCAGTCTGGCATGTTATAAGCAGCAATTGAGAAAAATGGCCCTAGTGCAAAAAAGATACATTTTCACACAAGGGCAACGGTTGGTATTAGCACTAGTGCAAACTTTTCTTTTTTCAGTAGGGCAATTTTGGCCCTAGCATTTATACCATGCCAAACTGCAGTTGTCGTGGTGCAATGGTTTTGGAATGTGTCCCAGTGTTTTTAAAAATAGGGCAAACTTTGCCCTTGTGCTAATACCGTGCACCTTTGCATTTGCACCGGTGCAATGTTTCTTTAATCTGGGCGCAGAAGGCCATGCTGTCTGATTTCTTATAAATGGGAATAGGATTGCAAATTGCATGAGCTCGGGCATCTTTCCATCGACATACTGGCATAGAAAATATTACAGAAAAATTCGACTCAGTGCTCAGGTAATTGTTTGGATACATCTGAAGGAATCTTATCAGAGGCAGGAATCCTTTTTGAGATTAGTGAGATTAGAGCAATTTCTATTTCACACAAGTTAATAAATGGGTTTAATATACGATGGATATCTGGTAATTAGTGCTTTGCATTTAACTATGTGCTTACAAATGTGTTGTGTGATAGTTTGACATTTACTTTACACACTGTTGCATTTTACAGGTATGCTGTCTCCAGGAGTCGTGCCTTGTGTTTAGCTTGCATACGTAGGATAGGCGTATTGTGCAAGATTTCTGAGAATGATGAAAATAGTCCTGTCACCACCTCTTATCCCACTCTGCTTTTTAGGTCGACATGTAATAGTCTAATCATTAGAACTTGACTCTCAGATGCAAACCAAGTCTCAGTAAAAGCCATCAGGCGGAAAGAGTACTTTTGGAGTGGGTGAGGTGAGCTCATTTTTTTTAATTTTTTTAACTGCACTTCTGGCATTAAGCACGACAGTGGAAGTAAGATAAAATGTATTGCCATTCTCGTCTATTGGAGTCACGGTAGCACTCTCTCTGGTTATATTGTGATTTACCAAATGGTCCTAGCGTATGTGACAGATATTTTGGCATGTCTGTATTATACATTATTTGTTGTAAGGCAAATGGTGCATGTTGTACATGCTTAATGCTGCAGTAGTAGGGTGGTGTGTTCCAACAGTCCCAAAAAGGCCCAAGTCACTCCCTTCTTCTCACCTTAATGGATGTGCTTGAAACTGACACCTGGAGGGGACGCCATGTTGGAAAGTAAGACATGGTGGATGTCTGATCATGTGGTTTGTCACCTCGCACACAGCTGCCTCGATAGAGGGGTGGGAATGGGGGACAGGACCATCAAGCCTAGCAGAGAACTTTCTGAAAACATGCAGGTTTCCCCAATCAAGTGCCTGCTAGCTAGCACAATAGAAGCTGGCAAGATATTACCATGAGGTCAGCTCAGTAAGTGTAGCCTGTGCTCGCACTTCCATTTAATCCATAAATGTGCGGTCATGTGATCTCATGTGGCCGCCTCTCTTCCATACACAAGATGGTGGGACCAGGCCTTGGGACAGGATAATGGGTCTGCTTAGAGAAGTATCAGAATTACTGCAAGTCTTCCGTACTCTGAGCAATTGTAATAACAGACACATGGCCAATTCAATGAGGGTGTAGCTATTTACAGAGTAATGATCTTGGCATTATTGCCAAAAGGCTCAGTGAGAGACCGAGAGTGTTACTTAAGCAGGAAGGGGAGCGGCGACTAATAAATGGAGCAAAACTGTGCTTTGTCGAATGGTCAATATTCCTATTGACAGTAGCCACGATTCTGCCATTGGCAATTGTCTATAATCATCGTGATTTCTTCATTACAGTGTTTACTGTTGTGAATTTCTGTCCTTTTTTCTTGCAAAACCATGACTTCAAATATTGTATTACAAGCATTTCGAGTTTAATATAATGAGCTGTGTAGCCCATGCTCACTATCCCCGAGGATGAGGGGAGGCTAAGAGGTAATGGTGAATTCTCAGACTGTGTGTTCATTTGGCTGTGATATCAACTCCTCCGAGAGCTATCATTCTGGCTCACTCTTGCAACTCATCTATAGATCACTCACATGGCAACATATCCCTTTACAGCCCACTGCTCTGAGGGCCTGTGTGTCATATCACGCAACAGAGCCCGGTATGCTTAGCTCACGATCTGGATATAATGCATGTTAAGTTCCTTTTCTGTTTACATGTGAGTCTCTACAACAGCCTTTGATGTTTACATTGCCTGTGTTTAAAATTGAGGAAACTGTTTACAATAAACACAGAGTAGATCTTTTAAGAATACCACGCACGCTTGCATTTCAAAGCATTCATTGTAGTATCTAAACATATACTGGTTCCAGCGTTGGCAAGGGTGGATTCGTACTTTGTTTATCTTTGTTGAGAGGGAGAGACACAATATTTATCCACTGGAAAGTGATGAGAGAGAGCCTTGTGCAATCAAGGAAGGACTTTCTTGCCCTGTGGCTTGGCAGACAAGAGAATATGTGTACTACCCTTGAAATGACAGACAGTAGTCAGACATTGAATGCAAGGGTAGGTTATTGACTTCAATGCCTCTATGGGCACAGCTGCGCCAGCGCGTGGAAGGAGACTCTATTCTTTTCAGAAACTGGGCCATTTATCTCAAAAACCTTTTTTACTCAATGAGAACAAATCAAAATCTGTTTAGGGTAAGTAAAGCAAAATCTAATTAATGAGTGATAATATCACACACACGTTTTGTTTGGTCGGTGATATTAATAAGTCTTTCTTTGCCCTGAAAGGTAAGTTGAGGAGAGGACTATTATGCTTCCATTGTGCATGCAAGTTAATGCCGAGAGTTGATGATGGCATTGTTTATTTTACAGAAGACGTTTCCACAAATACAGTCCTTTTTTCTCCTTACAATTGCACCGCAAACAATGCAAACAGGTTACACAAATCTCCTTATGATCGCACCTCAAAGCATGCAAACCGAATACAAAAATAGTGTTCTAGCCTATTCCTTGTGGATTTAGAAAGAACAAAACGCCCTACTGTAGGTGTCAGGGTGCTACTATAAGGAGCAAAGGACTAAAAAGCAGAACATCCCGAATATTCGTTGTTTTAGTCATTTCCGGAAGGCATATAGCATTCAGTTTTAAGCATCTCAGTCGGAAGGGAGTTCCACAAGGTCAAAACCTGAGTTCGGAAAGTGCGAGAGCTTTCTTCTATTTTTAGCGCATAGCGTGGTACATATCTGCCTTTTAGGCCGATGTCATTTTATACCGTTAGGCAGATAGTCTGGAGAGGAGTCAAGTAATGCTTTGTGTACAAGCGACAAGGTTTTATACACGAATATTTTATTGTTTTTGCCAAGTTTTTATATACACTGGCATGTGACATACTAGAAAAGTGCCTAAAAGTCAGACTGAGGTAACTAGTTTATGTAAAGCTTAAACAACTCTAATATTATGGGTGGTTCAACTCTCAGAAACATTTAGACCTTTTACAGTGATTAATCCAGAGAGGTTTTAGTTCACTCAGGTATAATAATTTATGGCCAATTGACCTGTGGGGCATAGCAGGCCACTACATGGCACCCTCATATGCAGAAGCACGCTTTTTAAAACTTCCATCTTCTTTTCTTGCACGTGTGATCTGCTGTACCAGTGATGTCACACATGATGCCATTAAGTAATGTCATATGTGATATCATCATTGATGTCATTTGTGATGTCATCAATGTGCTTAAGGGCCACACAATGGGGGCATCATGGTTAAGGTGGCATAGCTTCTGCACCTGCCGAGTTTTGCTCTGTTAAATCAACACCTTAACATCACGTCACCGAATTTCAAGTATTTTTACATCAGATTGTTTCACCTTAATATTGCCTCAACTAAAGTTTTTTCACTGAATTTCAAAGGTTTTGTTGCACTGAATTTATTCACCTTAACTCCCCCATTTACTACATTTGTTCACTGAATTTCGAGTGTTTTGTTATGCTATACCTCCCAGCACCGGTAATTCTGTCTTTTTTCTGATAACATACCTGATATCATATCATGTGTTATCAATATCTGTTCTTGAGATACACATCCTGGGGTTTCTTCTTTTTTTCTGTCTACTTATAAGAAGGGATTAGTAATGGTGTACTGTGACGAGGAAGAGCGAGGTGGGGTTATTAGCAGACTGTAATGTGGAAGACTAAAGTTGTGTAGCTGGGAACTGTGATGACGAAGAGTGAGATGGGTAGTCAGGAGCTGTACAAGGAAAAGTGCGATGGGGTAGTTGATAACTGTGACGAGGAATAGATAGGCGTGGTTTGTGGGTGAATGGGATGAGTAATAGAGTTGGTACAATAGTCTAGATTCTAGACTGAAAGGAAAATCTGGTCTTCAGCATGCAATGAATATCGTGTGTAATGGTACCATATACTTGCACACGGCTATCATTACACACAATATTCATTGCATGCTGATCAGATTTAGCATATAGTATAATGTTGTTTCTTTCCTTCTACTGCCTCAAAGGATGAGCCTTGCTCTAGAAAGACTTGTTAATAAGCGGTGCTGTTTAGGGATGGAAGTAAAAGTGGTAAACAGGATTCATTTGAAAAAAGTCTGCTCTAAAAGGCAGCATTTTAACCCATTATTTTAAAACATTTCCTGGGGGAGAACAACCCCCTCACCCCCAAGCCCTGCTTGATTGGTTGGGGCTCCCTCACTATGCTCGGTCGCAGTGGCATAGCTGAGAGAAATATTCATTCCCCTCCACTTAAAGAAATCACCAGTCACAGCTGGCCCTAGCACTGTGCTGGGAGCACAGATACTGTGTTGGAAGCAGGATGGGGGGGCATGGGATAGTGGTGGGAGTTGGATGGGGGAGAGCCCAAGGTCTATGGTGGGGTGGGGAGAGTCCAGGGACAGGGCTAGGAGTGGTATGAGGGAGCCCAGTGACTGTGATGGGAGCAGGTGAGGGAGCCCAGGGCTATACTTGGATTAGGGTGTGACAGCAGCACGCAATATTTCACAGCCATTTGGACTTACTGTCTGTTTGTTATTTTTGGGGGGTCCTGGCCTGCCCACATTTTGCCCACCGGGCCCAGGCCAAAAAAGTTTGAAAACCACTGCAATAGAGAGTAGGCCATGCTGGCCTCAAGCCTGGCCCTGCCCCTGATGCAAGCCATCCCTCAGCGATGGCGTAGTACCAATCAGAGGAGGAGGCCGCTGCGGCAGCCGGGCCTGGCACCGCTGCTGTGATTAAATTGAATTGTAACATATACTTGAGATGTGACTCGTGTACATTGCATTTGCAAGTTGTTTTCAGTTTCAACTTTGCAAGTGCAACAAATTGTTCTCTGGCTGTGGGCCAGGGGCCCAGGGTGTGGTGGGCCATAGGAACACTGTCTATTAAAGTGTTCATTGGCTGTTTGCAAGTCAATGAAATTCCTTATGGTCAGGACAGGTCACGAGTGTGGGTTGGGTGATGGGCACACGTGCATCAGCGCCACCTTCTCACTTTGCCCTCCACTCCAACACAGAGGCAGAGCCTGCTGACTGAGCCAGCCCAGCCTGCCACTTCCAGTGCCACATGGTGCACAGCCTAGTTCTTCTGCTTGCTGCCTAACGTGAGCGGTTTGGCTTATGTGGCCACTAACCGCCTGCCTCTGGCCCACCCCGGACCCAACCCGAATCCGACAGTCAGTGTGCCTGGCTGCCCACTGGGCCCGTCCTCCACCTCCTCTCGTCTACAGGTTAAGTACAAATCAGCACTAATTACCTTTCCTACAAATGCTTGAATATTTGTGGTTCGTTATTGTCCGCCTTTGCCATTTGCTTGCTATACATGCTATACATGAAGAATGTCATATCTGTCAGGTGTTCATCCTAAACCTATGAGAAGTTGTGTATATGTGTGGCAGTCGGTTCTGCTTTTTACTGCAGATTTTTCATGGTGGCTATTTTTACCACCATCTTTTAACCATTTGTTTGCCACGAAAGTACAGGGGGAGGCACATGAGCCCCCCTTAGCCCTTCAACCATTCCCCCCTCCACACACCTATATCCAACCTTCTACCAATATAATGCAGCCTTTCCCAAACACTCCCTGCGATAACCTGCTTAGTTGCCTGACTAAAGCAATATCATACGTTTCATCATTTATTTCAGTGGGGATCATACAAACACCTCCCCCTCAGTTCAAGTCACCCAGCAGGCTGTGGTGAAGATGAATTTGTTAGTACAGCAATCTGGGGGGTCTAGGCATAGGGGAGGAAGTATAGCACAGCAGCAACGCCTTTGTCTTGGAAGCAAAATGGCAGCATAACACAGGTTCGAATCCTGATCCCGTGATTAGAAACCTCTTGCTTGTATTAAATTATAATTGTAGGGAGGTTTTGCTTTGTCGGGCTACTTTTGGGTCTTTCACTCCTGTACGACTACACTGTTGGCACCCAATTGCAACACATCCTGCACTTCCCTGTTTCTTCTTAGCTGTGTAAGTTAGTAAACATCCACACACCCATGTATTTGGTAAACTGCTGAACAGTAGAACAACTATTTTGTGCATAACCACGCAGAGTAAGATAACAAAAAACAATCGTTCTGAAAATAAAATGCAGTTCACTTTGATGGGTTTCCAAATTGGCATACGGTGCACAATTTATCAGTGACTCTGCATGAAGTTCAAAGTTAGAAAATAATAGCGGTAAATTCTGTAGAGCTTTATGAAGACAAATACACAACGCTGATTTGAATCGTATACTTTTAAGGTACTAAATCTGCCAGCCGGTGGGTTTATGTGAAGCAGGCGAGGCTATGTACAAGGCTACTCTACTCCGGCAAGGCTGTACTACTTATATTGCATTGAAATTGAATAAGCATACTAAGCATCCATCTTGAGCAAACCATGTAGCGAGTAAACCCATACTTTCTCCCTTTCATTCTCTTCATCTGTTTCTGCATTTCAAAGGCATTATGGAGCATTGGCATGTCCATGAAGACACATACACAAGATCGAGTACTCACACTGTGTGTGTGGTGTGTCCGGGCGCGATGCACGCATGTTACACACAACGTGAGGTGCAAGCCTCATTCAACAAGGGGGTAAAGTGGGGTCCCCAGCTGTGCTTGTACCCTATCTGGCGCAGGAGATAAGAATGAAAGCCTAATGCATAATCTATGCACCATGAAGCTTGGACGGAGGTGGGCAGTAGGAGCGCAGGGGTGCAGAGGACCCAATATATCAGCTTAGTTGGGGAGTGGATCAACAACATGCATCCGATGCAACCATGTGATTATGCTACCCGGACATTTTGAAATCACTAAAACGACAGAGCATGTAACCCTGAAATGCTGTGGGGTGTCTTGAGGGGCTTTGCTGCATCATACTGGATTACCGGGTGCACACTAGCATGCATAATAAACATGCGTTATGTTGTATTTAACAGTCATGTAAGTACAGATACCCCCAGCTGAAGCAGATGCTATGAGTGAGGTCGGCGTGCTGCATGAGTGGTTCATGCAGTCGCAAGAGTGGGGCGCGTGAGGGAGGATTGCCATGGTACCAGTAACCAGTGAGTAGGTAAATTGCGTTGGAAGGAAAGGAAGCAGCAGTAGGGTGAGGTGTGCTGAGCTATTCCATTAACCAGAGACAGAGGAAGAGCCACATGCAGTAGTGTTTGATTTGTGCACTAATTGTAGCACTCTCTCTTGCAGCATTTGAACAGCTACTACGACACATCCTGGCACAACGAAATCGCAGGAGATGAGGGACACTCTGGGCGACAACTAACCTAAGCTAAGTGCTGCACTACCTTGTGTGTGTTTATTATGCTGCTGTGCCTTTGTATACTGCAATAGTGATATTGTATATGTGTAGAGTTAGAAGCAGGGACGTATGTTTATATGAGTGCTGGAAGCGTGTGCAGTGGTCAAAACGTTACCCTAACATCCCCAACCTAACCATAACCTCTCCCTAAACCTCCAACCATCGTCACCCTAACCCTCCTTCACTGCTGGGGTTGTGGTATAAGCAATGAATTGCAGCAGGTCACAAAACAGCAGTGGGTGTGGTTGGTTCATTCCACTACTGGGTCTCAGAGCTGTAGACCCTTTCACAGAACTGTATGCCAAGTTATGTTATTTTATGAGTTGTGTTGTAATGTAATATTTGAACATAAATACAACTGGCAAGGTACTTTCTGGTGTCATCATTTGGCTCTACTGCTTATTAAATGCAACTCTATTTTCATTACTGGTGGCAACGCGTAGCCATGCCTTAAATCTGGTTCTGCAAAATAAGTATTTAGCTATGTGTTGATATTGTTTTTTTTTTTTAAGAACAAAAGGAATGCTTTCACTTCCTGAAGCGTTTACACAAAACATAACATGCAACAAACACATTAACCCTCCATAAGTAGCATTTTTTGTAAAGTCGTGAATTGACGCAATTCACCGATGACGGTTTGAGGGCCACTTTTTTGAGGCGAGGGGTGGGCCTCTGTTTTTTGGAAGTCCAGGCCTATTTCTTCTCCCAGTCCGAACCTGCTTGCCACTCTTCAAGAAACTCTGAGCAACCCGCCGACAACTGAGCAACCAAGCCAATGCCTCCCACTACAAGAACACGACTGCAGAAGCCGACAAGAAAAGCAGAGCCCTCTTCAAAGTGGTTAAGCACTGCGTCAACCTGCTACCTGACCCTGACAAACCACACTCCATTGAAAAATCCACCGCTTTTAACAACTTCTTCATCAACAAAATCAGTAATATTCGTCGGCACATAGACACCAACTCTGCATCCACAGAGCCACCTCACGTCCCTCCTCATGAAATGTCCACACCCTGGACAACATCCAAGACACTCTCTACAGAGGACCTGGTAGAAACCCTGGCCACCCTCAAAGACGCATTGTATACAGATGACATCCTGCCAGCATCCATCCTCAAGACCCTGCCCGCAGAAGTGTTCCTTCCCTACCTGGAGATCATCACCAGCTTCCTAACTCAAGGCACCTTCCCAGCGACCCTAAGCACAGGACAAATCCTCCCGCTACTAAAGAAACCCACTCTGGATCCCGACAACCTAGGTAACTATCATCTCATCACCCGGTTTCCCTTCCTAGGTAAGAGCATCGAGAAAGCAGTAACCGTGCAACTGCAGCAACACATCGACACCAACAATTTCCTCCAAACCTACCAGTTTGGGATCAGACCCAGATGCAGCACAAAGACCGCAACCATTCAGGTGGTCGACGATGCCCTCAACTTCCTTGATGATGGCCACCCCTGCCTCCTCGTTCTACTCGACCTCTCATTGGCTTTCAACATAGTAGACCATCAGGCACTCACGCACACCCTACAATGGCACATGTGGATCAGCGATCTTGTCATAAGATAGTTTTAAGTCCTACCTCAACAACCTCCAGTAGTTTGTTCAGATAGACTCCATTAGATTACCAATGCTACCCATCACCTTTGGAGTCCCTCAGGGTTCCATCCTCTCTCTAGTGATCTTCAGTCTATGCATGGAGCTGTTGGGAGCCCTCTGCGAGACAGGCATGGTATTAAGAGAGACACAGACTCCAAAGCATTTTTTTGAAATCTTAATTTACTATGTTTCCGCGGTTGGTGGAATGCCTGACTGGCCCTAACTCTAAAGGGGTGGTTCCCTTAAATGAAGTTTCTAATGACTGTTATTGTCTAATATTCCGAAATAAAAGTCTGCCTGTATCTAAACCTATGTTTGCCCTCACGCTGTACACAAATGTGATAGGAAGTCTTTTTAAAAGGAAAAATGGCAGTTCAACAAAAATGGTAACACCAGAGTTGGTTTCAAGTGCTCTGGTCATCAGGTTCAATTTGGTCAATGTCACAAAGATGGTTTCACTCAACAGGACTGTTCGTAAGACCTTCTCCACAGGGCCCTTACAGTGATGTCCAGTACCTTCAATTTCCTTGAGGTCCTTGGGATTCCCTTCCCCAAGTATCAACTTGTGCACTTTACTTTTTGCAATAGGTCTCTCAGGGTACCCTTCCCCAAGCTCAGGCCTCTTCCAGTTTTCAACATAAAACACCAAGTCACTGTTCAAGGTTAGGCCCCTCTAGTTCCAAATACACATTCAACTAGAGAGGTTATGCCTTTACTTTACATACAGTGTTTTGCACACATCACCTTCTCATGGGGGAGAATTTGAGGCTTTTGAAAATGCCAGGCTCTTCGCTTTTCCTCAGCGCAACCAGTCTGATCCTTTGATCCTCTCTTGGTTTCTCACACTTAGCACTTTTTACCTTCAGGTGCTTCCTGCACCACTTTCATGCATTCCTTTCACTTTTCCATGCACACTTGCACTGTCCTATACTCGTCCTCTTTTGCATGCCCCTTGCACGATTCTCCACAGGCTTCTGGCCCCTTTTCCACTTTCTTTTCCTTTCGTGCCTCTTGCACATTTTCCATGGGCTTCTGGCTCTCTTTACACTATCAGTTCAATGTCTGACTTTATTACACTTATTACTTCACACACACGTGTTTCCCTTTTGTCAATACTTTCACTTTCCTGAAGTCTTCCCTGTAACTTCACTTGAATACTAAAACGCATGTGGTCCTCTTTCTTACACGTGTCAATTGCCACTTTGTATCACGCTCTTCACAACCCGGCTCTGTAATGCATTCAGACTCAGCGGGCTGATTTCTACGCTTTGTCTTCACAATGGTTCTTCGTTCAGAGGCCTGGGTCTCACTGTCTGCCTCTTGGAAACTCCTGGGCTGTCTACCCAGCCCAAGGGAATGAGCAAATGCATCTGCAGTGTCTGCAGATGACCAGCATGCCCCTCGGCTTCCAAACGCGGACTCTCCTATGCTCTCTGGAAACATAGCTCTCTCGCCACGCTGCTGCTCTTATGAGTTGTAGCTTCTCAGCGTCTCAGCATCCCAGTCTCTGGCCACTGGTCCCGGGCAGCTCTGGCATCTCAGCGTTCCTCCTAAATTGCACTTCTGCTCGCTCTCCTATTCGATCATCCATTTGTGGAAGACCGCACCTTTTATAGCGAAAAGACAAGACGAGTAGTTATGTTATGTTATGTTACTTGGCATTCATATAGTGCTTTATATATAATTGGTATGGTAGGTTGAACGCCCTCGGGAACCGTAGTTGTGGTCAGTAGAGAGGGATAGTGTTATAGGGTGCATGGGTGCACCGGATATGTGTGCAGCTGATGTAGTTGCCGGGTGATAGCTACATCCTAGCGTTAGGTGTCGTGCTGGAGATATCAGTTGTGCGCAGTCTGGTGTGTGTACACCTAGTCTGGGCTCTGGCTGCGTTAGGCCTGAAAGACGCATATGTGAGCAACTAGGCTGGAATGTGCTTGGCTAGTTGCGTTTTATTTGGGTGAAGAGGTGTTCATGGGGTCATATTCGTATGTGAACAGCTAGGCCGAATTAATCAGGGGTATATCTGTGTTCTAGATGAATGATGGTGTAAAGTAGAGAGTAAGCGTTGTGATGTGGTATGATGGTTATCTTTAGAGCACCCGAGATCAGGCACATGAACAGGATAGCAGGGAACAGAGCGACACAAGGACACATACCGACAGGGGCTGGGATTACAGCGACAGGGGGAGGATACAGATATATAGCAACAACACAGGAACAGGAGGAAAGGGTACACATTGATACACATGTTAACATTTACATTCATATTTCTATCCAGATGCGATTCACGTTAAGGATCACAGCACCATCCATTCCATCCACTCTATCCACTCTATCCATTCCACCCCCTCTATCCATTCTATCCGTTCTATCCACTCTATCCATTCTATCTGTTTCATCAATTCGATCCACTCCATCTGCTCCATGCGCTCCATCCGTTCCAACCAGTCAATGCAGCCCATCCACTTTATCCATCTCATCCACTCCACCCGGTTCATCAACTCCATGCGCTCCATCTACTCCATCCCCTTAATTTATTCCATCCACTCCTCCCACCCCATCTATTCCATCCGCTCCACCTATTCCATCCGCTCTGCCCATTCCATCCACTGTCAATTCTCTGTACATATCTTTCTAGCATTCCGCGTGCATCCCCTCCATCCATCCACTCTATTCACCCATCAACTCCATCCATCAGTTCTATTAATTTAATCTATTCTCTCTAGTTCATGCATCCACGCCATCCGGTCCATCCACTTGCCCCACATGCATCCCTCCACTCCATCCATGTCATCTATCCCTTCTATCCGTCTGTCTATTTATGTATTCCTTCCATCCATTCCATCCAGCATCCATTCCTTCGTTCCCCTCCATCCATTAATCCACTCCATCCACCCATCTGCTCCATTCATCAGCTCTATAGTTTTCGTCTATGTTCTCTAGTTCATCCATTCTAGTCACTCTATACACATAACTTCCATTAATTCCACATGCCTTTGTGCCATATATTCAATCCCTTCATTTCACATGCGTCTATCTGTTCCATTCATTTCATCCACTCCCTCTGTTGCCCCATCCTTCACTCCATACATGTATCCACACCATTCATTCCATCCACCCATTTTGTTGATTCATTCCCGCCATAATTCCATCCATCTATTCCCTTGATCCATTCCCTTCATCCATTCTATTGATCCTTCCTAACAGAGGGTAGGATGAGAGGTCATTGGATTGTTGGGAGTTCAGGCATATCTTTAGGGTTCGTCGTTGGTGTCATGGAAAGATCCATGTTTTCAGTAATTTGTGGAACGTCATATAGTCTTGGGTGTGTCGGATGTGAGGTGGAAGAGAGTTCCACAGAGTCAGGGCCAATGCTAACAAAGAGGATCCTCAGATCCTGACAGAGTTGGTGTTTCGGATCACTAAAAGGAGGGCAGAGCTTGATCTTAGGGTGCGGGGTGGGAGGTAAGGTTTTAGCTTAAATTGCACGTATAGAGGGCTGGTCTTGTGCACTGCATGGTGAGCGATGCACAGGGTCTTGAAAGTGGCCCTTCATCCAACTGGGAGCCAGTGGAGGGTTCTGAGACCTGGAGAGGTGTGGTCTCTTGGACTCTGTGCTAGAAGCATTTTAGCAGCAGCATTTCATCGTGACAGGTGTAAATAGTTACTGGTGAATGCCTGACCCTGCCTGACTCTAATAGTGGTACAAATTGTTTTTTTTCTAGGGTATGTTTCCCTTACTTACCCCATTTTATTCCCATGTGTAATCATTAGTGATTTTAGTCGCCTCTTCCTCGTCTTGGTATTCGTTGGAAATGGGAAGGGGGAGTTGGGGTGAGATTGGAAATACCCCATAAAGGCTGAGGGAGAGTAGGTTGGCATAGTTTTGGGATGGGGAAATACCATGTCTCGCCCTTTGATATCCTCCTCCCAATCCCTTGTGACCCTCCACTCAGGTGATCCTCCCTCGCTTTTCCACCACCAGGGTCAGAATCCAAAAGCGATGGCCGTTCCCTGTCCACCTGAATGTAATATCCCTGGGTAGTGGGTGGGAGAATACAATCAGGTTTCTCACTCCTCGCAGCCACACACAACATCCACTTCCACCAATATGCCGATGACACGCAGCTGTACCTCAAGATCGAGTCCATCAATGACATCCACAGGCTCAAAACTTGACTATCATTGATCCAGTCTTGGATGTCCTGTGCCTACTTGAAGCTCAAACCCTCCAAGAACGAATTCCTACTCCTCAACAACAACACTGAATATCCAGACATACATACCTGGCTATCAACCATGAACCTTGAGGGCTTCACACCCTAGCTCACATCCTGTAACATGTCCCTTGGGTTCCACATCAACAAAAACCTTGCCTTCAAGACACACATAGCTAAGAAAACTGAGACAGCTTGTCATCAGCTCTCCCTCCTGCCGTAAGTAAACCCTTCCTCCTTCCGGACAGCCTCATATCCACTGTTCAAGCACTGGTGCATTACCTCCCGGATGGGAGCAATGCCCTACGCAAAGGCCCCGTTGTGTCCTCCCATTTGCCCTTGAGAAGTGTCCTATATGCAGCTGCATGCCTCACCAAGGGTCTATGCAGATATGACCACATATCCCAGGCTCTCATCAACCTTCACTGACTCCTATTGTACATACAAATCACCTTCAAGTCTTGCTGGAACATCTATAAGGCTTTTAAGTAACCCATCTATCTTGCGGAGAAACTCAACATCTACGTCGGACAGCACACAACCAGAAGGCAGGACACGTGCAGACACGAAATCTGCCACTGCAGAAATGAAAGGACCAGAAAACAAGCCTTTGCTTCCTATGCCCTAAGACTATGGAACCTCCTCCCCATCAGCATCAGACTTGCCCCCACATTTCTACAATTCAATAAATAACTTAAGACCCATATATTCAAGGTGTTTCTCCTTCTCAACACCTAGGCCATCAAGTCACCACTGTACCACCTCACTTGCTAGATGCCGTCTGCCCCTCTCCTCCTCGACATCATGTACAGCTGTACCCCTACACTGTTTCCCTCTTTATCCTATCTCTGCTGTATATCTGTTCTGTTGTTACCTCTGAAAAGCACTCCTTTATGCATCTCTACTGTTGTAAACCTCTATAAAGCGCTCTGTTGCTTCTCGAAGCTGGGTACACAATCAATAAATACCATAATAACAATAATAACAATGATAATAATAATAATAATAATAATAATAATGTGAATCAAGAAGTCACAAAGTTACACATTATTCAGACGATACTAAGAAAAGGAAAAGTACACTTAGCAACAATGCAGATTGAGAACCACATATACATGTGATGAAAGAAATAAAAGCATTCTTTATCTTCCAATAACTTTATTTTACATGAAGGGGGAATGTGAACACTAAAAAAAAACATTGATAATTGGATTCGTTTGAAAATGTTCAATAAAAAAAGAAAAACAACAGACTATTTTGCTTAACTACGTGATTCAAACTGCAATGTGAGCAGCACTATCTATTTTGAGCATCGATAATCAAATTGTGATTCATTAGAATATTCATATAAGGAAAACATACATACAACATGCACACAAAGAAGTATTTGCCACACCTGATCAAGTCAACAGCAACATTGGTACATAACAAATTAAAATATCCTTAATATAAAAGGAATACATTCAGACTATTTTCCTTTTTCGAATCGTGATTCACGGGTACAAAGAAATCTGCAAACAGATAAGCCTAAGGGCACGTGCACGGTATGAAATTCAAGAGATGATTGGTTCATAGACAGACATATCGTGACCCACATATATATAGTACAGAAATACTTAAAAGTCCTCTTTGCTTTGAAGACAAATTCAGTGAACACTTTGTCAACCAAATTTGCACAAGTGGCATTATTCCCTACCAAAAATATTTTACTTTGTTTTTTTCACTTTGCTGTACCTTGTTTCCTATATGTTTTTTGTTTTACATTTGTTTTTTTTGTTTTTTAATTCCCTTTTGAAGGATTTTTTCATCTTTTTTCTTTGAATGCATTATTTCTTCCTTTTGATTTTTATTTCTGATTATTTTTCAGAGATGGCAATGCATCATCTTGAGGCGCCCTCCTGCGATGAAAACATCAACCTCATCACAGTCCCATAACACCCACAAGACATTAAGTGGGCAGAGCAGCCAACACCACACGAGAAGTACCATTGCAGGAGCTTCACACCTTCCCTGTGCTGGCGTTACTTCAAGGTGCCTAAAGAGACTCCCCTCAAACCGGGAGTGCACATCTTGTGGTGAGGTGCATATGAGAGGAACCCCATGGCACCACAGACTTTGTAAACCACCTGAAATGTTAACAGTGGCAGCAAATGGATGAACCTTTCAGGAGCAGGTTCTGGCAACAGGCAATCTGGCTTGGTTGTAATGCCCTGCAACCCACCGCCAGACCTGTATCGCCACTGGACGCAGAGGAAACAGGATCATCATCATCACCTGTGTCATATTATGGACCTCAGCAAAAACAAAGAGGTGATGGCTGGAATGAATCTTAACCTCTGGCATTGCTCTGGGCAACCCTCCAGACCATCGTTCTTGGCCTGCCAAGCCATTACAGAGGGGGTAAGACCATATGCAAATCAGGCGTGGCCCCACCCCAAAAGGGGCAATCCAGCACAAACTACTAGGTCACATCCCTTATGCACAAGACCACAAGCATCCCCAAACATGTTTCGGCCTAATTGGGCATGCCCGTCCCACTCGGGGTGACATAGCAAAAACAAAGAGGTGACCCTAAGTTACTAGGGGAATCCAGACATGGACCCCTTGCTCACTATTCTTAGAGAGGCACAGCTCCACCCTACTGATGAGGTCCAACCAGACCGAAGCACGTGTCTGCGGTTGCTGTTGGTACTCTTGTTCAGAGGAAAATTGCCTAGCATTTCAATGCTGGACTGCCCCAGAGCAGGACAAAGATTGATATGTTTTGGATATTTCTCTTCTGTGAAAGATAGTGAGCTAAAGAATCTGGATAAGGGCCTCGTAAGCAGGACTAATGTCTGGCAGAGGGACCCCCAGGACCCCTTGTTAATTTGCATATTATGCGCCTCATCCATTGCTTTCATCTGGTGTCAGTGATGGGTGTGTTGCCTCTGCTGCCTCAGCGTTGACCCCTCCATGGCAATGCAGGTCTCCAGTAGATGGCATTTTTATCTTCAAGAAGTGCTATATGCCAATAGCAATGAATGCAACAACTTTTGAAGCAATTGAGGATTTTGCATCGGCGAAATTGACAGTTGTTTTTTGTTTCAGAGATTTTTTTACTCCCTTTTTCAGGTTTCTTTTACATGACTGTTATTAAAAAACAAAAATCCAAAAAAGTAAGAAACAAAATGTCTTATCTCCCACCCATCTTTCCTACACCCATCCTTACGCCTCCCATCCCCTTCTGAACCTCACATTTCTTTTCCAAGACCCGCCCAAAATGTTTTTAAAATATCTAAACTGATGGGATGTGGGTTTAACATTAAGCACCACAACAGTGGTTTTACCCTACCGGTAACTACCTGCTGCCCACCTCTGCGGATTACATCACCATTAACACTGATCTAGTTTTCTATTCAGGTGCTAAGGGTCGTTACTTAAAAAAAGTAAAAAGTGCTTCTGCACTACGCCCTAGTTTCTGAAATCCATTTTGTTTGTTGATGACTGTGACCTCATCAACAAAGAAAAGGATTTCAGAAAGTACAACATAGCACAGCGCCACACCGCAAAGTCATGTTTAAAAAAGAAATGTTGAATGAAACACCCTTAGCAACATGTATGTGCTAAGTGATATATTTTTTCAAAAAAACACTTGCCTAGCAGTACACTTCGGTGACATGCCCTAGGTCCTGAAATCCATTTTATGTGTTGATGACCATAACATCATCAACAAAGAAACAGGTTTCGAAAAGTACAGCATGGCAAAGTGGCACACCGGAAGGTTATCGTTTATTTTTTTAAGTGAACCCCGTTAGTACCCTGCAGGTGCTAAGGGTGTTCTATTTGGAGGAAAAAAACAGCTTGCACCATGCCCTGGCACCTGAGATCCATGTTCTCTGTTGATGACTGTGACATTATCAACAAAGAAAGAGACTTCAGAAACTACGGCACAACGCCACATCACAAGGTCGTCTCTTTTTTAATTGAACACCCTTAGCACCATTCAGAGGCTGGGTGCTTAACTGTAAAAAAAAAAGCACACTTATCTAACGACACACCTTGGTGTGACACCCTATTTCATGAAATCAATTTTCTCTGTTGATGACCGTGATGTCATCAACAGAGAAATACATTTCTGAAGATATGGCACAGCACAGCGCCACACCAAAAGGTCCAATTATGTTTTAATGAAACCCGCTTACCACTATACAGGTGCTAAGGAAGCTTAATACAAAAAAAGAAACACATTTACCTTGTAGCATACCTCAATGCCATAGCATGAGCAGAATGAGTGCTTTTGGCCAGTGCCCCCTTCCACTGCACATCCTTCTCCTCCCCACTCCTACCTCCACTCTTAGCAGTAGTTTCCTGTGCAGATGCTAGATGTGTTTAATTGGGCTGTTGCGCGGCAGAGAGATGTAAACATGTTTTCTTGAGCTCCCGGCCTTCAATATCCTTAGTCAGAAATCCTCGAAAACCTGTGAAAGGTGCTGCTATATGGAACCCACTGGTGCCTGAATGGCTTGGCTGCAACTGAGGGCAGGAGTTGCGACTCTGGAGCGGCAAGAGCGAGGATACTACCTTCACTGAGCGGCTCTCTGCGAGGCTGGGTGCCATTTTGGAGCAGCCACTGGTGATCTGACCGCAGGAGGAGTTCGGGGCAAGATCATTTATCCCAGGATTTTGGTGGCTCAAGACGGGCACCCGCATCAGTGTCCAGGCACCCTTCGAGCCAGACAAATCTCCGGTTGGCATGGGTGAGTCCTTTGTGCGTGACAGTTACCAAGGAGTGGTGGTCTCGCGTTGGACTCCACCACTTAGATCTGCTGCTAGGTCCCGCCGGGAACAGTACTGAGGGAGCTCCCCTGTTCGAGGCTACCTGAGCCCCCCCCACCTCTTCTTTGTCTGGGGACTCACTATGGTAAAACAGCCTCCCAGTTGAGCCATCTCTGTGCACACAGGGTCAGCTGTGGGTAGGGTGTAATAACGCCTGTTCATTAATCTCTCTGGCTCTCCCGGGGCTTCTCTTCCTGCATGTGCCCATTGGAATCCTTGGGCTAAGAAGGGACCGTTGGCCAACGGTGACCTCCCAGCCACAGACTCTTCATGCACCATCAAGCCCTTTAAGCACGCTGAAGTATATTTGTGAATTGTATTGTTCACCACAACAAGGAAAGCTCTAGGGGGACACAGCTTCACTACTTTGATGCCCGCAATCAAGCTTCCCACGTTCTCACTACTGCTTACATATCTCCTTGCAGGACCTGAGACTTCCTAGGTGTTAGTGGCTGCTATTTCAAACTATCAATATCCTCTTAGACTGCTGCTTGCATTGAAGCTATTCCTGCGGTTTCCCTGCAGGGGAAGGCTGTACTGGGGCAGCACAAACCACTTTGTTTTTTCTATAATTCCCCTCGGGAAAGTCATCTTCTCACATCACCACTGAGGATCACCCACATGACTCAAAAGGATAGGTGTGAGGCCCCATTCTCCTCCTTCCAGGTGCCCACCCGCGACCGGCTTCAAAAGAAAAATCCAATTAAACAGGGGCACAAAACATAATTTAGCAATACAACGTAGCCACCCCTAATCTTCAGAAAGCTGTCTTCCCAATCATACTTCCACAAGATACAGTCACATTCCCCACAAATCTCTCCTTGCAGATGTGATGAATGCTATTTCAGTATCCAGGAACTCAATGGAGGGGAAGATCGAGGGGCTCAGCTGTTAAGATTCCCAGCTCCACCATGGTCTGCACAAATTAGCTGACAGGATGGTTATTGCAGAAAAGTGCATTTTTGACTCAGATGATATGATCCACATTGCAAATGAAGACTGGAAGAAATGCCACAGATGCTGAAAACATTAGAGTGCCAATTCGAGGAGGCCGAGGGATGCTCCTGGGGGAGCAATGCTCCCTTCTTGAGACCCCCTAAAAAGACTGAAGGCCGCAGCATGGAGCACTTCCTGCAAAAGTGTTTGGTGGACCTGATGAAACCCAAACATTTCTCAAATTGCTTTTCGTTGGAGCGAGCACATCGAACACCTATCGCCCTCATATCGCAAGTGCTGCACCATGGACCATTGTTTCCAGATTCCTCAATTACTGAGATATGGATGCCCTGCTTCAGGTGGCTCGCTCCAAAGGACCATTCACATGAAACAGAAACAGAATTGGCTTCTTCCCGGATTACACCAGTGAAGTGTGAAAATCTCATCAATCCTTTGATTCAGTCAATAAAAAACTCCCAACACTTGGTATCAAGTGTGCTCTTTTCTTCCCGCCCAAACCAAGCTCTACCTTAATGACAACCCGCAATTCTTCATGAACCACCAGGAGGCTTGGACTTGGCTTGAGATACATGCCCGGGGGGAGCACGGGTAACCAGTTGGAGGGAAATCACCCAGAGGAACAAAGTCCCATCGGGGGAACAGGATCAGGCATCATCTTGGAATGCAGGTGAAGATCTTTGACGTTAGTGGGTTCCCAGAATCAGTCCTTTCTGTGGGACAGAAGCGTTTACTTTTTTGAAGTTCTGGCCAGAACGGACTGCTGGATATGTTTGTGTTTTTGTTGAGACTTCAGAGGGTTGTTTTACCATTCAATCATGAGTTTTGGGCAACAGATGCTTCCAATTGGGGTGAAGTATGGGGTGGGGTGGGGCGAGGTGGTGGAAAAGTTGGTTTAATTTTGAGTACAGATGAGCAGAACTCGTTCAATGTATTACATACTAGGGGAGTTTATGATCCAACATGGGATGTTGCGATGCAAGGGCTCGCCGTACTGTTTTCACGTCATGTCCAGATGGGTACTGAGCCTGCACTTAAGAACATAAAGCTGTTGACATGGAATGTTAATGGTCTCGGTGCTGTTAAGTATTTCAATCAGGCGATATACCCTGGTCTTAGCCTAGTATGCAGCGCACAACCAAAATGTTTATTTTATTATATATATAGGTTCAATATGTTGAGTGATACACCACTCATATCACGCCCCTTTTCAAATACCCCGGGTCACGATGGACCAGGAATCAGGATGGTTGGTAAAGGTAATATTTATTTATTTATTTAAAATTCAAATCAAACATATGCTTTTTAATATATGGGGCAGCAATCACCAATTTGGTGACAATAACAGATAAGAATGTGAACAATGCACTTAAATGCACTCTTTAGCAACACAAATGGAAAACACCAGAGAAAATAACACTTTTGGCTTGTTTGGAAAGATAGCACTTAAGTTAGGATTTCCCCCTGCAATATTCCTCAACCCAGAAATGAGCAATTCTAAATAGAAATAAGGAAGCAGCAGGTAATCAGGAATAAGGAATGATAAACAGAATTTGAATCCAACCTTCCATCCCCAAACAAGAGAGAAAAACAGATTTGAAACCCTACTGTTTAAAATGACATTTCAGAAATGGCTGAATAAAACACTGGAAATGTGCAAAAATCCTTAAATAAGTACACATTTCTATGGGAGCAACCTTGGAAAGATACTAGCAGTCATGAGCAAAAGTTTGAGCCAAGGTAAACAAGTCAAATTTGAATGGAAGGTTGAAAATAATTTAGAATAAAAATCACACATGTAAAACTTTCCAAAATCTTGATTCCTGCCTAAAATTAACCAAACGGTTTTTATGATTTGGGATGTAGCCATATGTCTTAGGTATAATCCAGAGTTGAAATTTAGGGGCCAATTCATGGAGCAAACGTGCGCCGGAAAGCTTGGCGCAAGCAAGTGCAAGCAGGCGCAAGCATGAAAAAACAGGCGCGTGCGATTCATGGAAGTCTCTGAGTGTGTTTTCCTTGGTATGTGCGCCAAACCCGAGCGTGGCGCATACAGGTGCACACGTCATTGCAACAGCTCAAACGCCATGCGCGACGCGCACAGGGAAAGCGCACAACGTCCGTGCACACACCAAAAAGGGGGCGGGACATGGGGCGCAACACGCGGAATGGGGAACAATGTGTGAAAAAGAAGGCGTAACTGGGGAAGTACTGCTTGGAAGTACACGGAATGCCCACATGCACGCGAACCACACGTATTCATGGAATCGAATAGGGCAAACCCGCGCACGGGCAAAGACACGCACAGGCCAAAACACGTCCGCCACACGAAGGCAGGCGGTAGCGTCCCTGCGCATTACAAAAGTGTGCGCAAATAAAAAGCACGTATATACAGCTATGATGAATGTCCCGTACTGTGGCCCCTAGGATAAATGACATGCACGCAACACACAGGCACCCCATAAAAAGAAGAAAAAGAGACAAGCACCCCCCACTAGCCCACATGCATGCAAAAATGACACACGTAGTATGGTGTGGCAACCAGGAGCCCAACAAAAATTGCACGCGATCAACAGGCAGGCCAGTATGGCCGTAAAAAAAAGGGGTACGCAACAAACACGACACCCGCTGTGTAAAAAATAGCATGTGCATGTATTTCGGGGGTGCGCGGGAAGTTTTATTCACGAAAGGGCCCTGTGCGAGTGGGGTATGTGTATTACTGGGGTTCCCGGGTAGTTTCACACGCGAAAGGGCCCTGTGCGAGTGGGGTACGTGTATTACTGGGGTTCGCAGGAAGTTTTACACACAAAAGGGCCCTGTGCGAGTGGGGTACGTGTATTCCTGGGGTTCGCGGGAACCTGTGCGAGTGGGGTACGTGTATTACTGGGGTTCGCGGGAAGTTTCACACGCGAAAGGGCCCTGTGCGAGTGGGGTACGTGTATTACTGGGGTTCACGGGAAGTTTTACAAACGAAAGGGCCCTGTACGAGTGGGGTACGTGTATTCCTGGGGTTCGCGGGAAGTTTCACACGCCAAAGGGCCCTGTGCGAGTGGGGTACATGTATTACTGGGGTTCCCGGGTAGTTTCACACGCGATTGGCCCTGGGCGAGCGGAATACCACTCACCTTCTGCCTTGTGTGTAGAAGAACGCGTAGCCAACACCCAGCCACTGTGAAGTAATAGCGTGTGAACACCAATGGCTGGAAAACACACGCCCGCACCCCACGAAAAGCACGTACAGAGCAATGGAAAGCCATGTGGGATCTTCAACCCGTGCCAGGGCAACGCCCATGCGCGATACATCACAGACGCGCTTACGCGCTAAGGGCCTTTGGTCCAATGAAATCGCGTACGTGTGCTGACGCGCTTACACGCGAAGGGCCTTTCCTCGGATTTCACACTGATGTGCACTTTTTTCACGTGCCAATTCACTCCATATCAAGCTGGTCAAGCGTACACACACGGAAGACCACTCTCCTGCCCTGAAGGCAATTTTCCTGCCCCCCAGAGCCCGAGCACACTCCCACCTGCCATCTGCTGCTGCCTGACTGCCTGGTGCCCACATGCCCTGCTATTTGGTGCCTGCAGGTCAGCCAGGGTTCCAGTTGCTGTGTCCACCCCTGCTGGAACAGAAGACTCCCGACTGGGATACCATCGCTCCACAGCCCAGCCCCAGGACCCAGTGGCCCACCCACGCCTGCCTCGGAGGTCGCCATGTCGGGGCAAACATCATTTGAGACCACTGGTGACCCCCAGCCAGAGAGACAGAGGGCCACCAGCTTCAGTGTGAAGGAAGTTGGTGTCCTAGTGGAGCATGTCCTGGGGCATTATGATGCCCTCTTCGGAACATCATGCGCCAACAAGGAAGGACGGGAGAGGATCTGGGACGACATAGTGGTTGCCATCAACGCGGAGGGGGTGGCAACCCGCGACATCATGAGTCAGCATGAGTGATATCCAGATGAGGGTCCTGGAACACGAATGCCTAGCGCTCCACGCCCAGATCCTTCAGAGGAAGACCCGTCTGGAGTTGAGCAGTAAGTGGCCAAGCATTGGTGTGCGAGACAGGGCATGTTGCAGTGTGCTGGTAGTCTGATACTTGCCTGTATGTGTGACATGGGCCATGTATGGATGTGTGTTTGCAGGGACATCATGGTCATGCATGTGAGACCAGTAATGTGCGAACCACATGGTTGGTGCATGAGTTCCAATGCTACATGGGGAGCTGTATGGCAAATGCACACGTGAAAGCATGCCAGTGTCTGTTCTGTGCACATGGTGGGGGTGTGAGCGATGGGTGCTGCTGTCATGTACATGTATGGTGCACATGTGTGTGTGTCTGAGAAGTGTGTCTGTGACTTCGATACGCCATGGATTCATGACACATGTCCGTGATGATGTGTAGATTCACACATGCAGTGCGGTCACCTTTGTATCCACTGTGTCTATCCACTGTGTCTGTGGTGTAAAAGGCATGATGCATGACCCTCCGGTGATGTGTGTGCATGGGATCAGTGTGAGCCAGGATGCATGTGAGTTTGAAGGCAACATTTTGATTAATAGAGGCCCTTGTACATGGATGCTGATGTTGATTGCAGGTGCCATGCCTGTTTCTGCATGTGTGTTGCGTGCATTCACCCATGTGTTGTGGAGGGACAGGATGGAAGTGACTTTAGACACTGCCACTCATGTGTTATTGCTTCCTGTCTAGGGGAGTATTGTACTGTACCCTGATGCTTGTGTTCTATGTCTCCCTCTATGCAGCGTCAAGTGAAGAAGAGGGCGGAGACTGCGCTGTGGAGCCAAGCGGCGGAGATGCCTCCACTGGACGGCGACGCAAGGCCCATCCACCCTCCCAGGACTTGCCATCATACAGGAGCGAGGGGGCTGGTGCCGCGTCTGCCACTACGGCTGTGGCGGAAGGGCCGGGTGAGCTCCCACAGGGGCTTGCAATGGCGGAAGACGGTACAGAGACATCCAGGTTGGTGGTCTCCACAGAGGAGGAGGAGCCCGCTACTGAGCCGCACATGGGGCCTGGTGGGGGTAGTATCACTGGTGCAAGTGGTAGAGTCCAGGGCCGGGGTCAGGAGGCAGCACAGGTCACCGCGGAGGGGCCTGTGCATGTCCCTGTCCTTGACCCTGTGACTGCACCACCATGCACCAGCAGGAAGGCCCCGTCCCAGGCCCGTCCGCAGGTAGGGGAGAGTGCCATGTCATCTGCCTCTCCACTACCTGCGGACGAGGGGTCCCATGAACGTATGGGCTCTGTCCTGATTGGTATCGCGTTGCGCACGCGTGACATTCGTGATGATGTGCGTTCTTCCTGGGCAGAGAACGCACGCCGTCACGAAGAGCAGCGTCGCAACGTGGCACTGTTGGGAAGGGCCCTGGTTGCTGGGTTCCTACATGTGACGCGCACTCTGGCGACCTCTCCTCCTCTGTGGAGACTATGCGCCAGTCGTTCTCCCTGCCGTCTTCCGGCCCAGATTCCACCAGGGCCCCCTGTGGACCTGGCCTGACCAACACAGCCAGCTTGGTGGAGATCCCATCCCTGCCACACTCAGGGGTCGGCGGTCCAGCAGGGCTGGGCACCACAACTGGAGACTAGCTGATGGAGGATGTGCAGGCATCATCGGACAGGGCACATGGACAGCAGCAGCAGCAGGAGCAGGCTCTAGGTGGGAGCAATGATGGCTTGGGCCATCGACATAAGGGGGGCAGGCATCGGCTAGAGGGCAGGAGGACCCTGGAATGGATGTGTCTTCCGTGTGGCTGCTGTTGGGTCAGCGCATAGATGCGGAGCGGCGGCGGGCAGAAGAGGCGCGGCTCACCATGGTCAGGGCAAAGTTCTCCATGCGTCGGGCATTGAGGCGGGCAGAGTGCCTCGAGGCGTCTTACAGGGAGTTGGAACAGGCCATGAGTGCCTCCCTGCGAGACCTCGGGGCCAGGGCAGAGGCCCGCCTCCGGGACATCGACATGGAGTTCGATGATGCCCTGGCCCGGGACACCACAGAATGAGCCGCAGGACTTGCCCGCCGCCATTGTATATAGTTAGATAGTGTTAGGCTTCCTTTCCTTTTCTTTTTTATTTTGGTTGCGCTTGGACAATGCACCATTATTTTGTATATAGTTTTTTTATTAGGTAGTATTTTTGGTAGGTTTCATTTCATCAGTTGGGCTCATGGACCCTGGATTGTTCATTTGTACATAGTTCATCATTGGATTATTCTCATTTTTTTTATTTTCACCATGGAGCAATGGATTTCACTTTCTTTTTTTCCCTTGGATTTGCTTTGGTGGACTGTGACTTTGGACACCATTTCTTTTGGATTTCTTTGGATTATGATTTCTTGTTTTTTATTCTTTTACGGACATGCAGCATTTCTTTAATTATTCCCATTGTTGTGTGTTTTCTTTTAATTACATTCATGTTGTGTTTAATACTTTTTTCTTCATACTTCGATGTGTGGTATTATCTCATTGGTTTCATGCATGTCATGATATGGGTTTTCACATTCACTTGCACCCATTGTGTGTGTGTGACGGACATGTGTTCATTTACATACTTGCCTTTGGGGTTGTATCATGTAATTGCCTTTTCTATGTGGGTGGATGCAATCCTTGGTTGGGTCTTTGGGCTGGGGAGGCTGGCCATAAGGGCCATGATTGAGGATCGTCATGACGTGGGGGCAGGAGGACATGAGTGGGACATGAGTGGGGGCCTGCTGGCAGGTGCCCCGCACTGCTGGGGCGTGGGGTTGCAGGGGGACATGAGTGGGGGCCTGCTGGCAGGTGTCCTGCACTGCTGGGGGGTGGGGGTGCAGGGGGGACATGAGTGGGACATGAGTGGGGGCCTGCTGGCAGGTGCCCCGCACTGCTGGGGGGTGGGGGTGCAGGGGGACATGAGTGGGACATGAGTGGGGGCCTGCTGGCAGGTGCCCCTCACTGCTGGGGGGTGGGGGTGCAGGGGGACATGAGTGGGGGCCTGCTGGCAGGTGCCCTGCACTGCTGAGGGGTGGGGGTGCAGGGGGACATGAGTGGGGGCCTGCTGGCAGGTGCCCCGCACTGCTGGGGGGTGGGGGTGCAAGGGGACATGAGTGGGACATGAGTGGAGGCCTGCTGGCAGGTACCCCGCACTGCTGGGGAGTGGGGGTGCAGGGGGACATGAGTGGGGGCCTGCTGGCAGGTGCCCTGCACTGCTGGGGGGTGGGGGTGCTGGGGGACATGAGTGGGACATGAGTGGGGGCCTGCTGGCAGGTGCCCCGCACTGCTGGGGGGGGTGCTGGGGGACATGAGTTGGTGATCAGTAGTGCAAGTTGACATGTGGCTTGGCTGGGGGGCATGCCCATGGTGGATGGGCTGCCTGCGGGACATGACCAGGGGTGCAGGGTAGTCCCCTGTGGTGTGGGCTGCCTGCAGGGGACGTGGAGGGTGTAGAGGGCACACCTGGGAGGACCCACACTGCCAATTCACGTGTAGCCCTCCCCGTGCACCCCCGAAATACACGTATCCTGCTCAAATTGTGTGTGAGACTTCACGCAAACCCCAGTTATACACGTACCCCGCTCACCCAGGGCCAATCGCATGTGAAACTTCCCGCGCACCCCGGAAATACACGTACCCAGATCCAATCGCATGTGAGACTTCCCACGAACCCCAGTAATACACGTATCCCACTCGCACAGGCCCTTTCACGTGTGAAACTTCCCATGAACCCCAGTAATACACGTACCCCACTCGCACAGGCCCTTTCGTGTGTGAAACTTCCCACGAATCCCAGTAATACACATACCCCACTCGCACAGGGCCATTCACGTGTGAAACTTTCCGCGAATCCCAGTAATACACGTACCCCACTCGCACAGGGCCAATCGCGTGTGAAACTTCCCGCGAACCCCAGTAATACACGTACCCCACTCGCACAGGGCCAATCACGTGTGAAACTTCCCGCGAACCCCAGTAATACACGTACCCCACTCACACAGGACCTTTCGCGTGTGAAACTTCCCGCGAACCCCAGTAATACACGTTCCCCGCTTGCCGTGCTGGTACAGGGTTGGCACAGCCCTTTGCGCTGGATTGGGGATTTTGATGGCTTTTCCCTGCGCGAGGGGCGTTCTTGGGTGCATAACTGGCGCTGCTGGTTTTGGTAGCTAAAATCCATGAATACACTGTGCGCGGAAATGGATTTTAGCGCACGCGGCTGGCGCAGAGATTCGCACGCTCACACTGTGCGCCAGCCGCGTGCACCACTTGTGCGCTAAATTCTATGAATTACCCCCTAAGTCTCTAGCTATTAAAATGAGGGAGGTATGCAATGTTGAATGAGAGGTGTTTTTAGAAAAATCAGATGGTGAAAACAGAAAAGACATTCAGTTTGGAAAATAAAATATTTACTATAATTTTACTCTAGACTAGAGCATGCAGGCTAGAATACCCAAGAAGGACACAGTAAGCTCTGGAGTTGATTCATGACTTCAACCCAAGATCCCAACCGCCCGCTCCGGCGGAACCAGACCGACCACCCGAAATAGGATCGATAGGTTAGGATTTGGCCAAGATAAAAATGACTAAAGAAATGGCACTTAGCAAAATACATCAAGAACAGGATTGCAATAAGGATTCTGACAAGGTTACAAGTTATTAAGGTAAGGATAGGATGGTTTAGAGTTTGGGATAGGACAAGGCAAGGCAAGGTATTCTATGGTTTTCTATGATTCCTATTAATACTTACAGTCCACTTTAATTTAGGATTTTGGACAGTCAAGTGTTCTGGTCACCACACGGATCAGGTCTAACCAAGGACAGCTGGGCAGATCTGGCGGAACTGGATCAACTGGGTGGTTCTGGTCACCGGACTGCACGGACGTGCCCTTCTGGTTACTGGATACTACAGATCAGTGGGATGGCGAGTTTGCAGCAGGCATGCATCTAGTAGCAGCAAGCCAGGCTGGATCAGGATGCTTAACTTGGGTTTCTGGGATTTTTTTGGAATTTGAGGCCTAGCTGAGAATGGGTTCAGCAATGCATAGGCCTTGGCTTTGCAATGAAAATCTGGAATCAGGATCAGACAGGATGAAGAAATCAGGAACAGGAAGTCACGCAGGAATTCAGGATGAAAGTCAGGAATCAGTCTCTGTGTGTGCTGTCAGGTGACCTTATTTATCATGCCAGATGACAACACTATGGTATATGGCAGGGGCAGGCTTACTACCCACACCCACAATTCTAGGATTGGGCAAGAGCATAGTTTCCGCCTTGCCCATGGCTGAATAGATCACAGAAAATGGGTGTCAGGTTTATGAGGTGATTTTCACAATGTCTTAAAACCTCAATTAGCTACTGGAACCAAAATCTAATTCTTCCACAAATACATAGTTATGCAGTTGTAACCTCTGAGAAAATCAGATATACAGGTTACATATTTTGTGTGTCATATTTCAATCCAAACCCCAAGTCTGTGGGACCTGGTTTTGCCTTTCTACTACATTTTGGCAATTTTAATCATGAAAGATGTGGCCTAATATTCCCCACTTTTGTACACAGATGTGCATTTTCCTCTGGGATGTGTGTACAAAATGTTATGTTTGCGACATCAATACTTTCCCCGTAATCGGTCATTTTGCATAACTTCTGTTCCTTATGCAGTAATAGGTTCTACCAAGTTTTCAATGAAAGATCATAAAATTAGATTTAGAACTACAAACTTTTCATATTTTTCCTCATTCTTGCTGTAAAGTTAAATGTTCAGTTACAAAATAACCTTTAAAACCAAAAGTCACTTGCTCAGTTTTTTTTCCTTTCTTTCAACTGCTGTCAATTGTCAATTCCTTTGAAGCAGGATGAGGGGCCTCTCTCTTGATTGAAGATTTTATTGCCCCTCACACTTGACAGGGGAGAGTCTCAGCCTGCTATTGTCCCAGCATGGAGCAAAGACTAATGTCTGATGAGCTAGGGAAGTCCCTTTGTCCTGGTGCATTCAAAGTCCTCCGAGCTAGCAATCAGCGCTTCCCTGTTCCAGAAGTTTATGAGGTGTCACCCTTTCTTCGGGCTAGCAACTGGCAGAGCAAGTTTTTTTTATATTGTTTGCCAACTTATATTTTACATCTTGACTTAAACCTATGGAAGTAAAACAGTTTATAAATGCACTTTTAGCAGCAACAAATCCTTTTACATTTCTAAATAAGCAGGCCTTTACACAACAATGTATTTTTAAATGGGTGATCTTCTCTCTTCAGTCATAAAAAGCAAATCTTACTGTTTCTTTAAATTCGGTTTTCATCTCCAGCAAATACACACTTTCTTCAGCTATAGTTCTTTTCTTGAGTGCTGGAGTTGTTTTGCAGCATGGATACCTTTGCAGGCATCTATTTAGAGTCTTTATCTGAACAGCTGATTCTTGATACTTTTGCAAAGAAAATAGACGTCCATGTAAAATGAAACCAAAGCCCCTGGTTGATTCTTCAAAGATACTTTCAACAGGAGCTGTCATTCAAATGAGGCCCGGTTCCTCTGAGCCACAATGGATGATCCAGGGCATTGCAGGGCCTTTTTAATCACAGTGGTTCATGGTAAATGGATGGATTTAGCGCCAAGCAGCACTTTTAAGGTTGAAAGATGTCATTTGAAAGAGGGATTTTGGGTTTTCAGCAAGTAATGCTGCCTCTTTCACTTCACTCCATGTTAAATGTTGCAGAGCACACTGGCACAGTCCTGCATTGAGTTCCCTTTTCCACCCCACCTGAAATGTGTGTGGCAGGGTGGTGCAGCCATTTTCTGGTTGTTGCCAAAATGCAGTTTAGAGATCTTGGCACGCACAGGAGTCAGCACAGCCATTTTGCTGTTTCTTGCACCACTGCAGCAAAGTGATGGAACATAGCACAGCTGAGTGGGTCAAAATATCCCACAGTGCCCCCATCAAGAGAGGGCTGGTGTTGCAATTGTTGAATTGACACTCTCTTGATTTGGCCATCCCCACTGAGACAGACCTGGCAGGTTCGGACTGCCACTTCTTTAAGCGGATGAATTATAAGTCCACCACACATGCTGGATTCTCCAGGGGGTCCCGCTACATCCTGGTTCTTATTCATAAACAACTACCTTTTAAAATCCTCTGCTAAACAGGAGCGCAATTGGAGTTTTGTCCAGGTCAGGTAAGATCTTGGGGGGGACAGCTGAGGCATCCTTGGTACACACCCACCACCTCCATTATCCATGGAACTCCTTAATCATATTCAGAGCATACTAATGTCCTATCATGTAGAGAGGTGGTCATAGCGTGAAATCTTCTGGACCAGAGTCACCTCCAATGCAGGATCCCTGATATCCCCACTGAGATATATACCTTTGTATCCGTGCCGGACCTTTGCGACACATGGTGAGCGATGCCCACACATGATAAAGGATTCTCATTCCACTCTGTAGCTTTTGAAATGCATCCATGTCTAGAATCAACTATTTTTGTTATTCCATGCTAGCAATCGCATTCATTGGTCTCAGTTCGATTCTTACCAAGATGGATCTCAGTCATTCACCGCTTGAGCTTAAGGGGGATAGGCCCTAAATTCAGATAGTTTGGCATTTAAATAACTAATATCTTGGCATCCCAAGTGTGGTGGAGGGCAGTACCACTAAGACTAATTTATTTTAATTCAACTATGGGTCTGTAGACAGCCCTGTAACGCTTTGAGAAAGTTAGAAAGCAGTACTTAGAGGCAAACTAATATCACTGATTTCGGGCACATGGTAAAACTCAAATACACAAAGTAGTTGAAGCTGAGATAGTAGCTAAAAGATGCAAGGAGTCATTTCTTAGGTCATGGAGGCTGATTACGAGTTCTGGCTTAAACTAGCAGTCATTTTGCTGTAGCGGAATTAGCGTTACCACCATGTGGAACAGCCAAATTCCCGCCGTATACCAACCTGGCGGACACGTGCACCGAACAGCAGTGGTAACAGTAATTCTGTTCATGGCGGAGTACATGGTGGAATTTCTTTCAATAATCAGTGGAATTACCGTTACCAACATGTCAGACAGTAGAATTTCGGCTGATGGAATTTCGGTTGACAGAAATTCCACCAACGGAAATTCCACCGGCGGGAATTCATCATTGCGCCAAAAGAAAGCACAGCAGTGGCATTTTTGGAAATCACAATATATAAAATATCTGGACAGACGAGTGTCATACGAACCCCCAGACAATTGCACAAATGTCAGGAGGAAAGGGCAATGCCAAAGTGCCTGATATGAGGCTGTGGAAACTGAATTTCTCGGAGCAGGAACTGACTGTCCTTGCAAAGCATGTGGTGGCCCACTCAGGGGAACTATATGGGGCCCAAAACCACAAGACCAGCCAAAAGCGGAAAAATACAATATGGGCAGAGATTATGGACACAGTGGTGGCTGTAGGCCATGTCCAAAGTGGGGTTGATGATTTGAAGATGCAATGGAATGACCTTAAGGTCACGGTCCGGAGTCGAATATCCCTCCACCGCTGGGAGACAGCAATCACTGGAGGTGGCACAGTCAAACCATTGCATCTCATCCCATTGTTGAACATGGTTAGTGGCATCCTACACATATTTGGGACTGAGGGCTGGCACGGCCAAGATCGGAGCCAGCAGCCAAGGGAAATCTGGTGAGTACCAGAGTGAAATATGGTCCCATACATGGTCAGCCATGCAGACATTAACAAATTCAAAGACTGACATGCATGCATGAAACATCAACCCCAGCAAACATACACAATCCATGTGAGACAACAGGCCGCAAGGACATGAGACAGTGAAGGCATGACACCCCTTACATGACACCCAGGCACGAAGGAGAGGGGATGACATAGCCAATTATCACCATTGCAATGCAAGTTAGAAGGCACAATGCACAGCCACATTGCACATCACAACTACCCCTTTCACTCACACTGGTCACTCATGCACAGGCAACACAGACATCATGTAATAATTTGCCAAGCCCTTGTTCATGAGTGCACATCAGTGGATGTGTGTGTCAGACCCATGAGCCTATCAACTGTAACACTCCATGTATACACACATTGTGAAATCCATGCCCGACATGATGTCCACCGGACTCACACACAACTAAATGCAGAGCTATCACCTGATTTCACTAGCAGAAACCAAGCATCAATTTATATTTGTTGAACCCGCTACAGTCCTGACCAGTCGTGACCAGCATACTGCAGGAATATGAAATGTTCAGCAGGATGAAGACAAATTGGCAAAAATCCAAACTTTTTCCAATATAAGGGAAAGACCCAACGCTCCCCCCAACTTCTCGTATCACATCTCAACAAATGCCTTTAAATATTTGGGATTAAACATAGGGGCTGATTACTCATGTTTCTTTACTCATAATCTTCATCCTATTGCAGACAGATTCACACACGATGCCAAGCATTGGAAGTCACTTCCTGTAACTCTTATGGGGAAAGCCTCTGTGTTTAGCATAATGACCCTACCCAAATACATGTATATCCTTCAAAACACCACACATGCTATTCCCATGTAGAAATTAACTAAAGTCGACTCCATTCTCCGGGAGCTCCTATAAGGGAGTTACACAACCGAGAATTGCAGTGACTACATTACATCCCTCAGTTTGGAAATGAGCAATCGGTCTTCCCAATATTTGACTCTACTACTGTTTGAGCCAGCTAGTATCTGTTAATGACCGGCTGCCCCATATTATGGTTGAACAGGCTTGGATAAAAGATATAGCGCTGATATAGATCTTATACGGAGGGAAGGGAGTAACTACCCGTCCTTGCATGACACAACTACTGCAAAGATCTGGAAGGTCGTGACTCAAAGCGCAGGCTGGAACAGGAAGGCAAAGCTAATACAACCAATGTAGCACAACACAAACCTGACTGAGGTAAATAAGATAGGTGTATTTTGGGTTTGGACAGAGTGTAACATATTTGTTCTGGGTGATGGGATAGGAGGAGGAATACTTTTCCCATTCTTGGAACTCCAACACAAATATGGGAATTCAGACTCTGAAAGATACCACTACATTAAAATCACTCACGCCTTACATGCCCTATTCAGTGATTTTCTGGAAAAACCAATGAGCTCGCCTTTGGAAGCTAATTTGTTGGAGGAACAGATAGCTACAAAGGTCCCTTCCACATTACATCAGGTCATAACATCTTTTACAATTGATGAATTAACCAGCCTCAAGAACAAGTGGAAATCTAATCTCAGTCCCATAGACCCTGAGGACTGGATTGAAAGCCTAATGTTCCCATCAGAATCAGAAGTAGCAATCTCAACACGAGTCCGAATGGTCCAGCTTAAGATCCTACATAGGATGTAATACTCCTGCACGCTGCTCTTCAGATGCGATAGGGCGACTCATCCCCACTGCCTGAGATGTGTGCAGTGGGTTGGACAGGCAAGGTAGATATTGAAAAGCCATGGCAAGAGGATACAGCTCTGAGGGATGCCACGGGTGGAGAGTGAGATGTAGGAGAGAAAAGGAACCAGTTGCACCTGGGAAGGTCCGTCCGAGAGGAAGGGTGTCAACCGATCCAGAGCCAAGTCTGTGATGCAAAGGGTGTCACAGAGTAACTTTATCAAGGTTGCATGATTGATCGTATCGAAGGCAGAGGAAAGGTCAATAAGGATGAGAACAGAAGGAGAGCTGGAATCGAGATTAGAGAGCAAGTCTTCATAGGTGTTCAGGAGAGCAGTTTCAGTGTCTCTGGCAGCTGTGAAGCCAGACTGGTGGTTGTGGAGGCAACAAACCGGTTCAGTGTGGTGGATAAGCTGGCAGATGACAAGCTTCTCCAAGAGTTTGCCCGGGAAGGGGGTAGTGGAGATAGGGCGGTAGTCAGACAGACAGGAAGGGTCGGCAGAAGGCTTTTTTAGCAGAAGGTGCACAAGGGATTGTTTGAGGAGTGAGGGGAAGGATCCAGTGGCAAAGGAGTGATTGCATAAATCAGCCAAAGGCTGGAGCAAGGGAGACAAAGTTGTCCTGAATAATTCTGGAGGAGCAAGGGAGCACCTGTTTGGATGAGACTTTCATAGTGCAGACTTGTCGAGAAACCTCATCAGGTGTTATCGGAGTAAAGGAGGGCAGTAGGAGGAGAGCAGAGAAGTGAGCCTGGGGAGGCCAGAGAGAAGGTGTGGGAGATGGGTGTGGAGTAGAAAATAGTGAGGAGAGGATGTCCTGAGTTTTGAAAATGAAGTGAGAGGCCAGAGAAGTACAGAGGGCCTGGGAGTGTAGGGGAAGTGGAGACTGCAATAGGGGTGGCAAGTTCCTTGCAGATTTTGAAAAGTTATGCTGTGTTGTTAGTGGCCACAGAAATGTGGACTTGGATATAGGCCTTCTTTCTAGCGCAGATGGAGAGTCTGTAATGCCTTAGGAGCAGGCGGTAGGCCAGTTTCTCAGAGGATGTGCTTGAAGCCTTCCAATTCTACTCACCTGCTCTGCACTTGTGTTTCAGAGTGGCCAGGTCAGAGTCATACCAAGAGTTGCACTTTGAGGCAGGTTTCATGCTGATTCTCATGGCAGGAGCAAGGATGATAGAGTGTTGAAAATGGAGAGTTGAAGGTTAGTGAGGGCTGTGTCATGGTGTGAGTCAACAGCAGCAGTAGGAGGGGCAGTGAAGGTGGTGGCAGAAGCAGCAACTGACACTCGCTTCATAGGTCAAATGAAGAAGAAGAAGAAGGCTGACAGTGCAGCTCGAGGCTTAGCTGGGGGCCCAAGGAGGTTCAGGTGAGAGGAAATAAGAGCATGATCAGACTGGGAGAGAGGCGTAAAGAGATGGGGAGGTCTGAGGAGATGAGAGATTCCAAGGTGTGTCTGCCAGAGTGCGACGGACAGGAGGGAAGAATGGAGAGGGAAAGAGAGTCACCGAGGTCACAGAAAAGCCCAGAGGCCAGATTAGGGGAGTCGCTATAAATATTTAAGTCTCAGAGAAGGATAAGCTTGGAGGAGGAGGTCAGGAGAGAAGAGGTGAGGTTAGCCCATTCAGAGAGGAAATGGGCGACCTGGCCTGGAGGTCTGTAGATAGTGACCAAAGTCAGAGAGAGGCCAGGGGAAACACCAAGTCTGCACCCAAGGCAATTGAAAGGGGAGAAGGCCTGAGTTGGTATGATAATAGCAGGGACCCACTCAGGAAGATCAAGGCCACTCCGCCCCCCGTCCGGTTAGGCCTGAGTTAAGAGAGGATCTTGTAACCCTCGGGGAGGAGTGTGTCAAGAGTCGTGACAGAACTGGCAGTGAACCATGTCTCGGCAAGAGCAAGGTCATCTAGGTCAAGGTCCTCAAGGAGGTCGCAGTTGTCAGAGGAGTATTTGACGGCAGAGTGAGAGTTGAGGGTAGCTAAATGGAGCAGCTTACCACTTTTGAAGGTCTTCCACAGAGGGATACAGGAGTGTGGTATACCTGTCGGAGGTGTCAGAGGAGCCAGAGGGAAGACAGAGAGAGGAGTGGCAGGAGAGGGGAGGAAGTTGATGAGAGAAGGAAGACACCTGTCCCGAAGGAGTAGGTTGGGCTGAGAGCCTTGGGCCATGACAGTGCCATTTAAGTCGACATTAATGATGACCCCAGGGGACAGGAAGGGTGTCTAGAGTACCTCCCAGAAGATGCCACCATTAATGTGAGAGGAAGAGCAAGGGGAGTTTGCAGAACCATGTGTATCCTCTTTGTTAGTCACATCTAACAAATCAAGAAATCATGCAAACAGTGCACATTTATCTCTGTTATCATCTTTCCAATAGCTAACAACACTACTCTACCTTCTTTATACCTCTTACAAATCAAACATTACACAACTCTAGAAGCAATTTTTTAAACTTCTGTACAAAGCCTGACTTCGAGAACCGCACAGAAAAGAACACCAAATCGAGAAGCTTTCCTTCAGATCACTTGAAAACCTCATCCAATCACAACAAAACACAACATAATCATGGCTCCACCATGAACGCATTGCACTTTATATTCACAAAACAAAGTTAAATAAAACGGTTATCGATCTCATCATCATCATTGTCATTGTCTTTATTCGACAAATGGCATTAGGAATAGAAAGAGAAACAAAAATAAAATATCATATACCTAGTCATACGAAATCTTAAATGCAATCAGGTAGGAATAAAAATCAATACATTTGAGTCTAAAATCAGTACAATTAAAAACAACATACTTTTCATTAATGATAAATGTAAATGTAAAACAGTGCCATATATAGAATAATTCATCCTTACCATTTCTCTTTCATGGGGCAAAATGTACAATTGTATTCCTCTTCAGCCATGAAATGTAGACAAATCTTGTGACAGCATAGACTGTGACATCATCATCAATTATTTTACAAAAGGAGACAGCATCTGCTGCTGTACTTATACTATACAATAAAAACTTCTGTTTCAGATACAGTCTTTGATAAACATCACATCGTGGGCAGGCTAAAATATAGTGTTCTAGTGACGAAACCCATGTTCTCGATCTCAATACACAAACACATTTTTTTAAATATATATTTTCCGAATAAAATCCTATATTAATATTGAAATACTCATCTTCCCCGCAACCACACTGATTACCACATCTCATTGTATCTATAATAGTTTTCGAGCATTTACTCATTCTTTTGTGCATTCTCACTGCTTCTTGATCTCGTCAAAATGCTCCAGGAAAGAAAACTATACTATCCCCAAGCCCCAAACCAACTTCAATCATCCTTGCTTACCCTGCCCACATGTTCCCTACCAACAGAACTTCTTAATGTATACCCTTTATATAATTTTAGGGCACCTTACAACGTTGATTCTGGGCTCAATTTGCGTAATGGCCAATTTTCAGAACTGAAAAAGCATGGCTAAAGCAATGCAGCATGGGATATATGATTCACTTTTTGGGTAGAGGGGCATACCGCTCTGTGCCACATAAAAAAACAATGGACCGATTTTCATCAAAACAAGAAAGGATTTTCTTCTAACGCTTCCTGCCCAACTTGTTTCTTCTTTGGTGCACATCTGTTCAGCGGTTTGGGCTGTGCGCCTGAGCAGACATTTGACATTTTTCCACACAAACCTTTTTTGACCCTTTACATCTTTCGAACTGCAACATGGATGTGCAAGAAACCTTCCAATCCTGGGAGGCCCAAGAACTAATATATGAAAGTCAAACATTGTGCTGATCCCTCCTATGGCTCAAAGGTTATTAACCATAGACTCTTAGCCTTCCCTGTGGATAATAGGTTTCACGTTAACTATAGGACGGCTATCGATGCCCAATAATATTTATGCAAACAGGGCAAATCGTTCTTAATTTCGTCCAATAGTTAGCTCCATATCAACGATATGTACCAAATCAATGAGCTGGAATACTCTGGACCACATAGTTCAAAGCACAGGTGTGTTGACTCAATCTCACAATTATTCAAGGTCAAAATAATTTTTAGCAAAACTCAAATAACCCAATATTCCAACTCTTCAACCAAGTCAAAATGATGAACCTTCATCTGAAGTTCAAGCAAATTCTAAACTGTCACCATATAAAAGACATTCTTGCAATGTTCAGAACCACACAGAGGACAGTGTTCAGAGAGGCAGGTGACCATTGTCCATGATTAGGCTCGAGTACGCAAGGGGAAATACTGTAGATTAGGTATATCGCACAATCATAATTAGTGTAGGGCTCTTTTTCTTATCAATTTCAGAGCAAATTAAATTTAGATTGAGGTAGAATTAGAAAAGTTTTTCTTTTGAATTATATTGCATTTGCTAGGGTATGCTTCATGCCCTAAGAAACCAGAAATGGAAAGTTAACACGTGTGTGACCTGTTTTCTCCTGAAGGGATAGAACATCCACAGATGAGTACTGTGAGTTGCAGATGTATTTTTCCTGAGGGACTAAAGGATCACAGTGACTACGATTTAGTGACACATCAGCTACTTTTAGGAGGGAATAGAAATCACATTGGCCAGGTTCAGAGTCCAAGCTTTTTTAATATCTCAGTGGAGCAGAAAAATCATGTGTTTTTCCCAATGGGACAGAACATAACAATCACTACGGTGTCCAGTTAAAGTCTCGAAAACAAAAGGATTGAATGCAAAAGGTGAGAATGCATTCGACCAAAAACCAAAGGATCGAAAAAAAATATAAATGTCTTTTTTTTTTTTGCACTAGTTTGGCTTTAAATGTTGTTTTTACCCCCCAAAAAAAATCAAAATATTTGATCCTTTTTTTCAGTCGAATTGACTCGACCCTTTTGTCATTCGATCCTTTTGATTCGGTACTATGACCTACAACCCAATCACTACCCTTAGCGCCACATGTGCTTTGCTCAGCTATCAGAAAATGACAGTGAGTGGATTTAGAGAGTGACACGTTCATCTTCTTGTGAGGACAGAATATCATGAACAGTTTTAATGATGCACCAATTTTTTTTTCTGAAGGAGCAGAAAATCACATTGACTCATTCCAGAGTGGCATTGTTACTTGTTCCGAAAGGAGCAGAACACATGTTATGGACTAGTAGGGGTCAAAGTGGAATTTATGGGCTATACATTAGTGATTGCACACAAGAAATTGAGTAAGGAACACAATAATAAGTTATTTCTTATGATCTACGAAGGGACACAACATCTGTGACAGGCTAACTGAGAAAGAAAGGGGCTGATAGGAAACTAGAGGATGATAACTTTACATGTTTGATAAGGAACAAATAGTGGCTCTTACCTTTCATAAATATTTCACATTATGAGGTATCTCCTCTATGGTCCTACACATAAAATTGGATTGTAGATTAAAATTTATATTAAGAGACTATCTTCTCTGTAGTAAGAATTTCTCAGTAACTTGTGAACCTGAGGCCCAATTCCCTGTACGCGGAACTGAACCATAAACTGAAAAAATGTGCATCCCCGGTCTTGGCACAGATAGAAAAATATGCCACTGAGATAATGTACCAATGTAATAGATCACGTGATGATTTTGTGTTCAACCCGACGAGTGTTAAAACTGCGTTGATGCACATGGACTTGATAGATAACATTGACAAAATGCAAGGCCTGGTTTTAGCTAAATCCTTCTCACACTATGATAAACCATGCGGTTACCTCCCAAGATACCTGACTCGCTTCCCAGACCAAAAATGAAGTGGGGAATTCCTACGGTTTAGATTAGACCTGATAATCACAACGGAAATGCAGGCCATTAGGGATAAGCCCCAAATAAGAAAAGAGACCATAGTTGTGATATGCTTAAGGACATGGCTGTTCAATCCGTAAGGCGCATATTGATTGACTGCACCAGCCCCTTTGAGCTGAGATGTCGTCTCTTGGGTAAATTCGTGCACAGTCCTTTTTGGCTGAACACAAGTTCCTTTTGGGACAGGCTATCAGCAGGTCATGAAACATGTCTGACAATTCAGGTACTGGAGGTTTTAGGAGTTTTGGGGCTTCTGGACAAACCGCAGTTCTATTATTTAAATTCGTCTTTTGTTTCTGTGTTTTCTGTGGTTCTTTAAGATGCTTTTGGTTTTATTAAAATGTCCCTCCCTTTTAAAAAATGTTAGGACATTTTACTTACTGTTTAATTGCTAAAAATATGCATTTGGAAGAATTGTATGTTATATTGTATGTGGTACTTCTAATATGTGAAAAGTCTAACACCAGCGTTAACACAATAATAACATTTGTTTTTAAAAAGACATTTGCAGTAAGGCCGACTGCACCAATAGGGATTACTCTACTAACTAAATTAATATTGCATTGCACTTCTAAATTGTACTGTTGAAGACGTTTCAAAGTCCACTAGAAACAAATGTTATTATTCAGTGATGGGTAGGTGCTTCTCCACTGGGGCCATGCACCTACCATGTTAATGTGGCGTTTTAACTTTTCCATTGAAAAATAAAGCATTAAACAATACACAGGCACTCACAAACTGTATAATAGCATTCCACCGTGACTGAGAAAATGACTTTTCAGATTCTAGACAGTCTCTGAGTCATATGTTCATGCTATGTCTTCAACCTTTTCCATAAAATGTGAAATACAAAAGGAAGAATTTCCCTTCTTTTAGAAATAATTGAAGCTGCAAGATCTTTGCAAGAACTGGGTCAGCAAAACTGTGTGCAGAAAATCACACCGACAAGTTTTATAGTGACTTTCATGACTTGTTCTGAGCGAGCCGAAACTGGGGATTAACTAGTTGAAAGGAAAAGGAAGGTTTGTGAAAACATCCAATAGTGCCATAAAACGATTTTCTGAGGTAACTATAAATATATGACACATAGAATGACACATTATTTTCATGAAGAAGAAGGTCATTATTGACTGGATTCAAAGTGGTACCATGCATCTTTCCTGTGCAGTTGTACATCGCCCTGGTTGGTTTAAGAGTGACACATGTGATTCCTTTTTCAAAGAAGTAGGACATTATTAATTGGCTGGATGACGCAGAAGATGCTTACTGAAAAGATGTAAGATTTGTTGTGTGGTAAGGGAAAAGTTATGACTCCTGCAAAGGCACACAAGCTATGTTCATGTGGAACCAGAAATGTGTACTGACTGGTTTCAGAGTGAAAGAATACCAGTTAAGAAAGGGGCCTGCTTGTTGAGAGAATATGTCAAGAGAAATACAGACCACTAATTGCAGAAGCCTTTTTATTTGCCCTGGGCACTATCTACTTGAATTTCATATGGAAACAATGTTTAGCTTTATCGAAGTGAAACACTTTTAATCTTTTCTTCAAAAAAGGTCTTCATATTCAACTAAAAAGTGAATGTATTAGCAATTTTGACCAAATGTTTACATTTTCCGCACATGCGAGTTTTGCACTTTACTATAGGATGACCTATTGTATATTAAATTAATTAAAAATGTGTTATATGTATTATGTAGCTTTGGAAATCTGGAAAATGCAAAAGGATGAACCCAGATTCATAAAGTATTGCTGAGAAATTGTTGTGTATGCGGTTTTTAAAGAGAGTATGTATAAATTAAAATAAAGAACACTTTTTTTAAGATACGATTAATGAAAGATATTAGCCTGAGTCCCACATCTGTTTCTGAGGTCCCTCCACTGATGTGCTTTCTTCAAATTGACCTGTGCAACATTGTTAGGGAATACGGCACGGTTGCTGATATAGAAGCAGCACAAATGTTTGAATAGCAGTCAACCTTAGCTGAAATGCATTTATTTTTTCAACGGAAGGGGTGATTAAATACCTGCTCAGCCTTTCACGGAGCCTATGCAGTTTCTGCACTGGCTCGGTGAAAGCCGTACCCGAAATAGAAAGGAGACTGGCTTGCATTTTGGGTGGCCATTTTGGGTGGCCATGTTGGAACATTGTCTTTGAAACATAATTGAACTGCAATCTATAAGAAACGGAAAGCGTTCTGATAAATACTCATAGTGGCATTGAGAAACTGCTTAATATCGGTGCAAACTGGTTGCTTGGAGAGCAAAGAATCCTGGTGATGTATAAACATTGAACTGTAGCACAGTGCACTTTATTTTGTGAGCATCTTAGGCGACTGGGTCACTGGAGATTGCAGGGTAGTCTGGGCCACTGCCCTTCTGAGTATCATTACAGTAAGCAGCCTGCCATTGCACTAATGTATGGTTTTGCCCCAGCACAATTGAAATTTCGGGTGGCACTGCCAGTAGTGAGTCTCCTTCGAACCTGTTGTTTGGTCAGAAGGGAACAAAAACCACATGCATCCTGGTGGTGTATGAGCATTGATCTCAGTTGCCCATCACCTTGCACTTTATTTTGGGAAGATCTTAGATGCGGTGTGGCCGCTTGGTTTCAGCTCCATAATTTGGAGTCAAATCACAGTTTAAACTTCTGGTTCTACTGTCACCAGCATGTGGAGTACAGATATGTTGCTTTGGTAGCAGCAGAAAACCAACACACTGCTGTTGTATCAACATTGAACTGACCTCTGTAGAACAGTGCACTTTTTTCAGGATGCCAGAGCACTCTCGATCCATTACAATAACAGACAATCCCCACATTAACATATGACCCTCTCTTTGGCCTACCTTGTAAGTAGAGTGAAGATCTGTTGCTATGGGAACAACAGAGAATCACTGAAACACTGGTGGTTTATGAATATTGAACTGACCTCCATAGCGAAGTGGGCTTTATTTTAGCAGGACCTCTGGGACAAGGTGACCAGAGACTGCAGAGCAGTCTGGATCCATGCCTTCCTGAGTGATAGAGTAACAGCCAATCACCAAACTAACTTTTGGCCCTGCCCCCTTGGTCTTGCTTGAAGTTGCCCACTACAAGCTCTCTGCCGTTAGCATGACAGGGCTGGTGAGCTTGGGCTGCTGAGCACAGGCCTTATTTCGTGACTCTTGTGCAGCGGGTACTTATATTGATTCCCATGAGATTTCCTTTACCGAAAAATGATGTAGAATGTAAAGACCTCCCACAAGAGATGGCAGAGAAATCATAAGTAACCCAAATTAAGGAACAATAAAGACATTTTGGCAAACAATATCCAATTATTTTGCTATCTTAGATGCTATTACATAACATAACATAACAGGCGTATTTGTAAAGCACATGTTCACCCCCGAAGGGGCCTCTTGCCGCTAATAACAGATGTTTATTGTACAGAGAGTAGTTTGTAGCTGGAGGATAATCATCTTGATATTATTAGTGCAGATTCAGATATTTTTGGTGGTCATTGTGAATTTTACACAAGTGCATTCAAATGCATTACATTTTATATGACATCTTTCTTTTCTGTCTTCGATTTTTTGACCAATTGGTTCCACAGCCTCCTTCATGACACCAAACAATGTAATTTCATGTAACACTAAACTATCACTCCGGCGTACAACTGAAATAGTTATTAATAGAGGCTCTTAAAATGAAGAGCATAAAATATCAATTTTCTTTTATTTCACTTTATTAAGAATCTGATCGCTGTCCATTTAATCAAAGAGGCCAAAGTCCATGTCTGCATCAGATTCTTGAATCAAATGGTTTAGTGATCTTAAGTGAAAGATATCCAAACCTGCTCTCATGTGTTCATTACAGTAAATATCTGGCTACATGCAAGTCTTTGTCACTGAATTGAAGAAGTAAAATAAGAAGATATTGCCAACATTTCGAAATCATTCCTTGCATGCACTAAAAACATATGCCTTAACATAATGGATACATACTTAAAGTCTTGATGAACAAGACCCCACATGTCCACAGCTCTCAAAAAGAGATACTTGATAAAGCATAGGATGGGCAAATCATATGTAACTATACACTTAACCCAGGGGCTTGCTGACGTGGGCTGTCCAGATATTTTTAACTGCAACTACCATCAGCCCTAACCAGCATAGTCAATGGTGGGAAATCATTGGAGTTGATGTCTAAAACACCTTGATAGCAACAGGTTGAAGCTCCCTGACGTGTAGCCTGCGTAATCACCCCACATGGAAATGGTTCCCCTTTCTACCTACGTATTTATGAGAATAAGCTATTTCATCAAACGAAAGTCTGTTTATTTCTTTCAATTGGTCACTGGCCCTCATTACGACCCAGGCGGTAAGTTACCGCCTGGGTCGTACCCTTACCACCATGGCGTAAACTACATTTACGCCATGGTGGTTGGCGGATTTACCGCCCCATTCCAAGGTGAGTGGGCGGTAAATTCCCATTTCCCATTTTACCCTTCCCATTCCCATTTTCGCCCCATAGGGCATAATGGGAATGGGGAAAGGCGATAATTACAGCACCGTAAATTACGGTGCCGTAATTATCGCCAAGGTCCCTTTGTGTCATGGATTTTAACAGCTGCAAAAAAGCAGCCGTTAAAAGCCATCCCGCAAAGGGAACCTTGTAATCAGACGTTAAGGGTCGGCGCCGTTTACGGCGCCGTAAACCCCTTAACGCCTGAGTCACTGACTCTTAATTGTACTTGTTGATGCTATTGTGAATGTTTGAAATGCACATACTAACCTACTAACCATTATATAAGAGCACAGGGTATAGGATAGGATTTTGAGCATTATGAAGCGGCTGGTAACACTGCCATAGCTGGCCCATTGCGGCTGAACAACAGTGCAGGTGAGGGAGTGAAGTTAAACTTCAAGGGGTGTTTTTGAGATCACAATCCTAAAGTGGGATGATGGAAGGACTACGGGAGACATCTTTACAAACCTACTTATGATGCTAGGGGGTCAGCAAGTATCATTGACTACTTTTTTGTCCCTGCAGTTTGGTTGAGAGTAATGAAGGAATTCATAGTGCTAGCCCGAGCTAGGTCGGACCATAATCATTACATTCTAACCATGGATTTGAGCAAAGCCTCACGCAGTTGATCTCTTTCAAATCAGGCAGACTCAAATGCTCTAATTTGTAATTTAAATATTTACTGGGGAAGACTGTAACAAGTAAAAGGCCTGAAGTTGTGGCAATTATTTTCAACCAGTAGCCCCCTTGAGGAGACCTATGGAGTTAGATTCCTTTTGTCAAAATGGTTAATGAACATTTAACCACCAGAATATGCAGAAGGCCTTTACGAGATATAGACATTGGTTGAATGACCAATCTAGAATTATGAAATAAAGCTGGAGCTTGGCGGCACAAAATTAGCAGTAATTGCAGCCTGTTTGGAACTTCAGCCATCTGGTAAGAGTGTAACAGATGGATACAACAACATGAGCTGGCTCCTAGAGCACAGGTGTGGTATAAAGTAAAACTTGCAGCACATGAGAGTGACAATGTAAAATT